>NC_140087.1:113924491-115240491 GCF_964237585.1 Gallinula chloropus | reverse complement strand
TTACATCTACCTATAAAGTAAGGACAATTCTCATTACAACACTGTTGTAAAACCAGCTTGGTAAGCCCACAGTACTCTATGATTGTAAATCATCCACTGCATGACTAAAAATATGGAGGGAAGGCTCGCTATAATCTGCGTCGGCCCTGTGCCAACGGGCAGAGTAACTGCAAGGGGTAAGTGACATTTCTAAGTATCTTGCGTCAATCAGGGTTAGAAATAAACCTTCCCCCAGTCATTTTGCTTTCCTAGGTCAAGAGCACCCTTTCAATTCAAATGAGGGAGCAGGGGGAGAGGACTGGTGGAGCAAAGAGCTGGAAGATCCCAGCCAGCTACAGCTCTTCAGGAGCTAATCTGAGAGCATACATGTCTGGTGCTGCAACAGCAACTACCAGAATAGTCCAGCTGGGGATTTGTTAGAGCAAAGCCTTGTTCTGATCATTCAGGAGGATTTTCTGAAGTAACATATCGAGATAAGGCAGGAAGCCTTTCACTCAGGAAATGCAGCAAGTACCAGAAAAATTACTTTCAGACAATTATATTCTGGAATGTTCAAAACCTTGATGTTAGGGGAATGAAAAAGAAATCCAAACCAAATTACCAGCAATTTATTAACTTTGCCAGAGAACACCCACTACTTCAACCTGCAGCCTTCACATTGTTAACTGAAACTTCTACAACTTTAACATGGATATATTTGGGACTCTATTTTCATGTTTATGCATCATGCCATTTAAGAAAGCACCCAGTTCTGTTCCTTGATGTAATGATATCTCAACATAGATTTGGACACATGTAAGGTATATGAAGCATGTAGAAGTGCACAATCCATCTCAGTAGGACATCAGTTTGAACTAGGCTTCATAGTGACAATTTTTTTTTTTGTTTTTTTTTTTTTTTTACACAGTTTGACTTGTTAGATGGTTGTTACATAAACATGTAGCATGTGCAAACTACTGAATAAAATTCCTCCTTTCTTGGTTGGGCAAGCTTTTAAAGGTATGCAGCACTCAGCAAGATTAGATTCCTTTAAAGAGTCTTGTGTCTCATGGCACCAGTGGAAGGAGTTCTCATCATAGAAATGTTCTTCTAAAGTGAACCAGTGTGCAAGTTTAACATGGACTAATTATTCCACATCAACTTCCCATTTAGATGTTTAAAACCACTGCCAAGGAACATAATTTCAGAACTTCAAATTAAGGTATTGCTCCTGACAATCCTTTTCTCCCAGGCTCAGTTAGGGATCCATGAATGTAATTTCCCACATGAAATTTCTTAATCCTCAGTTAGGGATAAAAAATGAAATTTATTTCCCACGTGTGTTTGTTCACAGATGTGCTGGATAAGACTGCCAGGCTTCTTGCATTTGTTTGCCAAAGTACTCCTGGAGTACTCTGATATTAAACATGAGTTGTTTTTTTTCTTCACCACCTACCTGATTCTTGACTGTGGTTGGGGGCATACATATAGCACCAACTTTCTGAGCTTCTTCAAAAAGGTTATCTACAAAATAGTCACAGTTTTGCTCTGTACCATTCAAAACCTGATCCTTGGTTCCCGATTTACACATCCTGCAGTATAAAGACATGAGTAAAAATGATGCCTCAGAGAACATGTTAAAAGACAAACAGTTACCCTAGAAGTTCAGTACCAAGAGCTGTAAAAGGCAGGCTCCTCAGCACCCACCTTACAAGGTCACTACAAAGCATCAGGCCAACTTAGCATCTTGGTGCCTTTCTAGGAAACTTAGAGATCTCTTGGTGCCTTTCTAGAAAACTTCGGGTTCTCTAACTGCTACTGTTTGCACTTTAGAAGTGAAAGTTAAAGACAGACAATAGAAAAGACGACTTATCTATGCAGAAGCTTCTAAACTTGGTATCACAGAAAGAAATGCAAATTCGAGGATTCATATTCTAATTGGCACTCCAATGAGAGGCTTTCCTTAAAGCATTTCCATGATACAGGCTTGGGGGGCTTCCTTTGCCCTAAGTTTTCGAATCCACATACAGAAACATTGCCCTGGGCTTTACTCCCCTCAGGTGAACCTTCCCACCCCCATCACAGAACCACTGTTCCGGTCTTTGAAAGTACATTAGAAAAACTCAGGAAAAGTGACTCAACACCACCTGAGCAAGCTGAAGAAACACAATAGAAGACTCCAACAGTGTGGAGGCTGCCAAAGTATTAAAAAATGATGCACCAACCCCATCTTTTTATAGAACACCCACTATATATATGCGACAGCTGTTTCAGATTTGCACCAATCAAAAATGCAGAAATATGCAACCTGAATGAATGCTTATCTTTCAGTTTTAGTCTTTCTTTACATAGTAAGAGGATTACGCAGCTTTTGGCAAACATTGGAGATTCAAAAAGTCTATTTTAAGCAATTCAGGAAAAAAAAATCCCCACTCTTGAAAAATACCCAGTTTTACATAAAACTCTGCTCTGAATTCAAGAGCAGCAACGCTCACTTGAATGGTAATTAGACAGATTTACATTAAAAGGAATTGTTTGCAGTTCATGTAAGCAACACTAAGAATCCCTACAGATTAACACCTTAAAACAAAGAAACCTCAACAGCATTAAAGAAGAACTTTCAAAAGTATGGTGTCCCCATTTTAGTTTTCTAATAGAAGAAATGAAACTCGAAGCATTAATCTAGGTATTCACTGTGGTTTCCCAGTTAGGTTTCCAAGGTAAAGCAAACACCTTCGTATCAAATGCAGAGGTGCACAGTGAGTTAGCAATTTGTAAGGCTGCCTTTAAAACTATTTACACGTCTCCTTTCATCTAGGAAACATTCAGGTATGTAAAAAATCTTTTGGCAAAACAGTATCTTTTGAAAATGTCAGTTTACATAGATTAAAAAAAAATCTTAAAATTTAACAAAGTTTGAAGTCATGAGAGGACACACAAACAGCAACAGGAAAGCAAGAGGAAAAATGGGGAGGGAGGAAATGGCACCTACCATTCTTTCTTCACAGTTTTGATATTGTCCATGTTTTTCATTCTGGTGCTTCGCCTAATTAGAAAAATAAGATGGTATGTTAAAATGGCAAAAAACAGAACAAAGCAATCACAGAAAATGCCCAGCACACTTTGCCTCCTTTAGTATCAAACACTCCTTATATTTTTTTCCTGTCTTGATGGTACATTTAACCAGAAGCCTCAACCTCCCCCCCACCAAGTCTCCAGATGGTTCTTTGTTTTCCTGCAGTTTCTGATTTAATGACACACGAACCATGCATCAGTTTCAGACATTCAAAAGGAAGATTACTTTTTCAAAAACATACAAAATAATTTCCACAATAACCATGGGAACTGAAAACACATGCCCATACTTAAGCAAGGATAAAGTACTGCATCCCTCTTCTGAGCAGCACGATTTAAACTCCCCTGATTTTTCACAACACTGACATAGGTGCAGAAGAACTGCACTGCCACTGCAGGCATTCTGATGACCTTCACCTTAACAGCGCAAGTTAGCAAATGGTGCAAGATTTACACAGGTTCCTCTTCCCACCATATACCTCAGCGTACTGGTGCAGCATCCCAGAAACTGTGAATTATCATTCCTGGTCTATCATTTATCTTGAAAGAAAATCCTGGCTTTGCATGTACTAAATATACTGCAGGATTAGTCTGTCAGGTTTAAAGAAATTAAGAATGTCACACTGATTACACTCACTTCTGAGCCCTCTGAAAAAAAAGTTATAGAAAGTCACAAAAAGTCAGTGACTGCCCAAAACACCCTTAAAAATATAGCTACTCTAAAATTTGACAAGTCCCCAAGAGAACAGAAACTTTACGATGCAACTGTGCTTAAAGAGTTATTCTGGGTACAAGTTACACAGATGATGCTCTGCTCCCAGCGGGTTTGAGACTACGTCATGATACTGTGCATGGCTTTTAGAGAGCATCAAACTAAGCAAGTGACAGCCATCGCACTCCTGTAAAAGCACTATGCACAGCAAGACTAAAACAAATGTTAAGTGGTCGTGACATCTGACTTAACAAGAGGGAGAGGTTAGGCTGAAACAACCTTCACTGCAGCACTGACACACCACCCCCCCACACACCATTCAGCTTTTCAGCACTAATTCATGTTCCTCACAAGGAGGATTTTGGTATTATTTCATCTTTAAAGTTAAATCCT
This sequence comes from Gallinula chloropus, assembly GCF_964237585.1. NCBI lineage: Eukaryota > Metazoa > Chordata > Aves > Gruiformes > Rallidae > Gallinula > Gallinula chloropus. The sequence goes on along the minus strand of NC_140087.1, from coordinate 115,236,332 downwards.
TGTGAGACACTTCTGTAGAGCCTTCAGAAAACACCCATCACAACTCAAATTATTCAGTCAACATGCCCAGAACAGGTTTTAAAGCTTAAGCAGCCTTCAATTTAACCGATGTCATTATGTGTCAGGTCACAACGTAATACTTGGCACACCTCTGACATTTCACACAAGATACAGTACAGTCTTCTACTCCCAAAATATTCTACCAGAGCATTTTTTTATATATATATGTATGTATCTGGCAAGCCTGTACTGGTACATCATGACCTTATAAGCATATCTGATCGCTATTCTTGGAACTTTGTATCTGTACTTGGAAAAAAACAACATGCATTACGAAGTTAAGCATAGTGAATTTAGGAATGCTTAAAAATATGATTTTTCAAGCTTCTCCCAAATTAAGTTGATTTAGCACCAAGTCTTTTTTGTGTTATCATGTTTAAGTTGTAATCTTTCACTATGCGACAGGGTGGTCCCCAAAGCAACAAGAGACTCCAGCCATCTGCTCTTGTTGATTCTCTGTGACTTGTCACCAGAGCTGTTAAAAAGACAAACACAACGAAGCAGCTCTTCAATTCTTTTGCTACATTAGGCTGGCCTCAAATCTGCATGAAGAGTATTCAAAACTGGTCAGCTGTGAAAGTTGCTGTTCCTTCTGAAGTACAACAGCAATTACACTTAGATGAAATATTTGTGTTAATATATCAAGGTAAAGAAATCAGCCTAAACAGCACATTGATGCTTATTACGATCAAAAAGCCATTAGGAGATAGCGATCAGGCTGCACTGCAAGCACTTCAGCTCAGCAAGCCAGCCCAACGAGGACAAACAACCTCTCCTGACAACTTCTGACAGACATCCCCAGATGTCACTTAAAACGTTAAAAACTCTTGGTAGGTTTTTAATGTATCTGTGATAAAAAGTTATCAGAGAAGTTATCACAGAACTGAACTTCCACCTCCGGAGGTCAAATCTGAAACAGAGGAAGCAGCCAGCGCTGCCAGCAGCCCACCACCGCTGCATCTAAAGGGTGGGTGTCAAGAGGTTGGGGCCAGACTCTTCTCAGTGCTGCCCAGTGACAGGGCATAAACTGGAACCCAGAAAGGTCCATCTCAACAAAAGGAAAAACTTCTCCACTCTGAAGGTGACAGAACACTGACAGGCTGCCCAGAGAGCCTATGGAGTCTCCTTCTCTGGAGAGATTCAAACTACCTGGACACAATCCTGTGTGACCTGCTCCGGGTGATCCTGGTTTAGCAGGGGGTTGGACTGGGCGATCTCCAGAGGTCCCTGCCAGCCCCGACCGTTCTGTGACTCTGACCTAACTGCAGTAGGATGGCTCCTGGCCTCTCCCATCACTGACCAGCTTCTCGGGCCCCAAGGGCTCTCCATCCCCCGAGGCACCTGCCGTGGCCCTTCACCACCGGGACTTGGAAACACGCAGCTCTCATCTGCACAGCCACAGCCGCGTTAGTTTCAGCGGGTATTTTTGTGCTCAATAGTGCTGAGCCAGTTTTAACTCAAGGAAAACCAGAAGCTACCTTCGACGCTCTGAAGGGCAGAGACGGGCTCCCCCCACGAAAGCCGATCTTACTAACTTCCCGAGCTGGAAACTGTCTACAGGAGAGCGCATCCTGCCACTACACGGCATGGAAACCACGGCTGGAAGCTACACCGCGCGGCAGCGAAACGAGCAGCCTCGGAGGAGCGGCAGGAGCACGCTGAGAAGAGGAGCACCAAGCCTACGGCCTGGAGGGGACCGATGCGCTCGGGCGGGAATCACGGCGCGAACCAGCCGGCTGCTAGGAGAGAAACCCGCCCCCGCCCCGGGCTGCACCTAAACTTACCGGCACTCCCGATACACCAGCGGCACCCGAAGCGGCACTCCGCGCCTCCCGCCCGGCAGTCCACGCTCCCCTGGGGCGGCGGGTATTTCTGGAGACCATGAGACAGTAACGTGGTAGCAGCGGCCCACGGCACCCGAGGAAGGGGCCGAGCTGAGCCCTGCGCGCAGGGTGCGGCGCCTCAGGCCGGAGTGCCGCTCCGCACGGGACGGGATCCAGGGCCGCCGGGGAAGCGGCCGGGCGGAGGCCGTGGAAAGGCTCGGCCCTCTCTCTTCCCCCACCCCCCGCAAGACACCCTCAAGGACAGCCCTGGGCAAAGTTCAAGTGCCAGTCGAAACTGAGGGAGCACCAGCTCAGGGGAACGGACTCGCCCCGCCCGGCCTCTCCCCGCAGCAACTCACCCGGCCGCAGCGCGAAGCCCGGTCCCGGCCTCCCCGCTGCCCCAACTCGTCGGTGTCCCACGCGCCGCTGCGCACGCGCGGCCGCCAGCGGCCGGGACAGCCACTACCCCCACCCGGACCGGACGAGGCGGAGCGCTGAGCTCTGTTCCCCTACCGCGGGGCGGGGTTTCGGCCGCCATGTTGAGGGGGTGTGAGGGGGCTGGTGGTGCGGCGTGTGGGGCGTGGGGCTTTGCGCCCGTGAGCGCGGGGGAGGAACGCGGCTGTCCTAGAGGCAGCGCGGCCCTGCTCTACCGGGGAGAGGCGCGGGCTGGCGGGGCTCACGGACCGGTGTTTCCCGCCTGAACAAGCCAGACTCCCGCCCGCTCCCGTCCTGTGAGGGCAAAGGGGGGAGCAAAACGTCCGGGCCGGAGTAGCCCCGTAGCCGTGGCTGTGTCACTGCGGAGGGGGGCGAAACGCCCGGGCAGGAGCTGCCCCGTAGCCGTGGCTGTGTCACTGCGGGGGGGCTGCCGCCGCCCTTCGAGGGGCGGATAAACCTCTGCCAGCCCAACGCGTTTTATTGCCAAGGCAGACTTGTCCTGAGGGAAGAACAAAAGCTCGAGTCCGTATGCCTGCGTGCCCGCGGGTAGAGGACAAAAAGCGGCATTCAGTGAGCGCCCACAATAGCCGAGAATGGGCCCAGTGTCTCGGCCAGACGGCTGCGCCCACACCGGCCCAGCCGAGCTCCCCGCAGCACCGACAGGGAGCTGCCCCCGGCTCTTTGTCTTCCCAGCCCTGCGTAGACGGCAGGAACAGCCGCACGCTGAACCCCGTGGAGATGAGGAATGCCTCATTATGCTGGAAGGACTAATTAAGGGCGAGTGTTGACGTATTTGAAAAGGAGCTGTGCCGGGGCCTCGCACCGAGGACAAAAGAGCGGCGCGGCGGCTGGGAAGCAGAGCCCCGCTTTCCCTGGGGTACACCAGAAAGGACGAAATGGGACGGGGATCCTCGTTTGAGGGTGTCTCCCCGCGCTGTGGGGCACCGTGGCTCGGCGCTGCCTTGGGCCCTAGCAGAGGTGACGCTCCGGGATGGGGTGCCAGGAGCTGGCCACAGCTACCAGCCTGGCAGAGCTGTCAGCGCCTGGCAACGCGCAGAGCGACAGCGGGGATTCCCTGCGATTCGCAGCTCGCACCTGCCTGCTTCTTAATAAGGGTGATGGGGGCTTTTTTCTTCCCAATAATTAGCGGTGCGCTGCAAAACATTTAGAATTAACCTAAGCTGAACAGTCACAACTAGCTAATTCACGTTAATTAATGGGAAATTCACTGCGCATTTACAAGTGCGATCAAAGATCATTCTGAAGGCAAAGGTAATGCCTTATTGAGTGTCGGCTTCACGTGGGACCTGTTTCTGCCATCCCTTAATTGTAACAGTTAAAAATCTCATTCTTCAAAAACAGTGAAGTAAGATGCTTTCTGACAGAGTTCAGTGGAGGTGAGAAAAAGAAGTAAGCTCTGGCCCTTGACAGTTAGAATTTCTTCCTCTTTCTAATGTGCGTCACACTGCACTAAACCTTTCGAAGGCAGTTTGGATTAATTGTGAGGTTTTAATTCACAATCAATTGCAGCTCCTGCCTGTGAAAATTTTCACAGGGAAAATCGTAAGAAATCTGCCTTCTGTTTTGGTGTAAAATGGATATGGTCTTATGATACAAAATACGGATTTGTGAGAGCCTGCTCTCCCTGGCTTTCATGTTTTAAAATAACACTGAATTTTTTGTATAGGTTCTATTATGTGAGGGTTTGGTTTTTTTTAAAATGTATATATATAGATGTACCTAACTTTTCACAAGAGTATCATACCCCTGTTGAAAAGTTTAAGGAATTTACAAAGCTCTAGGTAAAACTTGGGAAGGTGGTTCTGCAGTGCTGGACTGTTTCATATTTTCTTTCAATATTTTAACTACATTGGCTGCATTTCATTAAACACAGAAGTTCAGAACTCCTGCTCAGTGGCCCTTTCTGCAAAAATTTTACCCAAAGGTAAACATAGAAGGAGGCAAGGTTGTACTTACCTGGTGTAATGATGCAGGCTTCCCAACTGTAATCACGTATTGATTTGGAAGATTAGGTCTATTACTGGAAATCAGATTACAGCTGGAGACATGCTGACCTACTACAATAAGAATCGGTGTCCTCAGTGAATTCAGTGGTTTCTTAAAAGCTCTTCTAAGTACAGCTGTTCTCCCTCAGGACTGAAACTATTGACAAAGCAGAGGAGTAAGAAAACTCCAGTATAGTGTAAAAAAACCCCCAGTTTTGCTTAAAAATATATGAATAAATTTTCAAGTCAGACCGTTGTTACAATCAAGACGTCACTACAATCCTTTTACTCTTTGCATTTGGTACAGCTTATTCTCCTGCAAGAAATAGTTCATGAGATGAACAGTCCTTTTCTTCCTGGGTGGTGAATAGAACGTAACAGCCCAGAAGGAGTTCGCTGAAAAAACTCTGACAGGGTATTCACGAGATGAATACAAACATCTCATGCCCCCTTTGTCAAAAGAGATCAGATGCACTGGTGTGGAAGATAGTAACAGCCCCATAACTTGTTGTATAATGTAGGAGTGAATCTCGGTGTTGACAAAGTAAAGCTGTGTTTGAGCTGTCACCACCCATCCAGTCAAGGTCACAGAAGAACCAGTACACGTAACGCATCTAAAAACAAGCAGAAAATTAATTTTGAAGGGATGTTTTTAAAGCACGTATTTAACAAGGTTAACCCGTGCCAGAGGAAGCCATCAGCTACCTATAATTAAACATCAGCACATCAACTATATTGATTGACCTGCACTTGAGATTGCAGTCGTTGCCTGAAGCCTTTTCAAAGCGTATGCATAGAGAGCTGGGACAGAATGGGAGGGAAGTGGGACCGTAAGACAAACAGAAGAGAATCTGGTTACTCTGTTTGGTAATTCCACTGACAAAGGCGGCACGTTTCTCTGCAGGGTGTCCTTTTCCCACATGCTCCTTTGCAGGAATGTTAAACCTTGTAGGCTGCCACATCGGGAGAAATAGGTTAAGGAACCGATGGAAAAGTGAGTCATTGTTTTATGGGAGATGTTGGGTGAATCAGCATTCATGACGAGGGTGTTGTCTCATGCAATGAAAGGAGTTTCCACACGTGCAGCTGGACTCTTGGATTGTAAATCCCCAAGAAATGTCACTGTAGCTTCAATTTTAAAAGTAGCGTGGAATGCATAAAATCGTGGAAAATCCACGACAGCCCGAGCAACTGTCTGTAGCAGATAAGGCACATTTGGAAATAGCATATGATGTGAATTCGCAAAACAAAGACACTTTTACGTGAAATTACGACGATGATGATACGGTAGTGAGAATTGTTCTTGGATGTGTAACAAGAAAATATGCTTCTTAAGCTAAGATTGTGAGTACTATGGAGATTTATGAGCGAACAATGTTTCCGATGGACTTCCCACACGACCTTAATCAAGCCATTATGCACTCGTATGCTCCTAAAGTGTATCTACAAATGTGTTAATAAATGTCTTTTTATTGTAAGCATTTTAGGACAGTGTCTGTTTCTTACTACAAAGCTATACATCACCCAGTACAGTAACAGGCTGGCAGTACTACTTGCATATGATTAATGATCATAAACACCTAAGTGAGATGATTTGCCACTTTTGTCCAAGATGGAAGCAATTTACAGCCTGAATGGTAGAGAAAAACAGACCCTGCAAGTTCCTCGCTTACAATATCATCAGCCTGTGAGTTTCACACGATTACTAGTAGTAGAAAAGCTATCTACTGTAACCTTAGCCCAACGTGAAAGCTGTTATGGAAGTTAATGGCTAGATGTGATTGGAAGCTAATTTTGAAATATTAGGAAGCAAGCCTTAACCACCCCCCTTTAATGTCGGGTAAGATCCCACTTCAAGTTGCAGTGATGTTACCTTCAGATGGCCATGCTGATTACAGGACTGCACACTCACTGCTTAAGACATGACACATCTTAAAATGATAACGGTAGTCTGCAAATAACGGGCCACCTTTAATAGCAGGCGGAGCGACTGTATCACCTTACACGCTCAGGGTAGTACCAACCCTGGCTACAGGACACTGCTTGTTTGATGTTTCCAAACTGACATCCCACGGGCGTATCTCTGCAATAGCCAGTTCTCAAAAGAGAAAGCACACAAGCTTGATTTCCTAAGAGCCCTTTGGGAATGTACTTGGGGCCGGTTTGCACAAGCAAGCTCTCCCATGAATCTTATTTATTTCGAGATTCACCCGAAACCAGGGTGGGTTGACAGCTTGACAGAGAGAAGCACACAAGAGCTTATACATACAGTCCTGAAAAGATTATTTGATTTCCATTCTTTGGAATGTTACAGCTATTCAGAGGTACTGCAAAGTAATCTCTGGTAAATTGCCCATGATTGAAGGAAATGGTAACTCACTGAATAGAGCCCTCTGGTCCTTACTGGGCTGAAAATCTACAAAAGTTCTGAATAAGGGATGAAGGACTTTTTCCTTTGTTGCAACTTGCTCCTAATTTCCTTGTAAAATAGGTATAGGTATCAACAAAATCTTCCATCTGTAAATATTTCTTGTGTCATTAAATATTACTCATGGAGCAAACAAGGCTTTCCATCCTGCGTGATTTTTTAATGTCTTTTTATGCTGCCAAGTCCCAATAAAATTTCATTCCCCAAATCTTGTTTAATGGAAAAAGATTCTTTTGCTGAAGTACTTTTTCATGTTTTTCCAATTTCCCAGTGGTGTACCTGCCACAGCAGATATGTGGCTTCTCAATGCATGTTTCAGATATCTTCATCTTCTTTTCCAAACAACTGGAGATAAAAGGGCATTGAACACTGCTGTAAGCTTCAGCATTTGTCCTAAATTGGTACCATTTGAAATATAGTCCTTCCCAATGTCTTCTATTTTGAGAAGCATTTAGACATCTGTCTGTAAAACCGAACTACATGTCTTGAAATTGAGTATTACTGGGAATAAGCTCTTCAGAACTTTTACGTAATACTTGTGGAGTGTGGCTCCAATCTTTCTCCCTTTTTTTCATTGTGTTTTGTCTTTTCCTGCTCAGAGTTCTTACTTTATTGTTTACACAAATATTTTCTTGCATACAGAGTGCTGAAGAGACTCAAAACAGGTTTTTAATTCTGTTCTATCTTCATATGACATTTGAAACATCAGATATAAAAAATGGGAACAATTACATTCTTGGATTAGTGAAGTTACATCCTTTTCTACAGTAATTCTTTCATTGTTAAACCTCAAGCATGTTTGATATACAATATTAATCCTATATTGATGTTCTCTGTGTTACAAACAAAAAATATGAACACACTAACAAGCAATCCTTGTAATTTATGATTTATTAATTTATGTTGTCAGTACTAAAAATGGTGATGGAGCTCACATAGAAGTTCTAAAGCTGTAAGCTGTTTGAGTCACGATAACCAGAACAAGACAACTAATAAACCTGAAAATAAAACCATCTGTGAAAAACAATCTAGGGAGTAAACATCCAAACTGAAGCATGTCTTTACATGTTCCCTACTATGCTAACATAATGAGAATAAAGCACTAAAAATGTTCAAAGGAGTGAGGAGGGATTTTTAACTACATCAATCCCTCTACAAGAGTAGTCCCTCTGGCGTCGTGATGAGTACTCACGTGAGTATGGCTCACAGGAATGAGATGAGAATGCACACAAAAAAAAGGATGCAACTATGATAAAAATAAAATGAAGTAAATATAAAATAAATAGCTTTTAGGTCGTGGGCTTTCTGTTGCTTCAAGCAGATCTGGACAGGCACCCAGGAAAATCAATTTGCTTGCATAACAACCAAGTTTATTTTACTTTTTAAAAGTCATCAGCGTTCAGAGGAGGACGAGTGCTGGTTTGAATCAGACATGTTGCAAACAGATGTTATGCAAGCTTCCCCAAACAGTCCTGCCAAGGCATTGCAATCCTGAGTTATGACATTGACTACAACTGCTGTAGCCTGGGCCCTTTTTTGGGCCACAAGATTGATCTGTTGGTTTTCCCGAAATGGGGGTGATATTTTTGTGATGCATACAAAACCTCAAAGAAGATCAATGTATTCTTCTTCTTCATTTTCAGACCTACAGAATTTGGACACCATACCTGGCTTACACAGCCTGTCAGTAGTACAGGACAGAAATGGAACAGTACAAGACTGTGATACTAGCTTCTAGCAAACCTATCTCCTGTTTCATTCCCACAGAGTGATAAGGGGAAGTTTCTTGCAGTTCCCTCATATTCCTGCTTTTGAAGGATAAAAGAATGTGATTGCCAAATGCCATTTTCAAAACCCGTCCTTTAGCCTACAAGTGTATGAAATCCTTTTGCAACCTTTGAACAAATAAATGAAGAAACAAAGGACATGAAACATAACAAAACTAATTGCGAGGAGCAGAGCAACTATACATTTGAAAGACTTGGTAGATTCTTGAACAGGAGTTGAAGTACTGTTGATTAAAACCTCTAAACTGAGAATGACAGATGAGAAAAGGACCATAGCTCCAAAGCACACTGTATTTTGGAGTATCTCATAAAAATGAAAATTTGTTGCTGTTCACAGTAAGAAAATTTTTGCTTGGAAATCTAAATAGCCCATTTTCTTATTACATATCCTAATGTCATTATTGCATATTTTCTATTTTTAAGTGCATGCTCTACTCTACCTTTTCAGAATTCAGTATTGAAAAGAAAGATGTGGGAGTACGCCAGGAAAGCGGAATAATGGCTTTTACACTTACACTTCTTTACTGAGATATTATTGCATTTTCCACCTTTAAACAATAAAAATTATTTGATAATGCTTACTCGAGCCTAACGGCCTGAGCCATGTGATCAGTAATTTTATTATACTATTCTTTTTTGATCGAGAAGAAAAAAAGCACTGAAATAACTTGCATGGCAGTGCCAAACAAGCCACTGTCAAAAGGTTGAGACTTTGTCACCTTACAGCTCTATGCCCCTATTGCTTGGCTACGTTTCTTCTACAGCTTTCGGGTTGGGCCTTATGTCCAGGCACTGTGGTGAGTTCGGTAAAGGGCAGCAAGTCGTGGTGAGAAAGGAGTGATTCTGACCGCACATCAGCAAGAAGGGATTGGATTATAGCTCTTGAGTAGCCTGAAATAGCATTTAGGCATCCAATGCACTGTGATGCACAGTATTATTCTTCCCTCTAAAACACATTTATTGGATCTGCGAGAGGCGAGGGAGAAATAAGCGACTGAGCAGCGAACGCCGAGTGCAAACTGAGGCGACTGGGCAAAATACGGATGTTATCAGTGACTTGTACAGCAGGCGAGTCCGGGGCGCGGCCCTGATAACCCGGCTATCGGGGAGGGTTTCTTAATCACCAGCCTGTGAGAGCTGTCCGCGTAAAATGGTGGAGGATGTTTGCCTTGTGGACAGGGCGCGTCGGGACACGGGTTAGTAAACATGGTGGTTTTGTGTCGACGTTTGGACTCGATGATGTTAGGTGCTTTTTCCAACCTTAAACGACTGTATGCTTCTGTGATTCTGCTCGGTCGTGTCAGGGTTGGAAAGGGCCCCCCGGAGAGGGGAGCTCGGGTCCCCCAGGTCCCGGGGTTGAGCACCCTTTTCGGCTGTGAACGCTGCCGCCCTTCAGCCCCCCGACCTCGGGCGGCCGCTTCTTCCCTGTCCCTGAACTCCTCACCTAAGCGCACCCTCCTCGTCCCTCGGCTTCAGCAGCCTTCAGGAGGCGGCGGCGGCTCCGCCGGCCCGGCGGGTTACAGCGGCAGCGCCGGGGCCGGCCCGTGCAGCGGCCCGCCGGCTCCTGACAGGCTTCGGGCGGATCACGGCTCCGGGACCCAGCGGCCGCTCCAGCTTCGCCGCGCACCGGCCGCGGAGTCGGTGCTGCGTCCCGGGCCGCCCTGCTCCGCGCAGCCTGACAGGACAGCGCAACCCCCGCCCCAGCTCCCCTGGAAACCGCCCCGCCTGCTGTGAAGCCGGCAGTCGCCGTCCTCCCGGTCGCACGGGGCGCCGGCGACCGTGCGGTGCCGTGCCGTGCCCTCCCCAGGCACGGCGGGGGAGCACGGCGAGGCGCCTCGTCGCCGCCCCGCTCCCGGGGGACCCCGTCGGGGGCCGCCAGCCGCCGCCTCCCCCACGCCGGCCAGCGCCAGGCCCATAGAGCACGCCGGCGCCGTGCTAGAACGTATGCAGCGGGGGCCGCCTCGGCCTGCGCGCGGCGGCGGCAGCGCCGTAGCGCCCTCTGGCGGCAGCCGACGGCCTCGCCGCGGACCGAGGAGAGAAAGGGAGAAGGGACAGTAATGGCGGCCAGTTAGTGTGAGACTGAGCCGAGGAGGCGGCGGCAGTGACGGGAGGAGCCGGCGCGGCTCCGTCTGTGGCTCTGCCCGGCGGACCGGCTTCCCCAGAGGACTTTTTTTTTCCTTCCTTCCCCCTCCCCCCTTCCCCCTTTCCCTCCCCTTCCCCTCCCTACCCGAGCCCCCGCCTGTCCGCCCTCCCTCCTCCCTCCGCGCCGGCGGCGGCAGCGGCGGCGGCAGCAGCAGCGGCGGCGGCGGCCCCCCGTGTCCCCCCTCCTCGGGGCCATGGTGAACACCAGGAAGAGCTCCTTGCGCCCCCTGGGCAAAGCGGCGGCCGCTGCGGCCGGAGCCGGCAGCCATTTCATCTCGTCCCGGACCCGCTCTTCCAAAAGGGGCACCAAGACAGATGCGGCCGGGCTGGAAGAGACGGCGGCAGCGCGGGTAAGGACCGGGGGGCTAATGGTCATGGGGCGGGGGAGAGTCGGGGAGGGGGTATAGGCGGCGAGGGCCTTGGCCAGGGAGTCGCTGGGGACAGCGCCGTTGCTGCCGGAGGTGGAGGGAGGGGGGGGGGGGTGGCGCTGGGGACAGGAGCTGGTGGGGGGAAACGCCGAGACGGCTGTCGGCTTGAGGGGAGGAGGATGACGGCGGAGGCGGCAGGGTGCCCGTGGTGAGGAGGGACCCTGGAGCCGGCGGAGCGCCCGGGGACGCGGCGGGGGGGCGGGCGCGGAGAGCTGTCCGCCGCGTCCCAACTGGGTTCCTTGCTCGGCGGGGCGAGGGCGGTCTCCGCCGGGGTGGCGAGAGGCGCGGGCCGCTGACAGGGGCTGGGAGCGGCGGGGACATGTGAGGGGCTGCCGGGGACACGAAGTTGCTGACCTGCCGCTGCCGGTCTCTGCGCCGGGCCGGGGCAGGCAGGGCCGGAGCGGCGGCGGCGGCGGCAGGCGGGGGTCCGGCGGCGGCGCGGTGCTCCCCCTGCGGCCGCGCCCGGCACTGCGCCGGCTGCCAGACAAAAGTTGGGAGCTGCGCCTGCAGCAACTTCGCAATCCTCCTTCCCCTGCCACCCCCCGCCTTTTAGTTTTATTTTTTTCCTCCCCTTTTCCCCAAGTGACCTCGGTTCGGCTGAACCGGGTGCTCGTGGCGGCTTCGGCGGCAGAAAGCTGATGTCTGAGAAAGCTTCCCCCGGTTTTGTGATATTCCCCCGCCCCAAGCTGGGAGGATGTCATTTTGCCCCCGGGTTTAAGGTGAATGCTTTCCCAACGTGACTTATTTTTTATAACTTCGGTTGTACGGTCTAAGGGCAATTGAATTCTGCAGCTTGATTTTGAAACTTAACATTCCATAAATGCTAACCTGAAGGAAGACTTGGAGAGGGGTGTTTTTTTTTTCCTCTCTTGTTGTCTCTAAGCAGGTTTGTTGACAGCAACTGCATTCTTAAAATGATAATTATGGCTTTTAGGCTTGCTAAGGTTATGGGCTTTGAAGATTTAAGCTAGTGGTTATATTTGCCTGATCTGCATGCGTGTTTTACAAGCAGTGAAAATATGGAAGTGAAAATTGGGGGTCAAAGCGTTTGACAGTCACACACCGACTGACCATGTCCCAGCCTCTGCTAAGGAAGAAGTTAATCGGGCAAGTTAAAACCAGCAGTAGCAGCCAGAGGCAGATCAGAAGGGTGATACCTGGAATTGTCAGAAAACCTTTTGCCCTGTTCTTTTAGTTTTAAACTCCTAACCCCCCCGATAATAACTGACTAGATATTCTGTAACTTCTGTGCTTCTCTTTCGGTTCTTTCATGCTTAACGTTTTCCCTTCCCCCACCTTACTTTTCCTCATTGTCCCCTATTTCTCCCTTGTTTAATTTTATTAGACTCGTGGGGATGCAGCACCATGGCTGTAAAAAGCTGTTCTGCTTGTTCCAGTGTGCAGTTTCTGTTTATTCATATCGTGGGTCTTGTGGTTTGTGAGGCGAAGTTTGGTGTAACCCTTACTGCCTTACTTTGCAAGCAGTTTTCTGCTGGTAAAAAAAAAATAAAAATAGATTTGGCTTCTCTCCAAGTATTTTTCATCTATGAATAGTATTTTTTGTGCTGCAAATCACTAAAATGTTTAAATTGTGTTATTACCATGGTGCAAGGAAAGAAGATTGTGCAAAATATTGTCTTAAAACCCATAAATACATCTCAGGATACTGCCACACTTCTAAAATAGCATTTCTTCTAAAATCAAGTGTATATTTTGGTGTGTGGGAATGGTCTTGTTTCACTTCACAACACATCTCATGTTTGAGGTAGATTTTTTCTTTTTTTAAATATGTGATTGCCGAAGCTGAGGAGAAGTTATCCAGGGTTTTTATTCTGGGTTTTTTTTGTTCCCCAGTGATATTTTTTTTTTTTAAATATAGGTGTGTGTGTGTATATATGTCACTGTAGTTTAAAATCATCTTTGTACAACTGTGTTTATTCTTCAGATGTAAGTATTTGTCAGTGATACAGCTTCTTTCTGAGCCGACTCTTCTTGAAGTAGTGCCAGAGGAGGATTTCAGTGATTAGAACATGAATAAGTACAGCAGTAGGAAGACAAAGCCTTTGCTTTTGGAAGTGACTGTTGGGAGACAGATAGTGAGGTTGTGTTTTGTGTAGAAAGCATACTGCAATCATTTTCATGCAGTTATATGTTGCTTCATTTATTTAATTTTTGACTTGAACAGTGTGTCCTCTTGAAATCTTTTGTGTGTTGTGTCAGAAAATCAGCCTTACTACCAGCAGTTAATCGGGTTAATGGGCAGCTAGAGTTTTGGAGAGCTGGCAGAGATGTTACACTTCTTGTTTGCACTTAATTTTCTTCCACAGAGGGTTCTGACTTGAACTCTCAGAGACATGCTTTTCAGTGGCAATGCTTGTTATTACCTTTCAGAATGTATTTTGAAAGATCATCTACTTGTTACTTATTAGTGACAGAAACAGAGTTAGTAATCTAATGACATCCTGTAAGATGCTGATTAGACCAGATGAAGGGTTAGGAGTTGCTTTTCATCTCTTTTATATATATATTTCTTTTCCCCTTCTTTTTACTTCTTGGCTTTTTCTGGTATACATAGGGTTGGTAGGGTTGGTTTGTGCGGTCTTTTTTTCTCTTTCGTTTTGTTTTTTTGTGGGTTTTTTTTATGCCTATTTACAAGGATAGGCTTGAACCCCTCCTCTCCCAAGAACCTGAGTTAAGTTTCTAGTCTTCCAGTTCAATCTTAAGTTGAGTAACATCAACGGTGTCCATTTCTGTTTCGTCTGAACCTGGAAGCAGCACACATTCTGTGGAAATGGGCCATGATAGTCTAAACGCCTTTATCGTATTCTCTGTATTCCCAGTGTGGCACTTGCTGATGTTAGAGAAAGCGATGATGTCAGTCTCTGAAAAGTAAACTGTTTTGAATTATCGACTGGCGACCACGCATTCACTGATTGAGATGAATACATGTGTGTCCACTGACCAGAAGCCAGATTCAAATGAACAAAATCCCTTCCTTAATGGATCATGAAGCCAAGAAGTTTATTCTTTGAAATGATGTCATAGGGTGCATTGAGAGGGTATGGAGATGAAAATCTGTGCTTTGTTTTCTTCCTGCTTCCAGGGCTGATGTATACATTACTTCTACTTAAAATAAATTGAAGCTATTCATACATAAATTTATGTTTTATCTTTATATAAATTACAGTTTTTTTCTTTCTATCATTTGGGAAGTGTTCTGGCGTAAAGCGGTGTGACAAGGAAAGTGCATCAATATCTTCCAGAGTTTTCAGGAACATAGAATTATAATGCAGGGCTTCTAAATCTAGTGGACTCATTCATGCTATGAAAGAATTGAGGATACTCTGACCATAACTAGTTAAATCTGATTTACTGATGTCTGATGTTTTCAGATGCTGAGTAGTGATTGTTGGTAACACTTATTTGGTGATGGAGATTATTTTCCTCAGTCATCTCAGAACACAAATCAAATATGCTGATCAAGAAAACTAATGAATTTATTGTGATATAAACACTCTTAAGTCATGTCAGAGTATTAGTTAGACATTTTAGAAATGTATACAAGATCAGCTTAATTTAATTACCCAAGAAAGCATTAGCAGTGCCTTAAGAGCTACTTGAGGGCACTGTGATAATTGTAACCCGCCATCCTAGCTAAAAGTAGTACTGCCGACATCGTTCAGCATACTCCGTGGTAACCTAGAGCTCTCCATTGTACTTAATTGCTAATAGGAGCAAACACAGACTTGAGGATTGATAGAGTGCTGTAGTGTGGGAAGGTGTAAAGTTAAGCAGCATTTTTATGCTCTGAAATACCAGTACATTTCAGTGTCTCTTACTGTAATTTCACAGTCTGTAACATTAAATAGGGTTTTTTTCTGATTTCTGGGTGATAATGCAGCTTTTGTAGTGTAAGCTCATTGCTGTGTTTTGCTGCTTAAAAAGCCTTTAATGGTCAGCTGTTGTAAACATAGAAAATGAACTTAAAAGTACTATTATTTCACTTAAAATCCTAGCTTTAAACATAACCCTTAGAGCTTTCTAAAAATTAAATTTTCCTTTTTGGAATAGCCTGATTGATATTAGCGAATTTTCTTTGCCTTCTTTGCAAAGTGCCTTAACAGTGTTCTGGATGTTCTGTGGTTTAGAATAAAACTATAGAAAAAGTTAGTTCTTATGTTGGAAAATTTACACTTCCTGGCCAGCATCATGTAAATCTCTTCAGCAGAAAAATAAAAGCTCCTCAAATATCTGTTTTTAGAGAACTGTATTGCCTTACTGTTTGAGTTTACAGTAACATCAGTAAAGGTGCTGAGGCTAACGCTTTTACAGGTCTTTGAAATACATCCTGAAATATAGTCGCTTGTCATGTTATTCCAAACAATTTCATTTAAAGGCAGATTCCCAAGGAAGCTCATCTTGCCAGCGTGTAATAAAATGTCGGGTTTTTTCTGTTTCAGTGGTCTGCTGCTCTTTTGGGACTTTGCAGGAGAAATCAGTGATCTAAAACGAATTGTGCAGTCTGTTCCTTGGTAGCGTGGTATTAATACATCTGTGAACAGTGGGAAATTGAGCAATTGTTGGAAGCAATCTATGTCCAAGTTTCTGTCAAAATACCATACAGTCAGCGTTTGTAATCCTTCCACGTTTCCAAAGGGGTGTCCTAGAGTTTCAGTTCTTCCTATGCACGTTGCCAAATCAGTCTGGACCGCTATCAGAGAAGTCAGGACACCTCCAAAGTGTACGGGGTTTGTTTTAGGCGGCTGTTGTGCATCCTGTTCGAAGCTGGCTATCTTTGCTGTCGTGCTGTTACAGGGCCTTAAAAGGAAGCAATCTAAGGACTAATCCAGAGAGTGAATAAGACCTCCAAAGAGTATTCAGGAAATGGTGTTGATGTTTGGTGTGCTGCATTGCTTCCTCTGAACATTGGGCTTGCCCCAAAGTAATACGAATAAAAGCTGCTTCTCCAACTACTGTCTCTCTGTTGAAACTTCAAGCAGAAAGCTTAACCCATTGCCGCGAGAGATCCCATGACAGTGTTGCAAGAGTGGCATACAGCTTGGGGTTATGCAAGATAATTAGCTCAGGTAATTACATTCTGATCGCCTCCATCCCCGTGCAGTTTCAGTTGGATGTGGTACAGTTTTGCACATCCTGCCCTAAATTGTTGGGTATTTGCTGCACTGTGGAAAATTTTTCATTCCTATCTAATGATATTTTGAACGATTTCTATGTAAAACTTTATGAAACCCTCAAACCAAAGCATCCAGCGAGTAGGCATCAGTGAGCTGAAGCTTTCACTGCTTGTTATTTTGGTGCTGTGACTGTTTTAAAGGTTGCTGATTGTTTATTAGATATTTTAGCTCTAATGTATTACTTCGTGTGTGGGTGATATCACTCATGAACCCATTTATTGCAATGGGAGTTGACAATATTTCTTCAGCCTTTTTCATTCTATCGTTTTTTTGGTACTCTTCATGCTTTGCTGCTTTTTGTAAACAATTTTTCTGTCTGAGTTTACTCTTGAAATATTGTCTTTATTACCTTTGATGGGATTTTCATGGTTTATTTTAACCATTAATTTTGCTTTAAATTGTTCAAGTGTTGTTTTGCATTTATACTTGCTTGGACTCTTTTCCTGAATAAATTTTATTTCTTCTTGCTTGGTAGCTATTAAAACAGGCCACTTTTTAACCAGCTGTAAGATTAATGTGTTATCTCCTGTAAGCTTTTTCATTTTGCACTGCTGAGTATGTGTATGCTCTAATAGCTTCAACTCTAGCTGAACTAGGTATAAGGAGGTGCTGTAGTTCTCTTACCAGAAATACAGAATTTATGAGCTTGTCCAAGTTCCGTGGTTTTTGTATCCTGTTCTGAATTTTGTGGTTTTATCTTTATGCTTCTTGTTTTGTATGTTAATGACCTAACTAATGTAAAGCTTTGGTGGGAAGTTTGCGTCTAGTTGCAGACGCTTCAGTTTGAGGGTTTTCATAATTTGGGAAATGGGCTTTTTGCTTTTGTCCAACCTCCAGTCAATTGCTTCATTTTAAATAGATAAGTAGTTGAGCCAAGCTCTTTAAGTAACCTGAAATGAAGAAGCTGTTCTTTCTGTACGTGTGGAAGAGATTACTTGCATTGAAATTTGTTGCCATGCTTCAGCAATCCCTCATTCCAAATACTTAATAACTGCCTTCTACTATTTCTCTGATTTATCTTTCAGACCTTGAATTTTTGTTTTAATATGATTTAAATGTCAATATATCAATCTTAAGATTTCATATTACAGTTTTAATTTTTTTCTTTTGAAATACTGTCTTCAGATGCATTGTAGCTAGAGATACCTAAGTGTTTTTAATCCCATGTTTTTTCAACAGAAGGCCAGCTCCTTCTTAGCTTCACTTGCTACAGACATTTCCTTCCTTAATGTACTGAGTCAAGTATGTGGTCATGTCCAAAACTTGGGGAACCCTCTAGTTTTCTCTGGTTTCTGACATGTTATCGTCATTCAGATCCATCTGCTTCCTTATTTAGGTTTATAGTAGTACCTAAAGGAGGCTGTGTCTTCCAAACGGTCTTTGGGATGGGGTTGTTCAGCAGAAACAAGATGGATTTTTGAGGACTAAGGGTAGGATAAAAAGTTGAGTATTTTCATTGTTTTCCACTTCTGATTTACGAACATTCTCAGGTGGTTGCATACATATAATTTTTGCTTCAGCAGAATCTAGAAACTCATGGAAGTAGTGTGGTTCTGACTAAAAATGCTTTGCTTTTAGAGAAACTTAACATGAGCCAGCAGTGTGCTCTTGCAGCTTGGAAGGCCAATGGTGTCCTGGGCTCCATCAGAAGAGGGGTGGCCAGCAGGGCCAGGGAGGTGATTGTCCCTCTCTGCTCTGCCCTTGTGAGGCCCCATCTAGAGTCCTGTGTCCAGATCTGGGGCCTCCAATACAAGAAAGATGTGGAACTGTTGGAGAGGGTTCAGAGGAGGTCATGAAGATGATTAGAGGGCTGAAGCACCTCCCCTACAAAGAGAGGCTGAGGGAGCTGGGCTTGTTCAGCCTGGAGAAGAGAAGGCTGTGGGAGGACCTCATTGCAGCCTTCCAGTACCTGAAGGGAGCTTATAAGCAGGAGGGGAATCAACTTTTTCACAGGATAGACAATGGCAGGACAAGGGGGAATGGATTGAAGCTAAAGGATGGAAGGTTTAGATTAGATATTAGGGAAAGATCTTTACAGAGAGAATCATAAGGTGCTGGAACGGGCTGCCCAGAGGATGTCCCATCCCTGGAGGTGTTCAGGGCCAGGTTGGATGGGCCCCTGGGCAACCTTGTGTAGCTCCAGGCCTGGAGGTTGGTGTCCCAGCCTATGGCAGGGTGGTTGAAACTCTGTGATCCTTGGGGTCCCTTCCAACCCAGACCAGTCTATGATTCCATCAGTGTTAAATTAGGAAAATTGGGGGGTTTAAAACTTGTGATATGTAGATCTTCCAGAAAACCTTCTGAGTGAGGTGTGGATCCCCATACAGCAAATAGAGATCTCTTCTCAGTAGACTTTCTCTTCTGAAGGTGTGATTTCACATGTGCTGCAAGCTGTTAACTCTGCAGTTGTGAAAGCGAATTGACGTGCCAATAGTAATGCTGGCCTGGCCATTTGATCAGCTGAATCAGGGTCAGGTTACCGGTCCAGCTGAAACTAACCCTCCTTCCCACACCCTCCTCCTTCTCTTTGCCTCTCTTCCATCCCTCTGATTATCAGCTGAAAATTCACAATGTCACCCTAATTTTCATGAAGGGTGCAAAGGAGGGGAAATTTCATGATGGAGGTGCTCAGAGCAGGGTAGTGACAATGGGTGGAAAGCAAACCTCAGTTTGCAGTTGATGGGTGCTCTCAGTTTGGCAGAGGCTGCTCTGTAAGTTTCTTTCATGAACCTACAAGTGAGGAGAGAACTACAAGATTGCAGGAGTTTTTTGGATGTGAGATCAAGAGGCATTGAAAGGTGTTCTGCCTGGATACGAACAGGTGTTACAGACAAGGAGAATGGTTGCAAGTGTGAAAGTACACAGTAAATAGTGTTTTAGTAGTGGCTTCTATTTTTAACTTGTAAACTTCTAACTTCTGAAAAGCTTTTGGAATAGGCTTTTCAATAAGTAACCTGAATTGTAGAACTGAAAAGGAATTCTAGGAATTAAAATGGAAATTTAGTCAAAGAATGAAAGCAGATCTTCTCATACAAAAATGCCACCTGAATGAATGAGGAAGAATTTATTCTTCTGAAAAAATCTAGATGATGATATATTCTCTATTTTCTTAATGGCTATATTCCTAATGGCTTCTACTGAACAATTGAGACAATCTTTACTATTGTTACCACCAGTGAAAACCAGCATTAGTAGTTGTTTATCCCAAGGTAATAAAGCACTTAAGCATGAATCTTGTTACTTTTTTTCCTTAACACCTGTGGAGAGCCAATGGTTGATAAGCAACTGTGTGCAAACAAGTGGAAATTAGAGAACTACAACCAGAAGATGAGTTCTTCTAAGCCAGCCTTGTCTCTTGTCAAGCTATCAGTAAGGTTAATACACAAAGTCCTTAATGACACTCAGAGATCTTAGTAAGGTAGTTTATGTGTTTTAATCCAAGCACATTTTTTTCCAGCTTCTTGGCATTTGAAGACACAGGCAGTATACTTACACAGGATTTTTAGGACACAAAGGTAGATGTTTAGCATGAAGCAGTACATAGTGGACAGACATGAATACCATCTGCTGTATTTATTATGCTGTGACCCGGGGTTGAGTCATGTTACCTTCTTCCCCGAGACAAGTGTATCAGGTCTTACCTCTTCCCACCCCGCAGAAGAGGAGCGTGTGAGGATGTGTTGGTGCTGAAGAAAGTGGGCCTTGCAATGTGTCATCCTGAAATTAGGACATAGTGCAGATGTGTAAGGCTAAGGCAAGGTGTGGTGCTGTGTTTGAGCACGCAGGTGAGAGTGTTTCAGCTACGGAGAATTTGTACTGACCATAAGGACAGTTGTAGTATTTTTTTTTCCTTTTCTGTGAAGATGTTTTAAAGCAAAGTTGTAAACTTTAAAAAAAAAAAAGATTTTAAGGGATTTGCTAGATTCTGGTCATATGACATTATCACAGTCAGGGTAGAGACTTTGATCCAGTCACTATAACATAGAACCAAGTAACAGCAAAACTAAAAATATATCAGAGAGATTGTGAAGTCTTCTTTTCTTATTATGCCTATCCCAAAAAGCTGTTAGGAAGGATGCCTAGCTTTTACCTAACTTTCTTCAATAGCTCTCAAAGTAGTTCTTGAATACAATAAATATGTTGAAGTTAATGTTTTAATCCATATTTTTTACCTTTGCAGAAACTGATACACAAGAGAGCAAGTGGCTTATCCAGAATCACTGGACAGACAGATAGAGAGTGGTTTTGGTGTATTTATTGGTATGTTTAAAACTGTAGTTAAATACAGAAAAAGCAAGTTATTTGTTAACTGAATAGGTATCAGAGGGTTAAAGATGAGTGATAAGCTTAACTAATTGATACAGTGGGGATCTAATCACGTTTTTCATGCATAGAAGGTTTATTTTGGAAAGACAGCTTTTATGTTTTTATACCAATGGGATAAAAATGTTTATTAAATGCATTAAATATCCCTGAGTATGTATTTTACGTTTTTTAATGGACAGCCCATTTTCACAAGAACTCTGCATGAACTGGTAGGGAAAGATTTTTTTCACATGTACTTTAAAAAAAATTAATCCAGGTTATTCTGGGACATGCAAAAAATACATTTGAATTTACATTGGAAGTAACTGGGGGACCTGGATTGAGTTTCTCCAAAGTTAGTAAAATAGGATTGAGAGATACATGAAGTTGTCTTCAGTGTCAAACAGTGAGGAGAAAGTTATTGTAAATGTTAGAAGCTAAGAATTAACTAGAATAAGAAGTAGATGTTTTTTGAAAACCTGTAGCTGAAACAGATACTTTGTAAATGTCTATTTATTAAGACAAAAAAGTTTAGCTTGTTTTATGCTTGTTTGATGGGTCAGAAAGACAAATGAGTTAAAATCATTTATGCTTTTAACGAAAAACAAAGGAATAGGATTGATCAGTTGAAGATTGAAAGTCAGTATGTCTTAATTTCTTGTTTTAGACATGGGAAGAGCTCATACAAAAGAGGAAAACAGATTCTGAAAGGTTGAAAACCCTCATGTCTGATATGTGAAGTTGGATGAGCAATCATGGTAACTTTCTGGGTGTGGCAGAGAGTTAGTCAGAAGAAGGGTGTGACCCACAAAATGTATGGCAAGGAGAGCAAGTTTGACCATGGTGGAAAACTCAAATATTCATGTCTGCATACCTGTGCTTTAATAAAGCCCGACACTGAACCTGTGGTGAACCAGATGGTGCCTTTTTCAGAAATTGCAAGGTGTGGCTGTGGTTTGGATGTTAAGTCATCCATGCTCAGAAACTTGATGAACTCGTGGTCATATACTTGGAGATCATGATGATAGAGATGGTTCGTACTTACCCTGTAGTAACAAGGGTGCTGGATTATGGTTATCTTGGGAAGTTCAGCAGTGTTCAGAGTTCTTGAGATACTCTCAGGAGAGCCAACTTAAAAAAACAGAAGTGGCAAAAAATCCCACACCCTCCCTTCAGTATGCTAGAAGTAATCTTTAAAATTAGTTGGGTTTTGTGCTTTAGCTACCTGGTCCCAGTGATATCCCTGGAGGCAAGGCCTTGTCCATGAGGACTCCCTTGGTCTGTGTGTCCTTCTGTCATGCTGAAAGACCAGGTGTGTGGTTGCTTTTTTCTAAGTGGGTAGTTTGAGAAGGAAGAAGTCGGTTTGAATCATTGCTTTCTAGTTCATGGTCCTTGAAATCCTAAGGATTTGTCTCTAAATGTTATAAATAAAGCTCTGTTAGTATCTACTTATTATCTTGAAATGTAGGGATGGATATGTAAGAGGCCACAGGTTTTACTGTGTGTCAGTGTTTCTGTAGCCTGGTCATGAATGTGTGTGTTACAATAAACAGGTTTTCCATCTTTCTCCTTTTCATACAAAGCAGAGAAAAGAGAGAAGTATGCAGCTATATTTATTTTATTGCTCTGTTTACTTACTCATTTTAGATTTGGTTTCTAGATGTATTGCTACCATCATTCAGCTGCTTTCTGTGACAGTATGTTACCAGAGCTTGTTCCACTACCCTGCAAGACTCTCACTGTTGAATCTTAGCTCAACTAATTTGCAGTACTCATTCAGCTGTTGTATTCCATTTTGCTTGTAAATCCAGAGATAATGAAGACTATGTTTTGCCAGTTTAGACCATGGACGGTGTTCTGTTATCTCCAGTTATTTTCTTGTTGTTAGTGGGAGTAGTTTCCATAAGCTGTGCTGGGTTCTGCTGCTTCTGAGTTTGATGAGTTTGGCTTTCTCTTAGATCACCACAGTTGTGCTAGATTTTGTTTACCTCTTTCTACTTCCTGATGCTATGTAAACTCATTTTTTTGATTCTTCTGTGTTTGCTTTTTCTTTGTTGCTTTGATAGGCTTTCAGGCAATTTCTGACATGATTAAAATTTTATTAATTCACATTCTCCATGTTCTCTCAGCATGTCAGTGCATTTGCTTCAGTGCCAATGTTTCATTAGGAGCTTTGAGTTCAGTGCATTGGTTCCTACTTCTGCAATTGCATTATTAATTTCTTAATTTTTAAGTTTGATGCTTGTATCATACATTTCCCTTTCTAGTCCCAGAACGTTTTCATGATGTGTACTGTTAAGTAATAAGTTTCTGGGTTGAAACTGAAGCACTATTTTTAATCATTAAAGTTATAAATGGTTTGAGACCCAGTTACGTGAGGGAGCAAGTTGAGTACAGTGGAATTGTTAGACCTCTCTTGCTATAAATGGGAGGAAACAGTGGATAGGCTGCTCTCTGTAAAGGCTTCTCAAATTGAAATTAATTTCTTTTCTTGTTCTAGCATATCCCAGTTTGGCTAATCTCTTGAGTGTAATGAAAGCTCCATCTCCATATTTTACTGTAGGCAGGTAAAAGTTCTGGATGGCAGTCTTAGGTGTGATTTGATTCCCTAGAGCTTGAATTTTAACTGGAAAATTGATCTTGGATTTTTATTGATATATTTAAAAATTCAGCGATTTCTTATTTCAGTCTCACTACTTCATGATAAAATGTTTTGTATGTTTGTGCATCTTTTGCAGCAGGTATCCTAACTTAAGCTAGCATTTGGGCTTTGACTGTCTTAAAATTTAGACTTGCTTTGTACTTGTTATGTGTAGAGTTAATGTGCAGGCAAATGAGGCTCAACAGACACAAACATCCTAAAAAAAGAATAACCAGAAATTATTACCTCTGTTGAGTAAACCCCTGCACTGCTCATCTGGTTCCTTAGGCAACGGTCCTGGCTTTCCTAGTTTTTGAAGCTATTGGCCAGTATCTGATCATTTGATGATACTAGAGATCTTGAAGATACTCAGCTTTTATAATTTTTGTGAATATTAGTAATTCAGTAGCAGAGGAAAACCTGAAGCAGCAGATTTTATCTTCAGGGTTATAGCTAATCTTTTGTTTTACCTGCCAGCAGACTGTGTGGCATACATGTAGCTTGGAAATTACATCTCTGTATTGCCTTTGACCAATAGATAGCCAGAACAAAGGAGGGATACCAGGTAATATTGAGATGTGGGACCAGAGGCAGGGAACTGGAGGAACTGTAGAGAAAGGTGGTTATGGGAGACCTGAGAAGAGTTTGGATTTTTGCATGGGAAGGGGCAGAGCTGGAGTATAGCAACCTATGCATTATTAATTTCACTGCTTGCAAAACAGCTTTAATGTTAGCTCTCATAAAGCTTCTTTACATGCTTCCTTTTTCTTAACTTAATTTTCGCTGTCTTGCCTAGCCGGTTCAAAACTGGTTCTGTGGCTTCCCTTGAAACTCTGCCTCTGTCCTGTGCAGGGTTGCTCTTGTAATTTCAGAAAGTTGTTACTAAAATTGACTTAGCCGTGGTATATTTCTGTAAGTCCACAAATAAACTTGTGGCTGGATAAAGCAAAAAGTACATACACAAATGCTTACAGTATTCCAAAGTGAATATGTACACTCTTAACATGTTGTGAAAAGCGGTGTTTTGTAGGTGCAGAGTGTTCTGGAAACCAGCTGGGTGGCTGCGTGTGTTTTTTGCAGTGCTCTGCAAGGTGCAGTGTATTGTATTTAGGAATGAATGGGGTGGTTGCCTTTGCTCCCACTTCGATTCTCAGTTTAGAATCCATTAATTATGATCTATTAGTGTAGATGATATTTTGAGTTACATTGATGCACTTTCTCAAGAAGTGAAAGGTTGAATTAATAGAGACCTCTCTTGCTCCCTGGATTTACCTTGACAGGCTAAAACTATTTTAAAAGAGAGTTTAAAATGATTTTTAAAATGAGATGTGACCATGGGCTGGTTTGCATTTAATGCTAACTTTTAGTGTTTAGTATTTTTAGTATTCTCAAGAGGTTTTACAAGTATTTATATTATAAATAAAAATGACTGAATATAATGTATTCAGCAAATAAATATTGTATCATAATGAATATGGTATATCAATTTATTGCTAGTATTGTAAGTATTTAAATCAGTTATTTTTTGTTAAAAATATGTATTGAGGGACAAAATGTTAAGGCATGATGCACCAAACTTCTGGAACTTTTGGTTTATAGGTGGGTCAGGTCAACGTTCAGAGAACCACAGAATCATAGAATATCCTGAGTTGGAAGGGACCCATAAGGATCATCGAGTCCAACTCCTGGAAAATCAAAGGAGGTTGGAGTGGTGCTGCGTAGCCAGGCAAGGGAGCTCGTGGGCCAGTCCCCGTGTTCAGTGGTGCTGAACTGTCTTGTTGAAATGCACTGGCACACTTGGATTTCTTTAGGCTTTGCCACTTTGTAGATATCCTGCTGTGATACTCTGTCTTGCTCCCTTGAGAAAATACATTTTAAAAAGTAATTTCTTGAGTATGAGTATGAGAGACATAATGTTGAACTATCTGGAGTATTGTCATAATAAACTTTGGTGAACAAACAGGACATCCATGATCATGTCCTTGCATATAAGTAAAATTATCTTTTGTTCATAGTTTAGGGGCTTATCATCACCTTAATATCTGGAAGTCGATTATGCTGTTGTTCCAAGTTTCTTTCCATGAGCTAAAATTTGTGGTTTATAGAAAGTCAATTTTTTTTCTTTTTTCTTTTTTTTTTTAGCTCATCTTAACAGAAGCAGATCCTCCAAGGTTTTATTGTCTGTCCATTTCTTATGTACAGTCTGAAGTCATCCCTTGCTCTACTACCTGCGTTTCTGTCTGTTTCCTCTAATAAGTACAGTAGAAAAAAACCCCAAGCAGAGTTTAGGTGCTTCTTAAAGGTGTTAAGGCTAATGCTGTTAATGTGTATAATGCTGTTAATGGAAGCATTAGATAAAATGTGCCATAAAAGTATTAAGTCCACTGGCAGTGTGGACTGTAACACAGTAGCTGTGTGTTTGACAGTCTAAAGGGAAACCCTTACAAGAAGGAGTAGCATAATGTGACTTTCAGCATTTTAAAGACAAATACAATGTCAATACAATAAATTCTGCTGTGTTCCTAAGTATCATAATTTTCCTAAGGCCTTTTTATCTTTTTTGCACTTTGAGTCCTTCTGCAAGTAGTGTAAGAGTAGCAGCGTCACGTATGATATACAAAATAGAGTGGGTTAGAGAAACAGAGTGCTTATGCAGAAATAAAGGTAAAATATTGTAGAAAAGTTTAATATTTACAACCAAATATTTTCTTAGTTTCTAGTAATGTTTTCAGGATAAACATATTTAATGTTTCAAACAAGCTGGTTACTAAGAGTGTGATAGAGACTTCCCTTTTACTAAGCTTAAGGTTCCTCTTTTTCTATAAGGATATATACAAACGAGCCAATTAATTATGGTCTGTTGCTTTTTTTTTCTTTCCAGAAAGATGAAGGTAGTGATGCTAGTTTGAGTGATAGCCACATATCTCCTCCCGCCAAACGTACCTCAAAACATGCTGATCCTGTGTGCAAAGACAAATCAAAATCACGCAGTTCTGGGCAGCGAGAGGAATGGAGCATCTCAGCTGGACAGTCCAGGTAACGTGGTGCCGAGAGGATAACGACATTTACCCATTTCTCCTCCGTTCGTAACCCGCTGGCGCTATCTCTGCAGCGAGCGCACACTCCAGGAGTATATTTTTGAAACGTGTTATTTTTGTACAGTTTCTTTTAGTTTAAGACTCCAGGAACGTGGTTTACATCAATCCTCTCATCTCTGTGTTTCCTTTCCATGCAAATTTGTGCAAAAACGGAAAGTAATTTTCTTTGAAATGCCGTCTGATTTCTGGTATCCTGATATGTCCGAATTTAGTGACTTAATTGGTGTTTTTATGCACTCAAGCTATAAGAAGACTTAATATTTTAATTAGGAAATCAGTATTATAATCTTTAGGGAATGGATAGTGGTCAAATTTCTTTCTTTCTGTTGTTGTTTTCAGCCTCTCTTCTCTGTTTGATTATAAAGACTCAAGTAAATTACTGGTTTTTATTAAATATAGCCTTGATCTTGCCACACTTTTATAACTCAAAAGAGAAGTAATTTCATCTTATAACTGATTAATCAATATTTTACAAAGCTTTCTTGTGTTCATAAGGTTCTTCACATGATTGCAAGTAATTATGAGGAAGTATAGACAGTATATTCCTGGGCCATGAACTTTCAGTTAATACTGATTCTTTTGTAGATATATATTTCATGTTTATATACAAATCAAAAATCATTCTTTCAGCACTTTGTATGTAAGAATGACTGTAATTCATTACTGGACTGTTGCCTGCTATGATGAAGTATATTTAAAAGCTATGTAAATCTTAAAATAGATCTTTCTGTTTTTCTATTTTAAACAGAATAAATTAAATGTAGCATATTATGTACCATGGTCATCTGGGAATGTATTCAAACTCATGCACATTCTGCTTCCTTTATTTAGGAATGTAGACTTGTACTAGACCTATTAGAAAGGCGAAGACATTTTTAAAAAGTATCTAATATGGCTTGGAGAATTTAGATGACTGTCAAATGACATTTGGCCAGTGTACTGAAACTCATGTTGTTAGTCACGTAGAATCCACTGTGACATGTCTTTGCATCTTAGGGGGTTGTTTTCATAGAATCATAGAATGGCATGGATTGGAAGGGACCCCAAGGATCACAGAGCTCTAACCCCCCTGCCACAGGCAGGGCCATCAACCTCAGGCCTGGATCTACACAAGGTTGCCCAGGGCCCCATCCAACCTGGCCTTGAACACCCCCAGGGATGGGGCATCCACCACCTCTCTGGGCAGCCTGTTCCAGCGCCTCACCACTCTCTCTGTAAAACCCCCCCCCCTAATATCTAATCTAAACCTTCCTTCCTTTAGTTTTAATCCATTCCCCCTTGTCCTGCCATTGTCTGCCCTTTTAAAAAGTTGAACCCCCTTCTGCTTCTAAGCTCCTTTCAGATACTGAAAGGCTGTAATGAGGTCCTCCCGCAGCCTTCTCTTCTCCAGGCTGAACAAGCCCAGCTCCCTCAGCCTCTCTTCTTAGGGCAGGTGCTCTGCCAAAATCTGAAGTGCTGGATCTAAAACTGATCTTGAGTCACTAAGACTTTTCCCAAAACTTTTGTTTCTTCCACTAGTTTATTCATAGCGTTTGAATAGTAATTGCCTTTGAAGAGCCATATCAAGTTTCTGTTTTAAACTTAAGGGGAGAGTTAGTAATAGGACATGGCATGAGGGAACATTGGAGGGAATTAATAAAAAAGATGTTTAGATAACATGTAATTGGTATTTGGCAGTTCTGCCCTCATTCTGATGTTGAGCATGAAGCAGTCTCTTCAGCGGGTACATGTCACACAGACGTGTAATGGTCTATGTTTAAAGTTCTCTTCACTGTGTGATTTTTGCTTGGTTGGCGTAAGGAGAGTTAATATCTCTGTCTGATATAATTGTTTCCTAGGTTAACTTCTCAGCCTGGTGCTACACTACCAAATGGACGTAGCTTATGTAAGTGTATTACAGCAGACCTTTTTATATCTACTTTTGCATTTAATGTTTTTATGTCAATGATTTTCAGTTGCATATATTTTTGATAACTTTACTGATTCACTTTTGACCATTTTGAGCAGAAAAGTTACTGTTTTGGCTCAGGTTGCTTTTGTCAACATCTTGGATGCTCTCTGTGGGCATGGGGAACATTCTTATATGAAATTCCATTTCTCTCCTCAATTCAGACCTCTTGACCATGATCTTGCTGTTTTCCTTAATTCCCAAATTTACCGTTACGAATTAATTTTGGCCTTCCTCTCCCAGCTGGTCTCTTACTACTTCTCTTTGCGCTTTTAAAATTTGGCCTTCTGTGGTTCTTCACATTACTTTAGTATTGCTTTAGAGAGACCTGCCTTGTCTGCAGCTCCTGCTACCTTGAACAGTTTTCCTGTATGCTTGTACCTTACAAACCTGCCATTTCATTGCATATCTCAGCTAAAACCACTGCGTCTTTTGTGTCCCTTTTTCATCATTTCTATGTCATTTAGTTCTGTGCTGACTCTGTGTAAGTGTTAATCCATTAAACATCTTTGGTATTTTTATTATTTATAGTCTTGCCCAAGGAGCAATAAGGAGTGGGATCTTTTTGTTTGGCACTGTACAGAGTAGCTGATACAGAGTTGCTTATGAAATCAATGTGTTGTACCTGACCTTTTAATACTGTATTTGAAAGATTAAGAATTGAAACTGTGGGCCAAGTATTGACATTAGTATTGGAATTAACTTAAAAACATGGAATGGATATTTGAATGCCAAATTTTCATAATGAAATAAGATTATCATATAAGAAAATATGAGTCTGAAGAAAGAGTTTGTAAACCAACTTCAGTAGGAATTAAAAAATTATATTTCTTTAGTGAGTAGAAGGGTGCTTATACTGTGCTCCATAACTTTTGGTTTATTGTCCTTGCTAAGTATGATCTTATTTATTCTTGTTTGTGAAAATGTTGTTTCCTGCATTTTGAAGTAGTAATACAAATTTCTCTTAGCTCTCAAAAGCCACCCCCTTCGAGGGGAAAAAAAGGGAGATGGGGACCATGCTTGCATAAACGGAGATATAGAAGTCAGAAAAAGTTGTCGGTCCAGGAAAAACAGATTTGAAACTTTGAATCAGAGTTTATTGTTTGATCAGCTAGTAAACAGGTATGTGGGGATACTTCAGTTGTATTCACAAAGCATATTTATGAATTTTTAAAAAGTTAGAAAACCCTGTCTTCCAGTGCCATCTGTGTGTTTTACTGTGGGGATGTGTTAGTGTTGAGGCAAGCTAGATTGTGGTTTGAGTTACAGGTTGGGTTCTGTGCTGTAACTACCTATGTTATCCATACTCTAAATGCAAAGCAGCTTACCAGACTTTTCTTGAGGAGTAAGCTACTCTGTGTTTACACCTGGATAAAGCTGTGTATGTTGGGGGTTATTGCAGAGTGGCTGACATGCTGTAAACCCACACCCTACTTTGTTTCTTAATAACCTGTTTGTGTAGTGATACCCTAAATGTGATGTAAATTGGGGACTAGCAACAAGGCTTGAAAGCTTTCTAGATATTTGCTTGTATAATTTTTGATCATAAATATCAGAAGTTTGTAGCTTTTTTTGTTCTTTTTTGGTTTTTTGTTTTTTTTGCCATTTGTTAGTAATTCACATAGGGTGAGTGTCACTTTTTGACATTTACTGTGCAGACAAAGTAGGTCAGAGAGGGAGGCACGGTCTGGTCTGAGCACAGGAATGGGAGCCAGAAATACTTTTCTTGAAATATTATTTCTGTGTGGCCCTGGGCAGGTCACTTAATATGTCTCAGTTTTCCCACTTGTAAAACAGGTTTTAACAGTCACACCTGTGAGAGACTGCTTGCAAAGTGATTTAAACATAAACATTTAATTTGCCAAGTATGATCTTTATTGTTAAAGGTATTCTCTTGAGTCTTTTTTATTAATTTAATTTTCACTTTCCATTTTCTCAGTAACTACCTGATACCAGTTTACAAATTTACATAGTTAGGTTTATATTTTTAGTTGCAGTTCTATATCCCTCTCCTTGTCAACAATAGTCTACCATGAAGATTGTAATTTGATAAAATCATGGTACTGAAATCTATATATGAACTTAGAGTGATAACAGTGTGTCCCATACTCATTGTAGGTTTTGAAGAACAGGTTAGACAGACGTGTCAGGAGTGATTTAGGTGCCATGTAGTTTGTTCTTGCCTGGCAGAGCAGGGTAGACTTTTCCACGTCCTCTTCAACCCTGTTTTCTTTGATAGGCAACTATGGCATTACTTCACTTAAATTGAAGTGAATGTCACACATCACAGATATTTCAGAAGAATTGTTTAAATTTGAGAGGGGTGCTCATAACAAAAACTTTACCGACTCGTCACCAGCACTTCCATTGA
This sequence comes from Gallinula chloropus, assembly GCF_964237585.1. NCBI lineage: Eukaryota > Metazoa > Chordata > Aves > Gruiformes > Rallidae > Gallinula > Gallinula chloropus. Next base: position 115,205,665 of record NC_140087.1, on the reverse strand, counting down.
CCTCTTTCTAAGCAGGATTTCACCTTTGGATTTACTTTCAGATATCTTGAAAGAAGATTTACTTTCAGATATCTTGAAAGAAAGGAAGGCAAAGTTTCTGCCTTCTTACAGTTCTTATACAATTATAAAATATTTCCAGTGGAAATCTACCATAATGGTCATAGAGAGCAGTAACTTGGCGTTCAGGGCAGGTGACAAAATAATTGACTTGGCCTGGAGAATACTCTTTTCTTCCTTAGCAGTGAAGAATCTTGGCCAAGGTTATTATTTATACACTATTATTGTTTTGATGACTGTTTATAAATACTTCAGATAGTGGAAATGGTGACTTATAAAAACTGATGAGAAATAGTAGTGAGCTCAAATAATGAATGCTGGAATTCTAGGTGTTACTGATTTAACATGAAAGAAAACAATCCTTTAGGCATTGGTGTCTTTTTGAGACCAGGGTAAGAATTTGTAAACCTTATGGAGTAGAGGCATTAATTGCTTTCCCAGTGTTAAAGCTTTACTTTCTTATTCTACAAAGTTAATTTTATCTGACACCTAATTTAACATCTAAGCAGTTAAAAATGTATATGCTACAATTTACAACAAGCAAGACATTTTTTTAAAAAAATGCTTCTTAAAATGTTACAGCCTAATTTGGACCCCTAATTTATTATTCCTTTGCATACTCTTCAGTTTATATTCTGCAGGTTCATCTTTCAGTTCTTTTTTATTATGGTTGATTTTCTAGTTTATTGATAGATTCCAGTGTAGGCATCCCAAAATTCTCCAAGTTTAATGAATTTGTATATTTAGTTGACTTTAGACCTTGGAATACTTGTAGCAGACCATAGAGTTAGGTATGTTAAGTTGGATGCTGTGTAAAAAGTTCTGCATGTCTTACTATGTTAAGACCGATTATTTTTTTGTGTGTTAACTCTTGCATATATTTTAGTACTGCTGAAGCTGTCCTACAGGAAATGGATAATATTAACATCAGGAGAAATAGGCGGTCTGGAGAAGTAGAACGGCTAAGAATGTGGACAGATACAGAATTTGTAAGTGTGGAGTATCTTGGATAAAGTAGTATCGGGGGGAGCATGTTTGTTTTTGCAGTCTGCATATTTTTGTCTGTAGCTCTGTCAAGAGGTTTCTGATCCTCTTCTGTGGATAGTGTTAAAAATCGTGATAAACTCAAATTCAGAACAAAATTCAAGTGTGTATGTAAATCTTGTTTTCTTTATTGATTGACTGCCATGCTGTGGTGGTTCTCCTTTGGTTTGAAGGACACTGGCAATCTGAAAACAGGACCAGGGTCTGACATCTGCTTTGTTCCCTAAAACAGCTTGATGCTGATGGTAACTATGTATTAGATGGACTAGGTACTGAGAGACTTATTTTACTGCCTATTAAATGAGACTGCTTTTGTAGTCTACCTGTGGAGGGCTCTGTTGGAAAAAGACTTAAAGGACAGAGATTGTGTAGAGTATTACTTACTGAACTATGGGGTCACACTGTGAGTGACATGGGACAGTGCTGATAGGGGTGTATGTCAATTTTATTCCAGGAAAACATGGATATGTATTCTCGAGTGAAAAGGAGGAGGAAATCACTGAGGAGAAATAGTTATGGGATTCAGAACCACCATGAAGTATCCACAGAAGGGGAAGAAGAAGGTATGTCTGTAAAGAATTGTAAGGGTTTGGCTGAAATAATTTAAAAAAACAAAGCACCTCTTAATGTAACAGTTATATATTGCACTATAGAAAGTAATTTGGATTTTCAGTTATTTAATAGACCAATTAACAAGACTTGCACATAAGCACACACTGAAGGAGTCCTCCCTTTTTTAGGAGGAGGAGAATTTTTAGGAACCTCTTTTGTTTCTTTAAACAAAAGTAAGTTTATCTGAAAGTAACAGAACAAATCCTGATTTCTAAATGTTTATGTAATATGTATCCTTGCTCCTGTTTTACATAACACTAAGCAATTGGAGTTTTCCTTACATTCTCTCTAACAATCCTCTGGTGGAGGCCAGGGTGTGATGCATTTAGTATACAACCATGCTTTTCCTAGCTGACTCATTATTTCTCATAAGCTGGGTAGCAGTTACCAGAAAGAACGTGTTACAGTCAGTTCTGCATCCAAACTTTGGAGAAGGTATTAATTAAAGTCTCTTTTCTATCCATCCACTAAATTTTAGAAGGCTTGTAGACACGTAACTTTATTTGAAGTTCTACCTTCCTTTAAAAATTTGGATAAAACTGGCCGTCTCAAAAAGTATTGAGAAAGAAGGAATTGTGACTAACTTTGATGTAATGACCAACAGCATGCTCTGCTTCCTAAAGAAATCAGACTCAATCAGGGATCCATACAGGGTTTGGCACAGTGTGTCTTGATTTTGAACTGAAACTGCTGCAAGTGGTATGGTCTGTCCCAGTTAACAAGAATGGAGTCTTCATTCTGAGATCAAGGACTGGATCCTGTTAATAGATGGATCTAGGTGTTATCTTTTTACAGTGTGTGTGTGTTGTGTAAAAATGATGCTGTCAACAGCCAAGTTGTGTGTATTTTCATGGTGTGTCAAATATTTGATTTTCTGAGCTTCCCATGGGAAAAGAGAAAGGCAGGCAATATTGATTTGAAGGACAATTATTGAGGGAGAAAGATAGTGGATAGAGGTGATTTTTCAAGTACATTACAAGTAAAACTAATCTGACTACAGTTATTTTTCTTCTTGTGCTTTTCCACAGCCTTCTGTGGGACAGTAAAAGGAAGCTTGACAGTGTGCTGTAGATTAATCTTGGCCTTCAAATTTCCAGTGTTTTGCAATTAGTTTTAATTAATAGGAGGGGAATAATTCTCAGTGACCATTAAAATGTTATGTTTTAGGATGGAGATAGCTCTGGTATTAAGTAGAAGTGTTCTGAAAATACTTTTCCCCCCAACAGAGTCTCAGGAAGAAGATGGAGATATAGAAGTAGAAGAAGCCGAGGGAGAAGAAAATGATCGGCCGTATAATCTCAGACAGAGAAAAACTGTGGAAAGATACCAGGCCCCTCCAATAGGTGAGAAACTAGACAGTGCTCATTCAGGTCTGCTCTGCTGACCTCCAGCAATACCATGGGTGTGGGAAGGGAAAATGTTGATGCCTGTTCCTCATCCCTGACACGTTCACATTAAGCAGGACTTCCATCTTGCCTCTGTTTTGTTCACTATGTGAATAGGACTCCTGGGACACAATACATCAAGTTATTTGTGGTGGTGGTGGTGTTGCTAGGGCATGATGCAACATTGAACTTTGTTATGTACTGGGCTCAGGGTTGGAAGTGAATGGGTTTTAGGCCAAGAAATTGTTGGTAGAAGTTGAATTCAAAAAGCAATCTCATACATCAGATAATTACATAGAAAAAGTAATTACTGTATGCCTGCATCTCTTAAGTGGTAAGCCTGATTCATAACTGCAGATAAATTGCACAGCAGCAGTTACCACATTTTGCTTAAATGAGAAATTTAGAACAGAATATTTCAGTGGGAAGGGACCTGCAGTGATCATCAAGTCCAACTGCCTGACCATTTCAGGGCTGACCAAAAGTCAAAGCATGTTGTTAGGGGCATTGTCTAAATGCCTTTTGAACACTGACAGGCTGGGGGCGTCAACCACCTCTCTAGGAAGCCAGTTCCAGTGTGTGACCACACTGTGGTAAAGAAATACTTCCTAATGACTAGTGTGAACCTCCCCTAATGCAGCTTTGAACTATTCTCACACATCCTGTCACTGAATCCCAGGGAGAAGAACTGAGCACCTCCCTCTCCACTTCCCCTCCTCAGGGAGCTGGAGAGAGCCATGAGGTCACCCCTCAGCCTCCTTTCCTCCAAACTACACAAATGCTGTGTCCTTAGCTGCTCCTCACAGGACGTACTGTCAGGGATGCACACAGGGTTTCAGTGTAGTGTCTCTTGATTTTGAACCTTTTAATACTTTGTTTAAAATGACGTACTCGGCGTCTTTGGCTTTGATGCCAGTGGTGTATGCAGCACACTGTATCTTAAGGCAACTTAGAAATTAAAGACTGTGATGGAGAAATGGTGTGGTTTATTCAGAGAAATTTCAAGAAATATATTCTCAGCTGTGTGGAGGTTTCTGTATGGAGCTTTGTGTCCTGCAAATAAACTAAAAATGCTGGTACCCTGAATGAATTGCATTCTGTGCCATGATTGCCATAGCTCAGATGACTTGAGGAGGCTGAGGGTGGAATTCTCCTGATCGTTATCAAGCCCAAGTATGGTGATAGTGAAATAAAGAGCTCTGATTTCTCCATTCTCCTGTTCTTTTCCTAATTTGCACTTTTTTGAGAAATCAGTGATAACATTATTGGTAGAGCAATGAGCTAGCGCTTTTGTGATGCATTAATTTATTTTATTATTCTTTTGTAATTGATGTTACAAACCTCTAACTTCTCTTACTCAGTGCCAGCTCATCAGAAAAAGAGGGAGAATACACTGTTTGATATTCACAGATCTCCTGCTAGAAGAAGCCATATCAGGTAAATGTCAATCTTTTGGTACATAATTGTTTGCTTTCCCTCAGTACATTTCTGTTAACTTTTAGTTTTCTGAACGTTCTTGAGTGATTTGTACAGTTTATGAGTCTTAAATTGTATCTTAGGTTTGGATCCTGAGCATCATGCAGGAACAAATTCCATAGCATTTCATAATACCAGCAGAAACTTTGTGCTAAACAGAAGGGAAGCAGGTGTGCTGCAAGTACTGGGAAGAGAGTTGCCATTGCACACCGTAGATTTCTCTGTAAGGGTGTCTATTTGCTGTTTAAATCCAAAGCATCAGTTAAATAGCTCCTTTCTAGTCTACAAAAGTAAACAAATCAGGAGAATGTTTTTTGTTTTCTTCCAGTTCAAATTCCAGCCAAGTAATATTAACAATTCAATAAAGTATTTACCAAGGATCATTTTTTTTGACTCTTTTTGTGTCAAAGGAGTCTGGAATACAAGCTGTCTTGGAAACTGTCAATAGGTTTTAACAAAATAGATGGAATCAGAGCTTACTACTTTTTAAAAATTTAAATAAACTTAGAACTTGATAAATCTGTCCATGAATAGAATCCAAGTAAAGGAGTGCTGGTCTCAGCCGAAACTTGTCTTGTGGTTCATGCAGATTTAGATTCAGATCAGAAGTTAAACTATGGTACAGCTACTTTGTGAAGCTGTTTTGCTAGTCAGAATTAATGACCTCATATAAAGAGACCATATGCTATAGGAAGTATGAGGTTTTTTCAAAGAACAGTTAAAGGGAAGTATCAGACTGTGTAAAGAGATCTTGATAGTTGTGTTATGTTAGAGATGGCTACAGTGGTTGGAAGCTTTCTGAAGTACAGCTGGTGATGAACTTCAACAGCTCCTTGATAAAATAATCATACTTGTTGAGGTAACGTGACTGGACCACATGTATATTGTAAGGAGCTACTGTTTTAGTAACATTCATGTTGAAATCAAATATTCCTGTGACAGCAAAAGTTGTTCCCCTCCCAAGTTTTATTTTGGGATTTAGTTAATAGAACTAAATTTTAGGTGCATCTTAAGCTAGAACAGTACAGTACTTGATGTTTCATTTTTTTTCAATAAAAGAATCAAAACACACCAGTATGCTGCAAAAAGGACTGAATTTCATGTTTATTTTGCCACTTCAATAGGAGAAAGAAGCATGCCATTCACAGTAGTGATACAACCTCTTCAGATGAAGAACGTTTTGAAAGAAGAAAATCTAAAAGCATGGCCAGAGCAAGAAATAGGTATCAAAACATCCTTGGTCTTTAAGAGGCTTTGATTTTTTATTAATCAGCAGAAAACAAGCAGAACTGTTCTCTAATTTACCATCAGCTTTGCAGACTTTTTTTTTGATTCTGCTTGTGATTACTTGGAGACACAATGTGGGGGGATTGCTGGTTATGTATCAATATAGATTTTTGAAGTCTTAGGGGTAGATAATTAACAATACGGATAAAAAGTTGGAAAGGTAAGAATATCTGTTTGTTTCAGTTGGTTAAAATGAAATGTTGATCTTTGTGATACTTGGTCCCAGTTAGTTCCATTGTACTCCCAATAGTCTTTTTCTTCCCTTTTTGTCTTGTTTCATAGTATGTGTATTTTGTGTATTTTTTTTTACCCTAACCATTTATCTAAAAGTGAAAAATCTGTATGGTGTATCATAAATTTATGTGCTGCCACAGATACATTAGTTGGAAAACTGAACAGAAAAAAGTGTTTCCTCATCTTTTTTTTCCATCTCTTCCTGTCTGCCACACCATTCCCTTTTCCATCCTGAGGAATTCCAGTGACATACAACTACCAAAAACGTAGTTTGAATTGTAACCTGTATTTTACTGGTACCTTTCTTCTCTGTATTTGACCTTATGTAGTGTGTGTGTGTGTAGGGGCTTAAAGCTTCTTTGTATACAAAGCATAAAGCTATTTTTATATTTAAGGAACCTCCAAATATACAGAATAATTACCATGATAAAATGTTAGTTTTGATTACTTTACCAATCCAGGAAGGTTGTCTCTTTAGGTAGTAGAAGACATTTAATCTCTTGATTCTTCCCATTCCAGCAAAATTATCAAAACAAAACAATAGTTATTTGGTGGGTTTTTTTTGTTGTTGAACAGGTGCCTGCCTTTAAACTTTAGAGCAGAAGACTTAGCAAGTGGAATCCTGCGAGAACGTGTGAAAGTTGGGGCAAGTTTGGCTGATGTGGACCCTATGATTGTTGATAAATCGGTAGGGTTTGTTAACTTTTTATTTTCCTTCCCCCAAGTATGCACAAGCAGAATTCACCACAGCCTGTCATTAAAGTTGAAGTAAGCTCTGGGTAAACTCGCTGATTTCTTAAATTTATTTTTCCACAGCTATTGTCTGTTTATTACTTTGGGTTACAAAGCAACTGCTTTTGGCCTGCAGGTAGTCAACAGTATGCAGACATATGTCATAAGGAAGCCAAAATATCAATTACCCAACTATATTTTATTTGCAGTCTGTTGGTGATTTCTTGCAGCAGTAGAAACTGGGTTATGCTGAGTAGCCCAAAAACCAGCAGTACTGAGCATCTGGGTTCATTAACTTGGTGCTGGCTATGTGGGTGCTGCACCTATTCCAAAACAGTGACACCCATTAGTTTATGGTTTGTGTTGTGCAGAAGCTGCTGAATGGGATGAGGGCTGAAGCATTTTCTAGAAGTATTTTGATTATATTCTCATCGTGCTGTGCCTGAACTTAAAAATGCTCTCTTGGATTTAGGCTGGATATCTGCAGATGTCCAGGCATCACTAGTGTGCTTAACTTGCAAGCCAGATAAATACCTGGTGGGCAACTTGGAGATGACTTTATCAATTGAGTTTTCTTTTTACTCTTTCAAAATTCAGGGAATGCAAAGTTGTTTGCAATTAATTTTCAAATATATTATTTTGTAATTAAAGCTACTTTTGTGGAAAGCTGTTAAAATATATGCATTGTATGTTTTTTGTCTTCTAAGGTGCGTTTTGATAGTATAGGGGGATTAAGCCATCATATCCTTGCACTTAAGGAAATGGTAGTGTTTCCTCTTCTCTATCCAGAAATATTTGAAAAGTTCAAAATTCAACCACCAAGGTAGGTGTATTTACTCTTATTTTTGTATTTTTATTTTATTAACTCTGAAGAATGCTTCACTTGAAAACACATAGGAGACTGATTCTTTCCCTGAAGCATTTATAGTTCAAATAGGCTTACATGTTTGCTACCTCACTTAAGCTATCAGAATGTAATAAGCAGGATGAATGAAGAGTTACATAAATCTGGTTTATTTTTCTTGTTTGTGATTTGGTCAAAGAAAGACTTTTCAAGTGTTCTGTGAAGTGTGTAGTACTTTGCTTTTTTGCCATTATGTTATCAAATATTTTACTAAGTCAAGCTAAATGCTCATAATACTTTCATAGATTTAGCATCAATACTGTTATGCTATATTTTTAATATTTATTAACCAGGCATATTATTGTGTGATATAATTAATCTAAATAAATGGAAAATTTTGGGATATTTTTGTCATTTAAAGGAAGTACGTCTTTTCAAAGAGCTAACAAAACCTGACTCAAGTATTACCTGAGATGTAATATTTCAGGAGGTATTTAAGTAGTGTGAAACAATCCTGTGGGAATTCAATATGCCTTTGATTAATGTTCTCTACAAAGCAAAGATTTACTGATTCCAAAGCATAAAACAATCGTGGGTTTTATGACATCATGTTGAATACACTTCAATAATAGTACTAGAACCTAAGTCTTTTTTCTCCAGGCTCCCTGTCTTCACTATAAAATTTGACTTGGAGTTTTTCAGGAGACATAAAATAAGTTTGTGACTGTGTTGATCCATTTATCTTCAGGGGCTGTTTATTCTATGGTCCTCCTGGAACAGGTAAAACCTTGGTAGCTAGAGCTCTAGCTAATGAATGCAGTCAAGGAGACAAAAAGGTGGCTTTCTTTATGAGGAAAGGAGCAGACTGTCTCAGTAAGTGGGTTGGTGAATCTGAACGTCAGCTTCGACTCCTTTTTGATCAGGTTAGAAGCATTCCATATTTTTCATATTATTTCTCTGTTTATTGTGTTGGGGCTTTTTGTGTTCTAGGCAGCGAAAATTGTTTTGCATTTAAACTATATACCTTTACGTTTCCATAGACCAGGCAGGATTTATCCACATATTATATTTAGATGATGAGATAGAGGAATGCTGAGAACAATTTTTCTTGCTCTGAAAGCTGAGAGGAAGAAGTCTCTTAACTTGTCCATCAATGAAGCAGACAAAGTAGTTTGAGTAAAGAATGATAAAAATATTTAAATCATCAAGTTTGAATTTGGCTGTCATGTTCAAGAAAAGTGCTGTGTAGAGGAGGATGCAGAATTGCATCTGCTGTGTGTATTTTTTAGTATCCTTATTTGACTTGGGAAATGGTGGACAGGAGAACATAAAGTAGGGAAAAGCAGTTGCTGAGACAAAAACTCTTTTCAGAGATGTGTCTAAACAAACAGGTTGTGAGCAGATAAGGTGCTATTTTCTGTAACTGAGTATAAGGTGTCTCAGTTTGTCTTGACTAAGACACGGTAAAACTGATACACTGGTGCCATCTTGCTTGTTCAAAGGAGAATGCAGTCTTTTTTGCTTTTTCTGAAGCAGTGCTGTAGTTGAAAATTCAGTTCTAAACGAAGCAGTCTCAATGTATGTGTTAGCTTAGTGCGTATCTGCTTTGTAGTGAAGGCAAACTGTTTGCTATGTTGATAAATAAATTATAAATTAATAGTGAATTCGATTATTTTTGCATACCAGGCATACTTGATGAGACCCTCAATAATCTTTTTTGACGAAATCGATGGCTTGGCTCCAGTTCGTTCTAGTAGGCAAGATCAGATTCACAGGTAACATTTCTCATAAGCTACCATTTCTTGGGGTATGCAACATTTTCTAGGTTAAATCTTCAGTGTAATTTTACTCAGTTCCCCAGAAAGTTTTTTTTACTTAAGCCCACTTAGGCTACAAAGGACAGATTGTTCGTGTTTTTTGGTGTTGAAAGTTGTCTTCTCAGCTCTTCAGACTGTAATATGCTGGGGATTGAGTAGTGCAGATTACCCTTCAGCCACGTTATTAAACTCAAGGTTTCCACAGCCTTCCCTTTGGGTGCTGGTTTTGTACTGTAAACGGACCGTCTGCTCCCAGCCTCTCCTGGGTTTGGCTAGGACAGGGTTAATTTTCACCAGGAGGTGGGGTGGGACACAGCCAGGACAGGCGACCCAAACTAACCGAAGGGGGTATTCCATACCATGGCGTCATGCTCGGTATAAAAGGGGCTCAGTCCGGGAAGGGCGGTGTGGGGCGGTCCGGGACTTGCGGCTCGGTGTGGTCCAGCTTCGTGGCGGGTTGGAGCCGCATGGGCTGAGTTGCATGGTTTTTGATGGTAAGAAACTGCATTGCCTATCGTCAGTTTTGTATGCTCTTAAGTCCTGTTGTTGTGGTTTCCCCTTCCCTTTGCTGTCCCAGTAAGCTACCCTTATCCCAGCCCACAAAGTCTGTCTTTGTCTCGCCATTCTCCTCCCCATCCCACCCGGGTGGATGGTGAGCGAGCAGCAGCGTGATGCTCGGCTACAGGCTGAGCCTGAACCACGTCACAGCCCAGTACAATAAACGCTGGTGGCATTTGTGCGTGTACCCACCTCCACTCACCCAAGAGGGACGGGAGGGAGGTTTTGAGGCCATCACACTAGGAGGTTACTGGGAGCATGTGGCTTTGTCTTCAGGCACCGGTTTTGTTTTTTGCCTGGTGCTCTGAACAGGACAATATACCCTCTTAAAGGAAGAGGACCTTTCAGAGCTGCAGTAAATGGCTTCCCAAAACTCAAAACTTTTAAAGCAGTGTCTTTAACTTTGATGTAGACCTTGCTGGAGTCATAATACTAAGCATAATTCAGATGATATTCCTCCTTGCTTTGAGACTTGAAATGGTTATGCAACTGGGGTTTTTTTAACTTAGCTTATTTTTTTTGAAATTATGGTTGTTGCAGTTGAAAACAAATTCTTGCAGTGTTCCCTATACGTTATTTTTTTTAAAACCTCTCATTTAGCTCTATAGTGTCTACTCTTCTTGCCCTCATGGATGGACTGGATAATAGAGGTGAAATAGTTGTAATTGGTGCTACAAACAGACTGGATTCCATAGATCCTGCGCTCAGGAGACCTGGTCGCTTTGACAGGGAATTTCTTTTCAACTTGCCTGATAAAAAGGTAAAACTTACAAAGGAGATTGATTAATAAACAAAAAGCTTTTGGTTACTAAACATTTGTGGGCCTGACAATCAAGCTTCTGGAAGAAAAGTATGCAGTCTGACTTGTAAGAATGCTTAATTTTAGGAAGACATTTTTAGTAAGAACACTGTATACCTGAAGTTGTACTGAACTTCGTCTTCAGTGTACAGTTTAAACAGAGGGGTAAATTGTTCTCATTCAACTGAATTGCTGATATAAAAACTGTGGTTTTCCATGAATTTGTATGAGCCCTAACTACTAGGGCTTTGGAAGTTATGCTAAGTGAAAATAGCTTTATTATCCTGTAGACTGCTAAGCACATAAAAACTACACATGCAAAGCCAGACGGTATTATATTGACACAGGGAACATTTCAGTTCCTTGTTTAGACTTAAATAAACTCAATGATATTTCATGAATTTAAACTTAAATTTACTTTGCATGTTCATTGGTGTGTATGGATTCCATAGAATTTTAGAATGAAATTGCTTGGGAATCCATGTGTATGTACTGTGCTACTCAGCAGTAAGTCAGTTGGTGAGATGTTTGACAGTCGAAGCTGTTAATCATAGGTGCAGCAATTCTAAATTATAAAATTATGATAATTCCTACTAGAACATGAGTTTTGATCAGTTTGTGTGTAATGTTGATTAAACAGCAATTAAAATGTGTAACTGGTATACTGAAAAAATCACTGCTTATCTGTGAAATTAAAAAAAGAAGGGAAAACCTTTGCTCTTGAGAGACTTTTGAGTGCCGAGTACTATTTTATACATCTCAGTGACATGTCAAAACTAGGTAAAATAACTGGGTTCCCATGAATTAATATTATTGTCTAAAATACTATGACATGGATGTGGCTTGCTAATTATGAGGGTTTTTTTTCTTTTTTTTAAATCAGGCACGAAAGCACATTTTGCAAATTCATACCAGGGATTGGAACCCCAAACTGTCAGATCCTTTCTTAGGAGAACTGGCTGAAAAATGTGTTGGTGAGTGTTATGATGTTAGTACTTTTACGATAGATGCTTTCTCTTCTATGTAAAACTTAGACGGTATGTTAAATGTATCAGGATATATTTTACCCTTCTAAACTTCTGTACTTTCCACAACACTCTCTTTTTTTGTAATAACAAAACATGCTTCCGTCTTACTAAAACACAAATTGAGTAGCTAGTAGTTGTTTGAAAACAAAGTCTTGTTTCCTTTCCGTAACATCACTGTCCTTATATAGGATGCATACCTCTCAGAAGCAAAGTGAAGTGGGAATTGTAATACTTAGGTCGACTTCCCATTAAATTAGTGTATTACAGAGGAGACAGGGAGACTTGGGGTTCTTTTCTGTCTGTGTGCAGGGGGAGAAGAAAATCAGTGGGCTTTTTTTTTTGTTGTTGTTTTGTTTTGGTTTTTACTGACTGGCATGCTGTCCCTTTGAGAGAAATCCAACAAACTAACCAGCTTTTCTAAAGATGAATTTTTTCCAGATTGCTTGCACAGAACAACCTTAAAGTGTAGATATAGGCAGGGGAAAAAAATCACCACACCATGATTACATTAAATATACCTTTGGAGCGCCCAAAGACCTGCTGTACTGAATGGAGGATGGTTGTTCAAGACAAACCAGCTGCTTAAAAGCTAATCAGAAATAAACCCAAATATTTTTATAGTGAATTTAACAGAGGAAATGACCCTAAAACACACACCACAATCTCTTCTCAACAATTTGTCGTGCAAAGATACATCCTCTGTCAGTCATCCGCTTGGACAAGCACTGAAGTTCTCAAAGGACAGTCTCAAATATCTTGTGCATTGGAATCCATCATCAGAGAAATAAGAACTTTAAATTGAACATCAGTCCATTCAGTCAGCTACAGTACATCCGAATTATCCTCTTCATCCACAGGGACATCTATCATCGAAGCAGCATCCCTCCGCTTTTGATGCACACAGACCTCAACGTCTTCTGGTGAGGAGAAAACATAACTATCCAGCAAACTCCAGTTTAAGCTTTGCCGGGTATAAGCCAGCATGTGCCAAACCCATTTCATGTAAATTCTGCTTGAGTTGTACAAAGGCGTGATGCTGCTTAGTGGGAGAGAGGGGAATAGATGGGCTAAACCCCAGTTGTTTCTTTTTGAAAATTCACCATATTTTTGCATTGAGAATACAATTCTGTATTTTAAAATCTCAGACCATAGGGAAAAAGCCATTTGTAGGTTTGGTTGGAAGACATTCTTTGTGCTCAATGAAGCCTGTCAGTTCTGTGGAAAAGTCAGCTAACAAAAAGAAATACCCTTTTCTGTTTTCTTTGGCTTTCCTACTGTCCAACTGCTGTGCACTTGATTGTCTCCACTCTGTATCTTGGACTTTAAATATTTCCACACATCCAAGATTAAACTTTCTGACTGTTGCAACGTCTTGTTAAAAAACCAGCTGGAGTAAGACTGGTTTATCATCTTCGTCTCGAGATTGCCTCATCATTTCTCTTAAGTGAAATCTGCAGCAACTCATTATTTAAACAGACTTTCCAGATGCATTGTGGCCATTGCGAATCAGACTCATTGGCACACTTGCATACTGGTACAGTACATACTGATCTGCTGTTTCCTCTTGTGTGAAGGTTTTCTTTAAAAACAACCACCAGACACCCCACCCTCCCCAACACCCCCTCTTCCCCAAGTAAAAGCTGCTTAGACTCGACAGGCTTTTTGCACAGCATGGTTTATACATCTCTCCAGTTCAGCAAACTTGGCAACACTTAACTACAAGCATGTGGATCCAACTGAAGAAAACTGCTGAAATACTACCAAAGTTAAATGACTTTGGGGAAGCAGGTGTATGTGCATCTCAGAACTTTAAGATCTAGGGGTGTAATTATAAAGGAATTAAAAGGGAAAAGCCCCAGGACTTGCAAAAAATAGGTTATTTCCTGAGGGTTGATTTTTGTCCCAGGTGTTATGCATTACATACCTTTTAGGAGATTTCTGTGTATGTGAGAAGTAACCCACTTCACTGAATGTGGCCACATGACTGCAATGTGTGTGAGACACAGCAATGCAGCGTGGTGAGAGCATGGAGTTGCTCAGAAGACCATACACTGATGTCATATTAGTACCTTCAATAAACACTAGTAATTATTACGGTTTTTCTCCATTCAAATTTCTCCATTCTCCATCTCTCTACTGGAGATGGGCCCTAGCTATCCTGAACTTTATAAGTCTCATCTCTTATACCTACTTCATTCTTCTGATTGATAATTTTCTCTATGTAGAGAGACTGTTACCCATTAATCAGTCTTGTAGGAAACACAACATATTATCTACTGAAAAAGTGTGAATTCCTCCATCTGTCATTTTACAGATGACTTTTTACAGTATAATAAGGGTTATTTAAATAATGTTAAATAGAATTGTAAAGAAGCAAACAATCATTCTCAAGATGTTTGTTAAAAATATTCTGTGCTTATTGTTACAGGAGCATTTTGTGACAAAATGACATCTTGTTAGATTTTTTTTATTCCCCTCATCATAATGTAATGATGGAGGGGGAAGTTTTGGCATTAGTGTTCACATTTGTCACAATTTAAAAAAAAAAAAACAAACCACCCCATAATAGTTATTTTTCATTTCTGTCATCATGCTGAGTTGTTTGCTAACTTGCTTTCTCTGCAGTCCATTTTAGGAGTTGCAGGGAGTTACACAACATCAATTGTAAGAAGTTTTCAAGATTGTTCACCTAAATGCTTGATGGAGCTCAGTAGCTGTTTGTTGTAGATTTTTGGGGTGACTACAGGGCAGAAGAAGTTTTAGATAGGACATAATTTCTGCCCAGTAGAAGTGAAGACTAGGACTTCAAAATTCCAGTCATCAAAATGCATTCTTTGAAAATCCACGTGGGAATCTACTTGTTTGCTGTCCTGTTTTAAAAGTTGTACTCCGGAAATGTTTAGCAGAGTGTGGTGGTGATGGGTAGAAGAAAACAAGCTACCTGATGAGAATACTTGTTTCTGCTAAGTTAAGGTGTGCCTACCACACTGAACATCATTTGTGAGATGTGGAAGCAAATGCACTGATACTTGGTTTTAATATGATACTGACAGTTTGGGCAAAAAATAAATTTAGGTTATTTACTGTTGGTATGATAACATTGTATTTTGCTTTGAGAATACTTCTCTTTTTCTTCCTCATAATTGATGTGCATTTGCTTCTTAGAAACACAAAGCACATCAGTGTTTCACAAGGTACAGGATCTTTGCAGCTTTCCTGTCACGGAAATGGATGTACAGTATGCACAAGAGAGTCCCTCAAAAAAACCCTGACAATTATTACTCTTCATATGTAATTCCTCCTGAGAAATGAGAAGTAGAAATGGAGACTAATTGTGTATCTTATCACCTGAGAATTTAATTTTAAAAATAGGATACAGGCTATTATTTCCTAATTTTGCAATTCTTTGGAGATGTACAAGCGGTGATTAAAATGACTGCTAGCAAGTGATATTACAGCATTTATTAATAGAAAAATTGGAAAAGATACAGCTCCTGAGCTGCTGAATCTTTTGTCATGAAGATGGTAAACTAATTTTTAAGGTGACATGCTAGAGATCTCTGGTACATCTCTGATTTAAGCTTTGGTTTAGTGTGTTCCCCCTCCAGTTTTTTGGTCAATCCCATATGCTTGTTAGATGAGAAATGGACTAACTTAAATGGGAGTGTGATACCTGATATTGAAAGAGCAAAGCAGAATTTAGAGGAAAAACCTTGACTTTGATTTCTCTGATGAACCTATAGCTACCATCTGCAGGCTTCACACGGTTGATGGAGTGTACCTGCCTGGTTTTGGTTTCATGATGGGGGTTACTTAAAAAAACCCAGACAGAAACCACAAAAAACTTCAGTGCTGAAAATAGTTAGTTGCCTATTGATGAATATAGTGGATGTATTTGAACATAATTAAAATGTCGTGTATTTTGAGGTGACCTGTGAGTGTGCATTGCTATGTACTTCTTAAGTAAGTCACAGTTCTTACTCATTAGGTTTACACCATTATATCTACTAGCCTTTTTATAAAAACGTAAAGCTTGGCTTAAAAGGTGCGGAAGGGGTCTGATATTTATGCTGATCTTACATCTGTATTTTTCCCTGCTTTTAAAAAATTATTTTCAAGTATATATGAGAAACTGGGGTAGAATTTGGAGTCTCAGGCAATTTAAGTCACCTGAAAACTGAAGAGCTGGTTTATCTTATCACCCTGAATTACATATCTGAAAGATGGGGATGGAAAATTATCTTCTGTGTTAATTGCTTCCTTTTAAACTTTTTAACACTGTGTATGCAGTCAGTTTTGTTCCTTGTTGCTGTATGGGCCTTTTGAAAATACGTGTGGTAGCAGCACTGAAAGAACATCAGAGGATCAAGAGAGAGAAGGAAGGCAGGCTTCAGTTTGGGGAGTTGGCACTGCCAAAAAGAGCAATACAAAAATAGAGTAGAAAAAGTGGAAATGCTGTAAGACCTGGCATGGAGGAGGTCTGGTTAAAAAAAAAAAAAGTTGATCAAGAATAATTTAACTAAAGAATTGATTAATTAGGTTCTATAAATATGTCATTGGAAACCCATGAACTTATATGTGCTGGTACCTCAGTGCAACACATTTTTCTAAAGTGGCTATAATTCTCTAAAAGTTTTCCCACCAGAATAATACTTTACATTTTTTGAAAGACAGAGCTATGGTGCTGCAAAATATAGTGGCACAATAATAGTCTTGCTGAGAGAGAGATGGAAAAAATGAAAATCTAATTTCTAGCTCTGGGGAAAACCCCCATACCATTAGAACTGCAAAAGACACAGAGGTATTTAGTCTCTCAGTATTTCATAATTACCTGATCTGTGAATTTCAGTAATGATGATTAAGCAATTATAGTTAGCCACCTGTAGATGTTTAGAAGCTAGGCTGAATTAAAATTCTAATGCTTTTTAATAGGTTTTCTACTCTTTCAGGTATATTAGTAAAATGACAAAGCTCTAAAATACCTGAAATATTTTTCTTCATAGTAAAAAGTTAATGTTTTTCCAAAAGTCCAGAGTAAGCCCTTTTAGGAAGAGGTTTTCTCTCTTCTGTATTACACTCATGGAATGTTTTTCTTTATACTGCTCATTTTCTTAGTCTCTAAAAGTTTAAAGTCATAAATGTTCATCCACTATAACAAATTACTTTGCTATTAACGAATACATTCGTGTAGAGATTTTAAAGGAGAGGGGAAGGGGTTAGCCTGTTAAAATTGCACACATACTTTAGACAATACTAAGGAAG
Organism: Gallinula chloropus; assembly: GCF_964237585.1. Classification (NCBI taxonomy): domain Eukaryota; kingdom Metazoa; phylum Chordata; class Aves; order Gruiformes; family Rallidae; genus Gallinula; species Gallinula chloropus. The sequence goes on along the minus strand of NC_140087.1, from coordinate 115,188,530 downwards.
AAGAAAGAGCCATGACAAACCACTAATCCTGGCCTGAAAATGCTTATGTATCAAGTATTATAGTGAAAACATAGGTAATTTTACCCTTGGTGTGGAATTAATTTCTTGTTGTATTTCAACATACTTGTACATAATTTCTTGGTATACAACATTCGCTGGATTATGACCTGATACTTTCTGGCAGATGCTTTCTGGACCTTGACAACTAAACATTACTGATAAGTTTTAGCTTTAGGCATTTTTGAAACACATGTAGCACAGCAATGCTATTTCATGGAAGATACTTTTGTTTTTGTGTGCACTAGGGTACTGTGGAGCTGACATAAAAGCACTTTGCACTGAGGCTGCCTTGATTGCTCTGAGACGACGCTATCCCCAGATTTATGTGAGCAGTCAGAAACTCCAGCTTGATGTTTCTTCAGTAGTTCTCAGCGCGCAGGATTTCTACCATGCGATGCAGAACATTGTGCCTGCTTCCCAACGTGCCGTGACATCTTCAGGTCATGCGTTATCTCCTGTGATCAGACCACTGTTGGAACGTACCTTCTTGAACCTTCTTGAGGTTTTACACAAAGTGTTTCCTCATGCTGAATTTAGCCAGGGTGACAAAAGTGAAGGTATGTGGGTTAGAGGTTTGAATTTGGGGGTTTTGTTGTTGTTGTATGCTTTTTTGTTGTTTGTTTTGTTTGTTTGGGGTTTTGTTGCAAATGCTCTTTCAATTTGGAAATATTTCAACTGACTTACTTGTTTAGCTAGCCTTTAACCTGATGTGCATTTGATTTGGTGTTCTGGTAGAATGTAAGTACAGTTTGCTTGGATATTGCTTAATTTTTTTTGCTGATTCCAAGTTGCTGTGGAATTTAAGAAACTGACCTATGCAGACTGAAATCCCATGGGTGGGAGTGCCATCTGGAAAAAAGATAGATCCCCAAGTAACATACACTTTAAATGCAATAAATAATGAAGCATAATGTGATGCGGTAGACACGCTGGAGGGAAGGGATGCCATCCAGAGGGATCTTGATGCATGAAGTTCAGCAAGGCCAAGTGCAAGGTCCTGCACATGAGTGAGGACAATCCCAAGCACAACTGCAATCTGGGAGGAGAACAGATTGAGATCAACCCTGGGGAGAAGGACTTGGGGGTGCTGATCAAAGACAAGCTCAACATGATCTGGCAATGTGTGCTTGCAGCCCAGAAGGCCAGCTGCAATCTGGTCTGCATCAAAACCAGCGTGGCTAGCAGGTTGAGGAAGAGGATCCTGCCCATCTGCTCTGGTGACACCCCACGTGGAGTACTATATCCAGCTCTGGGGTCCCCAGTACAAGAAGGACATGGACCTGTAGGAGTGAGTACAGAGGAGGCCATGAATATGATGAGAGGGCTGGAGCACCTCTCCTATGAAGACAGGCTGAGAGAGTTGGGCTTGTTCAGTCTGGAGAAGAGAAGACTCCAAGGAGACACTGTTGTAGCCTTCCAGTACTAAAGGGGCTATAGGGAAGCTGGAGAGGGACTGGTTACGAGGGCATGGAGAGATAGGGCAAAGGGTAATGGCATTAAGCTGAAGAAGGGGAGATTTAAATGAGACATTACGAAGAAATTCTTCCCTGTGATGGCAGTGAGGCCCTGGTACAGGGTGCCCAGAGAAGCTGTGGCTGCCCCTGGATCCCTGACAGGGTTCGAGGCCAGGATGGATGGGATTTTGAGCACCCTGGTCTAGTGGAGTGTGTCCCTGCTCATGGCAGGGCGGTGGAACTAAGGGCTTTGCGGTTCTTTCCAACTCAGGAGTTCTCTGATTCTGTGATAGTCACGTAGTGTGAAAAAAGGAGAGAGATACTCAGCATGATAGGACCTGAGAATGATGCTTCTCTCCTGAGTGTTAGCTGTCCCCAGTCCTTTGTGTGTTGATGATGCAGAAGCAGGGTGCAAAGGACTGCCATGGAGAGCTCACAGTTCAAGCAGGTGAAACTCTGGTTAGCCAAGATACCTGAGTGTGTGTAATGGTCATCTAGTGACTTAACAAGAAAGTCCTGAGGCTTCCTTCCCCTTGCACTGGCCTGTTGTACTCCTGTTCCTCTGAGTTGATTGTGCTGGCTTAGCAAGTGGAGAACTATTTGCTGTTTTGTCAAGTTAGCTTTTTGCCAAATTAGTGAATAAAATCAACTCACTGAGGGGTCAGATGCCTGCCAGAACCCTGCTGCAATGGGAGTGCATTGAGGAAGCAGGGAATAAGAAGGAATGTGACTGACTGTTTTGACTGGCAGTGAGTCAATAGGTTCTGGGCTTTTTTACCCAGCTGTTCTCTGAGACACACTTTAATAGTTACCACAGTCATTTCTGGGAAGTTAAATTTGAACAAGGTATCCTGGTTTTGATACCTACTTACTCTGACATACTATTTTCTGCTGTTCTTATCTGGGATCACCCTCATCCCCCAGCTATGTAAACAGTACTTGTGGTTGTGATTAACTTGAAAATAGCTCAGTCATAAACCAAATTTGTGACAGCCATGACTTTCTTTTCATTCCTATTCCAGAGCGTGATTTCAGACTGCAGCCCAGGGAGCTTAAGCTGATCCTTGTGCTGGCTGCTGCAGTTCCTCCAGCCCAGCTGTGCATTTTTGCTCTATCCATTCCATTTACTTGAGTACTTCGGGCCCTTTGTTAAACCATTGTAGCCAGCAAACTCACTCAGAAATGATGTATTTTTGTCGGGTTAGTTTTTTGCTGACTGTGGGATAGCTGGAGGTTTTAACAAGTGCTGGAATTTACACGAGATGGGGCCTGGAAAGCATGCAGTTGTGGGTAGGGGCAGTGAGCTGGTGTGCAGCTGCTGTTGGATCCTATTAGGATTTCATAACCAAGTTTAGGATGCTTAAATCTCTCTCTGTACTGTTAACCTGTTGGTAATACCCTATTTAGTGTTTCTCATTACTGTTGGAAGAATTGAATTAGATGTCACTGTGTTTGTTGTAAAGTTCTAGTGCGGAATAATTTGTTTGCTTGCATTCTTTATAGTCATTTATTTCTGCTTGTTACTGATAACAAAGTGAGTTTGGAAGCATTCATTGAGTTAAACAGTAGTTTTACTGGGTAATTCTTCTGCTGTGGTTAGTTTAGAGTGTGTGTATGATTGTTTTGGAGATGCAAGAACTAAGATTTCTTTTGAATTTTCTTCTGTACATTAGTTTTTCTTCTTACCCCCTTAAACCAACAAATTCTAGTGAATAATAATATTTATCTGTGTTAAAAAGAGCAAAATTCCCTTTCACATACAATGATTTTAAATGTAAACGACTTATGTGCTAGAGGTTCAGTTTTTCTTGGATTCATAGCCACGTATATGGCAGATTTTTACTGCTGTACTTAAAATCTGGAAATCCAGTTCTGTAAATGTCTTTGCAGTTCACTAATGATTACTATTTCTCGTAATTCAGTGATTTAGATGCTCAAATGATGTCACAGAGGCTTGATGCTTGGGATTAAAAGCTGGGCTGACTTTTATTATATATTTTAAGAAGCAAAAGCTGTGTCCAGTGCATGAGCAAGGACATATCCTCTGGGTCTACATTTGATATAGCAGAAATTCTGCCTGTTTAAGGACTGTGGTGAGCTAAAAATGAGGAGGTCTATGTTCACTTGATTTGATGGCTGTATCCTTGCCCAGAGCTGTATGTCCAGCAGCTTCTGACTTGCTTTTTCTTACTGTGGACTAGCTTTTGGCCACTGGTTGGGGTCTATAAGCCTTTTTTATCTTTGCCCCCTGAGGCATGATTGTCAGGTGTATGACTACATCATGCCTTGCCAAGGGATATGGCTGATCCTCATCACATACATCTCCATGCAACACAGCACTGCCTTGAAGTGGATTTTCTGTCCCCTGGTGGTGGTTTGATCAGCATAGCAGTGCCTGTGCCATCGGGCAAGTCACATGGTGGGATATGTGTTTGAGAGTAACGCTTGGATCTCTCTGGGTTCTGCACTTCATTTCACAGCAGTCCATTTTTCTAAGTGGCTGTGGCCAACTTGAGCTACTGTTGGGATGTCGGGTGGTCACCCTGAACAGCAAGCAGTGTGCTGCAGCCACTCTGGGCTGCTCTCACAAATGCTGCCCATCCATCGCAGAGCATTTTGTTCCTCAGGAGACCTGGCCTCTGCTCTGCTCATACTGTACAGCTGAGCAGCTGTGACCATTTTCATCCTGTTGTTGTAGACTGATCTCTTGTTGGAATGAGAATGAGTGGGGTTGCTTAGGGTAACATCAACTAAACTCCTTTCCCGAGGCAAATAAAGATCTTGCAACGGTTTATCTCCCATTACTGAATCGCAGCAGTCTACTCTTAATCCCATTGCAGCTCTGGTAGCTGATTTAGCTGTACCTGATTTTCATCTGTTAACTGGCTCTTTTGGCTCAATGCCATATTGGGATTTTTTGTGGTTGTTTGTCCCTGCAGTCTGTCTTATGAACGCAATCAGTCTTGTAGCGTTCTGTTTCTGCAGGTCTGTTCAGAAAATACTTCCATTCATTATGCTACTGTACTAGCAAAGGAATTAAAATAGATGAAGATGTAGTATATGGACATGGAATGAATGGAACTGATTTTGATAAACAGGAATTTGATATTCTTTGGTGGGTTATCAGAGGGTGGAAAACAATTCTTCATAAACCTCTGTTGTCTACGAAGTCATGCTGAGAATAATTCTGGAAGAACTCTATTTGTAAAAATGTGGGCACTTGGAACAAATAAGTACGAAATTCTGTATAGTCTGAGGAATTACAGATGGTATAACTTTATCCTTGAAAAACCTCTAGCTGTGAAATGAAACCAAAGGAAGCATTTCATAACAAGTTAAACATTTATTGTAGTTGTGAACTTGTTCTGTTTGATGGTTTAAAGACTAAATTGTAATTATGATTAGACTTCCACAATATTTAATTTGTTTTGGTTTTTGAATTAAGTACATATTATTCTCTGTTCTGATATTTAGACAGTTTTAATTCATTTTTTGTACATTTGCAACTGTGTTATTTACATGAAGAAAATTGTAATGTCTTGTCTTGTTTGTTGTGCATGTACGTCGAAGTGGTAAGGTTCTAATTAATACATTTCTTGGAACAGATGTACCAAGTCTAATATTAGATGATAGTGAAGATGAGAATGCTTCATCAATTTTTGAGACGAGCTGTCACTCAGTATCACCAAAGAAACAGTCATCAGCTGCTATACATAAACCCTACCTTCATTTTACAACGTGAGTGTTTCTCTAAATGCGTATAACCAGATAGATAAAATGATGAAATTCTGACATCAGGAGATATAACATAACAAAGATGTTTCTGTTTTGTGGTGGTGTAATTCTGTAATAGAAACATTGTACCTGTACTGACAAGCTTTAGATTTGCCAGTGGTCTTGGGAAAGGCCACGTCCTAGACACAGTAATTAGAAATATTTTGCAACACAGAAGTGTAGTTTAGAAGGATGTTAGCAGCAATTCCAGATTGTAACAAACCATTTTTATTTGAAAGATTAAGAGCTGCAAATAGAGGTGTGTAGGAATGTTTTGGAGGGATTGTTTGCATTTTCTTGGCCTAAAGTATTGTTGAGCCACAGTGTATGTAGCTGTTTGGATGCATTATATAATTAATGCATTCAGCATTTCTAATATATTTTTTTCATTTTTTTTTGTGAAAAATTTTGGGGAAAATGGGAATTTGGAAAGTGTGTATGAAATTTCAGTGAGTCTGTCCTGTATAAAACAGAAGTTAAAGTAATGAATAATAAACTAACATTTCTTTGATATTCAGAACGGTTTTAGACTACTGTGGGATGGGTCGGGGGGGTTGGACTAGATGATTTCCAGAGGTCCCTTCCAACCCCAATGATGATTCTGTGATCATTCCTGTCATTCTGTGGTTCTGCAGGAAGTTTGCTATTAAAGAAAATGAAACTGTTCAGTAGTAGTACTGTTTAGTAGAGCCATCTTGTGGAAACTCCTAAATTTCTGTCCTAAAGAATGATGCCAGAACAGAAAACGAGGCTTAAAAGTAAGGATTTAAATTTAAATAGTTTGAGGTGCATGGTCAGGTATTTTAATGTCACATTTAAGCTTTCATTATGAGGGCAGGAGGGGAACCCAAAACCAAAATAATTATATAGATTTTAGTGGATGTGTGTCTTAAAATAATCTCAGAGTATTTTTAGTTTTGGAAATTATGTAAGGCTGCCTTAATCCGACTTTTTGAGCTTTTTAGATTGTTGCCTGTGTGTGTAGCTACCACCACCAGAGCTGGAAAGCAAAAGGTCAGCAGTGTTCATAGCTGTTACAAAATACTTAACTTGAAAGAAAGCCAGCCAGTCTCTTTTCATTGCCCAAGCTCACTGATGTGCAGATAAAAATGCCTTAATGAGGAAAAATTAAAATTAATTGAAAAACTTTATTGCATAATAAACTTTCTACTTTTAATGGAAAAACCCAGTGCTTCTTTCCTCCAGTCTTGCTTGTCCCCAAACAGGGCAAAATCTCCAAAACAAATGTGACACAGAACCCCCAAAATCCTTATATGGACTCCTTGTGATGTCTTCTTAACACCAAAGGCAAAAAATAAGTTACCTTTGGAGTTTTTCCTTTACAATTTTTCTCCTATTTGGAAAACTACTGAATGGAAGCACATAAATATGCTAGAATGGAATGTGAATAGTGATTTTATTCATTGCTACTTCAAGTCCTGTTTCTTAAGTAAACAAAGTGTTGAAATGTTAGGTGGTTCTTAGGTATCTTGGATGAATGGATTGACCTGGGATTCCTGAGGCTACTGGAGATACTTTGGTTGTGAGGACTGAACTACACATGATTAAATAGATGTCTTCCCTTGAAATCCATTAAGTATTTTATATGATCGAGGGATTGGATTTAAATAAACTGTTTACAATCAAAGTTTTTGTAACTTTAATATGTGTGCGTAGAGTTTGAATTAAATTGTTGAAAAATCAAAGAATAGACAAAGCTTGAGTTACTGAGACTTGGTGGAGTGTTGAGCTGTACTAGGGTTGTATCTTTTAAGGCTGTTGTAGCAAATTTAACCCACTGTGTGAAGGCCTTTTGGATTCTAAAATACTCTTTTATATACCTATCCATTGATAATGTCAGCATGTTAATTATATTTTGTTACTGTTGTTTTGCTGCAGGTCATCTTATCACCAGCCATCCTCTTACAGACCAAGATTACTGCTATCTGGAGAGCGAGGTTCGGGTCAGACTTCGCACCTTGCTCCAGCACTATTGCACACTCTTGAAAAATTCTCTGTACACAGGCTAGATTTGCCAGCACTTTATTCTGTCAGTGCCAAAACGCCTGAAGAATCGTGTGCACAGGTGACATTCCAGATTCTCTTGTAATGAGGAAACTGTGTGATTCGGGAATAGATCAGTTGCATGAATATGAAGGCAGCGAGCTGGAATGTAACTCAAAAGCCAGGTTTCATAGGCTCTGTCTGTTTTCATGGTTAAAAGAAAGGAGTCTCTAGAGGGCGATTGAGAATCCTCTGCTGACTGGTGAGAGTAATCACCTTTTTAACTTGCCCCCTCAGTCACATACCTAATGTCAAGTCAGCTTAATCTGGGTATCGGGTTCCGGATTGTCATGTTAGTAGCTTGTGTGTGGGTTGGCACGCTGCAGTTCTAGGTACAGGCACTTAGTTTTAAATGGTTTAGGCTCCAAAACAGTCTGTGGTGGCTTTTGTGTGGGTTGCAAACCAGTTTAATTAGCATCCTGATTGGTCAGTCTCAGCAAGTTCTTAAAAGCTACCTGACAACTGGTTGTTGTGTAGTCTTCTAGCACATTGATGTAAAATAATTGAGTGATACTGCTAGCAGTCACAGGCGCTTGTTTAGAAAGCTGCTATCATTACTGGAACATTTGCATATAAAATACCACAAATTTGAGTCATTTCCTATTCCACAAGAATTTTATTACTCGCAAGGAATAATAATTATTTTTTGTAGTTTAATTACCACTGTTTCTTTAAATAGATCTTTCGTGAAGCTCGAAGAACAGTACCAAGTATTGTTTACATGCCTCATATTGGTGATTGGTGGGAAGCTGTCAGTGAAACTGTGAGAGCTACTTTTCTAACTTTGCTGCAAGATATACCATCTTTCTCCCCTATATTTCTACTGTCTACCTCTGAGTCCATGTATAGCGAATTGCCTGAAGAGGTAAGTTTCTCCGGGAAGGAGATGTTGTTAGGGAGGTATGTGCTCTTCTGAATGTTTTGGTAGTGTAAAAATACTCTGTTTTGCACAGAATAGTGTAAAAGCATTATGTTGTTTTAACTGAATTTAAAATGTGAAACTGAAAATGTAATATTTGATGTGTTTGTAATTTTCTTTAATGAGGGATATACATCCACATCACTGATTTTCATAATCTTCATGTGACTTTGCAGAGGAGACAACTGTTCATTTTGCCATTTGTTCATTTTGAAAAATCGCTTTAGTGTAAATAAATGCAGATTTTGTCTAAAGGCCTGACCTTTAGCTTTGCATCTTGTGCTGTTCAGGATGGGGGAGGAGAGTTCCTATTCTTTTTCTTCAAATTTTTCTCTTTTTTTTATATATATATATATATATAATTTGTGTAGGTTTTTTTAATCTGGCCCTTTCTCATTTTTCTGCACAAAGGTGACCAACTCTTAGGATCATGGGATACTGCAGGCTTAGGTACTACAGAAAGTTCAGTGAGAATTGCAGAAATAGGTTTTCTCCAGGCTAGGGCTAATTTTGACTGGTGTTTTAATATTTTCATTAATCATCTGTTTTCGAGTGGGGGTTCAATTATGACTTTTTAATTATTTTTTAGGTGAAATGTATTTTCAGAATCCAGTATGAAGAGGTTTTCTATATTCAAAGACCAAGTGAAGAAGACAGAATGCGATTTTTCAGACGGTTAATTCTTGATGAGGCAGCAATGCCCCCACCAAGAAGGAAACAGGCTGGTAAACTAACTTACAGTAAAACCAATAATAATGGGATCTGAATGTTTTCTTTTGTGATATTTTCTTTTTTCAAAAGGTGTGGGTTGACAGTTAGTGTAATTAACATTTGACAGTGTAAATCAATGCCCAGAATAAATTTTGCCTGTTACAGTTCTCAGTTTGGAAATTGAAGAGCTCTGGGTTTAAGGATACAGTACTAGTTAGATCGATGAGGTAGATTAAATACATAATGAAATTTGGAGTGGCATAATCCCCAGAGCCACTCTGTTGTTAATACTTCCATTGTCTGACTTCTTGTTTTTTTCCCTAGCTCTTCGTGCTCTGGAAGTTCTTCCTCTTGCACTGCCATGTCCAGCCCGTGAGCTGTCGGAAGCAGAAAAACAGCGAATGGAGGACCAGGAAGAGAACACATTGAGAGAGCTGCGGTTGTTTCTCAGGGATGTTACCAAGAGGCTGGCCACAGACAAACGCTTTAACATCTTCAGCAAACCGGTGGATATTGAAGAGGTCTTGTTTCAGTAATGTGCAAACAATGAAGTTGAAACTATTAGAAAAAGAATAAGAATTTAAATTTAAAAAAAAAAAAAGGGAAATGAATGAGTTAATAAGAAAAATTGATCCATGTTCTTTCCAATGAAAAAAGCTGGTTTTGAGCTGCTGAGATAGACACAGTCTCATCATCTGTGATGCAAGGAGTCAGAGCATGTTCTTTGACTGTGCCAATGACCTAGTGGAAAAAACCCTGTGCATTGCTGCCTGTTTTCTAACTGAAATCAGCATTTAAAAATGCCGTCAATCCTATCCCTACCAGCGCTCTTGAAATATTTGAAACCATAAGTCCAATTCTTTAATAAAAGCTTTTACAACAGTGTAATTATAGACATGATAATATTGGGAAAGTGATCTGTGTCCTGTAATGTATTCAGTATTAATAGTATTGTTGAATAATTCCAGCTGTAATGCACGTGGATGCCATTAATCACAGGTGGTAGCACATTATAGGGCATTAACTGGTCGATTATGGAGTGTGCACACCTAACTGATGAGACAGTTCGATCTGCAAATCTATTTTCAGGTGCTGCTGTATGAATAGGATTGTGTTCGATCTGACTTGGAGATCAGATGCCGGCCCACTGCAAGCTTGGCAAGCTTGCTAATTAAAAATAAAAAAGCTTAATTGCTTCTGAAGAGAAGCGTTGCTCTTGGAAGACACGGAGAGATGAATATGGGACATTAAAAGTATAGCATTGTAAAAGGCAGAATTACAGTGCAAATTCCATGCAGGATGGAACAAGCATCTTTGGCCCATGCACTACTCTCTTAATTTGAGCTTTCCATAGTGTTCGCTAGCTGACTGCTTTTGAAAGACTGAGAAGACCTCTTTAATGTGGCAACTTAGTGTGAGCATGGTCTGAGCAGTAACTGTTTTTTATTATGAAACTGCTTGGGAAGCCCATTATTGTAGAAAACTTCGTACTTGTAGTAAAGGCAGTTTCTTTTCCCAAAGAACTCGCGGTCTAAAGGGCACATAAAGAAAGAAAAAAAAATCACCGTCCTTGTTTTGTAGATAGAGAGAACAGAAATGTGAATTTGTTATTTAAAGACTTGTCAAAACCCCTGCTGATCTATCACAGCATTAGAAATTAAATGTAATCCTTTTCGTCCCACCTGGTGCCTTTAGGCTCAGGACTATCCTTTCCTCTTGTATAAGAGCTGGTCTGCTTGACTTACTAAGCGTGTTGAGTATGTTCTGCTCCTGCTTGCATTGCAGAGGATGCTGATATCTGATAAGTCAAGGATTTTCCTGACTAATCCTGTACCATTGTTTCCAGTGAAGATTCTGATGATGTGCTAACAAGAAAGGGAAGCCCATAGTGTGGCTTTCCAATCACTGAAACAATTACCATCACGTTTCCATAGAGGGAAACAAAAGAGAATTTCTGCTATTTTAATTTTTCATTGTATATATCTATGTGTATATTTAAGGAATTAGGTGATAGATTGCTGTCCACTGAAGTGATGCATTAATGTTAGTTTAGGTTGTAATATATCTCTGTATGTGTGTCTACAGCTACTTTATTAAAAAAATTCTTCTGGAGCTTTTACGGCTTAAGATTCTAAGTGTGTATTTAACTCTTCAGTATTTTGGCAGCCGCTGTCATATGTGGGCGATTTCAAAAGAAAAAACAGTTTCTGAGGCTGCCAGTATTTTTAATTGATTGTAATCTTAATCACATTGAAACATTTGAGTGTAGGGTTTTTTCCTTGAAGTAAATATCAAATCCATAGATTTTTTTTTTCCCGAACTTTGTTAGAGCAGCTGTGCTGATGCATTTGACTATCAAGCTTCAGCCCCTTATGGCACCATTAATTGCATTAAATATTTTTTAGTGGCTGCTACATCTCCAGTTACAAGTTAGGCTTGTAGTAAGCTGTGAACTCTGACACAAGGCTTTCTCTTTAGCCTGCCCTTCTGTACAGTCTTTAGTCTGCCTTTCTGTACGGTCTAATGTTTTCCATCGATAAAACCTGACTTTGTTGAATGAGTGATTGAAAGAACTGCTCAGTAGAACATATTTAAAGGCTGATAATTTGACTGTTCAACTTAATGAAAACTTTACCTGACAGGTGAACAAAATACAGATTCCCTAATTTCCTAGGGTTTTGAGTTAGGCTGGTTATTTTTGCCTTTCTAATCCCAGAGAGTGCTATAATGCTGTACAAAAAACTGCCCCAAAACCCCAAAAAACCCCACAAAAAAAAATCAGTGTAAATAAAATTAAAAATACATTGCCGTTAAAGTGATTTGCCTCAAAAATGCAATTAAATGAATTTTAAAAGATGAATCGTTGAGTTGCTGAACAAAAACTAACTTTGAAAGTCTAGGGCTTTATTTAGTCTGATAAAAATGTTGTTTTCAACAAATTTGTTATTCATGTTTAGCTAATGTATTAGAGCTAAACATGTGGAATAAATAAGAGCATAAAGATGTGAAGTTGGCAATGTTGAAATGGAATGCATAAGGTCCTGTGTCATTTCTCTGTGCTGTTTCTTTGCAGGTTTCAGATTACCTTGAAGTTATCAAAGAGCCAATGGACTTATCAACAGTAATAACCAAAATTGATAAACACAACTATTTAACAGCCAAGGATTTCCTAACAGATATTGACCTGATTTGCAGTAATGCATTGGAGTACAATCCAGACAAAGATCCTGGAGGTAAGGACCTACTTCTTTTGGGCCTACCTAAACCCTAAAGCTTGGTATTTAATCACGTAGTTGGTTGTTATTCAAGCATTTAAATAAGCTGCATGCTATGTGGTACTTAGGATAAACAAGTCCTAAGGATCTGTGCCTCTGGTATTCTGAGCCATGTGGTGCACTGGGGGGACATGATAAGAGTGGGAGAACTACAGCATTCAGAGTTGTTTTCTAATAAATTAAGTTTTGTTGTTCCTTTTCAAATTTGATAGCTCCTTTTCAGTGAATAGACTTTTTACATGCAACAAAACCCCAACGTAATTTGGAGATCTCTGTGGAGAATCCTGCGTACAATCTGGCAGTGGCCTGCTTTATTTCCACGTTGGCTCCGAACACGAAATTCACACACAGAAATTAAGAACTGTGTATTTGGGGATAGAAATAAAACAGGATAAACCATCAGGCAAGGAAGTCAGTTGCAACTGATTAGGAGAGATTAGAGGGTATTGTCTTGACAAAGTGTGATGGGATGCTTTCAATTAAAATGGAATTTGCAGATTGAAATGCGTGTAAAAGCTGTTCACGCTCAAAACTAAGGAAAGAACATCTTGTGTGCTCTTTGCTAAGGCCGCCTTACAGTGTGCGTTGCCAAAAGAAAGCCTTTCCATTGGCAGCTTCATCAATACAGTGACAACAAAGCACCCTTTTGAAGGTAGTTGTATTTCAGTGATACTTGGAAATCTGGGTCCATCTGTTGAAGTCCAGTGCTTGAATAAACTGTTCGTTAAGTTTCTGTGAAAGGGCAACCAGGCTGGTGGAGTGGCTGGAGGGAGCTGGAGCTGGGGCTGTTTAGCCTGGAGAAGAGGAGGCTGAGGGGAGACCTTATCACCACCTACAACTACCTGAAGGGAGGTTGTAGAGAGGTGGAAGGTGGTTTCTTCAGCCAAGTAACAAGAGATAGGACAAGGGGAAATGGTGCAAAGCTGCACCAGGGCAGGGTCAGATTAGATGTCAGGAAAAAATTTTTTACTTAAAGAGCTGTTGGGACCTGGAGCAGGCTGCCCAGGGAGGGGGTTGAGTCACCATCCCTGAATGTGTTTAAAAAAAAGGTAGATCAGGTGCATAAGGATATGGTTTAGCAAGGGAACAGTTGGACTTGATGATCTTAAAGGTCTTTTCCAACCTTGTAATTCTGTGAAATCATTTTATCAGGTTAAGGCCTGATTTTGTATTTTTTTTCTTCTCAAATTTTTGATTTTGTGAGGTATTTGCAGATGTCTCACACATAGTCCATGTCTCATCAGTTACATGTGTTTCACATTGCCATTTGAACCCAGTGCTGGTTCATATCCGCAGAAGATAAACTTCACTTTTTAAAATTTATGATGCACTTTATAATATACGTATATATTTTGTTGTAAAATAGTATACAGCAGAAGGTTTTCTGTGTTCTTGATAACACATTTTTGAGGACTTCTAATGTGTAATTGATGTGAAATAATCAAAGTCCTTGATGGACACTTGGGATTCTGAGTGTCTGTGAAGAACGCCTGTTTAGAAGATGAGGACTGTGAGACACCTCCTGCGTACATCTGATGTGTGTTTGTGACTTGGCGATGGACTTTGGGAAAAATTGGCATTAATATATATACCCGGTCTCGTTTTTAGGCCATTTGGGTCTGTTGACATGGCTGTTTAATTCTAGGAAATGTAGTCTGAAGAGGACTTTTAAAGTGTTGCAGCAGGTGTGAAGGGACTAAAGACTTCTAAGGTTGGATCTGCCCAGGATCGTAAACAACACAAGTCTTCGGTTCAGTGTGGCAGAAGCATAAAATAGTGAAGACAGCTTGGGGAACATTTAGCAGCAAAGGTTTTCATTGAGCTTGTCCAAAGAGAAAGAGCCTTTAAGAAATATATTTAGGGAACCAAAATAGCGATAATTTGGTTTTCCTTGTTGTCATGACTGAGCTGGGAAAAATCAATCTGGGTATTTTTAGGTTAAGTTTTGGATTGGAGTTTCTCATCACTGGGTAAGTAGTGAAAGATAGTCCTGTCCTCTGCGTTGTCGTCAATAGATGATGTATTGCTCTTCTGGCATGCAAGGCTTCTTGAGCTGTTCTCTGAATACACTGCTAAAACAGCACATTGTGTCTGCTCTGAGTAAGAATTCAGACACATTAGCTGAATGTTAACCTATAAATGGTCACATTCTTTAAAACTCGGTGAATCTGCTTCCCCTTCTTCATGACTGAATTTGCAAAAGAATCATACTGTACCTGCTTCTGTCATTGTTGGGAAAGCAGTTGGAGTACCAAGACTAGCTGATTTATATGCAGTACAGATACTCAAAACTGCCTTCTTGGGGATTTTCTTCCTGATACTTTGCTATAAAATTTCAGTTATATTCTGTGGTAAGCTTTTTTTTTTTCCTTCTTTCCCTCCATTGTTTGACCAGGAAATGTTCTTAAAGGCATGGAAACATAACCATTGTGTGTTAGACATAAAAGTATTTGCCTCTTTGAAGCACTGTCTGTGGAAGGTCTTGCCCATTGCAGGATTAGAGGAAAGTAGTAGTTCAAACAATACTCTTTATGTGAATTTTCTTTTTTTTTTTTTTTTTCTTTTATTCCCCTCCCTTTTTTCTTTCGTCTGCAAGGACATATTTAACTTTATTATCTGACCAGTGTTTTGAAGTCTGATACCACAAAGTCACATCTGCAAAGAATGCAGTGTATTTTTTGTGGTCATAAAACATAATGCTTCATAAATACATGTGGGCAAAAATGTCTAGTTTCCTGTTGATGTAAGTAGAGGTAGGTTTACCCAGAAAACATACATAAGGCTCATTTAAGCTGGCTACTGGATATTCTTTTTCACTCAGCAGTTTTTCAAGCTGTAAAACTTGCTGTTTCTAAAATCATAAACCTTGTTTAATAAACGTTCACTGATATTATTAATTGTTGCCTTTTAGTGATTGTTAAAACAGATTAAACCTGCTAATTGTATAATATGTTGTAGATATTAATGTTGATGTTTGCTGTTGAGGTACTTCCATCAGCTGGATAAAGTAATTCAGTATGGATAAATTGAGAAATTAAATGTGTCTGTACTGATTGTTGTAGGTTTCATTAAGCAACATTCTGGATATCAATTTTCTCTACATAGGAGCTTACTTGTGAAGTTATGAATACTTTTCAAGTGATTACTCTTCTTTTGTATGTTTCAAAGGTGTGGGAACTGGTCTTTTCTAAAAAAAAGATGATTTTTAATGAGTTGCATTTATGCTTCCAGTGTGGGCAGTGGGTTTTGATTCCCCAAATAAAGGTGAAAACATAGCAAACTGAAGGCTTGTTTCTTGGCAGTGCCTCTCAGTGGATGAAAATGAGAAATACCTCTTCAATATAAGCAATAAAGTAATTTTGTTTTAGCACAGTTTTGAATTTTCTAGCAGTATTGAAATAACAATTAGGCAGTAATTTAACTTTAAAAAAAAGCACAGAGGGGAGGAATATAAACAAGAAAGGCTGCCTTACAGATGCAGGAAATGTCCTGTATGACTTTGCAGGCAGTATAAATGTATGAATGCTCCTAGACACCGGTGGGTAAATTAATTCCTGGACCAGTCTCTTGTTACTTTGGGGACTGTGTGCACCGTGCTCCATTCTGCATAGATCTGGCTGCACCTGCTGATACTAGCAAGTTTCTAAAGATTGCAAGTTGATTTAGGTGTGTTCATCGTTCACTGTTTGCATTTGCTTATAAATTACAGTGTTGATTAAAGTAACAATTTGTACTTCTAAAAACTCCTGTATCTCTTAAATTAGCTGGCTTGTGACTTTTGAGCGTGCTATGGTATTGATCGATTTCATACATTTGTAGTATTTCCCAGTTACCTTCTGTCTTGTATCACTTGTTTTAATACACAGTACAGAACAACATGGAAATGGTAAAGAATTTCCACATTGTGATAAAATTAACGAGTGTGCTGTTCTGTTTTCTAGATAAAATAATTAGACATAGAGCTTGTACTTTGAAGGACACTGCTCATGCTATAATTGCTGCTGAACTGGATCCAGAATTTAATAAGATGTGTGAGGAAATCAAGGAAGCGAGAAGAAAAAGAGGTATGTTTAACTTCATTTATCAGAACACAACATATATGGGAAAGAAACCAGAATTTACAAAGATCCGTATAGAAATTTAAATTTAAGGTGAAATAGAGAACGCATGTCAGACTCAGGGAGTGCACATTAAAGGATGGATAAGCTTGAAACCTGTGTACTATATCCTGCTGTGTGAGCTGGTCTGATAAGACAGCACCCTTCTTTCTGAAAGAAGGATGCATTCCCTACTACAGTATTGTTAGATAAATGTAGAGATCGCTGTACTGATTGAAGGTGTGGTGTTACACATGTCACGTTATGCAGTGTAATAACGATTATGCTAAAGGAGATGGCATTTAACCCTGTGCATTTTGGGGACAAACTTTTAGCAGGGCCTGTTGTGATAGGACAAAGGAGTACAGATTTTAAACTAAAAGAGGGTAGATTTAGACTTGGTGTGAGGAAGAAATTCTTTACTGTGAGAGTGGTGAAGCACTGCAGCACATTGCCCAGCATGGTAGAAGATGCCCAATCTGTGGAAACATTCAAAGTCAGTTTGGATATGGCTCTGATCAGCCTGATGTAGTTGAAGATATCCCTACTTATTGCAAGGGACTTGAACTATAGGACTCTTAAAGGCCCCTTCCAACCCAAATTTTATATGATTCTGTGATTGTCAATTCATCCGGGCATGTGCATAAATGTATTTTTGGTGAAATGTTGATTTTTTTGGATTAAGAAACAACTATTGCATCCACATTTGAGGGGAACATAAAGCTGATAATCTAATAGTCCAATCTAATAGTTCAGAATCAGGAAATACATTCCCCTACATTGGAGAACATCCCTGACTACTTTTTGTTTAAATTAGTGCAGTTCTTTTCAACCTGTAGTTCATAGACCTCCAGGTCTCTTGACAGCTTCTGAAGTAACCATAGCTGGCAATCAGAAGCCCAAACGTATTCCTAGAAGGGCTCTGTTTTCATGAAAGATTCTGTACATGCATAGAAAACTTCTAAAGTTCTGAAAGTCAAAAATGGTTGAAAAACCACTTTTAGAAACACTTAGAAGTTTTATAATAAAACTTCATGCTGATTTAGGGATTGCTGATTTCAATAATTCCAGCTTTATCTTGGCAAGTTGTTTCCCGCTTTGCCTCCTGCTTTGGTAAAAAACTGCATTATTTGATTTCTGGGTTGAATTTGGCTGGTCTTAACTTATAGCTGCTGGTTCTTGAAATATCTCTGTCAGTAGATTAAGAACCTTTATTAATATATTTCTTTGAACTATGCAAGTATCTCTAGGCTTTCTCTTCTTCAGGTTAAAAAGGAAACTTCCTTTTATTTTCCCATTCAGTCGTGCATTTTTTTGGGTCTAATTTCTGTACAAACTACCAATGTGTATCTTGAATTGTGGATAAGAGAGCCAATTGTAACTCACTGTGGTTGTAAAATAGAACTAACATAATGCCTTCATTTCCTCTCTGTACTTTTCTATTAGAAGTATAAAAATATTCACAATTCTTGCCATAGTGTCATGCTGTGAGCTATGCTCAGTTAATTATCCATTACAAGTCCCTCATGATTGTTAAAGGTTATTGCTTCTGAGGTTAAACTAACTGTTTGTAAGAGATCTTTGTTACAAAGGATGACCATATAGCTTGTAGTACCTCTTTTCAAGTCTTTGCAAGAGCTGACTGTTATACTGCCCTTCTTGTGACAGTGGCCAAGTAATAGATATTTGGGGGGCCAAAACCTGCAGATCCTGTTGCAAGAGGTGGGGTTTTAGAAGTGAAAGTTCATAGTGGCAAACAATGAACTTGTGAAATCAGAAAAAGAAGGTAGTACTGGTGTCTGATGGTGGTTAGTGTACCTTCAGATAAAGGTAGGTGACACAAATCCCAGAATGGTCAGGGTTGGAAGGAACCCCTGGAAATCATGTAGTCCAACCCCTTCCAGCTAAAGCAGGATCACCTGTAGCAGGTACTAGTTGTTTGTGAGTGACAGGAAGTCACATACAACAATGGACAGTTTTCAAAGTGCATTCTATGCATTGGCATGGAAACTCTTAGTGTCACAGATACCTGCAAGTCACATTTCAAAGAAGCTCCTGCTTCTGGACCGTGTTGTGGTTTCAAGAACATAAGAGCCCTGCAGCTGGTTCAGCTGCAGAATGTGGAAGGCTAAGGTTACTACTGGTTTAGCAAGGGCAGACAATCTGGAATGCATGGAAGAAGCTGTATTAGATTAGCTGGTTATGAGTAAAGAAAGTCTCTTGAGGTCTGAGGAAACCCCATGCTGTCAGGAGAGCCCAAGAGATTGTCTTGTCTCTGGATCAGGAGTTGTGTCAAAGATTGTAGTGTAGAACAGTGTAGAAGATGGCACTTCAGGTGTGTAGTCTTGGCAGTGTTCTTTGTAATAGATGGAAGGGATGTGAATGCTGATTCACCTTGCCATCACACACATTTTGCTCTACAGAATATGCTCAGCAACACAGCAGGTCAGCAAAATCAGTGATCTGCAGGTCTAGACTTTGTTTCAGAACACTTTGGACAAGGGATGACAGAAGCGTATACTTCCATTTTCTTCTTTTGATTGGATGTCCACATTCTTCTTTGATTACCAGATGGTCAGGTATAGAAGTGATCCCCAGATTCTCCTCCTCTTTTCCACCTGTTTTGTAATAAGAGTAGATTTTGAAATAATGGAATGTTTCAGTGAGGAAATACTTGAGGAAAACATGTAAGCCTTTCGCTGTCCTAAACCTTTGGCCAAATGGTCACCTAAATGTAAGGTTGAGTAAAGCTACCTGATGAAATAACACTGAATTGAGCAGCCAGCCTTGTTGTCTGACCCCAATGTGTGACACAAAGTGGTGGGGAACAGAACCCTTAAGTACTTACAATATCAGCAAGAGATGTCCAAGCAAGCTCTTGAATGAATGTTGAGACTGCAGCCACAGCAAGTGTGATGCACTGTATGATGCACACTGGACCACTCTTCAGCTTGGAGTACCCTGAGCTTTTCATCTTGTTTTAAAAGGTCCAGTGTACAGGCTTGTGTACACTCTCATGGGAACAACCCCAAACAGTGTCCATGTTTCTCTGCCTACATGTCTAGACTCACCTCGAAGGGTCCTACCTTAGACTGGGTTCATCATGTGATACCTACTGGTTGTTCCTGGACTGAATATAAAAACTGTATTAATACCTTCTCGGAAGAGGTCATGGTAGTGTTGCAGTCACAGATTGAGTCAGTGGGGATGGCTGTGGTCATCAGAAAGGGACTTTGTGTTCTGACAAAAAGAACATAGCCTGTACTCTGTTAGATCTTGGCCAGCAGTTTCTTGGCTGTATTTGGAAAGACTTCAACATGAGATTTGGATGGAATTGAGGAAACTGATCTGTATGAGACTTCTAATACATTCACTGGAAATGTTATCAAGTGATTCTGTCTGGAATCAGAAGAGTTTGGAAGGCAAGTGACATTACTGTAGGCTTTTTAATCTTTACCCAGTTGAAAAGCCATTGATTTTCTGAAAGGTGTCATGTATTAGCTCTTAATTTATTTCCAGGATACTGAAGATGAGGGTTAAGGCTAAAATGCTACATATCCATTTTCTTCACAATTCTCTTGGCAAGCTACTTACATTCCATTTTAAAGCTATGTAAGATTGCTATTTTCTACTTTGCTTTCTTTTTCCACAACTTTTCTGTTTTTCTGACAGATCTTCCGTTTCTGTTCAATACTGAGACTGGTGACCAGTCCCCAAAGAAGCACTGCAGTGTAACAGAATGATAAACTGTATCATAAAATTAGTATCTAGCAGTTAAAATAGGATTTCTTGTTCTTGTCATGCTGAAATGAGGTGCTGTTGTTGCAAGGCAGTAAATCTAAGAATAGCAATTTTGAAGTTGATAATTAAGAATAAACTACACTAGATTATTGCAATTTGCAGCTTCTTGTTGAAGCCAACAGGTAACAAGGTAGAAGTGGTGGATGTTTTGAGTAATGAAATGTGTTTAATATGCAGCTTAAAAGATTTGTAACGATATCTAGAAACTTCTGCTGCAATTACTAACCATTAGGTGAGAGTTCCATGTGAATCTTTTAATTTCCACATCCATCCGTTTCAGAGCTTCTTGTCAGCTCTTGATGACTCCATTCTGGTTACTTCTGGAGACCTGGAGTACCGTTTTGAAGAGTCTTTTAGTGGATGGACAGGAAATTCTAGTTCACAAATAGGAAACTTCAGAGATTTATTATGTCTTTAAAATGTGCTTAACCAATATGAAAGTTTGCATTTTCAGAATTTAATTTAAATCCTGATGAAATAGGAGAAGCTGGAGATCGACTTATATTGCAGAAGGCAAACCAGACTATTTGTTAAAAGCAGAATTGCATTTTCTTAATCTAAGAGCTCATATTGACTCTGAAATGGATCTATTTTACATAACATAGATCATGGTGACAATACAAGGTTTTTATTCTGATACTCTTTGTGATATGGCATACAATGCTGTTATGAATTGCCACTTATTTTAAATCATCTGTTTAAAATCAAGAAAAATTGAAACTGTCAATAAGAATTTGTTTTGTAGAGGAAATATGGATAGAAGAATTCAGTCCTTAGGGATCCAAGTGTGAGAGGCAGTTACATTTTTCTAATGTGTCAGAGCTGACAATGTTCAGACCGTGCAACCAGAAAGTTATTTTGTCAGCAAAACGCAAATATTCTTGATTCTAATCATTGTTTTAAATGTCCAGCTAAATATTAGTTGATGTATTCTTATTGCAGCATAGTATTCTAACGTTGCTTTCTTTAATTCAACAGTTTTATGCAGCTTGGTTTATTTAAATAGGTATGTTTATCTTCTGTATGCAGGCTTATCAGTAACAGCAGAACAAATAAATCCTCATGGTTCCACTGTACGGAAAACAGAAGCCAGAGTTGAAGAGGCATTTCGGAACAAACAGAAACCCACAATGGCCGTGTGGCCCAACTCTGCAAATAAATGTGCGTGTAAGTACCTTGGGTGATAATTGTACAAAATTAGAGGTACTTCCGATGGCAAACGTTACAAATGTGTCTCTACTACTGTTTACTTGTTATTTCCAGAAGTAATTATAGGCTTTAAAAATGTGAAACTTGAGGAAATACTCTTTTTTTTTTTTTTTGGTAATAGGAATAATAACATATTTCTTTGTAAACGACTTTTCAGTATGAGGTGCATTTGATCCAATGAGAAGATTGGTTTTATCTGTTTGATAAGTGTTAAGATTTGTTTGCTCTGTGTGTCCAGAGGTACATATGGACAAGCTGCTTCATCCACTCATGCACTATAGTAATTCGCTTCCTATTTTCAGTACATACAGTGTCATGCTGAAAGTTAGAAAAAACTACAAGTCAAATTTCATTTTCCTTTATGGCACCTGAGTTTCAATAGTTGCTACCCGTTATTGGAGGATGGTAAGATACTCTCATGGAAGTCTACTGGATTAGTCCAGTTAATTGATCAAGATCTCTGGATTTGTGAGTGACTTTAACTGTGGTGAGGTATTCAGAGGCGCCACGAATTATTTTTGGGGGAACTTGCTAGAACAGGTAAATACACAACAGTTTTTTATAAACAAAGACTAAGAGGGAAGTGAGTATGAGGGATATAGAATAATAGAATGTGTAAGGTTGGAAGGGACCTTTAGAGGTCATCTAGTCCAACCCCCCTGCAGTAAGCAGGGATACCTTCACTAGATCAGGTTGCTCAGAGCCCCATCAAGCTTGGCCTTGAATATCTCCAGGGATGGGGCTCCACTGCCTCTCTGGGCAACCTCTTTCAGTGATCTGCCACCCTAATAGTGAAGAATTTTTTCCTAATGTCCAACCTAAATCTCCTCTCTTCTAGTTTAAAACCATTACCGCTCATCCTAGTGCTCCATGCCCTCACGAGCAGTTCTTCCCCAGCTTTCTTAAAAGCACCTTTCAGGTACTGGGAGGCTGTTATAAGGTCCCCTTGGAGCTTTCTCTTCTGCAGGCTGAACAAGCCCAATGCTCTGCCTGTCTTCCTAGGAGAGCTGCTCCAGCTTTTTGATCATTTTGTGGCCTCCTGTGGACACTCTCCAACAGGTTCATATCCACCTTTTGTTGAGGGCTCCAGAGCTGGACACAGCACTCCAGATGAGGTCTCCCCAGAGCAGAGCAGAGGGGCAGAATCACCTCTTTTCATCTGTTGGCCAGACTTCTTTTGAATACTGATAGTTGTGCATGGCTTTCCTGCTGAATATGTGGAATCCATTATTAATTTATTATTAATAGCATTATCAATTATTGCTTAATAGACAAAACTAATATATTGGAGCTGACAGATTTTCATTGGATCTTCTTGCTCTCCTTCATAGTGCTTTTTTCTTGATGAGAAAGTTTTCTAAGCATGATGATAACTGCCCAGAGATGAACATTGTTTATATATGAATGATAGTGTTGATGTCAAATAGTTTAATTAATTAGAGGTGTATGGTTTTATTTCCTCAAGCTGTAATTTCTTCTGTTAAAGGAATTAAAGTCAATCGTACAGAGTTATGGCTTGAATAAACTGTTACATAATAAATGGATGATGTGGATCCAAGCTGTTCTTTATTCATTTGGCAGCTTGTGCAGAAACAGAGAGAGGAGGGAAAAAGTTTTTTAATTTTGTGTTATCCACCCCCCCAAAAAAAACCCCAAAACATCCACATGGAGATTCTCACTTGGCTGATGTACAGAGCTCTTTCCAGGCTCTACATACTCTGCAGGAGGCGGTAGGGTTTATAGACCTATAAGCTGGATGTCTCCTGGGATGAGACATAGCCATTACTGGAGACTTGTATAAAAAGTGGCTCTGGTGACTCTGCTGTCTTCTTCACCTGATGACTTCTCCATATGAAAACTGGAGCCAGTGACTTAAGAAAGCTGCCAGTGTTTCTGTGTGTAAACAAAAAAAGAAGTTAGTTAAGGCACTGTTCCTGTTAGTGTTTTATGTTAGGGTTGGAAGCCAAGAAATTTTGAGGCTTAGTGGTGTTTGGGAGTATGATCAAATGAAAACCTGCCTTTTGAGGCTGAGTCTGGGAAAGTCCAAGAGAGATGTGATGAATCTGATAATCAAGAGAGGGAACTGGGAATTGACAAGCAATCAGAAGTCTGCAGACAGGATTCAAGTAGGCACACTTAAAGGTTGATGTAAGTTCAGTGGAGACTGTTTCTCTTCCCAGTTTCCAGTCTTAGAAGGCTTTTTGGAGGAAAGAGTTGGAGTAAAGTGAGAGCAGAACTGAGCGGATTGTAGGGAGCTCATAGCAGCAAATTACATGGTGGATTATGATTGTATATATGAGAGAAACAAGTTTAGAAGGGATTTCTGAACAGAGGTGATTTTAGAGGTAGAGTGGAATTTTTTGATAGTTAAGAACTAATATTTTTTTTTAAGGACTAAAATATATTAAACGAGCAGAGTAACAAGGACAATGATTTATGTATTTTAATTACACAAGATTAAAAACTGTACTTGGCAATTAATAATTCTTAAAAATTTCCATTTTTTTCTGTTATTTTAACTCCAATTAATTTTTTCTGTAGATAAATCTAAGAAAAAAAAATCACCGATCAGAACACTTTTTTTCCAGATTAAACTATTTTTTTAGGAGCTTTGTTTACAGTATTTTAGAAAATAGCTGCAAAAAGGGCAGTTGAGATGAAACACTTGAGAACCCCAAAGGAAATCATTGTCAAGCATCTTCTCTAAAACCAGAGTGGACTACAGACACTGCAGCAGCCTTCTGCAGTTTGAAGCCCTGTTTACTGTTCAGGTCTTGCACAATAGAGAATGAGAATTAGTTTATCACATGCTGGTTTGTTTTCTGAGTTGATACGTTCTGTGAGATATTTAATTTAGGTTTTTAATTCCATATTACTACATTGGGGTTTTTTTCCTCAATATATTTACAATTATTTTTTAATTTGATTAGACCTGATGGGCTGCAAGAAATATGGCACAAAATTGTTGTTCTGTTTGAAGACATGATGATACATGTTCCTGGGTTAGATTTAATCTGCGACTTCCATTTCCCTTGTTGAAAGCACACTGGTGGTGGATGGTGTATCACAGTGCAGATGAATATTGCGTTACTAGAAGTTGCTGAAAATCTATTTGGGAGAGTTCTACTACAGATAATTTAAAATGTTTCCATGCTGACTGTGTGGGACATAGGTCAAAAGCCTGATGTAAGTAGTTGTATGATGATAGAATCACAGAATTGCTGTGGGTGGAAGGAACCTCTGGAGGTCATAGAATCAAAGAATGGTTAGGACTGGAAAGGACCTTAAAGATCATGGAGTTCCAACCCCCCTGCCATGGGCAGGGACACCTCTCACTAGACCTCGCTGCTCAAGGCCCCATCCAACCTGGCCTTGAACGCCTCCAGGGAGAGGGGGCATCCACCATCTCCCTGGGCAACCTGTTACAGTGCCTCACCACACTCATAGTGAAGAATTTCTTCCTAATATCCAATCTAAATCTACCCCCTTCCAATTTAAAACCATTCCCCCTCATGCTATCACTCCCTGCCCTTCTAAAAAGTCCCTCCCCAGCTTTCTTATAGGCACCCTTCAGGTACTGAAAGGCCACTGTAAGGTCTCCCTGTAGCCTTCTCTTCTCCCGGCTGAATAAGTCCAACTCTCTCAGCCTGTCTTCACAGGAGAGGTGCTCCAGCCCATTAATCTTCTTCGTGGCCCTTCTCTGGACCTGTTTCAACAGTTCCATGTCCTCTTTATGTTGGGGACTTCAGAACTGGACACAGTAGTTGAGGTGAGGTCTTACAGGAGCAGAGGGGGAGAATTGCCTCCCTTGACCTGCTGGCCATGCTCCTTCTGACACGGTTGCCCTTCTGGCCTGTGAACGCACATTGTCAGCTCATGTCGAGCTTCTCCAGGTCCCTCTGGATAACATCCTGTCCTTCTGGTGTGTCAACTGCACCACTCAGCTTGGTGTCATCTGCAAACTTGCTGAGGGTGCACTCACCCTCACCATCAATATCATTGATGATGATACTAAATAATACTGGTCCCAGTACAGACCCCTGAGGGACACCACTTGTCCAAGATCTCCATCCGGACTTAGAGCCATTGATGACTACTCTCTGGATGTGACCATCCAACCAATTCCTTATCCACTGAACAGTCCACCCATCAAATCCATATCTCTCTGGTTAGAGAGGAGGTAGTTGTGGGGGACTGTGTCAGAGGCCTTGCAGAAGTCCAAATAGATGACATCCATTGCTTTTCCTGTGTCCACTGATGTGGTCACCCTATAATAGAAAGCCACCAGACTTTATATTGGTCAGCCAGGATTTGCCCGTGGTGAAATCAAGCCGTCTCCAATCACCTCCCCCTCTTCCATTTGCCTCAGCATAGCTTATAGGAGGATTTGTTCCATGATCTTCCCAGGCACAGAGGTGAGGCTGACAGGTCAGTAGTTCCCTGGGTCATCTTTTTAAAAAATGTACACAACAGTGCCTTTCTTCCAGTCACCATCCCCTGCTTAGAGCTGGTTTCTCCAGGCTGTGCTCAGTCGTGTTTTGAGTATCTCCAAGCATGGAGTCTCCGTGACATGCCTGGTAAACCTCTTCTTGTGCTTGGGCATTCTCACAATAATTTATTCTTCTTAATTTTGAATTGAATGTTTTCCATTTTAATCTGTGCCCATTACCTCTTGTCACTGGGCACTTATGAGAAGGCTCTCCTTTCTTTTATGTACACGTGGGGAGAAGGAAGCTACCAGCAATGTGCAGTTTGATGTGTCTGGTAAAGTAATCATACTTAGTGGTTTAGGTGCACAATAGCATCTAAAACAGTAGCATCTCTTTAACTATTGGATGCTGTGTAGTAAAATTCTGTCCTACTGCTCTATTTTGCCAGTAGATGGAGTATGTTGCATATTATTTTACTGTCTTGCAGTTGCTTCTTTTAGTGTTACCTAGAAATAAACTGTATGGGGAAGATTTGGTTTTACATGCTTCGCTCTTTTTTCCAGTATTTAACAGTAATATATTGTAGTGATAGACTGCAGATTTTATGTGTTCTTCCTAGGGAAGATTACTTTTATGCTCTGTGATGAATATGGTAGCTGTGAAAACAGCATTTGGAGCAAATAAAAAAATTAAAATATGTTTTGTTGTGTGAAGTATTGAAAATGTAAGTTTTACATAAAAGCCATTTTATAAATATGAAGTAAACATGCTGCTAACTTTCCCCAGTAATTAGAATATTGGTCTTCGTAGAAAGAACTCTAGGGAGATCAAGCAAGGATATACAAAATCTAGTTACTAAATAAATAAAGATCTTGTGTGCCTCTTTGGGTTATTGGTTGGTTTTCTGTTTGTTTGCTAAATGGGCATCTTGGCTATCATAATAAACTCTGTTTCTGCTTTATAGTGGCAGGAATATTTTTTTTTTTAAAAGACTTTCAGAAAGGAGAAGTCTTTGTTTATAATCTTTCTCAAACTGATTCTCACGCTTTGATTTTTATCTGTTTAGTCTCTTTGACCTCTCTGATACAGTGGTGCCTGCGATTGCTGTACTTCAGGCTTTCATGTGACCACAGTAATACCTTATCAAAGGACGTGGCAGAGCAGATGCCATATGGGTTTTATGTTTTTAACTATTTTCTGCCTTTTGTACTAGTTCGGAATTTGGATTCAGAATTTGGATACTGACACAGTAACAGTCATCCAGATGCTACCATTAAAATCTGGTAGCTGCAAATCCTACACTTGCTACTCTTTTCTTTTCCTGCTCTCCAGAAAAGGGATTTGACTTGGGCTAATTCTCACTTGAGATTAGAAGCAAGTACTGGAATTTGAAAAACCATTATAAATTAGTTTCTGGAATTTGAAGAAATCTTTACTTAGAGGTGGGACAACCGTGTCTCCTTTTTTCTCTATCATTCTGTTCTGGGTAGAGGTGGTGTTGGCATTCTGTGTTTAATCTCCTCGATCTGATGCTGGCTTCAAGTAAGTTACAAAAATTTGAGAATGTTTTCTCTTTTTATGCCTGATTTTGAAGGAAATAGCAGCTTAGCTGATTTTGAATTGCTTGCCAGTGCTTTTAAATCCTGTAGACTTTGTACTTTTTCTAATTTAAAATGCCATTTGCTGAATTTTTGGGAGTTCTAATAAATCCTGACTCCCTGATCTTTTTTGGGAGCCCATCAAACTTTTGGAATTGGTGATGCCTAGTGGCAAAGAAATTTTCTGGTTTTCACTGTTAAATACCTCATGAATTAATCAAATGTCTTTTTTTTTCTCTGACAAAGTGCAAAGAGGGTCCTACAATTTATCTGATCAGTGACTTCTTTATAGTCTCTTGTTTCTCATCTCCTTTCTAACTCAGTCCTACAAGATTGCTCAGTCTCTCTTAAGAACATTTTCCTGAAAGCATTATCACCACCTTTATTGGCATGGTAAAAAGAGACTTTTTAGAAAAAGGTTTTCTTAATGAGTTCTATCATGATTTCCCCCCTAACTAGTATGTACAAGTGATGTAATAAGTAACAGTTTTCAGATCTTTTAGATACATCTTATTCCTTCCTCCCCTTTGAAAACTGTGGTAGTGTTTGCTTGAAATTGTTTAAAGACTCAATGTATGTCTGCAGAGGTTGTTGACTTTTTTTGTGTTTTTTACCCATTTCTGTTCCTTCCCACTCCAGCTGAACAGGACAGAGGATACACCACACCTGAGGTGTGCAAGAGCAAGTGTAGGGTCTTGCATCTAGGGAAAAACAACCCCAGGTACCAGTATAGGTTGGGGACTGGCCTGTTGGAGAGCACCATAGATGAGAGAGACCTGGGGGTCCTGGGGGACAGCAGGATGACCATGAGCCAGCAATATGCCCTCATGGCCAAGAAGGCCAATGGCATCCTGGGGTGTATTAGAAGGGGGGTGGTTAGTAGGTCAAGAGAGGTTCTTCTCCCCCTCTACTCTGCTCTGGTGAGACCGCACCTGGAATGTCATGTCCAGTTCTGGGCCCCTCAGTTTAAGAAGGACATAGAGCTCCTTGAAAGAGTCCAGTGCAGGGGCCACCAAGGTGATTAAGGGAGTGGAACACCTTCCTCATGAGAACAGGCTGAGGCCTCTTTAACTTGGAGGAGACTGAGGGGTGACCTTATTAATGTCTATAAATATGTAAAGGGTGAGATTCAGGAGGATGGAGCCAGGCTCTTCTCGGGGATGCCCAGTGACAGTATAAGGGGCAATGGGTGCAGCTGGAGCAGAGGAAGTTCCACGTGAATATAAGGAGGAACTTTTTAACTGTGAGGGTGACAGAGCACAGGGACAGGCTGCCCAGAGAGGTTGTGGAGTCTCCTTCTCTGGAGACATTCAAACCCACCTGGGTGCATTCCTGTGTGATTTAGTCTGGGTGATGCTGCTCTAGCAGGGAGGTTGGGCTAGATGGTCTTTTGAGGTCCCTTTCAACTCCTAACATTCTGTGATTCTGTGATCTCTTAACTTCAGTTTTCTTTGTATTTATTTTTTTTCTGGTTTTGTCTCCTTGACACAGAAACCAGCCAGCAGCCATGAGCCTTTCAGATATGTAATATAAACGAGTACGGTAAACTCCATTGAATGATTTCAATTAGAGTGATAGCCTCTTCTCTGCTTGTGAAGTTGCAGGTGACCTTTGCGTTGTTCCCAGCTCTTTTGCAGCAGGGCAGGTGTCATTCAGCAGCCTAAGAGCCAGCTGAACATACCAAAAATGTAAATAGCTGTAATGGTTGGTGTCGTACAGAGCTACTGAGCAGAGGGAAAACAAGCAGATCTATACAGGTGGAAAGTATAAAACTTGTCATGCACTTTGCTAACATAATTACCCTGGTTTCATATAAATTACATTTTTAACTTGGTTTCCCAAGCAAATAGCACCTGTGTTCTCTGTCCATCTTTGCTCCCCTAATAGCTTTTGAATCATTTAGCTGGGTTCAGACAGACTTGACAGGAGTTGAGGGCTGAAAGACTTTGTGAAAATTGGTAGCTGGATAAATCCACACATCTGCTGAAGGAAGAGGTGATAGATTGAAAGTGGTAGTAACCTGTTCTGCCTGGCTGCGTGGCCTGATCATTTAAAACGTCGTATTGGCCAGGAATGGCATGCACACCTCAGGCGTGGTGTTTGGCTGGGGTGGGGAGGAACAGAAGATTTTGGAAGAGTTTTTTGAGAAATATTGGGAAGAGCTTGAACTGAGAGCCTTCTAGGGGATGGTAAGGGAAAGCAGTTCATTAGAGTGAGAAAATACTGCGGGTACTGCAGCCAAGATTGTATTTTTTAAGCACATTTCATCTCCTCCTTCTGCAACTTGACTCCTCCTTGTCAGGTTCTCCAAGTATTTGTTTCCGTAGCATAAACTGATGCTAAGTAGCATACTGGTGAAGATCATAAAGGTGTTAAGTTGTTGCATGCAGATTTTAAATGTGTTTGCCAGGTCTGTGCCCTGAGTGTCCTTCACCTTGGGTGAAGAGAATGTCTTTCACAGGTTAGTTCCACAGTCACTTTGAGCTGGTCAAAGCTGCAGGTTACTACCAAAGGTGCTGCCTTGCTTTTTCAGTGGTTGCATTTCCTCTGTGCCAGCACCATCATTCCTGAGTTGGAAATAGCTCAGTTGGGGAACTGAAGATGTTGAAAACTACCCCAGAAAAAAATTACAATATTTCAGACAGATTTAGTTCCCTTATCTGTTTTACTGCAGGAACAGTAGTGCCGGTACAAATGAGGTAGTAGAATTGCTGTAGCTGGCTTTGGAGGGAGAAATGGCTTTGTCTGTTAGTGGAAGCTGGCACCTCGTTTTGCTTTTTAAGCCATTGTGGAACTGTGCTCTGTTCTTTCTTGCTGCTTATCTCTGACTGCAGTTTGGGACTTTGTGACTAAAAACTCCAGAGACTTTCAAGTGGACTGTTCAGTGCCCCTTGGTAAGGAACGTGGAGCTACTGGAAGCAGCTAAATTACTGCGGCAGATATATAGATATCCTGGATGCTGCATAAGAGAGCATAAATTGCTGGTAATAAGTGCTTTCTCAAGGCTTTGAGTTACTTTACACACAAGACATCAGATAGAAGTTTAGGGTTTTGATCATGGAAGAAAAACTTGAAACACGTGCATTGCTTCAAGTGGTTCTTGATACTGCAGGCACAAAATCTAGATCCATGGTGATCTTGCCTGCCATGAGAATCTCCTTTGGAATTTCAATCCCCAGGAATTCTTCATGAAATAAAGGTAACCACAGAGAACCTACTGTTTGATGGATGTGAGCTTTATCATTTAATGACAGAGGATTCACGTTCTCTGATGGACTTTTTAGCCATGTGGCAGCATATAAGGATCTTTTCTGCAGCACAAAGTGAACTTGTTAGCCACTGTACTGCACTGAATATACTGTAGTAGTCAATCTACAGAAGTATCAAGAGAAACATACCTGGTTTTACTGCTACATCTTCTCATTAGAGCTTCTCCACATTAAGGCAAGCAAACTTGTTTGTTAATGATTGGCAGTCTTTGAATCTTCTAATTATGTCTGTTTCCTTTTCTAGCTTGTAACTTTATTGCTCTGTAGTCTGCAGTTCTGTCACTGCTCTGCTGAATTTATGGGACAGCAACAGTGTATACCTCAACTTTGAAGCTTCTGTATCGTTCACCCATCGTTTTTAAGATCTCTTTTCCTGAGACCATATTAAATAGAAAGGAGACAGTTACTTCTAGATCTTGCAGAAATACTTCAGGAATCTATGAAGGATTTAGATTTTTTTGTCAGTTTGTATAGTTTTGGGCTTTTTGACTGTCACTGTTCCTTAATATCCAAGAACTGTACCCTGGCTGGGACAGGGTTGGTGTGCACCACTAGATAAGGGTGCTTATTTCACCAGAAGATGCTGTCGTTATTTGGGGTGTGTGACTGAGAATCTTAAGGCAGAACTTGCCAGTGGGAAAGACTATCTGACAGTCTGCTACAGGCTTCATTTTACTTAACACATGCCTGGAGGACTAGTCCTGAAATAAATACAGAATTTATTTGGTTTTTAATCATGGGAGACCACCTCTGGGAGAAATGCTTAGGGATCTTCTGGCTGACCCTTAAATCTCTCAGTGTAGGAATGGAAGAACTGAGAAACTTCACTTGCCACTTAACGAACTCTAGGCTAAATTTGTATTTGTTGATTAATTACATTGTATTACAGCACGCTTTTAAAAAATGCTGTCTGCAGATACTGTGCAGCTTAGGGGAAAAAATGGGGACTGGTTGGTTTTGATACCAACTTCATGTGAACCTGAGCGAAAGGTTATGTGTGACTCATGGTCAAGCAGGTATTTATTGTCATTAAAAATTCTGAGTAATGATTTACAAAAAAAGCAAACCAGAAAGAAGCTAGAAATGAAGTGAGGATCCCCTTGGCAAATCTGTAGAGGTTATGTGAAGATTATAGAGAGAAGAGTTTAGCAATTCAGAAGGCAAGTGAACGTATTCATGTGTGAATAATTGGTATTATAATAGTTTGAGTTATAGAAACTCAGTTCTGTAAAGCAGGATTCCTCTGACAATAGTATTTCTACAGCCTCTGGCACAAATGCTGCCAAAAGACTGAGTATCAATGGGTAGATTGCAGATGAGTAGCTTTAAAAGGAATAATTGAAAAGGTGTTAATGCATTAACTTGCAGTTGTATATACTTCTGAGTTTTTGAAATAAAGTGAACTCAGAAGTTTCTCTCCTGTAAATAGCTATCCCACTCTGTTACTTACTGCAAGCTTCAATGTGTCATGAATCATACTGATTATAAAGCAAAAAGTATGGATTCTACTCTAGCTTGCTTACATTTACAAAATAGCAACTTTAAGGTAGGGGAGAGGGGACTGCAGATTAGGTTTGTATTTAGCAGCAATCTATTAACCCATTGCTAGCTCCTGCCCATTAGCCCTTTAGTTTTGCATCAGTTTTAACCTGTGGTTGCTCCTTCTTATTTGAATCATGCTCAACTATTTTGCAGGATTCAGAGCAATTTTACTTTTTGTGGCCTCATATAACAGCTGCTCAGGTCTGTGGTGTTCTTGCACTCATGCTTTTTTCTTTCCAGTAATACAGTGAGAATCAATCTAGATGATGAAATGTGGTGTTCACTTACACGTTTGGTTGTGTGGTTCCTTGCTCCATTAACCACCCCTTCTACTTGTACCATTCCCTTAGCTTTACTGGGGGAAGCAGGCAGGACACGAAGGCAGACTGATGGTGGGTTTTGGTTTTAAATATTGTGTTCCTTGCTTAGCTTTTCACTCTTCCTGGAGGCTTGTCTGTCTCTGTAAAGGAAGAACCTGTGTAATGGTATTACCAGGAACAAAAATTTTCTTCTCCTATACTAAAAAATGTTCCTTTCACAGAGCAGTGCAGCCTATTTGGCAAGGGAGAGAGGATGTTTTGAAGGGGTAATAAAAATGTGAGGTCTAGAAGTCTACTTTTGATATGATCAAGAAGGTCAAAATCAGTGAATGGCCTCAAAGATATATTAGGTTGGGGCCTAAGAACCTTCCTGAGGTCCTGAGAATGATGTGGGCAGTTCTTGTGTAAATAAATTCAAGTGAGAGATTTAGGAGGGTTGATTAAAGCCTGAGGGGAGAAGGCTTCAATGGCTGGGATGTAAGGGTTTGAATGCAGGAAGGCTCTTGTCTGAATGAGGTAAGGAAAAGTTGGTTTATAGAAGTACAGGGTCAAAAAAGAATCACAATTTGTGACCAGCAGTGCTGCTTACTTGGTGTTTATAGGTCTGGGTGGCTCAGGTGATGATGGTACTGCCTTACAACAAGGAGTGCTAAGAAGAGTCTGGGATGAGAAAACTTGAGCATTAACTGGCTGAGTGTGGGGGAAACCCAAAAGCAAGTTGATAGTGTTCTTGTCAGTACAAAGGTTAAATGTTTTAGGAGGGCATATTCTGCAGTATCTCGAGATGAAATGCTGTTCTTTCCTAAACCTTGGGGCTTGGTTGAAAGTATCTTTTATTTTTTTTTAAAGTACTGTGACATAACACCAGTTTTATGATAATAGCAATGTTTGAACCAAAGCTCCCTTTTGTGTGCATACTTTAATGAGGTAGGTGAGAACTTCCATGTGTTCCCTGGTTTTGATGCAGTGTAACCCTCAGAACTCCGGGGAGGGCATCTTCCACAGCAAATTTGTCGTTGCCTTGTCCTAATTAAAAACAGCAATAAAACCCAACTTGTACAAACATATGCTTCAATACTACTGCATGAGAGTGAGAGCTCACCTAGACTTGCTGTCTGTTCTTCAGGAAGGCTTGAAATTTAATGAAATGTGTAATATAGGATTAATTTCATTTTACTTCAACGTGATTTTTCACGCACTTAGAGATTTTAGGAATGTACCTGTGTATTTAGACAAATTATGGGTTCTCATCCCAGGTAGAGCTTGTAGGGTGGATAAAAGGAGTGCATGAGTATAATGAGCATATATAAAGCACAATTCATTAATGCAATAAATGTCAAATATGTTTGATGTTATATCCAACTCTTAGAGCAAAGTCAGGCAAAAAAGATAAAATCAACATAGCTTTAAAACTTTAGTCATTTGTATTAATTTATACACTTTAGGACATACTCAGTTTGCTTTAAAAGTCTTTTACTCCCCTTTTGTGTTTTATTTACTCATCTTTGGAGTTGACCTGAGGCTAAAACAATTGCCTAATAGGGGATTTTTTTCATCTTTGAGTTTATATTTCCATCTTTAGTTTCAGATTTGCTGCTTCTGCTGTTAATGAAAATCTCCTGTATGGTCTGGGGAAAGGTGACATGAGCTCCTGAAAAGTGATGTGAGCAGGTTGTAGTTTGTCATCAATAAAACATTGAACCTGGCTGGAGAAACCGCTAGCAAATCTACAAAATAGCTGGAGAAAGAGGATTTCCCCCTCAAATTTTACAGTTCTCAGTAAGAACTGATGGTGTGTTGGGTTTGCATGGCAAGGTTAAACCAATTTTCAATAATAGATATACACTCCAAGTGAGACTGTGTTTTCATTGCAAAAATGTGACTATCTTTAGATAGCTTTGAAAATTAAAAGGGTGAGATTTATTCATAATGCAGTGGTTAAACTAGCTGCTTACATATACCACTCATGGGGAGGAAATTCTGAAGTACAATTGTGCTTCTCTGAGCTGCTCTGATTTAATTCTCAACACTTGTACCTGCGTAGTGCTTGTATCTTCAAAGCAACTTAATGAACACTGATCTTTGTAACTCAGTGTGAGGTTGGCAGGCACAGATCTAGGACTTAATATCCCATAAATCAAAGCAACCTAGAAATACTGAGGACATTATGAAGCTGTTCAATGCAGGAGTTTGTTTCAAAATGGAGGAAAATCTGTTAATCTCTATTGGCCATGATTTTCAATTAGAATCACTTGGCTGCAATTTCATCAGTTTTGCAAAAATATGAACACTGTGCATCGTTACTTGAATTTGAATGTAGAAGCTTCCAGTTTCCCCAGTCTTTTCCTTAGTCTTTTGACCTGTGTCTTATTAGTGCTCTTGAAAAGGGCATTGACGAGATTATTAGGTTCGAATGGTCTTGTTTCTGTATTTCCTGATCATACTGCAAATCTATGGCTTAGTTGTATCCTGCTGCAAATAGGTTAGTGAAAAGAAGGCCCTTTCTGAAAAGTTTGCTATGTGATTTTTAAAAAGGCATGGGAAGTACACAAAAAAATTAGAAAAGTGGAAAAAGTAAGGATGCAGAAGTAAGAAAAACAGTCACATGCCTATGTTGGTTTGAGTTGCATAATACAGCGCTGGTGCTGAGGTCAGTTTAAAGAGTTATGATTCCCTTACTGTTTACAAACTCATTGCACAAGTGCAGATGTTTTGTTACTGTGGTGTTACTGTAGGCAGGGTTGGTAAAATGGGCCAGGTCTAAAAGACCCTCGTTTTTTAAACCCCTTTTTGTCATTGCAATGAACTTGAGTACAGATGTGGGAATGAATGGAGGATTGAGGAGGTTTTGCTGATTTAAACAGTGATGATGTATTTAAAGTGATAATGGATGGAAATTGAAGTGAGAGGTGCTGACTGGATATAGGGCAAAAAGCCTTTTCACTTTGAGGACAAATGTGCATTGGAATGGGATGCACATGGAGGTCATTTAGTCTTTATCCATGGAAGTTTTCATTATGTGGATCAAGCCCTGAGCAACCTGGTCTGCCTGAATAGCTGTTTTGGGTAGTAGGTTGGACTAGGGACTTGCTGATGTCCCTTCCAACCTGCATTACTCTATAAATCCATGGGTTGCACATGCATTTGTTTTGTTGTATGACTGTTTCACACCACTGATGTTCTGAAAGCAGGAATAGTGGTCTTTAGAGTCTGCACTGCACAAATGAGAAAGACTCACAGAATCACAGAACTGTAGGGGTTGGAAGGGACCTCGAGAGATCATTGGGTCCAACCCCCTATGAGCTCATACTGCACAGAGCTCTTTGCCCTTGCTTAGCTGTTTTCTTGTAGTGTTTTACCTACAAATGGGTATATATAAAATCCGTTAAGTAGGAAAGGCTGGCAAGCCGTGCTTGTTTCTCTGGTTTAGAGTAGGAATTGTGTGTGTGACTGAGTGGTCGCTCTTTGTACTTCTGAAAGTCTTTTGTATCTGTAATTTGCTCACTTTTGAAATCCAGACAGCTTGCTTTTTTCCTTCAAATGTGAACACATTTGATTGCCTCGCACACTACAGTGTCTTCTACTATCCTAGACTGTTGACTGAGAAGTACTTGTGCATCTAAAAGTTTCTCCCCTCTTTTTTTTGTTTCTTCCCTTTGTAATTCAGTTCGAATAAGGAGGAAATCAAGGCGGCGCTCGCAGTGGGGCAAAGGCATTATTAAGAAGAGGAAAGTCAATAATTTAAAGAAAGATGAAGATGATGCAAAGTTTGCTGATGATGAAAATCACGGGGAGGACAGTAAATTGCTGGAAAATGGAGAGTTAGAGATCAGCGCTGACTGCATTGAGGAGAATGGGGAGGAAACAGGAGATCTCTCTATGACAAATGATGAATCCTCTTGTGATATCATGGATATAGATGCAGAGCAGAGGCTTAACAATGGCACGTCAGGAAAGGAAAACAACTTCGCATCCACAGAAGAAGAGAGCTCAAATGAATCTTTGTTAATAACTGACAGTATTACCCTGAGCACTGAAAAGGAGTTAAGAAAAGGGGACTGTGTGAATGGAGAGACATCAGTACACAGCTCAGAGGGTATACCTGTTCCAACATGCCATAATGGTAAAATGGAATCAATTGATGCTATTTCATCCAGTGACAACAGTGACGGGTGTAGTAACAAGCAAAAATCTTCATCTGAAGATCAGCCAAAGGAGAAAATGGAAGCTTCCAGTGAAAGTCAAGGGGCTGATCTAGTGAAAGCTGAGTTACCACATTGCAGCAATAATGAAAAAACACTACAGAGCACAGACATTGAAACTAAAGATGCTGAAGCAGACAAAGAAGGTATAGCTTAATTCCAGTGTTTCTCTCCTTATCTTATGGTGCAAGTTAGTATTTGTATTATTTTAATTGTAAATGATAAAATTATTATTATGTGGTAATATTTTATGAACTGTGGTCTATTCATTTAGAACATTAGTATGCTTACAACATTTACTTCCCCATAGATAAATTAGAAAATCACTCTTGCTTGCTGTAATCTTATTTTAGGCAAGTAAGTGTATCTTCATACTTGACGTTTTCTGTTTATTTTTTTAGGCTTTGTGGGACATACTGTAAATACTGAGATAAAAATTAAACCATCATTAAAACCTTAAAAAATATTACCAATGCAGATAAATGTATGATCCTTGCTTTAGTCTACATGTTCTGTCTGATCTATATTTTTATCTATTTGATATGTTTTGTCTTATTTGTTTTAAAGATTTATGATAAAAGTATAATGGACATTGGATGAATGATCATAGAAATCCAGAATGTATTCCTCTAAAAATGCTTCCTTGTAGCAAAGTTAAAACACTTTAACTTGGGGCAAAAGCTAGATAAACCGTTGTTTATCTAATGGAGAAGGTATCTGGCTTTTGAGTTACAGTCAACATGGTAACAGTGCAGCATAAAGATAACAGAAAGAGAAGGGAAATCCTGGTGGT
The DNA here is from genome assembly GCF_964237585.1 of Gallinula chloropus. Classification (NCBI taxonomy): domain Eukaryota; kingdom Metazoa; phylum Chordata; class Aves; order Gruiformes; family Rallidae; genus Gallinula; species Gallinula chloropus. The sequence goes on along the minus strand of NC_140087.1, from coordinate 115,151,012 downwards.
GCGTAAAAGAAGGGGCTGTGTCCTTTGAAGACAATGGCATGGTTTCCTCAGGGAAGGGAAATAAAAGCCTTATGTGTGATTGCCTTTTTAATTAGCTTTTTGAATTATCTGAAAGAATGAAATCTTTACTTCAAAAGTTAGCACTGAGATTTACCAAGTAAACAAGCTGTAATGAGAGATCTGAATTACTAGAATATCTCTATATAGATGTTTGTGTTTGTACATACATATTTTCTCTAAGGGTAAGAAGAGTAGACCTAAAGTCCTAAGAATGTGTGCTGTATGTTGAGAACCTCTACAATTCTGAGTTTAGTAGCTAAATTTTGTATACATTAAGGAAGTTATAATAACAGGGTGTCCTCAGGAAAAGAAAAAAGGCATTTTAAATCGATTAGGAGGAGAAGAACAATGAATGAGGGTTGGGAGAGATTCAGAAGATATAAAAATATTTTGTTCTCCAGAGGGTTGGACAGCGGCTTTAATACAGAGGTGGCAGTAAACAGAGATGTTTCAAAAAAGCATGAAGTTTCAGCAGTAGAGCAGATGTTAGAATTACCATGGGAATAAAGACATGGGATGCTTTGGAGAGAAAAATGAGGATTTGATTCACTTAGGCAGAGGGAGCATTAGCTTAACATCTGAACATCACTTAGAAGCTGTATAATTTGATGTTGCTAAGTGGAAATGTTACACTGGAAAAAGTCTTTCTGTGATGTTCAGGTTTCTGCTGGAACCGTGGGGTTTAGTTTTAAAGATGACCCAAGTTCATGTGTGTGTTTTGAGCCGCACATCTATGCACCTATAAACATTCAGAGTTCTGTGCATCTGATGAACAGTGTGCAGCTCTGCAGTTGTGCTTGCTTAGTTCTGGAGAACCCACCAAACCAAAGAAGTTGAAGAAACAAGCTGTTCATTTGGAGAAACTGAGATTGTTTTTCAAATTACAGGTATATTCAAAAGCAAGAAAACACGGAAAGTCGCTGTGGAACAGTCAAAGCCTGCAAATTTGGAGCAGGTCCCAGAGGAAACAGCGGATCCCTTACCCTCTGTAGTGGTTGACCATGACAGACTAAAGGTAATGGAACTGAAAAACGATTTGAGCTGTTACTGAAACTGTCCATAAAAATGCTTCCTTCCTCTGCTACAAAGTAACGTTTCCTTTATTTTTGACTGCAAACAAATATTAAGGCAGCAGTAATTTTTGAGGGTGATTTGTTGATCGGTGTTTTTTTGCTGAAAAGCTAATAAAGCTACTGAATCCTTACTGTCCCATCATTACTACCTTTACAAATCCAGTAATGGCACAGCAGTCCACTATTTTAATTGCAGGTTTTTCAGGTATTCTTATGTGTTAATTGGACATGCCAGTTACTGAGGAACTGCTGGGTGCCTAGTAACTAGGAGTTAACATCATCTTTTCCATACACTTGGTGGAAAGAACTGTTAGTGGATTGGAAAGCAAATTGGAATGTGTGCTGATGTTTTGGCGTCATAGGCCGAACCCCTGCTGGTTAATTTTCTTTCAGTTTTGTCTCCTTTTAAGTGAAGTTACAATAAACTTTCTGTCTTCTGTTGTAGAAACTAGCTTGACTGGGTATAAAATTTAGAGCCCAGTTGCTGTGGAGTATAGATGATAATCACTTTGGAAACAGTAGAAGTGTTTTAAGAGGAAAAAAATTCTTCACGTTTACTATCTGCTACGTTGTAGAAGATACACTCTTGTTCATGAGCAGTTTTACATGTGGTGTGTGTGTCCCCTTCTTTTATTGTAACATTTTTCAACATTTGTGAAGTTAAAAATGGGGTTCCATTTGGCCCTTCTTACAATTTCATGTTGATGCGAGTTCTTCAGGACACCTGCATGAGCCATCAAGGCAGTTTTTATGGTTTGCTTTGTCATAAGTATTAACCAAGGTGAAATATGGTGAAGTATCCTTGAAACAGAAGTAGCATTGCCACAGCTATAACTGAGTATAAAATCTAAGACAAGAAAAAACAGCCTGTGTAAGCTGAGAAGTGAAAAGAGACATTCAGTCCTCTTGGATCTACATGGGTGTTGTGGCTGTATTCGTAGCCAGATGTTTCATGTGTGTGACCCTCCAAAATAGGGGTCCAGAAGGAGATTGCATTTCTGATTTGTCTTTACAAAGTAAAAAATGATTATAAAAACCCTCTTAACTTTTACCTTCTATTGTTCCAACAGAAACTGCTTGATTTGGTGGTTAAGAAAAGTGACAACCTGACTGTTGACCAACTTGAAAGATTGTATTCGCTCCTCAGTCAGTGCATCTACAGACATCGTAGAGACTATGACAAATCACAACTTATAGAGGTGATGTTGTACAGTTCCATTTATTCTTCATCAGAAGTTTGTAAGACTGGCTTTTCAAAATCCAAGATATTCTATCAATTTACTGTACTAGCAGACAGAAGCTTTAAATAGGCTGAGGAAGGTATCCATAAACAGAAAAAACCTTTAGACTTAAAACCCAGGTTGCTTTTAGTAATACTTAGGAAAGGATTAAGATTTTAACCTAAAAGAGTGAAGGAAAAAGAGGGGAGAATACAGCAGCACAAAGAAGCACATGCTAGCAGAGTAAAAATGGAGTAGAAGGAATTTCTGTGTCTGTGGTATGACTAACAGTGGATATAAAGAGGCTACAGGCACACTGAGCCAATATTGCTGCAATTGCCTTTCCTTGCATTTGCATACCTAGGCTCCCCAAAAAATCAGAGCTCTGCTCCATGCAGTTTGCTGATTATGACTTTCATACAAGACCTTAAAAGTTTGCACACTTCCTCTGGGTTGCTAAGTATACCCTTGGGAAAGCCCAGTACAGCATGATGTGAGGCAGTTGTCTCCTTTGCTGTCATCCTTTGCATCTGAAGCTTTTGCTGTCAGAGGCCTCCTGTCTGTATTCGACATTAAGTTGGCATAGGCTGGTTATAATTTTGGCCATAGATTCCCTCCAGCATCATGGTTCTAGCTGGAGAGGCATGTGGATCAGCTTGCTGAATCACCTGATAACCAGCCCTGCTGAAAAAAGGGCAACAATTGCTAGTTTTCACTTGGATCACCGAACATTTTTCTCCATGAATATTTTACAACAAAACCTGGAAAGGCCTTAGCATGGGATATTATGGAGTTTGTGCAAAATACTTTTCCAACCGTTTTCATCTGCTATCTTGCCCTGAAAATATGTTGGAGGTCTGTGCCAAACATTAGGTAGATTAAAAAGACATTTATCCAGCCAGTAGTGTGTAGATCTGTTTACAGCAGGGTCTTGAATTCACGCAGTGTGCCATTGCAATGCTTTCTTAATACTTATTGACTACATTAATTATGTAAGTGACCCTTCATACACTTAGATTTTCTCATGGACCATCACTGTAGGGCACTTTTCTGCACTGATACTTCTTTTACCATATTTTGCTAGCAGAGAGCAGCAAATAAATAGAAATGTCTGGTTTCTTAATAACTAGATTAAATAGATTAAAAATTATTTTAAAAAAGCACCCAATAAATAATGACTATGTATTATAACTTTATTTCTGTGTCTGGTTTTTTTATGTCTAATGGATGCTCTATGTCTCTTGCAGGAGATGGAAAGAACAGTTCATGTTTTTGAAACATTCCTGTGAACTCGTCAAGATGGGTGGGTTTATCCTCTCAAACTGCTCATGGGAGAGCAGTCCTCTGAGCCATTCAGTTTCCATTTGCACCAAGTACGTGCAGAGCCTTGGTCTTAAGTGCTCTCTCTTTTTCTTTCTGTTGAATTTGGTGCTATTGTCTCAGGTACCTGAAACCAACCAGCCTACAAGAACCAAACAGAACTTCATATAATTGTATCTGATATAAATAAAGAATACAATGCCACAGCTTGGAGATTTTTGGTGCTACAGAAACTGTTCTCATTTCTGCTCTTGTTCACTCTACATGCATTATCTTTGGGGAAACTTCAGATAAAGTGGAGACCAACACATACAAGAGAACTGGAAAGAGCAGATCTAAGTTGAATATTTTTAAACAGGCAACCTTTTTTAATTTTTTTTTCCAATTATTCTCTTCTCTGGGGTAATGGACAAAAAAAAAATCTGTTCTAAAGAATGCATTGTGGTAGGAACCTTGAGTAACTGGATGTACAGTAATTTGAAGATGAGGCTCTCTAGAACTGCCTTTAATGTGCCTTTTAGTCAATTGAGAAAGATAAGGCTAATCAATTGGTTCGGATTATAGCAAATGGCAATGTTAGAAAGCTGTCTTCAGAATGAAGATCTCCAAAAGGATGATTTGTATTCTCTTCATGGGATGGCAACCAGTATTATGGTTCTATAATGCCTGTCTTACTCTACAGAACTAAACTAAGACACACTGAAAAAGCCACACACTTTACCAAAATGGTGAAATTCCTTTTTCATTGGTATATATTTGTTTTAAAAACAAGTTACACAGCAAAACTCTTCTGTGTTGCTAAAAATGAAGCATTTTCCCACCATCTCTTTGTTTTCCATTTTGAGTTCCTTGAGAAAACCAAGTTTAATACTGGCAGGTTTCTTTCTGAAGTTCCGTGTTTGTAATATAGCTTGGACTGTGCAGTGCAGGTAAGAAGACACTCTAGTTGGTCAAAGTCCTGGAGCCCAAGCTCACTGGAAAATAAACCTTAAACTAGACTTCACAACTCGGTCCTCACACAGGGATCGGGGGACAGCTGTTCAGACCGCAGTCCTCTGGGTCAGACTGGTGTAGTTCAACACCTTTCCTTTCTGCAAACTGGAGAGAACAGTTTAGGCAATGTCAAGAAAAAACATGTTTTATCGCAGGCTCAGTATTAAAACCTTTTACCTGGGCTGATTTACTTCAAACCTACCTGGAAACTGGTTTTAGAGAAGCTGGCTGGTGTTACATTGTTAACCGTTCAATGTGACTGTCCTTACACAGCAGTGGAAGTCTCTTTCCAGAAATATGCAACACAGTGTGATTAGTTCTTGATTAGAGAAAACAGTCTTGGACTACTGCAGAGATACTGAGCTACCTCAGCTTTTTGTATTTCAGTAACCAACAGTGTTTATGGAGGACTGTGATCGCTCTGCTCCCATTTACAAACTGAAGCTAAGGTACTTGTCTCCACCTCTGCGACTAGTAGTAGCGTAGCGCTGCGGAGTAACAAAACATGGGCCTTGGGCTCCTGCAGTAATCCAAAGTGCTTTGTATATTATGGTTAAACATAATTCTATTTTAGGTTGTCTTCTCCCCCGAATGCCACTGTTTTTCTTTATAGCTAATGGCAGAAAAAGGTTTTAAGCATTCATGTACGTCTAGTTACACCTTCTAAATGCAACCCATGCAGAAACACTGTATTTTTCAGGTGGGAAAGTGCGATTAAAAACAACAAAAACAAGCAGAAAACACATTTTAAATGAGATTCTTTGATCTCAGATTTGATTATGGGATTTTTTTCCATGTTTCGGTTAGTATTTATTAGCATCATACCTGTTTGAGATATTTTTGTGTCTCGTACATTAACAGCATTTTGTATTTTGATGGAAATTGTTACAAACTTTAAGATTTGATTAAATAAAATGTAGCAGATTTTTTGTAGCAAGTTTCTGATAAAGGGGTTTTTTGCAAGTCTCAGGTTCTTGCTGCAGAATTTTTTAAAAATATTTATTCCAGTTTCCCTTACTCAAAGAAGTTTTTGTTCAAGTAACAGCAGCACTTGTGGAAGATAAAACTGCATACATTTTTAAGGAGATAATAAATTTATATGTATTAAAACAGTTGAGAATTTTAGTCACCAGTGAGCGTGAAAAGCAAGTTTGAGCTAATGCCTAGCATTAAAAGTGGTTCTGAAAGGTCTGGTTTCTAAAGGAAAATTTTTACTGTCAGTTGTTGGTTGGGAAAAAAATCGTAAGAGGCAACTTTACTAATTGAGGAGCTGCCATGTTGTTTTAGAGAAGAGTAGCTGATATCAGATGTTCTAGTGGACAGCTTACCTGAAATGAAATACTCGCCTTCCTAGCCCAAATAACCACACTTCAGTTTTTGTTTTCCTTTACAGATGTCTGGTGGTTATAGAGTTAAAACAGCTGTTAATCTATCCATGTGGTCTAAACTTGTTTACTCTTTGTATGTTTTTAATTTTAATTATTTTTTTTTTTTTTTGCCACATAGCACTGGCAAGAGTTTGTACAAATTGACCTCTCTTCCTTGTTTCTTGTTGTGAAAATTGCAAATAAACTCCTGTGTGAGTCCTTATGCTGGGGTCCATGAAATGTGGCCGGCCAGAAGAGGGGAGGTTTCTCCAGGGGGGTTGGTGGGGCTGTCTTGGAGATACACAGTTGCTCTTGGGTGAAGTTGATGGCCATGGAGTTAATTGTATTTGCAAGCTTGAATCTCACCTGTGATTAATTTTTTTTTGTTTTGTTTTGTGTCCTCTGTATTGTTACTTGATTTCTTCATATGCCAATGTATTTATAGGATTACTGTTTTTTGTAATAACTTGTCTTCCTTTTTTTTGGGTTTTTTTGTTTTGTTTTGTTTTTGTAATTAAATTGGTGGCTCAGCGCTGGTTTTACCTTCAGTCTCCTGGACGGCAGGTCCTGCAGCTGGTAGTCATTTACTTTTGTTTTTATTTTATTTTGTAATCACAACATAAGCTTGAATTTGGGCTTGTACTTGCATCTTTTGTATCTTGTACATTGGGTTATTTAGACATTGGAGAGTCCTGTTTGGTTTCATTAACGTGTGTCTACTTTGTGGATTAAGTAGACTTCCTTCATCAACTATGGTATATTTTGGATTCTATAGTTTTATTCAGAACTGTGTTTAAATCGATGTTTTGCATTTTGACTTCATTTTACGTTAGTTTGAAGTAAGTTATTTAATTTTTTGAACTTCTGGAAATTTTGAACATTTTACTGTAATTTGTAATATAACTGCTGTGAAATACTTGAATAAAGATGACAAGAAAACACAGCTTTAGCTCCTTCAAAAATGTATTTAAAACAAAATGCTGCCTCCTTGCTGATTTCAGTCTTTTTCTTACCAGACCTCCTTGATTTCACAGTTCAGATGTTTTACACTGGGATCTTGCTGGTTAGTTATTTTGAGTGGTTTAATCCCTAACTTTTGCTTTCCATGTTTGTTGATGAAAGGAAAAAAAACAACCCTTCTATTATTAATGTTGCCTGAAGAAGTGAAATCAGCATTGCACACTGGCGGGTGAGTAACATAATAGTTACGAAGTTACACTCTGTCCTTAGAAAACATTGTATGTTCAGTTGCAGGGTACCACCCACGCCTGCCTGTAGTACCTCAGCATCCAAGTCATGCCAGAGTATCTCATTAGAGGGTTTTTAAGGAAGCACTCTCTTTCCTTCCTATTTATCAGAGTTGTTTGGGGTTTTGTTTGGGTTTTAAGATGAACTTCTAATGTATATAGGAATCCCCTTAGTTCGCCGCCCCGACCCCCCCCAAACCATGAATAGGAGAGGTAATGCAAGCACAGAATCAGCCCACATCGTACTGGTTGGCAGTTTAGGAGGAGCTGACAAACTGCATGTGATGTATAGAACGTGGAACAGTATGATCTAGCAGTTCTGTAGATCTGTTATGGCTTCTCTTGAGCCAAAGGACATAGAATCATAGAATGGTTTTGGTTGGAAAAGACCTTCAGGATGGAGTCCAACCAGCTGTCCAGCCCGACTAGGTCCAACACTAGACCATGGCACTAAGCACAACATCTACTCTTCTTCCAAACCCCTCCAGGGATGGTGACTCAACCACCTCCCTGGGCAGCCCATTCCAATATCTGAAAACCCTTTCAGTAAAGAATTTTTTCCTAATATTCAAACTATTTCCTAATATTCAAGCTAAACTTCCCCTGATGCAACTTCAGGCCATGCCCACTTGTTCTGTCACCAGCTACCAGAGAGAAGACACCGACCCCCACCTCGATGGTGTGTAGAGTGATAAGGTCTCCCCTCAGTCTCCTCCAGCCTAAACAATCCCAGCTCCCTCAGCTGCAGCTGCTTCTCATAAGAGTCCTATACTAAACTCTTCACCAGCTTTGTAGCCTTTCTCTGGGCATGCTCCAGCACCTCAATGTCCTTCTTGTAGTGAGAGGCCCAAAACCTAACGCAGCATTCCAGGTGTGACATACAGCTGCCCGTTTTCCCTCTTTTCTTTCCTTTGTACTGTAAATTACAGGGCTCCTGGGTGAACAGCTCGCTGGGGAAGAGGATAGTAGTAACCTGTTTCATGTCTGACTCTAATTCTGCTTTTAGATATGGCTTTGGAAGCACAATTAGATCTGAAATGTAACATCCATTGCATAAATTACGGTGTAAATGTAACAATGAGGCGGATGAGCCAGAGCCGAGGCACATTTTGGATCAGTGTGGGCAGATGCGTTTTATCTGAATGACCAGCACCACACTTGACCCCAATCCAAGGGCTTCTCAGTCTGGGAATGAAGAACATAGAAACAGGTACTCAAGACTTCATACCCTGGCTTTGAGGTGTGGTGATGGCCATGTTCACAGAGGGGATGGTTTGAGGCCTGATTTCTAAAAATGATCAGTCAGAAGGGGACAGAACTGCTTTATTTGGGCATTGAGGAGAGGATTCCTGTAAAAATGCTGGGTGAACTTCGGTGCTTTAAAAGCATCAATTAGTGGGCAATAGTTGGATCGTATCTCATGTTAATAAAACCTTAGTAAAAGCTTGTGCCACACTCACATTTGTCAAGTGTTCTCAGCTTAACGCTGCTCCCTTCTGCTGTTCATTTCTGCCTTGAACGTAGCTTTGAACAGCAACTTCCCGTATCCCCTCACACTTGTAGTGTTGCACATCCCGTTCCCTCCTTTAGGCCCCTCAGATGATTAATTTTAATAAATTAAAAATGAGGTCCTTTTGTTCTGTATCTCGGGTAGGATTTGGACTTGTAATATCCGGGGGTTTGAGCCAGCACTGCATGTGAATAAATTCTGTGAGGGAAATCAGGAGGCTGATTTATGAAGCCAAACGCTTTAATTGTGGTTTTTTTTCTCCCCCTTCAGTGTGTCACTTGTGGTCATGCAACGATTATGTAAAAATGAGGGAGAATAAACTTCAACACTAATTAATTCAGCCTCGTTCCATTTCTAGGTGAGTGCACAGGGAGTGTATTTCAGTTGAAGCCACTGCCTGTAAATGGCTCTGACTACTACTAAATGCCAGTTATTTAAGGGATGCATTTGAATTACACTACGTGGAGCCTTTCTTCAGTAGTAGGGAAGACCCTTTTCCTTTAAAAATATGATAAGCTGCTAATCTTGAAAATGGATTCCCCACTTTTAGTGGAATGAGGTGGGCATCTGCATTAAGGTTTGCTGATAATGTGGATTCTGGTTTGTAATAAAGCTGCTTTCAGGTGCAGAAGGTGGCCTTGGTGTTAGAAGGCTCCTCACCTTGAGTTACAGGAGAGGGGCAGGTTGGGAGTGGAGGCGGAGGAGGTTGTTCAGGCTCAGTATTTGAGGCACTTAGGGTGTGTTGGTGTATGGCAGACATTGAGTCGGTTCTGCTGTGGTAAACTCCATGTTGTGCTTTTACTCGTGCCTCTCAGCAGTGAGGAATTTGGCAGAGTGTGTGTGAGAAACACACAGGTCGCCGGGACCGGATGGCTGCCGGGAATGCTCGCACCATTTGTCATCCTGGGGTTTTTATGGAGATGAATTATGTTGTGATGAAAAACCCTTTGTGTCAGCATAAATCTGGAGCTCTGCCATAACCCAGAGATGTTCCACTCTGTCTGTCGGGCGGTGGGAGTCTGAAGGAGACCAAATGACCTGTCAGCATTGGGCCTTGAGATTGGGTGGAAGGAAAGACTTGGGGATGTTTTAGATGGGCTGCCTTTGACATACTCAGCAAAGGAAATAAAGCAGAGACAAAAACATAGAAGATACATGCACCCTAGAAAACACATTAAAGTTGAACTAAATAAATTCGCTAAGAAATCGAGTCTTTCTGCTGTAGAGAGAAACAAAAAGGGTGTTGGTGTAGTTAAGGAACTGTCTGTCGTCTCCAAAACACACCAGCTCCAGTTCTGTCATACAGGTCTTGTGTTCACTTGCTGAGTTGGTTGTATTTGGCAGCATCCCTTCTGTATGTGGCAGCTGCCTGGAAGAGCAGCGGTACCTGATTTTGGTGAGAGAAAAGGGTGAGTTGCTGATCTGCTTTAGGTGTCTTGTGAAACACTTGCAACATGAGCTTTGAAATCAGGCCTGCTGCATTCTCTGTGATGTCACAAAAGGTTTAGTGAGCTGAAGGACATCACAAAATCATAGGGGTTGGAAGGGACCTCAAGAGATTGAGTCCAACCCCAGATGTGGCATGAACAGTCATGTGTTGGCGTGACTGTTAATATTGGTTCAGTAATAGCTGACTGCCCTGTTAGACATTGGAAATGCAAGCTTGTGAGACTGCGCCTCCACGAAGCACTGGAGATGTAAGTGGTTCAGAATTACCATCCAGCTTTTACATTGGGGTTAGCATGCCTCAGAGTCTTGCTCTCACATTTCAAGCATGTCCAGAAGGCAGAAAGCTTCTTTTTTTTTTTTTAATAAAAAGCTTCCTTTTCACAAGATTCAGAGACAGCCACGAGCATAAATTTTACAGTGTTAAACTTTTCAGTACACGAGAATAAATTTTGGGAATGGAAATGAGCTGACACCTAATGATGATTTAAATGTTTAGCAATATGTCACAAAAATTCAGGTTGATTCGTGGAGGGTACTGCCAGCCCCAAACGCTGCTTTGTGCTCTCTGGTGCACGTATGATTGAATCTCACCCGTGTACAAGTTCCAACTTCTGTCTGGCTTAGTGGGTTCTACACCTAGTCGTGATCTGTGGAGCTTGTACCACCAGCCCTGTGCTCTGAGCTGATAGAAACTGATAGAAACACACCTCTTACTGCTCACTAATTTCAGTCTGGCATCTACTTCCAGGCACTGCTGCTTGTCTTCTCTTTCTCCTCTACACTTTTCATACACTGATATCCCACCTGCCTGCCCCCTCCCTCCAAAAACCCGAAGGTATTAATGCACTGTGATCAAGTAGCCTCTCAGTCTTCTTTTTGCTGAGCAGAATGAGCTCTTTATGGCTCTCACTGCATTTTCTCCAGCCTTTAAGTCAATTCTGTGGCTCTTTTCTGTAGTAGGTCAATTTTTCAACATCGTCTAAAACATTTGTTCACAGAGGAAATTGATGTGATACTCCAGCATTGGTCCCACCAGTGCCATATATAAAGCAAAAAAAAAAAATCACGGATTCCTACTTGCTGTTCCCCTTTTTACACACCCAAAGATCAATTTAGTCCTTTTATGCTGTGAAATTGGGCCGGGAGCTCTTCTTGCTTGACACTTCTCAGACCCACAGCTTTTCCCAGTGCTGTTCTCTGTCCCACACCTCAGCCTTCCTCGTTCCCACCTCTGAGGTCCTGCCTAACTTCATGAAAAGAAGTTCTGTGCCAGTGGTCCCAGCCAGGTGGAGGAGCCAGCGCGGTATGTAGGACTTGTTTGGTCCTCATTAGCTGCTGCTCTGCTAATGTCTGTTTCCACACATCTTTGAGTAGGGATTTATGTCAACGTTTTCCTTCAAGAACTTTGGAAGCAGAGGATCACCCATTAGGACTACACTGATAACACCGAATTGATAACTACTCGAACAGATTAGATGTTCCTCAATTAATCTGCCTATTCTTAGCCTGTTTAATATTTGCTGTCTGAATATCGCACAGTGAGAAAGTTGAAGTATTTTGTCACATGCTGTTGAAAATCTATTACCTTATCAATCAAATGTGTAATCCTGTCAGAGAACGAGATCAGGCTCGTGTGATACGGCCAGTTTTCTGGAAAATCATCGTATTTATTCTTATCTCTTTGATTCATGATCAGTTTAGTTAGATACCATCGTCCTGTTTTCACTTGGGATTGATGTCAGGTGAATGTCCCATAATTACCCAGTCATTTCACTTGCCCTTTTGGTAGCTGTCACATCATCATCGCTCTTTCTGAGGTACCCACGTGTTATTAAAAATGAATGTCGGTAGAGCAGAGACTGCTGAGTGTTCTGGAGATGGTTGAGTGATCAGTTACTTCCTGGATTGGACAACCCTGATCCACTAAGGAAAGTCCAACATCCTCTCAGGTAGTACGTGCTCCCTGACACCTTAATGCCCAGATGATACCTCTTGCTGAATAGAAAACAGAAATCTGAGCCATTCCCAAGCTCTCCCACCACATTCCCATTCCTTGTTTTCCCTGGGAAGGCTGTGGGTAGCACTACATGTTCCAGAACCTAAACAGGCAGCTTGCAGAACAGCTGGGCATAAATTGAAGGAGGTAAAAATGAACCCCATGCTGACACGTAACAGAATCTGCACTCATTGGACATGAAGTTAATTAACTTTAATATTAAAGGATGATCTCTTTGAATGGAAACGGTGGCTACAGAAATTCCAACGGGCTTGGAAATTTAGACTTGCTTTGCCAGAGCTGATTCTGTCCAGCGTGGGTGGAGGGACAGGGTTTTTATGGAACATAAATGCTTTAGGAGTTGGTGTGTCACCTTCATGCTGAAAGCGTTTGGTGTGTTCACCAGTCCTTCTGTGGAGCTCTCCACCAGCATGAGGACAGTGTGCTACAAATTAGGGGTGGTTCCAGTTCCCGAGAAGCGGAGAGGAATCGGTTCCTTTTGACCTATAAGAGCTGTTATTTTTATAAACCTCTGTTTATTTATATGTTTTTTTAATGAGGTGGGGAGAAGGGAAGAGCTGATGCTTCCGCAGGAGTGTCACCGGTGACTTCGGTTCGGTGTTTGCTAAAGGTCACCGATGCTGGAGGACGGGGGAATGCGTGTCTCGCCCGTGGTGTGAGGTGTGACAGCTTTTTAAGTGGTCTTCAGCTCAGCCCCAGTTGTCACCACAATTCCGAGTCCCGTATTAATTTGCTTACAAGCCACACGCTGGAGTCACCTGTCAAGCTATTAAAAAACCTGGGTTACTGGTGCTGTTCTCTGGACAGGTTGTGAAAGAGTTTGATACCGTTGCCAGGATGAATCTTGCTGGGTAAGATCTGGGATGTGAACTCTGAAGGAAAAGAGAATGCTGGTCAGAAATAACGGGTGATGAAATTAAAACCAGCAGGCAGCCTTTCAAACCTTCGCTGTATAGACGACCGGTAATGAAAAATTCAGAGACAGATTTGGCGTGATGACAGCACCTGAGCGTCCTTCTCCCAGGTAGTAACAGAGCCAAAACATTTAATTCTGCGTGTAAAGCTGCTGCTGATTGAAGTGGAATTTGTTCAGATAAAGAAAATTGGAATTCGTTGGTCCTTAAGAAACCCACTAGCTAAACAGAAATCACTGAAAGCCGTGTGTGTTATCGAGAGGAAAAACACCGGTGGCCAGCGAAGGGACGAGTCCTACTTCGAGGTAACCTGCCACTTCCTTTCTCGTTCCTGGTCTCCGGAGTTGGAGGCGTGCTGGTTGGCCTGCCATGCTCACACAGCTCAGCTCTGGAGGCTGTGATGGCAGCCCTTGCTTTCACAAATTCTGACCTCAGCGAGTGTTTAATCACGCCCCAAACAGATTGGCTTTTCGGGGGAAATAACAGCGTTTCTGTTCTGGTTTTGCTGTCCAGCTTAATGTAACGAGTGATGGAGATGCTGTGCCGCAGACACATCCATCTGCTTCCCTCCAGACCATTCCCTTTCTGGCTTTTTCTGCATTCTAAAAGTTACTAACCCAGAACACTTGCTGCTCATGGGAACTTACCGCTGCCTTTCTGTATGTGCTGGCATCGCTACTTCAGCCAACAGCGTGTTTCGGCTCCTGTCTTCGGGCCGACTTGAAATGGGAAAGAGCATTTAGGGGTGAACTTAGGGGTCTCATCCCATTTAAAGACCCTATATTGGCATGAGAAGTCATGACAATGACAGAGTGGGTACAGAGTCGGTGTTTTCCGAGGGACTCAGCACAGGTTGCAGCCTGCCGGGACTTGACTGCATCGGCTCTTTGTGGGTTTACCCCCATTTTGAACATGAAGTCACAGTTTTGGTCAGTGATGGGGCAGCAGCACGGTTCTGAGACAGCAGGGAAAAGATTTGGGATCGATTCTGGTTTCTTCAGAGCAGTTCTCCATGAGGACCCAGACAGGTGGGTAAGTACTCGAGGGGGCTCGTGTCTCTGCTGACCTGACAGAATGGTACTCGTGCAGCCAGGCAGAAGCGCAGGCTCCAGCTCCTCGCCCAGCTAATCCCTGCAGCTGCGGGGTGTGGGTGCTCGTGCTGGTGTCCAGTTTGTCTGGGCTCCGCCAAGGGCAAGCTGAAGTGTAACAAATGTTCTAATTAGCTTGCTCCGATTGCACGGCGCTAAGCTCAGCCTTAACACCTACCTGCAGTTAATTAAAAGCCGGGGTTGCCAAGTATTTATTAGTACCCTGCCTTTGCCACTGGATGAAACAATAGGAGAAGGGTGGATGAGGGTGTAAACTGTCAGGGGTAGGTGATGACCTGAGCACAGTGAGCAGCCCCATTTGGACATCGCTCCGTCCCAGGTGAGCCATGGCAGAGCCATGCCAGTGAACTAGAGAGGTTTCACTGTTAGCAGGCTGCTGAGCCACCCTGTCCCCTGCCTTTCCTAAAGCTTTTAAGGAGAAAAAATCTCTGAGCAGGTATGTGCTCATGATTCCTTTGGCAGAAGCACTCAGCCAGGGAGCTAAAGTAATTTCCATGTACAAGTAAAGCAAATAGCCTGTGTTTTTGTTCATCCTACCACGTAATATTGACTAGTGCTGAGTTACGAGATCTTTGCAGAGCCTTGGTGGAAAGGTTGGCAACTTGTTCGTTGAGGTCTGGATTGCTGCAGCACGGTTGTGTGGTGCTGAGCCATGAGGCTTTTGGTAACCTTTGCAGGCTGCTCAACCCGAGCCACTAAGCCTGAACCTGAGTGTTGTTCATGCCCTTAAATACTTGTGTGGATGTACCCTGTGAGAACCAGAGACAACTTCAGTGCTCTCTGTTAATGTGTACAGCAGATATTGTCTCCTAATGTCCAGCTGAAATGTTCCACTGCGGTGTTATGTGAGACTAGTTATATTTGGCTCATCTTTGTTCTGTCTCCAGTTTTACAACTGCCAGATGACACCCTAATGACACATCAAAGGGACTGTGCTTAAGTGCTCCCTGCATGATGTGTCCGGTGAGGTCCATGGCTCCTGCTCTGGATCCAAAGGAATTCCGACCATTGGGGTTTTGTCTTTTAGACGCCGCAGCAGCAGTGCAGTAGGAACAGCTTTCATTTAGAAAAAGAAAAAAAACCCAGCCACTAAAATACCAACCCCTCCCCAAATCCCCAAAGGAAAAAGCTCTTTACCGGTATTTTTTAAAACCATTTCCTAAGCTATCTTGAGCCCTTTTCTTTCCTTAGTAGAAACTTTGGGAAAATACATGAAGAAGAAACAGTCTTGCTGAATAAAATCCCAAAATAACTTCAAACAATGTTTTCTGAAATGAGTGTGGAAGTACTCCAACAGCTACTGGGCAGCTGGGTGTTAGCAATCCGGTGCTGGGAGTGCAAGGGAAGCTGGCTGGGGTGGGGTGAACACGCTTTCACCTGTGGTTGGGATGAAACCTGAAGTCACCGTTCATGCAGACCTGTTTCTTGGTCAGGTGGGACAAAAATTAATCCAATCTGGATGCTGAATCTAGATCTATAAATATATTTATTATAATATAACAAGAACTTAACAGTAAACATAAACTATATACAATACCATTACAGATAACCCTGTTTTTAATATTATTCACAGAAATAGCCAGTTTTGTTCCAGTGTGAGAAATGAAGAAATAAGCTAAACTGGAAATGTTGAATGTGTTTAGGTCTCGTTGACAGGTAGCACCTCCTTTGGAGGTAGACACACACCAACACTAAAATTAGTCCTGCCCCAGGCAGTTAGAAACTTGTGCTCCAATCTTTAGGTTCACACTTGCACCCTGTTTGACATAAATACTTTAAATGACATACTAGTATATAATTTTGTTGTGCTTATTATTTTTTTCTTCTTCTTCCTTAATGAATAAATAAAACAACTGCGTAACAAAGGCTGGAACCTCACTGTCAAAATGAGAGACTTGAGTCACCCTATAGCTGGACTCAGCTGACTTGAGCACTTTAAATACTGCAAGATACAAATTTCAATTTTTTTTCTTTTATTTTATAAACAATTATTAATAAAATAAGATGATTAGCTAACCATCTGCATTGATTTCCCCAAAGCTGTAGGCAGACCTCCCTCAGTATAAAAAGGCTAGCGTATTTGGTATGAAATTCATCTAGGTATTGACTGTAAATCTCACCCACACCCTGTATAGGACCCTCCTTCTTCAATTAACCGGCATGGCATTTGGGATTTGAGTCTGCAAAGGCAAGTATGGCAACTTTTTTCCCTCTACTTGGAAAGAAATCAGGCGATCCTTAGCTTGGGGTTACTTCTTGCGAATTTTAAGATTCTTTCCCCTGCCCCCTCTACGTTACCCGGTCCGTTTCTCATTTGATCCTTTAATGTATAAATTTATAAAGAATTTCCACATCACAATGCTCTCTGGATAGACAATATTTTAATATATATAAAAATATAACCCCTGTGCTGTGCATATACTTACAACTCTACATAGTAATCACTGTAAGTCTCTTATACTGGGCTTAAGTCTATGCGTTCTTCTACCATGGGATTTAAACTCGTGTGTTTAAAATCTGTAAATAAGAGCAGGATAAGGTTTCCACCCCTATGGGAAACTTGAAAAAGAAAACAAAATCTTCTCAGGCTTTACATAAGAGAGAGTGGTGTACATCCCAATGTAAGGAATTTTGGTGGAGAGCCAAAGCTGTGAGCGCGCAGCCACAACAGGAGGCATCTTGCTGAAAACGTGGGGATCCCACGCTACGCTGCGTTCTCCTGGGATCCCAGTTGGGAGCAAAGAGCGGTTTTACCAGGAGAATGCCCCTGGAATCGAAACCCTTTTCATTTCTGTGTTGCAGGAATCGAGCACTGCCAAGTTTGCTCATCAGCAGAAACCAGGAGGAAAAGGTCAGAAGCCGCCCCCCACCCCCCCAACCTGTGGGCATGGCTGCACGTGCCCACCCAAGTATCAACGGGAGCAGAAACTCATCCAGCCCAACAGACCTCTTTCCATGACACCCCCCCCCCTCAATCATTTTACAAGGAATTTATTACCAATGGCTACTCTTCTCCCCAGTCCCCACCTCACCACCCCCACCCCCCAACCCTGGGCTCTGCTCTAGAGAACTGAAAGATTCGTTTGATTTGATGGAAGACTGACATCAACGTGAGCCATCTGTCACACACGATTCCTCTCAGTCATTGGTATTGAAAAGCATGTATTTGTTAAAAACAAATGTAGGAATCAAAGTGGTAAGGACACTTTGACCTTTCAAATAGATTGATGCCTAAAGTGTAATAGTAAAACTAATCTGCACGGTTATTTTAAGAATCAAGCTTGAGCTCTAGAAGTAAAATGCAGATTTTTTTTTTTGTTTGTTTTTTTGTTTTTTCCTCTCTTCCCCAGCTTAAAAAATATGTGAAATTCTATTGCACCTGGGTTGACCAAAAGCCGACGTCCAGAACAAGTGCCACTATAACATCTAGTGACACCCTCGTATTATTAAGTTACAATATCTTACATAGCACGGAGCTCTGTGCTCCTCGTTCACCAAAAGGTGAGGATGATTTTTCTACATTCAATGTAGACACTATTCAAGACTTTAGAGCGATGTGTTCACTGGCTGGCTTTGCTGCTTGTGTTCCTAAGTAGTAGTATTCTCCTTGCCCGCTTCCGACACGTACACACAGTTCTCCATCCAGCTCCTGTCAGCCGCTCTGGATGTACTTCTTGATTACTACGCAGCCGTGTCGAAAGACAGGGCAGGGCATATTTGGTAGAAGTGTCCATGTGTTTGTTTTAGGGTCATAGGCTTCCATGTTGCCCAGGGCAGGCCCTTCGCTGCTAACGATCCCACCAGTGGCATAAATTTTCCCATCCAGAACCACAGCACTGTATTGGAAAAGAAAAGGAAAAAGTTAGTCTTCTTACCCCAACATTTTATTTTTAAGCTTAAAACAAACCAAATATTTTGTAACAAGGTGTAAACTATGAGTGAACCTTTTATTATCTCTGTAAAGCTTTGTGGGCATTTCTCTTCGTCCCCTTTTCTCTCCCCCAGATTAATGATTTTGTGTTCCTGCCAGGGAGGTAAATGTTGTCTCTACTTTATACAACAAAATTAGTCCAAGTGAGATGTTTCTCCAGCTCACAAATGGGATCTGCAGGAAATGCAGCAGGACAGCGTGTCCTGTAACACCACGCACACACAAAAGCAGTCTGAGCAGCTCTGAGTCCCAGCATCCTCAAGCAGTGCAAGATAACCTCCTGCTCCAAATTTCTCCTGTAGTTATCAATGGATGTTGCCAAGGGGGGGATAGAAACCCTCAGGAAAATGCTCCTTTGCCTCAGCCTTTTCTGTGGTTGCAGAGCCTGAAGCTCCTGTTGACCTGTCCTCCTTGTGCACCCAGATGGGTGGCATCAAAAGCCAACCTGGCGCATGCAAAACTGGTGGTTGGGGGATGTGATGCTGAGCAGCTTGTGGGGGGAGCTATGTGCTGGCCTCAAAGGAAGGAAACCAGCCAACCCCCCCCTGCTTTTTAAAAATTACAGTGCTATTGTTCAGACATCTCTTGGTGAGAGTGTTTAGCCTGCAGACATCTCTGGGGCTGGGCTAATCCCGTGGATTTGTGACAGGAGAGAAGATATGTAGGTGTGAAAGGTATCTGAAAGACAAACTGCCCTTCAGCCTCATCTCCTCCTCCTCCCTCCATCCTCTTAATCCCCTGACCTCTCCAGGCATCACATGCAGGGCAATGAGGGTCTGGGCTCATGTGGAAAGGGCAGGAGGATGACAGAGGCAGATGCCACCTTATCTGTGCTGCCTTCCCACTGAGTGGGGGGAAGCCAAAGGTGGGGGGCAGCTCTGCTTTTCATCTGTTGGGGAGCCCAAGTGTGACCCCCAACATTTCAAGATGCTGTTAAACTGGACGGGGTTGGCAGTGCTCCTCTGGTGGTTGGGTCCCTTCCTAAAGCAGCCGGTAGATGGTTGTGTTGGGGAGAAAAAGGGAGACTTGGAGAGTGTGTACACACCTGAGAAAAAGAGGGAGGAGAAGATGAGAAATTAATTGCAGCCAAGAAGGTGGCCTAGATCTAAAAAGCTGGAGAAGGGTAGTAACCCTGTAGGCTTGGTAAAAGCAGAGTTATTCCTTAGGCTAATTTTGGAGCAGTGGGAAGAATAATAATGGAAAGTGATAAAGGCAAAAGACAGAGCGCGCTGGAAGAGCCAGGATGAACTGAGCCTAAAATGGCACCGACAAACCCATGTGTTTCTGAAGAACACAAAACTCTCATGTCCTTGTGGAGACGCAGAGCCTGAGGTTAAAAATAAACCCACAATGACAACACTGAGGACTCAAATAAGCCTAGTCCCTGGGTACCGTCAGGAAATAGGAAATAATGAGAATCTTGTCAAAATAACTGTTAATCTGAAAGGAGGAGGAAGGAGAGGGAGACTTGAAACACTTGATTAGAGCCTATCCACAAATCAGCAGGGCTGGCTGATACATAGCCCAGGGTCCTAAGGGAGTTTGCTAATGAACTTACTGAACCACTGGTAATTATTTTTGAAACGTCAGGGAGAAATGGGGAAGAATGAGGAGTTGAGTAAAGCAAGTGTCATCCTGAAAGACGGCTCTGAAGGAGAACAAGACACCTTGGAAGGAGCCAGAGCTGGTACCAGGGAGGCAGGGACTTGTGCCAGGGCTCAGATTCCTGCAGCCACGAGGGAGCAGAAGTGCCAGGACCAGCCGACAAGGTGAATCAGATGAAAGTGGAAATTAAACCATGGTTTAGGACTTAAGATACTTGTTTGGGGGGTTGGGAAGCCCATCTCTTTACTGTACAAGTTACTATTTAAAGTAAGACCAGCTGGGAATTACAGCTTGCAATATACGGTGTGGAGAGGAGGGTCCCATCCCATGCCCGAGAAGTTCTGATATCATGGAGGGGCTGCTGTATCCAGCCCAATGAGCCTTCAGAAATGGGGCCTGGGCAGTGGTTGCTGTTTGCATTTCACTTCCTTTTCTTCGTAACGAAGCTGAAGGAAATGGAAGCTTCCTTGAATTGGGACGTGCCAAATGGAAGAGGGTCCAGTATCAGAGATGGATTTCAGTACAGAGTAGCTTTGCTGCCTTGGTTCCCTAATGAAATGCTGATTGGTCATTAAAGAAGTGCCCCTCCACAGAACTTGACTGGGAAAAAAAAAAGCAAGTGGTTAATGCAGCCATTTTGTTGGCTGAAGTAGGGAAACCCAAACCCCAAAATAAGATCCCCAAGAAAGATTTGGCTGCAGAGCTAGCAATAATGTGTAACAGAAAGAAATGCTGGCATGGAGCCTGGGGCTTGTTCCATCAGTGCTGATGATCAAGGTCCACTGCATTGAATGGCCAGAATAGCCTCAGCTAAGCTTTAATTGCCTGGTGGAGATGGCACCTCACACCAGCTTAAGAGAAGAGGACCTTCATGGCTGTTAGTACTTACAGTCTGGCCTGTCGAATACCTACTGCTTGTCACCTGAGCAGGCTGCTCTGCACAGAGCTTTTGTTCTGAAGGGGTGAAGGGGACAGACAGAGGGAGGACCCAAGCAACCACCAGCCCGTCCCAGCCAGCTGTGGGTAGCACAGCCGATGTTTGGCCTTA
The DNA here is from genome assembly GCF_964237585.1 of Gallinula chloropus. NCBI lineage: Eukaryota > Metazoa > Chordata > Aves > Gruiformes > Rallidae > Gallinula > Gallinula chloropus. The sequence continues at coordinate 115,130,149 of NC_140087.1, read as the reverse complement.
ACTACCCGGTATCACTGCAGGCATCGAGTGTGAGGTCTCTAAGCGGGACACGGGCGCTTTACAAACTCCTCTGAAGTATTCATATTAGAGGATTAAGGAACTGGAACATCTCCCCTGCAAGGACAGGCTGAATGAACTGGGGCTGTTCAGCCTTGAGAAAAGAAGACTGAGAGGGGATCTGATTAATGTTTATAAATATCTCAAGTGTGGGACACAGGGGGAAAAGGCCAGCCTCTTCTCAGTGGTCTGTGGGGACAGGACAAGGGGCAATGGCTGCAAGTTGGAGCACGGGAAGTTCTGCACCAACATGTGGAAGAACTTTTTCACAGTGAGGGTGACAGAGCCCTGGGACAGGCTGCCCAGGGGGGTTGTGGAGTCTCCTTCTCTGGAGATATTCAAGACCTGTCTGGACGCCTCCCTGTGTGATCTGTCCTAGGGAACCTGCTTTTGCAGGGGGGTTGGACCCAATGATCTCTGGAGGTCCCTTCCAACCCCTACAATTCTGTGATTCTGTGGATCTCAGCTGCCCACATTTCTTCTAGAAAATTCTTCTATGGGGCACGTTTAGTAGCAACTCCTCCAAACCAGAGCTGCTGCCACCACAGAGCTGTGGAGTACCCATGCACAAAAAAGAGCTGGATCAGAGTTCCTCCCCAGCCCGTGGGCTTACAGCGGGTAGGCAAACATCATGGGCAAATGTCTGGAGCACCTGGGCTCCAGCACCGAAAAACATGCCTGCCCAGTAGCTGGGGCAAGCAGCTCCATACTGCAGCCTCCCATCGTGGTGCTACTGCGTCGGGGAAGAAGCGGATGCTGAATTCCACCCTTGGAAAAACTGCATGAATTTTAAGTGGTGATTAAAGTAGCTTCTGCTCTCTCTGTATGCAACTCCCATAGATAAGGTTGGCGTAAGGCTGAGCTTGTGAGTCATGCCTGAGGTCAGGAAAACCAGCGAGCTGCTCCTGCTATCGAGAAACGGGCAGCTCCAAGTACGCAGCTGGTACTTACATGTGTAGGGAACTGTGGAGACATTCAAGCATCTCTGGGGCTAAAGCGGCAGGTAGGTACTTAAGATCAATTAGGAATTTAGTCCTAGATTGCTGCTACTCTGCGGTATTAGGACAATCACTGCTAATTTCTGGGACTTCAGGGAATAGGAAACTCAAGTGGGTTCTAAAACCTTGAGGAAAGTGATTGGAAAGGACTATGCTCATTGCTCTCTCTTCATTACTGTGACAATATTTCTTTTCTCTCCTCCCTTCCATCCCATCAGCTGTAAAAACATCATTACCAAGGCTGACGTACAAAGAAAGAAATAATTACAATAATTAGGATGCGAGTTTATTGCTCGGTGCCATTAATCCTGGGAGATAAAATGATTACAGGCTGTCAGAGCCGGGGAAGGAATGAAGCTCTGCGCCGCAGAACCTCTCTGTGGGGGACACAAACCCTCTGGCAGCTTTGGGGCAGTGACCTCCCCAGCGAAGGAGCAGCCGGACCTCCATCTCTCCAGCAGCATGGGCTGGGTGAAGGTAATTGGGCAGTCATCCCATCCACTCCTTCCAGGGAAACACATCTCAGTGTTTTGCAAATTATTACCCAGTGGGCTAATGACCCTGCTTCCTGCTCCTGGGGTAATTACTGCTGTTTACTGGAGAGACTTCACCTATAGCCCTGCAGACAAGTCACACGAGGTGCTGGGGCAGCCCAAAGCATGAGCAGTGTCAGAAGACCACGGTGTCACTGTCCCCCGACACTGCCACTGCTGACCTCTGTAAAGCTATCAATCATGCTCCCAAGGAAATTCCAACAAGGCTGAGGTGCACCAAGGGCTGGTGACTATATTGAGATGAAACCTCTCCTGGTGACTTGTACCCATTGCCCCTTGTCTTGTCCATGTGGCTTCTTGTACTGAGTCATCATCTTCCTTGCAGACATCCCTTAAGTGCTGCAATACTGTGTGAGGTCCCCCCCAGCCTTTTCTCCAGGGAGAAGAGTGCTAACTCCTTTAGTCTTTCCTTGTAGGCAGGTTCCCCATATGTCTGATCATCTTTGTGACCCTCCTTGGGACCTTCTCCACTCTGTCCATGTCTTTTCTGAATTCTGGGAACTAAAACTGAACACAGTAATCCAGGTGCAGCCTTAGAAATGCTGAGCAGGGTGGGATGATCACACCTCTATCTCTGCTAGTAACAACCCTGCAGATGCAGCCCAGCATCTGATCTCCCTTCATCACCGGATTTGACTTTGGATTGCCTTTTAGTGACCTTCTTTTTAACCTGTGTGAGCAAACCTACCTGTGCTCCAGCTCAGGTGTGGGGCACCAGGGCTCAGCACGCAGGAGCTGCTGATGCTTTCGGCTGGGACCCGCCTCTGGCAGTTCAGCCTTGCTTGGTGGCTGCCTTCGCAGTGAGAGTACTGAGGACCCTCCACTTTTCATCCACAAGCATCTTAGAGTGAGAATGTCCTCTGATGGGCAGTAGTTTGGAAGCAACCCAAATCAGAGGACGGCAGCGCATCTCTTCTGAGGTGGCTGAGGCCAAGTGCCTGGGAGCATTTGCTCCAGACCTTCTCTCTCCCAGTTGGGGTGGCCAGACGGAGCACCAAGCAGTGGGACTACCAGTAAAGTTTGTTAATTTTTATTGTTATTATTATTATGATGATAAAATTTCTTGCTTAGTCCTAAAGATCACATCAGTTGTACCAGGAAATCATAAAAAAGAAAAAAACATAAAATCCTACAATATAGTGTCTCCGGTTGTAAAAGAGATTTGAAACAGCTGAATTAGAAAATTGTTTGGATTCCCGGAAACTTTATATCTTCTGAGTCCACAAACAAAGCTCCTCTCCCTCCTCAGTCCTGCCTATGCACCCACACATGCTCCTGGATTTATTTGGAGTGGTCCCCTAAGGGTTGTTAAATATTATCACTTAGATCAATGCAGATCTGCTTAGAAAAAGAAAAACAATCCCTGTGTTTATTAACGATCGGTTTCCTTCCCACCCTACGATTTCAGGAGGGCTTTGCTGGAGGTGGAACCGAACGATGCTCTCGCCTGGGTTGAGTAAGTGCAAGGATAAGAGAAGCCTGCCAGGGTACCAGTGACTGCAGGAGGCTAGGCAGAGCTGCGAGCACCCCAAAAGCTTCTGCTTAACGCAGGGATCTTGTGGTGAAATCTGCATGGTGGCTTATGATGCTGAAGTGAAAGGCAGCGCCGTCACCTCTGTGGGTGCCGAAGCACCACCCTGAATTTGGTAGCAGTGCTGAGTTGGTTGTGGCTGGGTTGGCAGCTGGGTGATGTTTGAGAGGGCTCCAGCTCGGGTGGCTGTGGTGCGCTGCCAGAGGTGTCATCTTTATGAAACAGATGAACAAGCGTCCAGATTAGTCATGGTCAATTAGGAGGATATCATGCCACTTCTTGGAGCAGGATTATTAGTGTGGGTGTTCTGGCCAGCTCCAGTTATCTTCTCCCCTACTCCGCAAGCACTTTCCCTTGCTAATGATCCGAACCCATCACGTGGCATCGTTACTTGTTGCTGAAACCCAGCACTGTTTTATTCCAAACTCTGCTGCACATCAGTAACGGCCTGAGTGCTCTGTCTGTATCGGTCACACTTCACTGCACACCGAAATCCTTCATGTCAGAAACCGCTACAGAAATTATTGCTATTAGTCTGGCGTGGCAGTTCTCATCTGCTGTCCGTGGAACACAGTCTGAGCCACACATCTCCTTCTGAATATGCTGGGAGATTTTGGTTTTCCCTCCTGGACCACAAACACTTCCAGCCGCAAACGCTGCCTGCTGAACAGACCAGCCTTCACATCTGCGGGCTAGAGAAGGAACCATGCTCGGTAATGGCTTCACCTGGGAATATCCATCCAAACAGGCTGTGCTCTAACCCTTCCATGTGCCTGGAGTTACCATGTACCTTGCAATGAGGAAGGGAATCAGCTGTGGAGTCTGTGCCTGGTGCCGAACATCAGCAGTGCCTAGTTGTTAAGCACAGGAGTCACCATGCCTCGCCGGTCAAGAGCAAGGGCTTATTTAAAAAGAAAAAGGGGGGGGGGGATGTTTAAAAAAAATCCACAAACCAATCCTGGGTTTTTTTTTCTGCTGTACAGCTCGAGTCAAGGTTTTATTAAAGATTTCCATTTGGCAGAACCATCTAATAAATCTTACTGGTTAACAGTCAGAGGAGGAGGAAGAAAATGCTTTCCTGGTGTCTGCTGGGAATTGCTGGTACTAAATTAGCTGCTCTGGAATTACTGCTGGCACCATCATGCTGCTGCTGTTGCCCCGTGGAGGCTCTCTGTAGCACACGCCTGTTTGCACGTCGCCTGCATCCTAAGCAAGCCGAATATGGAGTTTTTAATCATGTACAGAAACGCATTTGGTTTTTTCTTCCTCATGGAAAAATAAACCCTTGAAGGGCACTGCAAGAAGGGAGAGCATCCATCTGCAAAGGGAAGACTCTTCTCCCTTTGGGGAGATGGATGTCTTTGGAAGTCCTTCTGGAGTGAGGTGTCTGGTAGAGCAAGGAGTGATCATCCCAGCTTCTCATCCTCGTTGAGTGCTGTCTGACATCTTCACAGGTCCCACAAGCAAACAGGGGCTGCCAAAATGAGCTGGGGTCCATGTGGCAAAGAGGACATGCTTACCTAACATTTGGGAAATGTCAAATACCTCCCTCACCTTCACACATGGCAGATGTTCAAGGCCTGTGTGTGAACTCTGAGTTAGTTTTAAAACACTTCAGATCTATTATAGCTCCTTGCCCATTTGGCATCATCCCTCAAATGTTTAATTCCAGGTCAACACGAATTCCTTATTGCCTCCCATCAGGCTGGGCTTGATCTGAAAATGCCGCTCAAGTTGGCTCTTCTGTTGGTGATGAGCTGGAGACCTGAACCATTCATTTTGTGTTTTTCACTGAAAGTAATTTAACTTGATATTAAAACTATTGGAGTGAACCTTTAATTTTTCACACACAGGGAATTCTGCACGTTGCTTTTCCCTGTGCTCAGAGCCATCCCACTCCCCAGTCACTAGCATGCAGAAACAGTGCAGATGATAGAAAAAAATAAACATGAGGCGGTCAAGATTTTTCCCAGCAAATTCGGTATCGAGTGATTCCCGGTGAGAGGAGATCAATAGCATGCAGTTAATTTTTAAGTTGTTTATGCTGCTGCTCTTAAACCATGGTTTTTGTGGTCCATGCTAATGAGTTGAATGAGGAACTTATAAATTCACAGACCGAGGTCAGAAGAGATTCCTGTGCTTAGTTAAGCTGAGCTTGTGTACACGCAGGCTGTGGACTTTTCCCCAGGCAGCATCTCTCTTGGAAACATTTCTAATCTCCTCTTAAAAACACCGAGTGTTGGTGAGTTCACCCCCTCCCTCGCTGATTCTCAGTTTAATTATCCTTGCTGTGGGGAAAGCACTTCGATTCAAGGCTGAGATGTCTAACTTGACTTTCTAGCCCTTGTAACCTGCTACGCCTTTGTCTGAGAGATTGAAAGCTTTTCCACTTGCTCCCAGTGATCAAGTCACCTCTCAGCCTTTCTTTGATAAACTCCTTAAGTTTCATGTCAAAGATGTGATTTGCAACCTGGGGTCATTTCTGCAGCATTCCTTTGAACCTCTGCTGATATTTCCACATGTTGATGTGTGGACCCAAGACCTGCATTCATCTCACCAACACTCTCTCTTCCCAGCTTCAACTTGTTTTCCTCTCAGTGTTAGGGCTCACATTATATACCCAATATCGCACTGACCTTTTATCCACTGCAATGCAATGAGAGCTCCCGTTGCGTGGCTCTGAGTGGTCTCCTTTATGTCCTCCTCAGAGTGCCTGATTTCTAAGGGGAGTGGGGCTGCTGGGACTGTGCTTCCTCCATGTATTGCTTTGCAAGTAAAACACTGCTGATGGCTTGAGACTGTCTAACTGAGACATGTGGGTAACTGGCTAAAACGGCTCCTTCTGTGGTATTTTTTTACCCACCAAGTGCTATTCCACCTGCAGCTTTTACCAGGAGAGATTTTCTATTACCTGGATTGTTGGTAGATACATTAAACAGCACTGAAAAAGAATCAGTGCTTGCTTACTGGTGGCCTTGCTCAATGATATCTTCTCATTAACAACTACATTTTGAGATCTGTCAGTGAAGCAGATTTAATCTCTCTAATGTGTGCCTTGTTAATTCCATATAATACCAGTCAAATACCTTAGAGAAATCGCAGTATATTATAGCATCACAGTTGCCTTTAGCAGCCAGGCGTGTTTTATTAAAAAACAAAACAAAGGACACAGTTTCCCCCCCAAAAAACGCAAAAGGCATCAGGTTGGTTTAACAAGGCCCATTTTCCAGGGAAGTGCATTGATTGCTGATCATTATATTATTAGCATCTAGTTATTTGTTGATGAAATCCCAAATTAACCGCTCTGGTATTTTGCAGAGGACCAGCACGAGGCTAAGTGAGGCCACTTAGCCTGATGTTGGTACTTTGTGAAATTAATTGCTGCACTAAAATTCTCCCTTTCACCTTTTCAAAATATGGAAACACTTTGGCAGTGCCTTGATCCATCCCGAACTGTAAGAGTTATTAAATATCTACATTAGTAGTTCAATCAGCTTCTTAACGAGTTCTCTGAAGATGCTTGCGTTGAAGACAGCTGGGTTGCCTGACTTGAGAATTCAATTTCTGAGTTTGCATCTTTCCTTGCTGCCAATAGTGACCAGTGACCACTTTTGGTCCTTCACAGCAAGAACCAAAAATATACAGATGAGAAATATCCATCTGATTGGTCTCTGTGACACTTTGCTACCTCATCAGCAATATTTTTATGCCTGGTTAGGATTACAAATACGATCCCAAAATGTTTAAAGCGCCCTTCTTTTCATTCCTATTAGCACTTAGTACCTCACCAGTTCCTTCAGCCTCCTGTAGCAGCAGCCAGCTTTTAACCTATTTGTTACTGCTGACTTCCCATTTTCCCAGTTTCCATGCATTAGGATTTATTTAGGTTTTGTCATAGGTGCTGCAACTCCTTTTGGCTCAAATCTTTTCCCTTGACCCTTTCCCAGCACTTACAGACTTTGTTTTTGAAATTGTGCCTTTTCGGAACTAGATGATCTTTGAGGTCCCTTCCAACCCAAAGCATTCTATAATTCCTTTTTTTTTTGGTTGGTGATTCTCCCACTCTAAATGCGGGTTTCCAGTCCACTATTGCTTTAGGCTTTAGAAAAAAACTGTCATTTCGGGGTTTGAAGTTCCTTTGTACTGATGGACGTCACATTCTACCTAAACAAAGCCAGTTTATGAAGGTGCTTAAGCAGAAGCCAGTATTTAGGTCACCAGTTTACCCTTCTTTGTCCCACTGGAGTCCCTTCTGCAGGGCGTTCCCTTTGTGTTGGAAACCGTGGGAAGTTTTTGGGTGAGATGCTCAACCAACAGCCCTTGGTTGAAATCACCATGGTTGTGCAATTCCTCTTCTAGTGTATTTCATATAGTTATTTAACAGATTTTTGTTACATCTTACAAACCAGAAATGGCTGAAGAGCAGTTCATTCCTCCCTATGAGACAAATCAGTGATGTATCAAATATACTTGGACTTGATGATCTTAAAGGTCTTTTCCACCCTAGTCATTCTGTGATTCTGTACAGGTCCCTCCTGTTTTATTTTGCTGGTTGGGGCTCTAATCCCAAGCTGCATCGTAGCCTTTATTGCTGGTTTTGAGGAGACAAATATTATTAGCAGCTGCCTGAGCACCACAGGCTCCTCCTTATCCCACTCTTCCTCCTGCTAGTGTGAAGTGACAAGGAAGACTTGACCTTAGCGCAGGATGCACATGGCCACAGCTGCCCGGGATGGAGCTGGCTGCTCTGACACCTTTATTTATAACAAAGTTCGCTTCAGCAGCCAAGAGAGGGCACTCCTCTAATTAAGAACAGAAAGGGAGAATAAAGGGAGACACCCCCCCTAAAAAAACAGTTAAAAAAAAAAACCCAAAAAAGAGAAATTGAGCATGCTTTATTAAAAAGCAGTTTTCCCATCTGCACCAAAGCAAAAAGCTAAAGGCAGCAAGTTAAAACACGGAGGTGTTTCCCAACCATAGGACGTGGCCTAGGGAGAGCGCTGGGATAAAGGGCAGAGCTGTTGGCCGAATGTTTGGGAGACGCAGGTCTGTTGTGGGCCCAGCTCTGCCCCATCGTTGTTATACCTCCCATCCTGGCTGGTGTTTTACTCTGGTGCTCACCTGGCTCAATCCCTCTGCCCTGGCTTTGCTAGGCACCTCGAGACGCTGCTGTGGTGGACATGGCAAATAAACCCTCTCGCCCAGCGCCCACAGCAGCGTTTGATGGCTTCTCCCTGTGAAACCAATAGCTCAGCCAGTCCCCAGTGTGGGGATCCGCTCCACGAGCGGCTGGCGCTGTACAAAGCCTGAAACAAGCCCCTCTTTCTGGAATGGCCATGCAATACTTTTTAAAAGGCCTTTAAGTTCTGCCAGTACCTGTGATGGGTGCCAAGTTTTATTTTTGTCAGCCAATTTGGGAAGTTTGTTAAACCCGTGACTGGGATCAGGGAAGCGAGCCCGAAAAGCAATCAAAAGCACATAATAAATAATAATTAATACCAGTGCCTGGTGCTTACTCAGTAGTTCCGCCCTCCCACCCCCCAAGGATCTTTTAGCAAGTTAGCAAAAACATGTTCCATGTTACAGTAGTCTCTCCTACAGCAGGTATTTATCATCCTTCAGTTACACATGGCAAGCTGAGGAAAACAGTCCTGGAATACACTGGAGGAGCCCAACACACATCCCTCCCCGCGATCCGTTGTGCCTGAATGTGAAGAGACACATGAACCACAGCAGGGGGCTGGATGTGCACTTTGGGAAATGCTGTGTTCCTGACCACGCACAAAAAAGTGATGAGGAAACCACCCCCTAGATGGTACACGCCTCCCTTCCCCTCTCCCCTTCACTGTTAGGTAGCATCACCTTATTTATCAGCAGAAAATGTCAAGGCACTGGTAAGTCAGTTGTAATGGTTTTCCTCACCTGCAGAACTGCCTGGAGTGGTTCATGTTGGGACCTGCTTTAATATTGCCTTTCTCTGGGTCATAGATGGTGGTTGCTCGTGCATAAGCTCCTCCAAGAATAAAGATGAACCCATTGAGAGTGACTGCAGGAGCATATTTGTTATCTGTCAATGGAAAGCAACACTGAGATCAGTTTTAGGCTCAGGTTCGGAGCCTTTTTTTTTATTTATACATTCCCCTTGTTTATAGATAAATCACGTTTCTCTAAACCGCCAAGGCTAGGGAAAGAAAAATGAGGAAACCTTTCCTGGTTTTGTTCTTCTCTCTCCAAGTTCTCAAAGGCACTTTTAAAGTTCATCAGTCCTTCATCCCCCAGTACACACCTCCCTCTAAACTGGTAAAAGTACAATTATCCTCTTCTGAAGCCTAATGGAGTCACCATGAAAGCTCCACTCTTACACAGGAAATTAAGATGTCAAGTTGTTTCAGAATTTTGAATTGCTGCGAATTTTAACTCATATGCTTCCCATGCCCATGCAGCAGCTAAGTACAGAAGAAACCCACAGCATGGAGACACCCTTAGTCGATTCTCTTTTGTACTCTGCTTTTGCTTGTGGGAAGGTCAACCCCATAATCCAGAAGATTTTTCTGAGACTTGATTTTCTTTTCCCCTTCATCTGTCTCATAAATTCACCTGCATTTTTATTTTCAGATGCGCGAAGTACCTCCAAGCAGTCCCGTGCTTTAGCAATGAACTCTGTGTGGTTGGGGTTTGAAACTAAAGAAGTCCTTTATCCTATGTTCAATCAGAGTTTCCAAGAATGCTTTAAGACTTTTAACTGCAGCATCATTAAAAATATTAGTAAAACTAACCATAAATTATCGAATAAAATCATTCTAATTTAATTAGTTGACTTGTCCCGTATGCTGCTAACACGCCATATGCACATTATTAAATATGAGCCAGTTGGGCTGAAATTTCTTATGATGGTGTCTGTCTTGATATGATACAGGTTTTTTTTAATCAACATTTCAGTGAAAACCAATCAGCAGCGTCTGGGAACAAAAGTCAAGAAAATACATTGCGTTAGTTGAGTTAAAATAAGCCTCACAACCAGTTTGTTAGGAAGCAAAAGCCTAAGCCCTTCGGGGTGCGAAGCCTGGGTGGCTACCCTGGCATCAGGGGACACATCTATAAAAATTATCCATATGTAGCTATTTGTCAAAGCCTCTCCAAAAAATGATGTGTTTTTATGTACTCAGAAAAGGTTGGTCCTCTTCCATCTCCAGTGAAGAATCAGCCTGGACACTGTCCTGTCGACTTCTGCCCTGCAGCCCTCCTCCCGAGTATGGGGAGTTGTAGGCAGTGTGTTGGAGAGGATCTACAATGTCATCTTTATTGCACTCTTCCATCTCTGCTAACAGCCTCTATGTAACGTTGAATGGGTTTGTATGTTCCTCCCAGATCTATAATGCTATGACTGCGTCCTTTTATGAACACAGAAAGAGATGGGCTTAAACCAGCCCCAGCAGCTTTACTTTTGGCATTTGCTTTCTTCTTGCACGGCTGACGTGCAACCCTGAGGTTCTTGTAAACCCACCTTGCACCATTAAATATTTAATAAGAGATTTAATTTGACATGAGTTAAGCAAAAAGCCTATGAACGTTTCCAGAAGAGAAGCTATTTCCTTAACTGGGGTTGGAACTGGTTAAATTAGATGGAAAAGAATAGTTTTGTGGTGTCTGCTTCTTTTCCAGCTTGGCCAGGGGGTGCTCCGGTTGCACCTCACCTCACCTCAATGCATGCCCAGGGGTGCAGCACCCCATGAAAACAGACAAAACATATTAGGGGTTAAAGCTGGGCTCCTGTTACCCTGAGTATCTACAGGCATATGTCAAAAAAACACGGATGTATTAGGAAAATGTCACTGATCCTTGGGAACAGATGGGAAGAAACTAATTCATCCAGAAAATAGAACAAGGAGTATTCAGTTTCTTCTCGGTGCCACTAAGCCACTATAATTCATCAGAAAGACTTATCTGTCCTAACAACCCGTCTCACATCCCTTTCCAAATCAGACTTGCATATGTGACATTTTTTCCAGTTAAGACACTCATCAGAAATTTTCCATATTTAATTATCACATCTTCCTGGGTTGTCTTTTTTTTTCCCCCTTCGACAAGCGCTATTTCGCAGCAGAATTAAACTCTCACATGAAAAAAAAATAAAGAGAACTCAGCTCCCAAATCTCACAGGGAAATTATTTGGGGCTCCCTCAAGGCAGAAACAGCAACTTCCCAGGAGACTGAATCACTGGCTTCACATTCCTTTTTGTTAAGAAAGACAGGGAAACCCCTTGGTTATTTTTACAGTGACTTTTCTTTTCCAAATGGCAGACAGTGCGAAATTCTTTTTATTTCTTTTTTATGAGCCAATCATGTTTGATTCTCATCAATTTTTCAAGACATCACCTATCCGTGTTTTTACTGCTTTTGGCTTTAGCTACAATTTCATAAATTGGTATAAAGGAAGCCTGAAGGAGAAAAACAGAGAAATCGCTGCTGCTTCTTTCAGGAAGGTAGGAGTTCACAGCAGTCTCCTGATCCTGATGAAGATATGGCAGAAAGACACGAGGGACACCCCTCCAGAGACAGGTAGAGGGAAAGCAGTGGGCTTTGCTTTTATTTTGTTACCATGGAGGCAGAAATTGTTCATGGATACAGGGAGCTTGGAAAACTCAAGCTGTCACTGCTACGACCTGTGTGTGGATGACCACCTTCAGTCTTCAACCTCACCTCACCCCAGGAGCTACCCACACTCTTCCCTTCTTGTTGTTCTTTCCAGAGCTTGGTAACCACATGCAGACACTCAGGAGACTCCAACTTCTGTGGCTGCTCTAAGTCTTGGCCATGCTCATAGCACAAGGTGGTTGGTCGGGGGACCTAATTTTGTGAATCGGTGTTTTAGTCACTGCTACTGGGCATGAACATGAGCTCCTATGGGTCAGAGGCTTACTGTGGGATCAGCAGGGACGCCGGTTATTTCAGAAGCCTGCTGGAGGAAAGGCAGGACTGGGACAGAAGCATGGAAACAGAGAAACAGCCTTCTGCCCCCTCCAAAATTCAAGTGTTGGGGCTATCACATACAGTAATCTAGTTCAGGCTGGAAAATCTCAAATGGGGTTTGTGCAGGACAGGAAGCACACCTGAGATTAAAAGGCAGAAGAAATGGAAATAATAGATAAAAGGTACTCTTCTCTCCAAGTGGATAACATCGTAACATCATTCTCCTTTGCTGCTGCTGTGGGAAAATAGGGGAGTGTTTCTGTTCTAGGGAGAGGCTGCTGCAGGAAGGGGTACACACTCAGTGGCGCCCTGGTGCCAGAGGTCTACTTCACATGGGGTTGATAATTTAACTCACTGGTGTGCTCCTCAGTAGCAGCACTGTGCTGTGTGTCATGTGTCTCATGGCTCTTGTACCTCTCAGTATGTTCTATGGCCAAGTAGCACAATTCCACTTTGCCTTCCACGCCTGCCTAAAGCTCCTGCATTGCCTTCTGGTGAAGCACTGGGTCAGAGCCTGCCGTGGCATTCAAATGAATGGCAGCAGCATGTCATAAGGAAACAGGTTATGAAAACCAAGCCAGTCCCACATTTTTATCAGGAGGGAGAAATGTGGGCATGCCAACAGCCCAGATATAATGCCAACCGAAGGGCCTCCCTGCAGGCGCCGCTTGATGCACACGATGAAGCAGATTGGGGAAAGGAGACCAGTTAATGGAAATGAAATCTATTTTAACAGTAAGCGCCTCTTCCCCTCCCTGAATACTATGCAGACAAGCTCAAGAATGGCATAGTAATGGGTAAGATAACATCCCTCAGCCGCCGGGACACTGCGCTCTGATCCCTAACACGGCTTGTGAGGCCGAAGTGCAGATATTGCAATTAACAGCAGGGGCTCGGATGTCAGCCCTTCTGCCATGGTGCTCTCCTGCTAGCTGGTTTCTCAGAACTACACAACAGCCCTATGGTTTCCCCAAAGATCTTCCAGCAAACCCTACTCAGAGACCTCCACCTTCAATTGTGAATACTGTATTTTGTGTGGTGGGGACCTTGTGTGTCATCATGGGGCAGTTTCAGCATCGCATCTGTGGGCAAAATGTTGATGAACTGAAGAGAGCTGGACAAAGCATGGCCATACAGATGCACTGGAGGTAGGAAGTGAAGGGCAGGACATCTGATGAAAGGCAACCACAAAAGCACTGACTTTGCTGGGTGGAGGGCAGAGTAAGTTTGTGTAGGGAGAACGCATCAAGGAGTGGAACAACCAATTCTGAATGGAGGATGTAGCATATGTGGAGGAGAAATGGGTGAGGCAAAGGAAAGTAAAATGCAGGCTTACTAGTGGGAAACACAGTATGAACTTGTCATGGGAAGAAAAGCACATGGAAGGATGAGATTAAACACTCATTGCTTTGAGACTCATTTGCTAGGTGAGAGCTGTCCAAACCCACACATGGGTACCTGGGGGGAGGCACAGGCCAAGAAATACACCTGATTTTTACTGTAAAGTCCAAAAATAAATTCCTGGGAATGATGATCCATTTTAACCAAAATAAGCCATGGGACAGTGGAAGAAAAATGCACAGATGCTGCTAGTGCTGTTTTCTAGATATTTCTGGCATTCTTAGCTCTATGATTCTTCCACTTTGGTCGGACATATAACTGCAGGAGGAAACAGAAAGGGACTATATACATGGATTAGAAACCAGAAATGTTCACAGATCTTTGCCTTCTGTGTTCCCATGGTTCTCACAAGATTTTAAATTTTAATTATGGTGAAGATTAAACAGTGGTTTTCTTACAATCCAGAAACATTAATTGCAATTCCAGAAGTACAGACACCGACTGTTCAGGGTATCAAAGAATATTTTAGTGTCCTGGCATGAAGGCACAAAGTGAACTAAGGCAGTGACAAGATAATTAGGTTTCCTTACAATCACTGACTTCAGCATGTCTACGGCCATCTTGTTAAATAAGACAAAACTTGGGAACCTGGGCATGAAATACATTTTTAGCAGAGCTATATAAGACATCCTGGCAAGAAATGGAAAGGCAGGTGTTCAGCCTGTGTTCTTTACTATTGTAGGACCTTGGCTAAACAACAACAAACTTCTTAAGAGGTCAAAACACAAGAAGGAGATGTGCAAGGTAGTTTATCAGAAACATGCAATGTGAAAAGCTCCAGTAACATCAAGCTCTGGGCTCTGCTGCTGCAGGAACATCTGCCAACCCTGAAGGTGGGGAGGACAGAAGCAAGGCAAAGGATGGGTCACTGAGAAAGATCCTCCAAGCATGGATGTGTGTGATCAACACCTGGCCAAAGGCTACCAAAGCATTTATGTGCAACAGGTTGGTGAGCCTACTGTCATACCTACTGCATGCAGGCATCCATGTCCCAACACCTCCTGGCAGGTGAAGGCTAAAGAGTAAATGGAAACTGGGAGTGAATTTACTGCTTATTCCTAAAAGAAATCCAGGCAAAAGAGAGCAGGTGCTGAGCTATCTGGACGTGCTGTTGGTCTCCATATCTCCTCTGCACAGACAGGATGCCAGGATCCAGCTGCCTTCACCTCCCTTCAAATTAGCCAATAAATAAATTGCTACCCCCTTGCCATGGTTGATGCCAGTGTTGCCTTGAATTAGGCTGGAACACAATGCTTTGGAAGAGATGGACCTGTTGGGTTCAAATGCATACTGTGCTCTGTTCAACTCACTACCATGAAATGCCAGAGTCACTTGAAACAGGTACAACTGCTTTAAAATTCTCCAGAGACCTCAGCTGCTTTCAGTATGTGTATCTACTGCTGCATATCTGAGGATGCTTGGGCTGTTTTTAAATAATCCGTTGTCCTATTTTAGGTCAAACAGTTTTCACTGATCTCTGGGGGTGACCTTAACCAACACAGCTCTCCGTCAGTCGTCTCAGTTGACTTAGCTCAGAAAGACACCTTAAGAATTCACAAATCAGCACAAAAAGGCTCTGAGGCTGTCACAGGCACCCCAGCAGTGATCATATCAGGGTTTATCTCAGCTCTCTTTTGTAAAAAGTACCCCCTGACTCCTTCTAGTCCCTCTTTGTTTAGATAAATGTTGGCTGTACTGCACTTGGCATAGCATCCAGTTCTTGAGGGATACTTTACAAATACAGGTGATACTGTGGTCCTTGTAGCGCTGGAGAAATTCGAGTCTATTTCCAGTATTCCCACAGCCTGTTACAGGATCAGGCATCGCATCAGTTCAGTTTTCCAGACATTCTCCACCAGGGTGTAATTTTTCAGGCTCTGTGTTATTTTACGTTATTTGCAAATAAACTGACATTCTACATTTCCCAACAAAGACACACAGCAACTCTGCATTCCATCATATATTTTATGCCTTCAGCTTAACTAATGAACTTTGCTTCCACTAAAGCATCATCTTTTCACGTCAGCAGTGTCTTTTCTGTGCTTTTGTTAGGAAATAGCAGCACGTGTCCATTAGAACAATGAGTGACGAGCCCGGCTCTGCACGGTTCGGATGATTTTTTCCAAGCACGCGTGGTGTTGATGCCTGCTAGACAGTCTAACGAGCCCAGGGAATGATTTCTTAGCTCCTGTGGCACTCGTACTATTTTGGTAAGGGAAAGGAATACCTCTTTGCATAATGCATTCATTTTTGCAGTACGCTGCGAGTACAGGAAAAACCTCATCCTGTCAGTCAGTGGATTAAATGAACGGCAGCAGCTGGAGCCACGTGATGGAAAAAGCCAGGCAAGAGGGCTGTTTGCACCGCTGTATTACATAAACATGACTTTTGCCGGTTAACGCCCTCCCGCTGGGTGCTTCATGCCGCATCATATGCATGTCATGTTATGTTAGGCTGGACACAAACAGCAGCGAGGGAGTCGGAAAGCAGCAGCAGTGCTGGCTGCACCGGGGAGGCTACAGCCATGGCTGTACCAACTCCTCATGACCTGATCTAATAGTAATTGGAACAAGCCATAATAAGAAGAGCGGCTTATTTTAGCTTGCTGAATATGCTTAGACATTACCCCAGCACCCTGCAACTGCACCGCTGTAATTTATTACTTGCCACTCCTATTGCTCTATTAGGATCAATACTGACACAATGATTTTTTTTTTTTAAATGAAGCAGCTCATTGCACAGTTTCAATGTGACTAAGAGGTTTAGGATGGTGAAGCAGTGGAACAAGTTGCCCAGAGAGGTGGTAGATGCCCCATCCCCGGGAGCATCCAAGGTCAGCTTGGATGGAGCTGTGAACAATCTGATCTAGATGGGATGGTTAAATGATCAGGATGTCTCTACTCATTGCAGAAGGGTTGGATTAGACGACTTTTAAAGTTCCCTTCCAACCTAAGCCATTCTATGATTCTATGATGTTATGATTCTAGGACGCAAAAGCAAGTCAACCCAAAGCAGCTTCTCTGTGATGACTGTGTAAGTGCTGTTTCTTTGGCCACCTGAGTACAGTCAGACTGAAGGCAGCCCACAACCATCCAGTGCAGACCAGGTGGCGCAGGCTGACTCTCACCCTGCAGTAACGTCCTCATTAAGCTGGACACTGAACCCCATTTCCAAAAGAAACCCAAACACTCAGGGTGCAAACTGTCATAGAAAGCAAGCAGGGTTGCAATCTTCTGAGTGCTACCTTAATTTTGGAAGGAAGTCTGCACCTCTGACCTTGGTTAATAAGCTGGAAAGTTTGGCCTCTTGTCTTCCACTTTATTCTGTAAAATTGCTTGGTGAGCTCGATGGCATCATAAACACAGTTTGAATAACCTAGATGTCTCAATTTCAGCCTCTGAAGCATATACAACTTTGGACACTGATAAATCCCAGATAAGAATGACTGCCACTTCCCAAAGGACAGGCAGCATTTTAACAAACCCATGAGTAATAATCCATTAACCGAGTAGTTTTGTAAAACCCCACGGAGCAAAACATGATGCCAAGATGAAGTTTCACTGCACTTTGTGATTTTTTGGATCTAAAATTACTAGTTGTCCATACCTAATAAATGCTTTCTTTTCTCCTCTACTTCGAACTCATCACTTCTAGCTGATAACAAGCTGTATTAATGAGTGACAATCACCTTCAGTAACGATACAGACAATTGTCTCTCTCATAGATAATATACCATGCCTTTTTGCCAATCTGTGTAAACGTATCTCCTTTCACCCCCTCAACTCATTTGCTTTCCACAAAGTCAGTAAAATACCTGTAGCACAATATTTCTGCTGCAATCCAGCTTTACTCTGACACCACGCATCCCTTACCGATCATCGGAGACTCTATGAAACTCCACGAATTAGTCTGAGGGATGTAGGACTGCAAGACCCCCGCAGCTCGTCCGGCTTCGTTCACCCCACCGAAGACGTAGATCTTCCCACCGCAAACGGTCGCGGCAGCCGAATGAACGGCCTTTGGCAGAGGAGCGATGGTCTCCCACTGGTTGGTTATCGTATCGTACCTAGGATGACAGCAACCGGAGTGAGCTGAGATGATGCAACGCTGGGCAGGATAGACAGGCAGAGAAAGCAGGCTGGGATATAAGAGAAAGGCAGCCTGACAAGCGGAAGAAAAGCAGAGGTGGAAAAGTGTTTTTTAACATCTTATAAACTCAACCGCTTGGTAAACAGTGTAATTAATGCTTTTTCTAAGCTTTTAAAACATTGAGAAAAGCCCAGAGAAAGCTGGTTCTATTTTCTCTATATGCCTCTCAGATCTCATTACAGTCCAAGCTAAAGAAACTCAGGACATCTTTGTTGAGATGTCTTCCACTAATTAATTTCTATTAATGAGTAGACAATGAGATTATTCTTGCAAATCAGTGCAGGGATATCCAATAGCAACCGCAGGCAGGTGACTGTTAATGTACTTCAGTTGTTCAGCTCGTGGAACCCAGCTCACCTGCACCGTAACGCAACACGATGGCTTTTTTTTTTCCCCAGTTACACACATTTTGTGCCAGAATAAGTTGCTTCCATTTAATTTTCACTGTGAAAACCCAACTACTGTGCTTCATTTCAGGATGCTGCAAATGTTAATGCCGGCATAAGATTTCACCATTGCATCCATATTTGACATGAAGCAAACAGAAGAGAGTATGCGTGAAAGTGCTAAATTAAGTTTTAAGGTCATCAGTATCTGATTTAATTAAGCCATTGACCATAAGGGATGTGCAGTTAATAATCCATGGCTGAAGATTCATTTTAGACAATGTCACAAGTACAGACGTCAATTTTTTCTTCTTCTTTTTTTTTTTTTTTAAAGATAATGTGGCAGGGATCCAAATAGCTGCTCGAAAATGAGTCCTGGAGACAGTGGAAAATAATGTGATTTTTTTTTTTTAGGCTTCTATATTTCCATGTAATGGCACGTTCAGTCAAATAGGAGTTTCCTGCATAGTGATTATTCAGAATTGTTTACCGCAAGAACAGAAGCCCTTATCACCCATTCAGGGCTTTCGCTCTTTAATATTAGTGCTATGCAATATGCAAACACGAAATGAATCCATGGCCATGAAGCCATCTGTAAAAAAAAAGATTTAGTGACAGGGGAATTCTCCCTTTGCAACACGTCCCTCAAAATCTCACTGCCCAAACATGGGAAAAAATAGAAGGGACAAAAGATCTAAATGGTGGCAACGGCACAAAATAATGTGCTTAATGCAAATGCATTAATGAGTTTCCAAGTAATAAAACTGAAAGTAATTAACACACTCATAAAAATGAAGCAAAAGCAAGAGGGAGGCAAACTTTAACTAAAAAAGACAAGGAAAGTCCCTTTTAATGAGCATGGAGAACTGCCTCGTACAATGCTCTAAATTAGTTACCGAGAAATTAAATTCATCTACAACGAAGTGATCAAAGGGGAGAAATAGAAAGAGATTAAACAACATGGTGCTGGGAGCATTCAGGGCAACACAGCTCTATTGGGCTGGTCAATGTTTGGTGCCAAACCCGCCTGCAGCTGCGTGTCTGATTGCCCAAGCAGCTCCTCCAGGTGAAGCACCACATGCAGCATCTCCTGCACCTGCCAATGGCACTTGGGGCAGTGGTCCCTAGCAGACAGGCAGAAATGTTGCATGATGCACAGTCTCAATCGTTGCTTTCAGGTCACGCTTTCCTCACTGCAGTCATCTGGGATTTGGTAGTTTAATTATTCGTGACTTATTGTATAATAAAACCCACCCCATAATTGGGCAGAAGTACTTGCAGACCACAGCTCCCAAGACTGATAAGTTCCTGCTGATGACTTTCTGATCATCCTAATGAGTTTTTGGGAAGGAGGGGTTTTACCCTTCATATCTGCTGGGAGATGAGTGTGGTTGAGGACCACATAGCTCACACTGTGCCCCAGGGGTCAGTGCGTGGTTCGGTCTTACTCAACTACTCATCAGTGGTACATCTGCTGATGACACAAAGTGAGAGGAAAGGCTATTCAGCGAGACCTGGACAGACCAGAGAACTGGACAAAGTGGAACCAAGTGAGATTCAGTAAGGGTGAGTGTAGGGTCCCGCACTTAGGGAGGAACAACCTCAAGCACCGCAACAGGCTATGGGATGACCTGCTGGGAAGTAGCGCTGTGGAGAAGGACCTGTGAGAACTGGTGGAAGAGTCTCCCCATGAGCCAGCAGTGTGCCCTCTTGGCCAAGCAGGCCAATGGTGTCCTGGGGTGCTTTAAAAAGCATGTGGCCAGCAGGACAATAGAGGTTCTTCTGCGCTGGTGAGGCCACATCTGGTGTCCAGTTCTGGGCTCCCCAGGGAACTACTGGAAAGAGTCCAGTGAAGGCTACAGAGATGATGACGTGACTAGGACATCTCTCTTGTGAGCAAAGGCTGAGACAACTGAAACATTTCCCTTCTTGCAAACTGTAGACTTGATTTCTACTTTCTGTTTTGCTTCAGCTCCCACCCACCAGAAATATGGGTTTTTTTCACCTGCTGGTTTATAAAGCTGTCTGCTATCAAATCTCTCCATTCCATGTATGGACTTGCAGAAAAATAAAGTCACCTTTTCACCATCCATGGGGTAAACTAAGTAGCCTAAGCTTCTTAAATCTCCCATGCCAAGTCAGGTTTCCATTATTTCGGTCTATCTGAAATCAGCTCTTAATGTGTTCACACAAGGATTTGCATCAGATTAACTAAATTGGTTTAAAAATGAATAAAGTCGTATCTTTGTAACCTTCCAGGACAGGAAATAATGATACCTGCTTTACCTCTCTGCCCCAGGGCCTTTCCATCTGTCGCATCACCTCTGGCACTGCCGTTGTCCCGCCTCTACCAGTGCTAGTGGGGCTCCTTGGCTGCCTTTAACACCGGCTCTGTTCAAGGGCCAGTGGGGAGGGAACTGATTTAAAGAATAATCACTTTGATCTCTTTCCATTAGTCAAGCTTTGCATTTGATTCCCCTGCTTGAAACCATAGATGGAAACTTAATGGGAGCTGGCTTCGAGCCAAGCAAAGGTTTTTCTTCCCTCTCTTCCACTGCTCCCTCCGGTCCCAGAGTGTCCATGCTGGTCCTTGGCTACAGGCCTACCAAACCCATCCAATTTGCTGAACTGTAAACTTCAGTTTCAAGGACATCTACCCTGGCTTTGCAGTCCTTGCACGCTATGGACTCACATGTAGTTTTACACGGATGCCCTTCCATGCCTTTGCCCCCGGAGCAGCCCCTGCCACCCCGCGGTCTGTGGCCCTGCTGTGCTCAGGACACCAGGCTTTCCACACATGTGGGTTGTGTGTCTTCCCGCTTGCCACTTCATGTGCACTGAGCACTGTTGTCTCACCTGGCCTTCATGCAGTTGCTACCCTCTGATTTGTGCATTATTTACATACCATGAAATGGCAAATGATCTGAACCTGGCAAAAAACACAGCCCAGGCTGGAAGGGGGCACAGGCAGAAATAACCTTGCTGGTTTTCACAGCTCTCCACTCCTAGGAGTTCACCCGTGTGCCTGATACTCCTCTTGTTCCAATCATTTTGTTCAATGTCCCCTTTCTTGCTCTTTCCCTACCACATCCACATTAACAGCAGAAACCCCTTCATTTCCAGCCATGCCATTTGCTTCTCAGCCTCCTCGACTTTTGATCTCTTTAGTACCTGAAAACAGGAGTTTTGCGTTTTTTCTCCTTAGTCTCTTAATTTTTGTCCTTCTAAGTTAAAGACCCTTCTGAGTATCTTCATTTACTCACATTATAAAACCCTTACATCACAGTCAGTCGCTTAGAGACATACATCCTCCAGTTCCTTATACATTATTTAATTCTGTTCGCGGGAAAGCTGCTCTTTAAAATAAAGTTGTACAGTGTCATATCGATCTGCTCTTCAGATGTTGTTTAAAATCACATTAATGGATTACTATTTTTTCCCCTTTTTTATTTTCTTCTGACTCTCCTGAGGGGCTTAAGAAACTATCCTTGGACAAGGCTATATATTTAATTTTCTTAAGATGTCGATAAATGAGTAGGTTCTGAAGCGGTTCCTAAATCTTATAAAGCTTATTCTTTACATTGAATATTTCAGACTGTCTTCGAAGTACACACTGCCAGCTGAAGTAATCTCCCACTTTTAGACAACCCTATTGTAAAATCGCTGTCAGGTCAAGGGGATTCATCTTCTTCTGTCCTTCAAACAGATAATAACCACAAAGCACCCACATTTCCACACTTTTAGTCACATACATTGTCTTGTCAGCATACGCAGACTTCTCGGCTCTCAAATTGCATATATTACAGGGCCCATCCATTATCTAAAAACCTAGTTCGTGGATCCACTTCATTTCGCCGCCTCCCAACTCAACTCATATCTCAGAAGAAGACAGAAAGTGTAATACCCTCTCGCCTAACACCTAATGACTCGCTCCCTGTCACACAGAAACTTGCCAGAGGGGCTTGATGGAGAACTGCAGCCGTGCTGTTATTTCCCTAAACACTCATTCCAAAAACATCACTCTCCCTGAACATATACCCATGTACAGGCACAAAAATGGACTTATAACTCAGACCCCCCTGGCACATGCATATTGTTTTAAGATGACTAACAAATGACTTCTACTCGTCTGTTTCTGATAGTCCCGTAGTATTATCCATCGAGCTGGAATTTTTACTGCCTCTTTATAGAAAAATGGCAGATAAAGGGTAAAAAAAATAAATAAAATCTCAGCCTTGTTGAAGGTGATGGGAAAACACCCACTGATTTAAGAGGCTGAAAAATTTCTGGTTGAGGCTGCACCCTTCAGCATCAGGGACACAACCAAAACCACAGAGAGGTGGGAGCACCAGAGCCATAACTCATAAGGAGGCCAGTGGTGCTACTTGCTTTAAGGCTTTCTAATGGCCAGCAGATGTACTAGGTGCAGTCTGGCGGCAGCATCTACAGCTAGTATGGTCTGACATCTGTTTATAAAAACCCAAAATGCAATATAAATTCCTTTGTAAGTTTTTTAACCATTTAAGATCAATTATGACAAGAATTACAGGAAAATACAGGTGAAAAACAAGAAGAAAACTGGGAGAAAACCTTATTTTTTCCATCTCCAAAGACCTGCTGCAGTGGGACACTCTGTAGTCTCCATGCTCCAGGGCTCCTAACCGGTGAGGTTAGGGTAGGTCACTTTGGACAGTAGACGTGCCCCTGCACCAAGCCAGTGAAAGGCACGGAAACCTGGCCAAAGCCAGACATGGTCATGCTTGAGCTAATTGAGCAAGCAGGAAGCAAAATATGGTTGGGAAAGATAAGCTGCATGTGCACAGAGTGAGGTGGTAGGCGGCCGAGTAAGGGAGAGTGTCCAGGACCTTGTCACATTGATGTCATTGTTCATCTGGGTGGGTAACAAGGTCCTGTTGGACACCAGGATGACCATGAGCCAGCAATGTGCCCTTGTGGCCAAGAAGGCCAATGGCATCCTGGGGTGTATCAGAAAAGGGGTGGTTAGTAGGTCAAGAGAGGTCCTTCTACCCCTCTGCTCTGCCCTGGTGAGACCGAACCTGCAATAATGTGTCCAGTTCTGGGCCCCTCAGTTCAAAAAGGACATAGAAGTCCTTGGAAGAGTCCAGCACAGGGCCACCAAGGTGATTAAGGGAGTGGAACACCTTCCTTGTGAGGAGAGGCTGAGGGACCTGGGCCTCTTTAGCTTGGAGGAGTCTGAGGGTGACCTCATCAATGTCTATAACTATGTAAAGGGCGAGAGTCAGGAGGACGGAGCCAGGCTCTTCTCAGGGATGTCCAGTGATAGGACAAGGGGCAACGGGTGCAAACTGGAGCAGAGGAAGTTCCATGTTAATATAAGTGAGGGTGGCAGAGTACTGGGACAGGCTGCACAGAGAGGTTGTGGAGGCTCCTTCTCTGGAGACATTCAAACCTGCCTGGATGTTTTCCTGTGTGATTTAGGCTGAGTGATGCTGCTCTGGCAGGGGTTTTGACTAGATGATCTTTTGAGGTACCTTCCAACTCCTAATGTTCTGTGATTCTGTAGGTACTGTGATTTAAATTCCTGAGTGCTCGCCCGAATGGGAAATGCTTTTGTTTGAACAGGCCTGACTTTGTTCTGTGCAGCTGAGGGTTGGCTTTTTCTCACCTGCACACATCCTTTCCAAAAAGCACAGCTTCATCCATGCCATGCTTTGCTTCTGCCATCCTTGCTGCCATTACGGAGAATAAAAAAAGAAACCTCCCTCATTTCTTGGCATAACCCAAAAGAGTCCACAATGCACTTTTTCCGTGGCTGTGTCTCACAAGTCACTCCACAGACAATAGCAGATTAATTATAACCACGGGTTCAGCAAATCCCCATGACAGGACATCCTTATTGAGACAGTGTGTGCTGAAATGATAGGGAGGAAGTCTGCTCCTCTGCCACACTGGAGTCTCTTGGTGGGCTTGTTATGACTTAAAACCAGCACGGCTGCTCTCACGCAGGGTCTGAGTGTGACTGTTCAGGCTGCCATGACATTTGTAGCAAGGTGACTGAGATGTGAAGGAAGGAGAGGGGGAGGGCTTCATTCAACTGACCAATGTTTTGGATACTCTGTCAGAGACCATGAATATCAGAGCAGAGAAAGAAATGAGACTGGGAAAAATTAAAAGCAATCATTCAATCAATGACATCTATCAAGACACGTATCTGCAATCGCATTATTTCTGTGTTCCTCTTTATCAAGAGATGGAATGAAAGTCAGGGCTCGCTCCCTCCCATGCTCATAAAACCATTTCTGTTAATTAAAAATGCACTCACTTCAATTGCAAGACAAGTACTTTCAGAAATCAGAATTAAAAAAAAAAAGTCTGCATAGCTTGGTGAATTTTTTTTAAAGCAAGTCTGAAGGGTGTTGCCCACCTGACGCTCAGAGCAAGGAACCAATGTTCCCATGCTGCATTCACACAATTAAAGATCGGAGCAAAAAGTCGATCTGTGGGAGGAAACTTGATTTTTTTTTTGGCATTTCCTAATTTCCTGTGGGTTTGGCTTTGAAATATTATTTATTTTTCACTAGGTGTTTTGGTATTTGGTACCTAACGGTATATACTTAAGTGAAAAAACAAACATCCCCTGTATAAATGGAACATAAATATTGCAGCACTAATCTGAAGAAATGACAGATTGGAAGCATCTTTAGTCCTTCTGAAAAATGTTCTTTCTTTTCTCTTGCAAGTCTTCCTTAATGACCTCCCCCCCCCTTTTTTTTGGTCTCACCTATTAAAGCAATTTTTACTGGGAATCGCCTGCTTCAAAATGTCGCTGAAGAAGTATTCGAGTTCAGCAATGAAAACTCACAGAAAGGAAAAAAAAAAAACCCTCATAGTTGTGGTTGCCAGATTCACAGAGGAAAAACATTTCACAAAAAAAGCATCATTAATAGATCGTCACAATGCATTGTGAAGCATCTGGGTAAGGCTGTATTGATCTGTTTGGAACAGCATATTCTTATATGCTGCATTTCAAAGTGGCTTCTATCTATTAATGAAAACATTGATATGCATATAAAATTTATACTTGTATTGGACGCTATGGTTGACATGAAATTAGTTGGTTTTGGGATTCTACTTTGTGAAATGTTCCTTTTTGTGCTTTTATTCCTTTTTCTTTTTTTTTAAGTTCCAAGTGAGGAAACTTTTGTATCCGGAGTCTTCTTGAAAAGAGAAATTTCCATTCTCTCCCATCCTCTATTCAGCCTCTCTCAGCCAGGAATTCAAAACTGGTTTCATTTATGGGTTGTTTTACTCAGAACTTGGCAGGTCCCAGCCCCAGGCCAAGACCACCAAAGAGAGGATTTTCCTTCCAGCCAGGTCAGGGCTGAGGTGCTTTACCAGGAGAGCGCATGTGAGAAACTTACTTTGCCGTTGGTTTATTTTGGGTTTAAAAAACAAAGGAAAAAAAGAAAAAGGATTATCGTGACCTGTAAAGAATTGCATCAGTACTAAATTCAAAGGAAGTTTATTAGTTCATTGTATAATCTGTGTAAAGTGTCCAAAGAAGCTTAATTCCTCTCTTCCCTCCTCTGAGCAAACCAGCAAACAAACCGGCAGCTTTTGTCTTTGGTTTTGAAACAATGCTTTCCACTGAGGCTTTAAAAAGAAATCTAATCCTGCATAGTTCCCTCCTTTCTTAGCTGCTAGAAAAGCTTATTTTAACACACACAGCCCATCTGAGGCGTCCTTTAAAAGGGAAGAGATCCTTTAGTATAGCATGAAGAAAAAGCTCTGGGAAATGAAATGATTTTGGGGTTTGGGTTTTCTTTTTCTTACCTTTCCACATGGTCAACGTTGCCTGCCACACCGACCCCTCCAATAGTATAAATTTTCCCATCGTACACCAGACTGTTATGTCGACACCTTGGGACTGTCATGCGGGACACGAGGTTCCAGTTATCAAGCAAGGACATGTAGCACCAGACGTCAGCGAGTGTGACACCGGACTCCATGCCGCCTGGTGCCGATGTGCGGGCGAGGGAAAGGAAAGGGGAGAGTTACGTGAGATCCTGGAACGGCAGCAGCTTTGCACACAGCAATCAAAGCCAGTTACAAAGTAAAAAACTCTTCAAATGACATTTGACTAATTAAAATAAATCACCCTCAATGCCGAGCATCTGTTCCGATGATGCATATCTGTGTCATTTATTCATGCGCCCCAAAGGCTGGGTTTTTTTTTAAATAAGATGACATGAAGAAATCAAGATGTCAGACTACGAGGGACATGTACATAAGGGGATAGACCCTTTTTGGTGTTCATAAATAACTTCCAGTCTCTTAAATTACTGCAACACTTGCAGGAAGGTGTCAGGAAGCAGAACCTATCTTGGCTTGCAAGACACAGGCCAGGCTGAAATCTAAAATGCTTAATACAGTGATGGATTGAAGCAACACACACATGGGCAGAATAAAGTCAGCGCTTGCACTGTAGGCTTACTGCCTAATTTTCTGGGATAAACCTCTTATTTATTTTCATTTGCTGATACTGGAAAGAACCAGCTGCACCACTCCTGTAAAACAGTTCAAGATGCTCTGGTGAAATATTTCGATTGGTCATTTTTCAACTTCTGACTGAAGCTTCCAAGGTAGCCACTGAGTGGGTGCCTTACTATCTCCCTTTTGGAGCATAAAGAGGAGAAATGATTT
Organism: Gallinula chloropus; assembly: GCF_964237585.1. Taxonomy (NCBI): domain Eukaryota; kingdom Metazoa; phylum Chordata; class Aves; order Gruiformes; family Rallidae; genus Gallinula; species Gallinula chloropus. The sequence goes on along the minus strand of NC_140087.1, from coordinate 115,103,418 downwards.
ACTTGAGACCACACTAGGAGTCAGTGGTCGAGCCAGGAAAAGAAACTAGACTCGGTTCTGTGGTTTATTGAGAAAGCCAGGCTTCCTCCTTGGGATTTTGCTCTCCAAACCCATGTTATGTGGGCTCCAGTACCTGGAGCTTGCAGGGGTTCATTCTCACTCCTGTCAGTTCCCCTCCCCTCTTCTCTGTGCCTCCTAAATTTGAGCAAGGCAAAATATCCACCGACACCCAGCTGTGCTTCCAGCCATGAGGGACCTCCAGCATTCCTACTGCAGCCACCAAATACATCCAGGTTCAAGGGAAAGAGCCGACTTAGAATTTAGGATTCAGTGGCTTGTGTTAGCAGGTATGGCACAGCCTAGGATGGCTCTACATATTGGAAAGTAGCTCAGCTAAGAATAAGTAAAAGCCAGCATCTCACAGAAGTCTCCACAGAACGCTTTTGCTCCAGCACAAAACAAGCACGGGCAAAAAACCATCAAGAAATAATTTCCAATCAATCCTTAGGGCCTCTCTGCTGTATTAATGGAATTTAACAGTACAGGCAGCAATTTACTGCAGAAAATGCAGCACAGGAACTCGGCAATGTAAAGGCAACAGCTGTAATCCCTTACTGGTACTGCCTGGCACATCCATGCTCCCATCTACCTCCTCAGATCACAGACATCCGCTCCCCCTTGCCCGGGCTCCTCTTTTTATCATCAAACCTCCACCCAGCTGCCATCGCAGCACCCTCATATCGTCTGGTGGGAACTGCTTTCCCCCCTCCGGCCAAGCAGAGGTACCACCAGACAGCAGAAAGGCAGGTGCCGCGATGCTGCGGGCGCAGTGTGGACAGCTACTTTGGGAGTTAAAGCCTTTCAAGGAGTGTGGTCTCAGTTTCATTGAAACTAAGAAGATTATAGGGCTAGCGACTACTGTCAAAAGAGAGGTCTCAACAACGAGTACAGAACGTGAATGCTTCTGTAAGCAAATATTGTAAGTGTAGGTCACACACTCAGCCGTTCAGCCTGTCTGTCTCGTATTCCATAACCCACCATTTAGACTCAACTACAGCCAGTATTTTAAATTGTGCCTCTATGGCAGTGAAACCTCTTTGCATGCTTGATGGTTGTCAGACCTGTTTTCACGTTGTAACTGCAAAATATTGCTGTTGACTGCTACGAGAGAATGTTAACGCTGCAGAGGAATGGAGAACGATAAAAGCAGGGAAATTCTTCTCTCCCAACCTCCCTCCCACTGGTCTATTTTTTTTTTCCTCCCCAGGAGCAGCTGGGTAAAAATCCTGCATGGCTTTGTGCTGCCTACATTGTAAGGAGGAAACTTTTCTCCAAGCCAAGTATATCCAGGGGGGGTGAATGGTTTGAGGGCAGACTTGAGGAGAAGGACTGAGGGACACCGGTGGATGAAAAATTTGACATAAGCCAGCAATGTGCGCTTGCAGCTCAGGCAACCAACCATGTCCTGGGCTGCATCATGACCAGTGTGGCCAGCACATGCCCCTCTGCTCTGCTCTGGTTGGACCCCACCTGGAGTACTGTGTTCAGCTCTGGGATGCCCAGTACAAAAAGAGCATGGAGCTGTTAGATCATCTTTGTGGCCTCCTTTGGACTCACTCCAAGGGGTGGAGCACTTCTCCAAAGGAGACAGGCTGATACAGTTGGGCTTCAGCCTGGACAGGACTCCAAGAAGACGTTATATACATAAAGGGAGCCTTTAAATATTTAAAGGGGGCTTGTAACATGGAGGGAGACTTTTTACCAGGGCGGGTAGTGAAAGGACCAGAGGTAACAGTTTTAAACTGAAAGAAGGCAGATTTAGATTGGAAATAAGGGGGATTTTTTTTTCTGATGAAGGTGGTGAGACATTGGGTGCCAAGAGAAGTTGTGGATGCTCCATCCCTGGAAGTGTTAAAGATCAGGTTGGATGGGGCAACCTGATCTAGTTGAAAATGTCCTTGTCCAGGGCAGGAGATTTGGATTAGGTCATCTTTAAAGATCCCTTCTGGCCAGAACTGTTCCATGATTTGAAGAAATCTGCTGCTTACCTGAGAGATAGATGTTGTCCCCAGCGCTGACCACACTGAAAAACTCCCGGTCATAGAAGGGCAGGCTGGCCAACGGGTACCACTTGTTGTTTTGGGGATTTAAGCACGTGACTGCTGTTAAAGCGCGTTGATTCATACCAATCATCTGACGACCCCCAACTAAGACTATTACCTCAGCTACACCTAGGATTTAAAAATGAAAAATAACATAAGAAAAAAGTGACATCTCTCAAGCAGGCAGGAGCCTATCAGTAAACATTCAGCAGAGTAATCTGAATGAATCGTATATAAATCTGCTTCAGACCATGCAATCAAACCAGGCAGGGTGAGAGAAAAGGGAGTGTGCGTAGGGGGCGAGAGTGGTTGGTGAGGAACGACACTATGAACATGCTTGGAGGACCTGGGAGGGAGCATGCCATCTGGGAAAGATCTGAGGGGGAAAGAAAGAAAGAAAGAAAAACATCTTTTGCACTTAAAGATGCCCGTTGACTTCCACAGTCTTTGGGTGAAACCTGCCTGTAACAAATTTCTGTTGCACTAAAGAAAATAGGAATTTTGTTAATAATTGTGGTAACTTCAGAGCTTGGTCATTATCCAGGGAAAGGATGACTGGACTTTAACCCGAAGAAGGTGTTCTCGCATTAAAAGCTAGTATCTGGAGGACGATTAGGCTATGGATATGGGTCTTCATCCTCCATGTGCTTCTATTAACAGATCGTTTTCTTGGGTTTTTTTGTGTGCTTTTCTCAGGGAAAGCAGGATTTCCAGATGTAGTTAATATGTGCTGAAGCCATGGATCAGGATCTTTGCGTACTAGGTGCTAAGAAACATGATGGAGATAGCCCCTGCCCTTATATAGTTTTAAATTGAGATTTATCTGTGCTTGAACAGCTCCCCCAGGCCCAAAACACGCAGGGTGCACAGCAAGCCGAATTCTCTGTTCGTGCAAATGGACAATACTTCTGCAATCCTCATCTCTGAGTTTTTATTCCACTTTACAGCCAGACCTGAGTCAAATCTGATCTGAGCGTTACTCCGGACTCATCCCTGGAATGATGAGTTGCAATTTGGCTGCATCTCATGGGACATTTTCTGTCCCCAGGAGTCAAATGCTGGGGACTGTTGCAATTTAACATTTAGCAGAAGTGTTAAAAATATTTCTACAGCAACTGTAAGCCCAGGAGAGGTAGGCTCAGAAGCAGGACCATGAGGCCGTGAGCTGGAAGGAATTGTCATTTTGGGAGCTGTGCTCATGGCCAAAACCATTGCTGTGATGTGCTACGGTGCCCAGCCTAGAGACAAGAGGAGGCTGAGGTGAGACCTTATCACCACCTACAAATACCTGAAGGGAGGCTGTAGAAAGGTGGGCAATGGTCTCTTCACAGCCAGGTGACAGGAGATGGGACAAGGGGAAATGGCACAAAGCTGCACCAGGGCAGGGTCAGATTAGATGTTAGGAAACAATTCTTCACTGAAAGGGTTGTTGGGATGTGGAACAGGCTGCCGAGGGAGGTGGTTAAGTCACCATCCCTTGAAGTGTTTAACAGATGGGTAGATGAGGTACTTAGGGATATGGTTTAGCATAGGACAGGAACGGTTGGACTCGATGATCTTAAAGGTCTTTTCCAACCTTGTCATTCTGTGATGCTGTGAAGTGTGCACAGGCTGGGGGTTTGGCAGCACAGAAGTGAGAGTGCCAGCAAGTGCGATTAGGAGCTGTGGCGGAGAGAAATGTGTCTTGAGAGTAAGGGGCTATCGTCATTCTTCATTAATGTTTTCAAAAAATGTATTTGTGTCATTCAAGCAAGGTTACTCTCTTAAAAGTTATTAAGTTAAAGTGCCGTAGAGTTTTAAATAAATATTTCTCAGTAACAAGCGATCATTATTTTTGCACCACACCAGAAAATCTAATCACCTGTGTAAGACATAACTTGATTATAATCAATGACCTCGAGAGGGCATGTGACATGCTGCGGCGAGTCCACAAAGGGTGTTTAGAGATCCTTTGTGCCTGCATGAATGCCGTTGATATGCAAAATAACATGATTCTATATAATTAGACTCTGACCTAAAAAAAACTATAATCACCCTCTCTTACCCTGAGAGAATCACTTTTCCCTCATCAACAAGCTTCTGGAAACGGTTCATATTACACCTACAATTTTATATACATAAAATAAGCACTTTAAAAAAAAAAAAATCCCTTCAAACATCGCACCATCAGTCGTCTTCAATGAAAGACTTTTTAGGGTAGATTGTTATTGAAAGTCCTCTACACTTCATCCTTCTGAAAGGTGCCTTGATGAGGCAGTCTCCAGAAGCTGCAAATGCTGTGGTTTGATATGCCATCTCCGTGCCACATTAGCATCAGTGGCAGCAACGGGAAGTTTTCCCGGGCTCTGTGATTGTCCTTACGGGATGCAGAGGTACAGGGAGCATGTTAAAACAGTTCACCTGTTTCATCTGACTCCGTCTTGGATGCAGTGCTCTTACATGATACTTGCCCCACTCTCTGTTCAGCAAATATTTAGGGTATTTCTCACACTACTGTGATATGGGGGCTGCTGGTGAGTTGGGCACTTGGGATTTTTTCATATATTTTTCCAAAAAGGAAAATGTATGCATTCCTCAGGTGAGAAACTTCTTGAAGCGGCACGTCTCTCCATAGCTGCTGGGTTTTTAAAAGGGAATATAACATGTGTGATCAATTTGTTTTGGAGGCAGGCAACAGCCTCAACTGGTACTGTAAGGCTCATGGTCTGAAAATCATATATTTACATAGTGCTGTGAAAGTGAAGCTGTTTTATGAATATTAGTCCAATCTTCCCCTGAATGGCGCAGAAGTAAATTATTCACCTGTTTTTGCAGCTAGAGAAACCAAGGATTGGAGGGCAAGGGGCTCATTCTCAGGACAACAGGTGCATGTCACAGTCTGCCAAAGCTAATAATTAGGCTCCTCTAAATCTAGTTTCAGGAGCACTAAAAATCTCAAGCAAAGCAGAAACGGAAAATTTAGCTTAAATTACAGAATTGTAGGTTGAAGAGACATCAAGAGATCATCAAGTTCAACTCCCCTGCCAAAGCAGGTTCCCTAGGACAGGTCACACAGGTAGGTGTCCAGACAGGTCTTGAATATCTCCAGAGAAGGAGACTCCACAACCTCCCTGGGCAGCCTGTGCCAGTGCTCTGTCATCCTCACCATGAAGAAGTTCTTCAGCATATTGGTGTGGAAGGGAAGGAGCCCAGGTCCGTGTCCCATTCCTGGGCATGTCCTGGCTAGGCTAGGAACTGCTGGACCAGAGACCTGGTGTCACTGAAGGAAGTTTTGCTTTACCTGCAGAGAGCCTGGGCCGGGTCCTTGGCGTCTGCATCTCTTGTCTGGCGTGTGGCAACATGTGATAACGTTTGGCTTCATTCACTAGATCCCGGCAAGCCTCTGAAGACTTTATCAACTCCTCGTTGTCGACAACATTCAGCAGATAGCTGGGATGGATGAAGGGGAGGCGCACCACTGCCAGCAACTCCGCGGCGTACTGCAGGGGGGAGATAATGAAACACTGTAGCCTTCCTGATGGAGTTTGGATGCTTGGCATCTCTGCCTCCTTCCCTGCATACCATACCCTGTCACCCACCCTGGTAAGATGCTTGCCATGGATACTGTGTACAAACCCTGCATAGCAATTGGGTGTGACAGAGACAACACAGGCCTCAGTGCTCCTCGACCCAGGCTGGTTTTGGTCCCAGGGGACTGAAAATAAATCTTCCAAAGGTGGCAACTCTTGTTATGTAGCACTGGATGGAGGGATTTTTGAAATAAAAGCTCATCCTGAACTCAGGCTGAATGTAACACCTCATGCACAGGAGACACAGAGTAAGCTTTTGAGTTTTCTGAATTAACCTTGAAATGTGAGCACGGTTGCTGCACTGTAAAAAAGCCTCCAAAGCAAGCATTTTTCTGGCACCATAAATGGGAAACAAAAGCCGGTAAAATTGGGTGGATTTCCACAGCTGCGATGGCAGAGACTCAGCACTATCAGCCAATTTGCTAAAAAAACTTTTAATGAACGGGGTTTCTTTGTTGGTGAAACAAATCATGTACTTCTAGATTTTTGGGGAAGTCAGACTCCAGAGGGTGCTATACAAATACTGACAGTTAAGTTTCATCTTCTAAATAAATACATTAAACCTCGGAGGGCAAAGGACATCTGAGCAAATGAAGCTGTCTGTCACCGAACGCAGCTTAAAGGAGAAGAAAACCCCAAGAGAGAAAACTGCAATCGAGAAACCAAGAGTCCATCCCCAGATTATTCTTTTTATATATAATTGGTTATATCACAACACAGCACAAGAGTACAGCGAAAAGCAGAGCAATAGGAAAATGCGGTTCTTGAGGAGCAATGCACACAAACAGGATGCAAACTAAGGGTGTGCAGCTAGAAAAGATAATCATCCCTTGTAATAAATATTCATATAGTGGCAGCATCCTAAGATCCCAACTGGGATTGAGGCCAGGATGCAAATAAATATTCCTGAGGTCCGTGCAACTGGTCCTGAGAAACACTGGGTGCCAGCAGCATCTGTTGGCCTGCAGATGCCTCTGGTCTTCCAGAAGCTACTTGGCTCTCACTTTCTTTCTCAGCAGCACGCCTGTCCCTGACAGCCAAGTCACAGCAGGAGCAGGGATGGCAATGGGGCAGAGTACAGTGAGATGGGAGGGCAGGGATGCAGCCTGAGCCAGATACTGGGCTGGCCAGACAGGTGAGGAGGCAATGGCACCCGGGACTGCTTCCAGGGCTTCCCCTTTCCACACCCAAATTGAAGCAGCAGGCTTCATTTAGGAGGAAAACAGGGTTTCTCCTCCTGAGAGCAATTCGCACCGCTCTCCTGTCAGAGAGCCGTGTCAGCTCAAAGTGAGGATGCAACCACCCAGAGAGAGCTGGACCCTACATGGCAGCAGGGAGATGACCAGGGTCTCAGGCCCCTGCTCACCAGCCCTCCTTGGCACCAGCGCCACCAAATTGAGGTACAGCCCAAAATTGTTTAGGTCTGGCCACCCAGCCGGTGGTCTGGGAATGAAAAAGTGAAGCAAAAGGCACAGAAAAGACAACAGCACTCATTTTCTGGAAAAATCCCACATGAGCAGAGAGTCCATGGCTCCTCACTGTTACCTCCAGCACAGCGCAGGGCTGAGGGGGGCTTGAGTTCACTTTATCAGCCTCCAAACTAGAAAAGAAGACACTCTTTTCTATTTGCTGAAAACCATTTCTAAGGTGCTTTCTGGGAGGTAAAACGGCTACTCCTCTTCCCCGGAGTCATAAATGTCAGGCACTTGGCTGCAGATACCTTAATGTCATTAAACGGTACCTTGTAGGAGAGGGAGCAGTGGACATATGGCAGTGGGTGGCAAAGCTCTGATTTCAGGAAGTGCCTTTTTTAAGAAGGTTGGGGGCGTTTAACCTTACATGGGAGCCAAGACGAAACGTGGCATGGGGACACGGGAATAATGCGGATAGTGGGTATATTGGGGATGAGCGGTGGGGAGGTTAATCCCCACTACAGTCGGCTCAGGAAGCAATACGAATTGCTAAAGGGCAGTTTAACTATATATGGAGTGTACAGAGGTTCCCTGGTGTGGTGGGACATGGGAGCACTGCCTCTGTTGCTCTGGAGGCAGGTACCTGGAAGCAGCAGTAACATGAAGCAGCACAAAACACAGGCACAACTGTCGTGCCACTAAATCAGGACACAGGGTTTGACTGTCACTGCGACGTCCCAAAGTTGAGCGTGAATTAGCACTGGGAAGGGAGCTGCCCTTCGGCAGGGATGGACAATTCCCATGGTCCTGGCAGAGTGACCACCTCCACCTCCCACCTTTCCCAGAATAAAAGGGGCAGTGTCTCTGCCTGGGCACGGCAAGCTCTCCTTCTCGCTCGCCCACCTTGCTTTAATTAGATAAGTGAGAAAATGTGATTCTGTTTCTCTCCTGGATTTCCCTCCCCCCTGCTTCCTCTTTTGTCTGAGCTCGTGGCTTATTTTGAAGGGGAATAATAATTAGAACATGTTGCTCCCTTTCATCAGCTTGAAAGTTAATGTCACATATCAAAACCGATGTCACTTTTCACTCCTATTCTTCCTTTTTGCTCAAACGACTAGAAAAAGCCAGCTCTGTGTGTGTGTGTGTGTGTGTGTGTGTGTGTGTGTGCGCACACGACTGTGCGCAGTCGCAACTCGAGCTCGTTGCTGATGGCATTAAGGGTACATATAATCGCAGTGTTTTTCACCAAGGGATTTGAAGAGTACGTACCATTGCAGCGTCTCTAGAAGACAGGAGAGGCTTTTATAAACCAACGGCTTTTTGCACCAGCTCTTTTAAGCACTATAGTCGAGGGTGAATTTCATTTAGCCTCACTGATTTAAGAATATTCAAGTGATTTAGGCAATCAGCAGCCTTTTTCTTTGGGATTCTCCCTTATGAAGGCTTCCTAGCTCCGTTAGCTATGATTGTACTAAATATCCTGTTACTATTATCCTTTTCATTTAAGACTGGAATAAGCACCATAAAGCATTTCAACCTCCTTACCATCTGTTATTTGCTCTCCATTCTCTCTTGTCTTTCCGTTGTTCCTTCTACAGCTATGAAATACCTACTACACTTACTGATGTTGCTGGTTTTTATTAAAGCAGCAGAATACCTGCACAGGGCACGTTGACAAATCCAGCAGACAGCAACCTCTGGTCCCTGGAGTTGCAGTTTACTCCTGTAACTCTGGGGGCATTTTCTTCTCGCTACTCAGCTGTGGGTGCTGGCTGGACAAGCAGAAATATTTCTCAGGTTTTTTGCTAGGAATCGCTTGCAACTACTCTACAACCTGCATCACACACCAAGGTGAAGCAGAGAATATTAATGCCCCTTCTGGTCTAAAACTGGGAGTTATCAACTCATAGACATGGGAGACCATGCCTCAGCTCCTTGAAAATGGACACCATTATGTAAAAGTCTAATGAATTTATTGCTTAAAATGCTAGGGAAGTTTTTGAAGACTGTCAGGACTGGTTTCTCAGGTGACATGAACCTCAGCACAGCTCCTGTTGGATGATGGGAGCTGCTTGGGTTTTGCACCAGCAGAAGATCTTGTCCATTGACTCCTTGCAGTGGTGATGCTGCCAGATACCCCTGTGGTGCCATTCACTGTCAGGCTGATCCTACAGAAGCCAGGGCACTGGTACCACCTGCCAAAGGCTTTCTGGACTTCCACTGGGGACATAGTACAGTAGTGACTTTTGAGAGATGCTATCTGGCCTACTTCAAGGTGCCTATTTCACCGATGCCGATTTTGAGGGCTGAACAGAAAGCAGGGTCTTCAGCCTGCAATTGCAAGTGCCTTTCATAAATACCAGGGATAGAAAAAACTTAGGAGATTTTACATCTTAATCACCTAAACATTTTGGGGGAGACATTCAGCTCTAGATTCAGGCATCTAACTAGGTACACACAAGCAAGTATTTGCTTGTCAGCGAGACACGTGTAAACTTATGTTATAATTAATAGAGATTTTGTCAACGCACTTAACACAGTCCCTGGGGCAATCTGAGCTGAGTGGCTGCATCACGCACCAGGGAAAACAGAGCTATCAATGTCCCCTTCTGGCCTAAAACTGTGAGCTATCAGCTCTGGGAGAGGGAGCGTGTGACTCAGATCATGCCACACTGAGATGTCGGCAACCAGATGTCAACCCAAAGTGGAGGGTGATTAATTCTCACCTCTATTTGCCCTGGGCGCCGTGTTGGGAAGGTTGTGATCTCGCTACGAGGAAGCCTACATGTTATCATTGGGTCAGCCTTAACTCAGAGGAATATGTGATCAACACGATCCGCTACACCTTGAAGTCGACCCTTTCCAGCCTTTCCCTAGTAATCTGTTCACGTCTAAGTTACTCTCATCTCAGTAGGCAGGTCAGAGCTGGAGCAAATTAGATTACAGACCAGTAGGATGTGTCTTGTTGTTCCTGGCTGGTAGTTTGAGTGAGGACATTTACTTTGCTATACTTTTTGTGACATTTATTCTCCTACTAATTATATCGGTATTATGAATGCTTGCTTGCAAGTGGGCTTTGTCCTGGTATCTTCTAAGTGTCAGTTATAAAACTTTCTTCAGTATCACATTAAAAATAACCTTTTTATTCTCAAACCTCTAATCCAGTAAAACCCTCACAGGTATTCTCCAAAAGGACTCTCAATGTGCTCCTGCATAGACTTGGGCTACAAGAGTACGCAGTTAGTTTTGAAAGGAAGTATGTTTACTGTGACAAGAGTCAAATTTCTTGCTTCTTGAATGCTACACTGGAAAGCCCTCAAGATTTTTAACATTTTTGAAGCATTGCCCAAGGAGGTTAAAATAATGTTTCCCTTGTGCCTTATAACTCATGTGTCTCTCTAGTTCACTGTTGTTCTGACAAAGGACCCTTTGTGCTATCTGCCTAAAGAAACAGGCCTTGGCTAGAACTACAAGTGCAGAAGTTAGATTACCCACATTATGACGGGGGCTTGCTCCAACAAACTGCTGTTTCAGCTCTTTATGCGTAATTCCAAGATAATTTTTAAAAACATTATAGAGTAGGGATATATTTGACTCATCTGTGAGCAACGAAGGAAATCTGTCATCTTATGTAAACTCTGGGTTGAGACTCTTGCAGCGATCTGATCTGAGAGATGCAGCAAGGCACTAGTTGGATGGATGGGGGGACAGATCTGAAGTAGCATTAGTTCCCCACTGCACAGACATCCTTCAGATGAGAGGAGGGCACACTAATTAATAAAAAACCACCCAACCACCGAGAACAGCAGATGCTAGCCTTTGATGTCTACGTGTGGCCAGGTAATGAATTGCCCGGCTGGCTCTGCCCACAGTGACAGCTGGGAATGTGCCATGGTGGCCAAGCATGAAGGCACACTGGAATGGTGATGCAAATGGTCCTTCCTTACAACCACCCCAGGCCAGGCAAGGCATCCCCAGCAGGTTACCCAACCCGATATTCCAAATATTGCTGGGTCCGAGTTTCCAAGTGCAAGCCCAGCAGGGAGCTGGCTGGTTTGGGAGGGAGCAGTGCACCAACAGCTCTGGTGCACTGCTTTGTTGTTCTCAGAAATACACCTTTTTTGGCTGGATTTTCTGCTGTTTGGCAATCACAGAATCATAGAATCACCTGGGTTGGAAGAGACCCTTTAGATTATCGAGTCCAACCACAGCCTAACCCTGACTAGTCCACCTCTAGATCATGTCTTTAAGGACTTCATCCACACGCCTTTTATATATCTCCAGGGACAGTGACTCCACCACCTCCCTGGACAGCCTGTTCCAATGCCTGACAACCCTTTCAGTAAAGAAATTCTTCCTGATATCTAACCAAAATGTCTCCTGGTGCAATTTTAAGCCATTCCCTCTCATCCTGTTGCTTGTCACCCAAGAGAAGAGACCAACCCCCACATCTCTGCAACTGCCTTGCAGTTGTCGAGAGGGTACTTGCTTTGACACCTCTTACCCCTGGGCATTACAAAGTCACTCTGTGTTTCCAGTAACCTGCTGCACATTCCTACACCCAATGTTGCATCCAAGCCCAACCTAAGCTCTCTGGAGCACTTGGTATATTTATTAACCACCTGTATTGACTTCTTGGAATTGCAATGCTGCCTTCAGATCAAAGCAAAAGGCTTGGTAGCATGTCAGCCGACAGCCCCATAATTATCATGAGATAACCATGTGGCAGAAAATCTGGTTCGCAGGTGCTGGGTTCAGCCGGTGGCTCAGTGGTGGGATGCCACGTGCATAAATCTCGTGCCTAGCAAGAAGGAAAGAGCAGCCATTCTGTCTTCCTGAAATAAGGTTTCAACGTGACATCTTTACAGCAGCACAGCTGACTAAACACCGTAATGTCATCAGCGCTGCATGAACAGAACTGCTGTCCTCTCCTCCGAACTGTCTGCGAAGCAGCACCCAGACAGATATTTCTAGCAGTAATATGAGGAGAGTTTTTGAAATATGCAGGCAGATAAATCATTGTTCTGTCATACCTGGAATTTACCTGACACTGGGGGTTAAGAAAGCTCCACATTTACCAGGTAATCTCCATTTTGCTGACTATACTATCCAATAAACCCCCTTGTCTTCCCCACAGGTTACTAGAGAGGTGAGTGGTGTTTCTTTTGTTCATGGGCAGCCACCTATTCAAACACCTGCATGCATAGAGACACACCACAAAAGCACACTGACAACAACGAAATGGCTGGAACCTGTAAACTCTCTCATAAACCCAAGTAAACTCCTGATGTATCCACCCCTACAATGCACTGGCATACGAATCCATGTGCAGCAGTTCTCCAAAACGCTTCTTGCCAATGGCATACAATGGGTTTGTTTTGAGAGGGCCATCCCTAGTGCCAGGGCCATGCGCAGCACAAGGCAACCCAAGTAAGCATGTGTGAGGGGCTGCATATGTGTGCCTTTGTAAGGCCACTGCTGCAGCAACAGAAGTACTTCGTAAGAAATAGGTAAATGTGTTGAAAGAACCACAACTGAAAGAGTCTGAGAGACAAGGGAGGTCAGCAAGCCAATTTAAACTTCAAAGAAATAATTCAGTAGGTTTTTGGTCAAGGGTATCCCTTTAAAAAAAGTTAAAAGTTTAGTACAGGAGGGATTGAAGGAACTGCTGATGTCACCTGCATCCTTTTCCTTTTTTTTTTTATTTAATGCAGTTTCTTCCTCCAATATATCGCTAAGGGCGTGTTCCTGCACTGATTCTGCTCCCACTGCTGCCTTTTCTTCTGGCTCTCTAAGCCTGTGCAGGCTCTGAGTGTGTCTGCAAAAACCTCATTTAAATCCGAGCTCTTTGAGCAGCCTGTCCCTGGGAAATCACAGGGGTTACTGCTCATCCCTTGTGTTTTTCCCTTTCAGAGAAATTGGAGCTTCTTGCACTTTCATTATGGCATCTTTTTGAATTTGTCTGCTCTTCCCACAAATGGATTTCAAAGCATCAGGGTAGTCTGGGCTTTTCAAAGGAGCCTAATTGAACCATAACTGAGTGCTAGTGCCTAATTCACTTAGGCTCCCTCGTAAGCTTCCTTTTCATGCTTGCTTCAGCACTGTCTTCCTGAAGGTTAATGACTTAAGTACATTGATTGATCAATTAATTTCCTATTATGATGAACCTGCTTAAGTTTACATGCTGGTATTGGGTATCAGCATCTGAACATAACATGGCCTCCCTGTTGCCACAGAGCAGGCTTGGGATTGTGCTCATTCCTTGCCACATTCTCTACCTTATTGGAGCAAGATGCTCTTCTGTGTAACTTTGGAGACTCTTGAAAAAGTGCCTGAGAAATTACACTACCATTTTAACAGCCCAACCTCAGACCAGGGATCTTGATCGTCTCTCTCACAGCTACTGACCCCTTTTCCTCTGTAGGATCTTGTGTCCAAAGTGCCAAAATACAGCTTGTTGGCATTTGTAACAATTCTGACATAAATCCTCTCCTTCTTTCTCCATCACCTTTCCTTATCCTCACTGAGAGATACAGAACTTTCAGGTGGGCTTTATGTTTGCTTGGACTAATTTGCTTGGTCTCAAATTCATCCCAGTGGTCCTTGCTATCGTTACACCCCTTCCATCCTTTCAGGCAACTCCTTTCCTTGGGGCTTCAAACACTTGTACATGTTTATCCCTCTTTAACTGTCATTAGGCCAAGTCATGCATATTCACATCTTTTAATCTTTTTTTTTCTCACATCAGTTCCTTCAGTCTTTTAATCATTTGTGTTGCTCTTCTCTAAATTACCTCCAATTTGCCTACGCATCTCTGGTTCTCAGGCACCATGAAGATGCTGTTTAGCGTTAAATGTCCTCTCCTCTCTTGTTGTTCAGGGTTGAGAGAAGCTTTATGTAACTGGATATCTTCTTGTCTTTTTTTCCCAGGCTTTCTGCTATTAACAACCACACCACTATGTGGTTTTTTTATGTCAGTGAAGAGAGATACGACTTTGGACTTGGACCAGAAATTGGGAAGGTTTCCACTAAGCTTTGGTACATCTATGCTCTGGGCAGGGAGCAAATCGCTGCACGTCCAGCAGCTTCACATCATCCCCATCCTGTCCTGATGCTGGGCACGACTGCAGCTCTGTGCAGCTCTGGCAGTCGTTAGTACCAGAAGAAAACGTGGCTTGTTATCCAGCGGATCCTTCCAACAGCCCACATGGGAGGCATCACTTCCCTCCAGCTTATAGTGTAAGGAACGGGGGCAGAAAGGTGAAATGGCCTGCCCACAGCCATGCAGAGAGCCAGGAGATGAGCTCAGGTAGGGCCTGGCAGAAATCTCAGCGACTTTGCGTGGCTCAGACCATCCTGGTTCCCAGACAGCAAAGCTTCCATTATGTAATATATTTTTTGCATGGGTTTGCCAGAGTTGTGGTAAGCCTATCATGGGGATCGCTGTTAGGATAAACCCTACAATAAATAGATAATAAATAGATAACCCAGTAAATTCAGCTTTTCCAGATGTGTCAGTTGGCTGCAGGCTTTTCATCTGGGGACAAGCAATCCAAGAGGACTCCTACAGCCAGTGCTCTGTGTCTGCTGGTACAGGGAATTACCTTCCTAGGCCAGACCACACATCACAGGCTGCTTCTTTTGGTTAGACCAATTTTATGCAACTGCACTGCTGGCAGCACTAAAATAGCTCCATAAACGTTACCATAAGAGCCAGTGTGCTGCTCCAATGCACTGGATGCAGTTATTTACCAAATCCTAGCTTAATACATACGTCATTCTCCAAACTGCCTCTCTGTCTTATGTAGATGGATCAGTAACCTTTAAAGCACGGTTATTCTCTCGCTGTAGCAAGGCTTGCTTCTTGTCATGCCACAGAGCACTTTCAGAAGCACCGTGAGACTCTGTATGAGCACAGTCTGCAGAATTAAGTCTGCCAAAGCACAGGTTTTCAACTTGCCTTGCAAGCAAATCCTGGTTCCTTCCCTGACACTGCCCTCCAGCTCGGTGGGGAAAGAATTAACAACGGCAGAAACAATTAGATACCTGAAGAAGAATTCTTAGAAAAGCAGAGCAGAGCAGGAAAATAGCATACTCAACACCCTTCCAGGAGAATGGGAGGCTCAGCTGAAAAATCTCCTTCCCAGAGTCTTTCAGAAAGGGGATAGACAGGGAGGCAGTGATGAAGTTGTCCTAAGAGCACAGCACAAGAAGCTGTGGTGAACGGAACAAGAGTGGTGGGATTTACTGTCCTCAGGTGGAAGCTTGCAAGGAAACTTCCTAGAGTTTTGGAGGAGGGAGAGTTTTGGAGGGCTGCAGCTGCCCTGGGGACAGAGGGTGCTGATCTAGAGAGAAGGCTGCTTTTCCAAGCTCCTGGGCTGGGGCGTCTCTGCTGAGTGAGCTCCTGCCAGGCTTGGCCTGGGAAGGTGGACACACAGGTGAGATGAAGGGCACAAAACTTCCTGTGTTTGTGCCATGCATCCAGCTTTGGGAGAGTCATCAATTCAGTGCTTGGAAGAAGCTGCCAAAGAGGCATTTTCATCACCTGCCATTTGAGCTATTGAAAATAAAACCATGCAGATAGAGCCTGGCCTGTCAGACTAAGGGAATTGAGGAGAGAGATGTGAAGAAATGACAGACTCTGGAAATCCATGCCCTGAAAGATTTAACTGCCAGGATTGCCTTTGTGAGAGAGGAATAAAACCAGGTTGGTCACCCAGGAAGTTCAGTAGAGCAGAGGCCATATCTTAGGGCTGTTGCAATGTATGGCTAAAACCTCTCCAGCAGCCCTCTCACTGGATCCCACTGGCTAGGTGCAGAAGTGAGTGGTGTACTCAATGTGCTGGTTCCCCACCTCAAAGAGTCTAGAAAGAGTTGAGTGAATCCTTCTCACCAAACTGCGAATGAAGTTAAAATACCCATTTCACAGCTCCTGTGAGAAGGTCCACTGGGCGTTTGATATTGCCACGGTCACCCAGTTCTCCAAAGCTCTGAGCAGCCTGTGCATCTTATGGGCGTGTGGACACTTCCTGGCATGGTGGGCCTTGCTGCACACCAAGCACGAATTTTCACTCATCATCTTTATCAGAAATAAGATTATTTAGGTCTATCTTCTTTCCTATCCCCTGTCAGAGCTATTTGTTCCTGGGCTCGGAAAATGCAGAAGTCATTACTGCAAAGACAGTACTTTTCATGGTAAGTATGAGTTCCTACTTTTAGAAAATAAGTACCCATTTAAGTAAGAGCTTTATAATACATCAAGCATTGCCCAGAGTACAAAAAAGTGAGAGCTACAATCCAAAGAAACTAGTTTAGTGGTAGGATTGGGCATGAAAATACTTATCAGATAGTATCTTTAATTTATTCAAGACCCTGATCTCTGGATAAATACAAATTAAAAATTAAAAGCTCTTGTAAAGGAATACATGACACCAAAGGACCACAGAGAAATTTGGAGAAGCAAATAAAGCTGCCACTGCAAACTACAAAGGCATTGTGGGAAAGGCAACTTGGAAAGAAAAGAAACCTCCCCAAACCAACCCAACATGAAAGAAAGAGAGGAGGCAACGGTGGTGGTGGCACCAGTGAGAGTGGGGTGAGAAAACTTGTAACATCCCTGTGGCAGGGTGCAGATGGAAATATTTAACCCAGCAATTTTGAAAATGTGATTTTCAAAAATTACAGGCAGCCAGGCCGCCTGTGAGTGACACTTTCTGTCTGCACCAGGCAAGCAGGCTCCTGCTCCAGGGCTCCTGCACTCTGGGAATAATCCCCAAGGTCGCGTTAGGTTTGGAGCTCAGAGCTGCACAGTGCTGACTGCTGTCATCAAACTTTCAGCAAGGAGCGAAGCACTCCGTAAAAGAGAGTCTTTTTCAAGGGCAGGGAGAGACAAAAAGGGGCCCATTTCAGGAAATAAGTGATACTGTGTAAATGTTTTAGGCAGTAATAATATTGGGCAATATTAAACAGCATCCCTGGTATGTGCTGGAGGTGGTCAGAGGGATGAGTGGGTTCCCAGCCAAGGATTGTCCCACTGAGCTATGTCACTTGCTCGCACTGGACAGGGGACAGACAAAGCCCCAGGGAGCTGCAGATTGCTGGCAGGTCCCAGGGTGAGCTGGCAGGGCGTGGCCTGGTGTGGCATGGAGTTCCCATCATCTGTAATGCGCTTATCCTCATCCACCAGCCTGGTGAGGTTGGGAATTGCTATTTCTTCCCTCTTCCAGGTGAGGGACAGAGATACAGCTGCTCTGGATCACATCCAATGATGTATCTAATATCCCAGGGCACATTTAGGTGAATTCGCATTTAAATCAAGAAGGTACAGTCTTTCATGATGGGATGGCAGTAACACTGTGGCCAAGTGTTTCCCTGAATCCCAGTTTGGTTCATAAGCAACTGGACAGTCCTCCTTAAACTAGCCAAAACTGTGACTGAGAATCACAGAAGTTGGCCTTGCTGGATGGGCCAGCAACTTTGGCCTCCAAAGGACCGGTAAGGGTGGAAACATCCTTTCCTCTCTGGGGGGTGTGGGGAGAACTGGCCTCCAAGTGGAGAGGTTTGGACCACCGCAATTCACTGTGCACGTAAGCTGACTTCAAGACCAGCACTGAAGGCAGGTTTACAAATGTCACCAGGGACATCTTCTGGTCCCAAGGACAATCACCAGCCTCCAAACAGCCATCGCTTCATGAATTTATCTGAAGACAGCTGAGCAATGTAATACACTGTTTCTGGAGTCAAAAGCAGACTGTGTAGCTCAGATGGTTGACAAAAGGCTAACTAATAAATATATAACACTCAAGGGGTTATTTAAGCAGCCAGTAAAGATACAGAATCTTTTTTTTTAATGTACTGAGGTTACACTCATTCAGTACATGGCATCAAAGGAGATACAGATTTTCTGACAAGATTTCTATTTCCCACTGTTGCCAAAATGCATCCCCTTCTTAAAGCAGCACCTCACGCGACTCTAATCCTCCTTGATTTATCTCCGACCAAGCCTGCAGCCAACAACTCCCAGCCCCAGCTTTGTACTGTGCATGTTGCAAACGAGATTTTGATTCTACATGATCAGACGGGGAGGAAGTGTGTGTGGGGGGACAGTTTGTGAAATCACATACATTTTGTGCACAGCCTGCATCCCCTTCTCTTTTTTAATCTAAACTGCCCATCCCATCTCCCATGCACCCTCATGTTTAAAATTGCACAGGGACGGTTTCTATTTTACAAGATGCATTCACAGGCATGAAACAGAGTGAAGCCATTGAGATTATTTTTACCTGAGCTCTGATTGCAGCGTCCTTCTTAATCCACTTTATCACCGTTTCGTACACCAGCTCCTCAGCTTTGGTGTTCAGGCTGTCATTGGACATGTAGGAAATGAAGTCGTCTTTTGAGATATTAAGGATCTCTTCTTGGTTTGCCACCTCTGGGAAAATCTGGAGGGCGTAGGCTTTGGCCATGTTGTACAGCTCAGTGCACTGCATGGCCTCGGCCATGGCTAATATCCCTAAGCAGTTGCTCGCAGTCAGCTGTTTTTCTGAAAGGAGGGGGGGAAAAATAAGAGCCAAATGAGAATGATTAAAAGCAAGATGTACATTTTTACCAAGAAGATGAAAAAAATAAAAGGTGCCATGGATAAACCTCCAATCCTAATTAATTTCAGGGAGTTAACTAGAAGCAGCACCCTGGATTACCAATTCTAGGAGTTTCAAGTAGGGAATCGAAGTCTAACAACTGAGTTGGGGATGGGGAGAGAAATGTGCTTTTGGAGTCTGCTTTTTGGGTAAGCCTTCACAAGGCGCTGGGGAAACCTACTGACATAATAGAATCTGGGGCTTCCCAAGGGATGGGAACCCAGCCAAGAGACTGCTGCTGCTCCTACCGCCTACAATGTTGCTTTAAGAAACAGTGAAGATGTAAATGCCGGTGCAGACACTTAAGAACAAATGCAAACAGCACTAAGGACATTTCTGAGGGTGCTGCCATCGCTTTATGATAATTTTTTGCCCTGTTCAGCTACTAAGCTACTTCAAGTAATACTAATAAAAAAAAAATCCTCCCCCACCTTTTTTTTTTCAAAGGAACCTTGTTGCTGCTGAATGTGATGACATCCCTTATGCAAAACACAGATTATACCAACGCCTTCTGTTAAATGTTGTGTAGTAGGTTTCAAAGAAAATAATGCACAGAGGAGACAGCATTATCTCCTACCCGGCAAACAGCGGTAACGGCACAGTGTGTAGCTCTGCGTTAAAGCGGTGCTACACCACACATTGGACTGTACTTTTCTTCCTTTTCAGCTGTTCAGGAAGAAAAACCCACCAATTTCAGGCGTTTGTAAGAGGAACTTTCAGATTCTCTTGGCTTTTGTTAACCAACCTGCTCCTAACAGGCAGAATATTTCCTTTTAAGAGATAGGACCAAGGAAAAAAAACAACATAAAAAGTAAGAGAGACAGACTGTAATAGATCACAAAAGCATTGGTACCAGTGGCAGGCTTCTACGCTGGCAGAGGAGCAGTATGCCACGTTTGGGCAGAGTCATATCCCAGCGCGCTATTTCAGAGTGCTGGGCAGGAGCATGTGATAGCCCCGTTGATCCCTTCAAACAAAACTCTCCTCAGATTGCTCCTGCTGGAAATGCTCCAGGAATTTTCCCTACACCCAGCTTCTGCCTTCATCAGACTGAAAACCTGCACGCTACCCCATAAGTGGCTTTTGTTAAAATGGGATTATGACTTTTATTTTTAACCTGGCATGAGATTAGGAGTTTGGGGGTTTTGTTCCCCAACTCTTTTTATTTTCTTTTACAGATCCAGGATTCTTGCAACTAGGTTATGTCATTTTGCATCAGTTGACTGTACTGGCTCTGATGAACATGTCTCCTCAAGTGGACTGGAGCAATGCTTTCTCTCAGTAGATTTTGTCACTCCAAGGCTGCCCTGAGACAGGCTGCAAACAGATAGCTATGAAATAAAAAGCCCCCAAAACTTCTTCTTTTCAAAAAACCCAAACTCAAACCTGTAAAAAGTGTTTTCAAGTTCCTTGGTTCTGTCTGTTGGCACAGTTTTATGTATACATATGGCTGGGCGTAAAATAATCACCTAACAGAGCCCAGAACTCTCATCATTGCTTGGAAAACTCTCAAGTGAAAGACAAATATGACACTGCTCCTATATTCATAGGGTTTACAACAAAGGTAATATCAAGTTTGACTCATTAAGCAGGCATTTACTAGCACATGATGGAAAAGACTTGCAAGAAGTCTTTGCCTTCAAGGGACTGGGTCTGCCTTTATCAGGAAAGGTTCCCATGCCATCCCCGGCCTGTGGTGTTGGGTGGAGAAAGAAACACTAGTCACAACTGGCTTCTTTTGGTCTAGGTAGGTTTTTCTCTCTCTAACGACGCTGGGTGATTGATGCAGCCTGGTATATGGGTGGCCAAGCAGTTTCACCTTGTCCCTTTGAGCTTTACTTTTTTGTGGCACACCCAAATAACATCACCCCTGTCTGATTCCACATTTATGATAAGGTCATCAAGAGAGGAGTCCTGGGGAGATACAGACCAGGGTACGTTAAGAACCTGGTGACACACATCTTTGGACTTCATCACTTTTGATGTGATGAGCACAACAGCAAGCTGGGCACAGTAATATCTTTTTAAGATGAGGGCTGATGTGAACTAGTGGGATTCATTCCATGGTACGACAAAGGCAACCTAGGACCACTTCTGCTCCAGAGTAATTTTCCTTTGGATGCTGAGATGTTTACAATAATTGCTGCTTTTGCTACAGTGACACCAGATTTGTACCAACATATTTTTGTGGAGTTTTACCTTGGGTCCATACAGAGTATGACTGCTGATTACTAAGCTATTCCCAATGCTCTAAGACAGTTCATTACAGACTTATGAGTGGATTTAACTGATATCAGATGTAATCTAGTAGGTTCTCACTGGTTCGAAACAGTGTTAGATAGCATATTTGTTTCTATGTCTGTCACAGCATTGCAGATCAGCAGCCAGTATTCTCCACTTCTGTTAGATATGATTATGAAGTGGGATCCTGTGCAGAGTCATCATGAGATAGGCAGAGTGCTAAGACCACATTTCTGGGAGTGGGATGACTTGAGATAAAGTCTGAGATAGATGGATAGGAAGGTTTACTCAGCGAGATGGAGGTAACAGTATGAGGGAAGCACTGTGGTTGATATAAGCACCCTCTGTGTGCATGAAATACTGTATTTAGAGATGCTTTCTAGATGATGACTTGGATATCACTAAAATTAGCATAAAATATGCATTTCCTCATCATAATCTGTGTATATCCTGCTGGGGATCTTATTTCTCAGGTATTCCTACTAGTGTCAAAAGTATGTGAAGATGGGAGATAGATGGAAGACTTCTGGATGCATTTATTGTCCTAAAGATTTCACTTTCCCTGTAAATGTTCCTTATTTCACCTATATCCAGATATGGTGGATGCTTCAGTTTCTCCAGTGTTGGGCAACACAGTTTTCCAGCTGGCTCAAAATTCTCCACCTTGGATGAACAAAAAATTACCCATAAAGGCCTCACCTTCCTTTAGGTGCGTTATGTCTATTCAGGCAGGTCTCATCACTGACACACTGCTCAGCTTTTCTCATAGCTCCCTCACATGCAAACTTTGTGGCCTTTGCCCAGGAGTCTAAGAAAATTCACAGCTCCTCCTCCTTCCTATTCTGCTCCATGAATCCAACAGGTTCCACCAGCTTCTTTAGACTTCAGTAAAAATACTTTTATTTTATAGGCAGCAGGTTGAAGTACAAGATCAGAAGTTGTTCACTTTGGTGATTGGGTGGCATTACAGACTCAAACCGCGATACTGATGAATCTCCTGAAATTGGCTTTAAGCCATAGCTGTGCTGATAGTGTAAAACAAATAAAGGGAAAAAAAAACCCAAGAAGAAAAGAAAAAAACCCCACCCTCAAGTCTTCAGCATATGGATACAGGAAATACCTATGATGTCCTGACCAGTTTGCAAACATTTGCCCAGTTATCATATGGTGCCTGAACGAACTTGTCAGCATCATTGCATCAGTCAGCACAAAACTGTTGTCATTTCTCATGGTCTAGACAAAATCAGAGGAGATGGCATGTGGTGGAGAGAAAGAACGTGGCTATAATTAGCCCAGTGAAGCTAGTTAAGAAATCTCCCATTGAAATGAAACATTTTTCCCAACACATTTGCAGCATGTTTCTACCAGAAAGGGCAAGCAGATTTGGGTGCCTCTGCCCAACACTGCTAAGAGGCCCAGGATAGAGACATCAACCAGTTAGGACCCTGCTGGAGCTTCATGGCTGAAAAAGGATGACCTGAATTTCCCCTGAGATGGGTGCTGTGATGTGCCAAACAGACCTATTAATTTGGGGCTTTTACTTCTTTGGGCCTCTCTAGACTTCCCTCCACCCTTCTTGCTATTTATACATGGCCACTGATGGGAGACAATTACTATTTATACTCACAAATTCTCCAGAAAATCTGGAAAAAAGCTGATTTCTAGCTTATTTTGGCTTTGTGGGGAGCAGAGGTGGCTGGAATGCAAAAAGAACCCCACAGCCATGAAGGAGACAAAAGGTTTTTCCCTAAATTTTGTAGATGGCAAATGCTCTCCTATCTCTGTAGAGCAATCCAGTCACAGCTATAAATAAAAGTAAGCAATTACACTCCATGAATTCTCCAAATGAGAATACAAAATTCCAGTGACTGGCCATATATCACCGAACTTATAAGCAACTCTACTATTTCATAGCGTAACACGGTTCACTGAATTCAAATATTAACTACAGGAAAAGAGAAATCTCACATTGATTTAGTGAAACAAATGTATTTTGGTTTTGTGGCTGAATCATTAGAGATAGTCCAACTTAAAACATATCTGCTACTGGAAAGGCTGTGAGATCTAATCACTTTTAAGAGGCGGTGAAGGGAAGCTGGGAAAAAAGCAATGCCAGAGGCAGAGCCCTTGCTCAAGTTGCACAGCCAGTGCAGTGGGATTACAAAGACAGGTGCCATTCCCCCATCACCCACCCATTCGAGAACAGACTTTTAAACAAGTGACACATAAAAGCTGGAATGAAGAGCAGAAGACAATACCATAGATTCTTGACTGATGCCTGCATTGTACCAGCTGAATCACACCACTCAACTCTCCAGCAGGCCAGGTTAGCAGTGACAATTAACACAGTGGTAAACTGGACTTGGTTGATTATTATTGTTTTAATGAGTGTAACATTTTCTAAGCTGTCATATTCTACATTCTGCAATTGTAGATGTCAATTTTAAATGAGAACTGCTCAAGAATCCCCATCAGTTCATTTGGGCTCCAGAGAGAATGACACCTCTCATACCAAACTAGGAGTTGAGGGAGTCCAAGTAGACATCACATGTTCGAAAAAGAGTTTGGACACAACGAGTCAGTCATATAAGATCAAGCTCATAGTTTTTGTGTTGCTAAGTTTGTGTCAATGATTTGTAAATTACTACTGTCTCATCAGCTGTTATTATAGCCATGTTTGTGAAGGAGTGGTGTGTGATATAGGCAGGAATTTGAACCAACATGTCTTTCAGTTGAGTTTCAGTTCTGACTCCTGTTCTGCCATGGTAGAAATTATTCCAGTTCAGAGCAGTAAAGCTCAGGGAACTGAGCTGGAAACCCTGGACTGTTTTGCAATAGTCTGCACTGGAAAATACACTGAAAAAAAAAGGGGAAGGATGACATAGTGTTCTAGACAAGAAGAAAAGGCTTCTTGTGGCCACGGAAGTATAGACCGAGTCACTGGTGATGGTGTTGCTCTGTAAACCTTTGCTGGAGGAAATGCTCCCAGGCCATCCCAGTTACCAAGGGAGGACACCACAACCTTTCAATCCTGTCCACTGTTTGTGATGACACATATCCTTCAGACCATAAATCTGTATAAAAGAACAAACCCTGTGAACATTCAACCTAGAGTAGTTCAAGTTGTTTACAAGATGTAGTTGAAAGATTTTCTCATGGATACAAGAAAACTGCAGATTCTGACTCTGTGGGACTCCACCTGCAACTCTTCCATTGCTTGGCCAAGCTGGTGTAACACCCAACATTTGCTGTCGCAGTTGTAAGCCTGGCATCTGTGCAGAGATCAACCTCTGGGAAAAAAAAATGTCACCCTGATACCACGTATGAAGGAAGATTCAACAAAAAAGTCTATCCAAGATGTGAAAGCAGTTGTCACTCAAACAACAAGTAATACTTCTCTAGATCATTCTACACCAGCCACCATACCAGCATATTAAATGCAAATCTCAACCCAAATAAATACTGTTGTATTTATTTTATACATTCTTTGGTTTCCTGATTATCTTTTAAGAGCCATTAGAAGAAAGGCTTACAAACCTTCAAATGAGATCTTAAAACCTCACTAGATGGGAGTGATTCTTACCTAGAAACGAAACGCAGACTTTACAGAAAGTATGAAACTGGAACTTGCTGGCAGCTTCCAGTAGGGTTTTTGCATTAGCTGAATCTATGATCAAAGAACCTGTATAAACAAACTCCAGGAGTAACTCCAGGACATCCGCAGTGAGGTTGGACATGGCCAATTCCAGCTTCTCTCCGCTTCTGCTGCTGTCTCGTGGTGACCTGGTAACAGCAGACAATTAAATTATGGACATTACACCATCCCCATTTTGTTGGCATTTATTGATTAGTGAGGGCTAGAAAATCGCTTTGCACCTCATTATATTTCTCCATTATTTTTGTTTATGGAACTGAAGAATATGAATTTTAAAATAACTGAACTTAAAAACTTTAACTGGATCTGAAAGAGAAGAGTCTTAAAGCAAGTCTTACGAAAACTCTGTTTATTGCTACTCTGCATTTTCATGCAAAAACAGTTGCAAAAGAAAAGGAAAGGAAAGAAAGAAACCAAAAGAAAAATGAATGAGCCAACATTAATGAAAATGAGGAACAGGATTAGCTTTCAAAGGGAAACAATACATTTTAACATCTTGGTTAACATCTCATCTTCTGTGCATAATGTAACTGTTAAGGAAAAAACACTCCAATTTCAAGAGAAAAGGTCATCTACTTTTTCAGGAATCCAGCACTGGAATAATTTTAAATGTCATGTGCATTTAAGGATACATTTAAAGACCTTTTCATAAGAAAATAACAATAATAGATATTAATTTCTGTTTATCTTGAACTTCTCAGTATGTTATATTAAAGTATCGATAGGATAGATATGATATGAATATACAGACGGTCATAGAAGCAAATAAATAAACAAATGCTTATTCTAAAAATCTATTGTTCCCTTTTAGGCACTAAAAAAAGGAAGCCCTTCATGGCAATTGCTTTGAAAACTGAATACAAGACAAGATAGACAGACAAAATGGTTAGAGCAAAGAAGGGAGAGGGGGGGAAAACAACAACCAGCTCTGCCACAGGAAGCCAGCAGCCATCCTCTGGGAGTTTCATGACTGTGGCCTACGGTTTTTCCTGCACGAAGTGCTGAACAATTTGGGGAATCAAAGTATCTCCTGCATTTGAAGTGTGGATTAGTGCTTGTGAAATTATTGGACAAAAAGAAAATTATACTGAATTAAAGTAAGGGCCCAGTTCTTAATGCATGGTTGGTTGGCTGATGTGTCTGCAACACTTAAGACAGGTTACACCTGAAAGACAAAAGTGATGATAAATTTGGTAGCATCAAGGAGGGGAGGGGAAATCTGTTGGAGTAAGAAAACAAACTCTTTTAATGGTTAGGACCATCCAGCACCTTCTCAAAGAAACATGAACTTCTCTTAGTCACTGGACAGTCAACGTCTGCTCACTCCAATCTGCTAGAGTACTTGCAAAAGCCATTGCACGATTGACACAAAACCGGCATACGATGCTGCGTGACTTATACGGACCAGCCAAAGCATCACTATTCACAGGCAACGCCAGCTTCAAGCACAAGCAAGAGCACTACCAACCTCTTGGATTCGCAAAGCTGCCTAGAAAGGTCATTGCCAGACCTCTACCATCATAATGGAGGAAAATAAACAACATACAAGGTTCAGCTTTCTTCCCTCATGACACCCCCCCCATCCACCCCAATAACCCTTAAAATCGTTAGGGGAAATGCTTCAGATTTGCAGTGGATGCTTTGTCACTGCTCTTCCATTGACTAGACTTGTTCAAGTCAAGGGCATGGCTCTAATTCATAGGAATCTGTGCAGGATCAAAGCTCTGAAGAGGTTTAATTTTTCTACTGAAAGTATTTAGACTGCACCCATTACCACAATGGAGGAACAGCTAGCAGTCCTTAAGTTCACATGCTTCTCTATGGTAGTGAACAATGGTTATTCCCATTCACAGAAGGAAACTGAGGCACAAAGAGACAAAATCACTTGCCTGTGATCACAGAGAAAGTCAAGGGTAAATCAAGGAACTAAACCCCAATTTTCTATTCTGAACATCCACCTGTCCCTTTACATAGGAACACAGGTGGGTCAGATCCTATTCCACAAGCAGATGGGTAAGAATACATACCGATCACGATACCCGTGCTATCCCTACGCGAGCTGATGTGTATGCTACACTGAATCCTTATGCTTTATCACACCACAATATTCTTTCTGAACTCTTGCATATGGATTCAATTTTGCACTCAAGGCAGAAAACCTCAGGTGTCAAAACAGAAGAGTTGCCATTTTCTACATCCCCAAGAGGATGTCAAGAAATGTTATTTTTCTCCTGCTCACACTCACTTCTACCAATAACGTGCCCCATATCTGATTTATCTCCAGTTGTGCACACATCCGGTGCTGCACCCTGGGCTATGAAAATGCCTCCTGGTACCGATGTAATTCTTGCTGAATTATTTCCAGCAGCAGTTTGTCCCTGACAGCGAATTCATATTTATGTGGGCTGGTTAATAAGGACATTGCCTAAAATTTAAGTGAGAGTTGGAGGTACCCAGCAAGCAACAGGATCAGGCTCTTTGCACTGTGGGAAGCCTCACCACAAGCAATTATCTAGTTAATGCTGCTAATTGCACTATGCTGGCGATGGCTGCGGGAACGACTGCGCATGACCCATGGGGAATAGCTCGCTCTCTCCCAGTGCAGAGACCAGGAGGCACAAAGGAAAGGATGATGTGACACCAATGTCAGTGTAGACACATACTCATGTTAGCAACAACTGCGAGCTGCTATTTTTCAGAATAATTAAGTAATAATCTCTTTTACTTTGTAATACACCAAGCAATAAACTGCTGCTGCAATTGATTAAACGCCAAAGAAAAGCTAAGGTGTTTAATCAATCACTAGAGCCGCTTACAGCAAGTATAATACAAAGCTACAGATATTATTGATATTACACAATGAACCAGAAATGGGAAAGAAAATTATCCCTATTCCTTCCTCAGCGATGTGTTGCTCTGCTTTGCTTGCTCTTTCTAAGCAACCAGCACTTGGGCTTCTAGCTGGCTGAAATGCTGAGCACAGGCTTGGTTTAGCCTGCAAAGGGAGATCACAGCTACCACGTTTCCATGCTGGGGATCTGGCTTGGTACAGGCTG
Source organism: Gallinula chloropus (assembly GCF_964237585.1). NCBI lineage: Eukaryota > Metazoa > Chordata > Aves > Gruiformes > Rallidae > Gallinula > Gallinula chloropus. The sequence goes on along the minus strand of NC_140087.1, from coordinate 115,075,744 downwards.
CAGGATGGAGAGAATTGGTCCAAGAAGGTCCCGAAGGATCAAAAACGAGGCTTTGAAGGAGGAGGAGAAAATAATGTGGGGAAACAGACTGATGTGACTGATGTGGGAAATTCCACAGATGTCTTCTCAAAAATTATTTCAGTGAATCGGGTTGTGGCACCCCACATCAAGCCTGACTAAAGCTTTCTGTGCTCCTTGTTTTCACACTCAGTGTAATATCAGTATACTCTGTGCAGTTATACTGCATCTATTTGGGATGGAACCTTCTCTCAGCTCATCTAGAGGACCCACAGTGAATTGCAAAAATAAGAATATAGCCCTGCAAAAGCATATGCAGCAGACTGAGGAAAATCTCTACAAACCTACACAGCTTTGCCCCAAATAGCTCATTCTGTATCACATCAGGAGGAGTTTTGTCAGTGGTACTGAGAGATGCAAGCATTTAGAAAAGGCTGCTCTCAGAGAAGCACTGACTCCTTGCTGTTTGAGCTGTGAAAAGCTACAGCTTTACCTGGTGTATTCAGTCCTGTTCCCCCACTCCTTACACAAGCACGGGGCATTTCGGGGATGGAGAGCCTGCCTGCTTTCTGTTTCACTCACACTTGAAGCCAGGCAATGTACACTTATCGTCCGTGGACATCATTAAATGTGGCACATTTTGCTATTTGCCCTGCGAACTCTAAAGTTTAAACAGAATGATGTCATTTTATTGGCCTTGTAATCATTGCTCATATTATAAAGGTCACACATTTCACATCGTGGCAGAAAATCAATAGCTCTCCCAACAGCCTCTGGGGGAAAAAGTTTTGCTTCTGAAGAATAATATATAATAAACAATTTTAGTCCTTACTTTATCATGGCTGTAATCTTGGAGAATAGCTACAGTAAAAATCTGGCAACGGCTGATATATAAACTCATTAAAATTAGGAAGTGATTTAGAACAGGACTTTTAAAAGATTTATCTTGAGCTAAACGGCAAAGCGGTTTGTTTAGGTCTACATTTAAACAAGCTCCAAGAGCTCTTTAACAGCTTAATTTTATGGTAGCTGTCGGGGAATTCTTTCAGATTTACAAATCATATAATTCTCCAGCAAGGTGATAGACCTGAGCAACATGCAAGCAGAACGGAACCTACAGATAAGCAGGAAGCACAGATCTGCTCCAAACGGGTATGGGGGAGTTACTGGAAAATATTTTTCTATTGTCTGGAATAATTAGGTCTAACAAAACGAAGCCAAAGGCTTTGAACATACTCTGGCTACTTATCCTTCAACTTAATTACTTAAACTGGAGAAGACAAAGGCACAGGGAACCTTTTAGAGCAAAAGATGGCTCGACTGGACTCTTAAATAACAAATCAAAACCGGTGTCCCTTTCTGTTAACTAATATATAGAAAAGAGATAAGGTATTTAAATATTGCTAGCAAGAAAAATAACCCTAAAACCTCGCCTGCAACATTAGGAGTGGATCTGAAAAATGAAAAAGTAGGAGCTCTATATTTTTGGTATTCATTTGTCCTTGAAAACCATCTCCACACATGTAATACACACAGACAAGGATCAGCACTACTGTTTTCACGCTTAGTAGAGACGCAACCGAGTTTTCTGCATCTTGAGTTATAAATATATGTATATCTATGCATTTCCCCTGGATTATTTGTATCAACACATTCATGTAACAGAACTTCTGAGTGATTCAGTTCAAAACATTTAATAGTGAGATGCCTTGATTTGCAAAGCCACATTTAGAGTCTGGCTAAAGGAGCTGTGTAAGTGAAACACCGCTAGCGCATCAATTTGTCAATTTATGGACAACGCTACCGCCTCTAATTCAGCCTTCCCTCACGGTTTGGATATGCTGCCTTTAACCGGCTTGCAACATTATTTTGACTGACTAATGGTTTGGCTAGAGGCTCACTCAATTTTACATCAAATACGAAAAGCTACCTATACCCGGTACAGACGCCAGCCAACTCTCTGTTTACAAGCTATAGTCAGAAAGTCAAAACAAATTCTGGATATTCAAAATGGAGCCATCTGCACGGAATAAACATGAAAAATGTGAACCACTTTATGGAAATGTACATTACTGCCTAGGAACAGTTGGTTCAGCTTCCTCCCAGGCTGCCTGGTTGGGAACAGGAGGACTGACAGAGTTTGTGACACCTATTTACATTCGAAGCCATATGACTCACTGTGCCATCCACTCAAAGGTATGACGTATATCTAAGCTTTGTGCTCTGAAAAAGGGCATTGAAATAAATGATAATTTAAAAAAGCAAAGACAAGTTCAGAATTATCATTTGTGTGCTCTCCCCAGGAATGTGGGACTTGGTTTGCATCTTTTTCTTTCTGCTTCTCCAAGGTCCATCACTACTGCTTGTGAACAGAGACCGTACCACCAATATCTGCCTCTCCCAACAGGAGACACTGGCAAAGAGTTAGCTCTACAATATGGCCTCAATTTGGTTCATATTACACTCAGAATTTATTTTTAAGATACAGGAACAAACCGATTCTGATAATGTAATAAAAAATAGCTGGTAGATTTGACAGTCAGTTGGTTAGGATCTCATACAGTGCAGGAATTCGAATATCCTCCCCTAAAAACACATGCTTGAGCTATCGGGAGGCTACGGGACTGCCACTCTGGACTGAGGTATTTTGGCATTGGTCCCTCACAGCATGTACCAAAGCAATGGCCTGTCCCACTGGCCTGCCAGCCTCTCCACCTCACACCCTCCCAGGATCTGCCCCATCAGCTTGACATACTGATCTTGCCGCTTGTTTTCTTAACTAGGAACATAAACGTTTACCTTACGTTAATTGTGTTCCCATTCAGCTAGAGCAAAATATTTGCTACTGGATAGACAGGACAAAAAACCCAAGCCAAAACAAAAAATCAAACTAAATTGCCTTGTTCCCTGGACAGTGTTTTAGTCTCCAGAAAACAGGGAATCCAAGATCTTCATGTAAGATGAAGCACTTAAATGAAGAGAAGCTACTTCTTTTTATCTCTGTCAAATTATTTTGATTACCAAAGAAAGGACTCCAGACTGGGATAGGCAGCTTCTCATGAGGCTCGGGAGTCTGTTAGCTATGTGCTCATTAAAACCTCCTGTTCAAGTCTACACAATTTAGATTGAACATCTTGTTTACTGTGGAACATAATCCTTAAAGCACTGAAACTCCAGGCAAAGAAGAGAGTGCAATGTTGCTGCATCTTTACTGTCCACTATTTGACTTGTCATCATCTTCAGAGTTATTAGTGGTTAAAAAAAAATCACATGTCTCTTTATCTTGGGCAAAACAACAAAGAAACTTCGTTATATTATAGCCAACCTTCAGCTGTGAACCGAACAGACACAGCACTCTACATGGAAAGTCGTATTTCACAGCAAAGAGCTTGATTTATCATAATTATACACTCATGAGAGATAAAAGCAGAGATGCCCAAACATACTAACATACATTTCCACAACACACGCCCCAGGATGCATGTGCATATGGAGGTAACAGGTTATTTACCGAGTTATTCAAGTTTATGCAGCTGCAAGGTAATCAATCATGTAAATGATGACAGGAAGGGACATTTATAGAGCAACATCATTGCAATATGTATGTCATAAGGCACTGCATGTTCTATTAAATAGGATTTTTTAAAAAATAAATTATACCCCGGCATCATTTCTCCTTTGGAATTATTGTATCAGCTCAGAATGTATTAACTTGCAAATCTCTGCCTTCGTTATACTATCTTGTAGATAAATATTATCTTTGAGCCTCAGCCACTATCCGTCTGCCTCATGGGAGATGAAAACATATACTGTAATGGTGCTGTTGTACAATGATGATAAAGAACTAGTAAAATCACAAGATTAAATAAATTACATTGTTTAAACACGGGCTTGCAAATTTGTCATGAAAATTTACCTGACCAACAAATCCATTTGCTCAGTTTTTACCAGGGTGTTGATACAAATAATGCTCCTTGTTCCAGGCAAACAAAATTTGGCAGGACTAGTGTAACTTATTAGGGTCAAACGCTGCCAGTTTGCACCTGCTCTATCAGAAGAAAATCAGGAAAATTAATGGCTGCGCGCTCAGGAATGTACGAGCAGCTCCTGCTAATTCACCGTCACCGAAATTATCATTACAAACCAAGACGAGCGATGGGATTATCAGCAAATGCTTTTGTTCGTGGACAACACGGCCAGAATAAAATAAAATAAAACAAACAAAAGAGCCATGGCTCCTATATACCCTTAATGCTATTCACCGATGGAACACAATCTAATTGCTCGGTCAAGACTGTTTCTAAAGGCGTGGGATCAGCGGCAGCCTGTAATGCTATAGTGTCGGAGATCACAGTCAGAGGCACCGATCTGCCTCCCCCGCTGAGATTTAAGAAAGAAGATGACGAGTTTGAAGATGCTGGCTTAAATGACTAGCAAGTGAATGAAGAAGGGAATCGTGAGTGCCCTTAGAAGAACAGCATTTCATGTCCTAGACTTTTGCCAGGGACTGAGAATAAACTGAATCTCATAAAGTACTAGTGGAGAAGTCAAAAAACTGGGCCAACTTATTAACAGCGTGGGATCTAACTTGCTTGCAAGTATCTCTGGCAGCCTAATTCAGCAAATATGTGGCAAAATAGCCTGGGGTGAGAGCTCCTGTTTGTTAAAGGTAAATAAAAGATGCAAGCGGGGTTTGGTGGATTATATGGGAAGGAAGATTAAAAATAAAATGACAGAATAAAAAATTTATTCTCATCAAAGTTAAAGCTCACCCCCTTAACCAACTCCTATCTGATTTCTTTTAATGATATTTATTACACCATCAAAAACCAGCTTAGCAGAGAGCTGGCATTATGCAGCTAATAAATCTGTTTCTTAGGAATGGGGAGAAATTTATACAAGTAATTATCTAGGTAAGTCTATCCAACGCTTTCTCATCACTGCGATGTCTAGAGGGAAAACAATGATAAAATAATGATAACCACAATTATTATTTATTACTACTACTATGATTATGGTAGTGCCCAAAGATCCCAATCAGCATTTCAGTAATTAGAATTAATTTTGTCAGGCACTGGTTCCCACTCAGCTACAGGGTGTTGCTAGTGCTTTTTTACGGCACACACAGAGCCAGCTGCTGCTCTGGACATCAGTGAAAGATAATGTATTGCATCACCTGTGGCCACAGTACATGTGGGAAAGGGCAGGTAGCTCTTCTCACCCCATCAATCTCTACCCATACCACCCCGCAGAACTGCTCAGAGTACTTCACTCACCAAAGATTAGCATGAGGCAAAGGAAAAAGGGGGGATCGTGATCCGATATGATCATAACCTGGTCATATTAATTCAGATTCATTATCCCAATCCAGCAGCGGCTAATCTTTGATGATTTAAATGAAAGGAAGTGAACTGCTGATCCCTGGAGCTACCTGCAAGCATGCTGGAGAATGAGGTTTGATTACCCTCGTTTTAGGGCATGGCTTCCTTTTGGAAGTGGCCCAAAAATGACAGCTTTCAAGAACACGGCCTCAGTTTCTATGCCGGGGAAGTCTTTTTTTCATTGTCTTTGATCTATTTAGCTTGAACTGCACCTTGTTAGCTAACTGTTCCCTTTCACCCCTAAATTTCAACACAGTCAAGCCCAGACAGGGCTGTGAGATGTAAGTAAATATAGGTAGGTCACCCACACCAGCATCTTATGAGTGTCTGTATGACAGCTGCATGGCTTGCAGATAGGTCTAGCCAGAGCAAGAGAGGTGATTAGTCTGTCATACCTTGGACAAGATTTGCAGGATTTGTAGTTGTGTCTCGAAATTATGTGAACGAGAAGCCAAAACTACAGTAAATAGAGATGCTGTCAATGAGGGAGGGGAGCGAGAGGTTAAGTGATTCTGCTTGGTGCCTCTGCAAGCTGCAGCCATTACAAGGCAGAAGCTTAATTTCTGCACTGCACCTCCAGGCTCAAAAAGGAGCCCTTGTCTCCTCCTTGCCACGGCTTCTCTTCAGAGCAGGGCACATCAATTTGTCCCTCATTTCAGAGCCAGCATCCAGTCCAAGCCACTCACCCCCTTAATTCACAGCCACGCTCACCAGGTTGGAAACAGCCCGGCCGCTGAGGCCTGCTGTGGGTTCTGTGGCATTCTCTTAGTCTGGCAGCCCAGCAACACCACGGAATATTTGTAAGCTGCAGTTCATTTGTGTAGAGCACCATACATTTCTGCTCAATGAAAACATATTTTCCAAGGTCTGGCAGCTGCAAAATTTGAAACCCAGCAGGCAGCTCCGACAGGCCGGCGGGAGGGCGGCTGCTCGGCCAGGCACGGCAAGCAAAGCCCCCACGGAAAGGGGCCACTGAAAGCAGAGAGCTGTTCCCCATGCCAGGACTTTATGCCCGACACACAGTCCCTCCTTTAAGAGAAAAATGTTGTTCACAGCGTAACTTACACCGCACCCCGGCGGCGAAGGGTGAAGAACATTTCACACACCCGTGCAATCTCCCACTCTCAGACGCTCCTTTAAGTGGTTTAAGAGAAACCACCGGCACAAACCACACTTCTGCTGGCACCTGAAACAAACCCTATTTTTAACTCCCTATTTCTCTGTTTTCAAAGAAACGTTATAATTTGTTGCCACACTCATTCTGTTCTACCACGGGGCTGGAGCATGCAGATGTAGAAGCGCTGCTTGCTCCTCTCCCGGAGTTAAAAGCAGGGTTATTAATAAGCAGGGAAACACGAAGGGGTCACTAAGAGTAGACTTTTCTTTCATCTGCTGTTTCTCATTTTGAGCTTTTTACAACGTAAACACAAACCAGACAGTCTGTTTTCCAGACACCTAAATGCTTTTGCAGTTTTGTCAGACTGTTTCAGATGGATAGCGGCAGGTTTCTCTGTCTTGCATCCAAATGCTGCCTCTCCGTACTGTGGTGTAAAATGCAGAATGACATCTCTTTCTTCAGTGTAGGTGCTAAAGCAAAAGGAATTTGGTCCTCTCACCCTAAATGCTTTACTTCTTCCACTCTCTTGCCCTGCCTTCAAGCCCTTGGAAAGTATACACAACATTATTTTAGGGGAAAAAAAAATCCAAATACTTGCAAAAAGAGGCAAGGGATCATGGAAAAGTAATTTGGCCATGAAGTCACTGGCTCTGCTTCTTAGGAAAAGAAGGATGAACATAGCATTGCCAGATTACACTGCATTAAAAATACTTGTTTCTTGTGACTGAACCTCTTTGTGTGTGTGACTTGCTGCTCTCTGCTAGCGGAATTAGGCAGCCAGGACGAATTCAAGATTAGGAAGCATCGTTAAAGTCCAATCTTGAAAAGATAAAGCTTGTCGAACAGGATCTGGGTATCTTTAGTAATTGACCACAGAGAAGTAAAACTAAAGTCTGCTTATAAAATCCAGTATTTCAGCCAGGAGGAGACTTTTATGTCAAGTGCTGCCCATTATTAATGTAATATTTCGTAGAGATTCCAGCACTTTGTGTTAGATTAAAAAGAAAAAGCAGCAAACTAAAATGTTCCCATTAAAGTCCCTTTGTTACAGAAAAATATCAGACATTCCATTTACCCAGCAGCTGTATCTGCCTATCCCAAATGCAGCTGGAGAGAAACAATGCCTCTTCATGGGACTTCCCATTCCTTTCTTCCTTCCAGAACACACACAACATCCAACATTTCTTCTCAGGTAGATACAGATGCAGAACTGTTATCTCTCCTCTCCCAAACCAAGGAGCTGTAGCTACAAGATTGGCTTAACTAAGAAAATCTGTGCTCTGCAAGAGGGGCATTTTAGATAGGAGGATTTTGATGGATCCTGATCTACTTCTGTGAGCATATGTGTGCGATGCTCAGGTAAGCAGTAGTTTCTGGAAGGAATCACTCCTGCACTTTTAGCCAATGAAAAAATGGCACTGCCAGAATACTTATTATAAGGTGGGATGAAGTGCCCTACGGATGTTCCCATTTTCCCTCATGATCGCAGAGGAACTCTAGATAACCAGCTTAGGCTGGACCTCTGAAGGAAGCGCTGTAGCACCCATCTTAACTTTAGTCTCTAAGTGAACCACCTCACCTCTCTGTTAACAGTAATGAGTGATGGCCACCTCCTTCAACCTGTAGCTTAGACACTTACTTTATGGTGAGAGGACTTGCCTCCTAGAGAAGTGTGTCTCCTTCTCTAGAGACTACAGCAGCAGGTTAGAAAGCAAGGTTAGACTAAACCTGCCTTAGATGTCAACCTTGGGCTTAAAGGTTGGTTTAGTAACAGATCTACTACCTGCCTATGCAGGCTTCTGGAAGCCTTCAGGGTGTTTCTCTTTATTGCCTGTACCATAAATTAGGCCCTAAAATATAGGTGCAAATTAGAGGCCAAAGACGGGCTGACTGGAAGCAACTGTGGTGTGATGGATGGCATTTAGGGGACAGAACCCTATTCCAGACACTATTTATCATCTAATTTCTCCTCAAGTCCCCATACTGCAGTAATCTTGTTATTGGTCACAGTTTGAAGAAGCTGCCTAACCACATCACTGCCCTAGGTGCAGACAAAGTACATCAACTCCCCTATATTTTCTGTGCCCAAAGGACCAAGCAGTAAGCCCAAGCACTCAACCCCATACCTGTCATAAAATAGGCTCAAAAATTCACCAGAACAAAGAATATACTCTATGAAGAGAACTTAAGGAAGCCTTGCACTCTCAAAGTATGTTTAGTATTGTGTAAAATAGTTTCTGAGGTTGTTAGCAACAGCCCCACAGCCCCTAAGATTATGACAATATGTCCTACTGTGGGACCAGCCTTGGGCATACACCCATCTTCACACGCCCTCATCCCTCCTCAACACCTCTCCTTTTGTGGGCACAGTGAAGTAGCACAGACATCAGGAACATTTCACACCTGCTGTTCCGAATACAACTAATCCTTTTCAGATGATTTTGCATGGCAAGAGGACTACTAAGAGTAGTTTTTATGGTCAGCTGTTGTCTGGAGGGAGATGAACATCAAGTCCTGGCTTAGGCTTGAGTGTTGCACAGCCCCTGACAGGGACTGGTTAGCCCATTTTCCAAAGGACAGGACTAACCAAACCTCCAAAGGATGCTCACATAGTTAGAAGATAAATTCCTGGATAAGGACCAGACTGCTTAGCACATTGCAAGATTATCCACCTCCTGAGAAACTAAGGGGGTTTCAAAGTCCACTCTCATTGCAAAATTTGTTGCACAAATAATAAATAGCTAGAATTGTTTTGGTCAATCAAACCTGGCTATGGTCTTTTCACTGGAATGCAATAATGTTTTTTTTTCCCTGTTATGGCTCATTGTCCTCAAATACCCTTCCTCAAGATAGGCAATAAGTCTAGTTCAATTATGCTTTCTTCGTTTTTTTTCTTGAGCAAATAATTATCTCATTTGTATATGAACATTTTCCTTTTACTCTTTTGTGAAACTGCTTGCTATTCTACCATCAGGTATCAACTCCAACACTCAGTGGAATCAGTGGCATAACCTGAGGTTAACAATAACTAGTCTGCAGCAAAGAACAGCCGAAGGAACCATGCTGAAATGTATTATTTTTCTGCATGTTTACATGGATGCACACAGCACCTTCATGAATAGATCATCTTCTCATTGATGCTTCTGGAGACCCATCGGTGCCTTCGGTTGGAATGACATTAGAGTTTAACCTCACCATGCGCTGACTGAAATGGCCTTTATATTATATTACATTTCTTCTGTAAGGAAACCTGCCATTTCTTGTTTGGCTTTCTATAATAGCACAAAGTGTGCAATATAAATCACATAAAGCTTTAAGTACTATCTCAAAAGAGCTGCTAACAAATATCAGGAGATGATTTCAGATGTATTGTATTTATAAACATACTGACTCTGTGAACTAAAATGAATCTGCATTATTAAGGCCATGATCCTCTTGCAACTTGAGTCCTTGACTTTCATTGACTTCCTGGAGTTTCTAAAGAGACTAGACTTTCCCTGCAAGTATCCTCTAAAAAGCAAGTCTTTAGAAATTCCACCCCATAGCCCTGAGTTTATTGTCTCGCAAAGACACATTTGCTCAGTTTACAGGTGAATATTTATTTTTCTCACCTGACAGTTTTGCAAACTCAACTAGACATCAAGCTGGATTTTTCTCTATTCAAGCATCATCATCAGTAATAAAGGTATTTTTGCCTTGGATACACCTGTGCAACTCCATTAGCCTTCATCAAGGTTACATGTGTGCAACTGAGGTTATATATGGAAGACAACTGGGATGGAAAGACCTGACTGTGGACACAAATCGACCTCTGGAATATATATTGCTGATGATGATGTGAAAGAAGGCAAAAAGTGGTGATGCTGGCAAATGGGCTAAACTTTTCACTATTTGATTTGGCAATGCATGTGAACCTTACGTGAGCAGCTGAAAGACAATCAATGCCATAATCTAGGGTTTTGCTTTCACAGTCTCTTTTCAGAACATTTAAAAAGTGTGGGGTTTTTTTTGTTTCACTTTAAATGAGTGCTTATCAGAGCAGTGCTCAGTCTAAAGTATATCTCCATTTGATAAGTAAATAATAAAGCAGCAACATTCCTCAGTGTGCTTCTAGAAATAGATGCTGCCTGGTGACTTCTGCACACAAGCAGATGTCTTCGCAGCAAAATCCAAATGACAGCCTTTGGCCAGTCAGTTATTTGATTTCTGTAAGTCGATTCTAAGATTTTCTTTCCCTATAGACTCTACTCCTCATCATCCTAAAAAGCATATACTGTAGCCTTAACAATTAAATGATAACGAGCAGACAGAAGAGAAAGGACAGGAGAGATCTGGCATAGCTACAGCTAGCAATCATTAGATTTACAGAGGGGAAAAGACATGCTTCCTAGGCCAACATATTTTTTATGAATAATTGATAAGGCAGTCAGCACAGTTATATCATAGAAATGTAATATATATCCATAATTATAAAACCAGCTTTGTGCAAAAGGACATAATACACTGAAAGGAGATACCAGCCAATATGCCATCCTGAAATAAAATGCAGTCACTATTGTGTTAGTTGGCAAAATTTAAATACAGGATTTGAAGCAAGCAAAATGTTCTTTAATCCCATTTTTTAGCACAGTCCAGGCTCAGTCTGCTCAGGAAAATACTGCAAGGCAAAATCAGCAGCTGCATTAATTTGCTGATGATTGAGAGAAAAATGAAAGTTATCCTCGTGTTTTTTTTTTTTTTCTCCCTACTTGCTACTCTAACTTACTAATAATATGAGAGTACCAATTTATTCCTATGCGAGTATATGAAGCATACAAATTGAAAAATCAATGTAATGGAAAAAAAAGATTATCATGCACTGTTTAGAATCAATCAGCTAGAAACAGAGGGGGGAAAATGTGAAGGCGGAGACATGATGTTTAGAAAAATGTACATATTGTACCTACCCTAAGCTAGAATGTTTGTAGGAAAAAGCTACCCTTAGTCTAACATGCAGACTGAGCTACATTCCGACCAGAAAAAATCGTCTTATTTCCAATCGTTTCTAGAGAAATTCATGGGTTGTCTTTTCTTCTTTAAAAAGTCCCCAAATAATAAAAATACCAATCCCTTTGTCCATAAAAGCTACACAAAAGCATGTAACAAAGATCTCAGGGTGAAGGGATTACGAGACTCAAAATGCTTTATTAGCACGACGTCTCAGCATCGTTCACCAGAACGCTGATGGCTTATTGCAGCCTGAAGGACAGACTTCTGTTGTATGTGGCAGAGTCCCTTGAAAACACCAACAGCAATAGGTCTTAGTTGCGGTCTGAATCACCATTAGCAGTTGAGTTTACACTTAGATCTCTCAGTGGTGGAACCCTTTCTTCGGCCAAAACCGGCCTCTACTGATCAGAAACAATTACACTGTACGAGTCAGATGTGTAACAAATGGGTCTGAGTCTCAGTTTGGAAATACATTCAGAGGAGGTGGAAAGAATGGCTACTGGCTCTGTGACAGGAGATTCAATCTTCATAAACCTGCAAGAGAGGGGAGGAAAAAAAAGCGACACAAATGCGCCCTACAAAAGAACAGAGCAGATCACAGCTGGAAGGAAGGCAAACCTTTTAATCAGGTCCTTGAAATACAAGCTGCAGGAAGCTAGAACATTTTGGTGGACTTCAAACTCTTTGCCTTCAACAATAATTTTCAGGTCTGTAAACTCTTTCGCTCTGCGTTGCTGGTTCAACTCCTTCAACATTTCTGCAGAACAGAGAAGACAGACAGTGCCAGGGTTCCCATTAAGAGTTTTTTATTTGTACTTTTTACTTTTTATTTTGTAAAGAAGTTGAGAAACAGGAAACAACTGATATTTTTGTTGGTAAGATTGGCTCAACACAGACAGTCAGAAGTTACGAACATAACATACTAAAAAAAAAAAAAAAGAAAAAGAAAAAGCAGGAGCCAGTAGGTCTAAACAACTGAAATATACAGAAAAAAGAAAAAAACGATCCTAAATTTGGAAGGGTTAAAAACGAAACCAAAATATTTCAGCATCAGCAAATCAGAAACACAGAGAATGCATTATCACAGAAACGTTAAAATAATTCGTTATAATAAAAATCAAGAGCTAATGAATTTCTATCCAAATGCAAATAAGTTTTGAACATACGAGAATAATATTAGTAAAAATATGGTATTATGATGCAGTATGAACTGGATATGGGTCAAAATAACAAAACCACAAAACCTGGAAAAATAACTTTTATCCTTAACATAGTAAAAATGTGTTAAGCCTCTCAGTTAACAGAATAAACCAGTACTTCTAAACAATATAGAAATTGCAGTGCATAAAAATTAGCCAAATTATCAATGCATCTTGCTATGTACTTCAGTTATATAGACTACAATTGTATATGTTTCAGAATTAGCTTAAAAGCATCCTTATGATAAAAAATAATCTCACGCAGAGAATAAATTACTGCCTTTTATAGCAATTCCCATTTTTTGCACTCCAAGGATTTTTACCATCACAGCATTTTTATTTTTTAGCCTTCAATGGATTCATTTACAGCAACAATCAACTTTCACACATCATGAAAGAATCATAATGATTAAAATAACCTATGAAAGTGTTTCCATCCTGCAATAAAGCACCTACCTTGCGCGATGCCTCCTTTTATAAAGCCTATTGGTACTAACAGGATGAAATAATAGCATGCCACGTCTTCATGTGTGGATGTGAACTGCTAAGCAACCTACATGTTTTATATGCTGGCTGGACTTTTAAGGGTAAGACTTCCCTCTAACTTTGCAGACCAAAGTGGCTATCAAGATGAATAATATACTTTTCACCTGGGCGATAGTCTGGCGGTTCAGAAGCCAGTGATCAAGATGATAAAAGAGCTGATTTTAAATACTAAAGGATTTTGGGTTTATTTTATGTTTGCAATAGGTCAAGGTTCTCATTTTCTCAGTGTAGCACCCTGAACACATTCCTCTTCAGACAGATCTGTAAATCAACAACAGTCCTTCACGTGGAGTCCCTCCCTATACAGAGTAAAAGGGACCTGAAAAGAGTCTAGCTGTAACTGCGTTTAAAGCCACTGCGGGGCTTGGGCACTGGGCTGTCAAAGTATCACCAAAGGGCCTTAATGGTGAAATTAAAACCCAAATAATCTTTGTGTTCTCCTGGTTCCCCAATGAAACTCAAGGGGAAGCATTTCAACAAAGCACTAGTGGTTAAAGAATGTGGAAGCATGCAAATATCCAACTGTTGCATGAAAACAAATGGAAGTTCTCTCCAGCCCCAACATCTGTGGTGCACATTTTTCAGGCCTAAGTAAATAAATGTCACCTTGCACATTTATGTCTATTTAATGGAAACACAGTAGTGTCTGAAAGGCTAATTATTCTGTGCTGAAATGGGTCAGTGCTCTCCAGAGAGCGAGCAGATCATTAGAGAGGGCACAGAAATAACAGCAGGCTTGTGTCAGATCTGTAATAGGGGAAAATAAACCACTCTGTCCTGTGGGTGCTGTAGCAGGGACTATTTTTAACTAATTCAACTGAGCTGAAGCACAATGATACATTTTGAGCCAAACTTAAATGGAAGCCGAATGTTCACTCTTCTGCAGGGAAGTTTCAGGGCCAAGGATGCTTTGGACACAAGAGGTGTTTTACCTGACTTAAGGTTAAAGTGTCTAAGTTCCCCGTGAACTAAGGTCTTTGGTTTCATAGGGATAGCACCAGGGGCTTTCTTCATTGCTTATTTTTGGGAGGCAATGGTGGAGACAGTATTTTTCCACCTCTTTTCATATATGAATGACTTTTTTTTTCCTGTCTTGGTTCATTTTCCCGCTTTCACTTACAGCAACTTACACTCACATTTTCCTCCTGACCAATTTTCTGTCATTTCATGCCTTAAAGACAGTTACTTTTCCCTCTAAACTTTCTGATACTCTCTTATCCCCTACATAATTTCACTTTTGTTTTCTGCCATTCCCCTTTTCAAATTTGCTCAACTGCTGTCTTGAATCCACATCTGCACTTTTGCTATGTTCCTGTTCAAGATCCCTCTGTAGTTCTGCATTCTTCCTTTCAGAAGCCTTTCCAGACAAGGGCTCCAAGCAAGACTAAGTCACATGAGTTTAAAATTACACTTACACAAGGGGTCAATCTCCATCTCACCTCATTCCATTGTCTCCTTTCAATGCTCATGATCAATTATTCCTAGCATTCAAAGAGCAGAACTGTATGAATAGCAACTGCATAGATGGATCCCGTGCTCAAGGAAGGGAGAGGAAGCAGTTTAGTTGCACTCTGAATGGGCTGGGGGTTTTGGAGGTGGGCTCAGGGTAAGCAGAATAGTAGAGACCATCCATAAACTCACAATTATGGCTGAGACTGCTGAATAGCAAGACACAAAGTTCAGGCCCTGCAGTGAAGGATGCTGTGCTTTCCAGCTGTCTCCAGTACTGTGAGATCTGGTTTGAGCATCAAAGTCCCCAAATGGCTCCCCCAGGTAATGAGCTGATTACTTGGACTTTACTGAGCACCCTTTAATTACAGCCAGTTCTGCAGTTCCTGGGCACAGTTTCTATTGATGGTCTTTACACACTTCAGCATGCTTTATACTGTATGCATTCATTAAGGATGCACACCAGAAAGCACAGGTCTGGAGCAGTGGTATGAGCTGGCTCATAAAAAGCTAGAAATCAGAAGAAGCCCTTATCAGAAACTGAAGCTCCTCTTTTTCCTACAGCCAGTGGGATGCTGTAATTCCCTCCTTGTCCCCCCTGCTCATACTGTCCTCCACAGGGAGATGACTATGAACAGTGCTGCATTTTTTGCAGCTCAGTTGCTGAGCTAGAAGGAGAAGAGGCAGGTGGAGAGGAGAAGGAAGTCAGGAGACTGCATCGATTCATCGATCTTCCTCGCAGAGGCCCCTTTGTATTACTAAATAACTAGCAGGCATTAGTATTGGACACAAGGTTATATCAGAACGGGCCCTCGTTCTCACAGTATTTGTAATGCTCACACTGTGCTTAGCCAGGCATTAATGATTTATGAGGACTCAGGATGAGTTGCAAAACAAATTTTTTCACCAGGTAATAATGCCTGCCGATGAGTTGTAAAAGGAGAGACAACACAGTGCAGTCCTGGCAGTGAAAAATGATCTCAGCTGTCTCCTGCTAGTCCCTCTTCTGGGCTCCTCCTAATTTTCAGTGTTTCCTCCAACAAATGGAATTTCCTGAAACCTTCAGAAAGGGATGTGCTGGGAATTTCCTAGTGGTTATTACTGCTCTGGTTTCTTTGTTCTTACTGAGGTTTTTTTCTTTGTAGGGTTTTTTTTTTCTCATTTGATTTTCTTTTAAGAGATCCAGGTAAAAAAGTGCAAGGACAGCTGAGGTGCAAGGTTTCAGCACTGATGTTCCCTCTCCTCAGTGAATTGCAGCACATGCTCTCACATCCATAGTGCAAAAGATTTTCCTTTCTGCCCCAGGTGTACACATGGTTTGGGATTGCAGAAACCAAACCAGTCCTTTCTGTCTTCTTAATTGTTACCAATGCTAAATCATTCTCAGTCAAAGACTGAGAGGTTGAATGTTTCCTTCATAAAGAAGTACATAACAGACAGCTCCATGTTATTCCATAAATGTGTGAGCCACTTAGAGCTTGAACTTAGCAGGGACTCGACCTGAAACCTGCAACTGAATGTCTCTATGGAGCTTACAAATGGCAGCGCTTTCTACCTTCCCATTATCAGCCTTCATATCACAGAATTACAGAACTGTAGGGGTTGGAAGGGACCTCAAGAAATCGAGTCCAACCCCCCTGCCAAAGCAGGTTCCCCAGGAAAATTGCTTGGGGGCATTTAAATGTAATTATAGAGCGTCCCAGAGACAGTATGGGTCAGAAGGTGTAAGTGACTTTCCTCAGGCCAGGAATGGAGCCAAGAGGAAATCAGAAGCTTTGATTCCTGGTCCCCAGCTTCACCCATCACACTCCATTTTCTCCCTCTTAATTAATGCACAAATTACAAATTAAACCGAAGAGCCCATAAGCCTTGGATCAAATGTAGAACCAAGTACAGCTGTGTAACTGTGTAGATCAAGTAAAGAGAACAGGAATTATCTAGCGAATCTTTTAACAAATGGCTTATGATCAGAAATAAAAATGAACAAGGAACTTACTCCCCAAGTTTATTTATTCTGTATTTCAAGCTCAGTGGAGACTGGATACCCAGGCAAAGACCCTCTCTAATGCACATTCCTGTGGCACAATGGAAGCTCTCAGGTTTCCTTCCACTTTTAATGAAGAGCTCTTTACTTAAATTCTAGCGGATAAGGCTTTAAAAGGGGTCAGCAAGAGCTAAAATATAATGAGCTGTGAAATATGAAAGAACACTTTTCACAAACAGCGTTTTTAAAAATTTGCTTGGAAAAACTAACCTATTATAAAACTGCAAAGGGTAATTGATGAAACATCACTAATTATTCTTGTGAAGAACATGCAAGAGACCAGCGCTTGCCCAGACAGTCTCGTGCTTTTCTTGATTGGGACAGAAAATGTGGGAAAGAGAAGAAAAGGAAAATCCAATTACTTTCTTGCCTTAATAAATAAGGAGATTAATTCCCAAGGTTATGCTCTAGTTCTGTAAAACAAACATTTTAACCATTAGGTGCCGGCACTGTCTACACTTGCTCATTTGGATAGACAGTGGTAGAGTGTGCGTAGCTACACGGAACCAAATTATAAAGCAAAAGTCCTAGCAGTCAAACAGGAGTTATGAGTGTACCATGGAGGAAAGTGTATACTATGGTGAACCCATCTTATTGAACTACACAAGAACTCATAATTTTTCACTAATTTTGAAAAGTCTCTCCTCACAAACACAAAGAGAACCCCAAAATACAGAGAAAGACACAATAAACCGCTCCATCTAGCCCCATGCTGTTTATGGGTAAGGCTGTTCTCTAATGCCCTGGGGCATCCTGACGCCACAGACCAACTACCACCAAACATCATCCCTCAGGGTCATCCATTATTATTGGCTTAGTTACTTCCTAGTTGACAAATACACAATCAATTATGCAGGACAAGAAACAGGTCCCTTATTCTCTTTTGGCCTGAAAGGTAACAGTCATAGAGAAAAAGGGGAATGAGTGAAGCCTTTTGTCTCAGATGAGGATGTCTCAGATACTATCCTGTGAGTTTCTTTCCTGGACCCTAAAAATGATATATCCAGTTGTCTAGACTGACTCTGCAGTTAAATAGAGACAGAAACATGTCCCATGCACAACCCAGACCCTTCTGTGTGCTCAGCCAGGTAGGATGCAGTACCATGGGCATCTCTCCCCAAGAATTACCGGGGGAGATTAGATAATTAGCTGAGACCAGACGCTCTTCTCTTTTCGCACAGAAGGTGAGAATTAATCTCTTGCAGATAAATACTTTCACTTTTTCCTTTTGGATCTCGATTCCAGTCAAACTTCTTCATTAAGCACAGAAGGAGAAGGAGGAGTAGCAAACTGGGACTCGCCTATACGAGAAGGATCCTGTATTGGTGAGACGGGGGAGGCAGACAAATGGCGCAATACTCACGCTCTGTACTGTGAGGTGCCAAGGCTGGTAACGGCTTGGGATGGAGCTGCAAAGTACTGTCTGCATGATACTGGTGTATCCAGTCCTCTTCTCCAAGTCTGCATGGATTAGAATTTCCACAGAACACCAGACTGCTCCAAAGGCGTCTGAAAATGCTCAGCTGCTTGTAGCCATCTCCTGAACGTTCTGTTTTCATTAAGTCCTTCAGCCAGACAAAATGAACTGAGAAAAACTCTGTACTGACTACAGGAGTGCTACAGCCCCAAAGCAACGGATCAGCAAGGCTATGCCCTTCAGAGTCTCTGCTAGCCAGCAACACTCCCTAGTGAAGATTGAGCATGTGCTGATGGAGAGGTATCACTGCTGGCACAGCTACACCAACCTCTGAACAAGAGTCATCTTCTGCTGGGTTTTGTCAGCACAGCAATGTGAAATACAAGGCATGATACAGCTAAAGGAGTAGGACTTTGTAGTGCAGGCCAACCTGTCTAGATCTTAAGTCTTCTTGACACTGTTGATACACCTGTGCTGCTAAAG
Source organism: Gallinula chloropus (assembly GCF_964237585.1). Taxonomy (NCBI): domain Eukaryota; kingdom Metazoa; phylum Chordata; class Aves; order Gruiformes; family Rallidae; genus Gallinula; species Gallinula chloropus. Next base: position 115,057,101 of record NC_140087.1, on the reverse strand, counting down.
AAAACAGTAACAGATGCTGGAGAGTGGGGAAATATTTTGAAATCCTGTACTGACAAACACGTGCGGGTCTGCATGCAATAGTTCTACTCAAAGGATTGTTGGCAATGAGACGCCCCATTGCACTAAGTAACCTTTTGCTGTTCACATACAGAAATTATTCTCTCCTAATAATGATGAGAAAGGGTCAACAAAGTCAGCTGTGGTGACTGCACACTTGAGGAAGGAGTCAGTCGCCAATGAGAGCTGGTCTGGCCTGCAGCAGAACAGCAGATCTTGGCATGCAGGGCTGCAGGTCTCACTGCAGGGGGTCTGCGCCATCTACTCCAGTGCTGGCTGATGCCTCCACCCAGATGGAGCTGTTGAAGAGAGAGGCTGCAACGCAGACCTCAGACTACAGAAAGTGCCCAGACCTTTCTCCCAGGGCAGGGACAGGTGGAAGACCTGCATGCAGAAGGTGTGCCCAGGATGAAGGACCTCCTGCATCAGGTGGCTGAGCTGCAGGAGGTGGTGAGAAGGCTTCGTAACATCAGGGAGGATGAGGAGCAGTCAGAGAGCTGGTTCTGTGCAATCTGGATCCACAGCCCATGGCCAAACAGCCAAAAGCTCCTGACACACACGGAAGGGACAGGGGGTAACAATGCAGAAGAATGGAAGCTTGCAATAGCAAGGACCAGCAGGAGGAAGAGACTTCCCCCAAAGTCTCAGATGCCCTTGCAGAACCGCTTCACCACTCTGCAGACTGAAGAGGAAAGACCTGTCACACCAGGAGAGATGCTGGAGCTAAGTAAGGCAGCCCAGTCTGCGCCCCATATGATGACCAGCACAACTAAGAAAAAGTAATGGGTGATAGTCATAGGCAATTCTCTTCTAGGAAGTACAGAGGCACCCATCTGGTGACCTGATGCACTCTGCTTACCAGGGGCTGGGATCAGGGATGTCACCAAGCCAAGAGACAACCAAGTCTCGTACAGTCCACTGACTATTACCCCTGCTGTTGTTTCATGTGGGAACCAGTGATGTAACCAGGAGCAGCCTGAGGCATAGCAAGGAGTACAGAGCCCTGGGACTCCTAAGTGTAGGTAGTTTTTGCATCAATCCTCCCAGCAAAAGGGAAGGGATTTGAAATGGCCACTCAAAACTGGTGATTCAACAGATGGTCACAGGTCTGGTGCCACAACCAGGGCTTTGGCTTAGACCATGGGACTCACTTTGAGAAACTTGGTCTGCTGGGAGGTGATGGGGTCCATCTGTCAGAGAACGGGAAAAGTTTCTTTGGTTATAGGCTTCCCAAGGTGGTGAAGAGGGCTTTAGACTGCAGGTGCCAGGGGAGGGGCACCTCAATCCATCCCGCTCCTACCAGTTGGATGCCAGTGGCAGCAATAGATCCCCAGAGCCAGCGAAGGATCAGAGACGAACAGGGGGAAAATGCAGCACAAAGGACTTCCAGACAGCAAGTCAGCTTCATCAGGGGCACAACTGAAATGCCCCTGTGCAAACACATGGAGCACGGGGAATAAACAAGAGGGGTTAGACACATGCACATGCCTGCAGGGTTATGACCTTACTAGCATCACAGAGAGGTGGTGGGATGGCTTCTATGACCGGAGTGTTAGGATGGAAAGGTACAGGCTCTTTAGGAAGGACAGGCAGGGCCTGTCTCTCCCTCTATGACCATAACCAGCTGAAGTGCAGGGAGCTCTGCCTGGGGATGGATGAGGAACCAAGTGAGAGTTTATGGGTCAGGATTAAACGGAGAGCTGGGACAGGTGACACTATAGTGGGGGTCTGCTACAGGCTATCCGACCAAGAAGACTAAGCAGATGGTGCCCTCTGTAGATAGGAGCAGCCTCACATTCACAAGCCCTGGTCCTCATGGGGGACCTCAACCACCCAATATCTGTTGGAGGGACAACACATTAGGGCACAAGCAATCCAGGTTTCTGGAATGCACTGATGCACTTCTCCAAGTGACAGAGGAGTCATGTTGACGTGAAGCTCAAGAGCAGCCTGGGTCACTGTGAGCATGAAATGGTGGAGTTCAAGATGCTTAGGGTGGCAAGGAGGGGACACAGCAAGCTCATTGCCCTGGACTTCAGGAGAGAAGACTGGCTTCTTCAGGGACCTTCTTCATAGAACAGCATGGGACAAAGCCCTGGAGGGAAAAGGGATGAAGATGGCTCATTAGTATTCAAGGATCATCTCCTTCAAGCTCAGAAGTGATGCATCCCAACAAAGAGGAAGTCAGGCAAAAATGCCAGAAGGCCTGCATGGATGAACAAGGAGCTCCTGCACAAACTCAGACACAAAAGGGGTGGAAGCAAGGACAGGTAGCCTGGAAGGAACACTGAGAAACTGTTCAAGTAGCCAGGGATCAGGTTAGGAAAGTTAAAGCCCTGATAGAATTAAATCTGGCCAGGGCCTTTAAGGGCCATAGGAAAACATCTATAGGTATGTTGGTGATAAAACATACACTAGGAAAAATGTGGGTGCCTTTAGGAAAGAAATGGGAGAGGTGGTTACCTGCGATATGGAGAAGCCTGTGGTACTCAGTATACTTTTCGTTTCAGTCTTCATCGCCAAGTGCTCTAGCCATATCACCCGAGTTGCAGAAGGCAAAAGCAAGGACTGGGAGAATGAAGAACTTACCACTGTAGAAGAAGCTCAGGTTCAAGACCATCTAATGTATGTTAAGGTGCATAAGTCCATGGGACCTGATGAGATGAATCCATGAGATTTGAGGGAATGGGCAGACGATGTTGCTACACCTCTATCCATTATATTTGAGAGATCATGTCAGTTCATTAAGCTTACACTTACTGGAAAAGGAGAAACATAACCCCCGTTTTTGAAAGGGAAAAAAAAAGGAAGACCTTGGGAACTACAGGCTGGTCAGTCTCACCTCTGTGCCTGGCAAGATGATGGAGCAGATCCTCCTAGAGTCTATGCCCAGGCACATGGAAAATAAGGACGCAACTGGTGTCAGCCAACATGGCATCACTAGAGGCAAACTGTACCTGGAAAGCCTGGTGACCTTCTACAATGATATTACAGTTGTGGTGGATAAAGGAAAAGCAAATCACATTATCTACCTCGACACGTGCAAAGCATTCGACAGTATACTGCATGACATCCTTGTCTCTATATTGGAGAGACATGGATTTGACAGATACACCATTTCGTGGATAAATAATTGGTTGGATAATTGCACTCAAAGAGTTGCAGTCAGTGGCTTAATGTCCAAGTGGAGACCAGTGACAAGTTGCATTCCTCAGAGGTCAGTAATGGGATTGGCACCATTAACAGCTTGTGGGATCAAGTGCACCCTCTGCAAGTCTGTTAATGACACTGAGTTGTATGGTGCAGTAGACACTCTGAACAGGAAGGAATACCATCCAGAAAGACCTTGACAGGCTGGAGAGGTGGCCTGTATGAACTTCATGAAGTTCAACAAGGCCAAGTGCAAGGTCCTGCACATGAGATGGCACAATCTCAAGCACAACTATAGGCTGGGTAGAGAATGGATTAAGAAGGGTAGAGAATGGAGTAAGAACAGCCCTGAGGAGAAATACATGGGGGTGCTGACTGATACAATGCTCAACATGAACTGGCAATGTACACTTGCAGCCCAGGCCAACTGTGTCCTGGACTCCATCAAAAGAAAAGTGACCCTTAGGTTGAGGGAGGGGATTCTGCTCCTTTGCTCTTCTCTCCTGAGACCCCACCTGCAGTGCTGCATTCAGCTCTGGGGTCCCCAGTACAAGAAAGATATTGAGCTGTTGGAGTGAGTCCAGAGGAGGCCATGAAGACGATCAGAAGGCTGGACCCCCTCTCGTATGAAGACAGATTGAGGGAATTTGGCTTGTTTAGCCTGGAGAATGCTACGAGAAGACCTTACAGCAGCCTTCCAGTACCTAAAGGGGTCCTACAGGAAAGCTGGAGAGGGACTGCTTACAAGAGCATGGAGTGAGAGAACAAGGGGAAATGGCTTTAAGCTGAAAGAGGGGACATATAGATGAGATATTCTTCCCTGTGAGGGTGGTGAGACCCTGGCATAGGTTGCCCAGAGAAGCTGTGGCTGCCCCTGGATCCCTGTCAGGGTTCAAGGCCAGGATGAGTGGGGGGCTTTGAGCAACCTGGTCTAGTGTAGGGTGTCCCCTATGGCAGGGGTTGGAACTAGATGGGATTTGCAGTCCCCTCCAATATAACCCATTCTATGAAGATAACTACAATGCCATGTGTAAATGGAGCCTTTCTAAATATATTAAAAACTCAGGGAAGTCGCATACCATGTTTTGAAAACAATTTTCAGGCCATTATCACTAGAAATGACATTAGTAGGTACCTCAGGAATGCCTTCACACATCACAGAGTTGATATTTCCCTATATTAAGCTGTAGAACTATTTCAACATATTTTCTTGCTATATTCACAGAGGAACTACACTTCTAATTTCTAGAAAATCTACTTGAAATTGAACTTTGGAGAGATTTTGATATCACAGTTATGCACAAAAATAATAAAAAGGGGAGTTTGGGGGCTAGAATGCCTTTGCTGCTTTATATAAGGTAAAGTCTTCGCTGGTATCCACGCCTGCTAATTTATAATCATAGAAGGTTACAAATGCACAGTGAGTGTATGTGACTGGCTTGGAAAATGAACTGCACTTACATTACATATATGAATGCACAGGAAGAATGAGAAAAATTACAGAGATAATCTGATCTCTTTAGATTTTCAACACAGGCTGTGATCCATGCAAGGACGAGCAGCAAGACCAAAAGATCCAGCATGAAAATGCCCACTGAGATGTTGAGATAAAGGTGTAGGTTCCTATGTTAGGATCTGCTGGGTGTTATTTTTTTTTTTCGGCTTGGGTTTTTTTTTTTCTTCCCTCCAGGACTCACCCCAGACTAAATATAAAGTTGGCTGCAGCCTGTTCTGGATTGGCCAAAGCAAACAAACCCCAGGGGATCCCAGCAAATTGCCAGCCTGCCCCCCACCCCATTCCATATATACCATGCCACTACTTCAGTTAGCACTGTAACTTGATTTCCAGGCAGACAATAATTTTCTCTGGAGAGAAAATGAGAGAGAGAGGCAGAAAGAGAAGGAAAAAAAATAATAATCCATGAGGACTGGAAACGCAGAATAGCCCAGATTCAACGAGAAATTTAGTTCTGATTGTTTTATTTACCAGCAGGCAGCCCTGAATACCAATACACACTTAAGGGAAGGCTAAAATATTTATTACTACGTGATCTGGGATGGATTCAGCATTATCCTAATTGCTTGTAGCAGAAGACTAGCAGATAGCTTTTAGACCTTTTTGATCTCTTTATGTAGCGCAAGGCATTAGCTAAACGTTTCCCGGTTTGGAAGGCTTTGAACAAGAAGCACCCATCTGTGAAACCGATAGCGTAATCAACAGGCTCCCTGACATGTCAGGAACAGGCACTCACTGACCAGTTTTGGTGGGGTAAGAACAAAAGCTGCAAATCCTGTATTAATGTCAGTCAGTCTGTCAGTCAGTCAGTCCGTATGTCAGTCCGTCAGATGCGTGTGCGTATGTACAGCTGGCAAACAGCCCGCTTGCTTTCCAAAATAAGAACAACAGGCAGGTTTCTGACAATAAATCCAACAGAAACCGTATGCATGAGAGTAAAAACCCCAACCAGTGAAACTGTGAGGTGTGTAACACGTGGCAGGCGAAGACTTCAAAGCACTTAACGTATATTAATTAGCAAAGGAGGGAGGGTTCTTCTGCCCACCGCAAACAAAGGCAGAGCTGCCCAGTTTCAGCAGGGGCAGGACTTTGTTTTTTCTTAAAATGTATGTAAGTGTAATCAACAGTTCTTTGAAACAAATCCATCTTTACAGGCAGGTGTAGCGCAGCTCTTTTCCAGCATTCATACACTGCTGTGTATTTTGCCTAATGAAAGAAAATAAACCCAACTAAAATCTTTGGCACTGAATTCTCACCCTTTCGGAAGACATTCTACATTATCCATAAATAACAAAGTACTAAATCTAAATATTTAGGCCTAGATACTCCATGGATGGCTTAGTACCAGGCAATGAAGTGCAACGAAGCTGGTGAAGGGTTTGAAACACAAGTCCTGTGAGGAGCAGCTGAGGGAACTGAGGCTTTTTAGTCTTGAGAATAGGAGGCTGAGGGGAGACCTTACCGCTCTCTACAACTACCTGCAAGGCGGTTGCAGAGATGTTTGGGTTGGTCTCTTCTCTTGGGTGACAAGCAATAGGATGAGAGGGAATGGCTTGAAATTGCACCAGGAGACATTTAGGTTAGATATTAGGAAGAATTTCTTCACTGAAAGGGTAGTCAAGGCATTGGAACAGGCTGCCCAGGGAGGTGGTGGAGTCACTATCCCTGGAGGTATTTAACAGGCGTGTAGATGTTGTGCTTGAGGACATGGTCTAGAGCAGAACTCGACAAGGTTAAGCTGCAGTTGGACTCAATGATCTTGAAGGTCTCTTCCAACCTAAGTGATTCTATGATTCTATGGTATGTTACACACTGGATTAAATTCATGTGACAGCATCTCTTGGTGCAGGGGGGATCTCATATGATAGAGAAATATTCTTTTGGTACAGACTATGCCTTCTCAACGAGTCTTCGTTATTCATCACAGTATGAGAACATCTGGGTATAATCATAAACTACAAAATAAAAACCCCCAAAAATGCTGCCAGTCAGCTCTCAGCCCTCCCTTGGGGCAGTCTGTGCCCCGGCAGCTCTCACACACCACCACCTGGCTCCCTGCTCCTTAGCTTCAGCACCTATCAGTGGCTGCACTCGTGTCCACCCAGAAGTAATTACAATAGTTAGATGCAAGGCTAATAACTTGCCTAAGAATCATAAATGACTACAGATTTGGGAAAAAATGCTACATCAGGTATTTTTTTGTGCCTCATGAGCTTTATGAACACAGTTATCATATGATAAAAAAGCCGCAATTTGTGTCAGATTTCCTTTGAACGTCTCCCTACTTACAACATTTTCAAATCTCTAGATTCCACCTGTCCAAAAGATGTGAAAGACTTAATAACTGATTTTTTTTTCTTCTTTTATATGAACTGTAAAGTTTTCAAAGTCTAATGGTGTTGTAGCTGTTTAGGAAATGTTTTGTAAAACGTCCTCCTCACTTCTTCTTAACCTGTGTCTCCCTGTAATAAACCTTGATTTTTAAATATTGAGTTTTAAACAAACTTTTGGGAAGCTATTGTTGCTAAGAAATAGTAAGTATTTTTGTAGAGATCCTAGGAAAGTCACGACCTAGTATCCATGTTGCAGGACTAGTGAGTTTGTCTTGTGTGGCAAGACACTATGGGCTGTGACTGGCCGGTAACGTAAGAAACCATTTAATGGCAAATGTTGTTTGTATTCATAGAGGAAAAAGTAATCAGGAAATGTTTAAGTAGCCTTACCAAACTTGGAATAATAATAATAAAAAGGATACTTTTAAGAAGTCTGTTGAGATTAAAGGACAAAGATTTATTTAATGAGTATTCAAATTTATGGGCTCTCGTAAGAATTAAGCAAGCTTATAAAGACTATTTTGAGAGCTGAATGGCTTTCACATAATGAAGATGGTTGATAAGGCTTGGCTCAAACATTTCAAATACAAATGAAAACAAAGGGACACCTCAGAAAACATGGTGATTAAGTAAAAATCTCAACAGTGAAAGCAATATACAAATTTCACTATCATTTCATAATCCGAAAAGGCTACTAAGACCAACCCGCAAAGGTGCTGAACCTATGAAAGGATGACAACAGGCAATTTTGAATCTAGACAAGCATGAAAGAAGCATGTTTTTCTCCTTCTGTGTAGTTATGGAAACAGAGAGATATAAAACCCCTCCTAACTGAACAAGGGCTTTTTTCCTCTCTCTGCTCCCATCCGCAACTTTACAGCTGTCACCACAAGTCATCCCGCTTGCTCCTGCAAGCCAGCAGGCAGCAAGCAGGCATCTAAGGCGAGGAGAGAACAAAAGAGGCTGCGATACAGCTTCAGTTCAAATGACAGCCTCACCAGGGCTCCAGCTTGCACTGGGAAGACAAAGTTGTAAAGTTTTACGAAAGAATTGAAGTAAATTTCTTTTCTAGAGGTCTTAGCGGGAAATCAAAGATCTATTTTAATTTAAGATACTAGCAGCTTCTCTTGCTAATGACCGAAATATCTAGACCAATAGCTCCCCAACAGTAGTTTGCAGGATGACAGGGGTCCATAAAGCCACTTGCACTGTTCTGAAAAGCCAGATGCAGTGTAAAACTTTAACTGTTTCTAGTTCTGAATCCGAGTGGTGAAGTCAGTGAAATGTAAATGTCGAGGGCTGACAGGTATCTGGTCAGATGTTGCTGAAACCGTTCGGCTCTGGAGAGGGGACATGCTACAGCCTTAGGTAAACTGAAAATAACGGGATCTAAATGAGATGGAAGAGCCTTGATGGGAATTGATTTGTCTGTTTCATGATGAAAATCAGAAATGTGCTTACATAGATGATGTAGAAACTTTCTTTGGTACGCTGGGCTTAGTGAAAGCCACCTCAGTGTTCACACTGATTTGTTTTCTTGGGCTTAAATTAGAATATAATCCATGGTGCCAAATTTAAAATGGAAATAGATGGAAATATGCTGTTTTACTGATCTGTGACACCCTGAAACTAAGAATCCTACTGCTTTGGAGAAGACGGCTGCCACTAGTGTCCTCTCAAAGGACAGATGCTTTCTCGTAGCCTTAAATTCAGTGATGAGATCTCCAAAAAGCAACATACAGAACTGGAAATGAAATAACCATCGTTTATTGTCTGTGGTCTTTTTCATTTTTATTTTGCTTCTTTCAGGAGAAAAAAAAAAACAGTTGGTGATTATTTACTTTGTCTTCAATGATATTTTGCCCTGTGACACGAGAGTAGAACCTGGTGTCTCTAACTAGTGTGAGCTGAGTGTCGGAACTGGTTTCAGGAGAGATAATTATTATAATTCCGTTTATTATTTCTCATTTCTCTAGACCATTAATTTTCATGTATCATATACATATTTATGAAAAATCGTGGTTCCTTTAATTAACTATATGGTATTAGCAGTTTATATGTACAAATGAACAACCCTGGGAACAAACTCATTAAAAATCTACGGCTAAACTTCAAAGGCTTCGGGATTTCACCTTTTGCGTACTTGCCCTCTCCCCGCTCCGGCAGCAGAAGGCTAACATGTATTTAAAAAGAACAAATATCTACCTGTGCAAAAGCTGCCCTTTACATTTCACAGGAAATGTCAATATTTCAAGAGTTGGTTTTGTCTTTGCAAGTATCCCTGACCCTTCCTGCGGACAGAAGATTTGATACACAGGGGTTTGAAAACAAAACCGGCTCTTAATTTTAGGGTTTTTCTTCCGTATGCATGAACATTTTTACTTTGCTGAATAAAATGTCATTAATAATGACAATATGGCACAACTGTCATGTCTCACTGCGCTGACGTCTTCAGGTTGGTTTGGAAGCATTTTTCTAGGTCATTATTTTTAATTAAGACAACGAATTAGTATATTTTTATTCAAAATGTCAAACTGTTTTAATCATACCACAAATATGAAACATTGACCTAGAAAGTAAGATGCTTCTCTGGTACTAAATAGCAACAACGTAATTAAAAGCATGACATTCTAAAATGAAAATAGAGTGTTTGACCATTTTACATCTTAATGAACTATCATGTCTACTCGCTATTTAAATTTTATTAAACTGGATAATAAATATAAAATAAATTTTGAAACAACATCATCTCTCGTAACAAATTCTGGAAATATGTACTTTGCTAATGATGGTTAAATGACTTTTTTAATTAGCACAATTTGGAAAAAACCCTCTAATTGAAATGGTGTCTTACAGGAAAAAAGTAGTTTCAAGGACAATTTATTTCAGTGAAGACTCTGTCAATACTACATCAGGCGGGAGCTATTTATCTATAATCAGAACTTGCTTTAACTCCGTTACGGCTGTGCAGTATCCAGTGGAGTTAAACTGATTCTAAGCCCTTTTAAGTGACACCAAGTGTTTACCAGTTCTAACCCACACACCAGTTTAACTGAGAAGAGAATCTGGTTCCCATTACCCCACTGTAAAGTAAATATACAGGCACGTGCTTGTAATGCCATCAAAGGAGCCTTGATTCTTGATTTCCTGGCACTTCTTAATTCTAATTTTCTACTCAACTTAACTTAGGTCTTTGGTTTTATTTAGTTTTCTTTTTTCTTCCCTTAACAGTTACATCTTTATTCTTCGACTCCCTCTTGTACACTTCTGATTTTTTTCCCTAGCTGTATTTTTTAAAGGTAGTAATATATCATTGAAGAATGTGATTAAGATAATTCAGTACATTCCTAAGGACATTAAATTGCTAGACTGAAGTGTAATTTGGGTAGGCTGCAACTATTTTTAAAAAATACATAATGCTGTAAGTGCAAAATAGAAGTGAAGATGAAACAGCAGCACTGGGGTCCTTAACTGCAAGAACTGTAAGAAACGGAAAAAAACCCACCTAGAAGATTTAGATTAAATTTTGCAAAATGCCCAAGTAACTTTTAAGCCTTGGACTTAACAGCTCTTGAAAATTTAACCTACCTATAATTTGTCACAGAGAAAACCCATGGTTTCTCCTGAAATAATAGGGTCAAACTGCTTTTGACTAATCTAAGTAATGTCAAAGGTTAAAAAGATAAAGCTGGAAGCAAAGTACCTACTCCATAAAACAGCCATTCACCGGGGCTTTAAATCTCTGCTTGTTCTACAGGGAATAGTCTGAAATGACAACTCCAGAGAGAAAGAAGGCATCCCCTTTTGTAGGGGACTATACAATTCTTATCTTAATCATGCCAGTTTTACATTGTTTTAACACAATTCTTTAATACTGGCTTGAGGAAAAGAAGTCAGAGTTCCGACCTGGAAGTGTGAACTCTGTAAATGAAAATAACCCCTTAAAAGCAACCATGGAGTATCACACAGAGCTTCTAGAAGAGAAAAAGACATTCAACGAATTACTTGGTTTGACTCTAATGAAGAACAACCCTTTTCAGATCCTTTTTGAAAGCAAAAAGATAATATGGTTTCTGTATACTCACACATTTGCTGGTGAACCAAAACAAGGTCTTCCCTATCCCAAAAATTAGAGAGCCATAAAGAATTCTAGTATGTTGGACTTTGCTTTTAAGATGTAACAAGGTAGCTGCTGTAGATCTGTATGAAAAATGAGGCTGCTGATTATATTTTGGGGTAATTTTATTTTTTTCTTAGAAGAAGTGGGCCAAGTAGACTTAATAAGGAAAATCCAGAGATGTGAAGCTAGGAGTAAACCTAGTGAAAAGCGATCTCAGAGCAGGATAGCCATAAAGAAAGACTGTAAAGCAAGAAAATAAAAAATAAAACTGTAAGGACCGTGCGTTTCAAAGGACTGTGCCAAGACACAGAAAATGGAAGGCATGATCTTAAGTGCCACAGGTAGAGAGGTCAAGACCATAAAGAAAATCTGACACTACTAACTGTGCGAAGCAGGGTTGTTTCAGGACTGTGCCAGCGGCAGAAACCAGCCTGCAGATGATGAAAGAGGTTGTTTTACATCACAAAAAACACATAGCACCTCACATGCACATACCGAAAGTGATCCAGGAACATTAGCAGCTGTTACGCTGGAGTTAAATCCTCATAGACCAGGCTAACTCTAAAATAATGCAAGCATAAAAGAATTTAAAAAGTTTCCTAACTTTCTAAGTGACAGGTATGAAGAGAGAAACCCTCTGCTACATTGGACCTTCCTCAAAGAGACTTCTTTCCTCCCATGAAAACAGAATTATTACTATGCAGCTGTGGCAGATGTTAGTATATGAATATTTATATATCCAGAGGATATTTTGGTCTACCTTACCGGGCATGTTAATATTTGAATAGATTAATCAAAGCACTGAGTTCATGAAGCAAATTGCCCTCTCACCTCCTCATAGACGGATGCGGTTCATGTTCTGAATGACGTGATGCTCCTGAGTACTCAGCCCCAAAGCTCATGACTGCAACATCTTATCAGGTACCTCCACACCCCAAAAGGGAGTGCAGGGTAGCAGTGCTGGGTTTCGAAAGGATCCAGGACACTATGACAAAACAGCCCAGTATGGCATGGTGATGAGTGAATATCACTAGCTTAGAACCGAATGCAGGCTGACCGGATGGCATTGCTGTGTTGGATTAAGTTATAGATCATCCCTTTAGGAAAGACTTCCAGCTGTGCCACTGGCTCACACATATAACTAATCCACCCTTGGACCTGTGACCACAAAGTCCTCCTGCCACAGTACAGAACAGTTCACCTCAGCAGCTCAAGTTTCCTTTAACTCAGACCACTCTAAATCACCCTTCTGACATCTAAAGCAACCACCAAACATGTCCCGAACCACTGGCTGCAATGGTTGGTGGAAACTTCACCAATAAACCTCAAATGCATTTTTTTTTCCATGCAACTACAGAAAATGTAGAGCTTGCATGAATACTGGTAACACAACAAAATTTTTTAACCAGAACTGAACCGAGTTTCTTTTTTAGAAATGCATTATGTAGACGCTCACACACACACACACGAAAGGCGCTGACATTACTGTGGGAGGAATCTAAATGGCATTAAAGCAAGACTACACTTCAAATTGCTTTTCATGCCTTAAAAACCAGTGAAGGAGAACAATGTACTGTACATGCCTATTCATTTCTAGTAGACTGGAAAGTAGCACAACTCTTGCCCTTTTATCAATTTCAGGTTGAAGTATTTATTTTGTATACCCATTTTCAAGTTTATAACTTCGCATATACAATATACCTGCACTGGCAATATATATTGTTAACTCAGTCTTATTTCCCAGTATTAAGGATATCGCATGCGGATCAATGTTTTTAATAAGAAGAATCACAGCTGTCCTTGAGTGACGGAAAAATAACCGAGCTATCTTTATTAAAATCTTTATTCCTTTTTTTTTTTTTCTTTAAATGAGAAGTGGGGCATTCTTGGAAAAATCTACAAAATATTTAAGGAAAACATCTGAGCAAGTTGCTTTTTCTCAAGGCTGGGAAATGCTAGAAAGATCTTTGATGTGTCAGCTTTGACAGTTGTTTCAGTCCACCTCTGTTAGCGCTGCAGCAGACGGCTGAGGATGCGATTGCTTGCCTTGTGCTCACTGGTCCCTCGGAGGACAGGAGAGCACTCCTCACCATACTGCTTATTAAAGTTGAATCGTGATAAACACACTTGCCTACTTTTACACAGAGTACATATTTTGGGTTGAAATTAATCAAATCTACATTTAGCTGTGTAAAAGGCATTTAGTCTTAACTTCGTTATCCAGGCTCCTTCGGCAGGCAGAGACAGGCACCTCCAGACGGAGAGTCTTCTCGCTTCCTTGGACATCTGTTTCAGCACAGCTGGGTTTCCCCCAGGATTGTCCATCTCTCTCTATTAAGTAGAAAGGAAGGCTAGCTGATTAGCTTTGATTAGCCATCCACATTTTGCAACTCCTTTGATCCAGCTGGGTTGACTCTAATCCACTGAAAGGCAGAGATTGCTGAGGGCTGCCCGCATTGCTCCCAGTGGATGGGGAGCACCCGGCACTGGAGCCACTGGCATTAAGGACACCATGCATATGCTGGCAGCTGATTAGGACAAAAAGTGGTCTCTTGGTCCAGGAAAATCAGCACGTGACTTTTTTTCACTGTTTGGGAAGTCACCGGGAGGAATTGAAGAGGCTTCTGAAGCCATGAAAGCTATGAAAGCTCTGAAAGAAAAAGCACGTGAACTGAATGCAGAGAGGGAAAGGGTTTACTTTTGACAACCAAGCTGCTGGTCTGGGCATAACTGAGGTAGAAAACTGTTCTAACCCAAAGGCTGGATGACTGCTTTTAAATGGTAGCTACATAAAAGTAAATCTTAATTAGCACTGTTTTGTTCCTGGCCTATTCTAGTGCAACTTTCATTACAAAATTGCCATTCAGAGCCCAGGAATATTTGCCATCCAAAATTACATTGAAGAAATAAGAGTAATAATTTGTATATCCACAGAGACCAAGGAACTGCAGTAGCATATCAAAGAGAGGGGAAAGAGAGGGGAAAGAGAGCTAGATATGCATAGGAGGCAATTTATTTATTTAAAAGCATTCAGGAAAGCTTGTCTTTAATCTGAACTACTTCTGCCAAAAAAATAATAATTTGAATGAGTACCGAATGAAGGGCAACTTAAGACTTTGATCTCTTTATGTGTTTACGCCACCCCACTGTGCGATGGCCTCACCATCCCCCGCCACACGCTGCTGGCTGATTTTCTTAGGAGCCGCTACTCATCCCCAGTTGAATCCCGAGCCGCGGTCGGTCTGTGATCCTTAATGCGCCGCCATCCCAGAACCCCTGACCCTGCCGGCACGACAGCCCTTCCCGCGACATTTCGAGGACAGGCACGGGGCAACCTCCGCCGCCTCATTTGATGGTGACATTGACAAACGACGTGTGCGCTCTGGCTTTGGAAATCCGAAGGCGCCCTCCGCGATTCCGATCAGAGAAGCAGCGTGTCTCCGTTTGCTTCAGAAACCACGTATACATCATTTGAAACATTAAGAGCCGCAGCCAGGCTGGGACTTAGCACTCCAGCTTTACCCTGCAACCCCAGTCTCCTGGCTGACAATGAAATGCTTCGTTGCTGCTCTGCCAGGACGTAATTTTCTTTCCACCCAGCAACAGGCACGAAGGCATTTGAAATCACACTGTAACCCTGACAGGCGCTCTGAAGCCTTTCAAGGCCAGCAGAAAGAAAAAAGGCAGAGAGGGAGTGGAAGAAAGACAGGAGGAGCATGCAAGGATGGGGAAACTACACTGAATTAGAGTTAATTAAACCCAAGCTCTGACAATGTTTAAATAACAGGATTTTACACCTAGCCCTGGAATGCCTGTACGAGCTGTCATTTAATTTAAAAGAGCACAATAGCTAAATGTCAGTCTCCAGGCAGATCTTTTGCATCTTTCTGATACTGTATTAAAAAGTTATTATAATGCAGAAGTTCGGAGGGTTTCTTTTTTCAGAGTTTGATAATAGCCTTCTCAAACTTCACACACACTTGATATGGCACTTCTCCTTGTGAAGCCGGGAGGAGAGCTACCTGGGATAGCTTGAGGAAATCAAAGTGCCCAAATCTGGAAATTAATCTCCTAAACTAAGAAGATTAAAAAAGGGAAGCATTTTCCTAGCAAGAGAAATCATCTAATAGTAAACTGCCCCTACAATAAAATTGGTTTATAAAAAAGACCAGAACCACCCCCTCTCCCCCAATTTGTAAAACACTGATGAAGACTCAGTGAATATTGTATTGCATGTTTTAAAGAACAGTGCTAATGCTCGGCAGTGCTATGTTCAGCTTTTCATTTTCAGCGTGCTCTAAGGCCCTCATTAATTCTTCCACATCCTGCTCAGTGATGGTTGCAGATCTCTCTTCAATTGTGAGTTTTCAAAAAATGTTTTCTCAGCTTGAACTGATACAAATTAGCATTTCTAATCAAAACCAAAAGAACCAGAAATTAAGGACTATATTTAAAAGAAATGCCGATGACGTAATCTTTTATATTTCGAGCTCCTTTCTTAAAAATACTGTATCTTCAATGAAATGTGGCTATTTCTTCAGCTATCCAACACTTACAATTTTGCTATCATCCGTTTTGGTATTTAATCTCATATTATGCACAAGACCCCCAAAAGCAGACACATGCAAAATGTCCAAAATTGTAAACTCAGTTATATAACCAGAATTATATGGAAGAAAAATGCAGCAAACTAATATCATCTCAAGAATGATCCTGATGCCCTAGAGTATATTAAGAACAGTATTGAGGGCTCCTGGTGACATAGTTGACATATCCATCTGAATATGTTTTGGACAAAACTATTAAAATAAATTAAGGTCACAGAGGTCATCCATGGCAGAGGTAGTAATTTAGAAGACATGCTAATTCAGAAGCTCCTTGCTCTCAAAAAGCAGAAAACAGCCTTATTTTGCACTAGTCAGCTGGAATTACCCCACTAGTGGGTGTCCCTCCAGATAGAAAATGAGAGGATGGTAGCTGAGCTTCAGGTGCCCTTGGTGTAGATAGTACAAATGGGATACTTCCATTCAGCCAAAAGTACAAGCAGAAAGGTAATCACCACGGACACATTAAAGTCACCCAAGGACTGGGGTGGGCACAAACTTCAGGGAAACATAGGAAGTGTGTAACTAGCACTGCCTGACAGTGGAGCACCCAAAAACTCACTGGGCACCTTGCTTCTGAGGCTGCACCTCCCTGGATACTAACCATCCAGCTCTCAGTCCCAAGTGAAACTCCACTTTAAGCCAGAGTTGAGCATCATTTAGAGGCTGAGGTAGCTGGGCTTGTTCAGCCTGGAGAAGGCTGGGGGGGGACCTTATTGCAGCCTTCCAGTACCTGAAGAGAGCTTATAAGCAGAAGGGGATTCAACTTTTTAAAAGGATAGACAATGGTAGGACAAGGGGGAATGGATTAAAACTAAGGGAAGGAAGGTTTAGATTAGATATTAGGGGGAAGTTTTTTACAGAAAGAGTGGTGAGGTGCTGGAACAGGCTTCCCAGAGAAGTAGTGGATGCCCCATCCCTGGAAGTGTTGAAGGCCAGGTTGGATGGGGCCCTGGGCAACCTAGTGTAGATCCAGGCCTGAGATTGGTGGCCCTGCCTGTGGCAGGGGGGTTGGAGCTCTATGATCTTTGGGGTCCCTTCCAACCCATGCCATTCTATGATTCTGTGATCATTTCTGTCCCGGGTGCAGAGTTGCAAAGCTTGGGGGATATGTTCTCCAAAAATAGTGAATAATTGATTTCTGGCTGAATGGTGGAGCCTGAAAGCTACATTTAAAGGTATGACAGACTGGAAATAGGACTTCTGTAAGGGTTGTCTTTGAAATTGTGTAAATACTGCAGAAATCAGGCAAATGGGGTGGATTGGTAGACTGACGGACTGTACCACGGGCTGAATCTCTCTTCCAGAATGCATTTATGTGTACAGATAACCTTCCCTTCTTTTTGGAGTCTGTCAAATGTTAAATAAATGATCGTCTGAAATACAGAGTGCTCTTTGTAGGAGAATGCAACATCAAACTCTTTTAGCAGTTCTCCCTCTCATGTGTACCTGAAAGAATTTCAGTGGCGTACTACAATACGATGGGGTCGCTGAGACACAACATTATCCACACTGCGAACTGCGGAGCCGAGCAAAAGGTGCCAGGAAATCAAATACTGTGATACAGGACAAATGACAACAAATAACTCTTTATTTCAATCTGGTGGAAGCAAAAGCAGAAAGGGACAACACACTGTGAAAAATACAGGAAATGAGAAAAGCTTGGGCTATTAATAGTTTCAGTATAAATTAAAGTAGCACAGGGAGAAATATTCCCTCCGCCCCCCCCTCTCTGTTGGGCCCTACTGCCCTACTAAAATCTTCTCTCTTTAAGCAGTAACCTTCATGGGTACTAACATGGGTCTAGATTTGCTTGTGTGCTTCCCTCTTGCTGAGAAATCTGTCCTTCTTAATTACTTCTAGAGCAGTGACAAAAACCTTGTTGATCCGACCAGACAAATTCTGGCAAGTAAAACATTCAGAACTGTAACTATGAACATGCCGACCGCTGAGAGACGGGGATGATAATAGCACTGTTGATAACAATGAAAGGGACATAGGGAAGGATGAGAACTTAATTTTTGGCCATGTTCCATTTAAAGCAACTACAAAAGACATCTAACAGAGATGTCGGAGGCAGAGACTCTGACAAGTCATCTAAGAGAAGATGTCAAAGAGGCAAGGGGCTGCTTACAGAGATTTCACTCCCTGGCTGAAGTAATACATTCTTCCTTCTGGACTGTCTCCCCAGAGACTGAATACAGGTATAATAATAAACGATTTCTTTTTCTTTTAATTGAGAAGGCAAGACAGTCTTAAAGGATCTTGATATGAAATACATTTTTGTTACAAAAACCTCACGGTAGGAAGTGTGCTGCCATCAGAAGCAAGCAGTTGCTCCCTTTTCCTGAGGGAAAACATGCAGCAGCTCTGTGGTTTCCAGTGGGCAGATAGGCTGGTGGAAATGTTTCGGTGCTTTACTGTTTATGCTTTAAATAGAAAAGATAAATTTCTATGGGTTTATGGCTTTGAATGGCGGGTCACTTGTGCTTGGTCTCCTCTCTGCAGTCTGTCAGAGCATTATATGATGCATACTCAAATAGAGCTCCTTCTCTCAGAGCCTTGAAGATTTCCTTCTTCCATTCTTCTTTCCTACTCAAGGCTGTTGTCACTTGAATATTGACAGCATTTTACATGATTCATCATGCTAAGTGATTGATATTGTGTCTATTCGAATTAAAACCAAATGAATGAGTACCACCACCCTGTTTGAATGGGCTTGCTGCTTTTCCAGGCCACCGTAGGGATATCTGTATTTTAATCTCCACTGCTCTCTATCAGTCATGAAAAGATTTGATCTTTATTGATGAGGAGAGTGAAACCGGGGCATGGACATGAAGGAAAAGCATTAAGAGGCCATTTGTGAACCCCACTGCATTGCAAGAAGCTCTCATCATCAAGACACTCAGGAAGGGCTTGACTATAATGGACACTGAGTCACGGGACTGCAGTGATGTCTGGCTATGCTCTTCAGAATTTAATACTTTGCAGTGACTGTTGCCTTTCTGTAGATTTAAATAATGCTTCCTTGGAAGATTCAAGTATTCTTTTCCTCCATTTATTCTGAGGTCAGATTTGTCTGTTGCCAGGATGAAGCTGATGCCTTCAGAAAGTCCGGGTTAAGCACTTTCTGCACAAGAGATGCTGGTATAACCTTGCATCAGTGTTTGTGGGCAGACTATAGACTGATAAGCATCAGTACCAGAAACGGTGCCAATGACCAGGGAAGCAACTGTACCTTCTGGAGGATCAGAATTTAGTGATAGGGAGCTACATGGCTACATTTAGGGGAACCTCCCTTGCACTACAGACTCTTTTTGTGCCCTTCATGTACCTGTGGCAGGAGCTTTCCCTATCTCTAGAAGGGTCTTTCTGTATAATTTCAGTTTCAGCTTGTCCTATAGTGTTTCTGCTCCCCAAGTCCTTCACCAAGGTCCTTCCAGGCAATATGTTGATGCCTGCTGGACTCTTCGGCAATGATAGTTTTGCCAGGAAGAACATATTTTTTAGAAAAGGCAAGGAAAGCACTCTTACTCTCTGTTCTCCAATTCCTAGAGGTCTGCCAGATGAGGAAACGCTGTGATTCCCATTCAAGTCACTCTAACAGAGTTTTCCATACAGTGTACATGTACTATGTACAGCACACTAAAAGTTTTTTTATTATTATTATTACCAGAAAACAGCCTTTATTTGCCATCTCTGACTTAAATGTACACACCTATACAGAAGAGATTCTGTCACCACCCCTACTTGTGTCTGCAGCACATCTGGAGCCCCGTATCACAAAGAACATTTTTTCTTTTCTGTAATTCTATGGTTGCAACACAGAAGCCCAGTATTTCAGAAAATGCAAATGCTGCTGAATTAGTGGTTCTGTGGCACTTAAACCCCCCCGAGCAGCATAGTTGAGAGAACCCTCCCTGGATTTCCAGTGACTGTGTTTTACAGTAAATGAATGATAAAAGATGCACTGCTTGGATTCTTGTCTTTGCTAATAATTTCCAATATATATGAAGAGAATGAAACGTTTAAACTCAGGGATGGGGGATTAAAGGATATCCATGATGAATGAGCTGTAGAGCTGAAGAGAATTTGTTGTACATCCTGACCAATATAGCAGTGAAAGTAATCAATCCATTACCTCTCTACTGAGAGAAATGGCAGAGAGATAAGAGGATAATGAATACCAGGCACAATACTGATAAGGAAGACACTTAAAATGACCAGCCAGAATATATTCCATAGTTAATAGTGCTGACAAAAACAGTGACAAAGTAATAATTTATTCATGGAGTAAGAACCATTCCTGTGAAAATCAAGGTAGCATTTTAAATTAAGGCTACTATTGAAATCGGAGTAGCCTTATTAACCGGTAGCCATTTAATGAAGTATTGTAGAAAAGAATACTTTTAAGGGCTCATTTTGCCATTAACATATGGGCTAAATTACAAAGTCCTGTTACTTACAAATGCAGATTTTTTTTTCCCTGCCAAACCCTTCTGGCTTTTTCCTTAACCCTTTTCTTTAATGCAATGAAAATTCATATGAAGCTCTGCATATTCACATGCAGCCTGGATGGATAATGCTTTTGCCCGGTGCTGACATGCCCCCTATCCCACAATCTTTTAAGAAGTTGACCTAGATTTTCAGTCCAATAATAACACTGAGTACTGCCAAGACTGAAATTTAAATATATTTGATGATTCAAAATGCAACACTTAATTAAGAAACCACACCTATCTAAAAACTGCAGGTAATAAAACCCATTTGTTTTTTTTTCTCTCTCTGCCTGAAAACTGTGCAGTATGAAGACTGTGAAACACAAACTGTTAGAGATATATAAAGAACAGCAGTGACTGTGTTCAATGAAATAAAATCTGTGTTTGCTCCAAATGGCTAAGGTTACAACTAAAAACCAGGCTGCTCGATCCTGATTTTCTTTTTGGATTTCATTATACCATTTCTTAAATGCTTACACTGTTTTCTAAGAATGTTTGGGGTCATTATGTGCTTGGGAACTGAGCCTGTGGTCAAGTACACTGGTTTTCCTGGAACACAAACAAGCTATCTAACTACATAACCTTCTGACCCAAATGTCCATTATTAAAACTTTAAAACTTCTATTTAAAAAAAAAATAAAAAATCTTCCAATTATTCAAAGAATCCCTCTCATATTTCAGTCCCGGCGCCAGACAGAGATGGGTTTAGAGGGTTTAGCACTTCCCACATACAATAATTTTCTCCCTGTATATCCACGACAGATACAGAACTGTGCTGTCAGATTTGTTGTCTCATCTTAAACAAAATTAAAACATAACTTTCAGGGACTTAATGATATTTTAAGAATTCTATTTTTACATGAAAGCAACTCTACATATCCATTACAGTTAGGAAATTATCTACACTAATAAATGGGCCCACTGCAATCCCTAACTGGGCAAGTACGTCTTTCCTTCTTTCTAATAAGGGTGGTGGAAGAGTTTTGTAAGCTTCAAAGTATTAGTTACTTAGGTCCTTGACTAGAAAGAGTCTGAGGGAGAAAACACTCACTAAATTAGGGAAAGGTTTCTTTGGTGGGCAGCAAAGAAATGTGTAGGGGACAGGGAAAATAGGTCTTTAATGTACCCATACAATATCTTCTGTTGCAAGAGCTTACAGAGCAGACGGCTGGAAGACAGAGGAAACAAGCTTCAGATCCCCCAGCTGCCTGTATTAACCTGCAGTCACCGAAAGCAAAAAGAGGGCTCGCTCGGTACTCTGAGCACAAAACAGACTTTTATTCAATTCCATCTGAGCTCACGCAGAGATAGTGACAGTTTTCTCAAAAGGGAACACAACTCGCTTTCTCAGCTCCTGAGCGTCGGTAACGAGCAGCTCTAATCGCCTTAGAGTGGCTCAAAATAACTGGGCAAAGGAAATACTGCTAAACCCGCCGCTGAAGTAAGCCCTGCTCTACTCCGAAGCGCCACTGTTTTGTTTTCATTGCTGTGGGTTTTGCAGGTCCAATCCTGACATGCTCCTGTGTCCTGAGTGCATGCAGAGACCGAGTAATTTCCTCAGACTCCCAATGCCCCGAGCGGCCACTGGTCCCTATGGCTCCAGAGTCTTTAAGAACCTGGATATTTGTCCAAACACACCCTCAATACCTGGGATAGAAAACCGCCGATGACAGACGCTTCCATCCTCCCACCTCCACCAAACCCTTCTTCTCTCCCTCCCTCTGCTGACCTTCATTCTTTCCTGTTTGCTTTTTCCTGTTTTTTTCAAGAATCCCTCTCACAGATTTTGGAGGTCTTGCTCATTCTGTCAATGACTCACTACAAGAAAGACATTAAGGTTCTGGAATGTGTCCAGAGAAGGGCGGCCAGACTTAGGTGGGGGGTGGGCTGTAGAGCAAGCCTTGCGAGGAGCAGCTGAGGGTGTTTAGCCTGCAGAGAAGGGTGCTGAGGGGAGACCTTATAACCACCTACAGTTAACTGAGGGGGTTGTAGAGGGGTGGGGGTTGGTCTCTTCGTCATTTAAAAGATGGGTAGATGAGGTGCTCAGAGATGTGGTTTAATAGAGGACAGGTATGGTTGGACTCGATCTGAAAGGTCTTTTCCAACCTATGGATTCTCTGTGTGTGTGCATGTGTGTGATTTTGTGGATTCCCAGGGGTAACTCTGAAAGGTTCCCCTGCATTGTGGGAATGTTCCCCATCAGTTCTAAAGAAACTGCAACCAAGCATCATGATGATTGCTGTAAGGACAATCTGTCAGGAGCCCATGGTGACCGTCCTCCTAATACAGAAACACAGACTGAATCATCTCTTTGAAGATTATTTCAATTCGTAGGAAATGAAATCACTTCTTTAAGTGAACATGGTCTTTTCTGGTTTACTTTGAACATGAGGTTTGCTATGATTGGGAAGAATGATGTTTAAAATGCTCAGTGCTCATCAACACCAATCCAACTGACAATGGTTTCCAGCTTGCAAAGTGATTGGGTCTGGCTGAGCAGGAGTTGACTCTCCCCAGTACATCATCACCAGGCTGCGCTGCGTATCGGTACCAAGCAAGGTGCTGGTAACACACCAGGGTTTGGCTGCTGCTGAGCAGGGCTGGCACACATCAAGGCTGTCTCTCCAACACCCCCTCAGCAGTGGGCTGGGGGTGGGCAAGGTCTTGGGAGGGGACACAGCCAGGAAAGCTGACCTGCACTGACGAAGGGGATATCCCATACCATGAGATACCCGCTTAGCTGTGAAAGCTGAGAGAAAGGAGGAGAAAGGGGGATTTATTCATTATTTACAACATTTGTCTTCAGAGCAACCACTACATGTGCTGATGCCCTCTTCCTGGGAAGTGGCCGGCCATTGCCTGCTGATGGGAAGTAGAGAAAAAATCTTTTATTTTCCCATGCTTCCAGGTGCGGTCTTTTGTTTTAGTAAACTGCCTTTATCTTACCCCACAAGGTGTTTTTTGTTTGGTTAGTTGTTTTTTCCCCATCTTATTTTACTCCCCAGCCTGTCCTGCTCAGCCCAGGAGTGGTAGAGTGGCTTTGGTGGGCACCTGGCATCCAGCCACGGTTAACCCACCACACAAAGCAAGACAAGGAATATGAGGAATAAATTAAATGAATAAAATTAAAATGTCAGCAGAGAAAGTAACTAATCTCCATCAAGTCTCTTATGTAATCCAGATCCTTTTGCTGCTGTTATTATTCAAAACCCTTAGGGAACTGAGGATCTAGGTCATCTGCAGGATAAAGAGTGTACTATCCAGGAATCAATATTCACAGTAGTAAATTAAATTATAGCCTTCTCCATGCAAAGAGTTTTATTATTAAAAAGGAGTGTTGACAATTTAAACTCAACAGGAAAAAATAAATCTAAGCTATCAGATAACTTTTTCACTGTGGCATCTCCCTATATACCATGCTGTCACTTAAATTGTCAATAATTCTATAGATACTGCATTTTCCCAGTAAGCATATGGTTCCTGTAATGATAGGCTTAGATAAGCCACCGCATCTGCTGGAAGGACCATTTCAATTAATACTGATAAGGTTATATTGCCATTAACACTGAAGAAACATCAGCACCATCCATGAGCCATCTGAGACATCCTAGAACATGCCTTTGGCATTTGCAATGTGATTTTTAACCACAGCAGTGTCATAACAGAATTTCTAATAGACAAATTGAATTACTGGTATGCTGGTAAACCAGCCTTGAGAGTTGCATTAGCTTCAACATCTCAGTGTAGTCTCCTACTGTCTCTTCCACATGCTTTTGGTGGTCAGATTGCATTTACCTCTGACCAACACCCCAATTTAGGACACTGCCCAGATGCAAAAGTCAAATCTTATGGTAGTTTTCAACCTAATTGAAGTTGATAGCATATGATTGGGAAGGGAAGGCAATTGTATAGCGTTTATCTAAGCAGTCACATTTCTGTTTTTAAACCTCCACAGAAAAGCTTCTCATTTCATGGTACATTATGAATCTCATTCATTGCATTAACTGATGAGGAAGGCAGACCGGTTTGATTGACTGCGTAAACTGGCAGAGCTCGACTCATCTTAACTGCACACTCCAGGGCATTCGTGCACCGCTCCGCACTGCGCCGGGGGCTGGCACAACCCCTGCAGCCTCCCTTGATCCAAAGCAAAGGGAAGTGCCCAAGTAGAAGACAGACAGCTTCCCCTTTCCATCTCTGACAACAAGCAGTTTCCTCGTCTAGCATTGGCCATGACTTTTTGGACTCCATTTCTTGTTGTAAGCTGATGAGAAAGAAAGAAATGTGTAGATCAAGGAGAAATGTTGCTAAAGAAATGCAGCACTATTCATGGAGGAGAATCAGCTGATTCCTTTTCTCAGATGTATATAATCCCACACAAAAGACTATAAAGCCACATAACAATGCCACTTTGGGAAACTTCAGAAACCCGTAATTCAGAAAACTCTGCAAGTAAAGTGTTAAGATCAGAACTGAGGAATGAGAGAAAGAATTGCTTCATTTTTAGCTCAACAGTCATGTAAGGTTCAAATACATCCAAACGCCAAAGTCACAGTTTGCTAGTTTATTAGAGAACACCCGAGGCTCAGCTTGCACGGAAAATTAGGAAGGTTTTCCCTAATTGTTTCCCAAGTGTACAGATGACAACACATAACTACGATTAATATATTCTTCTGCTTAACTTGGGAGGTGGAAGGCATTACTGTGAACCAGTGCTTCTCTTGCCAAATGAACCAGCAGATGCAGCAGGCCCAAGAGATGCTGAACCTTCTGATCCCAGAGACAGCCAAGTTGTCATGATGCTCCGGCAGCATCAGATGCCTTTGAGGAACATGAAAGCACCAGGCACTGCACACCGACACGTGAAGCGGGTTTTCACGTGCCACTCCAGACGAAGGCATTTGGGAAATAAACATGCGCCTGTCCTTCCAAGTTTACGTGACACCTAGGTGAGGGGAAAGGACCTCCTGAGATTATCATCTCGCTCTTGTTTCTGTAGTGCTCCTCCGCCATTCACAGCCAGAGAAGTGCCGAAATCACAGGACCCACCACGCCTGTCAGAACAAAGAGCTTCTGTCAAGTGCCTCTGCTGATCATAATTAAAGTGGCACACAAAAAAATTTAGAAAAATGGAGAAAGGGGGGAGCAGATGGATGGAAGTAGGAGCTGGTGGTGCACTTCTGGCTGCTTCTCCTCAGCAGTCAGATTGCAGCAATAACAATGGGCTTTCTTTCCTGATCCTATCCTAGCCAGATGATTAAATACCCCTTTTTGTCACTGCAGTCTCCTGGTGACTGAGATCTGCTCTGGTTATAGATGAACTATTCCTTAATCATAGTGAAAAAAACCCCCACCAAAGCGGCTGCATTCTGTAGCATTCTGCATTCACTGATGGGCTGAGAGCAATGCAAAAACCCAGTAAAAATGAAAAGCTATTGCACATTAACCTACCTGGCCCAGGAAGCACATGTTTGAAAGACCATTATAAAAGACCACTATTATGTTTGAGCATGAGGCACAATGTATTGCCAGAAGACAACCGATGGACGAAGCTGAAGAACAGCCAGATCTGACCAGAATCCAAATCCTACCCCTGTTTTATCCTGTCTTTATCAAGTCCAAATCGCAGTCCCTCCAGCTCCTCTCCCTCCCTGTCTCTACACACACCGAGTTAACAAAAAAATTCTTGTAGCTGTTAATGAAAGCTTATAGCCTGCAATATACCGTTGAGCTGCCCTGATTGTATCTAATACGCATTTTATTATTTCAGGATTAATAACAAGAACAACCGACAACACGACAATATACTTACATGGCACCTTAATTTGAAGATTGTGAAGGATATTACAAAAGACTGAATAAGTATTAATATGTCTTTGTCCCTGGCGAGCAGAAAACACTGATACACACACAAACAAAATTCATTTGGGATCTGAACAAAGAATCCCCAGCTCTGAGAAAGGAGGGTGTCCGTAAGCCGACTCGTACGCCTAACTTTAATTAGATATTAAAGTCCACTGCTGCCCCCTGACTGAGGTCAGTATGCCATGGAGAAGCTCAGCAAGCTTCACATCAGCCCAGGATGAGCTGCAGCATCCCATGGCACGCTGCGCTGTGCAGCACTGGAAGGTACAGTCCCACGTGCTGCTGTCAGGCCCACGCTTGCTGCGGTCACTTTGGCTTACACAGTTTTTGGTATTTTATGGATTACAGAGTTGAAACCGGTGCTCTGTTTGGCTTAACACTTCAGGGTTAACTGCTCAGCAGTCGTCTTTTTTTTCTTCCGCCCTTTAGATTTTATCAGAAAGGTCTGATTACTTATCAGTGCTGATGCCATATGAATTACATCAAGATGAAGAATTTACATGAAAATAAGTCATCAGCACTTCGTGCTGAGTTCCGTATGACTTCAGAGAAAATTATAACCTTTCTATATAAGTTAAAATTCCCCCTTTAAAATCTCTTTACAGTGTTCTATAGGAAGGATGAAAACCTTCCCTCTTTCTCCTCCTACTCCTCACCATGAAACTCCAGAATAGGATGCCATTATCTATTCCATTAGGTATCACATTAGTTTATGAAAGCATATCTACTTTTAAAATAATCTCCTAATTTTTATAATCCAATTGGATGACAATAATTAATAATTTTATATACCTTATCTATATGATCAAAACCTTAATATTAAATGCACAAATACTTGCAAGCTGAAATGACCATTTTGAGTATGCAGATTGCAATATATTACTATATGCTTACATCATAATATGGCTGAACTGCAGTTTCATTCACTCAGTGTAAAAAAGAAATGGAACTTATGTTCAGAATTTGAGCACGATGATGAAATGACCCAGTACCAAATTGTAGACATGCACACAAATTCACAGTTTCATTTTCTTTGCACTGATCAGCTCTCGCAGCATCTATATGAATTTAAGGCCAGGTAATTTCTGAATATTTGGAAAATGTGTCCCAGTATGATGAGACTCAAACATGTGTTTAATCGTGTGCTTTGCAGCCCTCTTTACGTGAATATTTGAAGTTATTGCTAATTGTGGCTGCTCTTTGCTAAAGCTTCCCAACAGCAGCTCGCACTCCAATTTCCAAAGGAAGTCAGTCCCATAAAGCACAGACTCCAGGCCCATTGGCTTCTTTACAGGACACATTAAATATGTGCATAAATCACTGCAGGATTAAGGTCCAAGTCACTTTGGAGTTAGTGACTGAAAGCTTTCCTTTCTGCAATAAACTAACGCTCAGCTCATCGAAAATGAACCCCAAACTAGAGAAACCACATTTGGAAAAAAAAAATTCCAGCTGGTGTAAACCAGTTGTACCACAGTATGATAACTCAAAAATGGCCATAGAGAACATGGCCAATTTTAAAAAGCACCGCCATAAAGCAAGCAAGCATCCACTCTTCCAGTCCAAAGCCCTGAAGGGATGTATTTTTTTTCCTGAAACAATTATAAATAACTTAAAAAAAAAAAAAAAAAAGGATTTGGCATGAAAATGCCTCCCACACAGCCCCACACAGCCATCTTCACAGCGCCACTAATGTGTTGCTGTAATGCCTTCCGTGAGTGATTATATAGTTTCGCTTTTGCATACCCGCTGAGCTCAGTCATTTACTTCGATTAATTTAAACGTAGTTACAAATAAACATTTGAAAAATATAGGAGAAACTTGATTTTCTTTTATTTTCCAATTTTGTTCTTTAAGTTTGCCTTTATTCACGGCTTCCTTCTCTTCCTACAGAGAAGCACATCTCCCTCTCCTCAATTATCAAAGACAAGCCTCGTCACTCTATTACTCTTAGTCTGAACCTGAGAGATAATAGGGCAAATTTGACAAAACCTGTGCGGGAAATGAACACTCATTCATTTATTAGTGAGTCTCACTGGGCACTATTAAACTTGTAATAAAAAAGTTATCGAAAGGAAGAGAACAAACCTACTGAATTAGAAACCCAGACGTTGGTGATGTCTTCAGCTTCTTCCCTACCTCCCAACAGGTTGTTAGTGGACAGCATTGCTCCCAGCTACAGGGAATTAAGGAGTTAACACTTAAGGCTGACAGGGAGAAGAAATTATGATCCCACTGTACACGATTACTTGCTCAGTATTGCTGCCAAGGGGCAGCCAAGGTTGGGGACCAGTGCACTAATCTTATTGCATAATTATAATATTACCTTTCAACCCATTTCTGGGAAATCCTGAAGCTCTGCACAAAGTACATAGGTGACTACAGCAGTGAGGAGATAAGCAACGCTGACTTTGGGAGTCTCATTTCCCTAGCCAAGAAGTGATTATGCAGGATAATTGGAGATGGTTAGTGGAGGTGTATGTATCTCCGTTAAATTCTTGATATGGCACTTTGTATCCTGCATTTTCAATTTATGGGATAAGTATGGGAAATAAGGAGACTTGGTATCTTGGGAGATTTTATGACTATAAACAAACAAAATATACTTTGGCAAGCAAGTTTGAGAATAGTTTTGAGACTCAATCATAAATTACTTTTCAAATGTTCATGCCTTTTATGATTAATGCTATTAGTTGTTAATTAGCTAAATAAATATGATTAACTGTGTGAATTTCTCAACCTTCCTATCTGTTGCTTAGATAAACAGTTACACAGTGAATGCTTTATTACATACATAAAAGTGTCTTGTGTTATAATGCGTAAGTACATATTGATGTTACATTTCCTTGCTGTGATATATGCATTAAGTCCCAGGCCACTTTGAAAAGGAACTACAGATCTTAATAATTTATGTTCCAAGTTTTAGCCAGGATTATCAATGGTAGCTTTTGAGCTTTTTCTTTTAGTAACATAATATATCATAGTAAAAATGCACAGACAAGCGATGTGTCAGTTTGATTTTTTCCACCTGATTCAGCAACCCAAAATTCAGACACAGCAGTTTAAGCAGAGTTGCACACTGAAGAATTTAAGTCTAAGCATTTAATCTGTACTTTCCATAAATTTCTGCTGCTTGTGCTATTATAATGATGTTACCAGAGGAAGTTTATTTATATCACAGATTTTCAGCATCAGCACATTCAGAATACAACAGCAATCATTCATTCAATAGCTAACAGCGATGTAATAATATCATCACTAACACTCTAAATATCAAAAGAACATTTAGAGAAAAGACAACGGAAAATAAAGTCACTTTGAACAATCAGTAACAGAGAATTCACTAAACCCAAAATGTATCTTTTAAATACACGTAGGCACAAGGCAGCACAGGAATAAGTAGCAATTATGCACAGCTATTTCGCAGCAACAGGTTGCATATAATTAAACAATAATAAATAAGGGGATCTTTATGGGCCCATTAATAGGAACATACACTCTAGAGAGCAGCATTTTAAGATCTTAAGCCTCTTGTATCCCAAAACACCTAAAGAGATTTTGTTCACGAGCAAACTCTAGCCAGCATGACTGTAAAGCAGCGGGGGCCAACCTGACACCGCTCCGTCTAGACTACGCACAACAGGATTGCCGTATGCAAACACGAAATGCCAAGACCGATGGTGACAGATATGAACCAGTCCCTTTTTTTTCTTCTTTTTTGAGACTATGCACCATAACTTCATTTTTAACAGGCTCAGATCTATCATGAAAGCTGTTCTCCCTGCTGTTCCTAATGTATATTGCAAAGCGCTACCAAGAACAGCACTTAAAGGAGTCACTTGTCATTCTCTCTTCCCTCCCCTGCCTGCTTCCCCAGTATTTAGATAATAATGGATCTGGTTAAAATCATAAAGTCCAAGAACATACTGGAGAAGGTTAAGAAGGCTAGTCTTGTAAAAGCACTGATAACGACTTCTATTGAAGATGATGTTAACAAAGCCATACTCTGAAAAGGTGAAGAAATGGTCAATCCTGTGTGTGCCTATGTTTTAAAGGAAAAAGGAAACAATTTTGCCTTAGTTTTGCAGTGCATGTGGATGTGAACGTGCAGGTGAGCGCTGGGAAGAGGAAAGGCAATGCTACTCAGGATAAAGTTTGTTCAAGCACCAGGAAGTGAGAACACTGAGCTTGTCATAGGTTCCTACAGGGCTTCACTCAAAGAGAAAGCACAGATGAGGACCACTGATGCAAAGGGCCAAAATGCTGCCTGGCTCAAGGGGAGAAATCAGAGTGATGCTACTCTTCCATGGTACTGATGCCTGTGTTAGCCATGGACATGGAATGTGTCCCAGTGGTGATGTAGCTTGTGTCAAAGTACAGATCTCCTAGACCTACCTGTAAGCCCCTGCTAAACATGAAGGACAAGACTTTTTCAGATGTTCTGCAGAACAATGTGGTGCTTTTAGAGATGCTTGCAAGCATACTTCCCCAGTGTGAGGAGCAGCATGAGAAAAGAAAGTGCTCAGCTGAAAAGGAAAGAGATGGTCTTCATAGCAGATAGAATGTTTTAAGTATGATGTCTAAGTACAGCAGCTTCATCAGTAGTTAACAGTAGTGATTAAAAATTGGTAGACAAGAAAGGCAGACTTTGAAGGACCTTTAATGTGAGTGCAGGTAACGTATTGGATGAAGCAGAATAAACGAGAACAATAGAGAGATTCATAAAGTTGGGCAACCTGAAGGCAGGCTACAGTTTTTCCAGTAGCTTCCTTGAAAGCTCTGAAAGTAACAGGCCTGGTCACATGAAGGCTAAAGAAAATGAAGCTCTAGTAGCTGTGATATGAGACAAAGGGAGATGGGAAAAGAGCTTAGGCTGTGAGAATGACCTGGAAAGTCTGTATCAGGGAAAGGCAGAAAAAGCTGCAGGACATGTGCACTCACCCTAGCAGTGAGGAAGGAGACATACATGGTGAACACAGTAGCTGGAGAGGGCAGATCAGGGGATACTGTTGCTCACAGCAACTGTGTAAACGAGGTAATAAATAATTTCTTGTGAGTAAAAGGATCTTGAGCTGATGGCAAGACACCTGCAGAGTTAGAGAGTGAGATTTTAGTAGGACATAAGGGCTGTGATCCATCCGACATGGTGTAAATGTCTCTGGCTGGGCCAGTCGTTCATGGCTCTCAACAGACCGTGTAGATGTAGTACACAGAGCCAAAGGAGTCACATGCACAGTTCACATTTTGAGGGTCAGACTAACTGTCCCAGGCTCCCTTAATGCTCTTGTCTGAATCTCCACTGCCTGGAAAAACAGTCCATGACAACTACCTCAAATGTCAACATCTACCCTGTAGATTCCCTGAAGTAAGGTGAGATCAATCTTACCCCAGGAAACAGGTCTGGAGCCCAGGGGAGATCCGAAAATCATTAGACTAGATACGTCTCTCAACATAGTTTTTCAATCTTGCTGCAAAGCGTAACTCTCTTCTTGGGAATCTGGGGAGCAAGTGGATAGTTATACATGGGTTCATTATTATAAAGGGCAAAGATGGTAATATATAATGCTAGAACGTGTGGTTCAACACATTGCATGTTGTGTCTACTTAAAGAACATGAACAAATCAGCCTGGCCTAGCCTAGGTATTTAAAAGTAAAGAACAAAATAAATAAATATAATTGTGGACAGAGAAAGCAAACTGCCTGGAAGGTACAGGCACAGTCACATTGAAAAATGCCACCTCATAAAGGCAGTAATCTCTCTCAGACAGATCTTCATTATAGCTAATCACTATTTTGCCAAAGGCACTTACGGCAACATATTTCTAGGGAAAGGAACAGGAAGGCAGCAAGGAAAAGGAAGAAATTTCTCAAGCCCCTGCCCTCTCACCCCAAAATTGCAGCCCAATGCGAAAGTCAAATATTTCACTTCAGCTGGAAAATTCTAAGAAAGAGTTCAAATGGAATATTGTAGCAGGTGAAATTGAAAACGGGGCAGATAAGTGGTTGCAAGGCATATACTCCCCTCTGGCACTTTTTAATCAGGAATACAGGACTCTTAGGTGGAGGCAATATCACATACTTACACTGGATTATATGGTCCAAGTAATAACCTTGCATTGGTAATAAATTAATTTTTTCCCTCTAAAAGTTGGTTTCATTTTAACACAGATACCTCCGCTGAGGGGTATGGTTGGATGTTTCCACATCAGCACACATTCTTAATGCAAAATGAACGCCTGCGCTCTCCCCTTCCCTCCCGATGAAGACAAGATATTCAGAGACAAAGCCTGGTTAATAAACCAGTTCTAAACAATCAGAGAAGACAGGCAATGCGCTGAGCCCTGAATTGTCTTCCCACAAACTAGGGGATTGCAAGGTAGATACGGTGTGAAAGCCATCTTAGAACCAAGATAAAACAGACAATAAAAAGAAAAAGATAGAGGACAGCACACAAACAGAAAGCAGCAGGAATATAACTTCCTTTAAAAATAATTGCATTCAATTTATGCTCTTACCTTACACTCCCAGTACTAAGTAATCTAATCAGATGCATATGGTTTTATTCTCCAAGGTATACAAGAAACATGCAATAAAACCCCTATAAAACTCAACCCGCGGTGAGTCACTGCAGATTTAAGA
Organism: Gallinula chloropus; assembly: GCF_964237585.1. NCBI lineage: Eukaryota > Metazoa > Chordata > Aves > Gruiformes > Rallidae > Gallinula > Gallinula chloropus. The sequence continues at coordinate 115,024,317 of NC_140087.1, read as the reverse complement.
GGATATACCTGTTTTTTCTCCTCTTACTCCACTTAGCAAAGGTGTTTTGCGACCTTGTGGTCTCCTTCTACACCCCACCTCCATGTAAATCTCTCCCCTTAATTTTAAATATATTTTTGTTTAGTTGCTCCTGTCATCTGTTTGGTTTAGGGGGACTGGAGGTGAATCTTTCTCTTTTCTTGAGGCAAGAAGGTCTAGCTGGAGGACTGCCGCTCACTGCTGTGAAGCAGCCATCCTTTCTGAATCTTAATTTTGCACAGCTTCCTATGACCAGCTATTGATCATACAGAAAATTCCCTTTGATTCTCCCCTAATCCAGTCTTAATGTGGGAGAACACACAGACATTTATAAGGGACTAGTTGCATCCATCTGTAAAACTTTCTTCCTCTTTGCTCTGACAGTCTGAACAGGACAGCTCCTTCAGTAGCAACAATAAAATCCCAAGTTAATGTTTTCCGGCAAGAAAGCTGGGCAGATATTTCGTGCATTTGATTTAGGAACACAGCTTGAATGTAGCCAGGGCAAGACATACTCTGTGGAACAAAGGCAACAACACTGTAGACTTATTATTTTATATATCTAGGTTATGTATTATATATATCCCTAATTTTGAGCCTTAAAAAGAGTTTAAACTATAAAAGACTATTTAGCCTAAAGTATGGAGATCGGTTTCACAAATTGATTTACAGTTGTTCTCTGGTTGCCATGCAATTGTTCAACAAGCTTCGTACCAGAAACACTTTAAGAGTTAGGACCTGAAATCAGCCCAAGGACCTGAAATCAGCCCAAGTACAACCCCATCAAGCAGAGATATGACATTTTGATCTCATTTCCAGCTGATGTATTCCAGAAGGCAACGGTTGAGGCAACCTCCAGTGTGCCAGTTTTCTGCCTCTGAAATCTTCACCAGAAATGCTTCCCCTAATTTCGACTGTTATGTCCACACATAAGAGAAAGGTCTTCTTTAGACTGACAGAACACAAATCACATAAGCCATCACAGACCACTATGAATGTCTTAACTCACCCCCATGACCAAATGAAAAGCTGGGATGTTTTTCAGGGAACTTGTAAGATGTGATTCTTCCAACTGCATGTGCAGAAATCTGCAGCTTTGCAGTTCTCTTTATGAGTAGCCCCATGTGTTTGTTTTATTTATTAATTCGGGTTATTTATTAACTTATACAACACTCCAGACGCCCTAACATTATTAATTATATACATATATCTCACGTTGCATTAATTATACAATATATATAATTAAAGTAAATCTTGGCAGCCTCAAAACTGTCAGTCCTATAGGATCACAGCCAGTCATCTATGAGCCTGTTTCATCTTCAAGGAATGATACCCTTAGCCTTTCCATCAAATATTTCTCGAACACGTACTGAAAATATCACCAAGAAGTTCAGATAAAAGAGCAGGAGACCATCCTGTCAGCCTGATTTATGACAAGGGGACTCAACTAACACACATCCAGCACAGCATGCACTGGGGGCTTGGATCATTAGTGAGGTTAAAAGTGAAATGGCACCGCAGCCACAGCCATTCATGGTGATCGGCAGAATCAGGATGCCTAGATGTACACCCACACCGAGTTAGGTCCGTGGATGGCCAATGGAAAAGGCCTACTGGCTGCAGTGACCATTGCTTCCCCACAACTGTGCACTGTCCCACACCTCTGAATTTCCTGCCTTGCTTGTTGCACTGCTGTTAAAACTGTGTTTTTGTCCTTTGTAGGCAATGCTGTCATCTGTGCAACTTTCCCTTTTGGTTCTTCTGTGAAGGATGCCCTGGAACTATAGCTGTTCCAAGAGAACAGGAATTTCCTATCCAAGAGCTCCAAAAACGGCATCAAAAAGCAGGACCCTTCCCTTCCCCTCAGATGACTTAGTGAGCCATGATGCATCTCCTTTCTTGATTTTCTAGCTCCATGACTGTCACGTAAACCAGTCTAACTTAAACAGATACTGTCCACACCAAGGCTATTGAGGCAGGGTGGGAGACTTGAGTTTGAGTCCCTAACATAGAGGAGGGAACTGAGGCTGGGTTTTCTATTTGTCAGGCAAGATCTCTATGATCTCTATGATTCAGTGATCTCTACAATTCTATGGTTCTATGATCTCTACCCACTAGCTGTTCTTCCTTGCCACCCCCCTCTACTTGGTCGTACATAAATTAAAGGTCTAAATGATGGAGTGGGACGATGTGAATCCAAAAGAGGTAGGATTTTAGATGTACTGATTTTCTTGTTCTTTCCTGTTACTCATCCTATGTGATGCTCTCATGTCCCACTGTGCCAGCTGCCCCTTGCTATCTCTGTTCTAAAACCCCAGCTCAGAACTGTAACTCCAACCTGAAATCCGAAATCCGTGACTTGGGTGCATTGGTGTGCTAAGGCCTAAGCTCTTCTGGGGACAGGAGGACAGACAATGCTCAGAGTAAAAGGAAATAAAAGCAAGCAGAGTGGATTGCAGTGCCAAGGCTGGAGGGAGGAAAGGAGACAGACTGAGGTTGGTAGGAAGCTGTGAGCAGCAAAAAACCATTGTGGAAGTGTCATGGCAAGAAGCAGAAGGCTCTAGGGATTCAGGGAAGAAAGGACTGGGCAGAGGGGTCTGCTTCAGTATTTGGGCCATGAGAGCTGCTATAATCTTTTATTTTTTTGCTGCTGTCTACTCAGTGGCTTTCTGAAGTTGCGTATATTCATTCCAGGCTACCTGACAACAACTGTGTCAGAGGTGAATATTTTTTTTAGTTTGATAAAAAATGAACTTTTAGAAGATAACCCCATTCCCATGCCCTTGTAAGGATGTCAATTGTTTTTCTCTAATGAGAAAATGTGAGGGAAAACCAGTGCAATACTATAATTACATTAAATTCTATAAGTGAACTTTGTTTTTAACACACAGAATTTCCAAGGGGTGTTTTCCTACACTGTTTTACCCATGATTAAATCCATTGCACCCTCGACAACGGCAACAGCCAAGTTAGAGGAACCAGAGAAAAGGGTTTGCGAGTGTGGCCATGACAATACTTGATGCTAGAATACACTGAATGGTGAACATCTCATTTCTAGCTCAACTCTGGGGGCTAAGGGAGAGGCAATCACTGAATTCCTATCAGGGAGCTCTCTGTAAAGCAGACTGAGGTAATGGGTCTGGAATTCCCGAGCAGTTGGTAATTCAGTTCTTCCGTTAATCAAAAGGAGACAGCCAAGAGATAACACAAGGGAAACTCCCCGGGGAAAGCAGACATCCCATGGACATGACTGGCCACTTTGTACTCCCCTTGCCCTCCAGTAAAAGACGGCTGAATGCATTATTTTAAATTTCTGAGTAAATATTGGTACTTGTAGAGGTTAAACAAGACGCTGTACTAGAACCTGCCAAGCCTTTATTTATCCCTAGCCAGGGGACAGGGTAGGCAGTTACAGGATGAGCATACAATGACAACTTCTCTCAATCCAATCACAGAGAAACCACCACAGGAACAGAAAGTAATTTAGCAGACAGGCTTGTCTGACTTGTCCTCATTCTCCACACCAAAAGTTTTTTATTCATTGTGGTTTTAGGATAACAACATAATACACTAGCATCGCAGGCCAGCAGAAACTGTGGCATCAAACCTCAGAGGAAACAATTTTGGAGTCAGGACAACAAGCACTCATTCCACATTCAAGACGACTCAAACTAATACAACCTCCAGAATAATGCAGTACGATCCCAATGGGTAATTTGCAAAGGCAGCTTGCATCATTTGGTCAGTTAAATCATGAAGTGCCACCTACTTCAAGTCCCTAATCCTCCATAAACATACATCCCCTGCAGAACTCTCACATGCCAAGCTGGAGACACACAGAGCTATTCAGGGTTTGATGTAGGACTGTGAAGGTGCACGACTATTCTGTATGGGGGGAACAAAGGAGTCTGTGTGGCGGAAAAAGAGGAGCACACGTGGGGATAATGGGAGGAGAAACTGAAACCCTCTTGGTAAATCAACATTAGGGACTGAAATCTAAATAAGTATGTTATGTTAGCACGTGTTACTCTTGTTTCGGAAGAGAGGAGCAGATTGCAGAGACCAAGTGCTGTGATTCAAAGCTGTGTGACAGATATGCTCTGTGAACCTTAGCAAGTCACCACAACTTTGTGTCTTGGCCTCCTTGTCTGCAGGGTGGGGGAATGAGTGGGAAGGGACCTGTTCTACCCAGTGAGCCTGCTGGGGCCATGCACAGTGTCAGCCCTGTCAAACCGCTTGCCACCTAAGAATCTGACAGCCTGTACAACAGTAAAATATTTCCACTGCAGATACTTAAGTAGCTGCATGGTGCTAAGCAGCCTCCTTAGCTGAGATTTCTCTGAACCCTTGCAATGAGTTGTATTTTATCCTTATTAGTCAACAAGCCTAACGCCTCAGTTCTATCAGCACAATGCCGGGAGGAGCAACATTTGGCCAGCGGACATTCATCCCAAAAATCCAAGTAAGAGTATGAGCGTGCAAGGGTGGTTTCCTAAGGAAGGAGCCTTGTGGTTGCATTTGCTGGATTTCAGGAAGACTGAGCTCTGAGAGAAAAAGTGAGACCTTCCTAATGCTCCTGAGATGTTCCACATTTCCTCGATGATGATGTAGAAGCCTCTCTCCTCTACTCGTTAAATATATAATGAAATTTTGAGAAAAAATACAGTCTCTGAGAACAGGAATACCATGTGAAATTTGGTTTATATGAGCTAATTAAATTAAAAAATAGTGAAACAATGGTGAGACCCACTGATATCAAAATACTGTTGATCATATGAACTTAAGACCCTTACAGAAGTTTTAAAAATTTCTTCCCATTCTCAATACAAGCTGATTTCATTTTGGATGAAGGTAATGGGACTGTAGTGTTAATAACACAGAAAACCTTTGAAAGAAAGGAAAATCAACCAAATCCTCCCTACCCCCAGAGAAACCCCACTTACCTTTCCAACTACCTTGCATAAAAGGTAAACAAAGAGAAAATCCTGTTATTCTCATCCTTTTGCCCTGTGGATTTCTTTCTACTTTGAAATTATGAAATATTAATAGAAGGAGATTTTGAATGAAAACAATGAGCTATAGAAGCTTAAAAGAGGTCCTACAAGTGTCTTCTGCAGAATTTCTTCCACTTTTTTCTAAAATTATGATAAAGTATTGTACAAGGCATGACGGCAAAGCAGGCAGCTCAGGGCACTGTTTCAGTTTAGCTATTTTTACTCTCCTTTACATTTTTATGTGTAACATGGGTTCATAAAAAAGAATGTTTGTTTAAAGAGATGGGAGAAAATCCCTACAGTATCCTCTAAGGATCTTAATTCCACAGGGGTGGGAGTTAATCTGGTCACATCATAGCGTGAACACTGGGTCCAAGGAATCAGTGGATAACTTTGCACATGGAAGTGACCCTTCAGGTCTTTACCCATCTGCCACATGCCTTGCTATCAAGTTTACATACATAATTGCTCTAAATCATGCGTACAGTTTGTGCACATCTGTTTCTGAGACTCATGCCCATAAATGCCTTGCTTCCTTCAGCTAAACAAAAATGAAATGTTTGTGTTGTTTTTCTCTCCACCTCTTACCCTTACAAATTATATCGCCTGCATAATTAGGCAGGCCTTTAATAGCTCTAAACCTTATAATGTAATTGATCCATCAAAATGCTCCCTTTGTTTCAATAACCATAAATAATCTGACAGACAGACAGTATATTTCTTCACTCAGATGAATGCCTATGTTGTATGATGAGTTCCTAACACTTCTTTGTAATCTGCTTATATCCCACTGGCATTCCTGAGCCTCTGGTATCCCGACAGACTGGGGCCCTCCAGAAACCTGCTCCCATTAATCTATTTCTGGTGACTTTTATTGAAACCTTTGATGAACATGGAAACTGTAATCTGAGTGCTGTATCTTTCAAATCTCTTCGTAGGAAGTGGCTTGATGGGTTCTACTAAAGCAAGATCGACAGAAGGAGAAGGAGGAGAAAGAAGAAGGAGGAAGAAGAGGTGGCCACTGTTAGAACACACTAAATTAATTCAGGAAATAGCCTAACTCTCTTATGCTGTTGTGCTTCAGGAACCTTCTTCAGGTTGGGGGAATTTTCTTATCCCAGAAGCTAGAACAGGCATCCAAGACGGGTAACACCTGAGACATCTATATATGTCTATATATACAGAAGCTTTTCGTCCACAGTAGTGAGGCAAACTAAGGCAGCAACAAAACAGTTTTTCTATGAATGTATCTGGATTTCTAGGAATCCGATGGGCTAAAACACATCTCCCTTTTTACCTCTACTTTTCCAGACACTGTGTTACTAATAAAACCATGAACACTGCTGATGCACACGCACTTTCTCTTAAGTCCTTAGCATGCTGGCCCATAAGAGTAAACCTATCTGCACTGCAAATGCTTGTAGGTTTGCCTTCTTGTACTGTACTTCTCAGATGGCCCAGACCTCTCAAAAGTTCTTTGTCATTTTCCCAGTTGGGAATGGTTGGTATTTTTAGACTCATGGCTGTCTTGAAAGCTTACTGGACAGGGAAAGCAAGCCCTCTGAGAACATGTGTGGGTTACAATGAGTTATTTACAGAGTGTATTTTGATTGCAGATCATTTTTATATTTTATGTTTGTTAAAGAAAAAGGTCTGCTTATGTTTTTCTTATGTACCCATAGACAAATCTGTAAAAAATGAAGTTATTTTTAAATAATATGTAATTGCTATAGAAGTACCCATGGATTTCCTTCCAAAAGAGTAGTATTTACCCATAGCTGTAAAATGTTCTTGATATTAACAAGGAAAAATTGTTCTTAGGAAACCTTTCATTTGTCTGATACAAAGTGGAAGACTATCACACTGACACTAAATAAAACTGAAGATGTTCTTCAGGGAAGTTTTTAGAATTAAAGTAAAGCAATGATAAGAATTATTTTTTTTGGTTCAAGTGAAAAGTCAAGTTAACCACAGGAAAAGAAATAGCAGGAGCTGTCAGAAACTGCTAATATTCTGAAGTTTAGGGATAATCCTCTAATGACCCTTGTAAGTAGAAAGGTAATAAAAAAAGAAGCTTTAATAGAAAACAAAAATGAGAGTTAACCCAGAGATTCAAAGGAATAGTCACTAAAGAGGTTCTGAATCTATACTGAGAAATTCCAAGAGATGCCAGATCTTTTCAGATGTAGAAAGATCCAAAGGTCTTTAAGGCTGTATGATAAAACCTCTTTGTGAAGATGAAAGAAGTGTACTTTATATTACATTTTGGTTTGTACATGCATCATCATGGGCCATGCTGTGAAGCTGAGAGCCCTCTGAAACCCCACCACACTTTCAAATGACTGCTTCAAGTTTTAATGAACTGGGTGGACTTTCAAAATTTGTTTATTATCCATTTGCCTCAAATAACTTGGGACTAACAAATCACAACCCAAGCTCGCAGACTTTTTATCTATCACCAGCACTAGCCCAGGGGAAGCAAGAGAATGTCTTTGAACAAGGATTGATAAGATGTCTATTGACTGAGGATAAAGCCGAGCCATGCTGAGAAAGCAAAGCAGTTCATGGTGATTTTGTACAGCTAATGTCTGATTGGCGAAAAGGCGCTTCTGAAACATTCTAAAATTAAATCTGTCTCAGTGGCATAGATGGATGCAAAGTACCATTAAAGACAAGATTCAGGCAAAGCAATGTACCCCCATAATGGCTTCTGTAAAAGAAAGCACAGAGTAAATACATGAATGCTTCTCATTAGATCAAAATTATTCTTCCTCCAAGCCCTAGATTGTGACGATAAGTAATGTCACAAGATTGGACTGGGATCACCAAGTTGTTTTTGCTCAAGATTTTTGCTCTTGAGTACTCATGTACTCTACAGCTACAAAGCTCTGGCAACTTGAGTATTTACTTCATTGAGCATACGAGTTTTCGAGATGTACTGCTGCAATCTGCATACTTACATTTTATTTTCACTGGTGCTGGCAACAGAAAGAGTCCAAGTGTTATTTTTGCTTTTAGGTTATGATCAGCAGTAGAAGGCAAAAGATATGATGAAAAAATGTGGCATTTGGGAGATGCTCTGTATCTAGAACAGATATGACTTCCTGACCTCAGGCTGTCAGTAACCCATTAACAAAGAGAAAACTATGTCTGACATGAACACGAGATGGGCGCAACTTCAGGGACTGTCACATTTAAAATTGTAACTTACTTAATTTCTGGGAACAAAGAAAGCCCAAAGGAAAAAGGCCCTGAGAGTGGTGGCCAACGTAGTCATGCTGAAAATAGGTGTTGAGGACTAAAGAGGCATTTTAACATCTTCTCAAAGATAAAATAATGCATAAAAGACTTTTTAAAAAGTCTAATTCAGTATGCTGGAAAAATCAAATAAGATGTTGCATATTTTCCAGTAGAAAAGTCCCTCAAATTTATTTTCTCTAATGACTTTGTCCCACTTCCTCAGGGTTGGTGCTGCAGCACTGTCAGCATCCCCGATGCAGGCGAAGGAGGAGAAAGCTAAGCACAGGCTGTGCCTGCTTTTTTCCTGACGTGGACACTGAAGAACATGCTGTGCTTGACAAGGCTACCTGAAAGTCTGGTCCCCTCTACCCCAGGGACAAAGCTAGCCATGTATTTTGATACCAACACCCATGTCCAGCTTGGGTTTCACTAAAAGGATGGTGAGAAGCTGTATGAAAACCAGCCTCAGCCATTCGCCAGTTTTAGAGATAAAAAAATAAACCAAATGAGACAGGTAGGAGTAAGCAAGCCAAGTCATTCCCCATTCTGGCTTTTTATTGCTAGGTTTATTGCCTTGGTATTTCATGAAATGCTTTTGAAAGTGGTGTACTTTAAAGTATAGCAAAATAAAAATGCTAATCAATAGTCTCTCTATAGGAGCAACTACCTTATGCCAATTAAAGTGCCTTAGAGAAAAAGAGACTTCTAAAAAACCAATTTTATATCTTACAGTGGGTTTCGAGGTGGGAGAGGGGCCGAAATCCAATTTCCCCTAAGGGAAGATTAGCCAAACACGATTTAACAGCAAGGTCTGCATGTAAAAGGATGCGGCTAATATGCCTGTCTAGCTGCCATGTTGTAAGCCAAGCTAACGGCATTATAGAATCTATTAGGGCGTCACACACAAATGTTACGGTTTGATCAATTCCCACTGCTGGCAGTGGGTTTTTAGTTTTGAAAGCAGGAAAAAAAAAATATAAGAAAAAAATCCTTACATGAAATAATATGCCATTGCAATGTTTGACTGCCTGCTTCTGTTGCACTTAAAACTACCGAGGAGGAATGTTTGGAGAATTCTGGCTACTAAAATGAAAATCCACTCTCACATACTATGTGAAAAGTGCAATATATTTTTCAGGCACAGCGATGGTTTACTAGATGCTTTATAAAAATGAAGCCATGAGACAGCGTCTGTGATGAAGAGTCCGTAACCGTTACGCTGACAAGATTGTAACAACTGAGGGTTGTATAAAAACTGGTGTTAGTTTATGGAAAAGAGAAGAACTGGATGTGCAAAGGATCTAAAATTGTGTACAGTACAAAGACTGTAGAAACAAAAGCAGTGAAGTCTGCCATGCTTCCCTCTAGCGGTTAATTGACAGAAATGATGGCGGTCAGTCTACGCTCATTTGCTTAATTTGGGCAGAGAGCCAGGATTTGAAGGTTCAGCTTCTCTACTGGCAGATGATATTACAGAGGATGTTGTCCATCTGATGCAGTCCGTATGTGGGCTGAAGGAACAGCATGCTGTCGTTCCCAGTCCTAATGAATCAGGAAGATTTGATGGAAAGCATTATAGAGACCCTATGAAGTAAGGGGTAAAAAACCCAGAATTTGCAACAGAACAAAAAATAAACCATTTGAAGAGTGAGTATGGGAGAGGAACAACAAAAACCCCACAAAACAAACAAAAAAACCACCACAAAACTAAGGAAACAACCACAAAAGCATGCTCTGAGGGGAAGAAACACTCTGCGTTTCCTTGGAACCCAGGAACAGGAGTTTGCAAGCATGGGCTCCCTGAGATACAGCTGTATCAGTCATTTCAAAATGGCCAGGGAATGCTCCACTGCACCAGAACTCGGCTGCCACTTGTGTGGTTTTGATCTGGGCCAAGTAATATTCTTCCAAGAGTACAGGGACAATTCCCAACTCACTACTTACACACAGGCACCCTCTCTTGATGAGCAGTAGGTCAGTTTAACCAGAAGGATGCAAGCTGTTCTGGTCTCTACACCAGTGAGTGACCTCACGTGTACTTGATATCAGATATGGGGTGAGGGGCTTAATTCACCCAGCACATCCAGACAGCACCGACTTCAGCATCAAGCATACAGCCTCTCACATGGGAACATGTAGGGTGTGTAACAGGCTTGCATGTGGCAACATGGTGTCTATTAGATTTGTGTTTTGGACAGGAGACCCAAGAAAAAAGAAAATTCCTAGAATTTTTTAATCTCAGAACCTGATTTTTCAACAGAGAGCCAAATGGGTCCTGGAGGGCAAACTGCACAATTCAGACGGCAGCCAAAGGGAGACTTTCAAAGAAGAGATTTAAAGCAGCTCTGTGAGTAGTTGAAAGTTGGTTTTCCCCACCTAATTTTAATATTAAGGAACTGTTGAAAAATTTAGACTCAGAACCACGGAATAATTTCAGTTGGAAGGGACCTCTGAACTGTTCAAATAACTTCTAACAGAAATACAGAAGCCCAAGCCTTGCATTTTGGAAGATGAACTTGAAATCTGAAATATCAACAAACCTCTTCCCCTTAACTATGGATAAGATGAATGAGGAAATGGAGACCCATGAGGCAGTCTGCAAGAAGTACCAAGCTTGTAACTCAGCACCCAAACATTACACCCCTATCCCAAACCAGATTCTAAAGTCTGATCTGCAATCAACAGAAAGGACGGCCAGCCCTCTCACTATGCCTCCTTCTCCACTGATGACAGACCAAGATCAGTTGGTGAGCTATTCAAGAGCTAACATTATGTGTGGGAAAGCTACAACCAGCACTTAGGAACAGATTCAAGGACCTCATCATAATTTTCCCTGCTGTAGCTGAAATTGTTGGAGTCTCATGTAACAGTGTGGATCCTGGCTCAGCAAAAACTTCTGACCAGGTATGGCCACTTAGGAAGGATATAGTCCCACCATCTGTAGTGAAGGGCACTATTCCTGGCTGCAAGACCAGGGAGGCACTCATAAATCACAAACTCCTTGGTGCAGTGACCTTTTATTTTGTGTTTTCTTGTTCTAAATGTTACCTGTAAGTATTTGTATGTAAATAAAAATAATGTAACAACGGTACAGCAGAGCAGCTGTACAAAATAAACCAAGGTATCTTACAGGCAAGGTGCCAAAGTTGGTAGATGCTACAGTTCTCATGGCCCTGGGGATTATTATACCAAAGTTTGTCTGAGTGGCTTCATGAAGAAGCTCCTAAAATGCTCTGGTTTACTAAAATCCTTGTTCCTTACTCCTTATTTCCTCACTCCTCAATATATAAAGCTGTAACATCACTCTTTTTGATGTTGCTCATGGGGTCTTTGAGATGATTATGCTGGAGAAAATGGAAAACGTTATAAATATCAGAGTTAAAAGCCAGCTGTTTTACAATTATGCAGGCCAGCATCCAAGCTTTCCAAAGATTAAACCTATGTATTTTTAAAAAGTTTTCTCTCTAAGGCAGTCTTGGGAGAAAGATAACAAATAGCCATTCTGACCAACGGGGACGCATTTTACACATTCTGGAAAGGAAGCTGATGAATCAAGCTTGCAAAAGCAAACAAACCTCAACTGGGCTTACTTAAGCTTCCAAGCAGACAGACACATGCAGGCACATCCGACTTTGGAGTAACAACAAACCAGAGATTACTACTATTTGCATATGGCAGTGCCTCGAGGTTCAGTCAAGGATCAGATGCCCACTGTGGGAACTGCTGTCAGGACACACGGTAGGAAGGTGGTCCTTTCCTCCAAACATTTGTGAATTATTGGCCCAAACTTGCAGCAGATGCTGAGGTTGTGAACAGAGAGTGTGATGCCTGCTCGGCACTGCCTGTTCCTGGGCCTGGGTTATGCTCATCAAGGTTGAGACATAGCGAATGAGGTCAAGGCTAAGTGAAATGGCTGCTCTGTATCAAGCCGAGGAATCTTTACATCCGTCTAGGTGTTGTCCTTGAAATGGAAAGACAGACCCTCCTCTCGAGCACTGGAAGCTACCTTGATTGTATGGCCAAGAGGCAGTTACTGAAACCTTGTATGGATAGCTAGAGGCAGAATGGATCTCTGAGGTGGTGTGGTGGTCCTGCCACCTGCAGACCCTCTGTGCTAAACCGAACCCTAAGCCACCTTTAGGACCATGCCCACTATTCCATCTCCTCGCATGCTGTTTCACACCTGGTCTGTTTTTCTCTCTTTCCCAGCTTCCTTTTTTGTCTCCTGTCTAATTGATTCCAAGCTTGACCAGCTTTGGAATTAATTTAACTGCATGATATCATCACCACGACAGGCTCAGCCAGCTTGAGCTGCGGCAGCCCAGTGTGAAGGAGAAGGGGAGGGCGTGCTGGCCAGATGTCCTCCTATAACAGAGAGGTAAGCCAGGGCCAGAGGCTGTGCCATACCTGTGTGCCGCAAGCCTCTCTCTTGCAGACGTGTGCAGCATGCAAAAGAAGCAAAACAGGAGTTGCTCTCTTTCTCCCCCTTCTTTCCCCTTGCCTTCTTTTGTTGTGTTTGTCTGAAGAATAGGAATAATCTTCTAATCTATAGCTGAGCCTCCTCAACTTCACATTGTTCCCTTTCTCTGCAAGGATGTCTGGCACCACCTGAAAGGTGGCTAAGCAAAGGGCTTTGCTTTTTTTGTTCCTTTTTAACAGTCCTCCAGCTAAAGCAAAAGGAACACTCTGAGTCTTCAATAAAGGGGCCATGTAAATGCCTGGGTGAAATTAAAGTACTGCAGATTATCAGAATGAAAAATATTATCTTTCAGGTTGTCCTTCCTTTTGCTTTACTTGCTGATCTCAGTAGAAGATTAGAGAAGGTTGAATGTCCTTTTCAAACTCCATCTGTGCTAAAGCTGTATTGCTTCACGTTTAAGCTTTTCACAGCATTTTTGCTATTTAAAGTGCTACAAAGACTCAAGTCAAATTAAGGACAACACATCTCAGCAACTATACATGTCTTGCAGTGAGAGGCGAGGCCCTCAGATGTTACTCCAAACCATTCCAGAAGTGACACTCATTAATACAGTCACTGCCAACCAAGTGTCTGGCATTATCTGGGGCTGATGCAATGTGTAGCCACAGACAAGAGAGAAAAAAGAGGGTGTAAAAGCCTCTGATATCTGGTCACTCCAGGGCCCTTTTCACCAAGAAGAATTTTCATTGCGGCTACATTCCTGTCTCTCCCTTTGCAGTTGGATGTGGCATTCTCCATTTCCTATATTTAACCACTGCTGCCCGGCAGCTGCTGCCTTTTCCCCAGGAGCTGGTCAGCTGTGTGAATTCTAAGAAAAGTGTTTAGAGCCCAACAGGTGCTGGATCTCGCTGACTTGCATCCTCCGGTGCCAAAGGGCTGCAGGCTGCTACCCTGCTCTCTCTAGTACCGATAGTTGCAGAGCTCCTTTGATTTGCAATTCTCTCGAGCTGGGTTCAGCTTGGGTAGGCAACGCAAGAAAACTGAACAGATTCACAGGTACACAAACAGAAAACTCAGAGGACATAAGCTGCTGATGCTGCCCTTGAGTTTTCTTCTTGCGTTCCTCTGGCACAGTCCAGCTATGACTTTCTGTATTTCACTACAGGCCATAAATTTCTGAGAGGAAGTGTTTCGTGGCCCCTGGCATGTATTGGCAGGAAAGGCACGGGAGCCTTGGATTCTCCTAGGCTAGATGTTTCGCACACCTGCGATCGCAGAAGATTGGACTCGATGACCCAGGAGGCCCTTTCTAGCCTTGCGTTTCTAAAACTTGCTGGAATCCAAACAAATAAGTAAGAATAGTAACTTGGCCATCTTGCAGTTTCCTCAAAAAGAAAAAAAAATTGGTTCTTGTACTGTCCCTCTTCTTTCTGTTGTGGCTGGATCCCTATTTATATATCTATGTGTTTTTAACATACATACTTTTAAGTCTTTTAATTAAGACTTCTGTCCTTCAGCCAATTTCCAGCATCTGTGTGATGTTTCCCACAGTGCCACCAGCTGCTTCTCCATGCTTAAGAGCATACATATATTTGGGACCACCATGGATACACTCCTCCCAGCCATTTCCAGGATCTACCACAGGAAAGGGGAGCTCCGAGTTATCTGAGATGCTACCTTGACTTCTGAGATGCTATATACAGATGAAGTGGAACTGGGTTTGTAGATAAGGGTCATTTGTATGAAGGTGAATCGGCATGTGTGGTTCAGAAAAAAATTAAGGGCAGATTGAAGCAGTTTCACAAGGGATTCCTGGAAGTCAAGCCAGGGAAAAGGAATTTCAAGTAAGATGAAATATTTTTTCATTATTGAACAAGTTAACAATAAAGCATAGCCTTAGGAAGGAGTATGTTTGAACAATTTGGAGCAGGCAAGATTCAGAGTGCAAATCAGTGAAGGTTCATTGCTTTCATTACATCGCTGATGGTTTACACCAACTGAAGAGCTGCCCACTGTGCATAATTTCTCCGGACCAGGGTGGAAAAACCATTAGGTTACATGCTCTTTTAATTGCTAATGAAAATGCAATCAAGAGTACTTCCAACTGGATTTTAAAATTACCCGGTTCCTTTTTAAAATCAGCAAGGAGCTAGCTTCTCTTGGAACACCACCGAGGGAAGTTTTTACAGCACCAGTAGGCTAGTTGCATGAGAAGCTATGCTGCCAGCCACAGCAAAGATTTAACATAGGAGAAATACTAATAGATCTATAATTCTTTGAGGTAAAAGTCTACCGTCACTTAGCAAGAATGTGATGTTTTTGTACCTCGTGACCAGCTCCCTCTGCATAGCTACAGCTAGCTACTGTACTTAAAGTGGACATTAATGCAAATTTACAATGAAATGCTGGCTGAATTACATATCACAGCCCCATGAGACTATAATGAACTCCCCATAATTAATGTTATTAATCATGGGCCTAGCACAGGGGGCACATATCATGCATTTCATGTCAAAGGTTCTTATTAATAAACATTTCCATTTTCCCAGCTGATGAGAGCTAACAGCCTGCCAGAACTCTTCCTCTCATTCAAACCTGTTCCATCTCTATAACCCATAACAGCTCAGCTCCGTGCAGGTACGTCTTCTCTCTGACTTGGGGTGGTCAGCACTTTGCAGGAGTCACTAGGCAACCTGCATGACATATCAAAGCCCTGTTTTCGCCGAAACAATTCTACAATAAATCTGCATGGGGTCAACGGGGCCCGAGAAGCAATGCCTACAATCCCACGCGGCGAGACATCAAACACCAAAGATCTGACTCAAATGCTGTAGAAAAAGTAAGTTCAAAACGGAGGTTCTACTTTGATTTTAACTCTTGCCGATACACACGGGTCTGTCAGTAAGGCAGTGGCCCTAAACTATCGTATCACCCGGGCTGCGGTCATTTCTGAGATCCAGGTAACTTTTAAGCTGCTACTGTCAAAATCTTTCAACATCAAGAACTGAACAAACTCCAGATCCTTTTCTCCAAGCTGCTTATAATTTCCATCAGAGGTGAACAATATTTTTCAGGTAAAGCTTTTTGTACTTTACCCTTCCTCTGGCATCCTCTTTTTACTTTTTAATAGTGATGTGATGTTAAATAATAAAACTGTCACTAAATTCCCTGTTCTTTTATGAGAAATCATACTAATCTCTGCTGAAGATAGTTCAACACTCCACATCACTGACAAGATAATGGCTTCAATAACGTATACTTTGGGACCCTACACCTACATATCCGTGGCATTGCTCTTCTGGAGTTGCTAAGGTCTGTGTCAATGCCTGCTCAGGCAGCTGGGACTCTGTGGAATCCAGAATGGCTCTGTGCATCAAGATTTTTCCTTATTTAAATATTTCACTTCACAGAATGTTAGGAGTTGGAAGGGACCTTGAAAGATCATCTAGTCCAATCCTCCCCCTGTCTGGGTGATACCCATGCTAAATCACACAGGAATGCATCCAGGTGGGTTTGAATGTCTCCAGAGAAGGAGACTCCACAACCTCTCTGGGCAGCCTGTCCCAGGGCTCTGTCACCCTCACAGTGACAAAGTTCCTCCTTACATTTACGTGGAACTTCCTCTGCTCCAGTTTGCACCCATTGCCCCTTGTCCTATCTCTGGCCATCCCTGAGAAGAGCCTGGCTCCGTCCTCCTGACTCTCACCCTTTACATATTTATAAACATTAATAAGGTCACCCCTCAGTCTCCTCTTCTCCAAGCTAAAGAGGCCCAGCTCCCTCAGCCTGCCCTCATAAGGTGTTCCACCCTCTTCATCATCTTGGTGGCCCTGTGCTGGACTCTTTCAAGGTGACTTACGAGACTAAAGTTTTGTTCCCCAAACTTACTTCTCCAGTACAATTCCTAGTCTAGACACAATTATATCAGCTTTCAGGAACCATCATATTATTGATCTTTATATTTCCTCTTTACTTATTATAACTTATACAGATATTCTAAGCATCTTTGTAACAGTGCAATTGCATCTACACTGAGGAGCTGTGCTCGTCTCACTACACACATTTAATTAATCCAAAACTTCTAGAAGACAAGTCCTAAAGGCCCTTCTAAGCACTTGAATGCCAGGAATGGAAGCAGTTTATTTTTCTTCAGTGCACAGACTGGGTAAGATCATCCATGCTCTTACCTGAGCCGCAACGAACAAACAAACAATTAATTTCCGAGCGCCTTTTTGTGCCTGCTCTCCATCTCTAAGAAGCTATTTCTTTCAGTAGCTGAGAAAGGCTGTCTGGCTCTGTTTCCCAATCCTGTTTTTAAATGAACAGGGGACGGCTGCTGAGAAACAGGAGAGCTCTGATCTCATGCCTGCACTATCTGAGGAATCTGTGACGGCTGTTAAGTGCTAGGACTCCTGTGCTGGTGCTGAAAATGATCTGGCAGGATGAAAAAGCAGGGCTACAGTGCAGTCAGGACCAAGGAAGTAGAGTCAGTTAGGCTCAGACTTCATCTCAGTCATCTCACGGTGTTAAACGTGGCAGCAACCCAACGCGTGACGAGCTAAACTGTCTCCATAAGGACCCATTGCTGACAGCTGCTGTCACCCTCCTACAGCCCAAACCTCCTGGCCAGTACTTGTTTGCCTCTTGCTGCTGACCAACAGAGTTTCCTTGCAAGTTTCTGGGGGTATTTGCAGTGTTTCAGATGTTCAAAAGGGTTATTTTCTCTACTCTCCTGTCACCCTTCCAAAAAGCCAAATTGCAGAGTAACCTAAAATCTTCCAGAATATGCTCAGAGTTTTACAATCTGTCCTACATCTCCCACAATGCTTCACTGTAATGAAAACCTGTTTATAAGAAGAGGGAAAAAAAAGCAAAGAAACCCAAATCTTGGCAAAGGAAGGTGTAAGAAAAGGGAGGGAGGGAGAGCGGGAAGTGGGTGAAGACAAGTTGTCTCTTAAAAAGTACAACTGTTATTCCAGTTTCCTTCCTTCCTTTATCCTGTCCTGTGGGCATGTGGGCTAATTAGCATGACTTGTACATGCCTGCCATGGTATTACACAGGATTCATTACACACAACCCTTTGTTGAGAATTCTGCCTGTGTGGGAAGTAGACAAGTAAAATAATAAAAAAAAGAAAGAAAGATCAAAGACAGAACTTGCAAAGTCTAACTTTTCCTGCTCTACCAGGAGCTAGCACCAGCTGTACAAGTCAATGAAAATTAACCTTCCCCCCTACCCCTTGGATATCCAGTAAACTCAGATTTGATCCGGATGTTCTGATTTCCACGCAGCTAAAATGCAATCAAATGCTTGATTTTGGGGGATAGATTTGCTTAAATTGTATTAATTCACAAGGATAAACACAATTAGTAGAGCTCATTAGCTTGCAAAATGTAATTTATTTTCTTGAATATACCCATTTCCTTGGATGAAGAGCTCCATTAGCTTTATTATATTTGCAAAGCTTATATAAAAATCCAAACCATGGCAACAAAGAGAAAATTGTTACTACACAGTCACAGCAGTCACTTTTCCATGTTAAATAACTTTGGCATTTATTTATATTTAAATGAGAATCTACCACTCTCAAGACCAGGATATGGGGCAAGTACTTATCCAGACTATAATTAAAACTAATTCAAGCAACAAATGTGGCCTGAAATTAAAATACCCCCCCCAACTTCTTTAACTGAAAAATGATTCAACGTTCTCCCTCGAAACCCCTGTTTGTAATCGTTTAATTATCATAACCAGCGACAGTGAAGGGACTCTAGCCGTTTACAGCCTCCTCAGATGGGTCTGCATTCAGGCACGTCTGGTTTGCTTAGTGCCGGGCTTTAATTTCGCTGTAATATAAAGGCTAGAGAGTGGAGAAAATGAATACATGGCAAAGTACCTGTCATTACTTGTATCATATCACCGAGGTATTCTACATGCACAATATGAAAGCGGCCGGTGCAATTTTCATACTGTTATCATTTTTGATATTATACTGTCTAAAAGCAGTGACACACAAAAGAAATGCTTTTATCATTTTCAATGTGGGGATGATACTAATTACATCATCTGTCATCATTATACAGCTAAACAAAACTTTTCTTTCATAGAAAACTGCCATTTAGCAAATTAACGGGTAATGACCCATAATATACAGAAGATTGAAATTCGAGAATTACATTCACATTAGTTTGTTTTCTGCTTTCCCCTCAATTTTTATTCCCTGATATATCACGAAAAGGAAGAGAAATGGAGAATTTCTCCAACTATCTAATTTGCCAATAGCCTTACCGTCCTTTTGGAAATTGGTGCAGGATCATCTCCATCCATATCAATGCATAGTTTGGTCCTACTTAATGATACAGATTGTCTGCCAAGCCAGTAAAAGCCAGATGTTAGTATACTGATGCTCAGAAAAACTGCCACCAGGGCCAGATTTTCAAAATTAGACATGAAACAATGAGCTACATTTGCTTGCAAATAATGGATGGATGCTTGGAAACCAGGTACCGGAACGTGTGTTGCCTCCTAAAGCCTGACCAGGTCACGTCAGATGATGGCATGTAGGAGGTACCGGAGATGTTCCCTCAAAGAACCCAGCACTGGTACCAACATGTGAAGGGCCAGGTAGGGTAAAGACCCCTCTAAGGGCCCTCCTGCTGCCTGGACGCTATTTTGGGTGTGATATAATGCGGTAATGAGCTGCATTGTGGGACAGGTTTGAGTGCTACTATTGAAAGCGAGAGCCATAGGGATTACAGGAAGCACAGACCATTGTGGATGAGCCCTTAGCTCAAGTTCCCATGGCTTTCGGAAAGAAGAAGAATAAAAATACTTCATTTATCACTGTATCTGATCGTGCTATGTTCCTCAACAGAGAAGCAGAAATAAAATGTAGGATAGCAGGTGGATAACAGCACAGGTTTTAGGTGGGATGTACTTACTACCAAGATAATGTAGCAAATCCATGTAAATACAGAGAAGTATGTTTTAGCCAGATCATTGCTCAAGCTGAACTTCGGTGGCCCAGACCAGCCACTTCCTTTCATCATGCACTGAGATTTGAGGAAAATTAAAAGGGAGATTCCAGGGTGAACTAAGAATAAAAATAAGAAAAAAGACCAGTGAATTCGCTATGAACAGGCCATGTCAGTGGAAGTTTGAGTCATCAGCAGATGCTTCAGATACCCAGTAAGAGCAATTGAGCATTTGGCCTTTAATTCCCATCGTCCTCATCAGGGTGTTTAGAACTTTTCTCTTGCCCGTAAAATGATTTCCTGACTTAGGTGAAATTCTGAACTGAATGTATCTGTAAAGTAAAGAGGAGTTCTCAGTTCCAATTTATCATTGTTAAAGTGGATTAAAGGATTTTTTATTAGTAACACTTAGAGCTCACTTGTTCATGTACCTGGAGACTTCTACCAGAGGAAACCTTCCCCAGCTGACAGCCTGGCCAAATCAAAAGCTGAAAATGAGCGTGTGATGAGCACATTACACAGGCTGATGAGGACTGTGATGAGCTGGGAATTAGTGAGGAAACCTTTGAGAAAAGACCAAGCACTGGTGGAAACAGTGTACATGCCATTCTTTTTTTTTTTTTCTGAGTCACTGTTGAACCAAAAAGCTGAAGTACCCTGTGGGACATGGCACTGCTGCAAGTGATGTCTCCTGAATGAGGTATGTGAGCTTCTCTCTTAACATTAACCCTTTTACTAGCACCTAACACATTTAACAGTATAAGACAGACCTGGAAGTTATGTGAGATAACAGTGTAAGTATCTGTTTAACAAGTGATGAATCAAAATATATGACAATATATATGCCCAAATTATCTTTAGTTATGCTAATGAAAATGATACCTGGCAAAATGTTGGATGTATGACATTCAAAAGCAGCTTTCAATGGGGAGATGAGGAAAGCCAGCTTGATCACAAGCAGGGACTAGATAAGTTTGCTTATTCCACTTAGATCAACATGTTTCAGTGTTGACTGGAAAATACTCTATTGATTTAGGTAACTTGAAACCAATAATATCAAAATACCCTCAATACAATGACAGTAAAATAACAGAAGGGTTGTATTTTGTTACACTGTACTTCTGAGGGTGAATCTGGGTTCACACAGAGGTGTCCATCTCGTGAGGCTCTTGACCCTATTCCTGAAACTTAGGATGGGATTTTGGTTGCAACAAGATACTTTAATTCCCATTAGGTACATGTATAAACTCCTGTAACATCTATGGAAACCGAACTGGTGCTATCAACGGAGCCAAAAGCAATTCACATGGGCAACCACAGGACCTCAGTGCAGTTGATGATGCGGTGCCCATTGACATGTTTTGGAGATAGACCCTACAAATAGGCAGCACCTATGGGAAGAGCTGTGCCCTGCAGTACCAAGAGACCACATAAGATGTCCTACAGCCCAAGGATTAACACGGCCGTAGGTGTCTGTGTTGAATTGCGTGGGTGCCATGCTTACTTTCTAAATTAAGGTAAATCAGTGAAGCAATCTCACTTAACAGACTGACTGCTGGTTAGTGTTCTTTAAAATAAGACTTCAGTTTTGAATATGAGCCTTCTTTCTCATTTACAAATCACATAATAACCTTCAAAAGATGTCATCATGTCTTTACCTTATAACGATGTGGGTTTTTTATATATTCCACTGTGCATTTAAGATTTTAAGTAAAATACTTTAATCTGGTTTTGAGAGGTAGGTTCAAGGTTCAAAGTAGGTTCCTTGAACTCTCCTGCTTCTGAGTTCATGGCTGATAGACAACTACCAACCCAGCCAAAGCCTATCTCATTTTTATTCCCTCCAAACTTGAAATATTAATTTCAGCGATTTGGCATAGTTCCAGACTATGTAATTATAATCTAGATCCAGACTGGGCAATTATAAATTATATCTTTTAAACCGCCTCTCTTATTTCATTTGGATGCATATGGCTATCCCTTTTCCTGTCATAAACACAGAGTGCAGTCCTGCTCTACGCCAGGGCTGGCTACCACTGCAGGGTGAGGCTATCTTAAAACTCCAACGTTCCTCTCAGTGTTTTCAAAGGGTAGGAACCAGGCGATGTTACTAATGCAGGAATCACAAAAGGACTCTGCATTTTTGAAATGGGCTCCTTTTCTTAAATGTCTATTAAAACATGTTTTGATATTTAGAATTTGTCTTCTGAATATATTAATACATTTTTTCCAGACACTTACAAAGATCTTCAGTACAGAAATAGCCCTTCTCTGCTTTCTTTAAAACACAAAAAGAAGACTCAGACTCAGGAAATACCAAATCTTACTGAACACCCAAGCACTCCAAGATCCAAGAATCTGGACGAAAATACATGCCAAAGTAATTTCCTGGCTTTGTATAATTCTTGATTGAGTTTACCCTTAAAAGCCAAGACGTGTTCTCAGCACTACATCTCTATGAAAGTGAATTAAAGCTCCCCTGACTGATAACACCTCAGTTCACTGGGTGTGGTTTGACTGCATGGCAGTTTTGAGAGAAAGGAAAGAAAACAAAAAAAGTAAAGTACTGAGGGCTCACCCAAAGGCATGAGGTGAACTTCCAAGGATGGGCTGTGGAATTATTTAAGTTCTCAGGGAAGAAAATCTTCTTGGTGTGGGGCTTTAACAGATTGACTGTTCTTGTTATGAACTCATGAGCAGATTTAACAGCCCTTGGAACCTTGGACAGGATGACCAGTTTGCTTTCACTATTGTAGCGAGTAAAATATACGAAGAACCATGTTATTCTGGAGCTGAAGGAATGTGAGCCCTGTTCTTGCTACATTTATACAAAACAAAGAGATTCCTGTTTTTCTTCAGAGTGCAAGGATTCTCTATATGCTGATGGTTAAATACCTGAATATGTCCAAATCGATTGATGGATTCCTGCTGGCGGTACCTGCTGTCGGTACCTGCTGTCTACCTAGCAAAAGTTCCTCTAAAAAGCACTTTTCTGTTTGGATGCTCTATATGGCTTCCAAATGAACGCTCTAACCATCCTACAGAAGCATGATAATACCTCATAGAAAAGCATTTTTCATAAACCAGCAGTTTGGCCATGATAGGAGAACATCTAGCAGAAAAAAAACCCATCTAAACTCCAGCAATTTGGCCATCTGGAAACTTCACATCTGTAACAAAGTCCACACAGCAAGCAGGAAAAGGCCAAGAGCAGCATCTCCTATTTCCTAGGTTACAGGCAACAGGAATCTACGAGCACTGCTCCTCCATCTGTTTTCCACAGGATGGTAGTGTTTTGTGCAAAACGATCCTTGATTTAAAGAGCATCCATAGCATGGGGATGCAAAAAACATTTCCTTCTTCCTTCACAAGGAAAAGGTCATGTAAAGGAGCTGAGCTTGTGGTTGGATTTGGATCCTCTGTAAATCAGTCAGACTGAACAGGAGTGTCAGCCATGTCAGTCCACATTTCTCTTAAGAATTCTTCCATTTTAGTCAATTTTGCCTTTTTCATACCATCTTCCTCATCCTCACCCAAATGCTTCAGTGTGCAGACTGAGGGCCAAAGCATTTTGTCTCCCTCTGAAAGACCAGAGGAAACAGGAATAAACCCACAATATTCTCTTTAATCCTACATTCCTGGGGTGTTGTTGGGTTGTTGTTGTTTTTTTTTTAACGTGGCAATGTCCAGGAGCACTGAGCAAAAGATAATGTACGAAGTCTTGAGATGAACCCTACAGTCTTGTTTTAGTTGCTTGGAAAGTGTTAGAGAGTCATATGTGCAAACCTGATGAAGTATCTTGGCACCTTTTCTAGTCAAACGCTTCTGACTTAATTGCCAGTACACATGGGTGTATGGATGTATCACTGTCTATACTCCTGGTCAAACACGTATCTTGAACCTCCCAATTTTTGTCATCAGTCCAAGGATTTTCCCAGCACAGCAGTAAGCACATGCAATGCTATGTGCTGTCATTTTCTGAACAGATTAGGACAGACCTTCACATGACTTCTACTTGAGCATCTGCAAATGGAACGCACTTGATGGGAATTTTGTCTAAGGGCAACCATTCCTGCAAGCTTATGCACCTCCTGCCTCGTGATGATTTCATCACCATATGATACATTCCAGAATATCTAGATGGCAACCTAATGCAGTGGTTTGTAAATATTAAGATGAACTATACACAAATACCTTGTTACCCTCAATTGATACAACTAGAAACCTGAATGTAGGCATAACACAAAACAGACTGAAAGCAAGAAGCTTAACTGTGTGGAAAGAACTTAGTAGCATCTCTCTGTGACAGTGTACAGGTTCGGGACATGTAGAAACAAGTATGTCCATTACTGGGAGGTATTTTCTGGCCCAGACCATTGAAATTATCACCATAGCTATTTCCTACTTAAACCAAAAACTAAAGTAAAGAAAGCATTGCTACAAATGCTTGCCAACTTCAAAAACAGGAATCATGCCTCTCCTCGTGAACACAGAAGACATCTAAAATGTCACACCAAAACTAGTTTCCTGACAGTTATTCTCATTTTTGCTTTAGCCAAAGTCTTTGCATCTTTAGTCTTACAGAATATGAACGTCAGTTAATGACAGACAAGCAACTTAAAAAAAAAAAAGTCCGTAAAAGCACCTTGAAGATGCAAGGTGTTATGTAATCCCATGTTATTGTTATTGCTGACTGCAGCTCAAAGCTCAGCCTCACTGTAGGATGGTGGAGCTTATCATCAGCAATCTCAAGGCACAGCAGGGTGAGAATTTCATAAATCTGTTTAGATTTTTTTTTTAATCTAACATGGAACAGAAGCATTTTTATTCTGAATGCTACGAGACAGAAATGACTCTTCTTCATTCAGAGGTCAGGCATTGCTCCATGGAGGGCTGCTGACCGCACAAAAAAAAAAGCATTTCCACTTTCTTGCAGGGAAACAAAAAATATTCACAATTTAATAAATCCACTTGTGTGGAGATCTCCTGAGACCACAGAACAGCCCATCTTGAGAACATGTAAATGTACACATGAACACACAGTCTGGGTCCTGATGGCCCCAGCTGGTTCAGTTTGGACTGAGCGTGAAGTCCCTGTTCTCTGCTGACTCTCTGTGCTAGCTGTAACTTCACTGTCCATTTTTTAAGTCATGACAGCAAAAGAAGTAGAAATATCCTGCTGTGAAGAAGAAGAAGTCTTAGTGCGAATTTCAAGCAGAGGCCAAACTTCTGGAGAGAACTGAATGTTCAGGAAAAGTAGCTGTAAGGTGGCTCCAGGCGTATGAGGAGAGTGTTACAGGGAACAAGTATGTTTCCTGTTGCACCCAAATGGTTGGATGCAGACAAGGGCGGAATCCAGATGTATTTCAGGAGTTAAACAAGACAGGGCACCAAGGGAAGAGAAATTAGAAATTAAACAAAAGAAGTTCTGAAAGGAGAACAGAGACTGCAAGTGTTTTGGACAATTAACAACCTTCAGAACATGGAAATGCAGTTCCAGCTCTCTGCAAGGGATTTTTGGAACAGCACCTGCATGGATGGATAGGTAGCCTGCCTGGAAATTTGGGCTGTATTTATAAGGAGTTGCCATTTACATATTCTGTGCCAAAAGGAAGCCTGGATTTTGGATATCATCCAGTCCCTGAGAAATTTTCTACTTTGTGAGTATAACGTTGTGTGTATGGGAGAGAGAACAGTAATTCAACAGAACTCAGTGGCCTCTCAGGCTTATTTTGAATACATTTAGTTGCCACTGACATGGACAAAACTGTATTTGTTAAGAAACCACGTCTTACACACTTCAGGGTGGGAAGAAACTCAAGATGTCTTGGAATGTATCACTGTCTAATTACCTAAGTGGATCTGCAAGCGATGACATAGTATCACATAACAGAGTAAAATCAAAGCTTGGTACTTTCAAGAACAGATGAACCATGGTTGCGAATCTGGTGCTTATTTGCTTATTAAAAAAAAAACAGGTATAAAAAAAGCAGCATGGAGCAGATGACTTTTAAGAGCAGGGAGTTTTTATACACTTTAGGAACCCCATTTTTTTTTTCTTACAATAACCCTCATAAAATATTGGCAGTGGTGAGAGGCTCCTGCTGCAGCTGAAACTTGGAAATCTCAAGTCATTCACATACTGAGAGCTGTCAATCAAAGAGAATTCAATGACCTTCTTTCTGCTGTACGTTTAGCAAGGCAATGTTCTAGGACTATTACAATTCCTCTTTGACTCTTCAGTGCACTAACTCACTGTCTGTCGTGACCTGACCAATAGTGGCATTAAAAGACAGGACAGGAATTACTGAAAATACTCCACCTGGAACAGAAAAAAGGTAAAGCATATTTCAGTCTCTCAAGAAATAGCTCAGATACCCTCATAAACTTTGCAATCCTGCTAAGATTGTTCTAATGACAGAAGACTGTAATTAATCCTGAAAAAGATTTGATTTTAGAGAACCTGTTCAAGCAGCTTGCTTTAAGTTCATTACTGTGCATGAACATGTGAAAACATGAGGCAGCAGTGTTCCCTTGCAGCAAAGAAGGCTGATGGTATCCTGGGCTGCAGTAGGTAAAGTATTATCAGCAGGTCAAGGGAGGGGGTCCTTGCCCTCTGCACTGGTGAAGATACATTTGGAGTGCTGTGTCTGGTTCTGGGCTACACAACACAAGACGTGGACATATTGGAGAGTCCAGCAAAAGACCATGAAAATGATGAAGGGACTAGAGCATCCCTCCTATGAGGAAAGGCTGAAGGAGCTGGGACTGTTCAGCTCAGAGAAGAGAAGGCTCAGAGGTATCTTATCATTGTATAGAAATATCTGAAGGGAGAGTGCAAGGAGGAGAGAGCAAGACTCTTTTTGGCAGTGACAGGACCAGAGACAATGAACACAAACTGAAACACAGGGGTTCCCTCTGGACATCCAGAATCATGTTCTTACTGCAAAGGTGAGTGAGCACTTGCCCAGAGATGAGGTATTCAACCTTGGAGATATTCAGAAGCTGTGTGGGCATGGTCCTGGGCAAACAGCTCTACGTGACACTGCTTGAGCAGGTGGTCTGGATCAGACAACCTCCTTTGGTCTCTTCCAACCTCATTAGCCTGTGCTTCTGGGAACTCTTATGTGTCATTATCAAGTTGAGCTTACAAATGATCACAAGTCATCAGCATCTTGGTACCATTTAGGCTGCCTCAGAAAATCAAGACTATCTTAAGGAAAACACAGTAAGAAGCATGTACAGTTCTATCCACGCAAACCTAGCTCTCCAATGAGAAATGGGAGATAAAATGCACTAATTTCTACCACAGACTTCCTTCCCCACAATTATATCCATGTATATTCATATATATATATATATATATACATACATGTACACACACATATCCTAAGATTTTGTATATATCATTTTTGCTGCCCAGAGAGGTGGTGGATGCCCCATTCCTGGAGGTGTTCAAGGCCAGGATGGATGGGGCCCTGGGCAACCTTGTCTACATCATGCCTGGGAGGTTGGTGTCCCTGCCACAGCAGGGGGGTTGGAACTCTGTGATCTCTGGGGTCCCTTCCAACCCAGACCATTCTATGATTCACATAGCAAATTACCTAATATTCTATGATTTTATATCTATAATTTGTATAATCTATTTGTGTATCTACCCAACTATATCTGTGGACACAAAAATAAAGGAATTTTTCCTAAGGTTACACAGACCATATATTCTGGTGCAAGGCAGAGAACTGAAAGTAGGCTTCCTAGAGTCCTCATCACACAACAGCCTTTAATTAACGTTACTAGAATTTCAAATGCTGGCTTGCACTTTGAATTTAAACACCCGCCCACCCCTCAACATTCATGTCAAGAACCAGGTACACTCACAGAGTTGCAGGTCAAGCTGAAATCCCTTTGAAAATTCAGCCTTTTGTGGAGAAAAAGTTGATGGTTATTGACAAAATGTTGTAGTCTGCCTTGTTACTATTCATGATTAAGGAAAGTAAATATTGTCTGAGGTCTAATGAGAATTCCAATGCAATAAAGTCAAGTGTGAAAGGTGCAATCAATAAGTGATGATGCAACAGTATTCGCTTGTAGTTTTGTTATTGTTTAGTTCGTGCTATTTGGTGATGCTTGAAAATTAAGTGTTAAGAAATTAGTGTTACAAGGATTAACATTCAGATTTTATTTCTCATATTGTTATGTTTCTACAGCCATTAGAGTCTGAACACTAATTAGCATCTGATTTCTTTTCCCACTAGTTAAAGACTGCAAACCAAAGAATTATAGAACAAAAATACTAGCAACATCAACATTATCCATGAACATCCACAAACTAAACCCCATGATGTCCATGGCTAATTTTATACTGCAGGAGAAAGTACTGCAATAAAGAAGTGTATTTTCTTCATTTTTCTTTTATGTTAGCACCTATGAATCAAAGTATATTGAGTTTATAAAGAAAGCGTCTTTTCAAATGTATAACAGATCTCAGAGTCCAAGCTGGAATGTCTACATCCTACATATGGCAGGGCCATCCACCAAGGGATGTTGGATTTAGTACAAGTCTTGGATATAAAGAAGCATACCGCCCTATGAAAAAGTCAAGGACTAAATCTCAGTTACCTAGTTATTTCTGCAAGGAAACTAATCTCTTCTAGTCCTTCATCACACTGATTAATTTCTCTTCATTTGGACTCAACTGGATTGGCAGGCACACAGACATCGGTCTCTGTCACTGTGCCATGGCATGGCATACTGGCACCTAGTGTCAGAAACTAAAGGGACGATTTCCATCCCTTCCTCTTCTCCGCAGGCATGTTGCGCAAGCGACAACTTGTACTGCCACATCGTGCAGCCTGAAGATACTCAAACTATGTTTGAATATTATTTGCAACTCTGTGTTTTCTAAGAAGCCACGTAAAAAATTGTCTATGCAAACTTCAGTGGACCTTCACAGAGTGTGTTCCCAATGAACAGCTTGGTGTTTGTGAATAGACTGCTTTATTAATTCCCCTGGCACTTCATCTTCAGATTACAGAGCAAGACTTAGGACAGGGATATGAAACAAGGGTCGATTCTGTTCTAAAATACTAGGTTACATGACTGTTGTCAGGTGACATGGCTTTTGAGGTCAGCTAGGAGTAGTTGGCATAAAACCTATCCAAAGGGCAATTACAGACTAAACCAGACACCTCCCAAAACTACTGCTGACTGTGTGTGGTGAAAGATCCCATGCATTTCATAACTCAGCTCTGTAGTTCTTCACACATTGCTAAAAGCAATAATTACTTTGAAACATTATTTATATCTCTCATAATGTGACTGCTTTATAAATTCACTAAGTTGATGGATCGTGTAGCTAAACTGAATGTTCATATTTAACATATTACAGGAGCTAAAAAACCCCTTCACAGAATATAACCCATCCAGACCAGGAAGATTCTCTAATCCACACGAAAATTACTTTCTTACAAGGAATTTCAATGGAATTCGGTGGGAATTTGCTGTCACACTGTAAAGAGAACTACACATCTGGTTTATATGATGATTCTTGTTATCAAAATGTATTTTTTTGCAGAGCCACCGAAATGACTCAAGTCTTTCAATCATTTAAGTGAGATCTCTTGACCTACTGCAAATGACACCAGATCTTAGCAGTGCCTTTAACTTTTGGCAACTTAATTTTTTAATTTTTGTTTGGAGTCAGCCAAAAAACCTACTTCTGCATGAACACAGTACATATAATGTGGCCCCAACATGTACACAGCCAAATGAAAGAAAATTATGGGAAATAAAACATGATGTTTCAAATAAGCTCCCTAATAAAATCTAAAAATATAAGAAACCCTATCATATTAACCAGCAAGAACTGCTCTTTCACTTAAGGGATAGTTGGGTAATTATTCAAACCTGTACAAGACTGGATTGTCAAGTGAAATAATAATACAGAGTATCTCAGGATAATGAGATAGATCTTAAGGCCATTAGCAGTGGTTCTTATTATAATACTGGCCAAGATTCTCCAAGAAAGAGAGAGAATATTTAAATGAAACTCACAGAGAACTAGTTTGAACTCGTATATTTGAACAGCTTAGTACTGTCTCACAGTTTCCATTCCTTCCTGGAGAGAAAGGTGCCTATCATGTAAGACTGTGAAATCAGTCAGGTTTTAGAGACTGAAATCCCCGAGGGCAGAAATTAAAACAAAAAATAATTTGAAAATCGAGCCACATTGAAACCCTTACAGTTTATATTAAGAATCTTATCCTAGAGAGGCTTTGAGCTGTGATTAGGTATGCAGCTTTTTCTCTTTCCCAATTCTCTCTCTCATTCAAAACAACCAGACCAAACATGTATCTTCTCTGAATTTAGGTTTGACAAGATGAATTACAGCTTTAGAAGTAAGGGGTTTTAAGACTGGAAATAGAGAAAGAGATGACTTTTTCTCCATAAAATAGGTCCCGCTTACCAGATATTTGTATATGTATGCTCTGTTGTCTTATGTTTGTTTGGTTTTAACAACTTCAAGAACAGGAATAACTCAGTACCTGATGATCATACACAGAGAGTCTAGGTAAATCCCTCAAAACAGTTGCCTAGCTTGCAGCATGGCTAGCGTGTCAGGAGTTGTCATGGTTTAGAAATACCGTCTGTTTTAATATTCTCCTTATGAGCCTCTCCTAAGAATAGTTTCCAAATACCAGACCAGAGGTAGGTCTGACATGCCTGGCACAGTCTAGGGAGCAACTCTCCTCCTCACCTTAATGAAGATCTCATTGGCTGACTCAGCAGTGCTTGGACCATTGGACTGGACCAAGGTTTACAGCAGTTTAAGAAAGAATGCTGATCAAGACCTTGCAAATCAAATATTAAAAGACTGATTAAATATTTTACGATCGTTTTACTTAGGCTCTGATTTGAAGTTTACTTCATCTGCTAGCCAGAGATACGCTGAAGGATAATTGATGGAAGAAGAGTAAATAACAGCTGATGCTGCTGGCCCTAAGTATGCAAGGCATTTAAGAGTATTCCTAACCTCAAGTGTGCAGTCACTGACGTGCTCATTTGTCTCACTAGGTTAGTGTCACTACGCCTCAGATATGTGATCAAATTACCGCCGTGAAAGTGGTTTAAGCTTATGTGTTTTTCCTTGTATTGTATATTTGCACATGTCTCCAATGACACCAAGTAATCCTTTAAATTGTGTTAATTTGATCATGTATCCGAGTATCCAGTGCAGTAAATTGGGATAGGTGGCTATGAAAAGTGGAGACGATGCCTTTTAGAAGACAAATAGCTTCCCTGGAGAAGACAGACATCCAGCAGAACCACTACAGCTCAGTCTACCAGGATTAGAGTATAAAGCTCTCCCCTTCCTCCTTCTACAAAATCAAAGGTTTGCAACTTATAAACCTGGTTGGACAAATTGTTTTTGTGGATTTTTATTTTCTTCTTTATTTTTTAAGGGGAAAGAATTAAAAAAACTCTTATAGATCAGTTGCTGGTCAATTTTTGGTAACCTGACTGGGCCTGTATCACCTAATGTCCAACTAGATTTAAAAGAAAAAAATCAGAAGCTCACCATCCAGCAAGCTTTCCCATCAAACCTGGGGCTTGGAGTTGAAAATTTAAATTGGTCCAAACTTTTAGCCTTGGAAAAGCAGGGCTGAGCTTGTGCCTGAAATCCTTTTCAAGAGACATTTGGTAAGGATTTGCACATACCAAAGTACATTTTATGTAATGAGCAGGAAGAGTTATTGGACTAATCATTTTTAATAGAGATTCCTTGTCTTTAATACAGAGCTACACAATAGAACTTAATAGCTTGTGGCAAGTAAATAATTTACACATGGATTGTGTCTGAATACAAATGTATACATAAAATATCACTGACTTAATGAAGCCTTTGGGGTGGGTTTTTTTAAATCAATTTAATTGATTTTGCTGATAG
This sequence comes from Gallinula chloropus, assembly GCF_964237585.1. Lineage (NCBI taxonomy): Eukaryota > Metazoa > Chordata > Aves > Gruiformes > Rallidae > Gallinula > Gallinula chloropus. The sequence goes on along the minus strand of NC_140087.1, from coordinate 114,992,723 downwards.
GTCTGCATTTATATTTTTGTAAGCTACATTTTGCTTTACCTGTGCATGTGGCATGGTCGTGATTTTTAAAGGAGGCAGGGAAAACTCTGCAAATGAAATCAGAAACTAAGTACATGGAGTGTAGGTATTTTTGAAGTGTCTAGGGTAAGACACTCAGAAATAACACTCCAGCGTGACCCAATGGTGAAGCTCATTTAGAAACTACTTATCAGAAAAGGTCAACCTCTCAGGAGCGCTCATGACTATTCAGGGTGTTTTGCAGCATTTGAGCCCAATGAAGCTGGTAATGAAGAGTTTTCGCCTTAACGCTCTGAATGTTTTGGGTTGTTCAGCTTCAGTCAGCGGGGTTAGTTGCATTTGGCTTGGGCTCCTACTAGAGGTGGGAAGAAGACAACTGTCGGAGAAGAAGGTTAGTGTTGTGACTGATGCACAACTGAAGCCGGAAGAAAAGTGGCTGGATGGAAACATGGGTGTGTGTTTCAAAAGGAGAGGCACGGGATGATGGCTGCTTTACCATCAGAAGCACCAGCTTATCTGACGGGTCCTAAAGCTGTTTTTCACTACAAAACACATCCACAGCTTGTCCTCCCTCTCTCTGATGCACTGCTTTTCGTTGTCATCAACTCATGAAAGCTATGCATTAAAGGAAAGCACGGAGACGGATGCCAGAGCTGGGCCAGCGGGCCTGAGGAGACTGGCATGGAAGCCCAGGCGTCTGCTGCCATCCTCGGCCCCGCTGCCTGCCCCTGCCCGTGTGCCCCACGGGGCCGAGCCGGCACGCCTTACCTTTGGGGTGCCAAGGGTCCGTGAACTCGTACTTCCCCACGCCGATTGTCCGCAGCATCTGCACCCCGTTGGTGTTGTCCGGGCCCCCCGCGGCGTTGGGGGGCAGTGGGGCTGCTGCCTGCCCATTGGTGGTGGGTGCGCTGCTGGGCAGGGCGGCTGAGGGCAGGGCCGGCGGTGGAGGCGGCAGCATGGGGCAGGCCAGGTGGCCATTGCCTACCGGTCCGGGGCCCGGGTGGGCCACCGGGCCCACGCCGCTCATGGAGGACATGCTGAGGGGCTGGCTGTTGGTGTACAAGGGCTGGCTCTGGAGGTTGACCACCATGTTGCTGAGGGGCTGGGAGGGCTGTGGCTGGAGCTGGTAGTGGGCTGGCATCAGCGGGAGCTGGGGGGTGACGTGTGGAGGAAGGGAAGGCGTGACACCGATGACAGGGGCCTGGACGTTGGCGGCCGGACTGAAGGTGGGTGGCTGCGTCATCCCATAGGAGTGCGTGATCAGGGCGGGCTGGCTGCCTGCTGCCACCGTGGTGACCCAGGGCGCTGCACCTGCGGCACGAAGGAAGGCCAGCAATGGCGGCGGGCTCGGCACGGGGGAGACCGGAACAAAAACAAACACCCCCAGCCTTCCCCTCATGCACCCGTGTCCTCTATACCGAATTGCACCGACGCACCCTTCTCCTTCACGGGATCTGCAGTGGTTCAGGGTGTAGAACCGTTCCCGACTGTAAGTGCATTAAATTGCTACGGCGATGTGAGTGCAATTGTTAAAATACTTGTCAGGTGACACGCTGCATGTTTGTGGTTTTATGTATTTTGCGCTTTATGCAGCTTAAGCGCACGCTTCCAAGAAAATTAACCTCTTTCCCCACCGTGCTTTCATGGCTCCCTGACAAACACTCTGTGTGTATAATAATGGTGCTCCAGCCACTACAAAGAGATTGTAATTAGGCGTCTGGCATAGTAGCACAATGTATGATATATGTCTGGAAGCTGGAAATCATTTTAGGTAGTTGTGGACATAAAAGAGGTCTTAAAGTATTAGAGAGTGCCTTTTCCTCTAGTGAAGGCAGAGAAGGAGGGAAAAAAAAGAACCAACCCACTCTAATGAACTTGCAGGCATCTTAATACATTTATATTAGCCCCAGCACAGAAGAAACTTGAGGGTCTTTACAAATGAGAGAAAAACCCTGCTAAAGAATAAAGAAAGGGCGCACAATGAAGTCTAATTTACGGAGGTAAATGGAGATAGTGCATTGAATTTGCTTTGAACGATTTTCCCTTGTAGAATTACAAATAAGATTAGAAACATACCTGGGTTTTCATTCTCCCTCATCTGTTTAGATGGAGGCTCATCAGTGTCCCAGGGAGTGGACTGATTGATGGGTGTCTGTCCCCACCTGACGCTTGTTGCAAGTCCTTGAGGCTGATTTTCAGTCTTGGAAATGCAAGGAGTCTACCAGAGAGAGAGAGACAAATACAGAATGAAAATGTTTAGACTATTGGGAATAATTACTGTTCCTCATAGCTTGTAGCTTGCTTGTTTCGTTTGTTTGTTCGTTACAGTCCAAGAGAATATCCTAAAAATCTTTAAATATCATTCTCCTCCAGGCTTGCTTGACATGTCCATGTGGAAAATACAACACATTTGAAAAAAATACTTCTGGAAAACTAAAAGATCCACCTTTAAAGAAAATAAATAAAAAATGAATCCGCAACAAACTAGCATTTTCAGAAATAACGTGCTTCTTTTGGCTTGAAAATAAGAAAAAAAACAACCCATGTATGGCAATATCCATTCAGTCACAGCTTAAGTAAAATGGGACAATCTTCTGTTTGCTCAATCTCTTCCAAAAATAGTGAGTTTTGTTTAGCAGAAGGCAGAACAAGAGAGACTTATTTACAACCCTAGGACAAATTACTGTAGAACAGTAAAGAGAAGTCTTAGTATTTACTGTCTGTCAAGCCTTAAAATTGAATGCCAATAAAAAAAAGCATCATAACAGTCATTGGCCGCTAAAGTGGGTATGTTGGCAGTTCTTCAGAGATGTTAAAATAACTGTAAAGTAGGGGAAGGATTGGGCTGAATAATCATCAAAGGGGATATGAGCTGAAAGAGATTTCTTGATAAAGAAACTATCACATGGATTTAAATGCTAAGCTGACCCCCCCCCCTTCCCGTTTAGGGGATCTTCCCAAACAACCATGCCTTTTGCTGAGCAAAGGCCTGTAGAAAACAAGGGTGCCTCAACAGGTCTCATTTATTTAATTCTGCAGTGTATTTAATTGCTGGAAGATTAAAAGTTTTTTGGTTTGTTTTGTTTTTACTGGTGTCAGCACCTCTAAACCAATAAAACGGAACCAGCTGCCTAACGCTGAATGAGTACTGAGGACTGAAGCCATAAAGAACAGGAGACCAGTCTGAGCGATTGCTTGTTTGCCTTACATCTGGGAAGTAATTTAGCTCGGAGACAGAGGTACAGTGGCTCCATAAATGCCCTGGGTCATGCAGTACCAATGAAAGCTCTGTCAACACCAGCAGCTTTTTTTCCCCATCACCAGTATCTCAACCACTCCATCAAAAGAAGTCATTAGCAGACCCATTTATGCCCTCTGCAAATACGTGCACACCTTTCCCAAGCCCATCAGTCATTCTTCGTGTCTTTAAATCCATCGGAGGTGTCTGCTTCCTCCCACCCTCCCTTCTCCCCTGCTCCAACACTCCCTGCATTATCCAAGTGCCTCCATCATCTCCTTTCACCCACTCCATGTTCCACCTGAGCTTTATCCTCCTTGGGCTCTGTGAGTCAAGAGTCCTGGGTGCAGACCTTGATGGAGGATGGGGGTTATGCTGTGCTGCTCTCTTTGCTCCCAGCAGCCACAAAGGGAATATTTTCCCCACTAGAACTGCTATACTTTGTTAAATGCAGATGTTCACAGGGAAATGTGATTCTTAATGTCTTCTCTATATAGAATCTTGCCGCAAGAACTTCCAGCTTGTGTCCAAATTTTTATTATTCCTCCCCCCCCAAATTCATCAATTCTTTTCCATTTTTTTTGGTGGTGGTGGGGGGGGTTTGTTGTTTTGTTTTGGATTTTTTTTTGGTAATTTAACTGCTCCAGATTTTTTCCTATTTGACTGGCACCAAGGACAATGATACCCAGGTTGCAGAATCACATTTCTGCCTGCCTCCACCATTTCAACTCCTTCTACAGCATTTGTAATCGGAATAAAAAAATGAGACTTAGGAAAGGCAAAAAGAGGGGACATGCAGACCAGCAAGAGCTTTAAGAGTCATTCTGTTGTATTCATGGCAAAGAAAGGGCAGGAGGGGAAGAATTAAATCTCAGTTTTGAAATGCTTTCTATTTATAAATTGTCCTGAGAAAAGGCTTAATCTGAACACCTTCAGCTTTTACATTGTACAAGGTTTTTGACACAGGAGGCTGCAACGCTGCTGGTGGTTTACCACTTCGTGTTAGCAGTATCCCCTTGGATCTAGCTAAACTGTTCAACAGTGGCCAAAGCACTCTGCAGTAGAAAAAGAAAGACGAAAAAAAAACCCACCACAAGCATTCCCTGTCTGTAAATCATCTAAGATACTTCCCCCAGAAACACCATTATTTATCCAAAAGCAAAGCCTTAAAAACCAGTAAATGCAATCTAGAGATCTGGGCGTTTTTATGTATCATCAAAGAAGGTCGGGAAGATTCAAGACTCAAATCATGAACCCCGCACGTTCAGCTTGTGGCACCTGTGTGTTGAATTTCTTTGTTGTATGAACTGGGTCTTAGAAAGTGGGTTTGAAATACATACTTCTCATTATTGTGTGGCATTGTCAAGATACGCAGCATCTTGTGTAACTTTGTTACATCCCCAAGCTGCTTTAAACCAGCGTCGGTCTAAAATAAGAAAATAAAATATTCCTGTACCTTAAATAATATAGAAACACACACATGCTATAATTTTACAAGAACCCATATGTTCTGCACAGTATGGGTAAGGATGGGAGCATGTGACACAGCTCTCCTAAATCCTACAAAAATCCCTTTTCCCAACTTGCAACTGAAAGCTTGCTTTCCAAAACACTGGAGCACCAGGGCAGACGCATATGAAACTGCTGGAGTCCGCACCCAAATCCAGATCTAAACTCCATACTTCGAGCAGTGATGAAGAGGAAGGAGGTTTTCAGGTTTGCTGTCAATACGATCTTGTCCCCTGACAGTTTTTTCCCCACTAAATATGTTCCCAAGCCCTGCTTCACAGAGGCTCAGTGGATCCCAATGCACGAGTCCAGATTTCCAACTGTATTCCGACCTTATATTTATTTGATCAGAAAGACCTAGAGATTATTTGGTACGAAATCACAACACACAATACAGGTTAGACAGTAAGGGTGGTGGAAACAGGAAAAACAGCTTACAAAACTCCTGATATGCATATATATAGATATATACAGACACACACACATATACACCGTTCTGGTCCCTGATCTAATTTGTGTATTATTTCACTGAATTCGTGAAGGGTTACATTACAAATGCTCCACGTCTCTGATCCGATTGCAGCAATTACTGATTTGCGTATCTGGGAAGGAAAATGATTTCCAGCAGTATCAGAGGAACTCCCCGTCCATGCGCTCGGGCACACGACAGCACTCTATTTGATGCTTTTAATGTACAACACAAATGGCCAAAAAAAAAATGGCCTGTATTATGCTGGTTGTGCTGGGGGAAGAGATGTGTTCCATTAGTGATCCACAGACTTCACAGGAACTAATTGTACTATGTTACACTTTTATCTTTAGCTTTCATGTCAGATGCTTGTTTGAATTAAACACGAAACACACGAAAAAAGGAAATGCATTATAAAATCTACTGGGTATACATTTTAAAATACTGCCAAATGTCTATTTACATGAAAAGACAAGAAGGGTTCTAAAAGGTCTGTTGAAACCTGGCTAGTCAACAGCAGCACTGGCTATTTAATTGCCTGAAATTCCTGTCAGACTACAAAGATTACCAAAGCGATCATCAGCATCTTTTTAGTACCCCCAAAACGCTCAATCTGCGCTCTTTGTCATATACAGAGCACCCCAAATCCAAACCGGAGGATTTTTTTTTCCCTCTCTACTGTTTGAAATAACCATTAAGAACAAACAAAATTCTCACCTGAACCTTGCATTTTACCTCACGCCTGCCACTCTCAACTCCAGCAGTGAGCAATCTCCCACTTTTAAGGAAATTAACTGCAATACAGACGTACAGGCAGAACGGAGCAAGATGGAACAATTTCAGAATTACATGAGACTAACACAGACAAGTTGCCAGGTTGTCGATTTTTTTTGTAGCTCCAACAGTCATAAACCATGGCCCATAGGCAACAGTAATTGGTGTACAGCTGGTCCACTGAACCTTATTAAATTAAAACATTAAAAACCTTCGGATTCATGGGGCTTTGCAGAATATCCACAAGAAAGTTCATGAGTTCACAGCAATCAGCTGGTGCTAAAGATGGGGAATTAGTGATTTGGTCTGTACTGTACCAGTTTACATGGTTACTATCACGAGGGCACAGCTGCAACTAAGTCTGACTTTTAAAACCAAAGCTTTACAAATCCTTGATGAAATAAGACCTAAACTTTTATTATGACTTTTTTACATCCCTGGAAACCTGCGGCACTGCTACCAGCATTACAGAGTATGTTAGTGGAATTAAAAACAACCCCCAACGCAACGACCACCGAAATCCAACAAGAAAAATTCCAATACATTTTTCCCCAGGCTCAACACCACCAAACACTTCCTGGGAGGTCCTTATAAACACATTTGAGCCATTTCCCCAAAGGCTTGTAAAACTGCTGACATACATCCTGCTACGGCTCACGGTGCTAAGACCTATTCAAACAGTTTCATGAGCAAAAAAGAACTAATCTGGATAGAGGGATCCTATTTGTGGTTCCCAGCGACCAAAATTATTTTACCGTGGCCTTCATTTAAAGTGATGGATGAGAAGTAGCGATTCTCTGTTCCAATTATCCAAAAGAGATTGGGAATGGCAGCTTAATACTAAGATAATGTATCCAATATGCAACCCACTCTATTTTCTCTCCCCATTGAAAATAAAAAAGGCTAAGACACACGCATGCATAGAGGCAAACATTCCCTCCCACGGATTCAGGTTTTATGGCCTGTCATGGGTAAAAGCAACTTCAATTTAATGAGGGAATTCCTTTTAAAGCTGTTATCCATGCCTTGCTCTAACAAGTAATGACTGGTGGCCTTGGCTAGGTTTTAAGCCTGAACGTGTCTGGTGCTCTAAAAAGCTCAGTGGCCTCTGAACCAAAGGGTTTTATGGCTTAATTTGTAGTTCACACTGCTAAATATTACATGAAACAGGTATTATTTGTGTGCATGTGGCATGCATGTAAAACCTGAACCATACAGGGATAGATCTTCATCTGGGGTTAATTCCTGTAGCGTTGGACAGGATCCCAAGTGTGTTTCTGAGTCTAGTCTGTGGCCAAAGTAGCTCTTAAGGATGGATGCAGAGCTTTTAAAGATGCAACGATGACAGCAGTATCTCCTTAACACCAGCCGTTGGGCTGGGCTACAGATGTGAAACCATTGTTTTGAGAGGGATGTACTGTAATGTATTAAAAACCTAAGAGATATGGACAGGCCAGCATGCAAGAGGAACAGAAAAAACTGTCCTGCAGTAAAACCTCATTCAAGAACTTGCTCATGGGTGGAGAGAAGAACTCATCTACCTTACAGTTCCCATCACCAGGCAATTCTGCAATGACACAACGTTGTTTTTCTCTTTCCAAAGCTAATGTGAGAGCAGTGAGAAAGAGAATAATACAGTTAACTCAGAGGAAAAATGTTGCTACCCTGCATAAAAGACAAAAGAAGTCTTAGTTCCCTCTCGAGTGGAGAGAATAATTCAATACTGGCATCTTAAACACCACCCAGCGATGAGCCACCAGCCAGTATGAGCTGTGGAGCAGTGAGGTATAGCCTACAGACAAGATACATGGCTTAGCAGTGGGGTACAGTCTGCATCCATTCATGATTTTCAGAGGATTTAAAGACACCCCCTACCTTGAGATTAATGACATGGGCATGGGGAAACCCATGGGTGCAGTGGGGCCCACATTCCAGAAACGAGCAGCACAATGGCCATTACCCAGCCCTGATCCCGGCTCCCTGCATACGGAGCTTTTTCCTACCCTACCCGCAAGCTGCTGAGGTGGCAGATGTACAGAATGTCCCGCTCCTTCCCTCCACCAACATCAACCCCATCTTTGCTGGACTGAGCCTCTTAGCCCACCTCATTTGCATTTGTGCCTCGGTTACCCTCCCGAAAAAGGCAGTGAGCCAAATTCCCAAGCTCTGACAATTCAATGGAAGGTAACTCCATACTGGGAATGGGTCAACTGCTACCATTTCATTAACCCTTTCCAAGGCTCCCTATCCACATCTGCTGCAGGTCTGGGGAGACAAGAGGAGGAATGAAGTTATGGGAAAGGGGGGAGAAGGATGGGATAGAAGAAGGTTGTGAATTGACCATAGGTGATATCTATTTCTGCTGGCAGAACTGCCCAGGACAGCCACCACTCTCACACCAGTGCTCCAGTTAGGTGCTCAGCATTAGGTGGGAATGAATGCGGGACCATGGAATGAGAAGAGCGCTTCATAAATGGCACTTTGTATTCTTGCTCTAGCAGAGGCTCAGGTACTCACCCAGCTGCCTTCGTTTCTCAGCGAGAACATCAGGGAACGGAGCTGAGGTATCGAACCAAGGTCCCGGCTGCGACACTTGCTGCTCCAGGACACCAGGGACATCAGCGCACGACACTGGGTTCGAGCACAGAAGCCCCACTTTAGCCTGAGCAGAACCTCCTCCGCTAACACAGTCGGCATGCAGATCAACCCCAAATCAGAGCAAAGCTACGAATGCAAAACCATCTCACAACGGAGGAAAACGCGCAACATCAGGAACACCGCGGCAGCACATACCACAGAGAACATGCACTACGCAACACAAGAGGGCTCTCAGAGATCCTGCAGGCATCCCATGGTAGAGGCAGATAAATCCAGTTCGTCATAAGTGCTTTTTGTCAGAGGGCAGAAGGAAATATGGGCAATAATGGAGTAAGTGCTTGTCAGACCAGAATCCCAAGGGTGTACAAAGGATGTAACCCTTGTGTACTGGCAAAGCTACTCAAGAATGACCTAAGAGCAGAGAGCCTGAAAACTAAACATTTATCTTGAATGCATATGCTGGCCATTGATAAGATTCAGAAGGCACTACGTATGGCACTTTTTTGTCCCAAATTTCCTGGGCATTTCTTTTTTATATCCAAACAGGATCCAGAATTTCATTCTGGATCAGGGCCTAAAGCATTAGAAATAAAGAGAGGAATACTTATAAAGTGAAAGCTGTGTCACTTTAGGCTCCGATCCTGGTATTAAATTACTTGTATAAAAGTCCCCCTTTGTAGTACTGGATGCCGACATTTTATATTCAAGCCCTCTGAATTCTGTGTTTCATTTGTAGTACACACTCCGTGGCAGGAAAGTGCATGTTCTCTGCCTACATAGCAGGCACATTAAATAAAAAAAAAAAAAAAAAGAAAAAGAAAAAAGAAAAAAGAAAAAAAAGAGACCAAGATAAGCCTGGGAGTGTTGAACAGTGCTGCATGATATTACTGATTTATTAACTCGGCTTGATCAATAAGGCTATCATCAAGGGCACATTTAGTTTGCACATAAATTTCACTTTCTAACAAGCACTTCTGTGTGCTCACTTTAGTTTCCATAATCTGATCCAGGTCTCGGGAAGCTTTCTTTAAGGGAGAACAGAGAATTCTTTTTTCTAAAAAAAGGATCAAAGTATACTCGGTCAACTCTCAAACAAAAGGCCAGTCGGTACTGTAGAAACAGCATGCTTACCTTTCCCAGCTAAAAGAAAAATAAGCCTATAGGTCCAGATTTATCATTGCCTTAAGTTCATCAACATCAATTGAGCTATTAAACTGTGGCTGAATTTGGCTCATAGCAATTTAGAAAATTCAACTTTCTTTGAGAGTCTTCCATCAGTAAGATGCTAATTTAATGCATAATTTAAACTCCACTGTCCTTTAACTCGGCGTTTGTAAATAATTAAAAAAGAACTAAAAATCCTTTTACATTTATAAAGCTGCCCCCCCTTCTTTCTGCTGCAAAACAACAAAGACTTTTCAATCAAGAATTTATTTATTCTTTAAATCTGAAAGTAAAAGCTGTATGAAAGATGAGGAGAAACTGATTTACAAGATAAAACAATTAGCTCTGGGATATGTACATTAAGACTAATAAATTTCACATCATATTTTAAAGGAGTCGAGGAGGAATGCCACATATATTAGACTGTATTCAAGTCCTCTTGAAATGTTCCATTAAGAGCATCTTACGGAGGTAAGTTATGCAGTCACTAAAATTAAGATGTGAAAAACAGGATTAGAGAGCTGCATCTTGCAGAGAGGCTATACACTTTAATAATCCATCCCTTTCCCTACACGCAAGATGTAACATCTCAAATCTGGCTATTCCTGTAATTGATCGAGTCTTTAAAAATTTGGGTTGTGCAGGAGAAACACGAACATATCCCACGGTAAAAACTATCAAAATAATATACTGCATTCCCTTTTAATCCAGAATCACGTATCTCAATGGTTTTTATTAATCTTTTTTTCTTTTTGCTGCAGACAGATGAAAATGCATTTTAAGTCTCAAACAAGTCTGCGCAAAACCAGCTCGAACCCATCAATCTCCTGGTTGGTTCTTAAAAGAAGCTAAACAGTCACCAAGCTGTTCCACCCAGACATGACTGGCAGATCCTTTTTGGGAATGAGGTCTCAAGATGCAACCCCGTTTCCATTCAGATTCATAGCTTTAATAACACAAGAACTTCAGCGCAGGATCAGGCGCACCTGGCCAGTCATTTAATTTGATTTACAACAGAGCGCTAATATATGGGTTCTTCTGGCAACACAGTCACTGTTTTTTCCAGTTTTTCTGCTCTACAGCTTTTACATCAAAGCATTCCTCCTCGTTTTGTTTCTGTATCTCTGCGATGCCGGGAGGAAGCTGCCCCTTTCTCCTGTTTTCCTTTGGCAGAACTGACCGGGGACTACATGAGCCTTCAGCTGCCTCAACCATCATCCTTCTAAAAGATTTATGGCAAACACATTGCATAGCGAGGTATAAATCTGGCAAATGGCCATCAGACATACCTTTCTGTCCACAGCCACACAATTTAAAGTAAAACAGATAATGGCGTAGCGGTGACTCGTGTTACTAGTAGCCCTGCCAAAGTTGTGCTGTATTGCCACCCATTTTTTCCAGGCATCTCATTCTCATTTTTGGGGTGTGAAGTAGATGATCCTTCAATATTACTCTTTGTGGCAACTTGTGATGTTAAATAGTCCTTTGTCATCCAAGGATACATGGGTATTGTTAAGATTAAGCTCTACTTACATTTCCTTTGACAAAAAATTGCTTTACATTCCTTTTTATTCTTCTATGGGTCCAGTTTGGGTTGCTGGACTCATTAAGAAGAGGAAACTCAGTTTGTGCTTTTTAAAATCCTGTAATGTATGTTTTAAAGAAAATTTATGCTACCGAAAACATAAACCCTCCTACTGTCTCTGCTCCCAGGAAGATAACACAAAGTAAACCACATCTAAAAATAATCTCCCACTCAAGAAACTTCAGGGTGACAAGGAGAGAGAGCGAGGTTATTGTGAGCCCTAAATAACGCAGGTTGGTTCTATAAGCCATGTAGGGAAGGACAAGCTAAAATTAAATGACCTTTGGTAGGGATACCACACCTACAACAGCAAGTCATGATCTGATCTTCCTAATGCTCCACCTCCGCGGTTGCAGATCATGGTCCATCAGAAGCTACTATTTCTGCTAGGATGGGTGCAGGGCAGACGGTGCCCTTTTAACACCCCAGGATGAACTGACAGGGAGACAGCCTGGGGTCTTTGCAGATAATACCCCTTGAGAGGCAGTGTGTCCCCAGCTGAACTTGCTGTGGCTTTAAGGAGAAGCAAAGGGAATTTTAGATGTTCTTTGTGCAATCATTGCCTCCAGAAGACAAACACACCTTTGGTTTGCTGCAATGAAGCTTCAATTAGAACACAGATGTATAAATATCTAACAGTGCAGACCAAAACGGCCAACTTTGGTCACAAGTATTGATCAGAGTGAGAGAAGAGTCAAAAAAGGAACAAACACCTACTTTTAAAAAATTAAAAACATTATAAGTGGGATATTTCCCATGCAGCAGGTAGGCATCAAAATAATCTTTGCTGCAAATTCAAAATCTCCCTTCCCACATATAGCAGGGTGTCTGGAGTAACCATTAGATTCAGACAAGCACGAACTGCACACCAGACTATCCAGATCTTAGAATAAAGCATGGAGCCTTATCTTGTTTTTTTTTCATTTATTGATGATTCTGTGCCAAATCCAGGCATACATCACATGCTGATTCCCTTGCAATCATTAGGTCATTAAGAAAGTTGAGTCATTCAGTAAGACCCTCCAACACCTACCCAACAGCTCTGCCTCATAAAGGGTCACAGAATCTGTGTGATTATGATGCTTTGCAAGGAGATATAAAGTTGGACTAGATAACTGCTGCAGGTCCCTTACAACTGAACTAATTCTGTTCTATTCCAAATAAACAATTAAACATATACATATAGAAATCTCTCTCCTTTTACTACTGCAATGCGGATGCTACTAAAATGTTCATCTCTGCATGTTTCTAAGGAAAGTCCAAACTCCACGTACTGAGGAAGAAAAAGAAGAGGTAAAAGCTAACAGACTCACTGAGGATCTGCTCTTCTAATGCTGCATTTGATTAATTATGTGATTTATTTTCAATGACTGGTTCAATCAATCCTGATCAAATTAACAAAGACAATGATCAGAAATACCAGACTAAAGCACAATACAAATGATTTGGTTCCAGGGGATCCAATCAAATGAAACAGGATTAAATTAACCAGTGATCGGATTAAGGAGAAGTTGCTGTATAAAGTCAGAAATGCACCAGTATTTCAGACCATTTGCTGTGTCTGTAGGTTGCCATTTCCAGCTCTTCCTACAGCTCCCAAGAAACAAAATTCTTTTTCCTACTTAAGTGTAATGTTGAAATAATAACAACAACAACAGCAACAATAACAACTACTACTATGACTACTACAACTATTATTATTGCTATTATTTCACAGTACCACAGTATCTGGGGCTCTACCATGTCAGGCACTGTCTAAAAAACCCATCGACCTTCAGACACCCCCCAGCAGTCTGTACCTGAAGGACTTCACAGTCTATGTTCGCAACACAGAGATCAAAAGGTGACAGGATATCAGGACACAATCAAAAAGAGAGAAAACCCCATTTAATTCTACAACGTTAGCAAAGCCCAAAGATGAAAAAGCTACTGTTCAACATGAAGCCTTAATGGAAGTTGCCCGTGATACAGCTGGAAATGTAGTTCTTACCTAAAAATCAAAGTAAATACAAGTATCACAGGGAAAGTAATTCCATTTGCTGTGTAATGACCTAAACCTTGAGCAGCCAACAAGGTCCTGCAGCACTGAACAGAGATATACCTTCGAATGCCTTGAGTTCACGCTGGTTCAGCCAGACCCATTAGTAACCAGCTGCAAAGGGACTTTGCGTCCACAGCAAGGCAAAAGAAAGGCTGGGGACATCAGATGCCAGCTCACTTGGAAGTAAATAGATAAACGTTAATGCTGAGAGTTAGAGAGTGAAACCAAACTCAGCCCCTGCCCTGTTTTTCCATGAAGAGAACTGACTAAAAGGTGAACTTGAGAGATGTGGAGGGGTATTCCCTAATAAAGCTGCCTCAACGACACTGGCACGCAGTCCTGCTTGTGCACCCCGGCCCCGCATGCTGCAGCGGGATGGGAAGGACACTAGACTTATGGATGTGCCACTCGTACAGTAGCAGTCCTGACACAGGCCAGAGGAAATTATACAGCCACCTATCACCCTGTGTACTTTAGGGACTAAAGCTGAGGGGGTTTTCCCAGCTTTCCAAAAAAAGGAGTGTGGCCGTCATCTGAATGAAGGCCAAAGCACATGTAAACAGGTCAGATCCGAATCGGCTGTCCCGCCCACACTTCAGGAGTCATATGGGAAGATTTCTTCACTGTCACTCAACTTGTAGGCATACATTGCTCAGAACTGCAACCAAACATTGCATTGTCCACCCTGCAAAATGTGTACCTGTCACCTGACAGGATTCAGTCCCTTGTCATCACCTTAGGACATGCAAACTGTGAACCGACCAAGCTACGTTTACGGGCATTTGCTCTCTGACCTCTGGGCTGGGGGTTGGCCTTTGTTTCACATGAAACCACCAGAGACATCAGAGTGACTTCTGAAGGTCAGCAAGCACGAGGTTCACCCACAGGATCTGGTTTGTATGGCCATGGCCACGGGTCCTAGCCCTGTAGCTTGCTGTTTGTGCCACAGACACTAATAGTGAAGGACTAGCCTTGTGCGACCCAACGTATGATGAGCTGCTTTACTTACTGAGCTTGAGAGAGTATTTAGAGAAGCATTCCTCCCTCCCTTCGCACAACTTAAGAGACTTCATATATAATCTCTGTTTTCAGCTGCCACAGTGAGTGTATTTTAAAGCACTGTCTCTTTTGAGCCAAAAGAAATTTGGCACTATGATGAAGAATACATTAATTTCTTCTCTCCTGTCTCTTAATGTGTATCTTATGTGTCCATGTGGATGTTGTGGCTTAACACCACACAGCTGTTTGCTCACTCCCCTAGTGGGATGGGGGAGAGAACCATGGAAAAAAAAAAGGTAAAACTTGAGGGTTGAGATAGAGGCAGTTTAATGGGAAAGAAAAGGAAGGGAAAACAACACCATCACCACCACAAAAAACAACAGAACAAGTGATGTACAACACAGTTGCTCACCACCCAGTGACCGATTCCCCACCAGTTCCTGAGCAGCCAACACTGCCCTCCCGTCCAACTGCCCCCAGTTTTGTTTTGGTTCAGCATGACATTGTAGAGTATGGGATATCCCTTTGGTCAGCTGAGGCTCTGTCCCCTCCCAGATTCTTGTGCATCTCCAGGCTCTGTGCTGGCAGGGTAGTTTAAGAATCACAGAATCACAAGGTTGGAAAAGACCTTTCAGATCATTGAGTCCAACCGTTCCTGTCCTATGCTACACCACATCTCTATGTACCTCATCTCCCGATCTTTAAAACACATCCAGGGATGGTGACTCAACCCCCTCCCTGGGCAAAAGCTGCAGAGTCTCTGACTTAGTGCAAGTGCTGTTCAGCAAAAACTAAACCCATCCATATTATCAACACCATCCTCAACCTAACTCCTAAACCCAGCACTACACCAGTTACTTGAAAGAAAATTAACTCTATCCCACCTGAAACCAGGACAGCAGAGGTTTTCTCATGCTCTGCCTTGCTACTTTTTTTTTATTCAATCTCATTGCAATTTTTTTTCATGAGTATTCTCAGTTTCATTTTCTTACTTTATTTTCCCCGTGTCTCTATCTCTCTCCTCACCCCTTCTATCATGCTCTCTCCTAAGTGAAATGAGAACCCAATTATACTCCTGTTAGAATTGAACTTTCAAATCCATCATGTGCTAGTGGGTTCAAAATTAGGCAAATAAATTCCCTCAACCCTACAAATTAAATTGAGTCTTTGCATATGTTCTTTTAAGAGCACAAAGATGTCAAGTATTCACCCAGCTGTCACAAAATATGATGAGCAGGCACTTTGTATTCATATAGATTTTTCTAAATCGTTTGTCAGATTTAACAGAAATGCTAATGGATCCAAAAGTAAATTCTAATCTGTCCTAAATATCTGGTTATTATTTGTGTTACAGTAGGACTTAGAATTGTCAGTTGAGGATCGGGGCACCATCTTAATGCACTTTGCACACAAAGACAAAGATCATTTGGCTGATGTACAGGCATTATACTGCACTTTCTCAAGAATTTTATCTCATTATTTCAAACTAACACCCTCCTCACAGGTATACTCTACTGCATTTAAGAGTAGAAGTACCGTCAGCTTGTAAGCATCGTTACTTAATGTGCCTGCCATTGAAACCCAGGTCAGAAATTTGCTAAAGCCAGCGACTGCCTCCCAGGTGTAGGGTTTGAAAGAAAAAAAACTATCAGGAATGTCAGACTTCACTCATTTTGGTAGAAGCTCATGATGGAAGTGGGGCTGAGCAACATCAGCCTCAGGATGTGGATGGGAACTTGCACAGGGCTGCCGATGCTGGCAGGTTGGACATTCCACGACATGCCTCTAACTGGTCTGTGTAGGTCCACCATGTACCAAACATGTAGGATATGCTGCCCTGCATCTAGCTGCCTGTACCATGTTTCCCATGTGGTCGATCCAACACACTGGGAAACTGTGATGTGATGAACATATGCTGGAGCATTGTTCTCAATGTACTAACCTGGTTGTTTGTCTAAAAACCTATTAGGGCATTGCTTAAAGTAGGAGGGCAGCAGATCCTGGCTGTCAGTGATAATCCACTGCCAAAATCAATACTGTTGGCAAGCTTGCTTAACGGATATTTACGATCAAAGAGTGCATTTTCCAAGAATGTGTTGTCAGTCCCATTGTCTTGGCCCAATTTCAACTCCAGTAATTACATTTCTGCCTGTCTAATATTCCCCTGCCACTTTGAGGAGATGCGGGAGCCCTCTCATCCAGTCTCATGTTGCTTCATGGCATCCAAGTGCAAGGTCCTGCGTGTGGATCGGCACAATCTCAAGCACAACTACAGGCTGAGTGGAGAATGGATTGAGAGCAGGCCTGAGGAGAAGGACTTGGGGTGCTGATTGATGACAAGCTCAACGTGAGCCTGCAATGTGTGCTAGCAGCTCAGGAGACCAACCGTGTCCTGGATCAAGAACAGCGTGGCCAGCAGGTCAAGGGAAGTGATTCTGTCCCTCTACTCTGCTCCTGTGAGACCCCACCCGCAGTGCTGCATCCAGCTCTGGGGTCCCCAGTACAGGATAGACATAGAGTTTTTAGAGCGAGTCCAGAGGAGATCACAAAGATGATCAAGGGGTTGGAGTACCTCTGCTGTGAAGACAGGCTGAGAGAGTTGTGTTTGCTCAGCCTGGAGAAGAGAAGGCTCTGGAGTGACCTACTTGCAGCCTACCAATGCTTAAAGGGGTCCTAAAGTAAAGTGGGAAAGGGACTGTTCAGTGCAGTGACAGGACAAGGGGCAATGGCTTCAAGCTGAAAGAGGGCAGGGTTAGGTTAGATGTTAGGAAGAAATTCTTTACTGTGAGGGTGATGAGGCACAGGAACAGGGTGCCCAGAGAGGTTGTAGAAGCCCCATCCCTGGAAGTGTACAAGACCAGGTTGGATGCGGCTTTGGACAACCTGGTCTACTGAGGGTGTCTCTGCCCATGGTAGGGGGTTGGAACTAGATGATCTCTGAGGTCCCTTGTAACCCAAAATATTCTATGATTTTATGATTACGGCCATGTTGAGCACCAAAGCAGTGGGCACAATTTAGCAGTGGACACAGTATATTGTACACTACCTAAACAGCTTGGTGATTCTTAATGAGGTGAAAAGTGTAAGATATCATTGTTGCTGTTATTTAAAAAAAATATCTGTCTGCCTCTGGAACTAGTCATCTGGAGACATCTTTTAATTTCCTTCTCTTTCATGAGTAAAGTTGTAGGTTTAAATTACTTACCAAAGGTTGAGCTAGGTAGGTCTCAGTTTGTATTTTTTTTATTTCACTAATAAAAGTAAAATATCTATAATATGTGACTGTCTCCAGCTTTTCAACACCCAGCTTGAGGGAGTTCAAGCCCTTTTGGTTCTAGCTGGGAGAGCTAACTCCACCGGCAAGCTAAAAATCTGCCTTTCTCAGTGGAATAAAACTCCTGTTTACAGCTGTACCAGGCATAAAATGGGAGGTTTTAAACCTGTGACATTTCCATGTCTGGAAAAGCTGTCACACGCCCAGCACAGCATCTTACCTCAAGCAGTAAGCCCAGGGGCATTAATAGCATTAGCCCAAGTACCGGAGGGAAAGAATGGTGCAACTAAACACTTTAAAAATCTCCCCAAATCTTTCTTATATCCAGCAGACAGAAGTTTCCCCGATAGGGAGGAACTCCAATTTCCAGCTGTAAGTGTTTGCAAACTTGCTTCTCAAAAAACTCTTGGCAGTGCTCAACTGACCAACTTCTGCCCGTCGGAAATCCCAGATCGCATTATTTTGGGAGAGATCTCTGGATGCACACAGTGAAAGAAAGTTATGTGGGTTTGGTTGGTTTTAATTATTATTTTTAAAAGTTATTTTAGTTTTAAAGACTACGCAACTGTTGGAAGCTGCTCTGAGCCAGAAAGTGTTCGAAACAATCCTGTAAACATGGTTTTGTGGGCCAAGGAAGATGTGCTAAATACAAATCATCGTCAACCACCCCCATCCACATTCCCTGCACTCCTCCCACTTCCCAAAGGGACCATTTGGGAGCATTTAAACAACTGCAATTTTAAATAGACACTGTTGAGCATATTTTGTATTAAAATGTAAAAAGAATGCCAAACAAAACAAGACCAGTGAAAAAAAACCTGAACCAGAGAAGTATGCATATGAGAGCAACTAATAAAGTATGAGTGCACAAATGTATTTGGGAGCATTTGCATGTGTCAGAGGGAGGGGGAAGGAGGTAAGTGGAATCTGGGGAGAAAATACAAGATGAGACACAAAGTGACAGAAAAAAGCATCAGTTCAGGAAGAAAGAAGCGGGCAGGGAAAAGGCTGTCTTGAAGATAAGCAAAGCCTCTGTGTACAACACGGGGGGAATTTTTAAACACCGAGCTTTTACCTACCAACATCACCAGGGTTATTATAACTAACTTGGTAAGATCCAGGGGCAGCAGTTAAATGATGCAGTACAGGTACCTAATTTAGGTGTCATGCCTACATCTCTCCATCGGCTCTGTCAGAAGCTGGAGCCTGGCAGCCCTGGATAACAAGTGGTCTAAATTACTCATTGCTCTCCAGAAGGTAGGAGCCATTGTAAACTCTCTGACTATGCCCCTGTGTGCACTGCAGCAGAACCAGAGTGAAAGAAGGGAAAAAAAAAAGCCTGACAAAGAACATCATCCAGCTATATTACAGGCAGAAGAAAGAAATTCAGGAACTCGATGAAGAAGATGATGACCTCAACACAAGAAGACGTGACACTGGAAGTTAATTTATCTGTGCAGAAAATTCAATGTAAAAAGGATTCAAAAGCAAATACAGTCTATGTGGCTGGAGTGTCATGCATCTGAAGGGAAAAGAGGAAAAATAATCAACACCACCCTCCCTCCCCGTCCCCAACCCCAAACTAAACTGAAGAAAAGGGAGTGTGTGTAGGAGGGAGAGAGGTTTTTTTTGGTTTTGTTTTGGAGTATCTAGCTCCTAATTTAATCTTAATCCACTCTGACATTTATCCTCATGGATAATTCAGTATACAAATTTAGGGCAGAAAAAGAATCCATAAAAATAATAAAATAAGAACTGCTTGCAAGGGCAGTATCAGTAAAAATTGCCCTTGGGTAAAAATAGTTCCTGCTGCTTTGTGTCCTGCTCAGCTTCAGACGACGCACCAGTATCCCAGGAACTACTTTTTTTTTCCCTTGTGCAATCATTTGTGGCTCTCATCCAGCCTCTGATTATGCTAATTGTATTTGATGGAACTTGTATGTACTCTCCTTCGCTCTCGTCTCATCTGAACATACACAAGATGCATTTTTAATTTTTAACTCTTCAAAAAATAAATAAATAACGTAACTTTCTCCCCAAGGTTGTGTAAAAGTCAACCTTATTACTAGTTCTAAACAGTGAATATACAGCCTTTATTACTAGCAAAACAAATAACCCTTTCTATATTAATATGTCGCAACAAAGCTTTTAGTTAGTGTGAGAGGAATGGCATAATGTAGGAGTTTGCATAACACAGTCAGATCATGTCACCTAGACACAATTTCGTTTGCATTAAATTAAATCCACCATCATAGGAAGTGCAACTTTAATAAAAAGATACAGTCAAGTTGGCGAGATCAAGAGCCTACATCGTTCTGAGACAGACACTCTAAACAACAGAGACGGGGAGTGTTGTAAAACCATTCCCACGGGTTAGCAGTAAAACCCAGGACTTAAATTCCTGAATAAATGGCTTTTTTCTTCTTCTCCTTTTAAAAGTGTTCTTGACCAAGAAACTAGACATCAAAACCCACCTGATTTGGGTGAGACAAAAGCTGGTGACCTTAGTGGCCTCAATCCAGGTTCCTTGACTGTCTTTGAGGTCCCCAAGCGCAGCGGTGATGGGGTTATTTCATACTTCATGAAGATCCTCTGAACCTCTAAATTATTCTTTAATTCTACTAACTGGCAGCTAAAGAGAAATGTAATTGCTGGAGTAAAGGACTTGCTTCCCCACCTAAATCAAAACAAGACTGGCTTTTCATTCTTTGTTTAAGTGAATTTTGGTGAATGCTGACCAATGGAACCAGCTAAAGCCTCCTGTCACTTGTGTCCCTCCCCAGGATGCTCCCATCCCAGAGCACCCATCTGTGCTGACCACCACAGCGACGGCCAACTCTTCAAGGGTATTCAGGTGCCTTAATCACACAGGTAGGTACCAAAGGGATTTCCACAAGTGCTAGGCAGAGAGGGCACTTGGTTTCTGCTAAGTCTGAAGCTGGTGAGGGTCTGGAGCAGAAGTCCTATGAGGAGCAGCTGAGGGATCGGGGGCTTTTTAGTCTTGAGAAAAGGAGGCTGAGGGGAGACCTTATTGCTCTCTACAAATACCTGCAAGGCAGCTGCAGAGATGTCGGGGTTGGTCTCTTCTCTCGGGTAACAACCGATAGGACAAGAGGGACTGGCTTGAAATTTCACCAGGAGAGATTTAGATTAGATATCAGGAAGAATTTCTTTACTGAAAGGGTTGTCAGGCATTGAACAGGCTGCCCAGTGAGGTGGTGGAGTCACCATCCCCAGAGGTGTTTAAAAGACATGTAGAAGAAGTCCCTAAGGGTATGATCTAGAGGTGGAGTAGTCAGGGTTAGGCTGTGGTTGGACTCAATGATCCAAAGGGTGTATTCCAGCCTAGATGATTCTATGATTCTAAGTCCAGAGAGGTGGAGATACAAGCCTGAAATCCACCGATATCTAAAGGTATTCAGGGTACCAGACTGTGCAGCAGCAGCAGGGCTCCTCCTGTCTGAAATGAAGCTGAAGTCTTCCAAATGTGGCAGTGCCAGCTGAAATGGCTGCAGAAGGTGCCAGGCACATGTGCAAGGGAGAGGGATGCTGGCCATTTGTGTAAGGGACTGAAAACCCCTGCTTTGGTCACGCAAGTCCTGTTCAGATGCACGTCAGCCTCCCTTTTGAAAGGTGAGTTCCTTAGCAAAGCTTTGAAGGCTTTGGTGGAAGCATCTGAAGGAGGCAATAGTGAGCCATTACCCTGAGCTCTGCTACTTGTCCTAGAGCTTTTGCCAAACAACATTTTGATTATTCCTTTTTTCCAGGCATTTGAACTGCCTGTGAAATCACTGGTGTGGGTATTAGATCTGGAAGCTGGGTCCCCTGCCACCCACTAGTTTGGAGCAGTCTGCCCTTCTGAGATGGGCTCTGGGAGCCGTTTGCTGGAAATGAGAGCTCTCTGTGTGCACCCTCTGACTGCAGCTGAGAAGATGCTGCCTGCCCTGTGAATCTATCTGCTGGAGAATCATCAGGTCCTTTCCTCGTCTTCTGTTTCTTCATTCTCTACCCCTGTGCAGTGAACTGGCTGCAAATGCTATTCTTTCAAGGGTGGCCACGTGTCACTAGGAAAATGTGTGTTATTTATTTGGAGATCACTTGGAAAGTAACTCCATTTAAAAAACAAAAAAAAAAAAGGAAAAAAAGGAAAAAATAGATTTTTCAAAGCTCTTGACATCCCTGACATACTCTTAAAGCATGATACTACGGGAGTTACAAAACATAAATCATCTATAATAAGAGAAACGCTTCTCTCCACCTTGTGCCTGCTACTACCCAAATTCTTTGCAATTTTTCAGGCACAGTTGTTATATACATGCAAATTTTAATTAAGGGAAAACTTGGCTGGAAATGAGATAAAATTATTTGTTGTATAGTATATTTGAAAAGCAATGCATCATTCTAATAGATTATTCAACGGATATTTGCAACCTCCTATAGAATTGTTCAGGTAAGGCAAATAAAAGATTAATTGAATAATTTATGTGATGGACAACAGTATTATTCATCAAATACATTATTCAACTAATGGTACTCAACCAGTACTAATTAAAAGCAGAGGAGCACTTGCTTTCCAGTACAACTCATTCAAGTCCCAGTTTTATCTCCATTAAGAAAATGGGACTTTGTGGGTGTATGACTCGGTGCCAGTGTAGACAGTCCACTATTTGTGCTGAATGGACTATATCCTGCATCACAGTGTTCTTGACCCAATGTATCTCCATGACTGTGGTAGGATTTGTACCTCTTAATGAACTGCTTGTCTGGGTTTGAGCACCCTCAACCACAGAGGTATTCTAGCACATGGAATAGATTAAATGAGTCTAATTTGTAACCTGCAGGGTGGATCCAACCCACTAACTGCTCCAATAACTCACATACTTGGGAGCTTCCTGATATGACAAAGAAATAATCTCACATCTCCTTTGCTACTTGGTTTCCCAAGACCCTCTTCCATCCCGTGGAAGAATTACCTGTCATCACCTGATAAAGGTGCAACCATTCCTCTACCCAGCCTGGTGACACCCATGCCTACGTCCCATCATGTCGCAGGATCACGCGTGCAAGTCAAAGAACACGAGAAGCATTACCTCCGCAAGCTGTTGTGCCATCCAGCATGCACCCACTGGATGCTGCTCAGCTCTGCAAATGGGGCACCGCTGGGACAAGCCAGTGAAGCCACCTGTGCTTCCGACACATTGGCTTCTTATGCTACATTAGCACGAACATTTCTTATTTAGCACGAAGCAATGACAAACATTAGGCTTTAAGAGCAAAAGGCTGACAACAGATGAGTCCAATCCATCGAGGGAAAAGACTAAGACCAAGTAATGACCTCCTAGCAGCACACATGAGAGAAGAAAAGCTCATTATCAGGTGATGACATACAGATCACCAAGTCACCCTCCCCACAGACGGGAGAACCACCATCAGAATAAAACCAGCTTCATGATCGTGGCAGAAGGCACATTTGACATAGCCTGCTCATGACAAAGAATAAATATCATGCTAGGGCTTTATAGACACAATAAACCCTTGATAAGTTCCTGTCAAATATACCATGGAAAAGGCAGCCGTAATGGATAGCAAATAAAGACCCTCTTAAAGTTTAGTAAGCCTTAAAAATATTTTACTATTTAACCAAAACCTGCTCCCCTATTTTGAGGGGGTCCTACGATAATTTTCAGGGAATAAAGCTGAAACCAGTAAAAGGAGATTTTGGATGACACCGGCTAAATATTAACTGAAACGGTTTTGCTACTTTAATTTAAGTTACTATTTTAGGCCTGTTTCTTTTAATGATTCAAGACACATTTCCACTCTAATCCCCTACTCCCGTTTGGAAGGAAACAGATGCATGAGATGAAATGCAATGCAGATGATAAATTCATGCCACTTGAAAAGTGGCAAATGACATTTACTGGTCTCTCAGTTCCCATTTCATGATTGATATAGAACTATAAACAAGAAAATAAGTACTGTTAAAAATCTTTCTATACAGTGGCAAGTAGGGTTTTAATGGTGGTTTGCCTGTGCTTATTAACAAGCCATGGCAATTGCTGCACACTGATCAGTAACCGCGTAAGAGCTCAGCCTACTGTAGAAGTCCTGAGTCTATGTACTTTCAATTTTAGAGCATAACCATCATACGCTCCACAAACCAATGAAATTTCTAATAATACAAACCAATGATGTGTTAAATTGAGACACTTCTAGCTTGAATGCCAAAAACTTCACTATGATTTAAAGGATCTGTGCTTACCTTTCTCTATCAATTTACTGCTAATTTGCCACTGTTGGAGCAATTTACAAAAAGGAAAAAGGAGAAAGAAGAAAAAAAGGTAATATTTTATTTAATTTCTAATACCAATCCTGGTCATTTCTAATGTACACTCGAATGCCATTTATTGTACGAAACGCAATGTAGTAATTCAAGAGGAGTAAGAGATGGCTTGAGAAGTGCTGAGAGGGAGCAGGCAAAGGATCTGCCTTTAGAAATAGGCGGCAATCCTCACTCCTCGCCTTCGAAGAATCACTAGGTTGGAAAAGACCTTTAAGATCATCAAGTCCAACCGTACCTGTCATCTCTTAAACCATCTCTCTAAGGTTTCACCTACCCTTTCACCTACCCTTAAAAGAAAGAAGAATCACAGAATAGTTTTGGTTGGAAAAGACCTTCAAGATCATCGAGAAGCATTAACAAAATTTTAGGTAGCATAAGTTTGCCTACTTCCCCTTGGAACAGTTGAAACAGGCAAACATTTGCGACCTAAAATTTTGTTTGTGATTTATTCCATGGTTTTGCTACTGGGCTGGTTATTACCATGCTGTAGCTTTCCTGCTAATCTGTAGCAACAGCATAAGAATGTCCTACTGATGTGGGTTTTTTTTCCAAATGTGCCTTCTGCTGTATTTCACCCCAACTCCTCAAGACGGCCCCTCACTTTTTATACATGATTCTGCACTTTATACCAAAATCAGACATACAGCAAGGTTGGGTTTTCTTTTTTTCCCCCTTTGCATCTTATTTCCACTTTCTGCTCAGATACAAAGATAAATTGTAATGACCTTGCATGAATCATACTGACGTCACGCAGCCTAGTCCGTGGAATAATTATGAAAGCACTTTTCGATTTCTGTCTCCAGGGGCTCTCTAACAGTCCCTTAAAATCTCTGCCACATCCTTCCACTCTCCAACTGGCTTCTGGGGCAAATACAAAGTCACAGCTTGAAAGAGAAAGGAAACCAGGCAGGGAGAATTCAGGCACTTGTAACATTGAAAATCGGCTTTGCAATTAAACTATTGCTCAGCCAGGTTACATGTGGCCTTCAGCAAACCAGGACACACTGGAAGAACGATAATTCTGTTTGCAAGAGTTATACTGCTAAGCCAGTGGAGAAATTTTAAGCTTTTCTACCAGACAACAGCAGAGAATAGCTCAGGTCAAACTGATGCCTAGTAGAAATGTTGCGCAGCAGCTCTACCAAGTATAGATCTGCTCCTCAGAGTTCAGGTAGGAGGTTAGAAATTGATAAGTTAATCGCCTAACATCAGGACCTGCAGCAAAAGCAGTTGCAACAATTAAATGTTAACTTTATGTACCAGGGGAGAGCAGGAAAGATATCTTGTCTGTCCGTGTCTCCTACTGACCTTCAGTGGGCCAGATCTCATCACGCTTAGACTACCTTGTTCTGTGCCAAAGTCAGTGCACAGTGGAGAGAAAGGTTAACCAGACAAAGATCTCGGACCTCATTTTTGAGTAGAAGGTGCTAACCACTCAGTTTGCCTTATGGACATGGTATTTGATAACTTGCCCTGGAACACTGTTTGCTCCACCTATCCTTGGTCCAACATTCATCCCCTGTGTGGCTGGAATGCCATTAAAGCAGCACAGTGTACTGCAAGAAGGTATCTGTAAGCATGTGACTCCAAACACAGGAAGGTTACAGAAAAGACTTTAAAACAGCACCTGCACTGTCAGAAAACCAGTGCTAAGTGTGTAACATTGATCTACTGGTCTTCTGGAGCTCTTTTAAAGCATTTTTGTCCTGCAGTTCATAAAATTGCTGCATAATTTGAGTTGGAAGGGCCATATAGACTCCCTTCCTTTGAGCAGGTCTAAGCCCTGCTCAAAGTAGGGCGAAATTCAAACTTGGAAGAGGTTGCTCGGGGCTTTGCCCAGTGGACTCCAGAATAACTGCATGGATGGAGATGCTACATCTTTGGTTGACCACCTCATTTTGTTCTTAATATCTAATTGGAATTTCCCTTGCTGCAGCTTGTGTATGTCGCTTCTTCTCCTTCTGCTGTGCTCCTCTGTGCAGAGTCTGGCTCTGCCCGCTCTTTGCTGTCTTGTAGGTAGGTGTACACATCAAGAAGACCTTACTCTTATAATAGCTGAACAAAACCCAGCTCTCTGAGCTTGTCCTCCTACACCATGTACTCCCTAAGCCATCTGGTGGCCCTTCACTGGCCACTCTGGTATGTCAATGCATTTCTTGTACTGGATTATCCAAAAGCAGACACATGAGTGCTGAACAGAGAGGGAGCATCACCTGATGGCTACACCACCGCTAATGAATACAGACAGGACGCAGTTCACTTCCATTTCCAGAGGTGCACACTGATGGCTTGACATACAATTTCATTATCAGATCTTTTTCTTCATAGCTGACACCTGAGGAACACCCAGGAAGCAGTCACCAGCTTCAAGACTGGTAGTTCAATCCATTTTCCACACAACTTACAGTATAGCTATTAAAAATATATCTCCAATATAGAACTACAGCTCCAATTTGCATACAAGGGTATGATGGGAGACTGTCAAAAGCTTCCCTTGGGTCAAAGAGTGATTTCCACTGCTCTCTCCATGTATATGTTCAGGTGACCAAGTGGCCCCTGACCCAACCCGCTTCTACCATAGGTAGTACTTTAGGCCCCAAACTCTGCCGTTAGGAAAGGAGCTGGAGAGACCTGAGAGCAGACCCTCCTTGGATGAGAACGCCAGCTACTCTGTGATCTACGCTCCAGGAGTACGTTGTGTGAGAGTGTCTTGGGGAAAATTTTAGTTCAGGTTGGGCCTGATGAGCTCCCTGATTTCTAAGGACGTACCACCTGTTTGGAGAGATACAAAATATTGGGGATTATATCTAAAGAAAGGCACTACCATCTGCTGTGTGCTGAAGAGAAATAAGCACCATGGGACACACAAGAGCACAATTCTTTCAGCCAGTCACTTGAGGATAAGGTAAACTGATGACGGCTCTTTGTCACTTGGTAGTGATGTGGGCAACATGGGCCCTGAGGCATAAAGATCCCATATGTTTTTCATCAATACTGTGCTGCTCCTTAGGCAACAGTGAGGCCTGTGCCAGTGGGACACTTGGGGAAAGCAGGCTCGGGCCTGAGTGGATGCGGTGAGGGAAATCTGAGCAGGCAAAAAGGCGTAACAGGCTCTTAAAACTGAGATAACCTGTGGCTGTAAATTTCCCAGATGAGTCGTGTCTTAGGTGAACTAACCTGATGTCTCATGAGTTTTGTCTGTTCCATGGTTTCACTGAAGGCTCCCCTGCTCCTTTCCAAAGGAGATACAACTCAGCTGCCTGTGCCACTCGCTGCTGTCCTTACGCACGCACGTCTGTACTTACACATGCAAAGGGCCCCTGACAAAATTATGCTTCTCTACACACACTCCTTTCTCCGTGACAAAATCATACCTATCAAAGCAGCTGTTCCTGACCAGTTTATCATCACTCAGCAGCACAGTTGTGCTGCCTGTACTGCACTTGCCAACTCCCACATTTTCTTTAGAAATGTTAAGAAATGGAGGAGAATCTCCAAACAGTCACCTGCTGAAAAACCTTACTGTACCTAATGTTTATCTTCTGTTTACTGAACATCAACAAGTAACTTGGAGGTGATGTCGATCCCTGATGTGAACTATGATGCAACAGGTTTAACTTTGTGCTCTTCCTCCAGCTAAATAGATTCAGCTTTTTGGATGCCAATCTTCGTTGCTCTGACACACATTACTACACACCCGATGTATAAAGCCCTAAATGGTTTTATTTACCACTAAAAAAGCTTCTATATTATAAATATCAATGAAAATGCTGATAAACAAGCTGGTGGTTGCAATTTGATTTAATATTTCTACTAATTAAAAAAAAAAACCCCAAACACAACAATTAAGTTCTTTTCATTCCCAAAGAACTTTTCATCCATCACATATCCCAAAACAATTTCAAAGGGACTTGGAAAAAAGATCAGCCACACACACACACATCTAAATAATAAAATATTAATGCTTCTTGAAAGAGGAAATGAAAGTCCTTATTTCCAATGTCTTTTTTGCGTATTATCTTTTTTTTACACCCCCTAAAGAAAGCTACCATGGAACATGGGTGACTTGCTTAGCAGAGATGCTTGTCATGTAGAAAGAAAGTGAAAATGTACAGCACTTCAGCAGAAATCCCAATATTTATTTGAATGCCATTTACGCTACTTCAACCCTCCCCACTGTTTGAAACAGTGAGTCATCTTAGAGCAGGTCTTGCTCCCTCCATGCAACCAGCCAGTTGCCCAACATTCCACTTCTGTGATCAATGGTGAAAATGAGAGCGGGGAGACTTAATAAGGACATAGAACTCCTTGGAAGAGTTCAGTGCAGGGCCACCAAGGTGACGGAGTGGAACACTTTCCTTATGAGGAAAAGGTGAAGGAGCTGGACCTCTTTAGTTTGGAGAAGAGGAGACTGAGGGGTGACCTTATTAATGTCTATAAATATGTAAAGGGTGCGAGTCAGGAGGATGGAGCCAGGCTCTTCTCAGGGATGGCCAGAGATAGGACAAGGGACAACAGGTGCAAGCTGGAGCAGAGGTAGTTCCATATGAACGTAAAGAGGAACTTTTTTGCTGTGAGAGTGATGGAGCACTGGGACAGGCTGCCCAGAGAGGTTGTGGAGTCTCCTTCTCTGGAGACATTCAAACACTGACTGGATGTGTTCCTGTGTGATCTAATCTGCGTGATGCTGCTCTAGCAGTGTGGTTGGACTAGATGATCTTTTGAGGTCCCTTCCAACTCCTAACATTCTGTGATTCTGTTCTGTGAGACTTGGATATGTGTGTGGGAGTCTGTTTTCTGTTCTAATTTGTTGCAAAAATGTGCCAAGGGACAAATTCTCTGATTAAACTATTCCGGGAGCCCTCCCTTCATGCTGAATTGAGGTTGTCCCTAGAGATGTGGACCCTGGGCACCAGGTAGCACAGGGAAGATCAGGCTCAGAGCACGACATCTATGACTGTGCATAAATCAGGTTCAACAGATGCAATGCAAATTTGTCTGCATCACAACTGCACTGAGGCCAGTTTTCACTTTTATGGTGACTCCATGTCATTGTGCAGGATGCAAGACAACACTGAGATTGGTAGCACAGTTCACCTACACTAAACATTTCCTGAATGGCAGTTACTATTCCTGTACTCACCACAGAGCCAAGCACAATTTACACATCTCAGACCTCACCTGGATGACCACCATCAAACAGCATTTCCTTTGACCCCAGGGAAATTAAGGTTAAATCTGTAACAGCAAACCAAGTAACGCCAGCTTTTTCAGTGCAACTGGGAACCTCTGGGGAGACTGTCAGTTGGGTCAAGACAAAATTGTAGCCAAAAACCATTACGCACAACTGGCCATCGCTTATACTCAGTGACACTGCTTAATTCAATGGCACACATGCAGCAGTGCCACTGTAATGTGGCAGCTTTAGCCTCTATAGACAGTTTTAACCCTGTTTTTTCTGCCGCAGGTACCGAGCTGCAGCAGCACCAGCGTTCACGAGAACACTCCCTCTCAGAGTGTTAGTAGCTTGTAAATGAAAAAAAAAAGCTCTAAATATTATGTGTTTACAGAGGTTTGGCTTCACTTGTGGCCCCTGAGAAGATGACACGCAGGCTGACAGCTGTCTGAAGTGACAAAAAGTAAAATCTTGAAACAAAGACATCCATGGACTGTCATTAGAGCTCTAACAAGCGAAGAGCCTGTAGTGCCGGCACATCGGAGGTCAAGGGAGACACAAAGGAAACACCCTGTGAACACAAGGACCATCCAGACTCTTCAGAAAAGACACAGCACTGCAGATGCCAGATGAGTTTTACTATAAGCAGCTGAAGACTTAGAGCACTGAGCTTGGCGATGTGTTCCTAAGCCGAACCGACAGAAGGGCAGATAGTTTATGGAGTGTGCGACTAAAGACTAATTCAACGCCCCAAATTCTTCCCCGTAGCCATTTCAATGACTTCAGGAGAGCTATTTTGCTGAATGTATGATGAGAATATTTTTATTTCCATAAAATGGCTACCTTGCTGGAATTAATTCCGACAGATGTTTTAGTAATTACTAAATCACTTAACTAATTATCTCAAATACCTTTTTGGCCACCTCCACTATGATAAACACCTCAAACTGAATTATACTGAGTAAACTGCAGTGGGATTGTACGAAACCTTGGCTTTGGGAGAGGCAGGATGGAAGTTAGTGCTTGGCACTTCATGTCATCAGCACTGTAATGATTCAGCTAGAGTATATATAATTTTGTTGCTGACCTTACATTATTATATAATTAAGGTAATTTAAGTAATTACTTGCTAAAAAGACTAATTTTGTTCATCAACATAAAGACTCTCAAAGCACAGCAATATGAGGGAATTAAATTCCAATACAGCAATTTGGGGAGAATTAGAACCTCCAGTGAATAAAGCGAAACAGGAGTGAGCAGCAAAATGGAAGAAAGGACAGTAGAAGTTCATGAAGCCTGGTTGCTACTCTTAGTTCTGTCCCAGACATCCCCTGAAACTCCATAGTACTGTACACATACTAAGGATTTTCACAGATTCAAAGAATTATAGGTGTTGGAAGAGACCTCCAGAGATCATTGGGTCCAACCCCCCCTGCCAAAGCGGGTACCCTAGGACAGGTCACACAGGTAGGTGTTCAGACGGGTCTTGAATATCTCCAGAGAAGGAGACTCCACCACCTCCCTGGGCAGCCTGTCCTAGTGCTCTGTCACCCTCACTGTGAAAAAGTTCTTCCGCGTGTTGGTGTGGAAATTCCTATGTTCCAACCTGCAGCCCCTTGTTCTGTCACCACACACCACTGAAAAGAGGCTGGCCATTTTCCCTTGTGTCCCACACTTCAGATATTTATAAACACTACTCATTTTCCTGTCACATGTAAAATATTCACTGCGAAATTTCCAACTGTAAACTTAAATTTAATAAGAAGCTAAAACTCTCGAGCCAGACAAGCAAAAATCTTTCCTTAGAGATGCCTGTAATCAGAGTGACTCTTCTAAAGACAATTTTGCCTCTTCCCTTCAAAATAAGATTATCCTAAAATATCCTAACAAATTAACTCTTTAATTGAGTGCACCGAGTTTGCAGCGATCTCAGTTACTTCAAGCCAGAAGCTCATCCTTAAAAATAGACCACCTCATTCCTGCACAATAATGTAATTTCAAACCGCAGAGTTCTTTGTCTGGAGACGTGCCTTATTATAAACCATCATATTAAGCACCGGCGTCGTCCGCAAATGCATCACGAGTCAAAAGGACGACTGCGATGTCAAACAAATGCTGCACTTGAGAAACTTCAAGAGAAGTTTTCTGGATTACTGTCATTTCATTACTTCTTTTAGAGGCAACAACTTGCTTGTTTATCTGCGTTCAGACAGTGTTAAAACATTTTCTGCCTTTAAACTTCATAAAAAAAGTTATTCCTCTAACAGAAAAGAATTTATCCATCCTTAAACCTTGTGTACGGTTGTTCCTGATGCTATTTTGAATCAGATGATGACATGTACCTGCTTTTATGACAGGAGGAAGATTCTGTTACAAGTAATCGATATTTTGTTTAATAACTAAGGAATCACTTGAGTATATAACTGAGTAGTTAATTATTTGGCAAGCCTATGCGACATGCTAATTAAAATTTCAAGTTACAAGAAGCCTACAGAAGTATTTAATAGAAGAAGATACACTTGAAGAGACTATTTTAGTGCTTCAAGCGAGCGTGCTGTATTAATAACATAAACTTTCGATGTATTTTTTCTACAAAGGCAGGAGATTTCGATATATGCAATCTATGTTTTTCATGCAAAGGAAGGAACTTTCAAGCGCTCCTAAGAATGTTGAACTTATGAATTTACAGGACTGCAAAGATACTGTGAAGAACGTGGGTTTGCAAAATAAAATTTCAAAGGCATTACAGAACATGATGCATTAAGGATGGAAACTACTGCCCAGTTCAGAAACATCACTCCAAGCAGAGACACTTCCCACTAACCGTATATATATGACAGAGACAAAGCAAAAGGAGGATGCCCAAAGAGGATCATAGAATCATAGGGGTTGGAAGGGACTTCCAGAGATCATCGGGTCCAACCCCCCTGCCAAAGCAGCTCCCCAGCTCATATTGCACAGAGAGGCGTCCAGGCGGGTCTTGAATATCTCAAGATGGAGACTCCACCTCCCTGGGCAGCCTGTCCCAGGGCTCTGTCACCCTCACTGTGTAAAAGTTCTTCCGCATGTTGGTGCGGAACTTCCTGTGCTCCAACTTGCAGCCATTGCCCCTTGTCCTGTCACCACAGACCACTGAAAAGGGTCTGGCCATTTCCCCCTGCATCCCATACTTCAGATATTTATGAACATTAATAAGGTCCCCCCTTAGTCTTCTTTTCTCCAGGCTGAACAGCCCCAGCTCACTCAGCCCTCCCTCATAGGGGAGATGCTCCAGGCCCTTAATCATCTTTGTAGCCCTCCTCTGGACTCTTTTCAGGACATCCCTGTCTTTTTTATACCAGGGAGCCCAGAACTGGACATAATACTCCAGGTGGGGCCTGACCAGGGCAATGTAGAAGGGGAGGATCACCTCCCTCGACCTGCTGGCCACACTCCTCCTGATGTCCCCCAGGATCCCATTGGCTCTCTTAGCCACTAGTGCACACTGCTGGCTCATGGCCAAGCTGTCATCTACCAGGACCCCAGGTCCTTCTCCGCAGAGCTCCTCTCCAGCAGGTCATCCCCCAGCCTGTACTGATTCAAACGGTTATTCCTTCCCAGCTGCAAGACTCTACACTTGCTTTTGTTGAATCTCATGTGGTTTCTTTGGATCCCCAAAGTATCTGATAGCATTTTGGAAACAAGTTGCCACCCAGACCTAAAAAACATGAGGAAATTATGGCACTTGCAGAGGTTTTCTTGCTACTGATTTGGTTTTCCTTGAATTCTGAAATGCTGTTGTCACGAGGTTTTTTAAAAGCTTGCTGCATTAAACCCCAATCAGCCAGACAAAGTAAGCTAAGGTAAGAATCTGTGAGCGATTTAGCTTGAATTTAAGATGCTTAATTTTCATAAAACTTTCTGTCTCAAATTATTCTTTAAACAAGCTGGAGGTTAAATGACAGAAAGATTTTATGGGAACACATTCAGAGCTGCTTCATCAGGTAACTGAAATAAATTTTTCCTCCAGTTACAAAGCTTCTTGGGATTCACTTTGTCTTCTTGCACAAATTTTTAGTTTTGCTAGATCAACCCCCCCCCCCTCAACATTCGCCTTTCTAAGCAGACCTGCCATTAGAATCAGCTGTATTCTCTGTGATAATTACCTGTGCTCCATTTTAGGATTTAATACCACTTGCCTACAGAATAAAGGTAGGTAGGAGTTGCATAGATGATGCAGTTTGTATCTTCCCTAGGAATAACAGAACTACTGTAGAGTTTTATTGCTCAGGTTCTGACACCACTTTTTTATATGAAAAAAAAGAGAAAAAAACCAGATTTCTGATTAATAACTTCTATTTCCTGTGTCTGTTTCCTTTTGTCAAGTTTTCCTCCAGGGCATGGTAAGAATCTTTGCAGTATGACACTAACAGGAATGTCATGTCCCCCAAATTGCATCGCATAAACAATTACATGTAATTCAGTTCATGGTTTCCTCAGAGACTTCCTCAAATGCCACATACATTGTTTTGTTCAAGAGTCTATGGTATTTTCTCCTTCATACTTATCAACACTAAAAAGGATAAGAGGAGTCTCCATCGATGCCTAGTGCTACTCTACAATGGGAAAAAACATCTCATTCTTTAAAATAATGGACAAAGACAAGAGGGATCTAGTTGCTGGGAGCTGTAAAGGGGAGGGGAAATAAGGTGAAGGTCTTGACATGAGTTAAGCACTGGAACATACTGTCAAGGACAGTCCCATTATGA
The DNA here is from genome assembly GCF_964237585.1 of Gallinula chloropus. Classification (NCBI taxonomy): domain Eukaryota; kingdom Metazoa; phylum Chordata; class Aves; order Gruiformes; family Rallidae; genus Gallinula; species Gallinula chloropus. Next base: position 114,958,787 of record NC_140087.1, on the reverse strand, counting down.
ACGAAACTAAAGATGAAGAAGATTTCTAAGCCATGTTCCTGGTCCATTATGAAGTATGGGATCTGTTCCAGTATCACTGGGTGAAACTCAATGTCTTTTCAGAAGGTAATCATGGACATCATCTGTGGCCTTAAGCTCCACTAATATATGAAGGAAAAAAAAATCTGTTGTTGGCCAAAGTAGTTACCAAGAAATAAAATGTGCACATAAAAGAAGGGCTACAGAGATACTCAATGGCAAAAGGGAAGTAGCAAACTGTTAGTAAACAGCATTGACTGGCTTCAAGAGGGGTCATGTCCAAGTGCTTTTAATTGGAAAAAATGGTGGATAAGTTTCACTTTGGGCTAATGAAGTACAGTGGAAAGTGGTGATATGTCTGAGGAGTAAAACACCTGCAAAGCTGTATTTTAAGAACAGAATACTGAGGGCTGAACTGCTGTGGAAAATGGATCTTTTCCTTTCACCACCAAATAATTGTTAGCAATTTTAACAACTATGTGAAATACAGCTTGCTTCATTTGCCATAACCTAGAGAAGCAAAGGCTTTTGGTTTTAATGTCTGCTTGTGAAATAGGATTGCTTACTACATGTGAACCTCCCGGAACCTGTCTGAAAGGTCCGGCCCTTTCACGCATGAATGAAGAACTCCAGTGGTTTCAGAAGCACAGCTAAGTCTCCTGGCTGTGGGTTTCATGTCAGCCATCAACAATATCTGTCAAATACTTTCTTACAAGTAAACAATAGATGGCATTAAGGAGAACAATGAAAAAAAATTCCTTAAACCTATGTGCAGTCCAGGCTTTCAATGTGAGAGTATTAATGTGCTCATCATTCTTCAGAATGGAGCCACTTCTAGAAGTTCAAACATAAAACACAGTAAGCAGCATGAAATATTTTCAGTCATGAAATATTTCCATTGCACCTTGCAACTTGGGAATCTGCTGGTTGAAAAATGTCATTTCCAGGAGTGAAATGAAATAATATGACAACATGAGAAAATGATTGTTGTAAAATATTTACTCCTGTCCATGAGCATGTAAGCTCTTTCTGCCCTTGGTGGGGATAAATTTGATAACCACTCTCACAGGTAACGTGAACAACAGGTGCATCATAGCCACCGGCGTGAAGAAGCGATTTTCATGACACATAGCCAACATATCTGCTGATGCTGATTTTCTCAGCTAATTCTGTGTTCTCCAATTGACCTGCAGCTTCCTTATTTCTAGAGCTATTAGCATCCTCTCTATGGCTTACAGGCTATTTCCTGAAATTGTCCATTTATGATATTAGTCTAGTAAGGCTGGCATGAAATACCACCCTGACAAGCAATCAAAGAAGAAGTTATTTTCTAAAATAGTTTCTCTAGAGAATCGGGTCAAAAGCCTATTTCTAGCCTTGAACACTTGAAGACATGAAAGAAAGCTTTGTTTTAGAAGCTTAGATGTCTACACACAAAGTTGATAATTGTTTTCTCTTATTTTCTCTTTATTGCTTTTGAAGAAATTCAGTCCAAGACCTGGGATGCATCAAAGGAAAAAAGTGTATTTGGATGAGCTTTGTTTGATGGCAAGAGCTTTTCCTTATTAAGCCATCAAAACAGCCTGGAGTGAGAAGGTAGCAGAAGCCTTCTGGAAAAGAGTTCCAAGCAACACTGAGGACAATCACAGGGCACAGCAACTTGACAGCTTTTATGTTCTCTCTTTTTATGTGCACACAATTAGAGAGCTACATGTCATACGTGTGAAAAGCCAAGGTGTCTGATCCCAAACTCATCAAGTCAATATAAACATGCTCTTTGACTTCAAATGAGCTTGGGATAAGCCCTCACAGATATCAGCACTAATGAGTTACAGCTTTTCCAACAGGTCTTAGATAATCTCACAGGTGGGGGTGGTGGAGGGCAGTTTCAAAAGCAGATCTGAGCTCTGTGTATTGGTTGTGATCCATCAGAGAAGGTACTTTCTTTGGTCAGAAAGGGACAATCTTTCTGTGCTGTCTCACAGTGCAGTCTTTTGCAGGAATTCCAGCACATAGTCACCTACCAACCTTCTTGCTGCTGTAACATTCTAGGACGCTGATGATGACCTCCTGTGTTAGAACATCATTTAATGGCTTTTGTTCCACTTCAGAAAAGGCCTTAATTTGTACAGAGTGCTCAGTATTTCTTACAACCTATGGATATTGCCTACAGGGCTAACATGGACAGGCTGCCTATGACGTCACTGCCTGTGTACAGAAGGACCAGGCTATCCTGTTGATTCTTTCCAGTCATGTGTCTTTTGTATTTAAAAAACATACAAAGCATTCTACGCCCAGAACTGCCAACTTCAGCAGTTGCATCAAAACATTTCGTTTTGTTGCATTTGAGCCTGAGTCAGCTCAGCTTGTATCATTCCAGGTTTCAAACCCAGCCCATTTTAGGGGCAAGGAATGAAAATGCCACGAGGTCCTGTGGGACTACGCCCTTGCCTTGCTCTTACCTCACTCCTGGCTCTCCCTCACTTGCAGAGAAGTGCCTGATGCTGCTCTATGACAGTAAAAACTGGTGTAAAGATCCTGGACTACATTTAAGGTCCTTGAAAGTACATAGAGATGAGAAGGAAGGCCCTGAGTGTACAAGATGAGCTGTAGAATCACAAAATGGTTTGGGTTGGAAGGGACTTTAAAGACCACCTAGTTAAAATACCAACCCCCTGACATGGGCAGGAATACCTTCCACTAGACCAGGGTGCCCAAAGCCCCATCCAACCTGGCCTTGAACACTGCCAGGGATACAGGGGCAGCTTCTTGACACCCTGTGCCAGGGCCTCACAACCCTCATAGGGAAGGATTTTTTCTTAATGTCCAATCAAAATCTCCCCCCTATCAGTTTAAACCCATCACCCCTTCTCCTGTCACTACACTCCCTAACAGAGTCTCTCTCCAGCTTTCCTGTAGCCCCTTTAGTACTGGAAGGCTGCTGTAAGGTCTCCCTGGAGCCTTCTTCAGGCTGAACAAGCCCAGCTCTCTCAGCCTGTCTTCATAGGAGAGGTGCTTCAGCCCTCAGATCACCTTCATGTTGTCCTCTGTACTCACTTCAGCAGCTCCACATCTTTCTTGTACTGGGAACCTCAGAGTTGGATGCAGCACTGCAGGTGCAGTCTATAGTCTCAGGCTAGAGAGGCAGGATCACTTTTCACCTCCTGGTTTTGATGCAGCCCTGGATGCAGTTGGGTCTCTGGGCTGCAAGTGCACATTGCTGGGTCATGTTGAGCTTTACCATTAACACCCCCAAGTCCTTCTCCTCAGGGCTGCTCTCAATCCATTCTTGAACCAGCCTGTAGTTGTGGCAGAAGAGAACAACTCAGGTGCCATCTGAGCCATCCCTGTCACTCTTTCTGTTTTCTGTCCTTTTCTTCTACCGCTTTTCTTTGTTATGTCTCAACCAAGTCCCTTTGGATACTGACTTTCAATCTGTAACACCATGAATCCCAGGCATTGTCTTCTTTGAGTTATTTGGGCTTTTATACTATTACATTGATTATAAGACCAGGGACATCACTGTATTACCTGCTCTTATATCCTGCGTAACAGTGTTAAAAGGCCTTTTCTAAAGTGTTTGAGTAACAGCATCCTTTCAAGTGGCACTTACTCCTTTCTATTTTTGGTTTCTAAGAAGCCATGAATAGAAATCTGCCACAATTCTTCTGAAAATTTCCCCCACAATAATAATACTATGGAAGCAATGTATTTAATTTCTATAGAATTCTAGCGTAGATTCAGATTTCGTCCCGCAGCATCCAAGAAACCTTTGCCCGACTGACTACTGAAGTTCCTCTTCCCTTGCAAGAGTTTTTGAGCTGTATTCTCAGCTCAGCCTCTGGAGAAAGGCGGCAGGAGATCCAGGCTGCAGGCATGCCTTCCCCGTGAAGCCCTCGTAGGCATGGCGTAACGGAGCTTTGTTCTTCACTCAAAGGTCTTCTTTTTATTTTCTGATTTTGTTTTTGCTTTTGAGAGATAATCTCCATTATCACTTTCTTTCCTGTTCAACGCTTTTTAATACATGTATCATTTATCTTGGGAAGGTCCTTTAAGCTCTTGTGTGAATTCCATTTGTTATGGCTCATTTTAATTTCCTTTAAGGCCCTTGGCCATTTTTCTGTTGGGAGTATAGCTGGTTCCACTTAATAAAAGTTTTGCTATGCAGATACATGAAGCCTCTCTGCCCCACATCTGAATCTCCAAATAAACAAGACTACTCTATCTGATATATTTTATACAGTCAAATTCAGAGGAGAGCCTAAAGCATGGGAGAAGTCGTGCTTAACTCTAGTACATGCAACAAATGAACGAACTTGGGGCATGTGTCTGTAGAAAATAAAGAAATTTAATTTTCAATCTGTTTTCTCTATTTTTCCAGTTCAGATGCTTATCTGTATTGGTGGTGAGGAACATATATCTATCATATGGCCATACATTTGGTCTAGATAAATCCTCCTATACCTGGAAACCTTCATCAGAAGCACAATTAGCAACAGCAGAATTACACAGCAAAGAAGAATGCTTCTCCAACTCATCTGAAATCAACCCCAGAGGATTTGATCTCAGCATTGCTTCTGAAGAATACTGTTGCCTGAATGTTAGATATTTTTCAAGCAAATGGTACTGTTTGACAATACCAACAGTAATTTCAAGTGTTTTCTCATGTGTAATTTCTTTTTCCGCAGTTTATCACATCAAAACAGTTTGAATAGAGAAAATAGCCATGACTTTTCTATTGAAACAAAACCTTGTTTTCTCTCATTTATTTGTTGCTTCTAATCATGACACAATAAAGTCAAGTATTTGGGAAAAGGCCCTTCCTTTCATTGCGTGTAACATCATTAGGGACTGTGTGATTTGGATTTCCATGTCTGAATAGAAATAATTAGAAAATATGATTCAAGTATTTTATGTCTGGGAAAGATGCTGGGATAAATTCTGCCTTTCTCTGTGTGAGGCAAGGAAAATTAAATTGAATAAAGCAGTCTGGAAAGCTGTATCCAAACTAGTGCATGGGACAAGCAAAAAGATTTTCCAGGATAGGGCAGAAGACATCCTGGAGTTATTCAAGGTCAGGCTTGATGAAGCTCTGAGCAACCTGATGTAGTTCAAGGTTTCCCTGCTTACTGCATGGGGGATGGCCTTTAAAGGTTCCTTCCAACCTAACACATTCTATGATTCTACTTTTAAAATAACACACAAGGTCGTGGGTTGTATCTTGCCAACGATGAAGGCATTTCCTATGGACAGTGGTGCTCTTGGATAAACAGGGTCATGTTTACTCTGTTCTTGGGTAAAAGTTCTATTATTTGAGACCTCAGCTTTTAACAGCCATATGCCTGTGGGTACATGAGGAGCCAGCCACAAGGCAGATGCATTGCTGTGAAGCATCCATTCCTTATCTGAATGTGTGCAAGTCTGAAGCCTAAATTTATTTCTCCAAATTCACAGCTAAAATATTGTTACAGGTGCCTCAAACCAGAAAACTGAATATATATCCTTTGTTCACCAACAGAGGCCAAATTCAGTTCAGGGTGTTCTTTATGATCTTTGAACACCACAGTTGTCTTGCACCAGAGCAGAACAAGAAAAAATGTTATCATACCTCAAATCCCTGAGATTTCCTCAGAAAGAAAAAGATCACAGCACTCCCGAGAGCAACTTAAGTGCCAATGTCAGGTAGAAAAGATCTCTCTTTGGGAGCCTTCAAAGCAGCTGTGTCTCCCCAGTGACTTTATAAGGAATTTATGCACTTACTTTATGGGGCCATCCTCAGCAGGCACCTAAAATTTAGGTGCAAATTAGGCACCTACATTCCTCCATATGATACAACAGTGACTGGCTCGCAATAGAGAGACTTGCAAAGGATTAAATAAAACAGCCCGAAGGATGTACAAAATACATGAATATAAAAATAATACAGATAACGAACCTCACAGCCAGATACACAGACTCCTAAGACAAAACTGACTTCAGTGAAATGCTCACAGCAACCAGAACTATGAAGGCTCAGAATGGGACTTGGGACTGGAAATCTGTCTCTCCGCGCTGCGCATGGGGTGGGTAACACCAAAGTCCTTCACAATGTTATCTGAGATTCCTTATGTCCAGATAAACTCTACTCTGCTCTCCTGCTCAACCCCAGTGCTGCTGATTCAGTAAGATATCTGAAGACAGATACAGGAGAAGGAAGGCAGGAACATGCCTCAAGGCTACTAAAATGTTCACAGTAATAGGTTAAAAATGTGAAGCGTTTTAAAGTGCCTGATATTCCCTTTGATATTCTCCAGGCGATTTCCTAAATCAGCTTCAAATTTTACTCATTTTCAGCTTTAAAACAAGCAGCGCCACAAATGATTAAAAGAAACAGCAACAACAAAAAATAAACACACACCCAGATGGTAACTATTATCTGAGCCAGAAAATAGAGACAAATACATCCACTTAGGGCAAACTAACATATTGTATTATATCACTATGATGTACTGTAATGGGATATGATTTACATTAAAACTTGTTGTGAATTAGAGATTTAACTTATGGCCTTTCTCCCCAAATTACAACAACAAACAAGTGCACCAAAATAAGCTCTAATAACGGTGTGCATCCCATCACCATTTGCTGGATGATTTCTAGACCAAAGCCATGGATAAAATATTCACAACTCAAGTTTCAGAATACTGTTTTAGAAATGTGATAAGTGAAAATCCCGAATCCCTGCAGTCAGCAAAGGTTTTATGGCAATCATTGCAAGAATTGGGGTGTTTTAGGTGAGATTTTGGCTACAAAACACTCCAGAGCAGTTGGGCAGATGGTGTGACCATGGCTTATTACATCAAATGGAATGGTCTCACTTGTGATCCCTACATCTGTTTGATTTATCCACCTCTTGTCTTATATCCTAACCTCACCAGATACCTATTTTAGAAACTATCCTTTCACTATGCATGTTGAAGCATCCAGCACCAAAGGAGCCAGCACTTTGGGCTTTCCTTTGTTAATGCAGCAGAGCCAAACAGAGAAACAACTTGTCGAGGATGAGTTTGCCACATTTATTCTCTGTAGTAAACTGTACTTCTAGCTAGGCAAGGTTCTCTTCCCTGTGTGCCATCATGTAGTCCACCTTTTAAGCAATGAAAAATCTCCTGCTGAGACAGCTGTATTTTGTGATGAGGACTACACAAACATATATGGAAACACAACACATTCCAGCTGGAAATTTTTGGAATTTATGGAACTGTTTTCTGTGAAGATCTTAGGGCTGAAAGTTGCTTTAAGAGAGAGGATGACATGGAGAATTGCAAAGACTTGAGGTTTCTCCTCCCTAAGTGACTTGCTGGAGTCAAGCTCATCTGTATGCACCAATATTCTCTAAATAATAATAAAAAAGGATAATGTTTCCTCTCCTGATGAATGTGCACTCAACTTTATCCTCATGGTGCTTTAGCAGCTCCGTGAGAATGTAAAGCAGCTATCTAATTTCCTGCTTAACTCTGTCTAGAAACAGTCGCTGAGATCATGGAAAGCAGCTTCTCCCCGATCATGCACCTGCCTGAAAGCTCAAGACTGGGAGGGGAGGGATGAATCCCTGATATCCATAATGTAGAATTCTCACAGGACAAAAATGCTCAGACAATGTTTAGGGTTCAATATACCGATATGCTTTGCTAACAGCTCTGCTTTGGAAGAAGGGCCGAAGGACTGATAAGAAGCATGCTTTGCTGGAAAGTAAGCTTGGAGAAGAGCTGAAAGGCTGATGGAAGAGAAAACATCTTCAGGTGCCAGAGCTGGGGCATGGCCAGAGAGGCCTGAAGTCAACAAAAACTGGGGGAAAGGTACAAGTGGCATGGGGAGATCACAACCACCCACCCAATTAAAGGACTATGCAAATGAACCCCCCAAACTGTCAAGAAGATGCAGGCTAATTTAAATATGCTTGACCAATAGTAGATGATGTTGTTGTTATTTATCAATTAGTGTAAATTTAGGTGGGGTTTTCTAACCCTGTAACAAAGTAGAATAATAGAATCATGGAATCACATAGGTTGGAAGAGACCTTTAAGATAACAGAGTCCAATCATAGCCTAACCCTGCCTAGTCAAGTTCTTTACAGAGAGAGTGGTGGGTGCTGGGACGGGCTGCCCAGAGAGGTGGTGGATGCCCCATCCCTGGAGGTGTTCAAGGCCTGGGCAACCTTGTGTAGATCCAGGCCTGGAGGTTGGTGGCCCTGACTGTGAAAGGGGGGTTGGAACTCTGATCCTCAAGGTCCCTTCCAACCCAGACCAGTCTATGATTCTATGAGAAGGGGAGGGGAGGAAAGGGGAGGGGAGGTGGGGGAAAGATGAGGGGATGGGAGGGGAGAGGAGAGGGAGAAGAATGAGTAAGCAAATACAGGATCTCCAGCAGTATTCAAGACAAAGTTAATTTAGGTGCCTCCATAGTACCAGCACGGAGCCTGGATCTATCCTGCTGCACCTCCTCTGCTTTTGTTGTGAGCTACTGTGATTAAGACTAGGATGGTGTCTTGACTTGTGCGTTGTTCACGGTTCTGTTTACGGCGTGGATTGACCTTTCCTCACTGACTGAAGAAACATGAATGATACATCTGTAAATGTTAGCCTTTATAGAGAATGGAATGCTATTATCTAGCCATTAACAACAGGAAAGTAGAAGCTGAAAAAAAAATTAAGACAAAATGTAGATACTCATGTCTCCTTGGTTATGGGTAAGATTCTCACATCGGTAAGTCATTTCTGAAATGAAGATGGCAAGAAGAAAGTGATATGTGGAGAAAGGAGAGCAAAATCTCATTCAGGACAAGTTTATCAGATACCCAGGCTGGGGTGGCTGGTCTGCTTGGGGATACAGTGGAGATAGCTCTGATTTTTTTTTGAAACATCTGGAATTCTATGATTCTACAATTCAATTTGTGCTCACTACCAAAGGAAAGGGAAACTACCATGGAAGGCAGAGAACGGTATTACAAGAACTGTGCCAGCAATAAAATCTCAGGGAGAACAATAAGGGGGATCCAAACATGTCAAGAAGAGATGACATATGATGTCACCATGGTTTATTCTGCAGCAAAGGAAAGATCAAGTTTTCCAACACTCAGGGTCAGGCAGTAATGAGGTAGGAAGCAAAGCCACAGAAGTGACTCACAAGCAGGAGGTTACACTCTTCTATGGAAACTGGAACATCTCACTAATTTCATAACACTAGATGTGTTTTTAGCAATTACTCTACAGGCTCATTTCTCCCTCATTTGCAACTGCCTAACACGCTGTTGGTAACTGCAGCTATCCCTGAGGTAACAGTAAAATAAAGAAGGCAGAGATTTTTCTTGCTACCATTTTTAGCATTTTGTCCCTTTTGGATGAAATGAATCACGGTTTTTACTACGGTCTTTCATTTTAGTCCCGTGTCTCACATACTCCAGCTGGAAGTGGGTAGACTAACCATGACTCTGCCCAGCTACCTCACAGTTGGTGTTAAGAGAGTGCGTAACACCTGAGAGGAGATGGAAAACATACGTAGGAAGTCAGAAAGACGTGCCATGGGGACTGCTCCTTTGCTGGTGTGCTCACAGGGACAAATTGCTGCTCAGCAATGCACAACCACCAGCTCTGCCAGCGTGACATCTGCTACACCCAGGTCACAGAATCTCAGAACATCAGGAGTTGGAAGGGACCTCGAAAGATCTTCTAGCCCAACCCCTTGCCAGAGCAGGATCACCCAGACTAAGTCACACAGGAACACATATAGGCAGGGTTTGAATGTCTCCAGAGGAGACTCCACAACCTGTCTGGGCAGCCTGTCCCAGTGCAACCTGTCATGGCTACCTCAAACTCTTAACCCCATGCATGTATGGAGGTCTTGAGGTTCTGAGAAGACTCCCAAATGGATGAGAAGAACACACGTGCATTCAAATCTCAGCCCTGCGGCACTGAATACTGAACATGGACACTCGCAACCACCCTGTGGCATCAACCTCACACCTGCTATGGGAAAGAACAAAACCCACATAAAATTCAGCTGCCACACAGCTGCCACTGTAAGCTCAAATTTTCCCCCCATAACCTATGTGAGATGTTTCTGTGGAGTAAGGACTGATGCGCCATGGCGAAGCTTCAGTACGGAACTGAACTACGTGTGCTGGATGCATCGATGTCAGAGAGATGAAGAAAAGCAAACAGAAAGCAAAGACATCTGAAAAAGAAGCAGTAATGGCAACACAAGGCAGAAATATCAGATGTAACTAAGAGGAGCAAGCAGGATTTAATACATGCTAGCCTTGGTGGTGCTGGATAAATGTCTTGTTCTGCTCCATCCTGGTGTTAGTCCGGGGTCAAGCATATTAAGTGTCCTTTATAATCAAGCTGTCAATATACAGTCTTGACGCTATACATTGATTTTCTGCCACAAAAAAAGAGGGAGTTATTCCTTTGTGTTCAGCAATGTCGCAGCGACTTAATATTTCTTAGACAAGAATATTTAGTATCACCACACAAACCAGGGCATCTTCCTGGCCCCATGTGTTTTCTCAGCAGTTTTTATACGTTGAATTTCTTTGCAAATGTATTAACACTGTAATGTAGTGATTTATTTACTAGAAATAGGAAATCTGTAAAGTTCTAGTTTGCACCAATAAACTATTTACACAAACTTCTGTGAACTAAAGGGAAAGGGGCAGGAAAATCCCCCTGAAATCCTCTTAGAGGAGACAGGAAAATTTTAGGATCTTAAGAAAACAACTGTTCACAAAATAAATGTCTGTAAGAATATCTAGCACTTAGATAATTCCAAATTTCTCCAAAACCTCACAAAAAAAGAAACCAGACTGAGACTCACAGGGGCTAAGGAAAATGAAGAAGAAAGTTAAGGGACTCACACAGACAAGTATACAATGTAACACAGGTAAGAAAATTTAGTCTCATTTCTTGATGTTAAGCATATTCTTGTCTCTCCAACTTCCCCATGTCATTTTAGCTATGAGCAGGGATGATACAAGGGCTCTTCTACGCAAGCTCCCAGCTACTTAAAATGAAAATGAAAACCCATAATGATTTTTGTAAAGGAAATTTAAACATTAGGAAAAGCAGACATTGTCAGAGCAGCTCTGCAAGCATAAAAATCCCATCATTGTAATTGTCAGGTGCATTTCTTTCTTCTGTGTTCAGATAGTATTTGTGAAGAAATATGTTATGAATTACAGGAAGATGTATCCAGCAGGAAAGGAAGCGGGAGGGCCGAGCTTGCACAATGCCAATGCTCTTCCACTACCGGATACTGATTTGGCAAGATGTGAGCCCAGCCTGCAAGGTATTGTCCAAGCATGGAGTAAGCTGAAAGCTGGAAGGAGCTATGCCAGTCACATTCAAGGTGGCACCCACAAAGGCAGCCTGCCCCTGGTGTACATGTCTCATTAGTTTTTAAAGCCCTTCTTAGAAGGTGATTCAAAACCCTGCCAAAGAGCCCAATCCAGTGCCCAACTGTACCTGTCACCATATTTTCCTACCACTTGACTTAAAGCTCCTCTTCCACTATCACTTTCCAGCCAGTGATGTCCCCTTTTTTATTTGTGCATTTGATGTGTTTTTTTCCCCTTCCTACTTTCACTTCTACTTAGAGACTTGTATTACACAGATTAACCAGGCGATGGGCTGGAAGCAGCCTTGGTTTTCTACAACCCCTTCATCTCCTCCCCATGCGTTGGCATCCATTGCGTGTGCTGGCACGGTTGAGCAGTCTTGGCATGGGCCAGCCCATCCAGAGCCTTGTCTTGGGCTGCCCTGTCAGCTCAATCACACTTCCCCAGCTTGCTTAAGAAAATACTACATGTGACCATACCAAAAATCCTTATTCATCTCTCAAGATATCACCTTCACCATTTTTTCACCTGTCAGACAGTTTCTGACATCCCACGACACGCAAACAAATCCATCTTTGACAATAAGCCCCAATGAAGTACCTTTAAATTACATTCAGCGTGAAGTTTCTCCTCACACTGAATATTTTAATATTTGCTTTTTTTCCAGCTTTATTTGCTAGCCTGAAAGCTTACAGTTTGCTGTCATCACTTCTCTTAGGGAGCTGGCTGGCTCACTGTCTTCTTCCAAGAGGATCCTGTAGGTCTCTGGATACTTGTCCTAGGTGGTTCCCCTTTCCAAAATAGACAGGGGAACTGAACAACATCCACAGAAGACTAGATCCATCTGCTTGAACAAGATCCAGCTGAGCTCTTTCAAGTGAGTACAAGGTATTTCAGAGGCATTTAGTGGCAAATTTTATTTGGCTTGCAGCTCAACTTGGGTATCTACTTTTTAAAGAGTAAGATTTCAGATGACAGATTTCTAAAAATTTGCTGAATTGTGAAAAAAAAGTTGGGAAAAAGCTGGGATTACATATATATAGAGAGAGATGTATTTCATAAAATAAACCCACGCATTGGTAGCTTGAGACATGTGAGCTCTTGAATTCCCAAGTCTCAACATAAAAGCTGTGCTGCTGTCCTTGGGGTGCTTCTGTTCGGAGCAGGAGGACGCTGGTCCCCAGGTGCTGGGTTACCCATCCCACCTTCCTCAGCGTGTTTCTCAAGCAGGTTTTTGGCCTAAGCTGCAGTTTTGATCCCATTTCCATTAAGCAACACCAATTGTGAGTACCCACGCATGCTGAGCGGCACATTACAACTACTTTTTAATGTCTCACTATAAAACTTGCTTTCAATATCAAACAAAACATTAAAGATCCATTATTTCTCCATACCAGCTAAAGACTTTTTAATGAGATTAATTACAAGAAAAGAAGAACGTATTTTTCAGAAGATCAGTGGAATAACACAACGCCTAATGTTTAGCAACTTTAAATAGCGTCTATTAGATCTGATGTTATTTGAAAACTGCCTGCGAATATTTATAGTATTTCAAGTTGTTAAGCTGGACACATTCTGAACTGCCAGAAATAAAACTGCCCGTTTTGATGTTACATGCCTCTTAGAGCTCACTACACTTTTCAGGGTCCTACAGCTCCCACTTGCCTTTATGAAACCTGTGTGTGTTCTGAACGGGAAATTATTTGATTTTGCAGAAATTCTGGGCCCCTCAGTTCAAGAAGGACATAGAACTCCTTGAAAGAGTCCAGCGCAGGGCCACCAAGGTGATGGAGGGAGTGGAACACCTTCCTTGTGAGGAAAGGCTGAGGGAGCTGGGCCTCTTTATCTTGGAGAAGAGGAGACTGAGGAGTTACCTCAGGGTGAGAGTCAGGAGGATGGAGCCAGGATCTTCTCAGGGATGGGTGATAGGACAAGGGACAACGGGTGCAAGCTGGACCAGAGGAAGATCCATGTGAATGTAAGGAGGAACTTTTTCATTGTGAGGGTGATGGAGCACTGGGACAGGCTGCCCAGAGAGGTTGTGGAGTCTCCTTCTCTGGAGACATTCAAACCCACCTGGATGCATTCCTGTGTGATTTAGTCTGGGTGATCCTGCTCTGGCAGGGGGGTTGGACTAGATGATCTTTCGAGGTTCCTTCCAACTCCTAACACTCTGCAATTCTCTGTGAAATGCTTAAGTAAAATGTCCATCTAGATCTAGACATAAAATCTGAGATAAAGCAGAAGTTATCAGCATTAACCTCTCTTGTTCAGCTCGCAGGAGTTGGCAAAAAAAGTGTTTTAAAATGCCTCTGTGGGACGATGGCTGTGTCACGACGGTGACAATCTTCCCGCATAAAAGATCAAACTGCAGATGAGGGGAAGTGAAGAAAGAAATTATTACATAACAAAATTTAAAAATACTGTATGCAGACAGCAAAAAAAAAAATACTCAGGAATTTATTTTTTTAATCTTATTTTGGCCAGGGACAAAAGAGACCAAGGAGAGCAAGCACAGGGGAGATGATGCTTCACTCGCTCACTGGATCTCTTTGAGGATATTACAGCCTTGTTTGACAAGGAAAGAACAGCAAAGATTCGCTATCTGGATTTCTAAACACCCCTGACCTTGCTTTTTGCTAAAGGTTAATGTCTAGGAGAGGAAGACAATTGATGTGCTTCTCTAAAAGCCTAAAGGTAAAAGACAAAGGGCAGTCTCAAGTGGATACTTTTCCAGATAGAAAAAGCTCTTGCACATCAGCCAAAGCATCAAGACTTGCTTTTCCTGCTATTTTTATTATTAATATGAAGAATTTTCATTTGCATGAAGATTTCTAATTTTGCCAGAGAAACCAAGTGAGAGACAAAGGAAGTTTACTAATGTTGAAGGACCGGGAAGGACACCTGAGCATAGGGAGCTCCATGCAAAGCAGCAGCAGATTCCACCACAACTCCTGGGAAAAAAAGATCCAGGGAAAGTAGCCTTCATCCTACATGCCCAGGTAACCAGAAGACGTGGCTAATGTGGCTGCTCTTATTGAGACACAGCCAAAACACAAGTTGTACAAGGAAGACAAATGACAATGCTGAATGCAGAAGAAGACAGAACGTCCCAGGTTGGGGTTATCATGCAATCAAGCATAAGTATACCTGTCCTCAAATATGGGAAGAACGGGGGGTTGTGGCTTCAGACCTTGCCACACAGCCTGAGGCGATGGGCCCACTGAACTCCCTGGCATCGGTCCCGAGCCAGAGAGATGCACATTTTGGCAGATGCTCTGCTTCTCCTAAGTATTAAACAAAACCTCAAAACATTTGGGACACTTTTCATTCATCTTCGATATTAGCTAAAAAAAAAAAAAAATAATCCAAAAGCATTGCCCTATAACTTCCCAATTTCACAGCTGAGGTTTTCAAGCCAAATGACAAAAAAAGCCACACACCACCAGCAACAACCATCATTCTCTGGTCCCCTTTCCAAATCACACAGGACTGCAGGACTTGCAATCAAAAAAATCACAAGGATTGGCTGACCTGAAGACATTTACAACATCATGAATTATGTCTGAGAGATTTAAATCCCAGGGAGAGACACGTATTCCACAGGCTAAGGACATCATGGTGACCTTATTTTAAGAGAAAGGACAATGCCAAGGTTGACAGGCCCCCAAATTAAAATCTAGCCCAGAAAATACATTTTTCAAATGTCCTCCTGATTCTGAAAAAATCTATCAGCCTGCCAAAGCAAGGGCTGCAAGATTATTAAAGTGCCAACTACAATTTATGCCCAAGATACCTAGCTGGCCATCTCTCATGCTACAGACTGCCAAAGCTCTGGGTCACCCATCCTTTGGGGCCCCCCCATTTTATTCTGACTGAGGTCAGGTCTTCTCCCTCCAAGGTCTCGCCTGACCCTGACCAGACTTCCCAGCTTCTCACTGCTTTCTTCTCCAAAGATTCAGTGTAAAATCAAGCTGGGTGGGCTATTCCTGCCTATTTTAATTTTCTTTCTTCATTAATGTCCCACTGCTCTTTTCTGGGGAGTTGCAAGAACATCTGCTACATGAACAGACTTGCAGTGATTTCTACTCACTGCTGTACGGTGGCATGTATATGTACAGCTTGTTTTGTATGATTGGTGCATAGGAGACTTGACACCAAATGGGTCAGATTGAGACATCAACTTCAAGATAGTCCTTCTGAGAAGTGTGAAATGGGCTCCAGCCTTGCCACAATCTGGGTCAGGAGCAGGGACAAATCAAGTGCTCCACTCCTCAGGAGAAAGCCACAACTCCCGCATGACTGCAACCCACTGAGATGGAAATTGATAACCATTGGTCAGGAAAGAGAATACGAAAGTGCAAGCAATACTGCAGCGAGGAGAACCCCTCACTGCTGCAAGTTCCCAGCATGGATGATCCATCCAGGAGGAGGAGCAGAGTGAGTGCATGGGGCTGGCTGTTCATGGGGGACAGATCCAGGCTGCCCCAGGCAGGAGGAGGAGGCTGAGGTGAGACCTCAACACAATCCATGGCTACCACCGCAATGAATTTGGACACAGCACCAATAAGCACAGCACAAACAGCATGAGGGGAGCAGCTATGTGCTGCTCGCTTAGTTTAGCTCTGCTTGGCCCAACTTTACCTCAGAGGACAGGTCCTCAATTTCCTCTGAGGGATGGTGCAAGAACCTGCTTGCCCACAGTCGGCCCAGTGCGAATAAAGTGCATCAGCCTTCTGCTCCTCACCTCCTCCGTCTCACCCAGTCTTCAGGCTTAGAAAGTGTCACTGCTGACCAGAATGCCATCTCTATCAGAAGAGATTCCACCCTTCCCTGGAAGATTTCCCATAGGAAATCCATACCTGCTTTTATAGCCCAATTTTGTTCAAGGGGGAGCTCTCACTTCCCGGAGAACATCACAAAAGCTTAATGGATGCACAACAAAATATTAATTCACAACACAGGGATGAGAGTGAGGAGACACAGCTCTCAACTGTGAGAAGTTTGGGTTTATTTTCCAGTTTTACTATAGGATGCAGGAGGAGAATCCAGTGCTATTATTTATTGAGAAGTGTCCCATGTGCACGGTAGGGCTTTGCACACAAATGAGACAGTGTCTGCTCCAAGCCGAGACACAAACAGTTTGACATCTGAATACACCAGAGGCGAGCTCTCTGTGAAGTGGTGTGGATATTTTCAGAGATCATTGCTGGAAGTCTTGAGGGAAACGAGGTGTTTGC
This sequence comes from Gallinula chloropus, assembly GCF_964237585.1. NCBI lineage: Eukaryota > Metazoa > Chordata > Aves > Gruiformes > Rallidae > Gallinula > Gallinula chloropus. The sequence goes on along the minus strand of NC_140087.1, from coordinate 114,942,155 downwards.
AGGCAGAAGGCGTTTCACGGAGAGCTGCATTTCTTGCCGCATACAGAACGCCAAGAAGTTAGCACAGTAAACAGGACGCAAAGTGGGTGGGCAGAAGATGGAGTTGGGGAAAATGTGAAATAGGAGTATGAAGTTATTAACAGAGAGAAGTGAGGGAGGAAAAGGAAGTGTGAACCGAGGGCAGAACCGAAGGAGAGATTGGTGGTGAAGGTGGCATGGCAAAACTTAAATGGCAGTTGATGCTGACCATGTGAACCCCAATTCAGACCTGCTATCACCCACAAGTCAAGTGTTTGATGGGTGAACACCACCCCAAGACTTCCCTGACAACAGGATGGCCATGGACAGGGTACCACATGTGAACACGGATCCCATCAAAAGCTCCTGTAGTTTAGAAACCCTCTGGAGACCAGGATTTCATCTGAATATGTGGAGGATGGCCTGAGAGTCCTTGGTCACCAGCATTTGCTTATCTTGAAATGGTTAGCCACTGACCAGGAGGAGTTAGGGGCTGCAAAACTCAACAGTGCGACAGCCCCATTTTGAGTGTGTATTTGGTTTCTTCATACTTTGAGGATGGTGGTAGAAAAGACATCCCATGTCTTTACTCCAGGACTTGATGCCTTTTCACATACAACAGCTCCGTGCCAAGCTCTGGCTGTCCCATATCCCAGGAGTGATTAAGTCTCACCAGCCTGAGCCTGTCTCCATGTCCAGATCCTTTGGTGAGCTGTGAGCAAAGACTCCAGGAAAGCTGTTTAGTCTCACTGTTTCCTCAAGGGAATCACAGTGCAAGAGGCCCAACACCAGTTTGTAAGTGGTCTCCACAGCCCTTTTTTGCAGAATTAGGGCTTTTTTGGTGCCTCACAGCACACCTTCGCCAAGCCTGGAGAAGTGAGTTGGGTGGAAAAGCAAGTACCACTTGGAAACTGCACAGGTGGGTTCAAAGAACTGTATTACTAGCAATGGTGCAGTGCTGATGGGTTAGTATTACCCATGTGAGACAGACAAATGGACAGTGTGCTGCTTCCTGGCACTGTGCTGCCACAAATGGATAGGTTTGTGTGCGGAAGCCACATCTCAGCACACTTCAAAACACGTATGCAAGGATAGACACTGCCCTGGCCAAACCCCAAATGATGTAAAGTGCTCCCTCCCCAAACAACAAGCTGCAAAAGTGAGGGGACTTAGCATAACCCCGCTGAGCCACCAATCCCCCCCTGCCTGCCTGCAGGGAACTGCCACAGCAGCACAGCCTTCAGCCCGAAGCCAGCAACCTTATGGGAGAACTGAGACACAAAATTGCTTTCCTCCTCAAAGTCAGACCACCCACTTCTTCCTGAAAGAAGCTATTTCTGAAATTACTTCTTTTCAGCAAACTCTTCAAGGAACTCCTGGAACAAGTTGGGTTTGACAGGCCCTGATGTGGTGCAGATGCGTGGGGAAGCAGAGGACAGCCCCTTTCCAGCCCCCGCTATCCATGGAGGACCCACTGTTTACAGGGTGCACTATAAACAACCTAACCTCTTTAACCCCATAAAACTGAAACTAAAACACAGGAAAAGAGCACAGGAAGTTCTTCCCTCAGCAATGAACTCCCTTGGAAATGCAGGTAGCCGTAGCTCCCATATGAATTTGGCTGGCGTGTTTATTAGCCATAATGCATACAAACGCGTTCTGCTGGAGAAATGTAGCATCAACAATTAGCTCATCGGGCTGCAGTGGAATGGGCTATACTATTAAGTTATCTCAATTTGCAATTCTGCTCCGCCTGCACGGCATGCACTCAGGCTCCCAGCTTACTTCATCATCTCCAGGACTCTTAATGGTTGCAGTGATGGGTGTGAGGTTCCAAGCTCACACCTTCTGCTTCCTTGCTACCTTTAAGCAATCCATGAAGTCAAGGATGGAAAAAATCTCACAAACTGACCTCCAGCCAGCAACTCACCTTGTGTACTACAGGCTCTGCAGGGAGCTGTTCTTTGGGGTAAACAGAAGTCCACGTTCTTTCTTGTCAATGTTTCTGCAGCAAAGGCTGCACATCACAGACGGACCTTTTGTTTATTTGGCTGGGATCTTTCTTCCTTTGGGAGAAAAATCTTTGATTGATGCAGGCAATTCCCAGATGTCATTACGTGCTTTCAAATGCATGGTCCTCTTCGGCATCGATATGGGGAATTGACAGGACACCCGATATTAAGGAATATTGATGTGTGAACCCACGCACACACACACACACACACAAAGTCATGGTGGAAGCCTTACAGCATAAAGCTTGGAATAAATGTGACACAGGAAAAAGAATAAATCAGTATTTCACATGGAGAGAAATTATTACTGGTCTTGTATCTTGCTACATCAGGAAGACCTAAAATGCATTACGACCCAAGAACTTTTTTCCTCCTCCTGGTACAGACAGGACAAGATATGTGGAGAAGGGAGGAGAAAAGAGGGAGGAAGGCAGGGAAGGGGAATTTTCCACCCTTTTGAGGGTGCGAATAACCTGGACATCATTGCTATGTAAGGCAGCAGAAGGTAGCTACTAGGCTGAGTGCATTGTCCTTATGCTAGAGTTTGTGATTAGTACTGTGTTAAGAGTAGTGAAGCCAAGAAGAAGGGGAAAAGAAGTGTAAATGAGTTGTACAAATTAGAGCTCTGGTGCTCTCTTTCCTTAATCAAAACACAGTCGCTGAATACGAAGACTTGCAGAGCCAGTACTGCAACGATAAAATTGGACTTCTCCTGTACTGTCAGCTTCATGTTTGCCCAAGAATGGTTATTTTTAACACATTACTTCTTTGGATTCTCAAAAGATATGGTCAAAAAAATTGAAATCATTGCTATGCTGATAGTTGTAATAATCCTCCATGTATCTCTAGTGGTAGCTTGTGCTTTCGGTTGAGCCTCAGCTCTTGGTGTATGACAACTAAAGAAGAGTATGACTTTCATTAGTGATTTCTAACTGCTTTGGTTGGGAAGAACTCAGTAACCGAAGGCTCAAAACCCAGAAGGCAAACACCTGAGCTTCAGTTTCAGGGTCTGTTTGTAGTAGCACAACAAACAGTGCCTTTGTTTTTAATCCTCTGTGTGTGTCAAAAGGATTTTTTTTCATCATTTTTAACAATCTAAAAGTTAGCAGACTTAAGTCTGGGGGAAGAAGGGCTCTCAGTTTCAGCAGTAACACCAGGGTATCTCTGGAAAACAACATTTGCTCATTTGTGCTAAGAATTAATATACGGAACTCCCATTCAATGCATATACTCTATTGAGCTCTATAATCTGCTTCCCTCTGAGACAGAGCGCTTTTGCTTTAGTTGACTGTTTGGAATACGGAGGGGAAAGGACACTTTTAAGGTTTGTCACAACTCCTGTAACTGGGCCAAGACTATCACTTCAGGGAATTAATTTAAAACAGAGGGTCTTTTGTCAAACAATCTTAAATGACCTCAGGGGCTAAATCGTCGTACCTGCCCACCCCCCTCCCCCCAAAATCCTGAGTTAAGTAGACACAATACACAAAGTACTGAAGCTGCCCCCAGGAAGCGTGGACCAAAACTCACGTGTGCGCCCAGCTCCCACCACCCTTACTGAAGCCAGAGCTCCCTGATTTCAGCTTGGCAAATCCAGCAAGATTGCGGTACTTGCTGGGAACAGAAATAAACAAACCAGAGACAGAGAGCTTTCCTAATGCACACACAGCACAGCTCGTTCCTCATTTTTATGGCTGTGCAACTGGAAGCAGAGAAAGTTCTTCCGAGGCCCAGCAAAAAAAAAAAATCTACCATTCCCTCTAATTTTGGGGCTTATTTTGGGCTGGGAGAAAACATGGCCAAGGAGTTTGGCTGAATGAATACCTCCAAGCGTTTTCTGATCCTGCCACGGCACTGCCTTCGCAGACCTCAAAATCCCTTCATGCATCATTTATAACTAATCCTATCCATTGCAAAAGGCGGCAAGCATTGCCTCGGTTACACGCTGGGAGCACACTGACCAGCTCCCGGCCTTCCGCACTGACCTGGCGGTTAACTCGGAGTTGCTGCTTGCCTGGAGCGCTCTTCCTTCCACGCTCCATTTCACGCAGAGAGTAGAGAGAGCCGAGAGCTTTCGCTCGGGTTCGCGCTTTCCTTTTTCCCTTTCTAGCGCGTGGGGTGGGAAGAAGGACGACTGGGATTCGGGTTCGCAAACCAGGCTGTGAGCAAGCGTACTCCTGCAACGCTGCGGGAGCATATGCAAGTGAAAATGAGACGGTAAGGGATGTGACAAGGATTTTTACCCAGAGCAGGTCCTTCTGAGCACACCCACGTGCCTGCTGCCTGGTTGTGCTTCCGCTGCTCCTCTGAACTACAGCTAGCTGGTGTGCACCTGTATTTACAAGGCAAACTTAAGGACGTTAAAAGTCAGTGCCGGAGGAGACAAAGCAGGAGAGGACATTCCACCTGGTCCTCAGCCTGCTCTTGGGTAATTTTAGTACTTTCCTTGAGCACCTAGGTGGCACGATGACTTCAAACTGTGGCCACCACTGTTAGCACAAAGAATTAAGTACATAAACAACATTAGCTGTAATAGCGTTATAATGTACGTAACCTCTTACTAGGGAATTGGAAATTTAAGCTGGTGTTTTCTTTTGCAGCAGAGGTAGGAAGCCAAGACAACACGTTAGGTGGTGAAAGTTAGAAAGGAAAAAGAACAGCTTTTTTCAGACACTTACTGCAGAGTGCCTACAATATCATACAATAATAAGCTGAAAATACAGACTTTATTTCCCTTTGGAATTCAAATGCTTGTACATCAACAGGGCATCTCTAATATCTAAGTAATAAGCATAGCTGCTCGGTAAGGACACTATTGAAACTCAAATTCCCTTCATACAATTTCGGATTGAGAGTGTGAGCTCAGGGAAGGAGAACTTTATTACATTTCATAAGATTCTCTTAAGCATTTTCTGAATTTAAAGCTAAAACCACAACCTCCAGTGGGAGAAAGTACTGCACTCTTCTTTAAATCTGCATTCATTTGTCTGATACACTTCCAATGGACAAAGTAAAAAACGCTTTTATTATTTCTGCAGCCCTTGAATGCTACCTGGAAGAGTTCACAGAGCCTGAGAACAATGACTGTGTAATATATACTTATAATGCAATTTTTAAGATGTTCTGATTTGTTTGCTTCACTTCGCTACATATAATACACCAGCAAAGCTGATAAAAATTGTATGTTTTCCTTTTCTCCTTGATAGTTGATTATACAAGGCATGCCCAGGCAAAAAAGCATTTGGTACAGTGCTTGCAGAATCCAGGTATGATTAGGTTAGGAGATATGCTAGCGAGCTGCACCAGTGAGAGGGGGGCATGGATGTAGTAACTGAAGAGTTAATGGGTTTTTTTTTTAATTGTTGCTAGATGAGTGCGATATTTCTGTATCTTCTCAAAGTTTAAGATTAAACAAGTTAAGAGGTCAAAGAAAACAAACTCTCTAATCAAACAGCAGATGCCCAGCGAGGCTTCTCTAAATAAATACTACTGCATTTCATACCACTACCTCCAATTGCACTGAACTGCTTATTTGTTTATGGTATCCCTGGTTCATATGGCAGAATCTCCAGATCCAATTTAAAATGCTGAAGAGGTCACTTAGAATTGTTGACTGAACCTGGATCAAACCATAAAAGAGACTTTGTAATGAAATAAATATTTACTAATCAGATTATCTACCCAGAGCAACAATCTTTGTTGGTAGGCTGCCATTTATTACGCTTTCAATCAACCCCGTGGCTTCTAATAAGCTGCATTTTCATGTTTTTCTTAATATAGAACTGCTTGTCATTCAGCATTGTACAATGTGCCGTTGTGCTCCGAGAGAGACACGATGCCTGGGGTGAGGAGAAGGCTGATGCTGATGCCACGGAGCCGCTCGGCTCTCTCTTCTCGCTGACTTGCTGGGGGCGGTGGGCAGAAGCCAGCAGCAGCGGCACGGCTCCACGTTGGGGTTTGGCAGGACCTCCGGCACCCTGCAGCATGTCTCCATGGAGGTCAGGGCTCCGTATGAAAAAGTCTTGACAAAAATTTGTTGGGTCATTTTAGAGATGTAAAGGGGGGTGGGGGGGTGGGGAGTGGAAAAAGACTGCTGTTGTGAGAGACTCCTTCTACCTGCACGAGGATGCAAGTGTTATTATCCACATGTGGCAGGCACAAGATGTTAATTAGGAAAATGAATAAGAAAAAAGGCTTCATGAGGTGCACGGGTAACGATCCAGGTGCTGCTAAGTATAAAATATGCTGAGAAAAATGAGCCCTCGCAGAGTTTGAGGAGATGGATTATTAAAAACACACAGTCGCGCTGACAAAACATACACATCTGCTTTGCCAGTGCAATTAAGATGCCAGCGCTCATGAAACAGGGAGTGGGATAAGTAAGTGCTTGGCTGTTCATCTCTCAGGTTATTGCTGTAAGAACACACCGAGCATCCGTACCACACGCACAGTAAACGCATCCGTGCATTACACGGCTGCTCACATGAGGTCTAAGATGCAAAATAAGCGCCTGAAAATGTCTAAAGGCACAGAAAAATATTCCCGACCAAGATAAAGCACTCCCTACCCAGATAACATACTACTTTATGCATCCACCATTAGCAGTTTCATGGACATCTCCTGCATTTCTAAATCTTAAATCTGTGGATTTTAATACTGCCTTGTAAACCAGCCACAGATTCCAAAACACTGGGCTGAGGGCTATAACTATGTCCTTAACTCACCACCACATGCGTAAAAAATCCCACAAGCTCATCAGCGGTTAATCCATCCTATCAGAAGTGCCACAGTACGCTGACAAAATTAGAAATACAAGTTTGTTATTTTAATGAGTCACTGACATCTGCTGTTTATTCTTAGTTTTCAGCCATACTCCCTTGCTCTGACATCACAGCGCATGTGATTTTTATTTTGTTGCCGCTCTTAGCACTGGCTCAGACCTCTGTATTACTTTGACAGCATTTCTCCTCATTCATTATTTAAAAATAACTTTTGCTTACCAAGCACATTTCAACACAACTAACTAACCTAAAAGCATGTCCTAATCCTTAATGAAGTCCAAATGCTTCTCCTGGGAGGCAGGTAAGTATCATCATCATTTTCTGGATGGGAAAACAGATATTAAGTAATTTGCCAAGGTCATGCAGCCTGTCTGTGGCACAGTTTGGAAAAAAAAATGGTCTCAGGAGCCCGGACTATCCATCCTCAGGTGTAAGTATCAACCTACACCAGCAAAGGCTACTCTACACCCAGGGAAAAGGCAGAAGGAGAGAATGTGAAGGCATGAGCAGGCATCGCAACCCTTCTCTTTAGCAGACTGCACCAGGAAAGGCAGCAAAGAAAAACCAGAACATGAGGTTTTTGTCCCAGCCCTGATGAGTTTAGGGTAAAGACACAAAGAAGATCATGCAATGGGGTCATCTCATCACCAGAAAGGCTGTCAGCCTCTGCAGTTGGCTGACAACAATGTTCCCTACAGATAATGCTGAAATAACAGCAGCCCAGTGTCCTGCTTGGGAGCCCGAAGCTCTTGAGATATTAACAGTGGATTTTTTTTTAAGTCCTGCATTTCTCAGTCTCTTTTCAACTCCATGTTTTTAACAATGATGTTATTTAACACATGCCAGTATGAATAAGTTTATTCTTTCTTCTGATCTGCTCCTATAAAAGGAGCTTGTGTTACACAGACTGCCTATAATTCATTAAGCCAAATTCCCTTCCATCTGGAGGCTTATACAGTTGTTGAAAAGCTGTCACTATAACCTATTGTCACTGCAACTTTTTATGAACCAACCTACATTTTTATGTCAAAATTTATCTCAACAATTTTGCAGTGCTTACTTTCAATTATTTCTATATCATCAGCCTTTAGGTAATGCAGCATTCGAGATAATACACTGGGATAAACTTCTCTCTCTGGCTCTGTTCATACTGAAAATAAATACGGGTTTTTATTTTAACAAGAGCTGCACAGAAGCTTCATGTGCACATCCCAGCGGACGCACAAACCAGTGGCATTTATTGATTCCACCCGTCCCCAACTGAAACAATCATAAATAAATGCAATGGTCCACGTTATAAAGAAAACATGGCTACAAATGTGAATTCTCCTCAATGAAAAGCATGGAATGAGGCTGTCCTCCTTTTGTTTTACAGGGAAATGGCGCAGACGCATGCAAATTCCACACGTTCCAAAGGGCAGATACGTGAAATGATGCATGGAGGTAACAAGGCCATAGAAATACAGCAGCTGCTTTATTTGTCTCAAGCCACAACTTTTAGAAAGACGAGCTTCCCTCCTAGTATCCCACCCTCTCCCAGACCCACAGGATACTTATAAGGGGATTAAAAATCCAGCAGACAAGGAGCCAGAACATCCTCAGTTCTGGCCAACTTGGGAAGGAGCCTTATTGACTGAAATTCCAGAAATCAGGACATGGCTCTAGTCCTAAAACTCTCTGACAAAGTCTTTCAAACCACCTTTTCATGACCTTTCATAATGGCTTTACAACAGATTATGGTATTGCTTCTACTACTATAGGGTTGTACTGGCATAAACATTTCTGATATGACCAGGACTAATTCTGCAGTGAAGAGAATGCCAGGATGCTAACACACAAATTAGAAACAATGCAGAGAAATACAGCTGATGGGCAGAAAAACAGGTTCTGGCAAGCTGTTCTATCATAAAAGTTAGCCAAGGGTGTATCAGTGTTTGCAATACGGCTTTATACCAGCATCACCATACTTTTTTAATAAAACAGAAATCACAACCTGAACTGTCATGGTTGGATCAGTGAGGTTTAAGTCTTGACTAAGCCCCTGAATTAAAACACTGCTTCAAAAGGAATGGGGGGCGGGCACGGGACAATCTAAGCTGCTTTGGAAAGCTCGGTGGTGTCCAACTGAACTAGTCAAAAAGGCGGGACTGGAAAAGGAAGTGTCAGTTTTGGAAGCGACAAAGATCAATGTGTCTCCAATATGGTATATCTGGCAAACTGCTGTTCAGTAAAATAAAGCATGACACATATCTGCTGAAGCAGTCTCGGGCCAAAACTCCCGATTCTTACTCATCTCGCACCAAAGCAAAACTCTGTCTAATTGAAATGACAGAGAGAAGCTGAGCTGAGGAGGAACAGTAGGGCTTGGCTCATGCAATATATATGTATGTTCTGCTGGTAGCTCGACTGCAGACCATACAAGTAATTTAAGGTTTTATCTCTTTGGTAGAAGAACGCATGTTTGGGTGGGGAATTGAAACAGATGGAATAAAAGCAATCGCTGTCAGGTCTTATGTTCATAAGACTATCTTTCTGAATACAGACAGACACCCTCCCTGTGTACCGCATTTTCTTCTTGTAGTACCAACCAGGCTGTGAGCTGTGGATCAAGGATGCACTGTGTGAAGTCCTACAGAGATAAACAGGAGCAGGATGGCCTTGTGTTCCCCCTTCCTAACTGGGAGAGAAGAGCAGGGCTGTTTAATCAAATCCTCTCCATTAACCACTATGAAATGGTGGAATAGTCTTGTAAGGAAAAGGCAAAAGTCCAGTGGTTCAAATCTTATTAAACTAGCTTGGACCAAACACAGCAGGGCTTTGTTTTATCAGAAATGGGAAAAGAAATTTCTTCAATCTACAGATCAACGATATCAGCCTCTCCTGCTTACCATGGCATTGGCTGTGTGTTCAAAGGCCCTTCACTTTGTTCTGACTTGGACTTACTTGCTGTGTTTTTTGGAAGTATTTTAAATGCTCCATTTCAAAGTCTGATTCAGCCACGAAAACAAGTGGGACTGTATTGGTAAGCACATGGGTGCCGGCAGCATGCACACACACTTCTTCTGGCCTTGTGGTAGCTCCCCAGCTGGGCAGACTCTCCCTCTCTAGTCTGGATCTTGGCACTGGACATAGTAAGGGTCTGGTTGGTTCTTGCACTGAAGAGAGCAGGAATAGGGAAGGGAAAAGTATCTTCATGGTCCTGAAAGTGTACCCTCCTCATTTCTGGTTTTGGGACCTTATTGCTCTCAATTACAGTCCTAAAAAGTTACACTTCCTTGCTTTTAGCCATAAAATAATCCAAAGACGAGCTGAAGAAGTGGCACAAGAGGATTTTTCTCACTGTCTTCATCCAGAGAAATCTCTAGCCAGGATATTCTGAGCAGTTTTCTTACCTGCTTCTTGACGTGCTGTAGCTTGCATGCTGTGATCTACTTTCAGGCCCAATTTTCATAACTCAGACTAACAACAAAACTGAGAGGATGCCAACAGGAGGAAGAGAAACAAACATATTATATCATCCACTTAATATCTTCCTGGTGAGCTCACCAGGTCTGAAATAGCAGTGTTTTACAACAAGCATAATCTGGATTTAAAAGCTACAAACTGTGTTCTCCATCAGAGATAAGTTCATGGTTCAATCTAGCACCGCGGAAGGTGGATCTTGTAGGGAGCCCATGTACAGGAAGCCAACAGGAGAGAGCTAACAGCATGGCGACGAATAATTGCTCTCTGTTAACACAGGGGGCAAACACAAAACAGGGTTTGCTCGATAACAAATGGCCCTGACCTGTCAGTGAACACACCAGTGGCACAATTAAATTCTGAAGGGGCTTCCTTAGTGACAGGAATCAAAACTCTACCTGATCTTTAGGCAGCGCTTCATAAATTTATCCTTCCAATAATGGGATTCCATGCAATGCCATGAGTTTAGATTTGAGAAGCAGAAAGATCCTTTCCAGGTCTACATCTTACAGTGGGGAAAGCAAATATTTTGTCCTTCAGAACACTTTTAGACCAGTTTCTGTATAAATAAAAGCAAGTCCATGTCCAAAGAAGAAACTCCTTTTAGATGGCCTTAACACTCTTAAACGCCACAGGAAACTCAGCTTGGGTGTAACATGGCTACAGGCTGGCACAACAGCCTTTACCTGCTAGCTCATCTCACTGCAGTATTTTTGCATAGTTTAAAATAAAAAGACATTATAAAAAAATCTTCTTCTAATTAGGGTAACTGATGTTCTGTGACCACAAAACCCACAGGTTTTGAAAGAATATGCAGACCTTTTCAGAAGTGTAAGGGAAAAAAAATCCAGCAGAGGAGTTACATGTGCTCTCGAGGGAAGGTCCTTTCTGGCAATTTAACTTCAAAAAACCAAGATCAAGACCTTAAAGGAGCACGGGGAAGCCACCACCCACAGCCCTCTCAGTGGAGCAACCTTTTCTCCAAAAATATATGATTATTCTGCAATTCAAAGGAAATAGAGCAGAAAGATTTGAGAAATTATTTTGCTTTTATGATGTGAAGATCAGAAGTGGTGATGGTCCCTGGGATGACCCCTGAAGGCCAGGAGCTGAAGTGGGAGCTTCTGTTGCTACCAAGAGAATCCTGCTCCTCTGACAGTCCAGACGTTCTGTGGAAAATGAAAGGTCAGTTATGAAATGGATGTTTTCCCTTTGGCGCCAGCCTGAGTGGCTCCTCTATGTGTCCTCTACAACTGTGCTGCAGAACTGCAGTCCTCTCAGAGATGCTGCATCTTGGGAGGAGAAACAACTGATGAAACGAAGGACATGATTTAGAGTAGCAATGGTTTCCTGTTATGCGTGATGAGCACACATCAGGTTCTCGATTTTTTAGGAGTACTAATTATAGATTTTTCTTATCCCTTGTGTCCTTGTCTTCAGTGGCTGCTGAAGGGTGAAGAAATCCAGGGTCCTCTGCCAGTGTCCTCTGTTAACATCTCTATGATCCTTGGGGTCCCTTCCAACCCAGACCATTCTATGATTCTGTGATCTCTGGTGAGATCAAGGTCTCTAGGAAGCTACAGTTCAGCCTCTGCTCCAACGACCAGAATTTAATCATCCCTTGCCTTATGTTGAGGACTGTGGGATAGGCTATGGCAAAACTATTTTGGCTCCGCCTGCATCCCCTGTGCTTTGTTGCCCGGAGTTTCAACCCAATTCTGTGAAACCCATTTCAATCCCCATAGCTATCAGGCAGCTAAAACCTACTGCCACCAGCCAAAATACATCATGAACGGTAGAAGGAGCCCAGAAGGCAAACCTTCTGCGTGAAACTCTCTCATGACTAGGCATCACCCCACTTCATTCAGAAGCAAGGGAAAACGATATGAGATTTAATTAGGAGACAGGAACGGAGTGGATTTGTGATGCTGGCAACATCTAGCTTTGTGGTTCATGTACTTTAAAGAGATAGTTCCTTGAGATGTGTCTCCACTGACTGCCTGCTGCAGGAAGGCTGAATTGGAGGAGTTGGCGTTTCCCTATAAATACTCAAACAGATAAGCATGAATGAATTTGAAGGATGGGACAGGATTTCTTCAACTGATTTCCAAGAGGAAAAGCTGCCCAGTATAAAATTGCCTGATATGGAAGAATATCTTGTAATCTCAGAGGAGAAGGCCCTTCCTCCTTCTCCCCTCACAAGAAACCTTCCAGGAGAAACGTATAATAAACAGGATTAACTCTAACTTTTATTACTTCTGAGGAGGTTATAAAAAAATGCCTTCCACGTAGGCTTATGAGCTAACCCCTCTCCTCCTTTGTTGCAACTGAAACAGCTCAGATCTATTCCTCTTCAGGGCAAACCATAAAGCCCATCAATTTGTCAGGTAGTTTCCACAGGCACCTCAAGCCCGTTGAAACTTGGTTAATTATTGTTGCTGAACGACTCTACTCCCTTCTCTTGTTTGGATGGAGTTTGTCATTGGCTTTGCTTTATTGTTGTTTTGTTTGCTGCAGATTCTGCTTGCGATGCCTGCTGGGGTGCTTCAAACATTGAAGACATTTTTTAAAATGCTGAAAGGAAACTAATAATCATAAATAAATAATTCTTTAATTTCTCTGAGGAGTTGTCCAGCAAAAAGAGAGAAATTGCTGAAGTAGTTCAAATGTACAAAATAAGACAGGAGGAAGAAAAATGCTTTCCAGAATCTCCCTTCAGGCTTCCTTTCAATGACCCATGGCAAGACAAGCAGAGAAACGAAAAGGAGAAGACAAATCTGATTTTTCATTTCTAATGCGAAAGTGATCTACCCACATCAAAATTTAGGCTTGCTGTACATAGGCAAACTAAACTCCAAGATCCCTTCTGGCTTCTGCCTTTACAGGCTAGGTTTGCAATCAGAGCACTGACAGGACAAAGCCATTGTGGGGAAATTGAGGGGGAAATAAAGCAAGCAAAATACTGAGATGCTGCCTTCAAAAGCTCTCTGATATGAAACATTATTATTATTACTTCTTCTGAGATGGTTATTCCACCCAGGTTTCCCCTTATCTCAATTCTGCATCTATCACTTTAAAATTACCAAAAAAAAGCGCACTTCAGAAGTAAAAAGAGTCTTTTGCTAGGAGACTTCTACTACTGCCCAACATTCAGGGATCTGCTTTCTTCCCTGCTTGATGAGCAAGGATAGGACATGGGTTAAGCTGAAGAGGCACCGAAGAGGCAGTGACATGGAATGAAAGCGTACTTCTCTTTGACAGCTGTAGGCTTTTTTAATTGTGCATTAAGGTTTTGGTTATAATAATGTAGATTTTATGGTGCCCAACTTCCAGCAACAAGGATTTTTTTACCCTTATAACAACATGAGTTATCCTTGATATACATGAACCAGCACTTGTCATTCCAGTTTAATTTTTCCATGTCAGTCCTCTGGTCTCTTACCCAAGTGACAGCACAGTAAAATTGAAAGGGAGTGACACAAAATACAAACAAAACAGAACCCTAACCAGATCTATGAAGGCCAACCTGAAATGAGAATTTAATGGAATTGTTTGGAATTACATTAAATTCTTCTACACAAGACTAAGGTTATACACAGATGACCACAAGCAATTCAGTTAGTGTAAAATAACAAGCAATAACCACGCTGCAGTAACATACCATGTGTTTTTTCTCAGTGTGCCCCTCTGGAGAAGCAAAATGAGCCCAAGCCACATGTGCACGTTTGTGACAAACTAACTTCTTTTTCTGTAGGACTGAGGCAGGTTACAGGAGACACACAGTCTGTTACTGCAGCTGAGCCGACGAAAAATACCTCCCCACGTCCTGGGAAAGCCGCCCACCATGGTCAGGGGTCCACAGCACTGCTCAGATTCAAGGTGGCTTCAAATTCCCAAGGAGCTAGACCAGCATCAACAGAAAGCCAATGGAGCACTAAATTAGGAGGCTCTGGTATTGCCTAACCAATGCATTAAAAAAAGTAATTTTAAAAAGTTTTCTTACCTGCAGACTCTATATTTGCAAGCTCTTTATCTTAGGGGGCTCTTTTTAATTTATACATGTTTAAATAAAATAGTAAGTTCCATGTGAATGTAAGGAGGAACTTTTTCACTGTGAGGGTGATGGAGCACTGGGACAGGCTGCCCAGAGAGGTTTGGGAGTCTCCTTCTCTGGAGACATTCAAACCCACCTGGATGTGTTCCTGTGTGATTTAATCTGGGTGATGCTGCTCTGGCAGGGGGGTTGGACAGGATGACCTTTCGAGGTCCCGTCCAATTCCTAACATTCTGTGATCCTGTGAGGTGCCCATGGCTTGAAAAGCCATGAAACAGAGCATCGCTAACAAAGGACCTTCTCATCACTGGAGGGAATAGACAATTTTGCTTCCCTTTGGAGACCGATGGCTGACAAAAATCAGTCCAAAGCAACAAAAACAAGTATACCAAATAATTAAAATACACCTTCCCTAACTCAGGAGCTACTTTCTCATTTTGCCCAAGTTCTCCTGGCTCCACATTGCTCTGGTGACTCTTTCAATTTACTTGGGGCTAGGTCTCGTTACTAAAGGGCAGCAAAAACTGCTCAACCTCTCTCAAAAGCCCATTTAATTTTACACACCTCTCACTGCGATGGCTGCTCATGGTTGGAGTTGAACAAATTTTCATTTCTTTACCAGGCAACATATAGTGAGGAAATTTCAAAATGTTAAGTAAGTAGACCAGGGCCCTACCAAATCTGGTATTTTATACTGTGCTTAAGAAACCTCAAGCAGTTGCTCTAAAAATTCCCCCAAACATTCAATCTATTGTCCTAAATGTGTGTTCTTTAAACATAAAATACAAATCTCTTTTCTTATTACTATGAATAACAAATTCTATAAAACCTGAATTAGTATTTCAAGCTCCCAGGTTTGTCAAAATACACAATAAAGCTGTCTACTATAAACTTCCTAGTTCAAAATATGTATGAAAGTATGTTTTCTGTTATCCACAGCCTACATGATGTTTATCCAATGATATTATTTAAAAATGATTGCACTTAATTGCTACATCATAAACCCACTGTAATCAAATTAACTTTTGTTTTATTCTTCAAGTGCCAGGGAGATTTTTCTCAATATTCTAAGTAGGTGTGATAAAACAAATCGTGTATGAGGACATCGATCAAGCAACGGGAATACCTAGGTAAGCACAATAACAAACAAGAAAGAAAAGGCGACAGGTGAAGCAGACAATAGCAGCTGACTTACTACTTCTTGTGGTTCCTGAAAAGCAAACCACCCAACGCTGCCGGTGTATAAAAAAGACCATTTCTGCCATTGTTTGAAGTAATTTTGCTGCAGCTTATAGAATTCATGTAAAAGAATTCTCTGCTGCCTGAAGTTGGAAGGAAAATGTTCCCATTCAAAAGAATTAAGTGATTTGCTGAATTACTGGTTTTTACCCAACATAATCTCGGTTTTCATTCACTACAGCGAATGATAGCGTGCTACTGCAAAAAGTGCTCTTCAGGAACCCTTTCAAAGACCGCTTAACTCTTCCATAAATGTACCTCTAATAAGACTATGAAGAGATGTATTTTAATAGTTGAGGAGCAGGGCTATTCTTCATACCCCACAGCAGTAACTCAGGGGTCTCTGTGCTCACCCAAAGACATGGGATGAAATTCTGCCTTTACAACTGATTTCAGCCTGTGAAGCACTTGCACTCCCTGAGGTATGGGTCAAGCCTGTACTCCTACAGGTACAGGTCAGTTTTTGTCTTGGTCTGAACAAACCACAGTGAAAACCACAACGGACACAGAAAGCCTTCAGTTTTCAACCCATCCGAAACCATCCCAAAAAGTCACTGACCAGTCTTATGTACCGTACATATCTGAGCAGCTCCTAACACAGCGTTGAGCATCACTTCTATTTGGTACAGGTAGGTCATACATTTACCCTAGAAAATGCAAGGAAAAGAAATGCCCCCTACACTGCAAGGAGACTAGTGAAGATCACCCGACATACTGATAGGGAGGTATCACCTTCCTGCTACTGCCAGCAAATTGAACCTTACTGATTAATCACAGAATCACAGAATGTTAGGAGTTGGAAAGGACCTTGAAAGATCATCTAGCCCAACCCGTTGCCAGAGCAGGATCACCCAGACTAAATCACACAAGAACGCATCCACGAGGGGGTTGGATGTCTCCAGAGAAGGAGACTCCACAACCTCTCTGGGCATCCTGTTTCAGTACAGTTCATCATAGCTATCTCAAACTCCATGCATGTAAGGAGGTCTTGAGGTTCTGAGAAGACTCCCAAATGGATGAGAACAACACACGTGCATTCAAACCTCACTCCTGCGGCACTGAACACACAGCAGATGATCTTTAGCTTTGCGGTGGCAGAGAAGGGAAGGCATATTACTGCTAAATAAATATGCAAGGTAAAAGTTCTCTGTGCATTGGCAGTAAACATCGTCTGCTCAATACTGATCTTGCAAACACGGGATATCTTCTTTATCTTCTTGTTTGTTTTGCATTACATAAGATGAAGCCAAACAAGCGTACACCCTTCCCAGAGGTTCGCTAGATGCTATCTTCCCTATGCAAGCGCTTCTGCAGAAAGGCCAGGCAAATTCCAGCGGAGCCATGCTAATGACTGAGATTCCAGCAGAAACCTAAAGCTTGAGGGGCATTTTTGTTTCTAACGTTTCTGTGCACACTGCGTTTTTGCAAAATAAAAAGGAGTCGAGGGTGTGAGGACAGAATGGTGTTTGTTTAAGTGCTGCTCCTTCTGCGAGGGAAAAAACCCTAAATATTGACAGAAAAAGGGAAAAAAAATCCAGCGTGAACTTGCATTAGACTCCTCCATCCTGGTGCTGGTGGAAACATGTAGTCTATGAGCAAATGTGGTTTTTGGTAATACAATTATTTTTAAATATTCTTCTATTGCTAGGAAATTAACACTGCTGTGCTCATGCAGATTGCTTCTTTGAGCCACATAATGGGTTTTAGCTGTGAGGACCTCTTCCCATCAAATTGAGATAGACCACCAGTGCCAGAGATGATCGTACCTCCTTAGCCATAAAGCCAGGTTTCTTACTACAGCATGAGATTACAGAGGATCCCAAATGCAATTTCAAAATTAACAGTTAATATTCTGTGTCTTTTTATATCTGACCTTAAAATACTTGTATGTCTTTTGGTTACCATGGTGCTTTATGCAGATTACTTCACACAAGGCATCCTTAATTACAAATCATACTATGTAGCAGGTTGGGAATCCAGAAATCATGTTGCCAATAAGCAAATAAACTTGCAACAGCATCTTCAGAGCAAAAAAAACCCCAACCCCACAGTCCTCATGTGCAGCATATCATTTTGGTGGAGATTATCCTAAGAACTTTCTAAGACGGCTGTACGTTTGGAAAGTGCCTAGTGATAAGGGAGAATTTTAGGATCTTATTTATACAGAATTATTAAAAGGGGATAATCCACAGGATATAACCTTAGAATTATAAACTATCTGTTCTTTTTGCCACTCTCTATCAGCAAGGAAAAAAACCCTCCATTCCTCCAATTTAAACCTTCCCACACAAAAGACTGAAATATTTATATATAAGCACTCTGAAGTGTTCCTACAAATCTTCAGAAAAGAATTTACAGGTGTAAAACTCTACTTCCCAGTGGGTACCAACTATTTCTACAGTGTCTGCAATGCTTGGGATTACACAAGTTCTCTCTCAGATGCATATTTGCAAACGTTTTGTATTTGAATACTGGCTTGCTGTATTATAACTGCTTGATTACATCTACATGAATGCGAAGATGTTTTTATGCACATTTTTATTTGATGTTATAACCAATTTCTAATATGAGGCACCATCTGAGCATAAAATGTTGTGCTAAGTGGGGAACTAAACCAAGAGTTTATTTGGAAATTTGGAAGTCTGATTTTCAGAGATGTGTGCTTTGATTGTAGGGAACAGGAGTGGCTTTTGATCTCAGTTAGCCCTGACAAAACTAAAAGGATAGGTCTGAAAATGACCCGATCAAAGAAAAGATTGAAAGTTTTTCCACCGTAACAACAAGAGCAATCCCAACCCTGCCGCTGACCTGCTCTCCAAATTTATATTCAGGAGTGGGAGAAGCCAGTGAAACCAAACCCCAAACCGGAGAGGTATGGAGTGAAGGAACGGAGGCCGCGGCTGGCATCTGAACTCAACCACCACCTTGACAGATGATTTTACAGCAGAAGCTCCCTCTGAACTGGGGCAGCGAACAGCAGCTGCCTCATCAAAGCTTTCACAGCTCCACTCACCCCAAGCAAATCTTCTGCAGCAACAAATTGTTAGGAACAAAAGACCCAACGGCGCCACTAAGAAACAGCAAGTCCAGCACTTCTGCAACTCCGAACAACATTTAGGCTTCAGCATCACTGGTGAGAAGGCACTTGCCAAAGTACTTCTGCTTAGTTCAGGCTTTCTTTGCTTCCTCTTCTCCCCACCACCACTCACCCCCTCCTTTTATAGCTTTATAAGCTCCAATAAACCATCGACTTTTAATTTCTTTTTCACTGCTTTTATAATGGAATACTGAAATACCTTTGCAATTTAACAGAGTCACAGCTTTTGTTATTCTCTGTCAAACCCTACATTGAAAAAATATTATTAGTATTAGTGTACTGACTGTCTCAAAGGCTTCTCTCGGTGCTTCACAACTTTCTCTGGGTTCCCTAACTTAGTGTATCTTTACATGCTTGCAACCTGCTTTAACAATAAAAAACCAAATTTAATCTGGATTAAAGCAAAGTTGATTCAGAAAATATTGACCCAAAGTGAAGCTCTGTTTTCATTCTCAAGGCTAAATTAATAACAGTGAGCATTAACCCCTGATTTTGGAAATAAGATACTTTGATCTAACATAAGTTAATAGAGATTCTGCTTAAGGTATAATCTGTATTGGAGAATTTTTAATAAAGAGGCATAAAGTGTCTTCAGTGAGGGAACGGTGACACAACAACTTTCTGATTTTTCACTTTTTGATTCCTTTTTCGTCCTTTTTAATAATCACAGAATTGTAAGGGTTGGAAGGGACCTCGAGAGATCATCAGGTCCAACCCCCAAATAATAAAAAGCCTGTGATCACTTTGCTGTCCTTCAGACAGTGACTCCCCAGAAGAACACACAGGAACGTGTATTCATACAAAGAGTATGAATCACGTCTTTTAATTATTACTAGTAGAGATAATTCCTGACATTTAGCTGACCACATCCCCTACCTCTGGATCATGAATATACAGAGTGGTAAATCTGAGGGGTACAACTCCGGGGTGCTCAGTAACAGAGAAGCTCCCAATGTCTCACACCTCCCTTCTTGCAAAGGGGAGTCTCAGGTCACTAGTGACAGTACAGTTTCCAAGAAAAAATCCAGTTCGCACATCCGTTCTTCCATGTTCACTCATGATGAGGAATAACTCAACCCCCAAGCACTCCTGCTGCTCTGCAGAGTGATTAATTCCTCTGATTAAAGGTGTCTCTAGCCGCAAGGGCTACCCCTTGGTGCAAGCGATGGAGTTGATACATCATGCTAAACCCCTGTATTTTTAAAGATGCAGAGCACCGTGCTATCTCTTGGGGTTGTGGAGACAGGGAAGGACTGAATATTAGATCAAAGGCAGCAATGTTTATGTTAAGGGATGTAGATTCTTCTGGCAACCTGCATTCAAAGAACACTGGATGCTATCAAGACTATTAATGCTTAGGCACTGGAAACATTTTTGTAATTCAACCTCCTGCCATAGGTACACGGGTAACTTTGATCTGATAGAAGTGGGAGGTTAAAGTGGAGAACAAGCGTATCACCTGGAATAAATGCGAAACGGACTCTCCCGAAGTATGACTGAAAGCTTCATTTCTGCTGTAAATTATCGCTGTAATTTACATGGAAGAGCAGCAGCAAATCTTCATAGAATTAAAAACAATACTTTATTAATAACAGGAACAAAAATGTAAAAGTTCAGTCGCTAGCAGCTATCCAGAATTACATGAGTAGCACGAAAATAATTAAAACTACTTGAGTTTCAAAAATAATAAATACATGTCGTGACCCTAAGCAGCAAAACAACATTAAAATCCATTTGGTATGTAAATTCACCGGAATGATAACGAGTCACATATCTCAAAAAAAAAAAAAAAGAGAAAAGAAAAGAAAAAAGAAAAAAGAGAGAAAGAAGGAAATATTTACTACATAAATTATGAAAGGAAAATCAAAGAACGCCAAAAAACTGTTGCGTCTCATTATTTTGCTTTAATTTCATCTAACTTTGTGAAAAGCCCCATGGGCTAGGGACATTAATTTTTTGCTTTTGCTGTTTTACTAATTCCTAATGGAGAATTACAAAAGAATTTCAATCGTGTGAATTGGTATCGTCGGAAGGAATGGGAGAGAAAAATGGAAGGAAACTGCAGGATACCCAGAAAGCTAAAAATAAATTAGTATATTCTAAACGTCTTTCGAAAAAGAGGGGGAAAAAATGCCCATGTCACAACCACAATCCGAGCTGATTGCAGCACCAGCGAGACAGGAAGAAAATAATCTAGAGGAACTTAAAAGCAACAAATCTCTAGGACCAGATGGAAGTTATCCCTGGGTATTAGGGAAGATCAAGAAAGAAACTTTCGGGCTACTGGCAGACATCATGGAAAGGCTGATAAGTTCCAGATGGAATACAGAAATCAGTAAATATGGCACCAGATTACGAAGCGATATGAAATAACATTTTAGTGTGAAATTAGCAATAAATACGGTTTGTAGCACGGCAGCCTATCACAATTTTGACATAATTTGACAAGTCGCAATATAAGACACAGTGTCAGAAGCTATCAAAGCAAAACAAAACAAATCTCCCAGGTGGTTTGCTGGGAGAAAAGCAGTTATTTTGCTCAGAATTTTCACACAGCGGTTGTTCCCAATTTCCCCCTGCCCAGGCTGGCAGGGTATTAAAGTATTATTGCATTTAATATGGCTAGGGGTCCAAATGGGAGTCCAGCTGCTCTGGGCACTGTCCCAGTGCTCTAGGAGATCGCCCAACTCCAGTGACCTTACGTCCTAAATGGGCGAGATGGATGATTCCCAGGAGGAGGTGTCAATGCCAGAAGTCAAGCAAATATTTCAAGGTCACAGAGCTGGTTTGAGGGAAAGAACTGGTATTTTCTCAGTCCAGGGCCCAGCCATTAGATTACTTATGCCCAAGTGTCATGTCTACCTCTGCATTCAATGGCAGTCCTTAAATGCCTCCTTTTTTATAGCTGTAATCGTATCCCACTTCTCCTGGCACTCTTTCCACCTTAGCAACTTCTGCGCCTGCATCAGATCACTTGGAAGAAAGATTGCATACTAAATAATATTCCACATCTTTTCTCATTTGATTTTTTTCTTCCTCCTCCATTACCAACAAGCCATTCTCAGTGTCCTGAATTCCTTTTCTCCAGCGACATCCTCATCCTCCTCTGCCCAGAGAGGTTGTGGAGTCTCCTTCTCTGGAGACATTCAAACCTGCCTGGATGTGTTCTGGTGTGATTTAGTCTGGGTGATCCTGCTCTGGCAGGGAGGGTTGGACTAGATGATTTTTTGAGGTCCCTTCCAACTCCTAACATTCTGTGATTCTGAGATTCTGTGATCTCTTCCTCCACTCATCACTTGCCAAAGTCCCTGGTACCATGAGGATGCCACTGCTTCCACTCCTTCTTCCATCAAGGAAAAACTCTTAAATAACATAGTGTCCACTGTTCTCAAAGATACATTTATTTAATTCATTGAAGTCTGTAACAAAAGTGATGTGAAGATGAGGGGTATTTTTTTAAAAGGAGTGCAGGCACTTGGGTAAATGATGATCGAGATACACAGCAATTTCATATACTCCACTATTTGAAAGTGGGAAACTTTGGCTTGGATTCATTTTCTGAGAAGCTGAATGAGGTGCCTCAGGCATGATGATCCCAAAGCTCCCTCTGTGGTCAGTGGTGAGATAGGTCAGACCTTCACTGGGCACCGACCTCTGATTATATGGAGAGTATGCTAATGCTGATGTCTCAGTTAAGTATCTATAGTTGGGATGCATCCAGGTCTCTCGAGACATACTATGAAATTCACACCACAGTATGATATGAGTCACAGATAAAAGCATAAAAAATATTCTCAAAACAATTATCCACCACTGCGATAGGTGTTCCATCCTAACCCTCTACCTTAATCTGTGACTGATGCCACACACACAAACACACACACACATATATATATATAAATAAAAATTAAGGACTGTGGTGCTTGGCAGCAAAAAGAGGAACAATGAAGTAGAGTCATGAAGTTTTTCTGAAACAAAGTTTGACAGAAATGTAAAATGATGCACTGTGGTCTCTTAAGGAGGAAGCAAATGTCAAAAATAAATGGAATTGAACTTGACCACAAGAAGGACTTTGAAAACGCCCTGGAGTAATAGAGGAATTCACTCTTGAAAACACCACAGCAATGTTAGGGAAGAGTCAAGCAGCGGAGCAACTGGGAGGCATAGGGCTTGGGCACCAATGTCAGACACAAAACAGAAGCTGAAAAACTAGTCTATCATAAAAAAAGTAATGTTATAGGCTGCACTTCAAATGCAAGAAGAAACTCAGTTAAGGCTGACACACCTGCTCTCAAACCAACTGGAAGTCACATTTTCAACTTCGTGATTTTGGGACATAAAAAGGTAAAATACATCCTCTAATGGAGGTTGTTGCATAGTGGTTACAGCGATGGACATGTTATCTGTATCACCTAGTAGGTCCACTCTACCACCTTTTATGAGAGCAGCTGTATCATACAACACTACAATATGAAGACATGATCAAACATTATCATTTCCTCGGACTGCTAAGCCTTGTTTTTAGTCTCAAACTTACCTCTTCCCTCTCCAAAAAAGTATTTTAACCAAAGTTAAGGTACGAGGGAGAACAAAGCTGCTTTCAGGATTAAAGAATAGAACATAGGAAAATCACTGCAAGAAGCTTAATTCATGTAGCTGAGGAAATAAATGTTAAAAAATAATCTACTTAATTAAAAAAGTCTCCAGTGCCAATCCTGAACCACTGGAAGGCACTGACAGATAATAAGTAAGGAATATATAAGTAACAGAAAAAGGAAGGCACTGGCAGGTAATATTTAAGGAATACATAAAGATCAATCAACCTGATGATGACCAGAACTGTGGTCTGCATAAAAGAACTTTTTCTGTGATGGCAAAGTAACAAAAATGTGATGAACTGAAAGGAAAATGCAAAGGTTAAGTTGTACCAACCCCTTCCCCTCTTTCCATAGGAAATGTAGGGAAAGTTACAATTTAAATGTTCACCTCCAGGCAGAAATCTGTATTTGATGGATAGAGATTGGGATACCCATCATCAGAGCAGCTATGGGACTTGTGGTTAAGACTCCATGTTGTGTTTGTGGCCATCTGGATAAATAAGGGAATTACCCAGAGCATGTCTCTTGCTTGCCAAATGTAGCTGATGTCGTGAGGATGGATAAGGATGAAATGTATTTTTATTTATTTGTTTGTTTGTTTATTTATTAATTTTTCCTCCTGTTCTCCAAACTGTTCCAGTCAAAAGGTTGCAGCCGTTAGGGTAAAGCAAGCACGGACCTACAGCCATCCCACCCAGAATGAGGTGCGCATCAAGGTTGTGATTCCTTTGTGGCTCAGGCCCTAGTCTAAAGAGGTTGGTTATGGTGATCTGGTTTAGGATGAAGGTATAAACCAACAGCAAAGTTCTCTGGAACGCAGCGTCCGGGGGGATCCTTGCAGTGAGGGTGGATGGATCTTTCTGCTGTGGTGTTAGTGGTGTGGCAGAAAGTGCTGCTGCCTCCCTTTATTCCTGGTTCTGAAAAAGCGACATGTCCACGCTCTAAATCACAGCTTCATGATCTACCACAGCTACTCCCAGTGCTTTTTAGATGTGCTGATAAAAAAAAATCACATGCAGCCATCCCATATTGCGCTACCAAAGCATTTTAACTCCGTGACTCCATCAGAAACACTGTGAGTACTGCGTAACGACTAATATATTACATACTGATAATGTGCTTGATGCTTCATGTTGGAGCATCATAAATATTTACTCAGCTACAACAGTCCTTCTGAGCTTGATTATGTTATGCAATATAAACTTTGCCTTTTCTCAATGCAATGTTTATTCTTGGGATATATATATGTATTTTCCATGCGTTAAGCTTCAAGATTTTCTTCGCACTTCTCAATTAATATATTTTATTAATTGCGGTTTTCTCAGGAGCTTGTAAATCTGACAGCTGAGCATCCTTATTTATTTTCCTTCAATGACCTCTGTGTAAGACTTGCTTAGTTTTCTCTCTGTCAGGCACCTTGGGATCCATATTTCAAGCTGGATACTTTTTTCTTCTTATCTCTAGTTATTATTATTTGTTTGTTTGTATTACAGCAGCATCTTACAATCCCAGCTGGGGCCAGACACGCCAGGAATACATAAGAAAGAATACCTGCCTCAGGAGAGAGTCTCTAGCTCAGAAAAAAAATACAGAAAAGGAAGAGACAGGAAGAGGATGGCAGAGAAAGCGATACGAAGAGATGCTGTGACTTGCCTAATGCAATACACAGGTAAATGCTGCCTGGACCCCATCTTATTGCACACACACTGCACAATGAACCACCGACATGGGCAATAAAAATGATTTTTTTTGAATTTTTCAAAGCACAAGGGAGAAGGAAACTCAGCTTGCCTCTTGTATAACCCTAAGTCCTGCAAAATCAAGTTAAGAGATTTGGTATTATCATTCTGGACTCATGCATGAGCAGGAATAATCACGATGCCTTTACTGGTTATAACAGCCCTTACTATTACGTATCCCCGTTACTATGCCTGTGTTAGGTCTCTTATCTCCAAAAATATGTCTTGTATCATGAGCCTTTGGCTACATTACTCTTAGATTTGAGGTGGGGTTTCAGCATTGTCTTCTGAGACATCACATCTCTAGAAAATACTTGTTTGACGGAGCACAAGACCAAAAGGACAATTGGAATGAAAATAAAAATAACGCTGTGTTGCCCAAACTGTTAGGTGACTACCTGGTTATACAGGGGGAAGAATGAAAAAATAGTAAGATTAAAGCATCATCAGCCTAAACTCCAAACCAGATATTAAAAAACCAGTTACAAGACGCTGGGGCTGTAACATGTATCCCATTATGTTCCATGCAGTACTGTGCTGGAGCTGCCCTTGCTTTCCAGCGTGGAGTGGCACTGAAATCCTAGTGAATTCTGCTGTTCTCCACCACCTTGCTCACCCTCAGGGTCTCCATGCCACAGGGCAGCAGGGAGCAGAGCAGGCACCTTTGCAGTCACAATCACACTTTGGGCAGCAAGCCAAAATATTGCCCTCTGGAGACCAGCAGACTCTTCTCAGGTACAGTGGTTGTGGCTACGGCGAGCTATGACTCAAGTGGTGTGTACCTCCAGAAACACCAACCAACCATCACAAGGATGGTCCAACATATCGTCTCTGCGTCTCCTATTTTACTTCCCCAGCAAACTTGTCTTGTAATGTAAGGTCTTGGCCACTGTCAAAGCAATTTTAGAGCCTTGGTCCTGAATATTTGCAAGATTGCCCCAAGGTGTGGAATGAAGATGGCTCAGCTCTTTGGGGGAAAGCAACATGCCACAGCCAGGAAGCCTGCCCCACTCCAGGGCAGCAAAAACCACTGCTACACCCCACAGCATGCTCCACATGGAGAGAAAATTTCTTTGACCTTGTTATCATCAACAAAGATGATACCAAAATAATGTGAACAAAGTCCAGCACTCTATATGCTTCCCAGCACCACTACTCTGAAGTAGCCACTGCCACAGGATCTGTACAGGAGAGAAAAGAGCAATCCACCCATGGATTAAGCAACACAGGACATTGAATATTTATTCTAAAACTAAGTTCTTGAAGACATAGATTGGGACATAAAGTATAACCATGTGGGTTATGTAGATGTATTTCTCCTACCAGAACTAAATTTTGTTTAGCCTAAAAATACAGTGTATCCTGGTCTGTGATTTCTTAATCCTGTACTGAAATATCTGTGGGATTTCTTCCAATATGCTTTTGTAATTCATTTAGCATCAGGCAAGAGGAGAACTGTATTTTATATAAACTGTGATTTTTTTTTAATGGTCCTTTTTTCACAGAGAAGGCCAGAAGGGACCTTTCGAAATTACCCAACCTGACCTCTTGCATAATAGAAGCCACAGAACTTCCCTGAATTGATTATTGCTTGATCTATAGCATATCTTGTAAAGAAGCATCTAATCTTCATATAAAAATCAACAGCAATGGAGATTTAGTGCAAAAATCTCTTGGTATATTGACCTCTTGGTCAATTGGCCTCGCTGTTGAAAATCAAGGCTTAATTTCTGAATTTATCTGCATTTGTCAAGCTTCAGTTTCTCAACACGTTGGTTGGCAGATGTATTACTTTTGTTTCACAAGGATAACATGCATTGTTTATAATAAACAAGGCAGGCAGAAAAATGCATCTTCTTTCCAAAAGCAATGTCAGCAACGATTAAAAACGAATACGTGCCAAATAGCTGAGTCATTCCCACGCTTCAGTCGGAGCTGGTGCTACCAATCGCTGGCCTAACATTTAATGTCAAATAATGTGCTGCATGAAACTGGAGACGTGGTTCCACTGCAGTGAAAGTGCCTTTAAGTCAGCCCACTTGGTTTGTGGTAGCTGTCTGGGTGTTACAAATCAGGCTGATGGAGAAAGGAGGAAGGGATCACTTGTGTCATAGCAAATGTGGGTTCAGTGCCATGTGTGGTCGAAGAATCACAGAGCGTTAGGAGTTGGAAGGGACCTCAAAAGATCACCTAGTCCAACCCCCTTGCCAGAGCAGGATCACCCAGACTAAATCATACAGGAATGCATCCAGGCGGGTGTGAATATCTCCAGAGAAGGAGACTCCACAATCTCTCTGGGCAGCCTGTCCCAGGGCTCTGTCACCCTCACAGTTCCTCCTTATATTCACATGGAACTTCCTATGCTCCAGCTGCACCCGTTGCCCCTTGTCCTATATCTGGCCATCACTGGGAAGAGCCTGTCTCTGTCCTCCTGACTCTTGTCCTTTACATATTTATAAACATTAATAAGGTCACCCCTCTGTCTCTTCCAAGCTAAAGAGGCCCAGCTCCTTTAGCCTGTCCTCATAAGGAAGATGTTCCACTCCATCATCTTGGTGGCCCTGCACTGGACTCTTCCATGGAGTTCCATGTCCTTCTTAAGTCTCTCCGCTCTCATTTTCACCACTGATCACAGAAGTGGGATGAAAGTTGAGGGATGTTGGGCAAGTGGATAGTTGCGTGCAGGGAGCAAGACCTGCTCTAAGGTGACTCACTATTTTGATTGGGGGTGGGGGCGGAGAGTGGATTGTGTTGAAGCATAAATGGCATTCAAAGTAGTAACAGGTTTTCTGCTTAAGTGCTGGGCTCTTTCTCCAGAAGAGTCTCAGAGCATCGCACAGCAACAGAAGTAACCCAGGAGGCTGGCTGCATCCCAGCTCACACCAGGCTACAAAACCCATTGGAAAGGGTGGAAAATGCTCAAGAATGTGGCAGCGGTTACAGTACTGACTGCCATAAGCACAGGGGAAACCTCTCTCCTTGCACCTTCTTGGTGCCTGCTAACTTTCTGTTCCAGCTACAGAAAACAAAGGTCCTTTGGTCATGGGATGCAAGACCCGACTCTCCTTGCCATGAAGATAGATACTCATGCACATGAACATAGCAATCCTGAGTGGAACTGGACCAGCAAAAAGGCTCATCACGTGCATTTTCATCATCCTTGGAAAAATTCTTAATAGTTACCAAATTGGCAGCTAAACAGCAACTTCTGGTACAACAATTAACAAGCTACAGCTGAGAGGAGACCTCTGATCTAGACCAAAGAATTCTTTTGTCCGCTGCCCTAAAGACCTTTCAAATAACTGCTCTCCTCTGCCCAGTTCGAGGTCTCATACAATGCTTTTTTGTCGGGGTTTTTCATTGGTTTATTTGTCTGGTTTTGTTAATTGGAAATGTATTTTATTTTCCAGTATTAAAAGGCAAACCAGTAGGCTTTTTTACCAGCCCAGACTGACTGACCAACCAGAGTTCAAGTTTCTTTATCTCCCCAGAAATTCCCAATTAATCACTAACACCTGAAAACAAACCCTGGATTCCCGCGCAGCCTCCCGCGCCAGCGATTCACCAGCCCCTGCACAAGACCTGACACAACTTTCAAGTCAGTATTTACAATACACAGAAAATACCGTATAATTATTTTGCATTAAACCACACTTGCAAAGTTCAAGGCGGCACAATATGCTGCTAACAATCTGGAACATCAAAGTTTTGTTGGTTTGGGGTTGAGTTTCTTTTTTTTCTTTTGGAAGTTATTTATTGAAGTGATTTCAGTGCACTGCTAAGGTGCTGGCTGGCTGGTTTCAGCAAAGCTATTTCTCTTTGTGGATGTGCTGGTTTATAAATCGCTCACTCATCGTGAATCCTGCTGGATACCAGAAGAATCCTATTTAAGCTTCTGGTAAGCAATTTGCTTGGTTTACTAAATTTTCCAGTCACGCGTCCATGCAAAAGCTGCTTTTGCTTCCCATTCAAATTCTCCTTTCCGCCCGCTATTTGTCTTTGCCACATCTGTGTTTATTGTGCAGCCGCAGGCGATGGCATGCCTTCGCAGCTAGGATCTGCCCGATAACCACTGTAGGACTTGGCTGCCTCTCAAAGGTGACCCGCCAATCAAGTCGCCGAATTTTTTTCTTTCCCCATTCATTTTAGGCCACGTGAGCCAAACGCCCCGGCAGAGAAACGAGGGGGAGGAAGGGAGAGCCTGGTTTCAGATTCTCCTCTCTGTCGGCGTTAGCTTTGCCCAGCCATGGCTGGCTGGTTCCTGCGGCGGCGTGCCCCAGAGCGCACGAGACGAAGGCTTGAAAGTAAGCCATGGCAAAACTTTAAGTTTACTACTTAAGTTTTCTCCTCATGCTGTACGCTTCAGTGTTGACAGTTAACTCGCATTTAAAACAACCCTCTGCAACAGAGCTGTCAGCTGGAGATGTATCTGAGCCACACAGACCCTTTAAAATTCTTCCCCGGCTGAAGGGACATCAGTCAGCCAGGAGAGACCCTTACCTCTGGGTTAGGAGTCCGAAGGATAGACACAGCATAACCTTTTCTTTTTTTTCCCCCCCTCTTTTTTTCCACTGTTACTATGCAGAAAAACTCAAGAGCGAGGAAAATCAGGTCACGGTGCACAGAGGGAAAGGAGAGCACTGACTGTGTTCCTGGAGGAAGACTCTGCACTGAGCCCACCACCTTCACCCCACCACCGGTGACCAGCTGCAAGCCGGCCAACGGGGCTTGTAGCAGCTGGGGCCTCTTCAAAGGGTCGTATTTTGTGCTGCACAGGGATATTCCCAGTCCTGTGACTCACCTCTGCACCATGACTTCAGCCAGGGTTCACACGCACAGCCCAGAAGGAAGAGACTCATGAAAGGGACCTACGTGGGGAAAGCTGCTCAGGAACCTGGTAAAAACTGTTCAAGTGGGTTTTTCTTCCATAGATCGGCAAACACATCAACTACTACAAATCACACTGGACACATTAATAATTAAATATAGGTTTTTCCCTCTCCAATTTTACCTAGGTCTCATGAAAACAGATTAATAAAATAACTCTTCATGAATAATCAACAGCAGCAACATTAACCAGGCAAGCTATAAATAAAAGAAGTGAAGACTATTGGGCTTCCTCTGACACACACATGCCAGCCACTTGGGAAAGACAAATTAAGACAAAACCAGAATGTGTATGTTTCTCTATACGAATGTAACTGCATTATACATTAAAAAAAAGGAGGATAATAAAATCCAGGGAAACAACAAGAATACCTCTAGCTATCTTGCGTGCCAGATCTTATCTTGTCCATATACAACAGGTGGCCTCATGTAAATCACCAAGCATCCTGTAACCACCTCTGAAGTCCAATCCCAGCCACACCGGTCAGCAGCTTCATACAAACCAGTACTGACAGATACTGTAGGCATTTGCTGAATGCAGTGAGAGGCTCTTTGGAGCGTCTGAGCTACCTTAGATCAGGGGTTCTGTGCTCTGATGATTATTTCACATTGTCTCATCTACATTTTTTGAAGATTAAGGAATAAAACCAAACAAACACTCCTGCACCCTCAGGAAAACAAATTCTTGCATCATTGTTAAGTTTAAAAAGAGCAAACTCCCACAGAAAATTGTTGAAGGGTATTTTGCTCGTTTGCTTTTGAACAGTCATCAAAAGGCAGGGTGATAATAACTGGGTCTGATTTTTAATATTTCCAACTCTTTGATTTATTTTAGATGTGTATTTGATAGTTCAGTGCAGAGTTGACCTCTTCTCATATCAAACCCCACTTGATGTCCTGTGAATCTGACCTGACTGAAACCAATTCCCCTGGACTTTCCTGCCAACATTACGTTAATTTACCAAGCTTCTTTCTAAGGATAACAGAAATTTTCCAAATATGAGACCCCATTTAATTCCCTATTCACCAATTACATTCCAGCACACCGCTGCTATACACAGTACGGACCGTACAGCACATCAGGAGCTCTGCCAGTAAACTAAAATATTCATGAGACGTAGGGTTGTGCGAGACTGTTAACACGACTCGCCTCACATTTAGCACTCCACTGGGCTGTACCAATGGCATTGTCACCGTTTCCAGATGACTCTTCTGGGCACCAGCAAGCAAGGCAAGATGGCAAGGAACCCACCGTGCACAAGTGTGCATGGAGAAAGCTTGAAGGCAGATGAGCGTGTGAGAATATTTAACGGATGTCTCCTCCTCTTGGTACGTGCAGATGCACAGCCACGGATCACCTGAGGTGCCACTACCCAGAAGAATAACCAGCTCCCTACCCAGAACCCAACGAAGATGATTTGAGGTGATAAACACAGGATGGTGACACGGGATCTGCGTTTTGAAGACTTGCAGTGGCCCAAACAAACACATCAGCAGGAAATGTCGGGGGAAAAGCAAACGTCTGTAAAAGCCACATTCTGCTGCTGACATAATGGAGGAAAAAAGAAAACAACTGAACTGCTGGCTCTCCCAGTTGGCAGGTATTTTAGAATCTAAATGGCCCTGAAAACTTACTACAGTATAAAATTGCTGTAATTTAAAAGAATTCTAATTAAAAAGCTATAACATTAACTTTTGGTCCTCTCCCAACCCCCCACTTCTTTTCCTCAAATATTTGCCTCAACTGTACAATAAAAATGAAATAAAAAAGTCCATCTAATCACCGATGGAACGATGTCAGGCTGAAGATTTAGAAAGAGAAAAGTAAAAAGTGCCAGAAAACACACGCGGGTTTAGCTTCACTCCCGACTATTGATACGTAAAGCAACCCAAAGCCTTAATTTTCCATGAAACCCACTATGTAATTTCTTTTTTGCTCATTCTGGCTAGATTGCTGTTCTGATTTGATCACAGGCACTGCATAGGAAAACCAGCCATTAGCTCATCCAGTTCATGCTGATAGTGCAGGATTGCCCCCTAATATGGTTTCTGCAGCGATATTCCATCCAATTATGCAGTCAAGAGTAATAGGGCTTCCTCCACATCACTTAGCAATACAGTAACACTCCCTATTAGCAGCTGTCCCCCTGGCTTAGTCTGAAGCTGCCCTCTTTTCAGGTTTTGTTTAAGTCCTCAAAATCCCCTCGCTCACCGGGAGGAATCTCTGCTGCTCCTCCGTGAAGGACAGCCATGCCCATGGTCGATGGCTGGAAGACGGGACACGCGGGTACCTCACTGCTGCCTGGCTCACTGATCCCGACACCCTGCTGACTCGTGGCATTCCTGCTGCCTTTGCAAAAAGCTTCATGGCTCAGTACAAAATAAATTAACAACGGCGGAGGTTCTGCTGCTTACACTTGTGTCTGGTGCTGATTTAAACACCTCATGTGACACAGACATCTGCACTGGTCTAGATGATGGAACACAGGTCCTATAGGATATACCCTCGTGAAGCTGATGACCTGGTGGGGTTCCACATTGCATCTGGAATATCTGTGGCAGCTTATTTTTAGGAAACTGAGTCTCATCCTTTCTATCTGAAGCCCAAATGCTTATTTTCAGTGAAAACCTCAACAGGCTTTTGAATATCTCAACATATTTGTTGAATACATGCTATACTAACACAGACCTTCACCGAGGTATATGATGATCCAGCCCACACCTGAGACGAGCTAGATTTCCAGAACGGACACTCAGCAGACTGCGTCCTTTCAAATGATGGGTTATTTATTCCTTTGTTCACACCTATTCAAAGATACTTGTGTTGCAACACGCTCCCTGATCCGTCCAGGCACATTTCCATTTATTACCGTAATGTGTGTTACCAGCCTTTCAGTGTCACCCTCCAAACACTGCGTCCATCCTGCTGCTTGGGAAAATACCTTCATGGCTTCTGCACTAAGAGCACAGAAAGATGCCGCTTTACATTCCCTACTGCTTTACCCACCTCGGTCCCACATCAAACTTCCTGGGGAGCCCTTGGTCTTCTCAGTATGAGAAAGGACTGCATGGGACAGTGTTACCAGGGTGACGTACGAAGTGCTAAATGTTTTCATTTAAACTGTCATTCAGGTGGGAGGTTCTGGAGGTTAGATACTGAAGCCTGGATCCAGAATAACAGAAAGTCTGAATTAGGTACCTAAATAACCAGTATTCCCAGCATATGCACATTTCAGCCTGGTAACATGAAAGGCATCTAGACTGGGATGTAACAAATTTTAGATTTCTACAGTGTGCAGATTTCTCTGCACCTCAGCAAGTCTCCCTGGGCTTCCTCTGATCTTCCCTTAACTCCTGTCTATTCAGTGTATTTACTTCAAGTATTTTCAGCTGTAGGGAAAACCTTTTGGGGAACCACAGCCTGTAGCCACTTGCTTGAAGAATTTTCCATTTATGAAATATTGTCCATGTCACTAAACCATTTCAGCTGCCTCATGTGCTCCAGACAGACTACTGCTAAGATGGCTGTATTATGAGATTCTGTTAAAATTTTGGGTTCTTTTCTGTTTATTTGTTGGGTTTTTTTTTTCCCTCTACTGCACCAGACTTTTATTACCTGACAGTCTGCTGGGCCTGGGTTACTGGTTCAATCTGCATGTTCACCTCCTAGAGCAGGACTGCCAGATGCTTCCATTGATAGCAATGGAAGTATTAAGAATTGTAAGGATGCAGCTAAAAAATCCAACAGTCAAGATTTCACTTTTACACTGTTCTTTAAAACACAAATACAAAGTCAATGAGAAATTACAGCTCAGTTAACTTCTTACAGTCAAAAATAAATAACTGGTACTGATTAATCAATTCATATTGTGGAAGCAGTGAC
Organism: Gallinula chloropus; assembly: GCF_964237585.1. Lineage (NCBI taxonomy): Eukaryota > Metazoa > Chordata > Aves > Gruiformes > Rallidae > Gallinula > Gallinula chloropus. Next base: position 114,908,385 of record NC_140087.1, on the reverse strand, counting down.
CGTGGAAGGATGGAAACCTGAAAAATTCAGCTGGACTTCTAAGGTAACTTTAATGCTGCATATTTGGGCTTTTAAAAAAGCCATAAAAAGTTATTTCCTAGAGCCAGAAATACAGACCAAGAAATAGATCTTCTCAACTTAACATCCAATTAAAAATATCCTCAAAAAAACCCTCTCCAGGTCCAAATAAATTCAAGAAATATCCAAATGGAAATTATGTAAAAAAGGTGTCAAAAAGTCAAAGCTCATTGCTTTTCACCCCAAACAAGCAGAAATTAAAGCCGAAAATATTCTTAACCTGTGACTTGACAGCAGCAGCAGCACCATTAATCTTTGTCCATTCTCCCTTCTTCATCCTGTCTCCAGAGGCACATAGTCACTCACCCCAGCACCATGACCCGCTACCCCGGGGTGTTGTACACCCACAACTGTGGGCAGGGTCACATTGGGAACCACCGACCTCCCTTAAAAAATATTCTGATGTCTGTTTCCAGTCCCAGCTGGGCACTGGCAATACTGCTATAGACTTTGACACTTGAAACCGTAACACTTTGTTGCTGAAAATGTGCAGGACTGGGAGTGGGAGAAGACTATTTCTATGGCTTCATTTTACGTGGGGGGAGGATTACATTACATACCTACATATGCACCCTATGTCCCACAAAAGCCAGTGAGTTCAGCAAAAAGCTCCCTAAAGGCAACAACCTCATTAAGTATCTGCTACCCAGTGGGAACACTGGGGGAAGGAACAAGTCTCAGATTCACTCAAGGTTGCTTGGCTATGCAGCCCCACTGTGGGATGGGAAGGTGAGAGGCAGCTTCGTATCCCTTCTCTCAGAATGCTGAATGTTCTTTGGAATATTAGTGTGTTATCAAATAGTCCTGGAGATTTGGGAAGCACAAGTCTGAATCTCCTCAAACTGAGGAGGGAACTGAAGTAGGTCTTCTATTTCATAAGCTAGTGGTCTGATACTGTGGTTATTTTATAAAATTAAAGGGTTTTTTTCATACCGCTTCAGACATGTGACAATCTGGGGCTTGACTGGTGCACTGAGAACTTCTCTGCCTCTTACAAGAGCAGCCTGGCTTATATCTACAGGGAAACGCTTCTCTCCAAAGCCCAGCAACTTGTGATGCCAGCTGTCTTTACAAACCTTCATTATTCAGATCGAGATAAACCCACCTCCCAGGCTTGAAGGTTCCCCGACGCATGCCGCTGTAATTGGATTTTTCACCTCCAAAGGACACATGCAGCCCGGATTTGCAGGCTTCAGACAGACTGACTTTTAATAACAGACTGACTTGAGAGTGAAAACTTCACAAGCATATTCTTGCAAGACCAACAGAGTTACTCCATTATTTGCAAAGTTGGAATCATGTTTACAAACCCCCCTGCCCTAACCCACTAAAATTAAATGTATATTCACAGCAAGATCCTTTCCTAATCGTTACCATTATGAAGTGATGTCTTCTATCAGTTCAAGTGTCTGAGAAACAGCTCGGTCTCCAACACTTCTACCTTCTGTCCATGGGATCTGAACCCCCAAATTGCCTTGCAGCTCGGAAGCCTTATCTCAGGACTGTATGTTTGGAGACTACTTTTTTCTCTTGTTTTAATGAAAAATTATTTTTCCTTCCCCCCCCACTTCTTTTAAACAGCGGGACTGTCCCCGCTGGGCTTTCATCCCCTTTGTTGAACACAAGACATATCCTTTCCTTCTTTGGACCTTTTCTTTCCCTCTTAAATATGAGCAGAGCATCCACTGCCAGACCTTGAAGGAAAAAGCTTCTCCAGAGAGCGCGCACCTGACCCCAGAGCAGAAACGCTGAACCTGCCACTTGGAATGCTCTATCCAAAAATCCTCATTCCTCGCAGTTTTTGACAGTTTTAAGATCTCCTGGTGCTACACTGTTTTTAAAAAAAGAAAGTTGCTGCTGACCTTATGTCTTGTATTCAGATTTCCTTAAATCCTCTTTTTTTTTTTCTGTAAGGCATTCTCTGAGAAATGACACTTGGTGGATTTAGGTAACGGACTACTCAGGTTCTGTGTCGTAGACAGATTTAGCTGTAAGCCAGGGACAGTTCTGGCACACACAGAGATACAGCCAAAGATGCTGGGGGTATTCTGAACTGTCCAAAAGTAAGGCACTCATGGAGCTTACAGGTACCCCCAGGGTTTGGCAGCAGAGTTTTCGGTTTACAGCTCTGCATTTTAGGGTCAGAATTTTGCTTCCCTCTCTCCCCCTAGGCAGCACCCTGGTTTATGGCTGACTCAAAGTGACATGGCTCCAAATTATTCACAGAGGTCAACTCTGCTTTCATTTATAAACAATAAACCCTTTTCTAACCCTGGTTGTTAGGCGGGATAACGTGAAATGCGACCTGACGATACTCCAAAACCTCAGAAGTCATAAAGGAAACCAAAGCAATTCCAAATTTATTATGTTGTGAAAATCTTATGATTTTGGGGGACTTTGTCACAACATCTGAACATCTGGAGTTGGCAACACTAGAAGTCACTAATGCTAACAGGATGAAAAATGTGATAAAATAGATAAGCAACTTGTAACATGACAAGGCAGATGTTTGAGTGTTTTATAACTATATAAACATTTCATTGTTTAGGAGACTAAATGAGATTTGTTGTGACTTTAAAGCCTGCATTCCTAACAGTAACTGTGCACCTAACCAGAAGGCTCTCAGAAGTTTGGGCCTGAGAAATGTGAGATCAAATATAGAGAAGCAATGAGGCCAGACCCAAAAGTTAAGTCAAGCATTGTGAGCTCTAAACTTCACTAGCCTGTACAAAGTTCCTATGCCCTGCTCACCAGCAGCTCAGCAGCACTGGGGACCTTATTAGTGTTTATAAAAATATCAAATGTGGGACACAGGGGGAAATGGCCAGCCTCTTCTCAATGGTCTGTGGAGATAGGACAAGGGGAACATAGGAAGTTCTGCACCAACATGCGGAAGAACTTTTTCACAGTGAGGGTGACAGAGCCCTGGGACAGGCTGCCCAGGGGGGTTATGAAAACTTCTCCTGAGATACTCAAGACCTGTCTGGACACTTATCTGTGCAGTATGTCCTAGGGAATCTGCTTTGGCAGGGGGTTGGACTTGATGATCTCTGGAGGTCCCTTCCAACCCCTACAATTCTGTGATCACTGAATGTCTTTTGTTGCAAGCCTTCGGTGATGTGACAGTGACTACATCTGACATGCAGTTTGTTTCCATGTCCCTTTTCTCCTCTGTCTATGTCTTACAGACAGACCTACAGGGGTTTACATATTGCTAGACACAAAGTATGGTCTGCTTGGTACCGCATTGCTGAATGATGCTAAAATACTCAGTGCAATCTCATTAATTGCTGCATTAAGTTAACAACTGAGTGTAACCCTAGTTACCATGTCATTGCTATTTAGATAAAATGAATGATATGATAAGGGGAAATATTTAAGAGCTACAAGGGCAGGAAGAAAACCTGAGCACAAAGCAGTATTGGAGAAATAAAAGTGGTGGAACAAAAGAAGGAAAAGAAATGTGGACATTTAGCAACACGCTCCAGCTGAGGACCTGACATTTACAGTAGACCTTAAAAAAAACATGGTAAAGTTGTAAGTTGGATTAGCATAGCAAACATCTTTCTCTAAACATGGTTTTAGGTCCTAAACAGTGCTGCAGCTACAGGGGTTTCACTTTCAGCCATTTTCTCCACAAGAACTTTCATGTCACAGCATCCCATAATTCTGCATTAGAAGGACTGTGCTCTAGTACGCGCGCTGAGATCTCGAGAAGGAAAGTAAGATGTTTGAAATCAAGAGTCATAATGGAAAAACAAACAAACAGATAAACAAACTTGCTTTCCCTCAATTCCTGCAACTAAGAGACTGAGCTCCAAAAGAATATATATGGTAACTGCACAATAAATCTTTGGAGTGAAGATCTACTCAAGCCAAAACCTTTTAAGAAATTATCAGGAGACACCACAGTAAGTGGAAGCTTCTGGTCCTACAGTTTTTATCAAAGTGTTCTAGCTCTTTCAGATTCACCACCTAAGGCCTCAAGAACTTTCAGGATCATTTGGGATTACTCGATTTCCCAATACCCAGTAACTGCTCCTTTCAGTCTCTCAGTACTGTTTGCAAGATTTATGTGATCTCCACTTCAGCTATTTTTCCATGTGTCAGCACTGAAGCAATCATCCTCTAGCCTTCCTTCAGCAAACTGAATAGGTTTCATGGCTTATTCTCCAGGCCTGGGTAATTTTTATGGTCCTCCTTAAGACTTGCTTCTTCAATCATGGACATTAGAACTAGACAGAGTATTTAAGCATCCGTCTTACTAATAGAATAGACTTTAATCACAATACTTTCTGTACTTTTGCTTGATATTCCTCCTTTTATACAAGAAAGGTCTCTGCTGGCTCCCTCAATTACACTATCACGCTGACAGCTAATTTTGAGGTGATTATCTAGAAAACCCTGATGCCCTTTCCCAAGGGCTTGAAGAGATAAGTCCTGCTGGTTTAAGCTGTGAAGCCCAAGAAGTTGAGTCAGAAGCCCATCTCAAGGGACAGAAGAATGAAAGGTACATCCAATGTTCAACTACAGCACTGAGCAGATCAACTGGTTGCAGAAAGATGGGTTTCTATTCATAAACAAAGTCAGTCACTTGGGAAACCAAGCTGCAGTTACGTATCCTCAGCCCACAGTCCTTCCTAAAAATGTGTCTGGGGCAAAGGGGTAGAGAGATGAGGCAGTTGTATTTAAAACTGGTGCCATTGTGTCTTCCAGATTTTGCTCTCCCAATCTGTTCCCGAAGTCTCTAAAGCCTAGAACTGTGTTTTCCAAACAGAATCATCCTATAGGCATATCATAGCGTCTTGGTTTCTTACTGTCTCATTTTGTGTTTTCCTTAGCTATGGGACATTCCAGATCACCTTTATTTTCCCCAATTCCCTTTAGTCAGATGCATTTTTTTTCTAGCAACGGTGATATTACTAGAACTTCTGATACCATTTGGTACAATTTGAATCAATTTGCCTTTATGCTGCTTAGTACAATTGGTCCTGTGTTGCTCTAGGAATTCTAAACTATTGGGCCATGCCCTGGCTGTTTAGGACACCAGTGCCTTGAAGTAGCTCATACGCTGAAACGGGTTTATCCTCAAAAATACCTTCTAGATGTGGGTGCTCTCCTCTCTTCTATGGTTACTGAAACAAAATACTGAAGTCAAAATCCACAGCTTCCCACATCTAAACACTACTGAAATCAGGAGGCAGTAGATATTCAAACATCTGGATGATTTACCCGAGACCAAGAGTTCTGTGAAGACATAGTCAATACGTAAAACCAAACCCCTCACATCTCCCACTAGTTCTCTCACCATGCCACCACCACACCATTCAGGTAACTGAGATGCAAAATGTTTACGTGTCTTCACATTCATAGAGATTAGATTATCTACAATATTCATAGAGATTAGATTATCTACAATAGGGGCAGCACCTCTTGCAAACGTTGCTCAGCACGGTGGGCTATGACTGAGACGTTTCCAGACTTTCTGGAAAGACACACAAGCTGTGTCATGGTGTAGCTGAGTTCCTTCCCTTAGTGCTTCAAAGCTAACACAAGAGTCTGTCTTATTTTTGTCCATTTTTAGTTTAAAAACAGTTCCCCATACCCTCAAGTAGCCTTAAAATTTTATTGTTCTTTGTATTAATTTTCCAGCTCCCCATGGCCTCAACAAATACTCCATCACATTCCTTTAGTCTTCCCACATAACTGAAAATGAACAGCTTGATTGGAGATGGCAAACTGCTTTATTTGTGGGGATTTACCTCAAAATCTTGAGGCTGAGTGCTTTTCAGTAACAGTGAACTCCAGTGTGATAATGTCACTGACAATCCAGAACAAAATTTTCTGACACTTGTGTTCATGAGAAACAGCAAATACCTTCTTTATGACTAAGCTACGTGTAATGGGCCAAGTGCTTCCTGCTAGTGTCACAAATGAGAAAAATTTGCATTAAGGAAGAATAGCAAAAGGAAAAGCAAAATAAAAAGGGGAAATAAATGTATGCAGTGAAACGTCGGGCAAAGCTTCTGCCACTTGAACGACTCAGCATAAGCAAGATATGACTTTTTTTCCCTCAGCAGGTGGATAATCATCATAATCATACTTAGAGTATCAATAACCATTTGCAGAACATGTATTTTTTTCACATTTAGATCTTTAAGTACTTATATAGCTTTTGCTGACATAGATGGATAAAACAATACAGAATGTGAGGATGGGCTTTGGTTTAATATCAGATATCCATAAGAGACCTACAGGGTCTGCCTGTAGTCAGCGGGAACAGAAAAGCATGCCACAGGAGAGCTTCAACCCATCTATTTTAGGATGAGAAAAAAATCATCTTTTGGCGATGCCATTCCTCTCTGCTGAACGAAAAGGCACCAGTTAAGTTTAAATAGATGCCTAACATTTGGATGGGTAAAGATATACAAGGTGAATCAAAGCTTCAGTGATTCATCACAAACTGTCAAGTGCAAAGCATTTGAGAGTGTCATGCAAGACAGTCTTTAAATTGGAGAGATAGGGATTTGAAGGATGGACCACCCAGCAGATAAGGAATTGGCTGGACAAACTCAAAGAGTTGTGGTGATGGTTCAATGTCCAAGACCAGTGACAAGTGGCATTCCTCAGAGGTCAGTACTGGGACTAGCACTGTTAACATCTTTGTCAGAGACATGGACCATGGCACTGAGCACAGCCTCAGCAAGTCTGCCAATGACACTGAGCTGTGTGGTGCAGCTGACACACTGGAGGGAAGGGATGCTGGCCAGAGGGACCTTGATGGGCTTGAGAGCTGGGGCCCTGTGAACTGCGTGAAGTTCAACAAGGTCAAGTGTAAGGTCTTGCATGTGGGTTAGCACAATCCCAAGCACAACTAAAGGCTGGGTGGAGAATGGATTGAGAGCAGCCCTGAGGAGAAGGACTTGGGAGATGCTGATTGATGTAAAGCTCAACATGAGTTAGCATTGAGTGCTTGCAGCCCAGAAGCCAACAGCATCCTGGGCTGCATCAAAAGCAGTGTGGCCAGCAGGTCAAGGCAGGGGATTCTGCCCCTCTGCTCTGCTGTGGTGAGACCCCACCTGGAGTACCGCGTCCAGCTCCTGGGTCCCCAGAACAAGAAAGATAGCGGCTGAAGTACCTCTCCTATGAAAGCAGGCTCAGACAGCTGGGGTTGTTCAGCTGGGAGAAGGATGCAGGGAGCAGCTTTCCAGTACGCAAAGGGGCCTACAGGAAAGCTGGAGAGGGATTCTATCAGTGAGTGTAGTGATTGGAAAAAGGGGAAATGGGTTTAAACTAAAAGCTGGTATATTTGGATTAGATATTGTGAAAAAATTCTTCACTCTGAGGCCCTGGCACAGGGTGCCCTGAGAAGCTGTGGATGCCCCTGGATCCCTGGTAAGGTTCAAGTCCAGGTTGGATGGAGCTTTGGGCACCCTGGGCTAGTGGAAGATGTCCCTGCCCATGGCAGGGGATTGGAACTAGGTGATCTTTAATGTTCTTTCCAACCCAAACCAGACCGTGATTCTATGAAATGAAATAGCATTAGCCTCCAGCCTTCCCTAAGCTGTTCCTTATGCCTCATCTGCTAGACTTAGCCTGTTCGCAGAAGTGCAACAGTGAGCTTCCAGGTATCCAGCACTCCTAGAGGTAAAAATAAATGGAAAGGCATGAAAATGGATGTGAAGCAAAATAAATTGCATTATATATGACAAATCTGTATAGCAGGTATAAGAACAAAAGCCTTCCAAGAGCAGGAAAGAAACAAAAGATGAACTGGTTAATTTATATCCCATCTATTTCATTTTTAGTGTTTAAGTAATAAAACAAAAGAAAAAAGATCAATGAGACAATTTGAGATTTTCTGTTTCCATACAAGAAATTTCATTAAAAAGACGCAGCTTTTTCTATTTTCTTTTTTTCATTAGGAAGAGCGCAAATACATTTGAAAGACTTGATGAGTCAGGAGAAAACTCAGCAGAGAGAAGGAATGTTTTGTCAGGATCAGGAGAGAGGACGCAGATGTGCAGAATGGCCCAATAACAGCAGAAAGATTGCTGTCTTCAGGAAGATCCCTTTTTCAAGGGAAATACTGCCAAGTCTATTCTTTCATTCCTATCACGAGACACGAGTCCATGAGCTCAGTCTTCAGATGACTGATTTAGCCTCTGAGATGGGCCTTCAGGGCTTGGATTTGATGGCACTGTCAACTTCTCAGTTCGGTCAAGGACTGAAAAGTTCAGCTTCGGTAGCAATGAACAACATGGAGTACTGCCTCTCTGCCACCCTCCTGACATCATTACATTTCCCATTATAAGAACCAACCAAAGACTTGCTGCGAACTTGCACTTCTACAGACACTTTCCTTGAAGTATCTCCATGAAGTTTTAGACAAGCCTTTTCCACGACTAAGTTCCAAAATCTCAGTACTTAAATACTGAGGTAGGTTAATTTTTAAAATTATGCGACCGTGGTCCTGATCTATGTCAAGCAGATGCTTGATTCTTTCTTAAGTCAATTTTTCAAAACACTCATGCTTATGCCAATTCACTCCTCAAGCTCTTTCAAAACACCTTCCAGTTTTACCCAATATTTCTACCCTAGGACTTCCAGGATGGAAACACCCCAAGATGTTCAAGAAGATCTAGACCTCTGTATAGGCAGGAATTTCAACGCTGTCCATGTTAAACAGCTCATAAAAGCTCTTCAACAGAGCCAGAATAATGATAAAAAAGAAAAATAAATAATATTGGTCCTGTATCTGTAGGAGGTAGAAGGGAAAGAAAACCCAAACTCATGGAAGTCCTGAAGCTAAGAGCAGCCTAGGAATCTCAAGGCTGGTCACTAGTTAAGTTTCACTGAATCCTGCTGCTCCAAAACTGTGTTGTGTGAAAATGCCATTGATTTTTTCATTTATTTCCGCTGAACCCCCAAATCTGCAATATTAAATAGAACTGAGGGAATTTCATTTTGTGTCTAGAATATACTAAGCAGACAGCAAGCCACCACTGCCCGTCCTAACCCATTAACTTTAATGAAAAACCACAGCAGAGCTGACTTCCAAAAACGCAGTCCTTTGGGCTACAGTACAAACATGGCAGCAGTTGAAAGACATTTTACTTGAATTTAGGTGTTCCTTGGCCTGGAAGTACCATCATACTTTCTAAGCTTGTCAAGACTGATAAAAACACAGGTCAAAAGTGTATGATTGGTGTAACTGCTTACACCTTCCTTATCTCCCCTTTAACCAAAAATGTGTAAGCTTGTATTGCTTTTCTTTACAGAAGAATATAATTATTACTGTCACTGTCACATTCGTTTCTTAGTCTCGATAACAAATGAATTACATCTGGCATCTGACCAAAGATCCTTCAATTACCCTGTCAATGCTAATTCATGATACAATACGTTTTGCATAGATTGGTGTAGGGAAGGAAGGATGGATCTCTGCCGTATAAAGTTCAGAATTTATTTAACATGGAAGACTTTGGTCCCTCGTTATGGTTTATGCTCCAACAATGTGGGTATAATTCCAGAAGGAGTGACAAAGAATTCCATGGACATTTATGGATATTGTATCTGCAAATCCTAAAACTCAGTTGATAGAATTTGCCATCACACCATTTGACCTTTTAACTCTTTAAGTGCAACAGGTAGGTTTTAGATTTGCAAGAGCAGCCAGAATGCAAGAGCAGCTTGAAATGTTTATGACTTACTGTGGAAACAACAGCTAAAAGAGACTAGCGAAAATAAGAATCATACCTCATGCTTGAGAGTACACATTGATTTGAGAAGGAATTTTCTCCCTTTACTCAACTTGCTGCAAATTTATTGAAAACACTATGAGATTCCCCCTCCTCCAAAAAGTGCAGGCTCACAAAGTACTTAAGACACCATATCTATATCAGTATTCTGTCTAATACACAAGTCGTGGTTTACTGGACAATTACGTCTAAGCTTTTGGCAGTGGCAAACTGTGTAGGCAGCTGTGAACTTTATTGACAATGTAGAACCAAATAAAGGTTTGCCTAAGAACTCCAATTCACAGTTCGATGCCAAATTAGCATAAGTGAAATATGAGCATTTAATATAATAAAACATGAGCTGTGAGCGCATAGCCCATCCCAGGAAAAATGTGAAACCAGAAGGTATTTTAATGAAAAACTGGAAGCAAATATCACAATCTAATGTTTAAAAGCCATAAGAGTTAATTTTAGTTTGAAAGGAAATCATTTTTCAAAGTTCTGTACTCTGTTTAAAAACAGATTGAGCAAGTTTATTAAATTAGCAGACCACTGCATTTATGAAATCCATAAGTCAGATCAATGGTGCACAGTCAGCTCTAAAAAGTAATTGCTGGCTTCTTTCAAAATGGACTATCCAAAACCTTCCAAGGACTAGTTTCTCCTTCCATTATTTATAATGAGCAAAGCATAGTGCTATAGATTCTTTGGGCTCCCTGGGCTAGCGGAGGGTGTCCCTGCCCATGGCAGGGGTTTGGAACTAGATGGGCTTTGAGGTCCCTTCCCACTCAAGCCATTCTGTGGCTCTAATTCATAATGCATTTTTAATGTTTTTATAACGCAACTCATTTCTAATCTCTGTGGATGACCAGTTGCCATTATTGAATTTCCATTTCTATGAATTATGGGTACAATATATTTTACCCAATATTTCTACCCTAGGACTAACCTGATTCTACAACAACAACAAAAAATAGTATCACATGGTCAGTAATTTTATCATAAACGTCTAACATCCATCAGAGATTAGTCTTGCATCTATGCATCTGACCTTGACCTTGTATCCATCTGATTCTGGAGAATCACCAGCCATGTACATTTATGATTGTTAAAATGCTGGTATTTAGATAAGTGTCCAACTACAGCTTCAGAGCACCAAGTCAAGTCTTTCTCAGTAGGCTTTGCCACCTCTGCCCAGCTGGAAATTACTTGGTCATTTGGGCCAGGTAATGCAAGATGAATGGAGGTGAGCTGAGACCCACCCCTCTTGTGCATGCCTCCAGATACTGATGTGTGATCGGAGAACTCATTCTCACTAATGAAAGCAGCTCTTAAGGACCAGGAAGCCTCAAGCACGCTTCAGGTCCTTTTGTTTTGCTCACCAGCAGTCACCTACCACGGATACCTCTCCATGGGAAAGTCTCAGTCCATTTAAATGATTAAAAACATACCAAATAGTAGGCATGAAAATAGCCATCCTGAGGTTTGCGGGGCTACTTGCATGCGTGAAGGCAAGCATATACTTCATGTTTTACCAGATGGTTGAGAGTCAAAGATACAACATGTGGTTAAAGAAATCCCCAAGCTGCAGGCTGTGAGAAGTACAAACCAGGGTTGTGTACACACAGTGTAACTGCAATGCAAATCTACTGGAGGCAGAACATCGAGCTATACGAATCCATAGGCTCGCTTACTATGACTGTTCTTATCTTCTACGGACTGAACTAGGATGAGCAGCATAAAGCACGCTGTAACATTATCACTAATACCAGTGAAGTATGGCAGCTGCTTCGGGAAAAGTCTTTTTTAATGGCCATCAATGAACTTCACACAGACCTCGCTGCGCCAGGGCAGAGAGGCAATATAGCATTTTTCTTTCATTTTTCAAAAGACACACGGCAATAAAAATCTACTAAATGGAACAAAGAGCTTCCCAAATGCCAGGAGTGGCATGGTCCCTGCCCTGCGGAGCTCACATCCACAAATGACACGAAAACCATGTGTGGAGAAAAGTAACACAAGAAGCAGGGATGTAGAATACAGGAAACGATGTCGAGTAATGCCATGTGTGTTTCTGCATACACACTCTGAACAGGTACCTGGCAAAGTCTGCTCCTAAATACAGATGCATTCAGAAATAGCTTCAGCCCAGCCATAATCAGAGGATTAGTTTTTGCCAGCATAGTGGTGGTAAATAGTTCTTTAGGAGAAATCCACATACAGGGAGGGCAAGGGGCTTGCAAACAATCTCTGGAAGCACATGCCAGGCATAGAGGATAAACAAAACATTTATCAGAAGAGCAAACAAAAAGGTAATCAAAACCAGAGTCCTTGGGATAACAGATGGCAGGACTGGGGACACAAAAAGATACATGGGTGGAAGCCGAGCAGGGGGTTGTTTGAATGCTTCTGACATTTCTTTAAATGTCAGCTCATAATTATGACGTCTCCACCACCACCTTGTAGGTATATAGCCACTTCGAGCAGAGGCCTCACAGCTCGCCGAGAGCTGCACTTTAGCATTTTGAGCTATCCGTCATGTTCCCACCTTTTATTCTGGTGAGAATGAACAAGCAAACACCAAACTCCCACTGAACACCTACTACTTCAGTTTTAATTTCAAGGTTTCCTCGCTGTTCAGTTAAATCTCTGGGTGTATTATACAGATTTATATGGAGTGCTACACACTGAGAAGCACCGTGAGATAAGTGGGAGAAAGGGCAATATTTAAAGAAGTACTCTATAAACACTCCGCCAGAGAAGGAAAAGTGTGGTATAATCTTTTGCATAAGTTTACATGTGTAAAACCTATGTTAATAAAAATCAATCCTTGTTCACTATTTGAACACAAATCCCATTAATAATTCCATTAAGCTACCACTTCAGTTCATTATTTTACCCGTTTGCACTTCACTATATTCACTGTCAACATCTGCTGCTTTCCCCGAGAAAGAGGGCGAACAAGGCCACGCAATCGCATTTATGTTCCCCGCTACACCCCTGGCTTGCTGGCGCGCGGCGCTGATAGAAAGGGCATTTCCACTCTCTCCTACCCAGAGACAGAATACATTGCCTTCCAACACAAACCAGACTCCATCCCACGACTTAACATCTAACATCCATCCCCGAATTCAAATTACCTAATTATCAGAGCTACTCAGCATGCTTGTTCAATACTTTGCTAAGCAGATACTTTAAAGAGGTAAAGGAAGAGGGGGTTGGGGGGTAGAAGGAGGACTGTCACATGGAGAGTAATAGATAACGAGCAATGGAAGTTTATATTTTGAAAGTAAAAGCTTGCAGAGGAAAAGGGGAAAAGGGTCTAGACAAAAAAACCCCACCACCTCCCCCCAAAATCAAGCCCACAACACACCACTTTGATCACGTTAAATATTCCGGGAGGGAACAGATAACATAATCACAATGCACAGCAGGGTCCTCAGTGAAGAATGGATACATGACTCTTAAAGGTTATTACAGCAAATTTAAGCAAACCAATTGCAGGGAGACCAGAGAGCAGCTAAACAGAGGTTTTCAGGACTTCTGATCGCCAAGGCTCATTCCAACTGGCTCAATTTGATCTAACAATCAAAAAGTCAAATGATATGAAGAAAGATATTTCCTCCAGTAAATTGAAAAAGGTGGAGTGGGAGCTTATTTAGATTCACTTCCTGCAACTGTGTTTCTTTCTTTCTCTAAGCAGTCTAGCTCTTGTAAAAGGGTTTCAGCAGTGCTGCGTGCATTTGCACATCGCTCCGTCTATGTACTTTTATTCTGTCCAGCAACACTCACCTCCAAAGGAAAAGCGAACAGCCGGGGCACGAAACACAATGAAGCAGAAACACAAAGGAAAAAAGAGCTGAGAAACAGAAGCTCATTTCCAACAGCATGGAACAACTACCCGGTGCTAATAGCGTTACATCTGACTGAACTTGACTGGCAAAACCCACCACTATTAACCCCTAAGCTGTTCATCAAATAGACCCATGAAGTGTTCCTCTGCAAAAGTATGGTAGATTTGGCAGATTTTATGGTTGATGGGATTAAGACAGCAAGTTACCAGAGCTATTCAAGGAATAACACCACAGGTGAGATGCACCAAGTTTCCTTCTATAGCCTCTTTTGAGGGGAAGTCTCAACTAAAACACATGCCCGTGAATTTATGTCCAGGCACCACCATAAATGGACCACTGGGCATATTCTGTGATAAATACTTCAGATAAAATGTCCAACACTGAAAAATCTCCAAATTTGACAGCACTGACTGAAAATCAAGGTCAAATCTACCCCACATGGAGACAACACATATTAATTGTGCTGCTTTAATTTTGTTTGCACAAGCTGTGGCATGCACAATACAGAGGGTGCATGTGGTCTGTGAAAGACACTTGTGGCAACAGTCCATATGATGACTAAGATGCTGAACATAAAGCAAAACCTCAGGTGTCTCTTCCTGCAGCACTAGAGGGATGCTCCATCAAGGCAGTTTGGAGCTCATGGAATCAGTTAATTTCTGCTAATAGAAGGCTTCATAATCTGTCTCCAAAAAACCAAGATACGTAGATATTTTTACTTCAGGCAGCTGGAAATAGAAGTGTGCAAATTAAAACGGGGCAGGACAAAGGGATATAACCATACTTCTGGAACTTCCCCACTCCTGGCAACTATCACAGGTTTATTTGGCCTTCACTGGCAGAAAACTGTATTATTTTCTATGCAATGCTGTGGTGAGGAAGGGAGAGAACAGGCAGTCTGCTAAAGTGAAAAATCAATTGTGCAGGTAGCGAGAGGCGTTTCTACTTCAGCACTTAATGGCTAACATGATTTTTCATAGCAGCTGTATGCCAACATCCATCCAGTATCTAACACAATCTCTATATTTCTAGATCCAACAGAAAAGATAAAAATCATTCCCTGGCACAAGGAACATCTGCAGAACATATTCTTCATTCCGATACAGGAACTGAATTTGCCAGCAATTGGTGGCCCACATATAAAACCATGACAAAGATTTCTGAAAAACAGCCGAAGCAACTCCCTAGAAGATACACTTCTAGACTCCCTTAGAATATATATTTCTCTTCATAGTGGGAAATTGGATTCACAAACCATTGTAGCTGCTGTGACAATATACAACAGGGACATCCTAGTGTACAGGGACACCAGCCGAAAGAATTGACAAAGTGGAGATGTGCTTGGGCTACTTATTGTTCAGGCACAACTCAGCCAAGTATGAAACTGTGTAGAGTCAAGTAAAACAAGTTATAATTGCCTGAAAGACAAAGTCATCCCGGTAACTAGAAAACTAAACGGGGCCAGGACCTGTCGTATGGCTCTGAGGCCAAATGATATGGCCTGGCCACATTCACAGGATTATGTACTTTTAGCCTCCAAAACAAGGTGGCTGCATCCAAACTGCCAACTGGGAACGGCTGCTGGCCCTTGCTAATCCCCAAGCCATGCCTGGGAATTATTTATGACAGCACTGGCTGGCCTGGTCGAACACAAGGCAAAGCCTGCACTAACAATTTAATGGTATAGATGGTCAAGTTCCAGCTCTTGGGCCTGTGCCCTGGCACTGCTTAACCTACTAGCACAGGCCTAGCCAAACGCGGTGGTATTGCGAGCGGAGCTGGCTGGAAAACAGGCACACAAGAAGGAATAAGAGTATCTGACCACATTTAAAATCTCTATGCATTGTTATTATTCCCTCCCGCACTCTTTTGCTGTTGGTTTGATGGGGGTTTTTTCTTAAGTTTTATTTTCCAGACAGCCTTATTTCCACAGAGGTGTTCTATTTGCCAAAACAACAGAAGGTCAAAATAGTTGTGGTAGGCTCCACATGAGTGCGTTTCATTTCTTACCCGTGATTTGGAGGTAGCTGCCAGCAAGCTATGGCCTTTCCAGTATGGTCAGATACACTGTGGGAAGTGTCAGAAGAATTTAAATCAAGTGTCTGATGGAAAATGGGGGAGGAGGACAAAGATGTTGAAAGCAAAGTAGAAAGGCAAAAAGCTAAATGAATGTAAGCTTGGATTGGTCCACAAACTTTGCAACATTGCTAAAGTCTTTTTTAATCTCCTAGTTCAAAGGGTTGGATGTAAAAAGCCATGTTGCTCAAAAACTGCTGCAACTGCCTTATCTTTCTCTGGTTTTGAACCACCTCAGAATCATAGAGTCATAGAATATGTAAGGTTGGAAGAGACCTTTAGAGGTCTTCTAGTCCAACTCCCCTGCAGTAAGCAGGGACATCTTCACTAGATCAGGTCACCCAGAGCCCCATCAAGCCTGACCTTGAATACCTACAGGGATGGGGCCTCCACTACATCTCTGAGCAACCTGTTCCAGTGATGTACCACTCTCAGGGAAGATCATCCAACCTAAATCTCCCCTTTTCTAGTTTAAAACCATTACTCCTCTGTGAGGGTGATGGAGCACTGGGACAGGCTGCCCAGAGCGGATGTGGAGTCTCCTTCTCTGGAGACATTCAAAACCCACCTGGATATGTTCCTGTGTGATTTAGTCTGGGTGATCCTGCTCTGGCAGGGGGGTTGGACTAGATGATCTTTTGAGGTCCCTTCCAACTCCTAATGTTCTGTGATCCTGTGTGATTCTCTCTCACTCCACTTGATTCATTGCATAGAAGAGCACACTCCAGTGTTTACAGAGCCCTGACATGGAGCTTTTACTGCCCTGTCCCTTTCCAAAGCAATCAGTGATAGGAACAATGGCAACTTAGAGGAAATCTCAGGAATTATCTACATAATGCACAGATAGAAACCGATCTACCAAAACCCTGTAATGGGCTTAGATGACATACCAAAAAACTTGAAATAGCATTACCCAACACTGCTCCAGAGCTAGATATTATTATAAAGCAGATCATATTGCTGAGCAGGCTGAAAAACCAAGGTGAATGGCAGCTTTGTATGGGGCAAACAAAGTACCTGTGATCTGTATCTTCAAAAACTCTAAGTGTGTGTATGTCTTCATCGAGGTAACACATCTGAGATAATTACTACATGCACGATGACCTTAAATGCCATCAGTTCTACACACCAGACACTTTGGTCACAGGAAAACTACCAGAAGAATTATTGCAAGCAGTAGAAAAAATGTTTATAAAACTTCTTGAGCAAGAATGGAATTAATATGCTCAGATTTTCTCCTATAATGCAGCTTGAAGAACCTTGCAAAGATAAATGCTAGACCTTTAAAAGCAGGGATGATAAAGATAATTAATGGAAGCTTAGAAAGATAATAATGTCTCAAATCCATGCGGGATATAACTATTGCTCAGCTTTTGAGGAAAAGGAAGATAAATTATTCAGTCTTACTCCATCCCAGCATGAGGCAGAAACTCTAAAGGAAACAAGCTGTTCAAAAACAAAACTGTGATGACTATGCCAAGATAGGAGTTAGGCTCAAAAGACTTTGAATAAATCCCAAGTTCTGGTACTTATGGGCTGATGAGGATTCTGGGTATTGTTTTAAGCAAACTGACACCACCTATGCCTTGTATTTAAGTGGTGATTCAATTCTAGGATGGTACCGAGACGGTATCATAAAACATTTTGGTTGAAAGAGACCTCTGCAGATCCCATGGTTCACTCCTGCTCAAAACAAGGCTAACTTTGATGTTAGATCAGTGTGCTCCTGGTCACGTCCAGCTGAGCTTGCAGTCTCCGATGGTGGAGATTCTGTTATTGTTCTGGGCTTTTGCTCCTGTTTTGGATCCTGCATTGTGAATTTAATTTTCTTTTCCTTATATGCACCAGAATTTCTCTTGCTACAATTTCATCTTACTGCAGCTGCTTCTTTCATAGAAGACCACTGAGAAGAATCTGCAACAAAGCTGGTGAAGGTAATGCAGCACAAGTCTTATGAGGAGTGGCTGAGGGAACTGGGGTTGTTTAACCTGGAGAAAAGGAACTTAAAGGTCTATTCCAACCTAAGTGATTCTATGATTCTGTGACTGTATGAACATCAGGAAACACTATTTTATTGTCAGTGTGGTGGAACACTGGCACAGGTGGCCCAGAGAGGCTGTGGAGTGTCCATCCTTGGAGATACTCAAATTCACTCAGACATGGCCCAGGGAAACTGGCTCTAGGTGGCCGTGCTTGAGCAGTGAAGTTGGACCAGAAGACGTCAAGAGGTGTCTTCCAACCTCAATCATTCTGTGATCCTTCCTATTCTCACACACCTCCTTTGTTTCTTTAAACTTGCTCAGGATTTCCATGTACAGGCAGGATGGCCTCCAGCCATGCCTGCTTGGCTCTTGTATAGTGCCTGAGCAATTCCTGTGCCACCAGAAGGTTGTCACTGATGAACTGCCGGATCTATCTGCAGAGCCTTGTACAACACAGCTCCTATTACAAACACTGGCACTCCTGGAAAAGAATACAGACTTGCAGGGGAACACGTGGTCGAATTAAGCTCAGCGTCACTCTTGGGGAGTGTTCCATTTGCTGGCTGACAAATGTACCTTGATGCACTACTTCAGTGGTTTCGAATGCATGGACTTTGTGTAACACTTTATGTTCCTCTGGGATAAAAGGATAACTTTAACTATATATAATAATATAAACAGTATATAATCTTAAACATTCAAATTACACAGCCAAAAAAAATTCTCTTTCTTGACGTGTTTGTGCAACAACTTAGCAATAGTAAATACTATTCACATGCTTCTCAGTGCTTTCTTTCAGGATTATCATAAAAGACCCAGGATCATAAACAGCTAGAAATAATGCTATGATATGAAGAATTTATTACTAGCTATTATTCATTATTTATACTGTGGGTGCATATCGCTTTACACACAAACACCACTTTCCAGGCTGCATATATTTCTCTGAAGAACTTCTACAAGCTTTGTTTTCCAAAGTGAACCATTTTGGTGATGCTAAACTGTAGCGGGGAACAACCAGATATATTTCAGTTTGACAGGAGTAGAGAACAACCCCAGAACAGAAGAGGCAGACTGACTTCAGGGCGAAGTCAGAAGTCAGTTCCTCCAAACCTAAGTAAAACATGCATTTTGTTTGCTGAAAAGCAATCATTTAATCCAAGAATAGAGGGTTACAGCACTTAACCAACACTTGGACATTTAGTAACACTTCAGATTCCAAGGGAAAATCAACAGCATACATTGGGTACCTGGAAGGTTTATAATTTTCTACAAGCTCCTTTGAAAAGTAATGGTCAATTAAAGTCTTCATCAGAGCTGCTTCTAGAGACTGAAACTGAAGTCACGAAAAAGTGTGAGGAATTTGTTTTTGTGGCCTCCCCTGCAGTCACTCTGGCAGGCACTGACAATAAGGCTGTGTTTTGCCCACTCACAAGAGAGTGAGTCACTGTTATTTCCATTTATGCAGAAGATCTCTGCACCTTGTGCGAATTGTTCAGATGAGATGGAGCACAGTTCAGCATCGCTGATGTAACCTGACTCCTGGCATTACTTCTGTGGCAGACAGAGCGGTCCTCCGAGGAACCGGCACAGGCTGCCCACATTTCATGCCATCAAGTCACGAGATCCTTGTGCTCTCCTTAAAGGTCTGGGCACTTTTTCAAGAGGATTTTCGGGACTGTAGACAGGGAGGTGGTGCTGCTTTAATGTCAATTTGGAGTGTCAGCCCTAGCTGATCAGAGCTTAGTATGCCCAGAGCGCATCAGCCTGTGTCCAGGTGGAGCATTCATCAGTGCAAGGAGCCAGAGAGCAGAGTTTAATGTACTGTTTATCACTCCCAGGGCCAAATTTATTTTTATGCCTATCATCAGCTTCATAGACAACTGTCATATCAAGGCCCACAGAAATCACGGGGAGAGGTGAAGCTTGGCTCACTTCTATTTCTCTCTTTGTTTTTATTCATGTGGTTCATTTGTTTTGCAAGCAACTTCTAAATTGAAAACTGCAAATCAATCAGCAATTTGAGGAAACCGATGCCATCAAGAAAATCTCTGTTTGCCAAACAATTTATTTTCTGTTATGCATTAAAATTGTGTTTTTAGAAATGACCTTTGTGTTCCTGTCTCTTATAACAGAAAAGTATGGTATGGAGATATCCCACCCAACTGCTTCTGCAGCCTCCCCTGAACTCTTTGCATCGGGATCTTCTGTATCCAACACACACCTTAATCCACTCATCCCCCTCTACGCTGCCCTGGTCAGGCCCCACCTGGAGTATTGTGTCCAGTTCTGGGCTCCTTGGTATAAAGGAGAGAGGCCAGCGGGGGGCTACGGAGATGGAGCCTGGAGCATCGAAGACAGCCTGGAGCATCTCCCCTATGAGGAAAGGCTGCACAATCTGGGGCTGTTCAGCCTTGAGAAAAGAAGACTAAGAGGGGATCTGATTAATGTTTATACATATCTGAAGTGTGGGACACGGGGAAATAGCCAGCCTCTGGAATAGGCTGCCCAGGAGGGTTGTGGAGTCTCTTTCTCTGGAGATATTCAAGACCCATCTGGACACTTACCTGTGTGACCTGTCCCAAGGAGCCTGCTTTGGCAGGGGGGTTCAACTCAATGATCTCCTCAGGTCCCTTCCAACCCCTACAATTCTGTGATCCCCTCCCTCAGTGACTTCCCTGACATTGCACACTTCATGCAATGCCAAAATCAGAAATTGTCTAGATGAGAAATGATCAGCTTGCTTGAAAATAATTTCCAGGGCCTACCTGGCAAAGTTATGCACTGACAGGAAAAATAATTGGAAACCACAAGGGATTCCTTGTAAAATTCTTCTGTAACTATGTTTGAATGCCGTCAACAGCAACCTTCCTTGGGATTTTATGTATCTACAACTCAGATAGCCTGCCCTCCTTTAGAAGTACCACTCCTTGAAAATAAAACCTGTGGTAATCAACATCAAGTCACGGGCAAGGAAGCTCTCAGGCAGGTTTTTTTATCCTGACAGGAGGCCAGGACAAATTTTCTAATAAAACACCCATGCCTCCTGAATGGCAGAATTATATTCTGCTGCATTTTTAAAGCATAATCTGCAACTAATACACGTGAAAACAAAGTAACCATGAGAAAGAAAGAAGAAAATCAAAAGAGCTCTAAATCATTCCAAAGAATCAGGCACTTAAATCATGGCCAATATACATTTCGTTTAGGTTACTGTTATTACTGATTTTTATCCCTTTTGCAAGTCAGGATACTTTTTGATCAAAATGCCAAAGCCTAGAAATACTCCTTTTTCTTTATCCATAGCTGTCATGTTTGTGACCTTGTAAGTACTTGGCTGTGTCAATTAGTGTTTAAAAAATGCTGCCTTTTATCTTCAAATGGAACTGGGCCTAGAAACTGGCCAGACCTCTTAGCTCTTTCAATAGATGATAAACACATTGCAAGTCAAAAAATTCAAACAGCTTTTGGATTTTTTTTGACATTACAGATTAATTAGCATGCCAGGGCTTTCAGATTAACTTTGGTCTGCTAAAGTATCTGCAAAAGTTGACAAACTAAAACAACATTTAGTATGTTTTAATTTTTACATTTTGGAAAATATGTAAACATCTGAGACAAAAATACTAAAATGAGAAGATAAGAAGAAGCAACAGAGCATCAGTGCAATTTAAGCCCTCTCTAAGGCGATGGATCATTAAGAATAGCCTACAGAGGAGCCTGAAAAATACCCAAGGCTTCTCTCAAGTTTGTTCAAAGGGAAGAATTGGTTCCTCTACTTCAAGGCCTTTAACACATCACTTTTGGAACCCAACACTGATCCCATTTTACTCTCTTGCCCCTTGGCAGCACCATTATTCCCAGGAGGCATTTTCCTAGTATCTTAATATGATTACTTCAGCAGAAGTCATCACTGAACTCAATTTATAGAGATTTGTGGTCAAATTGTAATTAGAAAAAAAAAAAAGAAATCTCCTGGGAGTCAGTGATCAAATCTGTCTCTTCTTCTCACCCCTGGTACAAGCTCTGTTCATTCCTCAAAAGCAACTCTCCAATTTATTTGAGAATACCAAAAGGATACTATGAAGATATTTTTCTGTGGTACATTCTGCTGGTTTCACCCAGCTGGGCTGTTGTGGTGTGTCATACACCATGACTGGCTGTCGTTGCTTGCAGACTCTTCACAGAAGGCAGAGTCTGGAAGCTGCACTCTAGTTAAATGCTATGTCACCCCAAAATATAAATCATTGAAAGCTTATTGAACTTTCAAACCTAGAGAACCAGAAGAATGTGATTTGGGTGTCAGAGAAAACTTGTCTTTGTCTTCTGTTACAAAGCATTGAGTGCTACATGCACTGGGCACTGCTCTGATCTGCTACACATTCATGTAACAGGTCCGCCAAAATTAGAGCTTCACGTGCACCAGAAGTCCCTGCATGGCTGAAAACAGTCTTGCATCTCATTTACCAATGAAACTGGACATTATTTTAAAAATTTGTCCATGGGTAAAAACATGGTCCTGGAAAAACCATCAGTTGCACTATCTGACATCCAGGAACTGAATCACAGAATCATAGGGCTTGGAAGAGACCTTGAGAGATCATCGGGTCCAACCCCCCTGCCAAAGCAGCTCCCTAGGATGTATCACTCAGATAGGCGTCCAGGCAGGTCTTGAATATCTCCAGAGATGGAGACTCCACCACCTCCCTGGGCAGCCTGTCCCAGGGCTCTGTCACCCTCACTGTGAAAACGTTCTTCCGCATGTTGGTGCGGAACTTCCTATGCTCCAACTTGCAGCCATTGCCCCTTGTCCTATCCCCACAGACCACTGAAAAGGGGCTGGCTGATTCCCCCTGCATTCCATGCTTAAGATACTTATAGACGTTAATTAGGTCCCCCCTTAGTCTTCTCAAGGCTGAACAGTCCCAACTTACTCAGCCTTTCCTCATAGGGGAGATGCTCCAGGCCCTTAATCATCTTCGTAGCCCTTCTCTGGACTCTCTCCAGGAGATCCCTGTCCTTTTTGTACGAAGGAGCCCAGAACTGGACACAACACTCCAGGTGGGGCCTGACCAGGGCAGAGTAGAGGGGGAGGATCACCTCCTTTGACCTGCTGGCTACACTCCTCCAGATGCACCCCAGGAAGCTTCACTTCACCACCACAGTGATTTGCCAAAAGAATCAGAAGGATCTTTAACAAAGCTTTTGCCATTACTGCACTCAGGCTGGACTGTTCCACCATGCCCAGATCAAAGAACTGACAGGCTACCATCTGAAATGGTGACAAAAATACGACAACTATCAATACAAACCCTCAGGGGAGCGGATGAGTAGCTTTGCACGGAGAAGCTAGTAGAGCAAACCCTACATACTTCATCACCGCATGCTTTGACTGTTTTCTAGCAACTGTTGTATTCCAATATTTATAATCTCTCTCTTTATGCAAGCCTCTTATGTTTTATTATAAAGAGAGTACGTAAATTTCAGTTACCGTTCCAGAGCAAATTGTTGGATGTAATTAGTCATGTACAACATAAGGCGTAACTTGAAAAACAATTTGTGTTTATTTTTCCTCTGTTTAATCAATATTTTAAATATTTGTGGAAGCCACACACCAGCTTAGCAAATCATCACCTCAGAAGCGAGAGAAAGAGAACAGACAACACAAATCCTGCAACGTACAGTAAATCATCTGTGTATGACAGGCTGCTGTTGAGGGCACTAAATTTTTTGGACCTTTAAGGAAAGAAGCATGTAACGTTTTACTCCTGTGCCATTCCACTTGATTCCTCTTTACCCCGCATTCCTCAGCCATCGTGACTTGTTTTTCCTTTAAGATAAGGATTTTCTTCCCTCCCCACATATTTTTTAATGCTATTTAGCTGCAGTGATGCACAAAGACAGTGGGGGCAATTTTTATTCCCCCCCACCCTATCATGATCCCTGCCTGACTTCCCAGAGAGGTTAACAAATGCTTTATCATTTCTGTCTTCTCTCCCACATCGTAACTGTGGCTAACCACGGTGGGATCAAAGCTCTGGAGGAAACAACACACAAGTCACAAATGCTGCGGAAGTACTGTAAGTACAGGAGGCCAGGATCACATCTCAGTGAAGCTATTTAAAGACTTAAAACTACAGAGTTATCCCTGAGCTCGACTAGAGAAAATCTTATCAAAACTGAAGACATTTTTTATAAAATTTGTCATAGGTTTAACCTTGAGAATAACAAATCATTAAGTGTGTGGGGGCTTAAGAATCAATTTATGTTCCAAGCAAAGGGTTTTTAAAATTAAGGTTGGGAAAAAGATAAAAAAAATTAGGTCTCGTCTGGTGGCGTATAGATTCTGTTGATGTATCAATCTTTTCAGGCATTTAAAAATAATATAGAGATGATAAAAGTAAATGTTCTATAACCAAAAAATCTCTTGGTAATAAAATTTCAAATTACAGCCCATGACAACACTTCTAAATTGAAGCTGTGATACAGGAGCTTTGATGGAGAAAATTGTACAAGTAACTCGCAAAGTAATTCGGAAAAAGCAACAAAGAATGAAGGTGCTGCTGAGATGAACAGAAAACATAGCTGGAATGGTGTGCAGCATCCTTAAATGAATTTTAGACTGGTTTGTTGCTAATATCTTAAGCAGAGCTGCAGTCTTATATGGATTTCCTTGATAGCTTCCTTCTACCGACAAATAACTTCACTGCAGGAAAAGAACCCCCAAACCTCACCGTACACAGACAAACCCAAACCTGAGCTCAATCATCACACATGACTGGGCTCAGAGTGTGACAAATTGATCCAAACACAGCAGTTTAATGGCAGGAATTGCACTCTCCTATCAACTACTTCAGGCACTCAAGGGGTTGAGGAAGTATCTCCAGCAAAGGATTCATTCCTTTAAACTATGCTGGCTCTGAGCACACTTTGGATACAGCACCAGAAAGAAAAAGCCAAATTGAGCAAAAGAGGTGGAACTTTGTTCACAGTGGTACAAAATGAGCAGAACCGCCCCCGCCCCCACCCCCCCCCCCCCAATAATCACTACCTGTGAGTGCCTCAGTTTCCCTGTTGAGATTTTGGAGTACAGCATTAAACTATTTTGTCCATGTTGCTGAGTTTTAAATTGTTTTTCTGATACCATCCGGCAGCCTTCGATGAAATGGGTCATGTTGTCATTTTATGCAGCAAAAGAGAAAGCTTGGGAAAATACAGCTTTTTTTGTTTAAATAACTCAGAGCAAACATCCATAACAACTTAAATGTGGCAGATCCACTAAGTGTGATTTGTACCAAAGCATCTGTGGTAAGAAGGTTACAGGTACGCTTTGAGAATAAATTTCAAAGGTCTGCAAAGTATAATTAGTTCTAAAGTTCTCCTACGCATTAATAATTAGTAATAAAATCCTTCTAAAGCCCTCCACCGAAAGATGTTAAAAGCTCTTCCAGAAGCATAAAAACACTGGCCAAACCCAACCCCCTCATCATTGGTGTTATATATATCTTAAGATTCCCTATGAAGATGGTTTCACCTCTCCTCGACAGTTAATTTGATCAATTTTTTCTCTCCCTTCCAATGCTTTTTCCGTTCATAGCACATAACTCGGGGTGAAGTCTTTAATCTTACATACATTTACATAATAATTTAAAGACCAAATGGTTCGGCTAGATTAGATAGTCTAGCGGTCCTTAAAACCATTTATCTACGAATTCCCTGACCAGCTCCATCACCAACACAGCAAGTTTCACAGTCCAGTTACATGTCAGAGAGAAAAGGAGGGATTTTTTTCCCCTCCATTTTGAATTTGTCATTTTGGGATTCAGTTAATCTGGAGCTGAAGGACAGGAATGTGACCAGTGTCTGCCAGCACAGGTATCCACAAGACAGATCTTGTCAAACAAACTTAATTTCTGTCTTTGACAAGATTACGACTCTGCTTGATAACATGTAACAGAGGATGATGGCATGTGTATGTATTTTTGATAACTACTGATGTAGCACTTGGGCAAAAAGAAGTCTAGAGCTGTACAGATGAGGGGACAGAGGCAGGGAGTGGTTCTATCACCGTGCAAGGGAATGGGGAGAATGACACTAGAAGAACACATTTAGTTTTGGTAGCTACCTTTTCAAAAGCAAATGAAGAATGGAGGGGACGCAAAAGACCCACAGTTATCTGGAGGCTGTTAGAGCTCAGAGGAAATCAGAGGAAATGAGAGGAAACGAGAGGAAATGAGAGGCACCAAGGACCGAAAGTTGGAAGACAGACTAAATAGTTGATAAAAAAAATTACACGAAGTTTGAACTGGGAGTGTAATTAATTACTAAGGAACACAACCAAAGGGAGGGGGACGGCTGGTGTCTATGCTTTGAGATTCTTCAAACCAGCTCAGGATTATAAACTAAAGTCAAAAATGGTAACTGGATGACACAGTGTTACAGAATCACAGAATTACAAGGTTGGAAAAGACCTTTAAGATCATCAAGTCCAACTGTACCTGTCCTGTACTAAACCACATCTCTAAGTACCTCATTTACCCATCTATTGAACACATCCAGGGATGGTGACTCAACCACACCTCCCTGGTTCTCTCTGTCCACAAGCCTGGGAAGAACCCATATCCTTGGACTATCATACAAGGAGAACCAGGTTTGATCTTGCTCTGTAAGACCATGATTACTTCCTTAATTCACTCTGTCACCTCTTGTGTGGGGCACCCCCTTGCCTCTGAGTTTAACTACATCTGCCGTAACGTTGGGGAAGGTTCCTACTGCAGCTGAGCAATAAAACATTCCGCTCCCGACCACAAAACAGAACTGAGAAATTCAGCTCAAGATGACACCTGCCCCCCCAGGGGCTGGTACCCCATAAACCTGCTCAGAAAAGGGCTGTGGAGGGTACACCGTGAACTCTCCACAGCTCCAGGCAACTCGGCGCATTCCTGTGCTTTAAAATAAACCAAGCCACCACGTCACTCTCCTGACTTGTGATTTCCTCATTACATGGACTGAATTTTTTATGCCTAGCCATTAGCTGGCTGCTGCAAGGGAAAGGCGCTGGCTGGTTGCATAGCGAACCACAAGTGTAACTCCGCCGCGTGCGAAGGAGAGAGACAGAGTCAGGCAGGGTGAACATGAGTATGTATGAGCACCTGATGTTTTCTTCTGACACCGTTCCACATCATTAGTTGGAAGCTTGCTAGGCACCATACCCTTACATCTCTGTTCATCCTACCTAACCTCACTTCTCTATCAAAGTTTCCTCCTCTTTACTACGCGCAATTCTGAGTTTTTAAAGCTGTTCAGCTGCTTCTCAGAAGAAGAGGCTGGAGCAAAGCCCTGTGCATTTTCACACATTTATTTTATGGGAGATTACACAGCTGATTAACAGTTCTCAGAGTAAAAAGTGTCCCATGTTACCTCCATTCCTGTCTATTTATTGCTTTTGATCTATTCATGCCAAAAACATTCTTACTAATGAAAGTCATCAGAAAATTGTCTAATAAGGCAATTTAGAAGACAGTTCACATTGAACATATGATCAAAAGGCATTTAACTTGCTGTTCCTGCCTCCTCTCCCCCAATAAACACAAGGTTTACTGGCACTGCTATGCTTCAAAATGGTTTTGAACATCTGGGAGAAGGGCTGATCAGCTCCAGACAATCGTTAGACTCTAAGTAGACCCAGGAACAAAGGTCATGATAAATGAAATGACTGCTTTGGCTCCAAAATTGCCTCAATCTTCTCCAGACAAAGCATGATTGAAATGCATCTATCTGTGGATAGTATCTGGAGGACTCTAAATACATTTTGATCAGAACCCGATTGGCTTCTTTCAAATGAAAATAATTTGAAGATGCCATGGAAAATTTTTAAAACCAATCGCACTGTAAACTTCGGCCTAATGTTTCCTTCTGCAGCATTGACCTTGTTTTTCTACAGTGTGAAAAAAAATCAATATAATAATGGTACTGCAGTAAAATTTCAGCTTGCTCTTGGCTTACTTTAAATAACTTTATTGTCTCCTTTCCCCCTGTCTGCGTCTGCTGTATTTGGCACTTGCAGTTATTAAAATGAAACCAAGTTGAAAGAAAATGTTAAATATCATAAAAAGAAAACCAGCAGCGCTTCTGGCTCCCTTTGCTAATGCTGTGGTCACCTTTACAATTTGCCAGGTTTTTCTATTCTCCAGCTGTTCTACCTGAATTTGCATGCAGAAAGAAACCACAACTTTCTGCTGGAATAACCATTTGTACTTTGCAGATTTTAAAGAGCTAAATATTTAAAATGAAAGGGAAAAAACCTCACCTTTTCCCCTCCAATTATATATTAGAACAAAAAAAAAAAGCCCACTGGTTTACTAGTGATTTTGATTCGTTGCCATTTAACATTTTCTTCCTCCACAGTGTTCATTTGTGCAGAAACGAGAGAGCCTGGTTAAAGCAGCCCCATTGTTACTCTCCAGCCTGCACTAAGCATGAAGCTTTGAAAACCTTAAAGGGATGTACCACCTAAAGAGAAGAAAAAACATCATTTGGCCAAAATGTGACCCTTTGGTCAACTTTCCACTCCCTCTGGTTGAAAATCATATCCGCTTGTTGTCAACCACAGCTCTGCCTTGGTCAACAGACAAGAAGAGCATTCCCAAAAGCAAAAGTGGGAACCACATGTTTCAGGGAAAGCAACAGAAAGCCCAAGTGTAGGCAGTGCTGAAAGGAAAGGAGTGTTTGCTCTGCTCAGTCTTGGGCCTCTCAGAAGCATGGGAGCCCTCAGTCTTGGAGGAAGAATGACCTACTCTAGAATATCCACACCACACAAAAGAATAAAAAGACATAGACTGCCTGTAGGAAATTTTTTCCTTCCTCTTAGTTACACTGTGAACACAAGATTTTGCAGAGGGACTAATGAAGTTCCACCTCTAACATCCCCTCGACACATCAACCCTGGGGGAAAAAAGAAAGAAAAAAAGAAAAAAAAATTTAAAAAAAAAGAAAAAAAAGAAAGCAGCCAAATTCTTACTTTGGTAGTTGAAGCTGGAGATGAGTTGGCCACCAGGCTCGTGATCACATCGCTGTTGACGGTGGTGCAAGCGGCTGTGGCTGGGGTGGGGAGCCGGGAAGGGACAATGGGCAGGGGCAGCAGCCCGGGGCGGTTGTTGCTGTTGGTGCTGGCGACGCTGCTGCAGTTGGTGCTGCTGACGTGGTTGCCGTTGGAGCTCCAATCCCGGCGATCCCACCCGGCCCGATACTCTCTTTCAAACCGGCTGTGGTGCCGTGACATCTCGATGGAGGGCAGCTTCTTCTCAAAGGGAACTCGAGAGCTTGCCTGAAAGATCAAAACCAAAGAGCTGTTAGGAATACAGTCCCAGCACGGGAACTGTACTCTTGTCATCACCAGGGCCAGGCCCTGCCATGCCTCTTCTGCTTTAGAAGAGCACTGTTTCTACCCTTTTCCCAGACAAACATCAGAAGGAGGAGAGGGATGTTGTAGTAAATGTTAGTCTACAACACAAATGAGATGGTCTGGACAACTATAAGCATGTGGTGGAAAGACCAATCCCTTGGACCTGGGGAAACACCATCTGCCCAGACTCTCCAGCAGAATAACAAGCAACAGCACACAAATCATTACAAGAACATCATAATTCCAATAGCAGGAAAATGTTTCCAGCAGCTCGGTCTTGCAGTTTTCTTGGCAATCTGCAGATCATTCCTGTGGTTCTTTCCTGCACCCAATGACCAAATATTAATCCTGACGATCAGAAGTATAAAGATCTACCTACAAAATGTATCTATTGCTTCTCTACTTTTAAGCCAAATACTGCTTTACACAACCCACTCCTTCTTGCGAGACCTCCTCACTGAAAGCTCCTATGGGAATGGTGTGCTACTTTTCAGGTTAAGGTGAATTTTGTTTGTTTAGGGTGCATCAAGCACAGCATGGCCAGCTGGTCCAGGGTGGGGGTTGTCCCACTCCACACTGTGCTGGTGGGGCCTCACCTCAGGTCCTGAGGGCAGTTTTGGGTGCCACAATATGGGAGCGATGTGAAATTGCTGGAGTGTCCAGAGGAGGGCAATGAGGATGGGGAAGGGTCTGGAAGGGAAGTCTTATGAGGAGAGGCTGAAGTCCCTTGGTTTGTCCAGCCTGAAGAGGAAGAACCTGAGGGGAGACCTCATTGTGGTCTGTGGCTTCCTGATGAGGGGGAGCAAAGGAGCAGGCACCGATCTCCTCTCTTTGGGGACCAGTGGCAGAACCCAAGGGAATGGTAGGAAGCTGCAACAGGGGAGGTTTAGGTTGGATGCTAGGGAGAGGTTCTGTACTGAGAGCATGGTTGGTCACTGGAACAGGCTCTCCAAGAAAGTGGTCACAGCACTGAGCTTGGCTGAGGCAAGAAGTGTCTGGACAATGCTTCAGGTCCCTGATGCCTGAGCTCTTCCCAGAGTGTCTGCTCTCCAGGGCAGGCCAACATGTCCTGTCCCCTCCTGTGCTTCCAACTGGGCTTTAAACAATACTCCCAAGATGATCAAATGACCACATCACTTGGTGTTATCATCTCGTCTTTATCATTTCTTAACTCTTCAGTCTACGTTATCCATAGATTTTATCTTCCAGGAGCAAGACGTCCGGACACAACATGGGAGTTGAGAATCTGAACATATATAGTCCTTGTTCTTGTAATTTTATGTTACACAGCCT
Source organism: Gallinula chloropus (assembly GCF_964237585.1). Taxonomy (NCBI): domain Eukaryota; kingdom Metazoa; phylum Chordata; class Aves; order Gruiformes; family Rallidae; genus Gallinula; species Gallinula chloropus. The sequence continues at coordinate 114,877,958 of NC_140087.1, read as the reverse complement.
AGAGCCGTTACTTAAGTCTTCCTGAAAAGGTCTTCTAACCTGCACTATGCTGCAATAATGCTATTTTCCCAGCAGTTCAGAATAAGTGAAAGTTTACAGCATTTGGAATTGAAGAACAGTATAAATAAATGCTAAATATATTTATTTCCATAAATAAATAATGAGTATCTAGGTCACTGCAGCATCTGATTTATTTTATTTGCATCACACTATCCAGTAAGTTCTTTGTAATAATAACATCAGGTCAGATGAAGCAGTTTTGTTGCACAAATTCTTAGATAGAAAAATGAACAGTAAAAACATCTGCTTATACCGGCTGAGGGGGGAGCTGGTACCAAACTCACACAGAAACTTGAAGCCACTGAAGAGAGATGTTACTTAGAAGTGACATAAACCAGTGCACCTATCAACACTGTTGCTTATTCACCTGGGTAGGAATTAAAAAAAAATAAATCTGACTATTATGACTAAATAATTAAAGGGTCACCTGGTTCACCAGAGAGCTGCTGGCATGAGATGAAGAAAACTCTTCCTCAGGTACAAAGATAGCAGTATGATGATTAAAAAAAACCCCAAATCCCCCCCCATGGTCATTATCCTTGACAAAAGGTTGAACCAATTCTCCTAAGAAGGTGCATTTTTGTTGGTTTTGTTGCCCGTCTTTTAGGAGTGAGCACCTCCAGCAAGAGCATACATTGAGGACCACACAGCCACGTTGTGGATGCTGACCACAAAATAAACATTCCTCTTAATCCAAAAGGACCACCTTGTTTTTCTCTAGCAGGATTTGATGTGTGATTTGACTTGATGATTTGAGGATTCACCAACATTTACTTCGGTTCTTCTTTTTTGTATTTTTGTGGCTGTTGGATACTTTCGTTGAGAGAGCTTATTTCACATTGGCCAGAAGACCACGTAGAAATGGCAGCTCTACACTGAACACAGCAAAAAGCAGAGACACGGGTGCTGGGAAAGACGCCGTGCTGAAAACAAAATTTTTTCTTGTAATAGAGGTGAAGAAAACAAGGTTCTCCTCCAGTGGCAACAGAATAAAATCAGTACCTAAAGATAGCATCTCTGAAGGTTAGAAATTCCATAGGTATGAACCCTCTTCCTTTTGTTTTACAAACCTTTTGCAAAGCCAGGCAAAAAGGGAGACTGTAAACTGCAAGCTACGACTGCAAAATATCCTTTGTTATTCCTTGCCTTTGGAAAAATTTCTTTTTAAATCCACACGGTCTCCACCACTGTATGAAGCTATCTGGGTTTTTTTTTTTCTTTGTATGTGTGTCTGTTTGGATGGTGGCTGTCAATTGAATGCCCTTCTTCTTCCGAGCTCGAGGATCTCCATTAACTGTATTAGTGTACTTCTTGACAAGGCAACCAGAGAGAACCAAATCACATATCCCCCACCCACCCACGCACTTGAGTATATCTGACATTTAATTCAGCGGAGAGCAGAGGCACACATGCACATAAGTCAATAGCTAGCAGTTTTTGCCACACGATCCAAGACACCATGCCCCCAGCAATTCTACTATCAAGATGAGACTGACAGGCAATTACGTCAACAACAGGCAGGAAAAAAGCCGGTGACTAAACCATGCGTTAAGAAGTTTACTTAAAACCCACCACCTTCTTCACCAGCAAATTCACTTCTTTGTCCAGTTACCGTATTTCATGATATTTCCAGTAAAAAGTAAAAGCCAGGGCTGAACGTCACAGGTCTTTTTTTTTTCCTATGCATTGCATTAAATATACACTGCTTGTTTCGACATGTCATTTTTGGCTGGGTACAAAGATATTTGACAGCAACAAGATGTGCAGAAAAACCGGAGGGGATAACTATCTAATAAATGAGTATTCAACTGCTGGTGCTTGCTATTGTTTAAAATTAGAAACAATATAAAATGTTCTCATAAATAGCTGCTGGGTGAGGTAAGAAATGGTTTGTGAACAGGCTAGCTAATTTTTTAATATATTTTTGGATCCAGAGTTTATGCTTTGTCTAGACTATTTTTGTCAAGGCTCATAATCATAATAGTAACACTTTAAACATATTTTATACTCCTAAGAAAAACTTCTCTTACAAAGTGTGTCCCGAGCCAGCGTAATCATCACATTCCTGGGCAGAGAACATGACACAGGGCAGCATAAACCATCTTGAGGAACGGCAGTGACAGAGCCCAGTGGAAACCACACGCAAACAGCAAGGAGGACAGCAGTCACCGTAATCACAGCTGTAATGAGCATTTCCTTCCTAACCCAGTCGTTACCACTTCTGAAATACCGATTTTTGGCTAAAATTTTTCAGATGTGGATTCTTTTAGATTTTATTTTCTTAAGAATAAACAAACAAACCAACCCCTTTCTGTTGGGGAGACAGGAGGAAGAAGAAAGATCCGGACCCACTGCTTACAGATACCAGTATCAATAGTTACAATCAATTTGTATGTTTTCCCCTTTAAAAGTTTTCCTCAGCATACATATGCATACATTTTTTGCTCAAATAGCTTTAGGTGCCTTTAAACAGCACCAGGGAAGACAAAGAAGGTTTTTACTGTGGTTTTCAGACTTGGGGAACACTCAGTGCTGGCTGTACTTAAGTCACTGCCCCGGCTAAGCCTTGTCTAATTAATTACAGATCCACCCACCTCAGTTTTGGGGCTGATTTTTCAGGTAGTACAAAGCTCCCTGCTGCCGCATCTAGAAGTCAGTTCTTTAGCAGATATCCTTAAAGCTCTCCCAGATACATCTACCCTATGTTGGAGCCATACAACTGCAATGTAGGCATAACCAACAATAGAAAGATCGTATGATTTGTGTACCTCAGAACAGAAGTTCAAGAGGAGGCATACTGCATGCTGCTACCACTGAAAATCACTCTGTACAGCCAATTCAGCTGACATACTATCTTGTGAAGGTGGTAAAGTCAATGAGACAGGCCTTCCCCCACTCTCTACTCAAGACGTAATCACTGGAGTAGCCGTGTGTCTTTAATCTCGACTAGAAAGGAAACGTGTGTTCCTGTTTGTCACATAGAATCAAAGGATTTTATTGTGCAGCCAAAAGGAACAAAAACTCTCTTAGAGGGAAAAAAACCCACCCTACTAAAGAGAAAGGAGAGAAGAGGGAGAAACCCATCGCTGTTACTGGATGAACTGATAAATTCAAAGCAAAAAGGAGATCAAATTGGTATTAAGGGAGAGCTGTAGAAAAGGCTATAAGCTAAAGAAGAGAAATTGAGCAACCAGAGGAATATAAAAATCCCATGACAAATCTGAGATGAGATCTAGTGATATGGCAGAGCAAACAAAGTGCCTATCACAGGCCTCAAAGACTGCATCCCTGTGTATGTGCTGCAAGTTATGCCAAAACACAGACAGTCCTCTTGGTTTCAGAGAAGGGTTGGGCATGGTACTCTGGAGCCAAGCATGAGGATCATACACACACCCAACCCTTTCCTCCATAATTTCCTTTCATGGCAAGATGGGCTTGGGAGAGTAGAAGAGGAAAGAGAGTAATGAAACAATACTGATTGCCCTTCTGAGGGGTACATCAGGCAGCTCTCCTAGGCCTCTAAGGCAAAACATGCAATGTAACAGGCGAGGCAGGCTGTTGGGAATCAGTTCTTCCCCAGCTTTCTTACAGGCACCTCCCAGGTATTGGAAGGCCACTATAAGGTCCCCTTGCAGCCTTCTCTTCCCCAAGATGAAAACAGCTTGTTCAACAATAAAATTTGAGAAAGCTTTTCTGCAAAACATGACTGTCTTTGGGAGTAAAATGTGGGGCACCTACACTGATGACTACACCCAGCTTCCAAATTTACCCCAATCACTTTAGCCATGTAGTAATCCTCCTACCTCCTTTGTTTAAAATCGCCTTCCACCAAGTACATGTTTTTCACCACATCTCTTATGCAAGCGCATTTGTTCCTTGTTTCCACAGCTTCTACCCAAACGCACAGAGGCAAGAAAAAGACCAGAGGCATTTGAGATAGCAGCGCACTAACTACAGGCCTCTTACCAGGTTCAAACAGATCAATGCTGCAGATTTATTAAACTTAAGTGATTAACATTTCATTTTATGCTCGATACACTTAAACACAGCCCTTCTTCCCCCCAAGCCCAAAACACTCACTGTTCTGCAGAAGAAGTGTTTCCTATTCATGTTCCTCTAAATGACAGTCCGGCTCGAGCCTTAGAGCAGTTTTTTCCCCCGCTCTCCACACTTATCTAGTCAAGGTCTCCTTAAAACACCCGTCCTCACAGATATAAATATAAGGAAAAACAGGCTTTCAGCCAGTCTGAAGCTGGAGAATCAGATTTCTTAGACTATTAGTCAACTTCATTAAGTGACTTAAAAAATAAAGGTCAAGCTTTTAATTTAAATTTTTCCCGGGTAAGCGTTTGTTTCTAAATTTACCTTTTAAATAGTATTAGAGAAATATGATAGGCAAGGGAGGTTGGGAGAGGGAGCAATGGAAGTGGATACACAGTCATCAGGGAAATGGAAGAGAAGAAGAACCTAAGAGTCCAAAACATTAAAATAAGCAGCTACAGAGCCTTACGTGTTTTCAGACTGGATGAGCAGAAGCACGGATAAAATAGCCTATTAGAGAGCTTCAAAAGCAGTTAAGTGCATGTAAAGCCTAAGTATTTTATGAGATCCACACAAAAAAAGATGAGGAAGAAGAGAGAGATTTGCTGTAATCAGATCTAGCATGAAGAACTGTAACTGATAAAGAAGTAGATGTCTAAGTACCTAAGCGTGAATGATTTGAGATACACACTGCAGGGAAAACGTTACTGGGTGCCGTTTTATCAGAGCAGACTGACACGACAACCACCTCTTCCTGAGGCACTGAACTGAAGACATCATTTATGAGTATTTTATGCACCAAAATCACACTGAAATATAGCAATATTGCCATAGATTCTGCACATAACTCCACAGTAATGTCGTATGCGCACACGCATCACACGCAAATAAATTGTGTAATTAAGGAAATCTTACAAGTAAAATAGGGTGCCAGCAGACCTGGCAGCTCCAGGAGCTGCTCTTCAGTTCAGGAGTGCGACAAACAAAATGTTTTATTTGAGCTCAACATTATTTATAACCCACAAAGACTTTCTGAGGCACATACGGAATCACTGTTATAAGCCTACATGGATCTGACTAATCCATTTTCACAATTTTTATTTAACTTCTTTTTTTTTTTTCTTTTCCATTTGGTTGACTTCACTGAAAGACTTCTTTGTTAGAGGAAGGCAGTAGGAATCCAATCAAGAGATTCTGCAAAGCTGAACTACAAGCAGCTGTGTGGAAAGATAAGACCCAGAAATATTTGAGGGGCAAGGAAACAACTTTATTATCAAGCAAGGTCTACTTTTGTAAACCCCTGATTTAGTCTTGTAAACAGTTGTAAAGCTCTTGTAAAATCCAAGACAAGGCAGAGAGACTTGAGCTGCTTTGCTACAATCAGATCTTCAAAAAAAAAAAAAAAGCGGGGGGTGGGGAAGGCACCCAAATCCTAACCCTGTAAGTGATAAAGGAGCAGTAGATTTAGAAGATTATATAGGATTTAATTTTCCAAATATATGCTGGAGGAGGCAAAGCTTTGGGATATATTAAAAAAAAACCCCAACAGAGCAGTAACACAAAAGTGTCTTCTCAGGCTAGTGTTCACTATGCAAGAAGCATGAATAAGACTTTTGCTTCTCTGTCTCAAAACATTGAAGAAAAGTGTGTACACTTATTATTTATGGGTACTTAAGCTTCTTCTCTTTAGGTAAGTAAAAAGATAAATTAGATTATCCAACTGGGAAAAAACCCAAACAACCCAGCCACAGTGAGAGTGAAACCATAACCTTACCAGTCTGGTCTCCTTCTCATGGATCTGGGAGAATATCATCTTCCTAAACAAGGGAAAACACCTGTTTGTGTCTGATTTGTTACTATGCTTCTTGGAAATTTATCTTCAATATGAGTATTTCCTATATTTTGTCATTTGCTTTCAAATGCTAATTCCTTTACAACCTGAGTAGAGTAGATAACACATCCTGCAATTCACTGATCCTGGGCACTGGTGGGGTGAGAGAAATTCACAGAGGTCCAGCGGCACCTGCAGTCCTGCCGCTCAAGCTGTCGGAAGAGAAGATAAGACCAGTACTTGAACCCTGCTACATGTCAAATTTGGACACACACAGAGTTATAAGGTTTACATCAGGCACAGTGGTTTCCTTCTGGAGAAGCCTTCCCCATAATCCAGGTGTCTTGGGAGTATTTTGAAAGGCCTTCATCCACAACCTCAGATGCACTTATTGTCAATTAAAAATCAGTTGAAAATATGTTGAAATATACTAGCTTGGGATATGTATCTGGAGAAAATTCCTAACTCCATTCCTCTCTCTTCAGGAATTTATCAGAAAGATCTCCCAGTTGGTCTGGTTCTCCTCCTCGGCTCATCGCAAACCAACCCTTCCAGACTCAACCCTCTCCACCCTCCATTCCCAAAAATCAATTCTAGTTGCCATTTGCTTCAGATTCTTGGGCTTCCCAAGGTCCTTCTGCAGCAATACGACTGGAATTATTTTGCACAGCAGTTTTCTAAAAGAAAATCCACTGGAACTTTACACAAAGGCATAACAACCTTCTCAGATGTCTCTACAGGGTCCCAGGTAGCCAACACCATAACCCTGACTTGTTAAAATCGGGGAAGAGAGAAAAACATAATGTTCCTCTGTAACACTCCTGCTTGCAAAACGCTGCCCAAAACATTGACTTCCCTAATTAAATTATCTCATTAGCATGAAAAGCAAACAAAAGAAAACCAAATGCCAAAAGCTGCTATGTTAAAGGCCAGTTCGTGGAGGGTTTGTGCAGAAAGATTCACACGGCAGAGCTGGTGGCCAGCACCCCGGGTCCCAGTACAGGGGCTGGCTGAATCTCAACTGGTGGCCAGGGTCCAAAGGTGCCAGCCGGGGAGAGTCTGAGGAGGGAAGATGGGGACATGACTAGATTTCTTCTGGGGAAACAGACCATCTTCTCAAAATGCATTAAGTGGTTGCCAGCACCTGACATACCTAATCTCGCCTAAGACTTCATAGTTAATAAAGCAGAAATGTAGAATAAGCTACTGTCAGTGTTGCCAAATGTCACAAATTAAATCTCACAAAATTTAATTAACTGGATCTTGGCTCTTTTGGGGCTGGTTTCTTGGGGGGGAGGGAGGAGGAGGGGACTAGGTCTTCAAATTACACTTGGACAAGGCAGGAGAAATTTCCTTTGATTTACTGCCGTTCTCAATTTTCCAGCCCTTGGGGAAGACTGATCAATCACTCAAAACTATTAGAGGAGAAAGCTCTCTGCCAAGAAAAGGGTTAAATGTAGGAAATTTTACAGAAGAAGCTCTCTGGCTCATCCATATTCCTGCAAAACTGTATAATAAAGAAACTGTACTTCAAATTTCCTTCTCAGAGGATATTTTGGGGTCATTGCTCACATACCAAAAACTGCAGCTAGAAACAGGGGAAGTAGTAAATTTTCTCTTCCAGGGCTGTTGCCCTCTGACCACACAGAGGTTTCTGACATTTTGTTAGCAGGAGACATATATCACTCCCCCACATCAAGACCACACTTACAGCATGACACAGTCACTAAGCATCTGGTACATAAAAAGAGCTTATTAGATGCAAAATGCCTCAGAAAAAACTGAAGAAACATTAAATCTGCTGAACATTAGACTAACACAGTCCATATCAACATGCATTCAAGTGCCTTCAGCATTTTAACATGATGTGCTTCACATTGTCTGAGGTAGGAAAGTGCAGTTATCCTGGTTTGGCAGTAAGAAACTGAGTTTCCAAAGACTACGTGAGATCCCTACGTTGAGGGGAATAGCTACAGTTCTCCCAATCTCCAGTGCCCTAAATGCAGAACCTAACCTCCACCTCCAAATCCTCAAAAGCCACCTCACTCTTCATTTGAGGAGCCACACATATTGTGGTTGCTCTTCTGGAAGGTGTGAAGGGCCTGGAGATGGGAGTTTTTCTGCATATTTCCACGAGACACTTGTCTGCTTCGTTGCATGCTACCAGTGCATCAGTACCAGGGCGTCCCTTTACAGGCTGGAAATACTGGACTTCTAGCTCAGCCGGCAGACACTCTGGGCTTTCCAATGTTCCCTTCCTGGTGCATGTCACCAAAGCTGGCCAGACCCCACGCTATCGGTCCGTCTGCAGTCACGGCTCATCACCTCTGTGTGGCCTAACCATGCTTCATGAAATGGCTTTTATAATTTTATTTCCAGTTGGGTCAATAGAGTAAGTATAATTTGCCACCGCTTGTTAGCTCTGTTTTGGTTGGTTTTGAGAGCTGATGCTTCAAGCATTCGAGGGACAGTGCCACCACATGATACATACCCAGCATTGAAGTTTACTGATTCACAGCTTGCTCCTGTGCCTCTTAAAAGCTATTCCTGTCATCACTTCTTCCACCACCCTTACTTAAAATTGTCACTAGAGACTCGTTTGGTTTGTTCAGGCTGGAGAATGGAAGGCTGAGGTGAGGCCCCATCCCCATCTGTGGCTTCCTAAGAAGAGGGAGCAATGGGGCAGGCACTGATCTCTCTTTGGTGACCAGGGATAGAACCCAAGGGAATGGCATGAAGCTGCAACACGGAAGTTCTAGGTTGAATGTTAGGAAGAGGTTCTGTACTGAGAGGGGGGAGTGTCGGGCACTGGAACAGGCTCCCCAGGGAAGTGGTCACAGCACCAAGCTGGGCTGAGGTCAAGCGTTTAGACGATGCCCTCAGTCCCATGCTCTATCTTGGCTGTCCCTGTGTGGACCCACGAGTTGGACTCGATGATTGTTACGAGTCCCTTCCATATTCTATGGTTCTGTGTTTTATCTTTTCAACTGTCAGATGAAGACTGTTTGCTGAATGCAATAAATCAGCACCCTACCTTTCTTAGGCCAGAGGTCTGAAGCTTTTAATTAGCTGTTTTAGAAATAACATGATCAAATAAAGATCATCTCATTTCTCAAAAGCATGAACCACTCACCATATCCCTCTTGAGATACATTAGGTAATGTAAAACCTTTAAAAATTACAGAGAGTAATCAAATCATGTTTGGTAAGCACTGACTTAAACAGGTATTTAAGAATACCAAGAATCCAGTGAAGATTTAGAACTCTTTAGACTTACAAGCACCGGCTAAAATGTTTGCGTTTTATCCTGAACAGCAATCATTTATTTTCGTTCCACCAATGCTGTCAAAAACTCTATATGCAGTCTTGTACCAGGGTTCTTATATACATGCCAAATGCCTGTATAGCAAACATCTGGCTTGACTTCTGTTCCACGGATCTGCCAAAGCCAGAGTCCATCAGTTGTTTTTTTTCTTGTGGCTTTTATTTTTTTTCCCCCTCTCTCTGCTGTGCCTCAGGTCGTTTTTCTTAAAATGAAATCATTAAAACAGGCAGAAAGAGCAGAGGAAGGAGGAGTACGAGGAAAAGCTGTAGCATCTGAGTAATCTTCCAGTGGGACTAATTTTACTAAGTATTTGTGCTACTGCTACCAGTCAATCACTACGAGTATTATTGAGAAACTAAAAAAAAAAACAAACCCAAACCAAACCCCCAAATTAAACTGCATTTAGCAAGGGATATTGGCACAGAGAGAAGGAGAAACACATATGCTCTTCCGTAAACTAGAAGCTCGGTTTACTCAAACGTCCTCAATATCAATACAAAATGTATTAACGTAAAAAAAATAATATATATATATATATGTATAACTTGCTGCTCCCTTATTTTGCATTCATTTTCCATCCGTGCTTCTTCGAGGCAGCAGATCCGAATGGCGCATTGCCTTCCCCTCAGGCCAAGTGTAATAAACAGGCAGGTGTAATATAAGGCTGCGGTGTCTCGGCTCTCCTCCCAAACAATTGATCTCCCAGGCCTACGGTGTAATTCAGTATCGGTAGCTCTCTTCACATGCCTCATTCCTGATCGGTCAATTATTTCAAATCGGGCAGAATTAAAGTGTTATTTTTGTGAGGAGGGGGGGGGGGGGTGATATTCACCAGTGACCAAAGCGAAACTAATAAACTAATTTCCCTTTACTGCCTTGGGCAAAACAGAAAAATCCAAGTCTCTGAAAGAAGCAGCTGTTTCATCAGTCTGTTGCCCAAACGCGCTCACAATTTACTATCTTTAAATTCAATTGTGGCTCACAGGACAATTTTGGAAACGAAACATAACAAAAAGAAAACGGCAAAAAAGAAGGAACCAGTGAGGGTATATGGCTCCTAAAGACAGAGCCGTGCAGCCTGCTCTTCCCTAGAGGAAGGGAGCAGCGCTCTCACGCTCTTTGAAACAGAGCCTTATTCCTGCTGCCAGTAGCAAATTTATCCAGTAGATGTCAACACCAGCAAAAAATATGTGTAAAACCAACCTTAACAGCAACGGTAGTCACTTCAATTTACAGGAGTGCATCAGAAGATAGTTTAATATTTGGAAGCATCGCATATGTATTCTCTACCATCCCATTCCCTGTGTCTTCTAGTATAGATCCAGCTTGGCCCATCTGTCAATAAACGTATGTGGAGCAAAATAATTTCTGGGGTGTTTTTTTCTTTTTTCTTTTAGAATAATTTTGTCTGGTTTGCTGAAAAATGGAAAAATCGCTCGTGAGCGCGTGATTATTTCCAGATTAGAGAGGAGGAAATTTTTCAGTGGAGAAGCAGGGAAGGGGTGGGGGGAAATACTATGCAGTGCAAAGTGACAACTACAAGCAAAATCTTCATAGTTACTAAATAAAATCTGAAGAGGTCTGTTCCCTTCTGACCTTTTGCTGCATGGTTAAGCAATGCAATCATTTCATGGATTTCGCTCCTTCCTCAAGATGCTTCTCAGCCTACAACAGTGACCTGAGATTCCCACGCTGACCCCAGGTCAACAGATACTTGTTGTTCCTGTAAGGTTTTCTTTTCTTTTTAGCAATACACCAAGGACAGTCTGTTGTAAGCCTTTTAGCGTTATTATCATTCAAAAGCCTGAATTTGCTGACAAGTTTTAACCATGCGAGGAAAAAAAAACCCCAACCAAGGCCACTGCTGTTGACACGCTTAAATCTACTATTAAGATCTGACTGTTTGAACAGCTTGTGTGTAGAATCTGAAGTACAGATTTCTGTTTCCTTTTTGTTTATTTTTAGATAAACCTTGTGTTTCTACTCTGCAATGTTTGCATTTGGCTGCTGAGCATGCAGTAATCACATACATTATATGCATTGCTTTGAGACACTTTGCATCACAGCCCATCAGGGTTTGGGTATGGGTTTTTTTTTTTGGGGGTAGATGAAAAGAGAAGGGAAATAACAGATCATTTTCCTGATTGATTAATCTTTCCTCACATTGCCATTTCCCCATAAACACGAGGAGGGAAACCAAAAGTATGTTGTGACATCTAATAGCGAGACATTGAAGCAAATTATTTTATTACTGCTACAAAACTTACTGAGGGGCTTGTTTTCAAAGATATCTAAAACATGGCAAGGAGACACAAATGAATATATTACAGGCACTTATCACATTGAGCAGTTATTCCCCACGTGTAAACCTCACAGATCTTAAGAGAAGCATATATCGAGCGTAACAGCAACGATGTAGCTGTAGCTTATCTAATCAGTTTGGCCAGCAATTCAGGCTCTCCAAGAGAGCAAAAACAGCGGTCAAAAGCTGAGACTGCGAATTATCATCATTTAAGCAGTTTTCAGGCGTCAAGAGAAGCAGGCACGCGAAGATCAGGCCAAGGTACCGCACTCCCAGTAAATAATCCTAACAGAAGATGGCATGTGAGAGAATAAAGTCGCAGCTCTAAATGCTGGGGAAGGGCATCGGATGCAAAATCCAGCCCCGTGTGACACAAGACGAAGCCACGTCCTGCTCCAGAGCTCTGGGTGCATGCACATACTACCCAAGTCAGAGCCATAAATAGTTTGGAGATAAGACGTGTATCTTATGAGGCACACCGGAGTTTCGCAGCCCGGTATGAGCAATTCTTTTAATTACCGTCAGCGTTTTCTCTGACTCCCTGTCTCAAAGAAGCAGTGGAAACTTTTGATTTGCTGTGACACCTTGATTGCCGTGAGGATGAGTCACGACGTCATTTTCGTTAGTCCTACGGAATTTATAGATTTTTTTTTTAAGGCCAAAAAGCACAGGAGGCTGTTAGGATTGCTCAGCTCCAACGCTGTGAACAGCACAGCCCTGCCGCCTCATCCAGCAGCCTGCCAGTCTGACACAAATGGGGACTGGGCAAGTCATGTGTCTAGGCTTGCCCATGAACACCTGAGCAGCTCCCTCCCCAAAAGAGAATTAAATCAATGATTTTTTTGCGATGAACTAACATCCCTTTCTCATCAACGTATTTTCTCCTAGTAGGAAGTGTGGAGGCTGTGGGATGGTGTCTGCAGGGGGAGGCAGGGGCTGCCCCGTGCCACTCACAGCCTGTTCTGTGCCAGCCCCAGCGTGGGACACAGCTAAACCTGTCAGCTGAACTGCTGGGGCCTTTGAGAAACAGTTCTAAGAAAGGGCAGAACCACTGCACAGGCCATGAGGAAGGAGGAAAGAAGTGTGAAGAACAGCTCTGTCAACACCGAGGTCAGAGAGGGAGGATGGGGAGAAGATGCTCAAGGTGCCAGAGCAGGGAGAGAACCACAATGGATGCAGATACCGACGCTGCAGCTCCTGGAGGACCTCATGGTCATCTCCTCATGGAGAGGAGCTCATGCTGGAGCAGCAGCTGTGGCCCTTGAGGGACAGGCTAAATCTGAAGTACTCTGTCGCCAGGGAGGGACCCACACTGGAGCAGCAGAGAAGCAGGAGGAAGGAGCAGCAGAGAGGGGCTGTGATGGACTGACTGCAGCCCCCATTCCCTATCTTCTCATTGGGGAGCAGGGAGGTAGAAGAATTGGGAATAAAGGAGTGAAATTGAGCCTGGGAAGAAATAGGGACTGGAGGAAGTTGATGCAACTTTTCTCTTTGTTTCTCGGCATCCAACTCTATTTTAACTGGCAATAAACTACATTCCCCTGACTTGAATCTGTTTTGTCTGTGATGGCAAGAGATCTCCCTGCCTGTATCTTGACCCATGTGTTTTTTCCTATCGAGGAGGAGGACAGAGAGAGCCTGAGTGCAGGTCTGGATGCTGGCCATGGCCAACCCAACACAGTGAGCAAAGACCTGTAGCAAAAAAAGAACTGGGTTTTTTTTCTTCCCTTCCAGGATGTCCCAAAGCAGTTCAGACACCCTTCTCTGTAGAAGTAGGGACAAGGGAAAGAAAGGATAAAATATTTTGGTATCTGCTTGGCATGATCTTCACAGATGAAGTACTCTACCAATTGCTTTCCCAAATAAAATACGTATCCATTGCAATTCCTTGATCTTCTAGGTAAGCAAACAACCTGTGAAGATGGACCAGACATACACTTTGAAATAATGCCTGCCTATAACTCGATGTCTTATTTCCCAGTGTTCACATAATGGCCCCATTACATGCTTGATCACTGTGACCAGGGAAAACAGAATAATTAATTTAAAAGTTTCCTTTCCTTTTTTTTTTCTTTGTTAGCAGAAAAGTCTAATCCATCCTACCATTTTCTGAAGGTTATCTGCAGTGGTCCCCAATACTGCCTCAGCTAATTCTTTAGAGACAGCCTCTCTGGTGTATTTAATTCAAAATTCTTACTACCCACTTTCACAAGCTGCCCTTTTTTCTCTAGCTTTGGTCTTCATTCCTGAAGTTACAGTTTCTAGCAAAATTTTCCTACACGAGGTTATCCAGATCCTCGTATTTTAATATAATGATAAGCATTTATGTGACACTCTTCACCTTCAAAGCACTTTACAAACATTAAATATTTAATGCTCATGGCATCCCTCTTGCTCTCAACCCCATTTTACAGGTAGGGTAACAGACTCACAGGTTAAGTGATTTTATTTCAAGTCACATCACAAGTTACTGAGGGATGTGAGACCAGAATATATGAGCTTAGCCTTTCTGCACTCAAAATTAGGCAAGCCTTGTTCTTTCACTTAAATAATAACAATAATAATGAAAAGTCTTGCTCTTATTTAGGGAAAATTATCCATCTCTTTGGCGGTGCTGAACGCCACTCCCAAAAGAAAACCCACCCCAAAATGACCTAGGAGGGCAGCCGCCAGCTTTGTAACCCATCTCTTCCCTTTCCAGTGTTCTAGAGGGAAAGCCACAAATGTATGTTATCCAAAAAAGACTATTTTTAAGCATTTATATACAGCCCCTCATATATATACATACATATATAAAAAATAAATATATATATATTCTCAATCACTGCCTAACCTGTGAACAGAGACCTTCCAGCCAGAAAAGAATTTGCAATTTAAAAACTGAAGTACGTTTCAAAATGGCATCACTAAAGAGCTTTAGTATTTGATAAGAAGATTACAGTATATTCAGTTGCACGCTGCAAAAGCCTTTTAAAATAAAGCATGGGAATAGTGAAGCCAGGCGTTTGCAACGAGATAACAAGAAGCTAATCGGGCAGTGGAAAAGGTGCACCCTGCCACAGAGCACGGTCCAGAGCTGGTCAGGTTTTGGAACTCAAATAATAAGTGGGGTTTTTTGAGGGTTTTTTTTTAGCTTTAACATTTTTCATAATGCAAGTGGGAGGTCTAAACACAGCCTGTATGCAACATTAACTGTATTTCCCTTTAACAGGCTTCCGTGGGAACAAATGCTCAGTGTCAGGCTGGTACTATACGTCCATTTAATTGAGCTGAGAGAACTCTCCTGCCCCCCGAAGAAAGCTCATCTCTTCTCTCCGTGGATGTGACTATAGAGCTAGCAGATAATATCTGGCCCTCGCTCATTATTTATACAACCACCTAATTATCTCCCAGAGACTCCCCGTTTTGTAGAAGTTTCTTTTTGGAAACATCACCCGTTGGCTGAATGGAAAGGCGAAGCCGGCTCGAGATACCGCGACAGAGAGCGCTGTATCCGCTGACAGCCAACAGTAGAGTAGCATCCCTTGGAATAATGTGTGGGAAGCAGCATGGGAGCTGGCAGTACTGCTCACAAGAGAGATGTGCTCCTGGCGTTACGCGTGGGTCTGTTTAAGATTTCTCCTAGGAAATGCAGACATGCAAGATCAACAGTACAAAACCCCACTTAAGAGTTTAAGAGAAACATGGCATAGGCAGGAGCCAAAGATGAACAAAAAGTATTGCTATATATTGCACAATTTCCTCCTCTGTGCCACTGGGTTCTGTCTTACCACTTACATTGCTCCAATGCCATCACATCCAAACCCCTTGATACCCGTTTAAATGTGACAAAATCGTCTGAGGTCAAGAACTATTGTTATTCCTGCTCTCCAGCTGATGAACTGAGGACAGAGAGAATACGGACCAAAGCTAGAAGCCCTCACATAGGGAAAACAGAGCTCAGACACTATAGCCAATTTAAACACGTACAAAAACCCTCAAGGCTTATGCACTTCAGAGTCTGTAAGAATCAGAGTCACAGACTGGTTTGGGTTGGAAGGGACCTCAAAGATCATCTAGTTCCAACACCCTGCCATGGGCAACGACAGCCTCCACTAGCCCAGGGTGCCCAAAGCCCCATCCAACCTGGCCTTGAACCCTGCCAGGGATCCAGGGGCAGCCACAGCTTCTGTGGGCACCCTGTGCCAGGGCATCACCACCCTCACTGGGAAGGATTTCTTCTTAATGTCTCATCTAAATCTCTCCTTTTTTAGTTTAAATCCATTTCCCCTTGTCTTATCCCTCCATGCCCTTGTAACGAGTCCCTCTCCAGCTTTCCTGTAGCCCCTTCAGATACTGGAAGGCTGCTATAAGGAAACCACACTTTTGCTACCAAGGCAACATAGGTGCCCAACATCCTGTTGTTTCATAAGCCAAAAGGCACATCATTTGGGCATTTATCACTGCAGGAACATTGTAAATTCCCAAATGAGAGATACCACTGCCCAAATCCTGTGGTGTCATGTCATGAGCTCCTCCAACACACATGGATGCTCCAAGTTGAGCACCAAAGGGAGGTAATACAGTGTGACTTCTCCTGCCAAGGGACTCAGTGTCCAGCTTCAGCTCCCTGAGTAATTAAAGCATGGGGCATTGATGAAATCTGCTGGGCTCAGGTTTCCATGCTAGGAGTGGATGTGGATGCACCTGGCATGGCTACATTCAGCACAGCATTGGGCCTGGAGCTCTCTTTTAGGTGGTACTGTCTGTATTCTAACTCCAGCTTCAGGCTAAAGGCAAAGGGTGGGTATAATCCTCTGCTCTCTTGAGATGTCCTGTTTGACTCTGCGATCAGCTCAACAGAACACCGGAGCTCACTGGAGAGAGATAAGAAAAAACAGGAGGGACGTGCCAATTTAGCACCGTGCCCCCACCGCTCTGGTAAAGGAGCTTTTGGGCAGCCTAAGCCAGCCCCTGCATCTCAAAGCCCATGAGGGTTCGGCACTGGTGTTTCCGCTGCCACCACTCCTTGGGACTGCAGCCACCACAATTTACCAAGCGTGTCATCATCTTCCTCAGGCACTCACGTGCTCAGCCACCGCGTGAAGCACATGCT
The DNA here is from genome assembly GCF_964237585.1 of Gallinula chloropus. Lineage (NCBI taxonomy): Eukaryota > Metazoa > Chordata > Aves > Gruiformes > Rallidae > Gallinula > Gallinula chloropus. The sequence goes on along the minus strand of NC_140087.1, from coordinate 114,861,304 downwards.
TCTGCCTTCCTTTATTTCTTGTTTTGCCTTTTCATGTTTAAGATTATAGGATTTACAGAGACACTGGTAAAAACCTTTTGTAGCACTGCCACGAAACAGCCAAGCGGAGGCAACACACACGTATTATGAAGGCCATGTCATAATACGTAGCTTTTCTGTTATAAATTACATTGACCAGCTAAAGTACAGGTTACGGTACAATCTACCCAAGTCATGTTGTGTCAGTAATGTGCATAGGGAAGGAAAAAGAAACAACAATTTCTCAGTGGATTTCGGTTCACTTAGCAAAATGGCCAAGATTAAATTCCTTGGGGGGGGGGGGGAGCCAAATCTTATTCATGAAATCACCGTAGGTTTTTTAAATAAGAAATACAATGACGTGGTTGTCACAGCTATGGAATTATCAAATAACGTTGGATTCAAGCCCTGTTCAGGAATGTGCAAAACACGGTTTGCTGGTACCGTCTGCTTTTGCATCCCAAACCACTGGCACTAAGAAGAAGCCCAGAAAACTTGATTATTTTGCTTGCTTCCCATATGAGCCCTTTGATAGGTAACCGTGCCCATCCTGCCACCTTGCTCATGTCCAGCTTGTGGACAGCTCACGGCTCCTTGCTCTGGCAGGCACTGTGGGTCTCTCCAACTGGAAAGGCTCGAGGGCAGTTCAGACAAGGAGGTCCTGTGGTAGCTCAGAGGAGGATGTGGCGAGAAGGAGCAACAACTGGCCACCTTCAGACACAGCTAAGGCTCTGAGGCTTGGAGCAAACCCCCTTGAAGCCTTTCCCAGTTTTCTCCCCAACTAAGTAAGTACCCTTACTATGTATCCATTTTGCCTCATCGCCTCTCCTTCCACCACATGCCCCCATGCAGGCCCCTTTTCCTCTTTGCTTCATGTCACAGTAAGAATTCATCCAAGACCTTTCCCTGCCCCGAGAAGAGACTGACCCAAACAGGCAGTTTGCACAACTTTGTTTTCTTTACTTGGCTACTCTTAGCTGTTTGACCTTTCTTTTTCCATCTTAAAATCATTTGGTGAACAATGAACCCAATGTACCGACAGCTGGGCGAGCTGACACCATCACAAAGAAACGACTCGTATCATACTCTCAGATGTACAGGCGAAAATAGAGGTGAAGAAGCAGGTGGGAATTTAGTGGTGATGAAATGGAAGTGACAAACTTTTAATTTATTAAGTTTCTAAGCATAGTTTCATCCAAAAACCGGTGGGGGAAAAAGTTCCTTCCTAAATAAGGCATTTAGCAGAAATGTTTAAGAGAACCAGCAACCCCTTTCTCTCCCAATTCAGCTATCTGCTGCTAACACCTCACAGGAGACTTTAGTTTTGAACAATTAATTTTATTAGCTTAGAAGAGAAAATTTCAGCATCCAGCAGGAAAACCTGCCAATGGACCAATCATTTCTGTTTGTGGTGGAATTCATGGACTGAAATCCCCCAGCACAGTTTGTTCCAGGAGCATCCTTGCCTCATCCCAGTGCCTAGAATGGGCCAAAACCAGTGATTACAGTTTTGTAAGTAAAAACAAAGTATTGGCTCTTGACAGAACCATTTTAAGGACGGCGTACATTAGTTTCTTCTTTTCTGCACTGCCGCTGCATACCCACTGCTGGCAACACGACAACATGTAAGCACCGAACGTTGTGCTTAGTAGCTTAAGAGCTCCAAGACACATTTTCATTTTGCTCATTCTCTCTGGGCCAAAATGCGTTTCCCCCCCCCAAAATTAAATAAATCCCCTCTTCCCAAAACAAATACACCCCTAACCCCCTGCAGCTGTCTTCACATTTCAGGAAGAATTAAGAGTGGCACCACCCTCAGAGGAGGCAAAGGAGGGAATGCATCCTCAGGAGGTTTTTATTCTAGACAGAGAGGCTCTCCCTGAGACAGCTTTTTGCCAACTCATGGCGAGTTTGGAAAATGAAGGCAAAAGCCTCCCATTCGACTGAATTCAATGGGAAGGCAGCGCGGCGCACAGAGCACCGGGGCAATTTGCTTTTGGCAGCCTATTTTGCTAAGTAGGTGGGCTGCATTCAGAGCCAATTAGAGGCTGACGTTTTCTTCCTTAGGTACAATGCGCTGCGACACAGCTCGGACTATTCTTCCCTCCCCGCGTCTGTGTTTACTGTGGCTGTTCATTTTTACTGTTGGCAAGGGGGATGTTTAATAAAGCAGGCCATTCCCTAGCTACAAACACGGTATATCATCCTTCGGTGTATGTACACATATGGTATGAAATAGAACGCTGTTAAAAGTCAAAGCAACTCCTGCCAGAAATTTTTTGATGGTGGTGTCGTAAGGAAAAAAAAAATTTCAAAAATTAAAAAAGAATGCACTGGGGCACGATGCAATTCTCTGTTTGCTGGTATTGGTGGGGAAAGGGGAGTGACAGCATGGTGGGTAAAGATCGGAAGTTAAATGGGGATCATACGAGTGAAGAAAAAGAAGCGATATCCAGACTTCAGAATTCACCATTCCCAGTTCAAGGTCTAAGCTTTGTTTTGGCTTGTGCCGCTCTACAAACGGAGCCAAAGAGGTTCTTGATCCAGCTTTTTATTCCTGCAGTGCAAAGCTACGGGAATGTTAACTTATAGGGGCTGCTTTAGTCCCGTCTCTAATTAAGGTAGTTTATTTTTTCAAACATGCTACCTGAGACCTGCTGATGTTGCTTCAGGTCATGCAGCCATGCTTCAAACCGCTTTCTAATACACCTAATAGTGCCACAGCGATATGCTCAGCTTATTACTGTTACAGAAGCACCAGGGTCACGGTATTCTCTGCAAAATACTTCTGTAATGGAGTGGATTAATTTAATGAATGCCATTTACTGCAGCAGAAGTGACAATGATTTGATGTTTTGTTACAATTAAGACTCATTAGCCAGTGACTTTTTTCTTAGTTGTCTGACACCATAATAGATATAACACATATCAGATACAAAAGTTCTGAACTTCTTTCTAGTCATTTTTAATCAAGATGAAGGAAGTGAGAATGAAAGTCTTGGCATTCAGCAGCTTAAAAGCGGCCTGCTTGAGGGGTGTCACATACACCTCCCTGCACAAACTACGGGGAGAACACAAAACCGCACGCGGCTTCTAGGAAATCACTGGATGAGTCCCAGCATTTAAGCTTTCAACCAAAGAACTGGAAGCTTAATCCAAGGCATCCCCTCACCTGGCTGAGAGGCAAAAAGGCTTTTGAGAAGGCAGGCAGAGCCAGGTCCTGACACTTCGCTTTAATGAGATCCCAGATCTCCACTGAGACACTGATTACTGCATCCAATATGCTGCTTGTGGAGGGACTAATGTATCCAGCCACAGACCTGATGGAAAACTCGAATCCTGGCTTAGTAACCATCCCTTCTCTCTCAACCCGCGGTTCAATGCTGAAGAACGTACCCCACACGCTTCCACCATTGCAAACCTTTTGGTTCCCCATGAACACAACTACTCATTTGCTTTACACAAACCTCAGAAAGCTACACCGAACGCTCAGAAACCGAGATGGAATCCCACACTGAATGAAAAAACGCATTGCCAAGTAAAACCAGTATAGGTCAAACTCATGTCACTCCGGGTTACATTTCCAGACTACAAGATGTCCAAAGCCAAACCAGTACTTTTGCGATGCAGCATTCCCCGGCATTGTTTGTTGGGACACAGGATCGTTCCCAGCTGTACAACCTGCAAACCCATCTTACTCAGCAAAGAAATGAAGCTGCTGACCTAATCTAATTGTCTAAGAAGTCAATACCATTTTAAATCTGGATTGCACAGACAGTGGTATGTACACATGTATATATAAAAAAATCCCAACACTCCATACATATATCCCCCAAATCCTCAGAAAGACTCACAAATTCAAAAGATTTCATGTAAAAAATATAAACATAGGTCTAAATTGAAGAAAAAATTCTTAAACATGCAAATTCTAGACTATTCATTTAATATTTGCCAACGATACTTTATATCAAGTGTTTTCTGAGTCACTGGTAGCTTTTCTGTAATCCGAAAAGGAAACCTCAAATTTTTAGCTTTTACTTAAACCTTTAGGTATAATTTGGCCATGCTAAGGCGTTCTGTAGAAAATCATTTCAGTATACAAGGTTGTATGTGAAAATAATTCAACAACAGCAAAATGAACATCCCCGAAACTAGTGCGAAAGAAACCTGAAGAGTGGCTTGCTTGGCTTTGAAACTTAGAATAAGAAATATACACATACACACACCTCCCCCCAATATCAAAAACGGGAAATCAAGAAAAAATATACCGTATCTTGCTGTTCTTGTGCAAATCCAGCTTCTCACTCACTTCCATTCTGCCTGGGACAGACACATGTGCACTTGCCAAGACAAGACATAAAAACACACTGTACTGTCAAAATTTCTAGCCGATGATGCTGGTGACTTCTTCTTGATCAACAGATCAAGTCATGGCAGTCTTAAGATGTAAGAAGACAGAAAAAAGAAAGAGAGAGAGAGAGAGAGAGGAGGTGACTCTGCAGGCAGGACTGAAGCCCCAGACCTATACGTCTGACAGCAAAAAGCATCTTGGGGAAGGCTCTTTGAAGGCTTCTCCAGCTCCTCTGAGCACATCTTTGGTAGGAAAGCCCCTCCCTAAAACTACTTGCAGGACCAGGTATTTAGACAGCACTGATGGCAACCTGAAAATGAGCCATCCATGCAAATCCCCCATTCACTCCCACCTACACATAGTCTCTGCTAACCCTCCCAATGCAGATGCAAAGCGGAGCAGTAACGTGCTAATGAACGGAATACAGTATCTGGTTTTTCCTTCTCTCATAGAGTGAGGAAAAAATTCATGGTCCTGCTCCCTTATCCCACGCCAGAAGAGTTATAACCCCATGAAAATCACTGGAGTTAAAGATAAGCTGGAAGCTTCAACTTTATATTCATTTTTATCAAATCCTTGAAACTGCTTCATGGGGTTTATTTTAATAGGTATTTCTACTAACAATAATAACCCCCCCGTTATCTGTACTAAAGAAGAGAAAAAAAGCAGATTGCATCATAAATCTTAGTCATACCAGCTAATAATCTTCAAAATCATCCTTTTAACATGGATGGCACCTGTTAAGTCAAAGTACTTTTTCTCCTGCTGGCTTAGGGATACAGTCTCATCCCAGCTCCTATTATGAAAATGGGAGGTGTTCGACAAACCGCAGTGGCAGCTGCAGGATCATAAAATCCTTCAAGGGTCTCTGAAGCCGAGCTGTAAGCATGGCACCCCTTATCTATAAATAGGAAAAGGAGAATGAAATCTCTAAAATGCTCTTTTCAACACCCCCACCCCCCCAGCCCCTCATGGCAGGACTTTGTCCCTGGGTGTTTCTAATAAAAGAGTTTCAAGTGTCAGCTGCAATGTAATTTTGTTTATTAAAAGCAGAAGAGTTATGGCAATGATTATGTCAACCCAGAGCTACAAGAAGGACCACGTATTTGTAATCTTTTTTCCATAAGGCACACTGATAAACATCATTTATTTCACAATTGCCTATGATACGCCATACAATGTACCTTTATATATGTTTAAAGCAATTTTATTCCAAGAGAGGCACATCTGATTTCAGTGGAGGGTATGTTTTCCAAGATGCATTAAGGTCTAACTAAATTTATTTTTTAAAAGAAGAAGAAGTGTAACTTATTACAACAATGCAAACTATTATTGTCATAACAATGTAAAGTACCCATGGATTTAATACTGCAAATGCTCTATTCATCACAATCTCATTTGGCAATAGTGTCATTTCACAGTATTTTATTATACAAACATTTCTCCAAGAGTGATGCCATCTCACGGAAGAGGTGCAAAAACCAGGGCACTTTTGCTCCAAACTATCTGAATCGTAGCTCTTTATCAAATTCCATGAAAAGAAATACAGTCACTCTGCTAACATTTCATTCTTCTTCCAAATATAGTAAGGATGCAAAACTTTCAGCTCTAGAGCAGGGAATACGACACAAAACTACAGTAAATTATAATCGCGGCTGGACAGGGAAACTGAGGCAGGGAGTGACCTTACAAAGTCACAGACTATGCCACGACCAGAGAGAAAGGAAAGGTTTGAGATTCTGATGCAGGTCTGTGGTCCAGCCACTGGACCACGCTTGGATGGCTCTTAGATGTTACCAGCTACATTTCTATTAACTATTTCTAATTAACACATTAGCACAATGGACTAATGTCAAAATCTTAGCGGGGGTGACCTCATATATGCAGGTTAGAATCATAGAATGGTCTGGGTTGCAAGGGACCCCAAGGATCACAGAGTTCCAACCCCCCTGCCACAGGCAGGGCCACCAACCTCCAGACATGATCTAAACAAGGTTGCCCAGGACCCCATCCAACCTGGCCTTGAACATCTCCAGGGACAGGGCATCCACCACCTCTCTGGGGAGCATGTTCCAGCACCTCACTACTCTCTCTGCAAAGAGCATGTATGTGACACTGTTGTCAAAAATTTCGGTATTTCAATGGTTCTTGGACTTTCTCCTGTGCCAAAGGGAGGGATACTCAGTGCCGGTATCAGAGTACAGGGTAGAGATTACACCCAACCCCCAGGACTCTCCTTGGGAATTACCACTGACGCTCAGCTCCTGCTACACCCTAACTAATAGTCACCCTAAGCAGTTAAGAGTCTGGACACAATGGAGCAGTTTGGGAGATGCTTTAGAGTAAGCAAGTGGGCGGGGGGGTAACTTACCATCTCCTATCTGACTTCGCGATGTAACAGAGAAGTCCAGTATCGCTCAGGTGTAAATCAAACAGCACCGTATATCCTAAAACTTCTTTCAAAGGATTCAAAAGCATTTTCCACCATCAGGGAGAAAAACTGGATTAAGACATATTGAGCAAAGTGAATTCAAATACCTGAGTTTGGAAGCAAAACTCCCGGTACCTTCTAAATGCACCTCTGTAAAATCCTGGGGGTTTCACAGTCGAGGTGCTATGAACTGGAGCACCCCATCTATTCAACTCCATGTTCATGTCGTTCTTCTTCCAGCCTTAAAACCCTGCTGACACACACACCATACACTTCGAAGCCACTTCATGTCACCCTCTCCTCCACAAGGTTGTAGCTCCCCAGTCTCACCTTCAGGGACCTGCACCCTTCGCCCCCCGCCTCAGGCTCCACTTCCTTCCCTCCTCAGCGGCTGCTGTCGTCTTCACTGCTCTCCTGCACTGCCCTTCTCCACGTTTCCCTCTTTCAAATCTCTCTGCGATCATGGAGCCTAGCAACGTTAATCTGCCACTCATTTATCACATTTCAAGCTCAGATATACAAATCCGCTTCCCTTTGTCCGTTTGGATCATTGTGATTCCATTTTCTGGTCTCGATTCCTCTTTTCTGGTCCTTTGCTTATGGGCTGTTGTTTATTATTATTTGCCTATCTAGAAGTTAATCTCTCTGAAGCCGGAGTCCTTGCCGCTGCCTTCCCCCGTTCAGCATGAAGCCAGGTGCTCTGTCAGTGCTTGATAAACCATTTGTCATTCAGGCAGCGGATAATGTGGCTGCACACATGTCCATTTTAAGCAGCATATACTAAAGTACTGAGAATAAAAGTGTTAAAATAGCACCAAAGGATTTATAAATATATGTGGGTTTTTTTTTTCTCCACAAGAAACACAGAAGGAAGGAGTTGCATTGCTGGGCCAGGCTTGAAGAGGTATTTAAAACTTGCAGATCCTTGTGATTTCAGGGGTTCAGTGACCCTAGATTTGTGTAGAACCCCCCCTTCAGATTTCTCCAGCTGGACAAGAAGAATTCAACAGATGCACTGAAAGCCAGGGTCTTCAATTCCCTTACTTGCCTTTCTCCTATGTGCTATATAGCTAACACTTCTCTTTGTTGCCCACCCACTATAGGAGGTCGGTTTAAGGCCGTGGTTTGGAGAAGCCAAGAGTTAAGGTCTAAGCAGAACTACGATCGCTTCTCCCTCTATGTCCTGGACGCAGTGGGGGTGACAGTGGTTGCCACCTGCGGGCTAAACAGAAACTGTACTTTGGTAAAAGTAATTCAGTTGTTCTCTCTGTTCCCTGGACTTCACACTGTGTGTCACATCACCGACTGAGGAATTATTTTTACCTTCACACCACCTTATCTGCCATCCGACACGGTCAATATTTGTATGGCAAAATCTCACAACATGAGAGACTTCACAAAGATGAAGAGCTCCTTGCTTAAATTCCTGCTGTGTGGCAGAATTACGTCTCCGTTCGGAGATTTCCAAGGTGCCACATAAAGGCAACTTTCCAAAAGACTTGTTCAAGACTTTCCCAGCAGCTCGGCCCCAGAAGAGCTGGAGCTGAACCATCCTCCTGCCTCGATAGTCCCCAGCAGCCAGGTCAGCTAAAGGGTATTTAATACACTTGTAAGAACAAAACCAAACCAGAAGTGGGTAAAGCAAATTACGTGTTTTAAAGCAGTTTTTGCCAGGATGGCTCTGTGTAACTACTGCCTTCAACAAGGAGACGGCTGGACAAAACAACTTACTTTCTTTTCAGGGATTTCAGGAGGTTTGGGGTCAACAGAGGTTGCTCAAGACCTCCAGGAAGAAAAGTAGTATCAAACCAACTACATTCACATGTTAGGAACTTCTCCTTGACATTGTCACCCACAGTCAGACACCTTCTCAAACCAGAGGCCATGGAGAACGTGCTGAGGGCTTGGGAAAAAAGGGAGACAAGCCCAAGCTCAGAGTAAGCAGAGATTTTATACTGTCTGCTTTCATTTCACTAAACAAGAGTTCGGGATTCCATCAAAACAATGTATGTGATATATTCAAGTATTTTTATTTTTAATAACTTGAGTCTGGTTTTTTTTTCTTTTTTTCTTGTGACAATATGAAAAAAAAAAAAGACAATGACATCCATGAGTGTTTCCATGTACTTCTAACAATTTACCTGAATCACAGAATCACAAGGTTGGAAGAGACCTTTAAGATCATTGAGTCCAAACGTTCCTGTCCTATGCTACACCATATCCCTAAGTACCTCATCTACCTGTCTTTTAAATGCATCCAGGGTCGGTGACTCAACCCCCTCCCTGGGCAGCCTGGTTCCAGGCCCTGACAACTCTTTCACTGAAAAATCTTTTCCTAACATCTAATCTGACCCTGCCCTGGTGCAGCTTTGTGCCATTTACTGAAGGACTAAACCAGCAAATCTTCCAGACAGGTTGTCCAGTTAATACACTAGAACAAGTTTAGAAAAAAAAAAAAAAGAAATAAACAGCAGCCCCCCCTCATTACTGCCATAGAAACTCACGTCAACATTCAGATTTCAAACCCAAATTAGTCACTCTTCTTTCGTTTGCAAAGGGGATTTTTGCTACCTCAATATAGGTTATATTTACTCTGAAATTAAGGCCGTCTATACACAAACTTGTTCCACAATGATTAAACTCATTTTTTTGAAGTTCAGTTTAATTCCTTTGGTGACAATACGTGCACATCAGCTTTTAGCTTTATAACTCATTAAAAATGAAAAATTTCCTTTTTAAAAAGCTCTTTCCTTAAAGTAATTTGCTTTTACAACAAGCATCCAGTTAAAAGAGTTTCTAGCATGGATAAGCTATCCTCGCTTCTGCCATGGAAAGACACTCAAAATATCTTCTTTAAACGAAAAAACAACCTTCTCCCAAACCATCCTTTACATGCCTTTTCAGAGCATCATTAAATTACCCAGTTTTACTTTGGATCTTTGACGGTCCCATATATTACAACATATATCAGAGGCACCCAGAGCTTTCAATGGCCAGTCTGGTTGACGTTTATATGAGACTGAAAGCTAAACAATAAAGCAAATGAAGAAGGAAAAATACAACACATATCCTACTTAATCCTCCTTGCAGGTTGCACTGGACAACTCGAGTCTAAAACCCAATTTGATTAATTGTCTTTGAAATCTGAAGACAAATTCTAGCCATTTTTCAGAGCAAGCCTGGCTGTTTTCACAATAACAGTCTTTTTTTTTCCTAGCCAAAGCTATATGAGGTTGTGGAAGAAGTTGAAGATTTCGTCTGCGGAACCTGAATGCGGCTTTGGCTATAACAAGTCTACTTGTCTCTCTGTATCTCACGGTTCCTTCCCTAAGTGCATTAAAAACGAGTCCTCCTGCTACCACGGTGCTGTGTCAATTATATGTATTTTGTCCAAACGTTGTAAAAGCGATACTGCTATTTCTGATCTGCCAAAAGGGTTTTTTTTTTTTGTTTCTTCTCTTCAAAGTAATTTTATACTCATTTCTCAGTTAGTACTTGTGAAACCTAGGCTAGGAGAGAAGGGCTGGGGAACAGGTCTAATGTATGCACATCAATTTTTAAATAGCTTTTTTATGTTCCCTGGGATGAAAAAGCATGCAGCCTGGCTCATTTAGGAAAAGTCACAACATCCCGCAAAGTCTCCTTCTCCATCGCCGATACAGCCGTGTCACTAGGGCTGTCTCACTGGAAACCTCAAACCTTATCAAGGTCAAGTGCTTCAAGGAGGGAGCATGGTGACCGCTTCAAACGGCTGCTACAGGGATTATTTTCCCAGACTGTTTGCCCTCTCCCTTCTCCGTGGCATCAGTGTGTGCGTCTTTGCTCTCCGTGCCCTTTCAGACTGTCATCCCTTCTGCGCTCCTGGCGCGCTGACTCCCACCTTTGATCAGCAACGTCAGCCCTCACCACCTCAGCACAACGCTCCAACGCCACTCGTCTGTACCGACGCTCCCTGTACATACTCACAGAACAGCTTGTAAGAGGGCAGAACACAGCAAATCCCTCTCTCCTTTCAACATATCTGTTGCCATGCACAGAAGATGCAACCATTTGGCGGGGTGTGCTGCGACTCCTGCTTACCCCGCTGAGTTGTTGCCTCGCTGGGTTTTGCCCCGGTCCAAGCCCACTTTCCCACACCACACTTTGCACACAGGATACCTGGAGTGAGTCCGGATGCTGGTTTTATACTGTGCATGCACACACCACCTAACATAAGGAGATCTCAGTCAGTGACCCTGGCCTGGGGATTTTCTATAGGATTAAGTAAAGAAAAAACACAGGCAATTGTTCAATTATTTACTACTGATCAAAAACCATTAAACAAGAGCAGGTGATACCCTCCTCTGCCCTTTTCATAGACATGGCACTTAGAGGCATGGTTTAGTAGACATGGTGGCGTTGGGCTGATGGTTGGACTTGATGACCTTGGAGATCTTTTCCAACCTTAATGATTCTATGATTCTAGGACTCCACGAACATTGCTGCTTTCTTCTCTGGACTCAGCATCCATTCTAGCAGTCCAGGTCTTGGCTATAGCAATTCCATCAGCATCCGACTGAACAACTTTGTGCTGCTCCACAGCATTAAACAGCTGTCTTGCTCTACCTCAGGAGTCCCTGCGTGTCTGTTGTGGATGGAGAGACTCATCTACAGCATTTCTACAGCGTTTCCAAACTTTGCTGGGGTATTACCCCCAAAAAAAGAAATCCAAGAGGAGCTGGAGAGCTTGAGAGCTGGTGGACTGAAGTTTGTTTCCACCTCATCTCCCCTTGATGTCACACAGGAAGGCAGGGCACTTGAGGTGGGACAGCCTGTGACTCAGAGGGGTAACCTGAGCTTTGGCAAAGATGAAGAAGACCTGATGTGATACTCAACCCCCGTGCCAGCAGCTCTTAGCAGAACCAAAATTTGAAGACAACTATAACAGTTGGTTTCTTCAACAAAAGGTGACTTTTATCCTGCTCTAAAAATGTGTATGTGTATTTACCTGTACTTAGCCAACCAGCAGCAGCAAATTCACCCACACAGTAGTTTCATCTAAACAACACTGAGGGCTTGACTTCTGATGGTTAAACATCTTGTAAGGAAGAAGAGCTGCAAACGCAGCAGAACCGCAGTGCAGAGCAGCCATCAGGTCAGCACCATCCAACCTTCAGTGTGACAGGCTAAAGCAATGGTAAAGAGACATGAAACCTATGAACAATTCCAAAGTACAATGACTCTCTGCAATGTGTTAAACCCAGTTCTGTCCTATTTGGCTTTCTCTTGTACCACAGCAACCCCTCAGCAATACGCTCCAAAGCAGAACCAAACTCCTTCAAGGTGAGTAATAGCAAATCAGAAGTAACTTATTGCACTGTTAAGTGCTGAAATTCCCTAAAGACCATATGCTTCTTGTTTAAGCAAAGCCAGTATTGTTCCTGTCTTCAAAGTAAAGTAAAAAAAAGAAAAACAAAGATAAATAAAGCAGAGCAGAAACTCACTTGCAGCAAACGGAAGGTTGTTTGTCTCAGTACTACACCGTGGCATCCAAACCAAACTCGGATTTACTAAATACATATAATAGTAACTTCTCTTTACAATACTCTGGGATGTGTACACACGGATTATCAAAAGCAAGTGTGATACCAGGACAGTTACTGATCAGCTGGTTTATTTCTGCATTTTGCTCTGCTTGGAAAATACACTTCTCTGCTCCGACTCTCCTCGGAGGTTTCAGTTTCTGTCTTTTCTGCAATGGCCCAGCTCTGTAGCCATTAATTATTTAAATATTTACAGCAGCTGAAGTGCCATAATATGGGAGAGATTTCCAAACTGAAGCAACAACTGTAAATATTTTCCTAAAGGAGACTGGAGGAGAGCTCTCCCTCCATCAGAGAAGGCATTTCCTTAAGTATGTGGAAAAACTGCTGAAAGTCCAAACAACATATCTTCCACTGGGTCAATTTTTCCATTTTTCTAAAAATTTGTTTTTAAACCACGCGTGGGAAGAGGAATTTTCAGTGAATAAACCTAAATTTGGAGGCCAAAATACTGAATGCCACTGTCTCTCTACTCCAGTGTAGACATATGTTTGCCTCCCCAGCTCAGCTGGGTTACACTCAAAGGCATCGCCACAGACTGAGAGAAGTTGAGCTTCTCCACCCAGAGCTGACACTCTTTGTCAAGAAGAGGAGGGTCACTGCAATTCCTGATGCATTCCACAGATGCTGGACGGGAATTACACCAAAGATCATGGCATCTTTTGCAGGGACTAAACTCCGTGCAGCTGGATGTAGAAACATTTGAATTGCTGCCACGTCACTGGGATGACCTTTGACAGATGGCAGTAGCTGTTAAACTCCAAATCCTTTATTTGATCAAGCCTTAAGTCACAGAATCGCACACAATACAGAACTGCTGAGGCTGGAAGGCACCTCTGGAGACAGCATAGTCCAACCCTGCTGCTCAGAGACAGGTCACCTACAGCAGGTTTCCCAGGGTCATGACCACTCAGGTTCTGAATATCTCCAAGGACAGAGAGGAGAGAGACCCCACAACTGCTCTGGGTAACCTGATGGTCCTCACAGTAACAAAGTTTTCTCTTCTGTTTAACTGGATTTTCATTTCAGTTCGTGCCTGTTGCCTCTTGTTCTGTCACTGAACACCATGGAAAAGAGTTTGACTGTCCTTACTCCTCCCTCAGATATTTACCCACTTTTCTAAGATCCATCCTAAGCCCTTCTCCAGGCTGAGCAGTCCCAGCTCTCTCAGTCCCTCCTCATACGAAAGATGCCATTTCTGAGGGCCTTCACAGGCTTGCTCCAGTAAGTCCACACCACCCTTGTATGGTGAAGCTGAGAATTGGACTCAGCGCCTCAGATGGGTCTCACCCATGCTGAGTGGTCAGGAAGGTTCACTTCCCTTGACCTGCTGGCAATGCTCTCCCTGATGCAGACCTGGAGGCTGTTGGCTGCCTTTGTCACAAAGATGCGTTGCTGGCATACGGCAAGCTGGTTGTCCACCAGGATCCCCAGGTCATTCTCTGCAGAAAAGCTGCTTTCCAGATGGTCAGTCCCAGTCTTTATGGGTATGTGGGGTTATTTCTCCCCCTGGGACACACCACTAATTTTCACCACACTCCATTTATCTAGCCTAGCAAAACCATGCCCAAAACCATAGCAACACTTGGGTAGTGGCAGGACAGTTCTTAAGCCCAGGTGCTGATGTTGCCCCTGATGGGCAGAAATTACTTTGGTGTACCTCTATCCAAAAATTAACTTTTTATTTGCCAAAAGCAAGCTGCCAGTAATCATAGAATCACTGAATCTTTAAGGTTGGAAAAGCCCTCTAAGACCATCAACTGTCTATCCAATGCCACCATGTCCTGAAGTGCCACACCTACATGTTTTTTGAACACGTCCAGGGATGGTGACTCCACCACCTCTCTGGGCAGCCTATTCCAAGGCCTGACTACAATTATGGTGAAGCAATTTTTCCTAATATCCAATCTGAACCTCCCCTGATGCAACTTGAGGCCATTTCCTCTCATCCTATTGCTAGTTACTTGGGAGAAAGGACCAATGCCCAACTCACTGCAACCTCCTTTCAGGTAGCTGTAAGGCAACAATAAGGTCTCCTTTCAGCCTCCTTTTCTCCAGGCTAAACAACCCCAGTTCCCTCAGCTGCTCCTCATAAGACTTGTGCTCCATTTGCTTCATCAGCTTTGTTGCACTTCTTTGGACATGCTTAAGCACTTCAATCTCTTTCTTCTAGTGAAGGGCCCAAAACAGAACACAGCACTGGAGATGTGGCCTCACTAGTGCCAAACATGGGGCCAATCACTTCCCTGGTCCTGCTGGCAATACTGTTCCTGATACAAGCCAGGATGCTGTTGGGCCTTCTTGGCCACCTGGGCACACTGCTGGCTCATGTTCAGGCAGCTGTCAACCAACACCCCCAGGTCCTTTTCTGCTGGGCAGCTTTCCAGCCAGTCTTCCCCAAGCCTGTAGTGTTGCCTGGGGTGGTTGTGACCCGGCACTGAGCCTTGTTGAACCTCATACAGATGATCTCAGCTCATCGTTCCAGTCTGTCCAGATCCTTCTGTAAAATGTTCCTACCATCAAGCAGATCAATACTCCTGCCCAATTTGGTGTCACCTGCAAACTTACTGAGGGTGCACTCAATCCCCTCACCCAGATCAGTGTTGAAGATTTCATTGGTAAAATACAAAAATGTGGACCTGAAATTAGAATTTAGATATTTCCTTAATGTTGAACGTACAAGAAGAGCTGAGATTGGCTGCACTGCTCTCCAGCATAAAGGGCTCATTCAATTGCCTAAACACAAGCATTTAACACCATTTGAGACGCCTCAGGGTACACGAGACATCTTCACAGAGTCAGCAAGGCAAATATGACAACAGACCTCCAGGAAACCCATACCCATCTGGCATGGCAAGCTGGAGGCACGACGGGAGACCCTGAGGCATCTTACATGGCACTGGATGCCTATGTTGAGCCAACTGAATCGAGACCCAAGCATTCAGATTCAGAAACTTTACTCATTTATTTATTTCCAGTGCTCTTAAGCTTGTAATATTTATGGAGTGACATTTTCAAGTCCCACTTCATGACCACATGGCTACAAACCAACAATCCCAGCTTTTCACCAACACATTTTTAGCACCGAGTCACAGGAATCCAGGAGAATGAACAACAGCAACAACAAATACACCAAATATTGAGCCTCAGTGAAGCACCCTGTGCTGGATACTCCAACATATTCTGTTTAAGCATGTTGACTAAAGTTTACCACCACTCCATTTCCCTTTAATCAGCTTTCTGCAGATTGCCTTTTGGGCAAGCGCTGCGGGCTACCGGCAGGCCCAGCAGCCCATACTGTGAGCGTCTCTGACTTGTGATTTTTTTCCCCCTCATTCCCTTCAGGAGCAAACATCATGGAAACCTGTAACACGATTAGTGCGCTACACGGAGGGTAAGTAATATTTATAAGCTTCAGAACCTCGCCTTCAAGGTAATACACATCTCTCTGTTCAGCAAGTGTGGGTCTACCTTTCTTTTTGTTTCAACATTTTACAGTGGAAAAAAAGGTCTCTGACCTAGTGGGTAACATGATTGTGCAAAGAAAGGCGGAAATTGCCCAGGAGAGGTGAGAGGGCAGAGAAGGAAGGGGGAAAGGCTGTAAACTGCAAGATAGGAGCAGCAGAAACCTCCAAAACTGAGAAGTTTAATTTAATTTTGTAGGTCCCAGTTAGGGACATGTGAGTTTGATTTAGAAAGCAGGCTTCTTATGGAAGGGCTACGCCTTCCTCAGTAAAACACACGTTAACTGTGCTGCTACCAAATTATAGTATTGGCTTCTCAGTTGGATGAAAAGCCTCTTTTTTCACTATGCTCCTGCCTGGAGATCATTTCCCCGCTCCCCCCACCGTGCTTCCTTTTTAATGTAAACATTACATGAAATTATTGCAGTACAGATGAGCAACTATTAATTAAAAGTGAGGAAGATTTATTGCATCAGACAGTGCTGCTGTAACAGATCAAATAGCAAGAAGGATACAGAGCACAATGTGCAATTAACTGCTTAATGCCTCTCAGATCACAGCCCTACGTTTCATAGGCGTCATGGTGGGTTTGCACCCCACCGTGATTTGGTTGCTTTGCCTGTGTTTCATTCAGCTCTACCTATACTGTAAGAATGGGATTTCTGAAGAGGAGTCAGATAAAAACAGAGTCTTGCAAGGAGGCTGTGAGGAAATGCATCCCAGCTGATACCAGAGCGCTTTTTTCCTGTCCTTTCGCTAACTCTTACATTTTGAGTTAGAAGCCATTAACAGTGGGGCCCATGGTTTCATTACCCAGGGTTTCTCAGCAGCATTATCCACCTCACGCTGCAGACAGCTAAAAAAGATTTGCTTTCAGCTCAAGTGACAGACGCTTCTACTCCAAAAAAAGTGGGGCTTTGGAGTTGTGGTCCTCCCACTGCTGTGAAATCTGCAAATAGCGCTCTGTGCGCAGGTAACGAGAACTCAGATGGCACAGGTTGGTGAGAACTTTTTTACTGGGCTTTTTCTGCAGAACTGCTGCAAGGTCCATCAGGAGGGTTTAAGCAGCTCCAGTGCCTGCAAAGATACAGGAGTGCTGGCTCTCAGAAGCAGCCTACCCTTGCCAAAAGGCAGAAAGTACCTGACGGCGAGGAAGGCTGCACCACCCCAGTGAGATCTGCGCACACAAACTCAGGAGCCACCATCAATCTCTGTCGACACAGACCATGCAGGACAAACCAAAAATTCTCAAATTAGCTATTTATTAATCAACTGAAGAGGAATTCAGATGATGCAAATTTCTGATTACATCTCGTGTACAGAAGCAATAAGCCACATGGAAAAAATCAATTTCGAGATTAATAAAATGATCAATTCAGGTCATTAGCAGCAGTTACTTCTTTAAGACAGATACTAGGAACTGAACTGAGACCAAACTCATTACCCAAATGGTTGCCTATCAACCATGAAATGGCAACAGCCTATTGTTGATTCAGTTCAGATCTGGGGCTAATGATTTGGGGATAAAGAGTTATCAATCTTATGTTGAGTTCATTGAGCCACTCTTTGACAGTCACGTGTATATGAGGAAAAAAACCAACTATTTCTGTTTCCAATACAAACCGGGGGGAGACATATTCTACAGCTGATTTGGTATCCACTCTTTTTTCCCTGACTAACACCGAATGCCTGGAAGCCAGGACCTGTTTCCTACCTGCATGCCCATACGCTTACCGTGGTTAGAACTCTGAAGCTCCTTTTCCAAGTGTTAGAAAATGTCTGCACATACACGAAGCAAAGAGTTATTAATTCTTCACAGCTTCAGCTTCGCTATTTTAAAGCTCACACCAGCTTCAAGCTTGGGCATGCTGATGGCAAATGAGAGTTACATTTCTAATTATCTTCCTTCCTTACCAAAATAAATAAAATTTACAGATTCGAGGCTATGTATGCACAAAAAAGATACTGCTATTAAGAGACAGGAAGGCTGTGCTAGAACACCCCTAGGCAAACGAAACAATTCCTTTCTCAACCCCCTCTCCTCCTTCCAAAGACCTTCCCATTTATAGCCTGTCACTTACAGACATACTTCCAGCATTTAAAAATACTCCCCGTGTTTGTGGAACCATTTTCCAGAACAAAACGTTATCATTCATCAGGAGCAGAGCTGTTTGCAGTGTGAACAATTCGCTTTCGTTAAGTACCATATGGCCGCCCGTAGGAAAATGCCAACATGTTTCAACTCTACAGCTGGGCCACGGTTCCTTTATTCATCGTGCAGATGGTTGTAATTGACACCACTACTAAAACAGGTCTCGAGCACTTCTGTAGGATCATTAGAGTAATTAGTTATTAAATACAGTTACCATTTTTAGAAAGAAGGTTTTAAGGCTTGGCATGTAAAATGCAATATTTTGCTATAATGAAATAGACAGGCTAAATGTTACGGGGAGGGGTAATGCCTGTACGATCCTTTTTAGTATTTTATCAGAGAGGCTATGGAAAGCGCTAGAGCAAAGCGAAGCACACAAAATTATTCGCTAAGGAAATCAGCTGAAACCAGGAGTACTCTTAAATAACCTCCCAGCGCAACTGCAGGATGAAACTTTGGCAGAAAACAAATCCAAAATTCCAGGGGAAGAGAAACTTCACCCATCACCAAATTTCAAGCCTGACTCCAATGTTAAAAGTGGAATGTTAGCAATTTTGCTAAGCCAGAAAAGATGGCTGTCGATCCCATACACTTCATACTCCCACGCACGTATTTTCAGGGTTAAAATCCCAACATGTGGGGTTTTTACTGCAAATGCAGAGCCGTATTACTGCACGTTATTACAGGGGTCCTGCACAGCTCTGCATTTCAGGTCAGGGAGGGTTGCAACGTGGGCCACGCAGCAATACGAATTGGCTGAAGTACCTGTTACTCATAGAGCAGCAAAAAAACCTCCTGGTAATAAACCAGGGGTTTGCCACCGAATAAAATGCCCGGGGAAAGCCTTACAGTAAAGCTCAGTGTGAAATGCCGCCGTTAAGAGTCGCAAAGCCGCATCTGAAAACTCTGAACTCCAGCAAGGAGACATTCAGCCTTTAACAGCAGAATTATACATCGCTTCTGAGTGCTGGTCTTTAGAGATGAGAGGAGTCAGAGCAAGTGTGCTGGAACAGCAAAACTATTACTGGAAATTGTAGTAGCTTCTTCTCCAACAAAACCTCAAGTTTTTCATTACAAACCGAGTCCTTGGTGTTCCAGACTCTATTTTCATTGCAGCTGTAAATCTGGTAAGGTTTATTAGACATAAAATAATATTTTCTTTCATGGCTGATGAAAATAATCTAGCATTGAGGTACCCAGCAGCAGTCTCTACAAGAGATACTGAAGAATAACATTGACGAATAATGGTATAAACCTCCTCTGAATAGAACTGGGTTAGAAATCAGAAAATGATTTCTAAGCATGAGAAAGGAGAAGGGGGGAATAGCTTTCCGAGTGCGGTTTTAAGCTAAAGGGTTTCACAAGGGAGCACGGCAAGTTTCTGACAATGCTGGTATCTCTTAGCTGGGACTTGGAGACTTAGGAGCTCTCCTTGCATTGCGTGTTCCCATGCACTTCAGTTCTCAGATTCGATTCAGTTAAAGTACGTTACATACAACTTTAATAATGACTATCAGAAAGCCTTTATATAGCGCAGCAGCCATTAAAGCCATTTACAAAGAAAAACAGATGCCATTAAAGTGAAGTTATTTATCTCAGGTGGCTGCTGTTGTGTGCTTACAGCTGAATCGGTTTTTATGAGTGTTTTTCAGATGAGCTGTCGAGCTGAGATCCTGAACGCTTCGGTCAGGCTGACGGCAATTATCCCGGGAGCAGCAGCATTCACCCCAGCTACCCTGGCCAAATTTCCCTTCCGATGATAACTTCCCATCCAACTTTTTTCCTCACTCAGAGTTTTAATTAAAGGTGGGGTTTCTGCAGTGCTGGGTGGCTGCATGCTGCTCCTGGGACAGCCATGCTGCTTCTCGATGGGACCTCCAAGTCCCATGTGTTCTGTTGCTGAGTAAAATGACTGCCACCTATCCCACTTATATAGTTTGTGCCAATTTTCCTGAGAGTTATACATTCACTTATTAAAAATTGCTAATTTCTTGTGTCTTTGCATAAAAAGAGCTTTTAAATGTAGATTTTCAGCTTTGCATATTAAACTTTGTTAGCAAGTCTCAATTCCCCAAGCAGAAAATTATGGCAGGATTTTTAGCATAAACACATATTTCTCACATGCAGGAGCTGAACTGCCTAATCTATGAAGTATCAGTTCTGGGTATTCTCATATTTACTTGGAAGTTATTATGTGTTTTTCAAAGTTTCTAGCAACTTTCTATCAAATAGATCTCAAGAGCTTATATGGTTATGATAATCAACATTAAACAGAACTGTTGTGGTGGGAGAATTCAAATATTCAAGCCACCCTTTCTTCCCTTAAAAGAGGCTAGGGAAATCCATCCAAGGGGTTATCATAAATTGCCAACTGAGCATCAGATTACTATGCAATGCCACAGTTATGAGGTTGAATAAAATCCTGCAGTATATAGGAAAAGCGTAGAGAATTAGTAAAGCCAGTGCTACCATCTCTGTTTTAAAACAGAGAAATTAAGTCAAAAAGTATTCACTAAATAAAACCTGCAAATGCACTGAAAACTTGCTGTATAAATGACAGGCTTAAGAAACGCAATCTATATTCTCCAGAAGGATGTTGACAGGGGAGTTGATCCCCATCTCTAAAGACAGGCCTGTAATCTAGCAGAAGAAAATTCAATGGGAAGACAAAACCAAAATTAAAACCAAGACAGAAATGGTTAACACACATTAAATACTGGCTGGTTTCATGTAGTAATTAATCACTGGGAAAAAAACCCCATAAGGATGGTGTGGATTTTTGATCACTCAGAATTTGTAAACCAGACAAGTTAACATCCTAAAAGATCTGCTGTAGCTCAGACAGAAATTAAGGGTTTGAGGCAGAGATTACCAGGAAAGTACATTAGACTTTCTAATCATTATGAAGTTGATTAGGTTTGTGCTTTGGGATTTGGATCAGGCCCTCAAAAATTGATTGTGAGGCATTTTGTTGTTATTGGGGTTTTGGGGTTGGGTTTTCTTTTAGGTCTTTATTATTCCTATTGGGAAGTTAATGCAGAAATGTGCCAAAATGCTGCTTTCAAATCCTATTTCCCATTTCTAGTCTGAACTTTGCTCACGATACAATTATACCCATTTGCGTGCTGCTAACGCAGACTCAATTTGGTGGAAAAATAGCTGAGATAAAGAGACAAAGCAAACCAGGTTGCAAGCTGGAACCTGAATGGTTTATTAAAGGATGGAGATATACCAGCACTGACCAGTCGCAGCGACCTGAGAGCCCTGCCCAGCCTGGGAATTCTTCACAGAGAATTTCAGTATCTCTTTGCTCTCCAAAATTTATGTCTATGTTATTAGACACAAAACAGCAAGGCGCATTCACCTCTGCATCTTCAGGTTGTTGAGGTATAAGTGACAATCAGTCTGCCTGCAGAACGGTACTCAGACCATGGAGGAGGAGATTAGAAGGGGAAGGAAAAAGATTGTGTCTCAAGCAAGCAAGTTCAGGAAATAACAGGGCAGGAGCTCAAATTTAGACCCATTATCTGAAGACGCAGGTTTGGTATTCTGGCATTACTAATTTCAAATTCAATGTCTAATCAACTTCATAGAATCATAGAATCATCTGGGTTGGAAGTGGAAGAGACCCTTTAGATCATCAAGATCAACCACAGCCTAACCCTGACTAGTCCACCTCTTGACCATGTCGTTAAGCACTTCATCTACATGCCTTTTAAATACTTCCAGGGATGGTGACTCCACCACCTCCCTGGGCAGCCTGTTCAATGCCTGACAACCCCTTCAGTAAAGAAATTCTTCCTCATATATAGCCTACATCTCCAGTGGTGCAATTTCAAGCCATTCCCTCTCATCCTATTTCTTGTCACCCGAGAGAAGAGACCAACCCCGACATCTCTGCAACTCTAGTTGTAAAGCGTGATAAGGTCTCCCCTGAGCCTCCTTTTCTTGAGACTAAAAAGTCCCAGCTGCCCCAGCCATTCCTCACAGGACTTGTGCTCCAGACCCTTCACCAGCTTCACTGCCCTTCTTTGGACACACTCCAACATCTCAATGTCCTTCTTGTAGTGAGAGGCCCAAAACTGGACACAGCACTTGAGGTGAGGCCTCACCAGAACTGAGTACAATGGAACTATCACTTCCCTACTCCTGCTAGTCACACTGTTCCTGATACAGGCCAGGATGCTGTTGTCCTCCTTTGCCACCTCACACTGCTGGCTCAGGTTCAGCTGACTTAGTTCACTGACTTCCAGGCAATGCAAGCTTCTAATTCATCGCTAGAGTGATCAAGGTTTGAAATCTAGGGAAATAAAAGAGTTAACACCAAAAAAAACCCACTTTAAAAAAAATAAAATATAAAAATATATACAGTACCATTATGGCCCCTTTATAATGTCAGAAGGAAGTTGTTAGGCTGTCATTCCACAGATGTTCATCCACACATATACACGAACACAAACAAATCTCATGGGATCCCTAACTTCATGTGTGGCATACATAAATGTTAAAATTCTTCCATCATCACACATTTCCCCTTCCTCCTGCTGCGATAACAACACAGGGAATAAAAGCACGCCACTTCCAAAAAAAAAAAACCAAACCAAAAGCAAAAGCAAAAAACAAGATTAATCGAGCTCAGGAAACATGGACTAAGCCTGTGAAAAACCCCTGTGAAAACACAGTGCCATCCGGGAACCGCACAAAACCGCCATCAAAATTACAGAGGAAAAAACATACTCGCTTATATTGGGTACAGCAATTATTCTTAAATACTACAGGTCTGTGGATTCACATCTGTTCTGCTGGATTTTTCTTTGTGTTTAAAAGAAGAGAATAGCAACAATTTTACTGTATAATTATCTTCTTTCCCTTCAACAAATGTTGATTTTTTTTAATTGCAGGTAAAAAGACAAAGCTCAGCCATTTAGGCAAAATAGCTTAGAATTAATTTCCTATTTTAAAACACTACCAAACAGTAATAAGCTTCTCTGCAAAAGTTTCCAGAGACTAACATATCTTTGTCTGCGCTTCGATACCTCAAAGATCATCAGCGAAAGAAAATGTTTCACGTGGTACTCGGGACACAAGTGGCAGAATTAAGGAAAATTTCTCATCAGGAAAAGTTTCAAAGGATTTCTCTGTTTTCTTTTGGTACTTGTTAATGTAGGAAATCAGGGAGGAAAGTTGGAAATGATGTCTCCAAGTCTGGCTATTTCGTCCAGTTTTGTGGTTGCTCCCAAGAGAGGAATGCAAGAGTAAGTCCTCAAATGACTTCAGGTACCCTGACATAAAACCCACTATTTCTAGATAGCAAAAGAAGCTCTTGTGAAAGAAAAGCTGAGGATGGAACACAATTCCCTGTAGGAAGGTTCAAAGAAAAGACTGTAACTACAGTTGACTGGAAAATGAGAAATGCATCTTTGTGAGGAAAAATCTCCATTGCCTGGGATCAAAAAACAGCTGAACCCCAAACCTGGTTGCTTCTTTGGTTTACATATTCCCAGGGTGTTGCTGCATGCCATTTTAATCTGGGACAAAGTTTGCACCACCTGTCCTTTGGAGTATAACCTCAAACTCTGTAGCAATTGGGACCGTATGAGTAACTTGGCTGAGAAACAAAATTAGTATCTGAACAAAATTAAACATAAACATAAAGAAAGAAAGAAAAAAGTTTTCTTTTTTAGAAGAAAATGCTTGGTTTAGTCTCTGTTTTAGTAAAAACAGAGATGCTACTAGATAACTGCTGCCCTTTCTCAGGTGGCTCCTTCCCAGTTTTCTCTTTCGGACACATCTGTACCTGTGCAAAGCAGGAACAACAGCCAGTGGCACTGACAGCCCCAAACCCAAGGTGGTAAAGTCCTTCATTCGCTCCAGCCCTATACACACAGAAACACCTCATGGGAAGTGGAACAGCTTTACAGGCAGAGATTGACAGAGGCTGTCTGGTGCTCGCAGTGCTCTGCCAAAAGGCGTGAAATCTCTCTTCACATCCCATCACAGACCCCCACGGAGCAACCATCTCTGTCTGGCTGGGATCTTTTTTTATGAATGGCACTGGAACTGCCTTTTTGTCAGAGATTTCTCACAACCCAATGGTGTTGACCATATCTACATCAATTTCTAGAGGCACGAGGACGGGCGAGGAGACATCAGTGCGCTCTGCAGCATGAAAGTCGGATTTGTAACCTCCCTCCTTGCGGCAAGAGCGTGGAGATGTGAACTCAGCATACCCTCACAGCAGGTGGAAAAGCTGAACAGCCACCAGCCCATAATCTCTAACAAAAGCTAATAAAGCTTGGAAAAACTCTGATGTGGGGCTGGCGCCGTTGTCCATGCTTTTGTACGTCTTGTAGACTGAGATGTTCAGCGTCATGGAGAGACCGCTGAATTTTACTTGGTGAGAGGTTGGACTACCGAGGAATGAGTCCTTTCGCAGTGACTTGAAACGCAGAGCTAGGCTTGAGCAAAAGCAGCGTTTGTTTTCATGTCTTATGATAAAAGACCTACTGGTCCATGTCAAACCTCCAAAATTAGTGAAAATGAAAAAAGAACCCCCAAGAAAAAAAACGAGGAAAAGGGGATTAGAAACTGCAGTCCTGCAATATTGCCTGAAGCTATTAGGAAGTTACAATTGTAGCTAATCAAGGACTGCAAACAACTTTCTCCTTAGTAAGAAGGATGAGCTCAAGAGAGCTAAAAATAATGCTTGGATATTTTAAATCTGAATTTTCACTTTAAAAGGCCATTACTGGAAAACAGCACCACAAGGACCTGAGAAAAATCTTCACACGGTCTAACAACTTGATGAATCTTTTAACAAATGACCAAGTCTACTGTTTGCTAGAAATTAAATCTTCCCTTAATATTTGGCTTTTCTCGGAGCAGTGGAGATGAGACTGAAAATATCAATATAAAAAAAATATTAAAAAAGGCAAAAAAATATCTGGGAAACACGAGTAAGAGAAAAACTACTGGATAGTTCACCGCTTTTAATTCACAGTGAAGTATTTATAGATGCTAAGGGTCACTGGTAGTCTCACTAGTAAACAACAGCAGCTGGTTGAAATTGTACCTCTAGAATTTCATTCATTTTACTGCTGACAAATAAACTCCAGGAATCAATGCCAATGTAATATAGTGTCTGCACAGAAACATTAAAAAATCCCACCGGTTTAAAAAAAAAAAAATACAACCCCAACACTCGGGAATTACAAAGGGAAGATGCCATTAAGAGCAGATCCGACCCCATCCACATCACCTGGATTTAACTCCTTCTGTATTTAAAGGCCTTCTGACAGCCAGTGTTCTGCCCTGTAGTTGTCTTGTCTTTTCAAAGCAGTCACAAAAATGTATGTTTCTGCCTGTATATTTTGTACAAGAATTAAACTACCAATGCTGCTGACTGTTCCCTCCCTGCTTACTCACCGGAATCTCCTTATAACCCACGCTCATGACCTCACCGTCTCCCTCACACCCGAATTAGCAGCACGACGTTATCTGATAGGGAATCTCGCGTTTCATTATTTAATAGCTTTGCGTTCCTCAGCCACTCCAGCCACTCGCCGTAAGGTCCCAACAGCGGCGATACGGTCCCTTCTGGAAGCACTCAGCCTCCTGGCAATGATAAAACCACCCCATAAAGCACATCTGAAGCACAAATATGGGACCAGCAAGGCCAGTGGCTGCCATCAATGCCATGCACATTGCTAAAGCGCATGGAGACAGAGGGCTAATAAATACGGGATGCCTTACTCTGATGTCGATGCTCATGGGGGTTTCTAAAAATGACCTGGAGTTTAAAGCACTTGTTTTCAGATGAAGGAGAACAATAACCATTGGAGAGTCCCTCTCCAGTAAAATTTCCTTGGAAGAGTTTGGTTTTTTATATATATGTGTGTGTATAACATGACAAAAACAAAACGAAAAAGAAAAATAGTCATTTATACAGCTTGAATCAGTTGTTAGAAAGCAGAAGCCTCCTTTGTGTGGCTGTATCACCACATCTGTGAGAAGCAGCCAGCGTGAGTCTGACCACCCCTTAGATCCTCACTCGGCTCAGGGAAATCTGATCCAGCAACTTGGCTTTGCCTGAGCTCATCACATGAGGTTTTCTTCTCAAAGCAGCTTCCCCGCATCGAATCACAGCACTTCATGGCAGGACAGCATCTATCTGTAAGATGCTGAGCAAATGGATATTTTCTTTCACACGGAAAAAAATGTGTATGTGATAAACAGTATGTGAATAAAGGTCAAATGCCAGGTATCGTTTGCACTCTTCAAGCTGTGAAATCTTGCAGAGCACAGAGAAAGTTTCCTGAGATGTCCAGACAAACCCATCCTGTGCCCATCCTATGGCACTGGTTTGAGGCTGCCACACGTGCTTTGGCAGGAGGCAGAGTGCTGCTGGAAAACTTGACACCAGGAAAATCTCATGAGTAACTGGCACAACACCACGGTGCCACATGTGCCTTGGCAGCAGTGACCTATCTGCATCGCTCCCCAGTGGTGTAAGGAACAACAACATCCCAACTTTTGCTTTTGTAGACATCTTCTGGAAAAGTCTGGCACAGAATCATCAAGCTTGGAGAAGACCTTCAAGATCAAGTCCAACTGTCAGCCCTACACCATCGTAACCTCTAAACCATCTCCCAAAGTGCCACACCTACTCATTTTTTATTTAAACAGCTCCAGGGATGGTGACTGCACCACCCCCCTGTGCAGCCTGTTCCAATGCTTAACCGCTCTCTCAGTGAAGAAAGTTCTCCTAATATCCAATCTGAACCT
Organism: Gallinula chloropus; assembly: GCF_964237585.1. Classification (NCBI taxonomy): domain Eukaryota; kingdom Metazoa; phylum Chordata; class Aves; order Gruiformes; family Rallidae; genus Gallinula; species Gallinula chloropus. Next base: position 114,834,522 of record NC_140087.1, on the reverse strand, counting down.
TCCCTGGTGCAACTTGAGGCCTTGCCCTGTCTCTAATTATTAGGGAGAAGAGATCAACACCCATCTCACTACAACCTCCCTCAGGCAAGCTGCAGAGAGCCTTAAGGTCTCCCTCGGCCTTTCTTCTCCAGGCTGAACAGTCCCAGCTCCCTCTCATGGAAGCCACCTTTTGTCGGTGGAACTTTTTTTCTTGCTTTGCCTTTATCCTGCCCTTCCCAGAGCTTACACCTGGAGATATGACTTCAAGATCTGGCAGCCCACAAACTCACAGTGGGTTCTGCCCAAGAAAGGGCACAAATAAATTTTCGTGGCCACACAGCTGCATGATGCAGGGGACAGACCTGTTGGCTCTATGCAATTCAGGTCATCCCTGTAGCCTTTCTCTTGGAGAGATCTGGCCAGGAGCAGGCAGGGAGCGACACCGATGCTGCTGGACTCCCCATGGCTGCAGCACTGCAATCCCCCAGGGAAAAGACAGTGGGAACAGCAATGGGCCACTCCATCCCATACAGCCACCAGCTGCCCCACAAGCACCTGCACTGACTTCGCAGCCGTAAGCCCACCTCACCAGCACCATCCTCTCTGCCGCGAGCCAGAACAGGTCCAGCTTGTGTCAAGCAAGGCTGGGGGCTTCCATTCACTCCCACACGGCAAGAGTCCTGTCACAACAGGCCCTGGGTGCAAGCGAACAGCAGTGAGCTTAAAGGCTGCACAGCTGTACTGCAGCCATATGGCAACCAGTCCCCACCTCAGAACAGGCAGCAGGACCGGACGGGTGCGGAGAGAATCAGCGTCACGCTGCAGATTATTCCCTGGCTCACAGGATTTTAGGCCACTAGACCATGCTGTGTGTGGTATTACTAAGCTTCTCCTGAGCTGACCCGGGGTCAGAGGATGCATCGGCTTCTCAGCCGTCCCAGCAGTAGGTGGCAACCTTTACAGAGCAAGCACTGGCTCCGCACCGCTAATACCCAGTGTGGAGTCTTCCCAAAGCATCATCTAAATTAAGGGACCAAAGGCAAAACCTTAAAAACCACTCTTGGGTAGCCAGGACTAAGCACTCAAACAGAACCACTGCTGAGTAGTCATTACCTGGCCCAAATATTTCACCAGCTACTTTCTGAAAGCACATGTGTAAAATAAACAAGCATGATTTAGTTCATGTGTTGGGGGTTTGCTGCTTGTGGTCCACACATGAGGTGTTGAGCTTGACGCTGTAATTTTACCTTAAATGCTGTACTGAGGCACAGGAAGAAAACCTGGGACTATATACATTTTTTTCCCTGTGACACAAAACAAACACCAACACTAATGTTATGAATTAGCCCCTCTTGAAATATAGCTGATATAGTATGATGATTGTCACAGAATCACAGAATGATTTGGGTTGGAAAGGGTCTTTAAAGAACACCTAGTCCAACGCCTCTGCTGGGGCAAGGACATCTTTCACTGCACCAGGAAAGCCCCATCCAACCTGACTGTGAACAGTTTCCTCATAACAATGGTCCTGCACAGGATCTGACACAGCCTTAGGGTCAGATGGCATATTAAATGAGACAGAACATACAAACAAGATTATCTCTGATGAGGGTTAATGAAGTGGAAAAACTTCTCAATTGCAAGACCGTTCCAACTGGTTGAACTTGACGGACTTGATGAACCCAACCATAAAGATTCGATTCTGTTCTGTTCCATTCCATTCTACTCTACTCTTCCCATATTTTACATAGAGAACTGAAGTTCCAATGCAGTTCTTCATTTCCACATCTTTCAAACCCATCACCAGTTGAATTATGTGCTACAGCTGCCTCTGGACCACGCGACAGTGTATTGTGCTGCCACTTGTCCCCAGGAGGCATCCACTGGTGGGGTTCCTATTCCTTCGCATGGAAAACAGGACAGCCACTTCCAGGACAGGCTCTGCATGTCAGAACTAGGAAGAGCTACAAAACAAATCCTACAAAACAGACAGTGCCCAGGACAGCTCACTGCCCATCTAAACCACATGCAGGTTGGCAGCAGACTGGGGACTTGGACCACCCCAGACAGCAATACTGTTCACCTAGAATCTGCCTCTTTTGGTGAAAAGCAGTGCTTTATAATTGGATTTCCCCTTGTGCAACACTTCAATCTGTAGAAAAATTCAAGTATTCTCTATTTTGCAATTCTATTATATTCACAATTCTGCCATATCCATATTATTTATTTATTTGTTTATTTATTTACAAGGTATAGCATGTGCTGGAAGCTCTCTGGCCTGCATCCTCTCTCCAGAGAAACACCCATCACAGTCTCTGGTGCGCTTTTCCTGCCTACAGCTGAAAGGCTGTAATTCATCCCTACTTTTCTTGACCTTTCTGCCACTTTACTGCCTCTGATATTTTCCTCTCCCTTGCCTTGCGTCCCCTCATAGGGCTGCTTTTTCAGCATCTTCTCAAAGACAGATGAGCAGGGGACCAGAGGGGACCAAGAGCAGATCATGAGCAGCCATACAGCTCGAGTGAGGGCTCAGTGCTTCCAAATGATGAGAGAGGGGATGTCTGTAGGCACACAGATGGGGTATGGAATGGCTCATGTGTATGCAACTCCCGGTCCACGTGCAAAGCAGCCAGGTGTGTGCTTCAACTTACGCTAAGGAGGACTTGAGCTCAAGGACTCTCATTTTTTATTTCCCACTGTGCCTAACCTCAGCAAGGCGAGTGCCGCCTTCTCACGTTTACAAGGGAAAAGAGACAACAGAAATACAAATGGCCACTTGTGGGATGCTTCAAAGCTACCAGACTCTGCTTTTATATGGAAAAGACAGAAAAGACGACAGGTCGGAAGACGACGGTAAGTGGAAGGGAGTAAATCCATGAGCAGGCAAAGAAAAGGAAGAAAAAGGTTGGGAGAACGTGGTGGAGAGCAGAGCATCAGCTACAGCTGGGTGAAATCTCTGAATCCATCCCTGCAGTGGGTGATACCATGAATTTGAGGGAGGTAATCAGAGATCACTGAAAGTGCAGGGCTACATGTGAGAAGAAAGCAAACATGGTGTTAAAAGTAGCTACCAAGAATGTGAAAAGCAGGGAAACAGTGGGGGATCTGCAGTCTGTGCCTCACCGCTTCACAGCAACAGGGAGAAGAAAAGGGGGAAAATCCTGGTTAAGGATGACTGTGAGAGGAAAGTTACGTCAAACAAAGAGGAGAAGAAAATAGACTAGGATGTTTAAATCACAGAATATGCCAGAAAAAAACCCTACAGCATGGAATAAAACAGTGATCAGAGGAGGAGTGAGAAAAGAGAGTGCTAAATCACCCAGGCCCAAGAAGCGGCCATTTTCAAACAAGAGAAAACTCATTCAATTTGAAGGTCAGTTGAAGGCCAAAGAGTAAAACCAGAAGACAACAGGGAAGAAATGACGTTAACAAAAACCAGCAGAAAACCAGGAGGGAAACCGGTGCCAACACACAAAGTTACAAGATAATGAGAGGGAAGAGGAACCAAGCGTGGTGCTGCGGAGGAGGAGGAACGGGATGCAAAAGCAAGCAGCGGTACGAGCTGCTGAACGGAGCAAGAGCTAGCGAGAGACAGATGCTCACCGACATCTGCACGCAGCACAAACCTCAGCCTGTGCCGGAGAAATATTCCATTGTTCCGGAAGAGAGAATTTCTTCTGATACCTGATATTATTTCCTTCCCTTCTGAATACAGAGTAGAAGCACTTTTAAATAGGATTTAAACCTAGCAGTAGAAAGTGTTAATATTTATATAACTAAGTGGCCTTAAGCCAATGGAAAAACTATGCACCGAAAAACCCGTGATTATCTGATATTTGATAAAGATATTAGAGGTTACCAAGTTTTTTAAATGACTTGATGTCGTAAAGTAATCATTCTTACAAAATCAACGGAGAGCAGGCCCTAGCTGAGGGCATTAATTAGCATGGCCACCTTTGAAGTCTAAAAAAAAACCCACGGCCTACCTTCTGGAACCAGCTGCGGGTACTTACAGACCAACTCACACACTGGCAAGTGAGCAGCAAAACCCAGCCAGGCTCGTTGGAAACCGGACAAGAAGCAAGCCTACTTTTAGTTGTCATACTAGACTGCATTTCCCAAAATGCCTTTATAGTCCAAGAACCTCGAAGAGGTGACCAGGATCTACAGCAAATTGCTACAGCAGCAATGCGAGCTTGCAAGTCTATGGGAACAAGAGAAAAAAATATGTATCTTTCTTAGCTTCTGGGGAAATGAGAAAGCTAAATACAGCAAAGGGAAAGAAAGAATGAGGATGCAGATCGAAGAATAGAAAATCTTGCTGGAAAAATGGGTTTTTTTTTTGTTAGCACAATATTTTGGGTTTTTTTTCTTAATAATCTATGTGATTTCAATGAAAAAGCTCTCAACCTGCCCCTGTGTACCCCTCCAAGCTCACCAAAAAGTGTTGAAGGAGGAGAAAAGCGAAGTGCTTTGCCTGGAGGGACTTGGGCTACAGCTCCAAGTCAGAACCCCTGGCTCCAGCATTGTGTTTCCTTGTCACACCGCTCTGCTCCGCTAGCAGCTGAGTATAATGCACTAAAATCCTAATCTCTAAAGCGCTGTGTGCCAGTGCTGGGAGATCAGCATTTCAGTCGATTTTACTTCGCTGCTGCCATTGCACACAAGAGAGTGGCACAGCGGGGGAAAAGCAACACAATACACAGAGACGGAGAGGCACACGTGGCTGGGGAGGGCTGGGGGGCAAGAGCATGGTAATGCAATATAAAGGGGTGGGAAAAATGCAAGGGAATGGGGAAAAAACAGGACTATGGTGCGTGAATAGGATCTTTGGGCCCTTTCCTTCCCAGCAACCCTAACAGCAGGATGTCTCCAGGCACAATAAATCCGCCATTTTCAGAGTGAGGATTTGAGTGACCAGCAGAATTTTTTTCCCATTCTTTCCTCGACGAGGGAAAGATTAGGGAATCTTTGCTACAGCCCTCCTGTGCCTTTGAGTATCTGTGAATATTTTAAGATGATTTTGCTCCTGCCCCAACTGCATGCTTTCAAATGGCAAACACAATGATACTGCAGAGGCTGGGAGAGCCGAAATATGACCCAGTACTGAGTGCCAGGCCAAACAGTCCCCCAGACCCAGTCTGACATGGCGCAAACAGGGCCATGGCACTTGACTGACCGAGCACAGCACTTCCGAGTTCAAGGCACAACGGTCAGAGCTGAAGGGAGAAAAAACCCCAACCCCTCAAATAAATAAAACAAATGCTATAACCAAACAATAAAAAGGTTAAGAGGATCAAAAATAACTGGGCAGTAATCACAATATCGCGGAGTTCATGGCACGTTAACTATTGATAACTGCTCGGGGCAAAGACTGGTTGCCATCAATCAGAAGAACATTGTAATTTAAGAAAGTATTTTGGCCTGTCAACTTGCACAACTCTTAATGTCTTTGCTAAATGGGAAAGGGCGATCTACGCCACTGAAATCTACTTCACGGTACCTGTGTCAGGCTCGAGTACCGTTACATAGGATTAGTGCTATACACTGATAAGGCTCTTTGGAGTGAAAGCTGATTGAACTTTGCCCATTAAGAGTGTTTAGACAGTTTAGTGGTCTGCTAACCCACATGGGTTTGCTTGTGGTTCCTCCAATACAACCAGGCAGGGAGCATCTCGGTCTCCTGAGCCTCTTCTGCAGACTCCTCCTCATCCTCACTTATGTGTCATGTAGGTAGAGAAATCCTCATCTTCCTCACCCCAGCAGCCATTTAGTTACAGATTTGGAAGTGTCTGTGTAAATTCTGTATCAGCAAATGCCCCTCTCCAGTAATGCTGCAGAAGGGGAAGCTTACATTACCTGCTATACTTGGGGGTTTTGACAGATGTTCTCTTGCAGACATAGTGGCTGTGGTTTAATAGATTATTGCTTCCAGCCTTCTGCAAAGGTTACTGTTCTCAGATCAACAGCGGTCAAATGGGATGTGTGTGTCTGCCTCAACAACCATAGCAGCTGCTAGCAAAGGTGGGTGTGCATTAACGTATCCACTACAGAGCACTGGCACTGACATACCAACATGGCAGCTGCTGCAAGAGCATAAATTATTATAGACATGCATGGTGAAAACATTTGAAAACCTCGAAGTAAAGTCCACTAAAACCCAACTGACAGGTGGGAAGGCAAAATTTCTGGGGGAAAGTTGGTTTATGGAGTCCCTACCCCTCCCCAGCCTCTGGCGTCTTGTTCCCATCTTTGCATGTCACCATGTCATCCCTCAGTTTAAGATGTTGCCACCACCCATGGGGTGGGTCATCCTGCCAAGAGATGAACAGAGGCACGTAGAATGCCCCCTGCCACTCCTCCCTGTTCTGAAGGATTATTTTTAGCCCAGACCAGTTGATAATCTGTTTCATGGCATGCCTCTCAAACTAAGCATCAGCACCACTGAACAGGCAGGAAGAACAAATACACAGAAAAAGGGTTAAGTCTTTAAACCACTGCTGCTTATGAGGCTTTTGGACTGCAAAATTGTAGCTTGACTGGTACCTCTAAACTGCCAAAAAATCCATTATCCAATAATAATCTAAACAAAACAATCCAGAATTAAAAAACTTCCTTAACTCCTGGTGCTCTTCATTTCATGTTGATGTTTTTGAGATCAAGACTACAAGCAGTAGCGAAGACAGTAAGCACAAACTGAGATGACCTTACAGGGAAAGAATTAGCCAGCACTCTAACACTGAAGAAGGATTTACATTTGAAGGCGTCTTACACATGGTATAAATGTCACTCCTCCCTTGCGCTGCCCCCCCCCATTCTCCCAAAGTCACTGGAAAACAAAACACAAAAAAACTCGAAGAAGAGAGGAAGTTAAAAGTGGAACCAAACCAAACCAGAAGTAAATAAAAATGTTTTACCTGACTCCCCTGGGCACAGAACGGCAGGCCTCGCAATAATGAGAGTGAGGAATGAAATTTTAAAATGAATGCAAGTGGGAGAAACTGCAGAGAAAATTGAGACAGAGTTTCACCGTTATTTATCCCAGACAAAGTGTACATGCTCGGCTCTGAGCAATCCATGGCACGGGAACGGCACCAGGATGGAGCTCCGACACAACTAATCTTCCTTTTCTATTCCCTTCTGTGCTTTTGAGGAGGAAAGGGGAGAGAAAGCAATTTAGTGTAGTGATGCAACTTGTTTACTTCTCTGTACCTGCTCAGCTATGTTGGCTGAAATATATTTTTTTGCAGGTGCAAGAGAGAAGGAAGTTAGGAGAGAGGGAATTACATGAGTAGAAAGGAGACAAGATTATAAGACAGGCCTCCACACTTTGCCACTGCCCGGTGGTTCATGCAAATGACATCCACACAGCCAAAAAAATTACATGGGTTACCCAATGTAAGGAACTAGAGATATGCCTTAACAATTGCTGACAGAACCATACCCCTTCTCTCTTTCTTCTCTCACCCTACCCCCCTATTTCCTCTCTCTCAATCACCATAAAATCTCATCCCCACGACACCCACAGAATCACAAGGTTGGAAAAGACCTTTAAGATCATCAAGTCCAACTGTTCCCAAGGGTAGATGAAGTACCCTAAGTAACCTAAGCAAACACATCCAGGGAAGGTGACTCAACTAATGGCTGTAAGCTGGAGCATAGGAAGTTCCGCACCAACATGCGGAAGAACTTTTTCACAGTGAGGGTGACGGAGCAGTGGAATAGGCTGCCCAGGGAGGTGGTTGAGTCTCCTTCTCTGGAGATATTCAAGTCTCGTCTGGATGCCTATCTGTGTAATATGAGATAGGGAGCCTGCTTTGGCAGGGGGGTTGGACCCGATGATCTCTTGAGGTCCCTTCCAACCCCTAAGATTCTGTGATTCTGTGAACTCCCTCCCTGGGCAGCCTGCTCCAGGTCCCAACAAATCCTTCAGTAAAAACTTTTTTTCTAATATCTAATCTGAACCTGCCCTGGTGCAGCTTCTTGCCATTTTCCCATGTAACAAAGTGAATTCCACCTGTCAGGAAGGGATATACATCTTGTTTATCTCAAAGTGCCTTATCTCAAAGCATGTATCCCAAGTCCTCTGCGCATGCACCCAGACCCAGGGTCAACTAAAGGACAAAGTGTGAGGGGGGCTCAGACCCTCTTGAGGGGGCTCAGACTCTCTCGAACTTTCAAGGACCCTCTGGAGACTGCAACGGGCATGCATCCCATCACCAGGTGGAAGGTGTAGCAATGCCAAGGACTTATTGACTATGCAATGAGATAACACTGTAACAAGGTGAGACCAACAAAGACGGAAAGGAATGTTACCCCGGATCATGACACCCAGCACTTACTGTGCTTGAACCATTTAAGCTCTGCTTCTTTTTAACACAGTGGTAATGCTCAAATGAGCAGCTTAGATAAAAGATCTAATGGGGCACTGTGTGCCTGGCCTGATTTACCACCACAAAAAGCCAGCCTCCTCCACAGCCAGGGCGCTAACTCCTTCTGCCAAGATGGGACACGCTCAAGCACTTGGGTAATTCAGCTTATGGCATTGCTGGGCAGACGGGCATGTCACCCTTTGCAGCTGGGGACAGCTTCACAGAATCACTAGGTTGGAAAAGACCTTTGAGATCAAGTCCAACTGTACCTTTCCTCTACTAAACTGTACCCCTGAGCATCTCAACTACCCATCTTCTAAATACATCCAGGGATGGTAATTCAATCCCCTCCCTGGGCAGCCTGTTCCAATGCCTGACAGCCCTTTCAGTGAAGAATTTTTTCCTAATGTCTAATCTGAACCTGCCCTGGCTTGAGCCCATTTCCCCTCATCCTATCACCTGCCACTTGGGCAAAGAGACCAACACCCATCTCTCTACAACCTTCTTTCAGGTAGTTGTAGGTGGCAGTAAGGTCCCTCCTCAGCCACCTCTTCTCCAGGCTAAACAATCCCAGTTCCCTCAGCTGCTCCTCATAAGGTCTGCACTCTAGATCCTTCACCAGCCCAGTTACCCTTCTCTGGACATGCTCCAGGACCTTGATGTCTTTCTTACAGTGAGGGGCACAAAACTAAACACAGTATCACCCTCCAGTCCCAGCTCAGATCCCTGTAACTGCAAAGGGAAGAAGGGGATGGAGAAGATGGAGGAGCCTAGTGAAACTTAAATGGTATTACAGAGATGGTCTCTCAGCTTAACAAAACCTACCAAGTCACCAACTTCTGACTGCTTTATAACCCCCCATTACAGCTGATACATCAACATTTAGAAAACTGTTTTAAAATACATTAACAAGCAACACCTATGTACTCAGTGGCTCTTTGTAGTTTGCCTAACACTTCAGAACGTGTTAAAATCACACATAAAAGTTATAGTAGCCTAACGCTCAGGAAATAAGAGTCTTTTTAAAGGTTTAATTCAACCACTAATGGATTTTCTCCCAAGTTAGGAAACATTTATATATTGCTGATTTACTGCAGGTGTAGTAACTGAATTTGGACTTACACATACCAGCTGCAAGCAAATCAAGGAAAAGGCTTCATAAATCAGTTTAAGGCACTGTAGACTTCATGGTGCTTGGATGGAGAGAGAATTTCCCCACACAAGCACACAAAACAAATGGGAGTTTATAATTTTCTCTGTCACAGCTCATAACTTTTAAAGGTTAGAAATCAAAGCACCACCAGAGTGGAATTTCATACATTTGAATGGGATGGACATAAGGCATCCCAGCAAATGATTTATATCATTCCATCTTTATACAACAAAAGAATGAAGAATGCAACAGTTGTGACAAAGGCACTGGCTAATTGTGTTATTTGGCAAACACCTTCCCTCAAAATTTCTCTGGAGGCATCAAGATTTTTTACTTTCTCTTTGTTTCAGAGACTGTTCTCCAGCAACTATTTTGCCTTTTTAAATGACTCTTGCAACGCATGCTGCATTTTGCAGGGTTTGGGTTTTTTTTTTCCCAAACAAGTTGCCCTGGCTCGGAGTCAGACATTGTAAGACAAGAAGCCACAGTGATTTTATCCAAGAAATATGAGGTGGCAGAGATCCAGTACACCCAGCACTCAAGGTGAAAGAACAGCATGGAAAAAGATTCACAAATTAATTGTCAATTATGGAAGACTGCCGGAGTGAATACTAGATGCATGCATGGGATAATTTACCCAGGCACCTGCACAACTGAGCTGTGGATAGTGCTGAAGCAATTACTCTATTTTTAAAAAGAATGAGATATCATCATTGGAAAAGGACACACACACACACACACAAAAACCAACCCAAAAAAAAGGAGCAATTTTAAGGGTTTCCATGCACATCAATTCAGCAAAAATTAAGCACCGAAGACCCGAACGGATGGTGGTCCTGTGGAGGAGCTGGAGGTCAGATTACCTGACTGAAAAAACCTGCCTGTAAGGAAGGGAAAGGAATTGCTCATACAGTTTTTCCATTGCATGCAGGTGACCAGAAAGATGCCACTGTACCTGTACTTACAATATGGGCATCCTGCAGCAGGAGGTGGAACACACTGAGAACTCATTTCCCATCCCATATAGCAGGAAAGACACCAGGTGGTGAGGACTCGTACCTCCTCTGACCCAGGTGCTTTTGACAAAGAGCTTGGGAGCACTCCATACCTGGTTATCAGCAATTCCTTGGACACATTGCACAAACTGTGGATCCTTCCTAAACAAACACCAAAAAACTGCTCCTTGGCTTGCAGGACTCAAGGATGACACAGCAAATTCTCCTTCTCATCTCAGTTCTGCACGCACCTCCTTGGTCCTAGCTCCCATTGGCATGCCATAGGAGTGCAGTGCAGGAAGAACTAGAGATTAGAGTCAGTGCAGCAGCTGCTCCTCCTGGCTCTTTGAATAGAGGGAAAACAGTTTTTGCCCAATGCATGGGGAGTGATATCATCAAGTTAGCAAGCCAAGAACAGAAGGGATACATCAGAAAGGAAACAGGAACAAGAGCTTCCCCTTACAAAGCAAATAGTCACGCTTTTTTAGAGCAAAATCTTTGCCTAAAAAGCTCTCTCAAAGTACCTCATGGGAGGTTCAGACCATTTTCAAGTGCTGGAAGAAAAACAGTCCTGGGGTTAGAGTGGTAACCTGGATCTGGGGAGACCCACTTCAGTTCTTTGCTCTGCCAAGCGTTCTTGCATGACCTTAGGCAAAAACACTGAAGCTGTAGTTAGTGGATAGCTTGGCTTCAAAAGCAACTTCAGCCTAAGAAGTTCTTCCCTTTCCTGTGCCTGCCATTTGCTGCCTCCACGCTTGCACTGCCCTGTGAGCCCACAGGCACTACCCTGTAAACTGAATTAGTAGGCAGAAAGATGTTAAAAGCAAGTTTTTTGTTGTAATTTGGGGAGAGAGGTAATTTTGTGTTACACTGCTTAAAGGATCCGCAATCAATCAGCTACAGCAGCAAAACTGCAGAAGGGATGCTCAGGAAGCCTGTTGGTGGCACAGGAGCTGGGACAACCAACCTGGAGGAAGGCTGAAAAGCCAACATGCTTCTTGAGCCAGGTGGAAGAACCTCCTTGGTGGTTTCAGATGTGCTTGGATGGCATCAGTTACTGCCCTTTGAGATGGATGAAGCTCCCTGTCCCCCCAGCTGTCTCTCCAGCCCCTTTTGCAGGGATGTTACCCACCTAGCAGGGGTGGCAGAAGGAAACACATCAGCACTTCACCTGCTGACGTGTGGAGTGCTTCACCTGCTGTCTGGAGGAAGAAACAGCCAGGAATTTGCTAAAGACACCCCAGCAACAAACGCAAGGCGCTTTGTAACCTCCTCCCTAAACCCTGGGCTCCCAGGCATTATCTCCTAGCTGGGGACAGCGGCACCGCTCCCGGGCTGCTGTGAGGATAAATAGCGTAAAGGCACCGAGACACCCCAGGTAAACGGGGGCCACGGGGAGACTGACAACACAAAGCAGCAGCCAGTCTCATTTTGGTAAGCTCCAATTTTAAAAGCCGACATGCAAATCTCTGCTTACCCTACATAATATGAACATTCTCCTACCAACCCCGGCTCCTGATTAACTCAGTACATCACTTGCCAGCGCTATCTGAATGAGCCTGTGAGCCCAATTAGCAGCAGATGCAGCACTAACACTCCTCACCTGCTGTGCTTACCAGTCTTCAGATCAGGAAGGGAAGGGAATATATCAAAGACTTGCAGAGGGAAGGAAGCTTAGAAAAGAGCTCAGAAAGGATGAGGGAAATAGATGTCTGCAACTGTTCCTCAGGCAAGGAAGCAGAGCCCTATACAAAAGGGAAAACATACGGGCCTTGGGAAAACATTGCTACAGATCAGGAAAAACATCCAAAGGGCTGCTCTGGCACCCCGGGAGCGCGGCATAGGGTGTAGCCAGGAGTGCTGACAAGGCTCAGGGGATCTCCTGGCCTCGCACAAACCCCGGGGAGCTCTGCCACAAGAAGAGCTTCTCCCCACGTGCTCTGGTACATCAGCACAGACACCTAAGTCATCCTGTCTTTTCCATGAATTCTCCTTGACCTGCTAAAGTTTTTTTAGTGCTCCAAATGGTAATAAGGAACCTCTGAAGTCTATAGCAGCAATACTAATACAACACAAAAAGGAACCACTTAACTAAACTTTTCTGACCTTTAAAAGTCCACATCTACCTTTAAGTTATATCTCTGAACTTCTACCTCAGTGAACTTACTGCTCTTATCCACCAAAGCATCTTTCAATTCAATTGTTGGCATTGCTTTTCACAATACAAAAAAAAATCATGGGCAACTTCAGGGTTATGGTCAGAGAAACAGAGAACACTCCTTTGGGAGAAGGTCCTAACATAAAGGTTAGGCAGGCTTGCAGGCCTGTGAATCTCTGAAGATTTGAGCTGTTGGGAAAAGGGGATTTTATGGTATATTGATATATGCTGGATGCTGGCATCTCATTCCAAGAAGCTGTCTGCATGATGGACAAGGAGAGTTTGGCCACAGTGCGTAAACCAGAGCCAGGCTCAGCAGTAACTTCTACACATCCATTTTTGCTAAACTTCAGCTGTCCCAGCAGTAAAAGAATAATGCAATTAATTAATTCTTTATTAGAATAGTAAACGCGCATCTTGGTGAGTCTCTTCTGTAGCTATCTTTGAGACAGTGGTTCTGGTTGTTAGCTACAGATGTAACAGAAACACTTCAAAAGAACCATCTTATCCAAGGTATAGTCAAACAGGCCAACTAGGATCCCATTTACAAACATATTCACTGATGTCTAGATACTAAATTTGTGTCCTTCAGTGACCGCTGACCACCCCAAAGTGCCACCTGCATGTCATCCCACGGCTTGGCAGCAGTCTCAGTGGAGAGACATCATCCAGTCTGAGCCAGCTGGATTGTGCAACACAGAAAGTTACTTCCCGAAGTTACTGACAGTAGTTTCCATAAAAAGTCCTTCAGACTCTGAAAGATGCCCCGAACAGCCGACATTTCCAAGCAGTGCTCCTGACAGAAACACAATTAAATAGACGGGTTTGTTTTCTACGGACACATTCCCTTATCTTTGAAACAGGAATGATGATGCATTTTCAGAAAGAGGAAATTAACGTCTCTTTCACTGGGCTTTACAACTGAATTTGTTTTTCCAAACATTCACTCTTCATCTACAGCATGAGAAGCTATTGCTACGGGCTGACAGAGAAAGATAGAAGTGGTGACCGTGCCACCACGGCGAGACATGCAAAACTATGTCCAAACTCCACCCTCGCAGGTCAGATACACAGGATCAGAGGCAGAAACACAGATGCAGAAGTCCCAGAGCAAACACACAGTGGAAGAGATTTTTAGCCAATGCAACAGAGGCACTTCAAATTACTTTTCTAATCTAGCCTTTCGAAGCAGAAGGGAGTCTGAAAGCATGCAAGAATTCTAATTTAGCCTGAAATGTGAAGGAGAGGTAGCAGCCTGCTCTTCAGTTCTCTGGAGGACAAATAATAAAGCAGCGTACAGTAGGTCCAGCCCCAGGTCTACCATGGGACCTCTAGTCAGCTCCTGGCTATTACAGGAGCCTCAAGGCAATGCCCATGATGGCTCCTGCTCTATCCCAAGGGCATGCTGCAGTTGGACGTTTAGTCTTCATCTTCTTCCAGATTATCAGGACACATTTAGTAGTTTATGATACGAAGCAAGAGACACAGAACAGACATCTGTGGGCATCACTGGATTGCACATGTAAGACAGCTGCTACTTGCCCTTGCAGAGACCTGCATTCACATGGTGCCTTGTGATCTTACATTTTATGACATACCTGCAGTGTACCTGAGATGTCTGTCATTTTTAAATCGTATCCACCCAATACCATTTCACAATGACAAGATGCATAAGCATCCATGAACTGAAGTCCCTCCAGAGGAGCAGAGATCATCATTGTGCTATGCATCCATCCTAAACCATTAGTTTTAGCTGGTTGAGAAGGAACTAAGACATAAGTAGGCTTCTCAGTCTTGGTAAGAGACCAAACCAACGTGCTGCTTTTGCTTTTGGACATCCTGGTACATTTTTCTTGACCCACCACCATGACTGCATTTATTTAATTTAATTTGTTGTACTACAAGGCACATGTGGACTTGGAGAACAACTACTGGAAAAACACATTTCACAGATCTGGCATTCAGGTTGTGCCGAATTTGCTCCTATGTACGCATTCAATAAGACAGTGAACAGTCAGATGAAGTTCTGTAAAAATATCTCCTTTTAAGACAAGCAATCACTATGGTCCAAAGCTGATAGCATGATGAAGTATTCTGAGGTAAAAAGAATTTGGGTCATGAAACTCTGAGGAGGAAAATTGTCTTTCACAGGGCCTACCCTCCCCTGCTTTTGATTCAAAAGCAGAGAAGTGCTTTCGGTATGTTCCCAAAATGGTCCTTTCAAAACCGATCCTCCCCTTCCCTCCCCTGCTTTTGCAGAGGGTAAAGGTGCTGCCCTGGTGACTGTCCAGCACGCACCCACACCAAGGTTAGTTCCTACCTAGTCAAACACGCGTATCCTCGCCTCCCCAGTACAGATACAGCTTTAAGAAATGAAAATCACAGACCAAACCCCTCCTTTGATGAATAACCTCATTCCTTGTGTCACAGGGATTGTTACATGCGGGTGCTACTGATAACTAAAACCATTTCCGCTGGCCAACAGCAGGCAGCTCTCACTGAGTCAATGTTTCAAACCCTCAATAGTTTCACTTCACCAGGCCTGGACGGTACAAACATGGATGACAGAGGCAGACAGCAGAAATGTCAGAGGTGCCCAGCGTTGGGCAGCACCACCAGTACTAGAAGATCCGAACAGGGCTGCGGCGAGGCTCACTCAGCATCAAAACAAAGCCTGTGTGTGGTGGATCACACTCGCCTGATCTCGACCCTTGGGACCCTCAGCGGGATTGGGTTGTCAAGCGCTCTGAAAGCATGAAGTGTGACACTATTTGACAAAATCAAAAGGTGTAAATAATATATGCATATTATTCTATCTCCAGAGGAAATGTTTGCGTATTATAAACTGTAAATAAATAATAAAGGCTCAAAACCAAGAGCACCCAAATATATACAGAGGAATGTATCTGAGCCGCAACTTTACAGCTGCAACTTGGGATTTTATACATAATTTGGGGGTTTCTGTTCTTCATTCCTCATGTGGGAAAAAAATAAAGGAATGAGCTCTGAAGAAGACTGACAGAACACAGAAAAATATGAACTGTAAGATCCATTTGCACTTGGCTTGTTTGTTATGTTGGCTGTGGTTTGTTTTTTTTTTTTAATCAGAGGGGGAAAAAGACCCAATTACTGTGCAGAAATGAAAGATTCACTCCAGATAGTCATTGACACTTGTCAGACTGCACTTTATAGCTTTTCTTCATGACCACCAGTACAATAAGCACCCAGTGTTTGACTTTCAGTGCAAACATTTCCAAACATCAAGTACCTGAAAAACAGTCTGTGCAGAGTATCTCTGTGATAGTTCCTAAATGTCCTCCAACGTTATTCAAAGAACGAGAAAGACATTTGTTCCAAGATATGTAAAAAAGTGGAAAATTTGATGTGATGCTACTTCAGATTAAAACCAAGCAATTTCATTCTATGCTTTATATGCTCTCCAGTCCCAGTAAGTATAATTATAGGCGTCTGTCTACTTACAAATCTCTCTGTACAATGGAAAAAGGAATACAATTTTTAGTTGCCCAAATTACAAGAGACTGTAATACACAAAAGCAATAAGCACAGGTTCTGCCAGCAATCAGATAACACTTATCGTAAACAATAGCTTTTGCGATTTATTTGAAACGGGTTCAGCTGCTACAACTTAAGATTTGGTTATTCTTGTTTTCTTGTTGGGTTTTCCAGCAGGTGGTGAGGACATGATAGAAGTGTCTAAGCACAAGAGATTTCGAAAAGGGATGAGGTACTGCATTGCATATGAAATATAACAGAGATTTATTTTGCAAAATCAGTTTTCCACCTTCCACTGGCCTCTACTAGTTTGTAGAGGCTACTTCTGAAACTTTTCCTTGGCTTTCAGCTCTCCCAGTACTACGAACATCTTGATGCAACAGGAAAGGTGACCCGCATCCAGAAGTGACTCCAAACCCCATCATCTGTGTGCTGGATTCTTATGCAAGTGGGAAATTATACAACACACTGAAGTAAGTGTTAATGGCATATAAAAGCCCAGAAAAGATGGACTAAGCTTCCTGCAGCGGTATTCAGAGGACTGTGATTTACTGTAGCTCTGAGAACGAGAGAAGGAGCCCTCAAGTCTTAACGTCCTGCTCTGAGCAAATACCACACCACGAAAACGCCACAAAACACCACTGTGTGAGTACTGTATCAGAACAGTGATCCTTGCATGTGTTGAGGTAACACAGTGGGAACACGTATCTGCAATGAGGATGAAGACCTAGTAAGGATTTTAAGTTGTGTGAGATAGGGTAGGCCAATACAATGGATCCACCTTGATTCACATAGCTTGTTTCTTCTAACCATCTCCTCACTCCCAGCCTCCCCAAAGGCTGAGCTCATCCATGCGGAGCACGACAAAATGCTTTACAGACTCTCCAAACAAGTAACTGCTTTACCAGTCTCAGGGAGATCAGATCCAACAGGTTCATTGATAACTCTGACTGATCAACTTCCATGAAGACAAGGAATATTTTAACATCATCAGTGGCCACGGATCCAACACTGATGAAGCCACAGAAACATTTGCTGCAATCTAAGGTTCTCTCTCTCCCTCCAGGTATACATCATTTTGAGTTGCAAAATACTTAAGGTTTGTACTTTGTTTATTTTCCTAAAGCAGATTAGCAAGAAAATGGAAGGTTAACAGAACATTAAGGTTGAGAATTTAAATGAACTAGTTAGTGAAAACAAGGCTGTAATTCTCATAACCACTCTATGTCAACCATCTTGCACATATTCAGAATTCAGTGTTGTACAGACTGGGAAATTTATGTTGCAGTATACCTGTGATATGACAGAGTCACATTTATTGCAGCAACTTTTAATTTCCTAACTTGTACATTAAATTCCCAATATAGTTCAGCACTAACTCTCTCCTGTTGGTGGTGGGGTTTTTTAAACACTCATTTCCCGTGCTTTAAAAATAAGCGAACGAAAGAGTGTTTGAATATTGAAATAAATGCAGATGACTTTTGCCAATTTCTACATACAATTTACAGACTAAATATATCAATCCACCTCATACCTATACCTTTAGAATCAACTACTGAAATAGCCGTATTTAGTGTGCAGAATCCAACAGCACATGTAATTGGAGCCTTGCACATTAAAAGTTTAGCGAAACCTTATGTATGTGTGACTCGAATTTCAACAACGTGCAGAAGTACTTCAAACAGCTCAGAAAGGCACAATACAGTTAAGGTTAGGAGAAGGTGGGAGATGGGGACTTGGAAGTCTTAAAAGCACACCCCAGAGGGGACTGGTTTATGTTGTGTTAGCCTTCCTCCCCACTTTTGCAACAACCCTTCCTCAAAACCATGACTAATGCAACCCCATTTCACAAAGGTTTGTTTCTGTAACTGAGCTAATAAAAGTCTGTGGGCCAAGAACAAGGCAGCATCTGTCCCAGCCAAGATGCCACCTACGCTTGCTTGAGAAGCGCGTGGTGTCTTTAGCAGCCATACCTTTGACATGAGGTTTTCCCATCCAACTTGAACAGTGCCCCTTCCTGAATGATGTGCTTAGCAAGGAATTTCTGCCCTGATTAAACTTCTTCACCCTCCTGCAAATGGTCAGTAAAATTCCATTAAAATACTCATTTCCCTACCAACTCAGTATGCATGCTTTCTTCACCAAGACAAGAAATGCACTTAGCACAAATCATTTTTACCCTGATTTGCATAAGCAAGGACAGAGAAAGCATCGTAGTTTCCTCTGCCAAGGCTGCCCTCTGATTAGCATCCTTGCCAGTACAGCCCGAGTTGGCAGTCCTACACACTCATCTCTTACGTTCACATTTGTTTCAGGGAGAGAAAGATGCATTGAAAGAGGGATCCAGGATAAGCACAAGACCTCACAGATGATGTAACCCAACAATCATCTCCAAAGCTTTGTCCTTCCAAAATTAGGACTGAGGAACAAACCTATTTAAAACTATTCTCCTTCTGCCCATAATTTGCAAGCTGGTCCAAACAGCAAGAGAAAGGTGACCATCTGACCTCTTGCAATAACATATTTCAGAAATGGAAGCTAACAAACGACCTACACATCTTTACTTTTGCAACCTTGAGATGTAGAGCAGATCCCAAATGCCATTTAACGTTGCCACATTCGTTCATAGTTCAACCCAACTTCAACAGAGGTTGAACCTTCGAAGCGGCTGCTGCGTCTCATCCCAGCAGACGTACTGCACTTTCCCAGACCAAAGTTTAAAAATCCCAAAATAGCTATAGTGAATGTGCTAGAGACGGACGCTGAGGAAGGGCAATCTGGGTCGTTTTCTCCTCGCAGAAGTACGCTGAAGTCTGGCCAGACTCCAGGAATGCACATTTCTCTGCAGATGGCTACAGCAACATCTAACAGTAGAAACTATACTTCCACTTCTGATTATGGATATTATGATTAATTTTTAATTATTTTTTTTTTTTTACTTTTAAAGAGGATCAGCATTTCTTCTCCCCCTCCCCCTTTTTAAAAAAAAAATCTATTTAAAGGTAGTAACCACATGCTTAGACTTCCCCCTCCAGCATTTATTTAGCTTTAAGCTACCTCAGGCCAAAATTATTTTATCTGTTCAATATATTACAGTCCTGTACACTGCAGAGCTGACTGAATTACTGCCAGAGTACTATGTAAATCAAACCCACATGTGAAGTAAAACAGTAATGCAATGCAATGAGTGCCTGTCCACAATCATTCAGCTATAGGTGTCACTCCCACGTTTACCATATGAATAGATGAAGATTCCCTCAAAGCGACAGAATCTTAATTCTCCCCCCAGATTCAAATGTATGCATTAAGGAAACACTTCAAACATCAGTATCTTTTTCTCCTAAGGCACACTTCTTGTCTGTAATTAGTTTCCATTGGTCAAGTGGTTTTGCTTCTATATACCAGGCTATAGTAATGTTTTAAGTGATGCTCTATGATTCATCCTACACTAATATGATTTCTTTCCCCTTAACCCAGAATAAGAAGGAATCCAGAGAAAAAGGAGAGAAGGGGGAAGGAAAAAAAAAAAAAAAAAAAGATTGCCTGCAATCATATTGTTACACTGTGCACAGTTTATGGCTGGCACACATCCAGTTTGCAGCTGCGATAAGAAATGTGTAATCCTATTATACGGAGAGGGGTCAGAATGTACAAATAGGTCCTGGAAATAGGAACTTCTCCTGTAAGATTATTCTTTTCGCCATAATAGTTCTGCAAGTAGGTCTAGACAGCAGCTCTTCGCTATTCTCCCCACTGCTAATGGAAAACCCAACTGTCAAAACAATTCGCTACACGAGCTGGGATTTTTGCAGAAGACAAAAAGAAGCGGTGCCGTATGTTCGGGTACAAAAGTAATGTTAATTAGAACAACGGCTACAAGTCCACGCAGCCTGGCACGTGAAGAGCGTATCGCACCGCATAAAGACAGCCTGGTTTGCCCCGACGCTGCTGTGTCCTGTGAGGTTGTCAAATCCTGCACACTAAACAGTTTTTAAGAAACATTAACTGCTTAACGGTGACAAAAGCCGGTTCTCACAGCATTTTGCATCGCTGTTTCCTTAATAGGACAATACAGAAACCATTTCCCAAGCACGGGGTTATTGGGCTGCTAAAAGCACATTCTTACTCTGGTAGTAGAAAACCAAATACCACCTACCATGTAAGTCAGCATCCCCATGGAGTTAAATTCCTGGATAATTCCAACCCGATTATCTATTTTTTCCTCATTTCCTTCGCATAACAATACTGCATTACTGTGGTTATGATGCAGAAAAGTGTCTATCCGTTCCCCGACTTGCCCCATGTGCCTTAAGTGCTTTTGACTTAAGTGAGCTAAGTTAAAACACAGGACAATGCTCTCTGGAAAGATAGTTATTTTCTGCATACGGACCCTTGCAGCAGGGAGGTGATGAGATCCATGCCAGAAGCAGTTGTGCTCCCCACTGAACTAGGTCACCGCTTAACCTTACTCCTGTCTGACCAAAGAATAAGTTCCTCAGAGGGAAGGGCTTTCTGAAGTACAAAACAGTAAGAAAGAAGGGTTTTTTTTCCCTAGGAAAAAGAAGAAATAGAACAACCCACCTACAAGCATGTCATGCAGGAGTAAAGGACACGGTCATGTGGCTGCAAGATAAATACAAGCACCATAAATTAGCTCAAGCGGCAGCAGGGTACACAGGCTTATTATGAACCCCATCAGGCTGTGGCTAGAGTATTATCAGCTTGTGAACAACCCGGTTTGGTATATTTGTATATACCAAGCTAAACTGGATATACTTGCATGACACTGCAATTACTTCTGTGACTGCAACACAGACATACTCAATTAAGTACCAACAAATGCCCTTAGCATCCTGTCTTCCAAGTTGCTGTAGCAGCAGAGCTCATAGGTAGGAAATGTGATTCTCTTCAGTGTGGAAAAGGGAATCAGTGATGAGAAGGGGGGAAAAAATGGCAAAATAAATAGTTCTATTAAAATCAAGATACTCTATGGGCATAGGGGGATAGCAACTAAACCGTATCCTAGGTCAGAGGAATACACACACTTCCGCTAAGCTCAGCAGGAGGGTATGTGTGTGTAAACCAGAATTTAAATATACTAAGTAATAAAGGTGTGTTGTTCTTTTAACCTTAAGTAGTAGTCTCCCATTAAGATCACTGACTTCTGGGTTTTCCTAACTATGATCCAAGCATCAGGCCACACGGAGACTGAGGGAGGCCCCAGGTCAGATCAGATGAGGTGTCTTCCAGCCTCAGCAGTTCTGTGGGTCTGTGATAATTAAATAATATTTATTTCTTGCAAAAAAGGTTGAATGTCACAAATTCTAAGTGTAAAATAACAGCGAGGGAATCAGATTAAAATGATTCTGTTGAGGTAAAGTGGGAAGTAAC
Source organism: Gallinula chloropus (assembly GCF_964237585.1). NCBI lineage: Eukaryota > Metazoa > Chordata > Aves > Gruiformes > Rallidae > Gallinula > Gallinula chloropus. The sequence goes on along the minus strand of NC_140087.1, from coordinate 114,812,961 downwards.
ACATGTATTGCAATCCAATTAGCGAAGAAGCTTTTCCACATGTTGTTGAAGTGCCTTTTGCACCAAACTACCTTCACCTGACCTGACAAGTGGTGAATTACCTATTGTAGCTGGAATCTGTGGCAGATTAATTAAAAGAAAACAGCAGAAGAAAGAGATGGAAGGGAACTGTACAAAACCAGCTTCATTTTCCTATTAATATGAACCCAGCATGTTGATACAAACCTAGCAGTTTGCAAAATCCTCTGGTAACAGGAAAGCGATGAGTAATTCAAAGTAATGAAAGACAAAAAAACCAAACCCAATCAGAACTCAGCCTCTCAAAAAATAATCACAAAACTTGTTAAAAATACAATATGGATTCTCTATTTCTTTTGTGAGCTTTAGGAGTTGGTTAGTAGGTTTTTTTTCCAGCTTCTACTCACTATAGTTAGTTCTGCCATTATGGAAAGCAGCAGAAGACACTGGAGCATGTGTGCGTGTGCAGACACCAACCCCCAACTATTATTGTGCGAACAAAAGCAACATCATCATGGCAGGGCAGACTACTTAATCAAAGCAGCCTTTCAAACAAAACAAACGAATGAAACATTCCTAATAATCTGCAGAAGGTCACTCAAGCTTTCCGGCAAGTAACACATGACTCTTTGTTAATCTAAGTGCCACTCTGGAACCAGTTCAGGAAGAACAAGAGGCAGGTCTGGGAAGAGCTGGACAGCTGACTCACATGGCCAAGATCCAGTGTGATGGCAGCACTAAGAGGACTAAGAACAGATGTCGTAGTTTTGCGTGGCGGGGGTTCTGGTGGAGGAGGGGTCTGCAGGGGTGGCTTCTGCAAGAAGCAGCCAGAAGCTCTCTGCAGGCCCCACAGAGCAAACACCAGCCAAATCAAGGCTGGAGTTGTTGCTGACCAAGGCCAAGCCCATCAGTGATGGTCACAGTGCCTCTGGGAATCCGACTTAAGGAAACAGATGATAGAGCGACTTTGATGGGTGTCTGGCCTCTAGCTAGGGCCAAACCACCACAACAGAGTATAGAATATGGGTGGTACTCAATGCAATTGGCTCACTGCTCCAAAACCTGATGCCCAACCCATCCCTGAGCAGTGATCCCCCTCCCTGACCAGCTTCCCTCCTTAAGCATGACATCGTACTGTATGGAATATCACATGGCTAGTTTAGGTCAGCTGTCTTGGCTGCATCCCACCCTAGCTTCTTGTGAACATGAACTCTATCCCAGACAAAAAACAGGACAGTCACCATCATTATCTTTTAGACATAAGCTGCCCTCTATGTATTCATACAACATCATCTCCAATGCTCAACCCTGGCACTGCCCTGCAGCTAGTACTAAAATAAAGGTGTGTTGTTTCCTGCTAAGCTGGATTTCCCACCGCCTTTGTATTTTCTCCTTTCCATAAATGACCTCCTGGAGACCATTATGTATCTTCAAGAGGCGCTGCCATGATGACAGGGAAGAAGCTGTCACCTGGGAGGTATATACAGAAGTATTTTTGGATGGAAACCACCATACTTTGCTGAGATACTGTCTTTAAAACACTGCTAGCCTTGCTTTGGACACACTAGCATGATTAAGAGTCATCCTCTGACTTCTGCTGGTTTCTGCACTGAAATTACATTGCTGTTTTCTGATATCTGGCTGAAGTGTAACTGATGTCGTTATCAGCTCAGAGCTATAGAGAAAATCAAATCTGCTCTTTTGCAAAATCCTTCAGCTAGGATAAATCACATTGCCTCTATGGTCCATGTTTTACATAACAAAACGGACACGGTCAAAAATAAAACAGCAGCTGGGGCTTCAGCACAGTCCACTCATGAGGGTTCCTTCCACATCTTCTCCATCGTCTCCTGACAAACAGGCAGGCAGATAACTAGGAAATTCTGCCTGCCTGACTCAGAAGAGGTTCTTGGTACCTGCAGCACTGCTTAAACCTCACAGGAACAAGCACTCCCCTTGTACAGTTTGCTGATAACATCACGACATACCTTTCCCATATATGTTTTAGAAAAGTCCTGTTACTTTAGTCCTGAGAGAAAGATGTTTGCATAGCTCCAGGTCATTCCACAAGTCCAGTTACACCAAGAAAGCCTGAGGAAAGGCAAAAAGGAATGACGTACTTTGACAGTACATGTGACTTTTCCCTCTTCTGCCATTTGCTCCTTATCACATATTCTGTAAAGCATGAATTTTGATCTTTGTTTTAACTGCACAGAAAGGGAAAAGGAAGGGAGGGGAAAATAAAGCATGGAATAAGTAAAGGGTACTATACTAAATGCAAGGATAGATAGGAAGTTACTGGTGGAGGGAAGAGAGAAAAATCGTACTCATCAATGAAAAAAGAACATACATAAGCTAAGAAAAATTAAAGAAGACCAAAAGGAAGTCAGTAATTAACAGCAGATTTCCCACTGACCAGTTAGGCACTGAGCAATTAAGGTAGGAACAACCAACTGTATTTATTCATTTTATATATATGGGAGGAAAAAGGAAGATTAAAAAACCAGGCAGAGAAATACAGGAAGAATCTTCAGATGAAAGCACTTTTTTTTTTTTTCAAGTTCTATTTCCTCTGAGAGGCAGTAAAAACAGAGGCAGCCTATTAAAAAGCCTACTCCTGTTCAAATTGCCAATTTAATGACTTCAGTCCAAAAAACCCCAAGTAGGAAGAAATGCCTCCCCCCTCCCCATGCAAGCCTGCCAGTTCCTCTCCCCATCAGCCTCCAACCAAAAACAATACCATAGGAGTCTACCCAAAAGAACGCAATGGTTTCATTTAAGTCCCAACACAATTTTCATACGGTTCATTGTCTGACCTAATTTAATTAAAAGAGGGTCCAGATGATTATTATCCTGGCAAAAGGAAACTGTATAGACAATACAATGGCAAATTGCCACAATCGCTGTATTGTATCTCTTAACTGAAAACACAGCGACAGAAAGAGGATAAAACAAACCCCCTTTGCTAACCATCAGAGAAGATGACATCTTCCAACCATTTCCACTAGCTGGTACAAGACTCTGGTGTCATCCAGTCTGCCAACTTTCAGCAATCAACTGGGAGCTGGGAACGTGACCATGAACAGTTTAAGCAGGACAATTTACTCTCACATCGTGCTACAAGGACAACTTAGTCATGCCTCCAGGCAATGAAGAAGGTATTATTTATGGTCCAAACACCAGTCTGGGCCTCAGGTGGCCTGGGCTCTACCCCCGACGCCATCATATACTTTCCAAGGGAAATGTAGAGTTTGGCTCCATCTCTAAGACCAAGACCACACTGAGTTGATCAGGACTGTATAAATGCTGAAGTAGAATTAAGGGATGCAGTATCAAAACATATATAAACTGCTCAGGGCTTGAAGTTCAGCTGTCTACAGAGCTCCACTCATATCAACAGCAGAGTGTCTTCTAGGGAACCTTTTCCAAAAGCCACTCTTGGATTAGGAGTATTATTTAAAACTCTATGGGGACATAAATCAGTGCAGCTGATCTGCACATTGCTACTGTTCAAAGTCTAGTAAAGCTTAACTTCATTGTCTGAGAATAAATACTTCCATGAGCAGACGCTCTGCGTGCAATTTCAGTTCTGATCTACATGCTCCCAACTGAAAGCTTCTGTTAGTGCTGTGGAACAATATAAAAAGAAAAGGAATAACTAAATTCCACCTCTGCCCAGGAGTGAATGTTTTTAATAGAAATGCAAAAAATTAAGGAAAAAAGGTCAACTGATTTGACTAAGGTCAGAAAAGCCAGCCAGTGGGAAAGTTAGGAGCAAAGTCAAGCATGTGATTTCAGAGTTTGAGACCAATTACGAATTGGTCTCAAATTGTGTCTAAGTGGATACTCCAACCTTAGAAATTAATTAATATCCCTAAAATAAAGTGTTTTCATTCTAGTTTCACGTTTGAGAGGGAAGATAGTTTCCTAGCGAAGGAAATATCTGGCACAGGTGAGAGAGGAGTCTCAAACCTATTCTTCCTCCAACAACCTTTGAGATGCCACACAAATGATGGGACAGATTTCAGTAAGGCTGCCTCTGATCAGTCTTTGTCTCAATTACATCTCTGAGACTGAGAAAATAGTCCATTATCCCTGGACTAGGTTTTGCAAGAGGTACATCGAGCAAGTTTAACATACTTGTTTTGGAGAACAAATACTCTAAATGCTGACAGATTGAAATACTACTGCATGATTGAGGTGAATTAAGGTAGAAGGAAATAATTTTAAAGCTAAAATAGGAATACAGTCCTTTCTGGTAGTTACACTCACCCTCTTTGTTCATTTCCAGTTCAGAAGAACACAGCAAGTGGAAGAGAGACCCTAAAGCCATGGGCAATCTTCTTCAGCCATTCCCTCTCCTCGTTTCAAGGGCTTTCTGTACTGCTACACCACCATTAAGTGATTATGGCAACAGGAGAAGAGCTTCCTGCAGACATCCTCTTTCCTGCACACACCTTTTATACCACAAGAAGTTTGAGAGTTTCCCAGCTCAGACAACTCTTTGACACGGCATAATAAAAACCCATCCACACAGCCAAGGATCTGCCCTCAGCCAGCAGTAATTAAAATTAATCATTCACAATTATTTTCATGGGCATGTTCAAAAAAAAGACACGGCCAGCTCGCTGAATCCTCAAAGTTGACAGACCTTGAAATAGGCTGTGGTCAGGTACAGTGTGTTCCTGGGTTTCAAGCAGTTAAAAACATGCTCTGCATATTGATTCAGCATCCCGCTCGCAGGACCCGCAGTGCTGATGGGCAGAGCCACCTACCCTCCGTCCTGCAGTCAAACACCTGAGCTGGCATCAATGAGTGGGACTGGTAGCTAAAGGCATTTTTTCAAGAAAACATTGCTATGTCTGTAATTATTGCTGCCCTGATGGGATGCGGGGCTGTATCGGTGTTAAAATTTATTATTCTTGAATGTTAGGGTCTTCTGAACTTGAGATTCTTCCCCTAGTTTCCACACATTTGTATTAAGTTTTTAATTACTATCTTCTTCCACTTCAGCTTCACTGGTCACTGCTTCTGCTCTTCTGAGGGAGGTGAAGAGGTTTCCAAGGTACAGAGTCGCCTGAAGCTTATCAGTTTCCAAGCTTCTGAACTACTGAAAAATTACATTTACAGAAGTAGAAGACTGAATAAAATTCAATGTAAGAGATTAAGATTGTCGGTTTCTGGAACACTATTTACTTACACAAGCAATTTTTATGGAAGTGAACATCTACTATTCATGATAGCTGCCTTGATCAATTCTGTCCCTTTGAAACTTGTAAAATGTAAAAGCACATGTCCTATGTATATAAACTCAAAATCTGTAGGCACCGTGTAAGACCAAGACTGTAACCATCACAGAAAGAAAGCAATCTCACACCTAACAGATTGCAGATCCCTAGGTATCAACCTGCATACCTCCCCTTCCTTCTCATCAACTGGAATATTGATTTTTACAACACATAGTGGATGTACTGAAGGAGAGGAGCAGAGTAATGGGACTGTCTGCCTCCCACCATGTGTTTGGTGGGAGCTCAAACCTGGAACTACAAGCAAGAGATGGTGGAAGATCTAACTTCTAGCATTAATCAACTTTCTGCATGGCTTTTGGTCAGAAGACTTCAAAGGCACAGATATTATCTCTTTGCTGAAATAAAGCAATGCCTGATAAACACAGTGCATTGGGTCTGGCTGAGCAGGAGCTGACTTTCCCCAAAGCACCCTCACCGGGCTGTGTTGTGTATTGGTACCCAGCAAGGTGCTGGTAACACACCAGGGTTTGGCTGCTGCTGAGCAGGGCTGGCACACATCAAGGCTGTCTCTACAACACCCCCTCAGCTGTGGGCTAGGGGTGGGCAAGGTCTTGGGAGGGGGCACAGCCAGGAGAGCTGACCCCCACTGACCAAGGGGATATCCCATACCATGTGAGGTCTGCTCAGCTATGAAAGATGATTGAGAGGAGGAAAAAGGGGGGATTATTCAGTATTTACAACATCTGTCTTCAGAGCAACCACTACATGTGCTGAAGCCCTCTTCCTGGGAAGTGACCAGCCATCACCTGTTGATGGGAAGTAGAGAACAGATCTTTTGTTTGCCTTTGCCTTTCTTTATTAAACAACCTTTAGATGGGTTTTTTCTCATTTCTTTTCTTTCCCCCTGCTCAGCTGAGGAGGGGAGTAATGGTGGCTTTGGTGGGCACCTGGCATCCAGCCAGGGTCAACCCACCACCCATGTTTTGCTTTCATCCTTAGAGTCTAAAGCGATGTTTCTGTACTATATGTAGGCATGATGCTGTGCAGGAAACAGGAACACTGACTGGAGAGGGAACCACTATGAACGTAGGACTGAGGAATTCTCACTCTTTAGGAAACACAGAGAAAAGGAGGCAAACAGTGTAAAACAACTGCAGCACTCAAGCTCAAAAGTTTCCACAGTCATCAGCAACACAAAGTCTGAAAAGGTGACTCCAGACTTCTTTATGGTTTATTGTAGTACCAACTTTCTTTCCCTGAGTTGTGTAATTACCCCATGTTTTCTTCTATTGTTCACCCCAATTTTTAATACTCATTTCCCTAATTCACAGTGTATCTTCATTAAGCCAGTTTCCCACAGAAGATGGCAGTAAAGGCATTAATTAGGACCCTAAAATTTAAGGCTCCCTCATCCCCAACCGCTTTCTGCACCATGAGCCCTGTGTTTGCAGGAAGGCATCCCGAGATGTAACTTTAGACCCAGGATGAACACTGCCAGCTCCCAGATCAGCTCTTGCTTCATCTCCTCCTTCCACAGCCGTGAGCGTTTGCAGCTCAGAAGAGCAGCAGGGATCAGTATCTCCTGCAGAGCTGCCAGGGAGAGCCCAGCCAGTGTCCCAGCCTCCCCCCACAGGCATCTGACTACAAAGCCTAATATTAACTAATGACTTTACATGATTTTTGCCCCCCTCCTCCCCCTTCAAAGTTTTAAAGTTATCTGGAGAAAAAGGCCTCAAAGGTACGCAGCAGAGAAATAATTAAAAATGGTGGCAGCTCTCTTTCACCATATTTAATGGCCTCTTTGCCCTTTGTGAAATCAAGATTAAATTATTTCAGATAAAACATTTTACAGTCTTGTGCAAACTTAACAGGGACCTTGGCTGAACTCTGGGGTGTGGGATTAAAAAAAAGAAAAAAAAAAGAGAGATAAAGGGAGAAGGAACCGTTGGGAGCAAGAGGAGCCCAAAACCACCTTGGGAAACCAGGAACAGTTAGAGTGGGATGGGCAGTGAGGATGTGGACACACGTGCATGGGGAGGACACAGACCCCTGAAATCTCCTGGCTGTGCAACATAAAATGAAGAGTTCCCCAGCGGTGGGCATTGACACAGACTCACAGACTGGTTCGGGATGGAAGGGACTTCAAAAATCATTTAGTTCTGACACCCTCCCATTGGAAGAGACACTCTCCACTAGACCAGGTTGCCCAAAGCCCCATCCAACCTGGCCTTGAACCCTGCCAGGAATCCAGGGGCATCCACAGCTTCTCTGGGCACCCTGTGCCAGGGTCTCATCACCCTCACAAGGAAGAATTTCTTCCTAATACCTCATCAGTATCTCCCCTCTTTTAGTTTAAGGCTATTACTCCTAGTCCTCTCACTCCATACCCTCGTAACCAGCCCCTCTCCAGCTTTCCTTTAGCCTCTTTAGTACTGGAAGGCTGCTGTAAGGTCTCCCTGAAGCCGCCTCTTCTCCAGGCTGTAACAAGCCTAACTCTCTCAGAACACACTGGAGGGATGTTCTCTCAAAGGTGCTCCAGCCCTCAGATCATTTTCATGGCCCTTGTCTGAACTCAGTCCAACAGTTCCATGTCTTTCCTGGGCTGAGGACTCCAAATTTGGATGCAGTACTGCAGATGGGATCTGACGAGAGCACAGTGGGGGAATCCCTTCTGTCAATATTCTGGTCACTCTTCTGGTTTTGATGCAGCCCAGGACACAGTTGGCTTTCTGGGCTGCAAGTCTGCATTTCTGGGTCATGTTGAGCTTCTCATCAAGCAACACCCCCAAGTCCTTCTCCCCTGAGCAGAGATATGCACCAACTCTGTCTAAGCAGAGCTGAAAGCCCAGTTTCCTCTTCCCACCACCAGACAATCTCTCTAGTAATAGATTAAAGTGGTATGAGTTACTATACATTTAATAAAGCCAGAAGGGCAAGGACACAGCTAGATCTCAGTGGTTTTGAACTACATACTGCTTTGCATTTTTGTTCCTGTTTTAAATACAAAAGTAGCATATTTTGCCAGAGCTGACATGATCTAAGAATAAAAGCCAGGCAAAGAGCAAAGGGACAAGTACCATCTTTTGTTAGCCTGCAGTGGAGAAAACTGATGAGCGTTTAGACATGGAAATCTTCAGGAAGCAAAGACCCATTCCTCTTTAAATACATAAACACATATGGACACATACATACATGCTTAAACACTTCCTACCTTGCTTTAACATCTGAAAGACTTTCTCAAGCTTCACTGCCAGTAACAAACACAGCTCGTCTCTTCTTGAGTTGGGGAAATGAAATCACAGCGGAGAAAAGCAGACCAAGGAAAGGCCCCAGAAGACAGCAGAAGACACAGTGAGCTGTTACCTACCGCGATTACCTCTGCACCTCGCTTCCCCTAGCCATTCTTTTCATGCACCTTAGGATTTAAGCAAATCGGAACCATTTGGGGGATTGTTTGCTCCTGGCTAACGGCTCTTCTGTCCCCCTCTTAGGGGAAAATAATAATAATAATAATTAAAATCAAGCAGCGACAAAGAGAAGTTAGCAGCTCTTCACCGTTCCCCTTCCCCCTTTCCTAATGCAAATTCAGAGCAGTTCCTGCAGAGCCTGTAAACACCCCCACAACTTTCTGGGTAGAAAAAAAACCCCACACCCCACCAGTAAATAGCTAACAGCAAGTCCTTCACCCTTTCTCTGCTAAGCGACTGGGGTATAAAAATCTGTTGCTGCCTCACGGACAAACACACACAGAGCCTTCGGCAGAAGGGAAAGATGTTTTGGGGCCCTGCAAGGATTTGATGGCTGTCTTATCTTTCCTTGTACGCTGAACAGTCTGCATAACCTAATAGCATTAGCTTACTAACAGATATATTAATAGGTGTGGGGGGAGGGAAGGTAAGGGGAGGGGGGGAAAAAAGCCACTAAAGCATATTCCACCTACACATCTCGCTACTAATCATAAACTCAGGTAGAAAGCAAATCACTTCTCCCAGACCAGGAGAAGGAGGAACAAAAAAAAAAAAAAAAAAGAAAAAAAAAGAAAAAAGAAAAGACTGAAAGAGAGAAAGGAGGAAGAAAACACCTATTTTTGTCTTTTTTCATCACATATAAAAAAATAACCTTACAATAATCGCTGCATTTACCAATCTATGACAAGGAAAGAGAAAGCTTTAAAAAAAAAAGTCCCCAGAAACCAACAACTTCAGAACTGCCACAACATCTTGCAGCTGGTAATTTCGAAGCGGTGAATGTAACGCCGGCCTCAGACTGCTAGAAGGATTAGATTTAGCTGTAAAACAAGTAGTGCAGTTAACAGTTGGTGTTGAGTCTGGTGTTAGGATTAGAAAGCACTGCTAATCACAAGAAATGTAAAAAGATTAAGAGGTGATGGTGGCTAGTAAGGCTTTTGTGAGCGCCTAAATGCTGGAATTCAGTTTGGGATTAAAATTCCTCAAATTAAAAAAAAAGGGGATGGAGGGAAGGGAAAAAATGGAGGAAAAAAAAAGGAACAATTATAAAGGACCGATTTGGGTTGGACTCGATCTCTTGAGATCCCTTCCAACACCTACAATTCTGTAATTCCATGAATAAACACAGCAGCCTGTTTCACCTGGACTGTCCACAACCCATTCCCAAGGATTAGGAGAGCTGCAAAGCGGAGTGTATGCCATGGCATACAGGAGGGGTCCTAGGAGGGCTTTAGCAAGAGAAGCAAGCATTATGTATTCTGGTACCTATGAATTAACGACTGTAATCTAAAACCTATTAGAGCAGTGGGTCTGTGTGAAGAGATTTTGTTTACCAAAAACCTGCCTGAACACAGCGGAATTGCAGCTTTTAAAAGGCACTGTGACAGAAATTATGTTGGCATCTAGTATCTGCATTCTTTCACTGGGAAGAATAAGATGAGACCTTAATTTCCTGTTTTCCAGCTGGTTTAGATTCACCTATATGATCTATTTATTTCCTCAGTTATCAAGGACAAGTAAAGCTCCCCATATAAAATACTCGATCTGGAGTGTGTAAAAAATCTGCTCTGGGAGGGGAGGGAAAAAAAAAAAAAACCAGCTTCTAAAAACCTCAAAATAATTTTAAAACCCAAATTTGCATTTTGGATGCATAATTTTACTCAAAAGGCATTTCCACCAGTGCAGACCACAGCATCACTGGTCAGATTCCCTGTCTCACTTATGATAGAGCGCTCTTCATCAGTGACAACTACAAAGGTCATCACTGTCACCCTCTGCCACCACCAATCCAAGCTGCATAGTCTGTAGTACAGGCTGTGCTTGAAAGCAGTCCGGAGGAAAAGGACTTGGGAGTCCTCCTGGGCATGAGCCACCAATGTGCATCTGCAGCCCAGGCGGCCAACCACATCCTGAGCTGCATCACCAGAAGTGTGGCCAGGAGATTGAGAGGTGATTCTGCCCCTCTGCTCTGTTGGGGGGAGACCTCATCTAGAGTGCTGTGTCCAGCTCTGGAGCTCTCAGCAAAAGGAGAACATAGACCTGTTGCAGCATGTCCAGAGAAGGGCCACAGAAACGACCAAAGGGCTGGAGCACCTCTCCTATGAAGACAGGCTGAGAGAGTTGGGCTTGCTTAGACTGGAGAAGAGAAGGCTCCAGGGGGACCTTATAGTGACCTTCCAGTACCTGAAAGACGCCTGTAAGAAAGCTGGGGAAAAACTGATCCCCAACAGGCCTGAAGGAAAGTCAGTGTTTTAGCCTTGAGGCCACCCAAAACTTGCTTGTCTCTCACCATGTCTCAAATTTATCCAACTATTCAGAATAAAATTCAATTGCCACTGTGGGATTTCATCATTGACTTGGCTCAGCTGCATTTCCTCCTGGGCCACCAAGAAATTTGAATACTGGTTCAAGTCAACCTCTTTAACTAATTAATTTATCTCCCATAAACCCAGACCTTGCTATTCAAGGGGTTGGGGCGTGGTGTGGAATAAGACCACTTCAGCATTTTCTAGTACACCTTTCTGTCAAGTCCTCCTGGTTCATCTGTCTGGATTTTTAGACTCTGTAAGACTACTTTTCCCTTCTGTTCCCCCAAAATGAACATTTTTTCCAGATGTCTGTAGCAGCAGCAGAAATAACCGTCTTCCAAGAGTTATAAAACAGTCGTACTAAATAATAGAGGTGAAAGCACTGTGTATGATTTCTGCAGAAGTCTTTTCAGTAGAACAGATAAATTTATTCACTGCATTATGGAACAGTTTGAGAAAACAAGATCATACAATGTACACTGCCTCTATTTAAATTGTTTCATTTCTATTCATGAGTGCTCTGATTAGATACACTGAAAATATCATCAGTAAGAAATAAATAATTCTGCCAAATTAATAGTTGTTGATTTCTTTTACCTGAAAACGTAAGTAGCATCTCATTCACACTAGATAAAGCTGCTATAATTTGGATGCATCGATCTTGCTGGTTCAAGTCTACACAGCACACCAAGACAGGTATTCATCTACGTTTTGTTAATATTAAACACCACCTTGCAAAATAGTAAGTTCTTTACTGAGTTACTATGGGCTAGTATATGCTTTGCTTGGAGAGGTTTAGTAGCCAACTGGAGCTATTTTTTCCTTGTAGCTGTTTTCCCCAAATAGTGGGTGGAGAGAAATAAATTATTCCAACTATAAAAAATGGTTTAGAAAAGGTATTTTAGGGAATACAGGTAAACTTTCTATATTGGACAAAATTAATCTCAAGCTCCAGAAATTTTCTTTAATTAAAAACACCCTTCACTTTCTGCAAGGAAGTGGCCAGAAGTAGCCACCACTAACATCATTAGATCATGGAAGCTACTAACCAACCCCAAACCAAGGGCTCTCCTCATACCTCCCACCCTATGAAATATTTTGCTGGAGAAATGTAGGAAACTGTGAACTTGTGCAAAAGCAGCAGAAGAAAATATGACTTGGCAGAAAGATCACACTAATATTTTGTTTGGGTGAAAAAAAGACTAAAACCATAGAGCTAATATGGTTTAGACATCACAGAATGATGAATGTAGTATGTCTGCTCAGCTCTACAAACATATGTGAAAAAGCCCTCTATTTTTGAAAAATTCATCCAGTTTGACTAGACAATGAATTTCTCTTCCAAAATCAAATATAATTGCTGCAACATTTAAAAAAAAAACCCCAAAACCCTAAATGCACAGCTGAGCATCTTAAGAGCACCCTGTTTGCAAAGCAGCCAAGTGATACACCTCTGAGAGCTACCGTTAGCTACTGCAGGCAAGATAAATCAAGAAAATGCTGAGTTGAGGTGCAATTTGACAATTATTAGCAGAACAGGAGTAATTTGAAGAAGAAAAAAAAATCTGACAAAATCTCAGTTCGCAGCAACAGATTTTGGAAGCCTATTTGCACATAAATTGGAAAAAACAATTCTTGCATTAGAAACTGATGAAGATGAAACAATATACCCTAAATCCTAACATATTTGAATTTTTTATTTTTTTTTATTCAAAGCTGATAATCCTGTAACAGGCAGTAACTAAACAGGGGCTTATCAGACTTGCTCTGCATGCTGAAGAGACTGCACAGTCTGATCCCGATCTAGGGCCATTCAACTATCAGAATAACGGGATTTACTGCTATATGCACCTTTGTTTTTTGCCATTTGAAAGCATCTACAGTGCACAGAACACTCGGCTGTGTTTTAAGCATTAGCAGCATAAATATCCCCTCGTGTACCATATACTTCACCACTACTGGCTTTCCATAAATCAAGCATACAACCAATCATCTTTTTTTATGTTGGACGTTAATGGCAACTCTATTATTCAAATCCAGGCTGTGTAGATTTTCCTTTCACCAGGATGTAAAGCAGCTCACAAGCAGCCTTATGACTGAGCAAGCAAAGATTCAAATCTGGCTGTGATCTTCCCCGTACAGCCCCACCGCCGTCAGGGATGGGCTGTTCTGCATCTTGCAATTTATCTCAGCTGTGCAAAGGCTTTTTAAAAAAAAAAAAGCCCACCTCCTATAAGCAGCAAAATAAATAAATAAAATTAGAAAGCCTTTTGCACTCTTTAAGAGCTGCCTCTTTGTGTCCCCATAAACATTCAGCGTAAATGTTTTCACTCGAGTACTAGTAGGGGAGATGCTGCTCTTTACTGCATTACAATTAGACGCATAGATTAAGAGGTATCTTTCGTGTCATTACATCAAACTCTGATACAAATGTACAAAGGGATTTTATAGATTGTCGTCTTTTCTGCTTACCATTGAATTTTCATGCTCAGCTCAAAATGCAGAAGTAGTGAAAGATACCTTCCCTGTGCTTGCAGTGCCCACCAAGAACTACTGTGAAACCAAATAAAACAACTTAGCTCTGATTTAAGCAGCACAAACTGTTCTCCCACGGGGATAGATTTTTTTTCTTCTCCCCTTCCCCTCATCTTTCAGTTCATGAGGATAGGGAACATGAAAAGTAAATGGATTTATGTTTAAATTATTCATCTTTTCAGGCACATCAAACCAAGTACTAAAGTTCATCCATGGGGCTGGCCAGATTTAGCTGATTCCAGTGGTATTTTAAGCAGCATTCTGGAGAGCTAGTCACAAAAGGTTCTGAGGAAATGCCGAACAGCTGTGGTGATAGACTTGTTCTGAAACAACATGTGTTGAAACCCTACCTATTTCTTACTGAAGACAGCTGACAGGGAGACCTTACCAGCAGTCCTGAACTGCCACAGCATTTTGGAGTCTCGTGCCCACACAAGAGATGCTTTGTGAGCAGGGTGAGCTCTGGCACGTCCCGGGAAGACGAAGAGAATTACAAAGGCTGAGCATCGTTTTCCTGCCAAGAGGTAGGAAAACATGCAGCAACATAAAGCATCTTTGGGAGCACAAGTCCCACAGGGCAGACATCCACACTAGCTGACTTGATCCTACAAGCCAAGTTACCTTAAAGTAAGTTCCCATAGGGACTAGGGAGTAAAGTGATGGTAGTAACTCTCCTCCTCTTTAAGGAATGAAAGACAATAGAGAGGGCTGGGTTTTTTTAGGTTTGTTTTTTTTTTTTTTTTAAATATTTTTAAACATCCTAAGAAGTACAAACAATAGATTTACTCTTTCCCGTAACCTTTTCTACACTTGCACTTCAAGTCAAGATTATGCACTAAATAAATCATACCAAATTCTTGCAGCTAAAGAACAGGGGTTGTTGGGCAGGGGGAAGCTAGGGACTGGGGTTTTGTTTTGTTTTTTTACTGTCTAAAAAGCCAGAATCTAATCCTTAATTCTTATTAGTAATTGTTCATTTCACTAACCCAAGTGGTCTCTCTCCTGAACATGGCTGTAACCATGGTAGAAGCATCTACAAAATGAGACCAGGGAAATAGGTTTTTCACACAACAAAGATCTGTTCCTTTGATTTACATTAACAACTTTTCGTTGCCCAAACTAAATTAAAAGAAGCAGCAAAGAAATATAATTAAATTTTAGGATATAACAACAGTTGACAACAATTTTAGCACCGCTGCTTTCCCTGTGTAGGAAATGGTTGGTTGAAGTGAGGAAAGTATTTTGCCATGTGGAAACCCTGAGTGAGTTAGTAACCCACTACACAGCACCAGGGATGAATTTTTGCAGTCAGGTTTATATCTTCAAATTCACTGAAGTGGAGCTTTATTGCAACAGAGAAAAACACTGGAGGGATGTGTTGGAAGTGGAGCAGGACAAAAAGAAAACAAATACAAAATACAATACTCTTAGATTTTCAGTGCAACCCTCACTGACTTTTTCCAAATGGGTTTGTGTTTCCAGTCTAAGTTAACGTGGCTTGAAACACTATAACCTAAACCACACAGAAAAGATTTGTGGAGAGTCCAGTTTTGTAGAATACGTTAGGGATGAGTTTCATTAGAAATAGCTCGTAATACCTTCAAAGAAGTATCATCTTAATGACATGCTTCGTCTTGAGGGTAAATTTTGAGCCCCTCAGCAGAAAGCAATCTCGCTGCAAGCAGGACCATAATGGCTTAGAGCCACTGCTTATGCAGCGGGAGCCCTCTTCAAATCAAACGTGTTTAGAAGTGTCCTTGTTCTAAGCTGCCTGTACTGGGCATCCCATGATAAATTTATGTCCTCATGCTCTGAAGAGTAATGATGCCTGCATACCCACATGAGCTGTCTGGGAGCAATGCAGACTCCTCCACTTGGCTAATCTTACATTAGGCGGGAAAATTAAGTGCCTCATAGTCCTTGCATGTGGAAGCCACTCTAAAACAAGATGTGCAACATTTTCTGTCTGGAATATACACATAAAATACATGTATGATGAGAAAATCTGCGTTAATTGACTCTGACAAAGATCCATCGCAATACCACCCATCATCATAGCAAGATGCTTACAGCAATGCCTATCGAATTACAGGTTCTGACCTTTTGTGGTGTGAAAAACATTTCCTTCCTTCATAAACCAAAAACTTGTGTAACCTTTTTTTACAGTTTTAAACAGAAATTGTTCTTACCTTAACCCAGCTGACAGCATTAGTTGTGGGGAAGCTCGCTTCCAGAGGAAATGGAATGTAAAAACAAAGTTGCTGTGACCTTAACAATAATCCCGTTTGCATATTACAATACATTTTCCTACTATAACAAGGCAAAGTCCCTCGTGTTCCGGTCAGAAAAAGTCATCTTCCAGTAAAAGCATACTGTGATCAATAACATTTTCTTAATATATTATATTATCTCCCACTGAAACACTTTTTCACTTGGCATTTCAGGCTGCCGAGTAGGGGAAATTCATGACAAAACTCAAGATGGTAAATGAAATATTGCAAATTAATTCCATCCAAGAGCAATCTTTTCGTTCGTGAACAATTTGACAAGCCTGTGTCGTCTGACTTCAGCAGAAGCTTTCTCAGCTTTCAAATATACATGAAACAGAAGAATCTGCTCCACTACCACACCAATCTTCACTTTAGCCTGCATAATTTTGTGTTGAAATACATTATAGTTTCAACAACCGACTCTGAGACCAGAATTGGTGGGGCATACTTTAAATATTAGTTTGGAAAATAGACTCAGAAGTCTGCAATATCAATTGTGAAATTCTATTTTCAAGTCACAGCCCAGAGCATGGCAGAGCATGGGAATCCAGCACTTCTGAAGCCGTTCTGCCACCGAGTTTCCTGCAATCTGAGCCTGAAAAGGCCTGAGTGATGAAAACGCCAGCTGAAGGATCTCAATTTGGTACCGGCAAAGTTCAAAGAGAGCTCTGTCACAATGGGCATTATAGTAAAGTACTTCTCCAGCCACGTGTCTGCAATTACTTTTGCTATGATGAATAGTAGCTTTATTCTCCCCTTGGAGCTAATGTCCTTCTGAAGGCTGAGACGGTGACCCGGTGGCACACAGCCAGGAGTAGAGCCCATGCTCCTCACCTTCAGCGTGAGAGCCCATCATCATTTTAGCAACAGCAGCTATAGATCCAGCATGGCCCAGAAAGGCATGATCCTCAAAAAAAAGCTTGGGTGCATGCAGGATATTGTCAGTAGGAATACTTACACACTCACAGATCTCAGCAAAATTAGGTGCAGAATCACTGCTCTATTAATATTTCAGCATAAGGAATAAGGGGCAGGCAGCTGTTGAATATTCATGCTGTAGCAATGCTCTCTCTATGAATTCTGTAGCAGAAACATGTAAAGGCTGTACCCATACCCTGAAGAGTTTACCATCCAACACCCCAATTAAAGAGATACTAAAGTATGTACCCTGGTTTAAGCTCGCAGGGCAGGCTCATTGACTAATTGTATTCTTACAGTGAAGGATGTGCTCAATTTCTTTACTTAATCAAGACTCATGTTGAAAACAACATAAAAGAAATGGAAGAAAACGAATGAAAATTTAATTTACATCTGCAAATCCCAACACCTCATGAGATCAGAAATATGTAAAGGGCCAAAAAACTCATCTGCCTATGAAGTCATTCATAAAAGATAAACATCCTTTTTAATTGTGGAGGAAATGCATGCAAGGGAGATGCACAGTACTCAGCGATGGAATAAATCCGAGCAGCAGCAGATATATTTGCAAGAGAGAAGGGGCAAAAGTATGATTGGTCCCACTGATAAGCAGGACAACAGATGACATTATAAGCAAAGTAGATGGGAAGGACAAAAATCAAATTTTGAAGGACAGAACAAGGTTTGGTAGGGGTTTTTGGGGGATGTGTGGGGTTTTTTTAAACAAAATAAACTAGGCAGCAGGTCTTCATGTAAATGAGCACTTATAAAACTGCCTTTCTAGGTGAATAATTTATTTTACGATTAATAAAATCTGCAATCTGTGTAACAACGTTCTGATGACTTTTTGCCCTTTGCAATTATCGCTCATCCCAGCACCACAAACTCATTATTATTAAAGCTGACAAAAAAAAACTACCCCAAACCTAACTGCCTCTACAAAAGGATGTAATTTCTAAAGGAATCCCAACTTTCTAAGCTTTGTTCCTAGTTCCAAATCCAGAATGTGAAAAATGAGGCCACCCTAGCAACCCTTGTGTATGTCTCCTTCAATTTCCAACAAATAATTTGGATAAAAGCATCTAATTTGTACAGTAACACAACATATTACAAAAGCATACTTTGGTTTAAAAGCAACCTACGACAAGTATGGAGTTAACATAACCCTACATAACTACAAGCATATAGTTTATACTATAAACATACACTTTTTTTTGCCTTTTTATAGCAGTTTTCTCCCAAGGAACTAAAAGCATTTAACAGTTACAATAGGACTCTCAGCACACTCATGAATCAAACTATATAATCTCCATTTTAAAGGCACGGAGCTGAGGTAAAACTATTACAAAGGTGGCCGTAGTAGAGATACAAACAGGAATCATATCTTACTCCAAGCTCTCAGAGTAAATCCAGGCCTATCCAGGATGTATCACCTATAGGCAGAAAGGAACACTGGTGTCTTTGTGTTGGTGTCTATAGTGATGTTAGTATGAACGCTGCTGGCACCTCACTCCATCCTTGCTCCCTGACATAGCAGCACAGCAAAATCAGCACCGTTAAAAACACCCAACACAGATGATGTTAAATGGACTCAAACACACACAAAAAAAATGCTGCCTGATGTGTAGGTGCTTGACAAACATTGATCTGAGCTCTTTATAAACACAGATCTCCAGTTTGTTATGATTTAGTGAATGGTTAAAGGTCTAGAGCACACGGTGAGCCAGGCTCTTCCTGGGGCATGCGGTGAAAGAGGCAGCCGGCACAAGCCACAATGAAGGAAAAATCTGGTAAGATGTAAGGAAGACAAATTCAGAGTGGGTGCTCATCCAGCAGAATGGCTGCCCAGGGAGGCTGCATAGCCCCCATCCTCAGGCGTATTAAAGGACTCACCCAGACATGGACACAGTCCTGAATAACCCACTCTGCCTCTGCAGTTGGCCTGCTTTGAGCAGGAGATCGGATGAGATGACCTCTCGAGGTCCTTCCCAAACTAAATTATTCTATAAATATCTTGCCAAAGACAAGTGAGGTTATTCCTTTGGTTTCCCTGCTGCATCCCAAGGCTTATCACAAATTCATACAAAAAGTCTGACCCTGGACTTCTCTGACTAACTTTCCAACTTCGTTCGGCTTGCTCCTTCTGCTGAAACAGACTGAAATCCTTGCTTTCACCTGCCTAAAAACTACCAAAACAAAAAGCAAAATGCAATCATTCTTCCCAAGCACCTAGAGACAAATGGTCATTCGAGGTCTCGCTTTGAGTTTACCTATCTTCCTGACCCGCTCTCCTCCTAAGAAATACTCCAGAAAACAATCAGTCTGCTGCACGGAGAGACCCACGCGTATTAAAATAACTGCAGTGGAGAAACAGCTCTCAACTTCATTTCAAATTCCTCCCCCCCACCCGCACTTTCATATGAGGTGCCGCATATGGTGAAAACTAATTCAGTTTGGAACCAGAAAAAACCTGGGGTTAAGCACTTCCCCAGCTGGAATACAAAAACTGCATCCACACGTGACTGTCAAGACAGACAGGGTTACAGTCAACATGCAGAAATACTTTTTATATCCTTTTGAATAACTCAGAGAGTTAAAAGGCCTTTTAAGGGGAACAGCTGAGCTAGGAATATCCAGAAATGGGTAAGACAGACAAGTGCACAACTCCTACAGGCAGCCCACAGCCAGAAGGAGACAGAGCCCATCCTGGAATTCAATCCCCTTTCAGAGAACTTCTCACATGTAACAGAAGCCTTCAGGAGGAAGCCAGACTACAACTGGCTTCTCATTTCCAAATAATATGTTTTTCTTTTGCCACAAGCTGATCACAGCCACAGCAGAAACACACACAGGCATACTGTAACCTCACAGTTAGTTTGCAATGATTTGATATTCAGCCTAAGATGATCCTCAGCATTTCACATCGACGGGGACTGGATGATGCTGCAACTTATCACAAGCCAGATTTGCTAGACGTTCCCCACCACAAAGTGAATTAAACTGTCACTTACCACTGTATGAGATACCCGGGTGTAACTTCTTTATGAGTTAGACAAAATTTCACTGAATTAAAAACAAAACACTACATTGCAAGTTCAAGTCTTCATCCCTGTTTCTGTGTATTTCCTTTCCCTTTCCACTTCTCTCAGCTGTTCTCTGCTCAACTATTTTACACCTGACTCAGTGTGGTTAATGTTCTCTGCTCCACTTGCCGGCTCAGTGCTTTCATTTCCTCCCCTCCTTAGTAGATATAAACAGAGGAACCGGCATATGAGCTCCAGCTGCCCCGGCCAAACTATTAATTATGACCTCAGCAAGGAATTAGATGCCCTCTTGGTCCTTTCCCTAGCCCACTTACAAGATCTAGGTCCAGATCTTTTTAACATTTTCATAAACGACCTGGACTCAGGACTAGAGAGTGTCTTAAGTAAATTTGCAGATGACACCAAATTGGGAGGAGATGTTGACTATATTGGGGGTGAAGAAGCCTCACAGAGAGGCATGGACAGATCAGAGAGCTGGGCAGTCAGCAACAGCATGAAGTTGAATGGGGGCAAGTGCCAGATTCTGCACTTGGGAAGGGGTAACCCTGGCTCCACATACAGACTGAGGGATCAGACACTGGAGGCCAGCCATGCTGACAGGGATTTTGGGGTCTTGGTCAACAGCAAGTTAAACATGAGCCAGAGGTGTGCCCAAGGCAGCCAGGACGGCTAACCGCATCCTGGGGTACACCAAGCACGGCACTGCCAGACACTCCAGGTAGGGGATGGTCGTGCTCCACACTGTGCTGGTGCAGCCTCACCTCGAGTCCTGGGTGCAATTTTGAGCATCACAGTACAAGAGCCACATAAAAATATTGGACAGCATCCAGAGGAGGGCAACAAGGATGGGGAAAAGTCGTGAGGGGAAGTCTTATGAGGCTGAAGTCCCTTGGTTTGTTCAGCCTGGAGAAGAGGAGGCTGGAGAGATCTAGTCATGGTCTATGGCATCCTGATGAAGGGGAGCCAAGGGGCATGTGCCAGTCTTATCTCTTTGGTGACCAGTACCAGAACCCAAGGGAACAGCATGAAGGTGAGACAGTGGAGGTTTAGGCTGGATGTTCGGAAGAGGTTCTGTACTGAGAGGGGGGTTGGGCACTGGAACAGGCTCCCCAGGGAAGTGGTCACAGCACTGAGCTTGGCTGAGTTCAAGCAGCACCTGGATGATGCATTCAGTCCCGTGCTCTGAATTGACTGGCCCTGTGTGGAGCCAGGAATTGAACCCAATGATCCTTTTGGGTCCCTTCCAGCTCAGGAGCTTCTACGATTCTAAGTGACCAGGAGCAAAGCCCACAGGAGCATGTCCGCCTTCCCCAATGACCATCTGATCAGCATGTCAAGCTAAGGCTGAGACAGGGCTCCTGAGTGTCCATTCCCTGCCATATCTCCAAACTACGTGCTCTATTCAAACACAGGGAAAACAGATACACTATCCTTTGTGAGGGCTACTGAAACAAATAATTAGGAGAACACTTGATTTAGCTACAACTACAGTTACAGTTGTTGGTATCTGCAATTTACAACATTACATACACATGCAGGGACAAGCATAAAGAAGGAATATAAAATAAAAGCCTTATTCATAATTCAGACTCAATTCCAGCAACAGTTTCATATATGTATTATTATATACAGTATTTATGACTGCATACTAGCAGCACGTAAAAAAGGTTTAAATACACTCTCCCATACACCCTTGTGCAAACCCAAGCGTACACATAATTTCCTATTTTACCATGAACACACTAATGGTAGGAATTGAAAAATATTTTTAAATTAGCAAAGCTGCATTGAAAACTGCAATCTTGTTTCTCAGGGAAATACGCCCATTCCCATGGGTGAGAGTGAAATGGGCTTTCACTGTTTCCAAGTGTAGTTCAAACTCATTTATGGGAAGAGGCTGGCAGAAATGTTAGTCAAGACATGTTGGGGATACTGAGGTGTTCAGTAAGGAATCCTGCGAAGGAACAGCAAGCACTGAAAGTTCAGGACTGCACAAAAGTGTGTGAGATTAAAAATAGGGGAGAAAGAAAACCCCCAACAAATTAAAAATAGGAAAAAGAAATGAAAATAGGACTCTGTGGTCTCAACAGACAAAGAGAACTCTAGCCAGCAGTATTAGCCAGCAATACCAGCCTTGCAACAAAGGCTGGTGCACCCATCCTGGACGGTGCTAGCACAAGCACAGCCAGCAGGGTCACAGCAGCGATTCTTCCCTCTCACACAGAACTTGTGAGCACTTCAGAACAAGGCAGTTTTTACACACTGGAGCAAGTCCAGTGAAGGATATTCATGGCTGGAACACTGACTGAGCTTCTACAGACCTCACTATGTTTTCCTGTTCTCCAAAGGGAAGGTGCAGGGAAGACAGAGTGAGCCTATGCTTGGAAGGACACAGAGATTGACAAGAAAGCAGCTGCAACAATGGCAATTCAGATTATAGACAAGGAAAATATCTTTCATCAGGTGGTAAAACATGGCAAAAAGGGCCCAATAAAGTTTTGGAGCCTGCATCCTTAAAGATACTCAAAACCCAAACGGACATGGCCCTGTGCAACTTGCTCTAGGTCACCTTGCTCTGAGCATGAGGTTTAGACTAGTTGATCTCTGCAGGTTTCTTCCAGCCTGAATTATCCCACAAACCAACACATCTGGTTGGGAGAAGCCAGAAAGCTGGTCAAAGGAGGCCAAGAAAGATATCAAACCACATCAAGGGCCAGGATTAGCTCCATGAAGAACGAACACAGAGAGGACTACAAAACAAAGCTAGGAAAGTGGTGAGGCAAGAAAAATAAAAGGTTGAAAGGGAAGGTGTAAGCAGAGGATCAAGACCAGAAAAGAGGCAAAAAAAAGAAAAGCATATCAATATCCACTGAATTACACTATCACCAGTAGTAGGGAGGTAAAAAAAACCCTGAAAGTCATTCAACAATGAAGTCAAGTATTTTTTTCCTACTCTGATGTGCACAGTAGAATTGGGTAAAAGTGGGAATCAGGTTTTTTTTTCTTTCTCCTCCCCATATCCCTAAGAACCCTAATAACCTTTACTCTCCCTTTTCCACATATTTAAAACTTGAACTTGTAAACTTCATGGTTATATTTATAACTATGTATATTATGAAGAATGTTTTGTTTATAATACAAAACCCCACACATATTTCATAGACTCTCAGCACAGTTTGGGTTGGAAGGGACTTCAAAGCCCATCTGGTTCTAACCCCTGCTATCGCCAGGGACACTCTCCACTAGCCCAGGGTGACCACCCAAACGCACCTTGAACCCTGCCAGGGATCCAGAAGCAGCCACAGCTTCTCTGGGCAACCTGTGCCAGGGCCTCACCACCCTCACAGGGAAGAATTTTTTCACAGTTAGCTCACCTAAATGTCCCTTCTGTTAGTTTACACCCATTCTCCCTTGTCCTCTTGCTCCATGCCCTTATAACCAGTCCCTCTCCAGTTTACTTGTAGCCCCTTCAGGTACTGGAAGGCTGCTCTAAGGTCTCCCTGGAGCCTTCCCTTCTCCAGGGTGAAAAATCTCTCTGAGCCTGGCAGTCTAAAACTCACAATTCTCACTGTACTCAAATAACAGTCTTAAGTCTTTTTACAATTTTTTAAGATACAGGCATTTTGCTGCCTCTCAGAGGTGTAACACCGAACTCAAACACTCCTGATCAGGTTTGCAGCATTAGCATTCATCATTATTTTTCTATTGTAACACAGATGCTCAGTTGCACATGCTCTGACAGGGACTTGCTGCAGTCACTGAAAGGGAAAGCACGGTCCAAACTGCGTTTGTGTAAGCAAGTAAGAGATCATTAAAGAAAAACAAACCACAAAAAGAACAGATTATCTGCACACTTACCCTGCAATATCCAGAATCCGTAGCAAAATCAGCCTCAGGTGTAACAGTCAGGAAACAGGACAGCAATCCCTTGCATTTAGCAGGAGGTTTCTGGGAAGCCAGATTACCTGCAAAGAGTTGAAAAGAGTTATTTTCACAAGTGAAAATGAAGTCAACTACACTTAATAAGAAATGGCTTCAAATGAGCCACAGCACAAGAAAAAAAAAAAAAAATAGCTGCACAATGGGAGATGTTACATGTCACCATGATCGGCATGAAGAATTTAATCCCCTGAAGGTGACAGAAATTTGTTAGGAAGCACAGAGAGTTAGATGCTGGTAGATACCCAGGGTTTAGCAAAGAACATCTAATACCCAAGATAACATGGTGTTAACCTTCTAATCAAGGATGCAGGGGAGACCAGAAAGAGTACGATATTTTGCTTAATTAGTTGCTATCAAAGAGAGGACGAGTTCAAGCACTTGCAAAAACAAGGCAATCCAAGACTGTTTAAAAGTTTAATAACGTTCTAGAGTCTTTGGTAACACAAGGTTTGCCCGTGAAATAAAAATAATCCCTGGAGATAAATTTAAAGAAACATATCTCATTTTAATGCCCAGAGTAAAATGACTATTCATTAAAGCAAAGCAGTTTTATACCCATGTTCTCCATCTCAGATGTAATATATATGAAAGTAATCTTTATGACAGGAAGTGGCATGCAATCCTGCAAGAACGAACTGCTGTCATTATCTGCAAATCAATACCCTTTTTTTTAAGTGGATATAACAGCACCTATTGATTTCATGTTTTTAGCACTGGAGTTTCAGTTTCTACACAGACGATGCTTATAACAAGAGAGCTGCACACAAGTAATTGAGTTGATACAAACTACTTTGAAGTTTGCAGTGCACTTCACTTGAACAATGCAATCAAGGGCCTCCCTCAGCTTAAGCTTTTTTCATATAAACTTTATGTTTTGTGTAATTATAATAATTTTGAGGTGGTGGAGTAACACTTCACTAAACCAACCTGCAAGCTGTAGAAAGTTTACAATACAAAACATCTCCTTGGTATCTCCCTATCCCGCTAGCATGTTATTACAGGCTTTCTCTATGTTTAAATATACTGACCAAATAATTTCCCCTGGAAATCACATTTAGGAGGAAAAAAAAATCATAAGCAGCTGCTTTTTGCCCCCAGAGAAGTATAGTAGTTCAGCCCCAAACAGCGACTGAGCATCACAGGCCACTTGCTCTTTCACTCCCAGAGAAGAGAGAGACTCCCTGGGTTGGGATAAGGACAGTTACTGACAAAAGCACCATAAAAGTAGAACAATAATAGCAAACTACACTTAAACCCAGTGATAATACAGAGAACCTTACCCATTGGACATCACAGACTGCTGCAAGACAGGAGGACTGACCCAAAACCCCAACCACACTCAGACTGCCTTGAAGACACCAAACCCCCACCCTTCTCCAGCCAGCCCCTTTTATTGAGGGACTGATGTCAGGTGGTGTGGAAACAGCTGGAGCTAACTCAGCTCACCTGGTCTAACTCAGCTCACCTGGTCTGGCTGCTTGGGGAGGTTGACTGGTCTGGCCAGAACAAGGACAAGAAGGGAGAGAGAAGATGTAAGAAACTGTACAGGCATCAAGGCCAGGGAAGGTTGGGGGGAGCCACCCCTGGTGCCAAAGAGAAAGATGTCCCTGCAGCCCATGGAAAAGGCCCAGACCCCTCCTGCAGCCCATGGAGAGATGCAGAAGACACTATGACCTACATTGGAGAAAGCCTCTGCCAGCACAAAGATGTGTGAGGGGGAGAGAGACACCCATGCTAGAGCAGGTTTGCTGGGGGGACTTATGACTCTATGGGGGACCAGGCTGGAGCAGTCTGGGCCTGAAAGACATTCTATGATGACTGCACCCCATAGAAGTGACCCATGCTGGGGCAGCTGGGGAAGAGCTGAAGCCCTGGGGGTAAGAACTCACATTGGAAACAGTCATGGAGGACTGTCTCCTGTGGGTGGGAGCCCACGGTGAAGCAGGGGAAGGATGTGAAGAATCCTCCCTCCTCCATTTCCTGGCTATGAAGGAAAACAGCTTGAGAGGAACTGACCAAAACCCCCATTTCCTCCCTCCCCTTCCCCTGTGCCATCCTTGGGGGGAGAAGGGAGAGAAATCATGAATAAACTTGAGCCTGCTAAGAAGGGAGGGGTAGGGGGAGGTGCTTTAAGATCTGATTTTACTTCTCATTATCCAACTCTGGTTTCACTGCAAGTGTAGTCAGCGTAGTGTAATAAATGAGATGCGTTTCTTTTTTTCTTTTTAGTCCATGCTGAGTCTGTTTTACCCGTGATGCTCATTGCAGAATGATCTCTCCCTGCCCTTATCTCATCTCCCAAACCTTTTGATATATATTTTCCTCCCCTGTCCAGCTGAAAAGGGGAGTGACAGAGTGACTTTGGTGGGCATCTGGCCTCCAGCCAGGGCCAAACCACGGCAGGGAAACAGAAGCACACTGAAGAACTAAATGACTTATCCAAGGTCACTTGGTGTATCAGTCAAGCAATGAACTCCACTGGTTCATGCTCTATTCCTTTAAGACAGTTTAATAAAACTGGTAAATTCTTTACTATATTTCTGCAAATGAAGCATATAGTAACTTTGGCTCGGCTAGCTGATCAAATGGTTCATGCTGCGATGAATGATCTGTAATGAGAACTGGCTGCAAGGCAAGACGTACCATCTCAAGGAGGAAGAAATAAAAAAAAAATCAGACCACTATCAAAAGAGTTTAAAGGGATGGGATTAGGGCCAGGTCACATGCCAAAATTAATCTCATAAAGCAAACAGACAAAACATTTATAATTTTGTCCTTAACTAATGCAGAAAAAGCAGAGCCCTGCCCAACCACAAGCCTGCTGCAGGGGAGATTCTTGAAAACGTAAAGCAGGATAATACAAGAAGGAAGCACGTGAAAGGCCTGGGGAATATGCAGAAACGTAAATATCTCATCCACGTTATCCCCGATCATTCCTGTCCTCTCTGTCATACAAAGCTCTATCTTCCTCCTTAGCATGCTTTGTTTGCAGGGTTGGACTTATTTTGGAGTTAAGGCTTTTCAAAGAGCAAGTCTACTTATTTATCTATTTAATGTGATGTTGAGCTATTTCGACTGAGTATTTCTGACTTTTGTGACATGCCTAAAGAATTCAGCATGGGCCGCCTGAAAAAGCTCAAACAAAAATAGAACCTTTTTCTGTTTGGCTTTTTATTTGTCAAAACGAGCGCTGTTTTCATGGAGCAGTTTATGGAAAGGAAAGAAAAAACTCAAGGGAGTAATTTTTCCTTTGCATACTGACTCATCATATCACAGTTACCCCATCATCTCCAAGGGCAACGCTAGGCCAGAGCTGCACTGGAAGATCTCCTTAGGGAAACATCCACTTCTCAAAGCCATCTCAAGACTCTTGTTCCAGGACCTGGCAGAACAGAAGAGGAGCCTTTGTTTGTAATAAAAAATAAAATGGATTTCTGATAGGGAAGACGCCCAAGAGGCCAATGACAGTTTTACATGATAGAAACCTTTTTTTTTTTCCCCACCTCAATAATGAAAGGCAAGAGGAGTATTTCCAAAGTATGTTGTAGACTCTAGACAGCAGCGCTATAGGGAAAGGCAGAACAGACCTCACAGCTGGATACGGGACATCTGAAGAAAGAAGGATCAGAAGGAAAAAAGGAGCAAGAAAAGCAATAATCCGTCACCATGAAAATGGTACACAAAGACAGGCTTAGGTTCAAAATCTGTTTGCTTGCTCCTGGACATGTAGTCCCAAAGAGTCGTCAAAATTATTACTTGGGGCAACACAAAGACAGGATTAATGGTCTTTAACATACTGCAATTTACATTATTTACTAGCATTTGGGTGGGCTTTTCTTCCCACACTTTCGAAAGTCATAGCTGTTTATAGGAAAAGATTTTTGTCTTATCAAAACTTCAGTTTGATCTGGAGTTTTGGGGAAAATGGATCTTGATCTTTGGGGAAAGAAGCTGTATCAGCTGGATTCCCCCAAACTTCAGGATTTCTGGGTTGGACAAAGTAAAGTTACCCTGCATCAGCAGGGTAAACAGAAAGCTCATAATGCTTCATCTTGAAATTTTAAATTAGAAAAAGGGTTTCCAAAAGGCTAGGAAGGATAAGGGAGAGGATAATTTCCTACAATGTCAAATCAAAATCGTAATTTTCTTATGCAGCAAGACGCTGTCTGAGAGCTGCTCTGTCACAGCTGAAATATCAGCTCATCCACCAAGAGCTGAACAGGGTGCAAGAAGCACGTGTAGATTTAAACAGCACCCTCCTGATCTAAAGCAAGGTGAGGAACAGGCTGTAACATCCAGCAATTCGGTACTGCAATGAGAGGAAGCCTCAAAAAAACCAGTGTTTCCCTGGGTAAAGCGAGAACAGCCATCAGGACATGTGCTTGACTTCAAGCAGCACTGGCAGAACGAGGAAAACCAGAGGGGAAGCTGGACAGTATTACCAACTGACTTTACTGCTCTACAACCACACCTGACAGGGGGCTGAACAGCGCAGGGAAAAGCAGAGTGGAAGGTAGCATGTCTAGAACAAAGCCAAGGGTTTGAGCAATGACTACTGAAATTACGGGACCAAGCAATGGAGCTGCTTTGGGAAGGGAGAAACAGAGTGAAGAAAATAGACTACAGCTGGCATATCGGTCCCTGGGTAGGGAATGACTTCTGCTTGTTCTTCTGCATTGTGCTAACTCCCAGCTGTCAGGGAGCATCCCAGGAGTCTTTTGGGGACTGTTCCAGAGCTCCCCTGAAGCAGAGTTCACCCAAAAGGCAGCAGCAAAGGCACTGAACATGAACTTCAGTGACGATGGAATGCACCACACAGCACCTCCCCACAACATTCCGCTCAACTGGAGAAACATTGAGAAAGGAAGCCAAGGATATGGAGACAGTTATTTGCAGGTTAATTAATTAGAAGAAAGTTTAATGCAAAAGTATTCTGTGGAAGTCTGCCCATGCAGACATGTTATAGATAAACTGTGAAGCAGAAAGTGCTTTAAAAATGCTCTTTACAAGCTGCTCTGCGCTGCAAATGTAACCTCCTCCACGCCACATACCACAGCTTGGGACAGCGGGTAAAGAAAGGGAAAGAAGCATTCAGAGACACAACTGGAGCACACGCTCTTGGCAAATATATACAGTAAAGGAAAGCAAATCAGAAGGGAAAAGTGCCCTGAAACTCCAGTATAAGGTATAAACACTTGGCAGGCTGAGTAGGTGTTTCACAAGCAGTAAAAGAAGGGTGCTTATATGTAGTAAAAAGGGCAAATCAAAATCAGTCACCCCACAAAGAGCTGAGCTCAGCACAGCCGGGAGGCCGTACAGACACAGGAGTTAAGCACAGACCGACAGTGCTGGGGAGGTTAGGGACTAGTGCTGCACTTCCCAGTATCTTTAGTGTCCTTACACTGGGGCTACTCCAGCTCTGTGAGGAAAAACTCCATAATGCCTGGGGTGGTCGGTTGTCCTAATGTCTATAAACTGAGCTAGTGGTCATAGAAGGGAGCAATGATTGATCCTACAAGAAGCTATGCAAGTCCTGATGTTGGGCACAGCTACAGCCAAGGGTTCCAGGCTGGGATAGAAAAAAACAAAACAAAACACAGGGCTGGATCTGAAGGATGCATCCATTTTCACAGAGCCACTTGACTCTACGGGAAGGAGTGACCGTTCCGCACAGTGATGCCTGCAGAACACTACTGTGGCTGTTGACCCTAATCTATTATTTATTACAGAATTTAAAGATCTCTCTGTTCCCCAAGTGACAACCAGCCAACTACTAATTTGTAGGCTTGAAATGCTGCAAGGTCTGCAGACCCCAGAGCATTTGCTCTGCATAAGGAATCACTGGAGAAAGATGACCAGAGAGGAAGATGTCTTCACATGCCTAAAGTGCAAGTTATTCAAATAAATCTTTTAACAGCGACAAACGAGAGCATCGCTGATGTACTGTCTAACAGCTCTGGGTTTGAAATGATAATTGCTGGATTCCTAAGACTACTTGGTATGTTTTACTCATAATGTTTCTTGCAATCACACTCATCTCAGTGAAAGCAGGCTGGGAATTATTAACATCTCTTCATCAAAGATTTAGACATACTGACAGTAACCCTGAGGTTATTCAGTCTAATACTTTTGAAAAAGTTCCCCAAACTCAGATGCTGCCCTGTTCTTCAACGAGTTAAGCTGGGGAAAGGGAAGGGGAAAATAATTTTAGCTCAGTACCTCTCTGTTCCATTACATCAACAAATTAACTCCTCCTTTGACATTACGTAGCTTTTGAGAAAACATTTTGTGGTTTAGAACTGACTGTTCAGTTTGTATTCCTGCATGGATAATCACTTCTTTAAAAGGAAGTATACATCAATAATATTCATGGGGAGCTCTGTAAGAGCTTGGCAAACATTTCTGACAAAACAAAAAACTCAAACAGAAGGATTACTCATAAAACACTACATCAACAACTCCTTTGACAGGCATCTGGATTATGCCGCTCTTTAAAAGGCAAAAACAAAGATGTCACTCCGAAGTTTAAATGGAAACACTGAAATATGCCATTAAAAATATCAGATCATAAACAAAGCTATTTTTGCAAGCTCAAATGCAATGAGCAATTATGACAAAGTTTGCCAAGATAATTTACAGACAACATCTCCCTCCCTCCCCCCCCAAAAAATACCTTTTTATACGGCTGCAAATGGAGAGAGATTACAAGTCAGCAGTGAGTTTATAGACCTAGATGGTCAGACATCCAGCATTAATAGCCTATCAAGTAACATTTTTTACCATTCAGATGGTCTTTGGTTGATTCTCTAAATGAAGTTAAAGCATACATACCTGCCCAAATCAACAAAACTCCAGAAGAAAACGGTGACCAACACTTCATGAGCCCACCCTCAAAGATGTCTTTGAGATGTCTCTCACTATCCCACTATCCTTCCCCTAACCTTGTAAAACAGAATTGCATTATCCAGACAACACTCATTTCTGTGGTATTCTGTAGTAAGACTCACAATCAGATGACTGTGATGATGCAAATGGGAATTTCTTATCTTTCCAAGTATATTTAAGTTTCATTTCCCAGGAAAAGCTCAAGGAAAGCTAAGACACCCAGAGTTCAAGAGAGATATGCAAAATATGCACACGCAAAAAGAGACTATTGCAAAGATTGCTTCTTGAAACAAATGCAGAGTTTTAATGGATCTGCAACATTCAGTTCTGAATTGTTCACTGGAATAGTGAGGTTTCCTTGAAAACAAATACATATGGTCAGGTAAGGAGGGGTAGGATTCCTTACAGTGAAGTCCGTGCCTTCAAAATCCATTGAAGTTCGTTGGCTTTGCTGGAGATTCAGTGAAGGTAATAGGCAAGTACATGTGCTTGAAAGGTCTTTTATTTCTTTATTGAAGGAAAGACTAGCCAAGATACCTTCTGCTGAAATGGTTTGAAGGCACTGGGATTAAAAGGCTGAAAAGTTTTAGGACAGCTTGACTAACATATCTTCCCAACTCCGTCGCTTCACCAAAGCAGCTGGAGAGACCAGTGTTGAAAGCACCAAAGCATTTGAGGCTGAAAAGACCTCAACTACTTTGACATCATGAACTAACTTGCTGTAGTTTAAGGTCTTTTCCAGATTTTTATCAAAAAAATCAATAGGAAAAAAGTAGAAACCGAACAAAGCTGCCATCTGCAGATGTTTTTTAATATAAAGTCTTACTCTTCCAGTAAGACTAGAGTCTTACTAGTTGGAGAGTCAGGTAACAACCAACTGCAGGTGATGTGAAGACAGCCACATCTTGCCTTCTGCAGTGTGGGAGGAATGTTATTAGACAGCTGGAAAACAGCAGGATAGGAACAGGCTGCTGCAAAAGAGCCAGTGCAGTGGCAAAGTAAGTACCCAGCTCCTAGAAGATTTTTCTGTGTCCCTCCTTGTCTTACGTGAAGCCATGTACAACACAAAGACAGCCTGAGCAGAGAACAGGAACTGCTCTTGGTTCACAGTGTGGCAGCAACAGCAGGGAAGAGGCAAAAACACCTAAAAGCTCATTGTGTTGGGTCTGATGGGAGAGCAGATAATTAGCTCGGAAAGCAAAACCGGGGCTCCAAAGGGGAGAAGCAACCATTTCTCTTACAATCTGAACTAACACAAGAGAATCCTTATGATCCTTATGCAATATTTAGGTACAAAGTAGTCTGAAAGGTAGAAATACAGTCAAGGTGATTACACTGCTACAGCGTGGTAGGGACAGACACATACTGCATCCAAAAAGGTTTTCATAACTAGGAGTGTCCAAAGGAATTACCTGTTGGGTATGGGACTGACAGAAGTCACCTCTCATTCCCCAAATACAGTCTCGATTTTCTCTCAAGACTCATTTTGAACTGACAAGTTGACCACAGCAGGGGAAACCCCATCATCTTCACAGGGACCAGTACACTATTACTGACTAGAGAATCCTAGCAGTCCCATTCTGACCTCAGTCCCATTCTCTTGGATGTTACAAGACACAGAACTCAATTCTTTTGCCTTGTACAGGAAGAAAAAATAAAAATCCTGCCATGATTACCAAATTTCTTGAGATGCCCCGGGGGTGTTGGTGAAAGGTTTCAGTGACTAATTATTCCTGCTGTCAAAATCTGTCTTTTCTAATATGAATTTTCTTGGCTTTCATTTCTAGACAACAAGTCTTGCTGTATTTTTGTTCAAGGGACTGAAGATCCTTCCTTCCTTCCTTCTTACAATTTCCCATGTAGAAAAGCTAATCAATCCTTTCCCTCTCTTAGATAAGGCTAATGAATGATTGCAAGAAATCCCAGTGGCTTAAAGGCATGTCTTTCCACCCCGTATCCACTATCACCACTCTTCTACCATCTTCCCCTATCTCATCAACCTCGAGGCACAGACAGACCTGAACACGGTATTTTGGGAGTGTCTGCAGTAGGGTCAGACCCAGATTTAGCACAGCCTCCCTCACGTTCTCTGATGGTTGTACATAAAATTTGCCGGCACAGGCAGCACAACAGCTTCGTACTACAAGCTCATGTCCCCTGATACCAACTCAGGGTGCAGCAATAGCCTGTTCTCCTCCTCTCCACCGACTTCAGAGGGATCCTAGGACAAGCAGTTTAGAGCAGGCGCCAAACTGCATATGGTTGAAGTTGGGCAAGCTCAGTTCCCATCCCTCACACATGACAAATTGAAATATTCTATTTTCTTAACTGAAATGGTGTCACCGAGTCAAATGTCTTGCAGAAGCCATAAATATCAAGCTTAAAATCACATTAAAAACATTCAATAGATACCGTGTTAGTTCTGTAAGCTCGTGTTGATTGGCATTAATCACATTTCTCTTACTCAATCCTTTATCAGCTGTCCCATTTATTATACCCCAAATCAACATAAGAATGACAAGGCTCAAAACCTCACACCTTTGAGGCACGGATCTTGGCCACTTTTCCAAAGCAACGAACCAACTTTCCAAAGCTGACTGCAAACAGCACGCTGGCGTAACAGAGCTCTTAATCTCCTCTCTCCACCTCCCAATTACAACACTATAAAAAGATCTATAGCTTAATTTGTCATCCCCAAAGAAACAGCAGAATAAACAGATCAGTTACAAAAGATTCCCTTTAGAGGAATGAGAAGAAAGCAAGTGAAGACAGAAGAGGAAGTGTGGGAGGTGAGCAGGTTAAAGTCAATCAAACTTTTGATTCCACAAGAATAATCAGAAAAAGAAGCAATTCCTTCACAGTGAGAAATTATTCTCCTGATGTGAATTGTTGATTTTAGCACATATGACCATCACAGAATTCATTCAATTGTGTGAGGAGATCATGCTGTTAAAATTGAGCTGCTAGATTTAATTTAAGAATTAGGTTATATAAAAACATAGGGTTTAGGCTCTTTACACATGGTGCTGAGAAACTTTCATCAGTGGGTAGCCTACGAGCTAACCCTCCCCAAGAAGTCAGCACTGCTTGCGATTGTCCAGATGCTGACATCTAAGTGGAAGGAAAGCATTTTCCTAGAAGATTCACATTTTCTTGGCAATCACGTATTTTCTGTTGCATGCTTGGTGGGTGGCACCACATCAGCGCTGCCCCCAGCTCCTCCCAGCTAGCAAGCTGTCTCAATAAGGTTGGTGGACAGCCCCCGCACAACTACTTTGCATGAGACACTGCAGCAAGTCATTTCACATCATTAAGTTACTACCTTCTTTGTGATGCTTTGACCATTTCTGGAGAGACATGAAAACTCCAGGTGAAGAAGTGCAGTGATTCCCTTGACACACTTTGTTTGCAGCTCTAACACACACACAAGTTCAGCAGGCACAGAGATAGCAGAGAGCTTGCTTGAGCCTTACGAACCAGCGCCGGCACAGTCAGGAAGGTATTCATTTTTAAGAAGTCAGATAGCACCCATGGAGAAGACTACTGTTATTTGTCTTACAGCCCCAGGCAGTGTCCTGCAGCCTGTCATCAAAGGCTTTGACTAAGACTATCACACACCCATTTCCTGACATAGAGAATATGCTGATGACAGAGTGTGTACCATGACAGTACATACTATGATCATGCTCCAGCACCAGGGATACTGCTGTTTACTTCCATGGTTTTCTCCTCATGGCATAAGAGTGATGTCAGGATTAACACAAAAGCCTTCTCCACAGCTCTAGGTCTCTGAGATACTTCTCAGGCGCAAACATCTCCTCACTCAGTGCTCTCTCTTATGGTCCTCATTTGTCATATGCGTAATTCAGAGACTCTCAAAACACTGACTGCCTTCACGTGATTAGTCTAGACAACTGTTTGGTCTTGGACCACTTCCACAAGCTACACAACCCGAATACCGAGCTACAGGCACACACTGCTAAGGAGAAGGTCTATCAAAACTGTTTCACTGTGCTGCATGGCTCCCACAGAGACTCTCAACATTGAGATTCAGAGATGTGCAAGACCTGTGTGAAATAATGCAACTTTGCAGCAGTCCAGGACAAATCAGCTAAAGAAGTCTGTGCTCCAAAGAACTTCCAGTATGTTGGTCTTTCATGATCCATCAAATGAGGAAATCCAATTACCAGTAGAAAAGGCTTATTATCACATGTTTAACCAATTCTTCCCTGCTTCTCATCAAATCCCACTGTGTGTCTCATTACAGTAGTTCTGACTACATTACTGCAGTTCACATGGAAACATGGGCAAGGGCTAACACCCAATGGGGAATAGTCAACTTTGGACTCTCACACATGGAGGTCGGTTTGGCCTTAGGCCCTCAACAAGGTGACAGGAATGTGAGCACACCCTCACCCTCAGAGAAAAGCAGCCTTGTTCCAGTTTCCAAAATAGTGGCTGAAGCAGTGGCAATTTTTAATCAAAACACTGGATTGGAACTCAGGATCTTAATCTATAGCTCAGCCTATACAGATCTCTGCTCAGCACTTAACACACGACTCACCTGTTTCTGGGGACTCTTCCTCCTGAAATGCAATAGACAGCCCCAGAATTAATCTTTACGATTGCAAGGGTAACTTCTTACCACAAGAACAGTGCGGCCATGGGTTATTAATGAGGGTCCTGATCAAGTGCACATTCAGTCCAAATCATTTGCTAAAAAACTTATCCTCCTATAGGCTATATAAATACATAATACATCTGCATTAACCTGCGTGACACTGAAGCAGCCTTTCCAGCGATCTGGCCTACTTTATCTCCAAAGTAGACTCTTATACCTCATTTGAGTGAGTGAGCACACATTTTAAATAATGATGAGAGACTCCAATTTTCACATTTTCATGGATGCAGTGTCAAATTTATTTGTAATAGGATCATCTATTATCTGTCAGTACTGAGCAAACTAGGTGAGAAAATAATGGTTAGTAGTATATTATCTGGAATCCTGACGAAAATTTGCGTGAGGTAAGTGGAGTCATTGAAAACAAAAACGTTACTTGTTGATTGCTTAATGCAGCCTGCCTTAAGTTGTTTTTAATAAGAGATCAGAAGTTGTTGGGGGCTTTTTTGTTAAAGAAAAAAGGTTAATTTCCCCTCCCCAATCAACTTTAAACATGAAACATTTAATCCACTGAAGCACTCCTGTTACAGTAGATCTGCTCATGACGAAATTTACACCAGTGCCAGAGAGAAAGAGAAGGAAATGTTACCAAGTCATGAAAGAGGTGCTGAAGCAGGGAGTTTCACCCAGTTGATCCTGACTTTCTGACTTCCATGTGGAGGGATTAGCTACTCTTTCTCTGGACACCCCATAGGTTATAGGAGGAGCTGGAAAGCTGGCATATCTCCTGGTTCATTTTCTCATCTCCAGCCTATAAACTGAGGTGAACGAAACCCAGTTAGACTTACTGCCCCAAGGTTTTCCTAGCTTCTAAAGCAAAGAAGTTTCTTCATCTTAGAGAAAAAAACCCCAACCAACCACCCATATATTTGTGCATATCTGGGGTTTAGCAACACAACCAGATTACAGACCACTACAGTGCTTAGTACAGCAGCAGCCTAGCCTGAAACTAGATGAAAGAAATACCAGGCAGTAAGGATGTCATGTCTCCGTAACTCCCTTGGTCTCTTATCACTTCTTCACCTTCCCAAACTGTATTCTGGTGTGAGTTTCAGATCACTTCTGGGGCAAGAAGACACTGAATTAACCACTGCTGCCTCTTGCCAAGCCTGTTTTGATACCACAGCACAAGGCTTTGGCAGTAGATGCCCTCAGTGCCACAACTGAAAGAAGGGCTGGAAGAGCTGCTGCATGCCAAGATGGATCAAGGAACAGATTTGCTTCACCAGATCTACCCAAGGTCTGTGTTGGCCCATGGATAGAGGACGAAGAATCAACACTAAGGAGGAAGACCGGTCTTCTGTTGAAGTTAGACATTATGACAGCAGAACCAGTATCTGAATATACCCATGTGGTCTTGTCTTTGGTTTGCTCACAACATACTAAAAAAAAAAAAAATAACCAAAAAGAACGAGATAGCAAGTGGAAGCATCGTGCTTTGAAGATTATATGAAATTTTAATGGAATGTTGTTTATAAGGCCCATTAAAATGATCCTTTGATTTATGAAGAAATACTTTTATTTTTATCAGCTATAAATGAAATAGTTTTAGATGTCCACTAAATGGAAATACTCTTACAAGACAGTAATATTTTTTTCCCTTAAGAAAGCATAATGAAATTCACACTAAGTTGTATTAAAATAAATATTTCTCAGTTATATGGGATTAAAATGTAATAATTTCAAATTTAATTTAAAAAACCAAAGTATTAAAACTTAGGTTTAATAAGAGGGCTTAAACCAACTAAGGTTTAAAGAACATGTTAAATGATATCAGTGAATTCTCTTCAAGATATGAGTAAAAGGGCAATACCTTGAAATTCTACCAAAAAAAACCCATTGAAGATTTCTTTGCCATACAAGGTCAATTTGAGCATCTTTATGTATTAAAACACTGTAAATCTGAAGTATATGGCTATATTATTACTTTTATGACCGTTAAGTGCTACTATTTTTACCTTAACCTTCTGTAACCTTTCCAAAGAAGTCAGATTTCTCAACCTGGTCTGTCCAGAATTACATTTTTCCTTTGTTTTTTTCAACATAG
The DNA here is from genome assembly GCF_964237585.1 of Gallinula chloropus. Lineage (NCBI taxonomy): Eukaryota > Metazoa > Chordata > Aves > Gruiformes > Rallidae > Gallinula > Gallinula chloropus. The sequence continues at coordinate 114,775,596 of NC_140087.1, read as the reverse complement.
CCAGTAGTTACTCAGAAACAACTTTTTACTGGGACCAATTCACTGAAAAGACCACCAAGTTAATTTCCCAGTCAGAGGCTGGAAAGAGAGAATCGAGTTGGGAGAGGAAGATATTACAGCCTAGTATTACAGCCCTATAGCCACGGGGCCATGTTATAACCAGTTTAGGTCCCTAGAAGTACATGCAGGTATTTTTGGAAAATCTCATTACAGCACCTAAGAGCATGGAGACTACACACATGTTCACATACATGTAATTCTCTTGGAAATAAAACTGAACAAATCAAAGGAGGGCATCAGTATCCCACACATGGTTTTGGCCAGCTGTAGGAGTTTACATCCATGGCATTAACGACTGAAAGGCCATTTCTGTGTGGGTTTTTCTCTACCTGAAAGCTTTCAGGATTATTGTGTTTTCATACATATCAGAACTATGCTCGTTGGAGTAGCAAGGTTGCAATCTGGCTCTGCCATCACAGAATCACAGAGCATTAGGAGTTAGAAGGGACCTCGAAAGATCATCTAGTCCAACCCCTCTACCAGAGCAGGATCACCCAGACTAAATCACACAGCAACACATCCAGGAGGGTTTGAAAGTCTCCAGAGAAGGAGACTCCACCACCTCTCTCGCCATCTAGAAACTAAATGAAGCAGCACCCAAATGCTGCTAATGATCTACCTTACTTTGCTCTACATAAAACATCAAAAACCCTCATAAAAAGACACAGCATAAGATACCCTGTGGGTAGGGCACACGTGAGAAAAAGGGAGAACTACAGTTCTCATCCGTCCCAGGAGTATCCCAGCAGCAGGGACCTGAGCCCAGCCTGCAGCCCACTGCCATAACCATCAGGTCCTGCAAGTTGTAACCACCAGTTCTGCCTCATTCAGCACACCTCCCATCTGAAAACAAGGAGCTTCACTGATTGTAGGTATTCAGAAAAAAAATCCAAAGTATGACTTGCCATGAATTAATTAATTTGTTAAAAATTTAATAAAGCTACATTATTTATTACTCAACAAAGAAATAAAACTTTAAAACCTAACAGTGTGCAGAGATAAGAGTATATTATTATGACTAGCAAAGAGTGATATAAATTTAAGGTATTTAGTTGCAAGTCATAACATTTCAATTATTACTAACTGAAGAATATTATGGAAATAAGTTATATGCAATACAGAAGAAAAATAAATCTATTACTTAAATGAGTATTCCTTGTTTTAAACCTTAAATAATTTAAAATCCTGAACACTGCTATGATTTTGATTTAGAGCATTTCACCCTGGCATACACCTGAAGTAAAAATGGAAGAATGCAGTAAATCACTGCTAAAATAACTGGGTAGATGAGGACGGAGCGAGAGCGGAGCTGTGCTAGAGATGAGAAACACTTCAAGGAACCATGAAGACAAAGAAGAAAACGTTGGATGGGAATGAGAAGCAGCTTCATGCTAAGAGGCACAGGAGCACCTTAATCAGTGGAGCAAGGGCGAGAGGGAAGAAATGCTTCTGGATGAGCTGGCACTGGAGCACTAAGTGGCCTGTGTCAAATTCTTGGGGTTAATCACCCTCCTAATGACCCACCCAAGAGGAACAAAATGTGCTTTTGCTCAGTGCACTGCACAACTGACAGGTGAAGTGAGCTTTATTTTGAAGGTTTACATGAACACTTAATGGGCCAGAAAAAAGCCCATTCATGGAGTTTTGCATTATTCAGTAATTTCTCTAATTATAAAGTGACTTCGAGCACCACTATTGTTGCAGGCAGTCATTTCCTATTAGGTGCCATTGTTTAAGAAGCCATGTGTAAGCACTGAGAACCCCCTTAGCCAAAGCAAGCATCTCCTAAGTGTCACTTGTACCCAACCATCGCTCCTCCAGCAGGTAATACGCGTATTATCTACTCTGACCTCTCCTTAATTTATAATACCTCTATGTCATAAACCAATTATCAGCATTTTACACGAGCAGCACTTGCTAGTTTGAAAAGCAATTAAATTTTAGGAGCTGTCTCTTGCAACAAAAAAGCATTCACAGAAGTAGCACTGGAGAAAAGTTGCAGCATGCAAGCCATCAGTCTAATTCTGCCTCTATCAATCACGCTAGGTCTCGCTGAATGGCGACGTGCAGGCAAGCAAACGGCAATGTTTATGAGGTGCAGCTGGTGGTACTTACGTTAACAGCAAAAGCAGCATCAGTTAAATTAACATTCTTCATTCTTTCATTGCTCATTATGGTTTGACAGACATACCCGCAGTCCACATAAATGACTTAGAGCAAGAGAGCTGTCTAGCATCCTGCCATGAAACAAGACCACCTAATGGGAGCAGCCACTGTAATTAAAACTCTGGAAACCAAGATTTATACCAGTTTAAGGATGTAGTGGTGGGTATTATGACCTACTTTAAGTTTATTAAAGGAATCGTGAAAGACCGTGCCGTTACTCAAGTGAAAAGTAAGAGCCTACCGTTTGTGATATTTGTCCGATAAAAGGGACTCCAGCGTTCTTTTGATCTAGGAACCGTTTGTGTTGTTTCAGGTCTGGAGATGCAGGGGGAGAGGAAAGAAAAAGATATTACTTAAGTATTAACTAATCAGCTTCCCCAGGAGAACGCTTTGCCTAAGTCTTACTCGTTCAAGTCCACAAGATTTTCTTTGATGGGGAATTGCAGCAACTGGTTCTGCTTAAAAATTTACAGCTACATTTAATCTCTTGGATCAAGAAAAGTTAATTTCATCAATTCAAGGCTGCATTTCATGGAACTATAAATGTCAGAGATGAATACAGTACCAAAAGGGGGTGAAAACCCACAAGTATTTTCTAAAAGCACCTCCAAAGCCCCAGAATTAAACTCGGCCAAGTAACAGAATCTGTTCAGACTGGAAGTCAAGTGAGTTAAGGAGGAATTAAAGTTAACATCAGGAAAAGCATGTTTAAAAGAAATAAATCACATGGACCTGTAGTTATACACCACCTTTGAAACACTGTGTGAATGAGTTTAGTACTCTTAGCCATTAAGCACAGATTAGACCATGAAAGACGATACAGTGTTTGCAGAAGGGGCTGTAGAAGGTGGGAACCACCAATGAATGTGCCATGCCGGGGCACACGGCACCAGGAGGTATGCCAGAGGTGGGGCTCGATCAAGTCTGAACGCCAGGCAGGCAGGAGTCCGGCATAAGCCCAGGGAAATGCTGCAGAGAGGAACCAGCCATAAAATCTGCCTTTCTGCAGTGAGGTAAAACCCTCCCTTCAGCTTCCCAGGCGTGATCTCTCTACCGGAGTTTGCTCTTTGTTTCATCTCCCCTCCCCTCTGCCAAGAGCAATAAAAAGGGAGAGCTTTTTTTTTTACCTCTTCCCCTTAACCGTTTCAAAAGCTTTATTCCCCTTCCCTTGCCTTAAATACAGACATCTGAGGTTCAATCCTCTCTGCTGTCGGAGATCTGAATTCCTCCTTCAGCCCACAGGAAGCAGCTGTAACCACCCAGCTACCAAGGCATAGTTTGGGATGCAGGACCCCTCACACCTTTCCCAGCAGGGTGGCTCTCCCGCTCCAGGCTGCAGCACAGGAGAAAGGCAAGCCTGCTCCCTGCCACCACACTCCACAGCTGAGCAGAAACAGCTCTGTATGTCCACATCTGTATGTCCACACACACACCTGTGAGCACCAGGTATCCAAAAGAAACCAAAACAGAACATCAAAAGGGTTCTTTGCCTTAACAACTATGCCAGGAAACAGCATTAAGCAGGTCAGTGCCAATTCCACGGCACTCTGTAGCTCCCACTTATATGTCCCAACTCCCTTCCAGAGACATACTTCTGTCCATCCTGCCCCAGAGCATGAGAAGAAACAATCACACTCAAGCCTGCTCTCTGGCACTGATAAATTTACTAGTGAAGATGCAGCCATACAGAATCAGGCTAAAATTAAAATTATAGCATTTAAAGCACTCTCAGAATACACAGAGCCTAAAGAGGGTCTTAAGTGGCAAGCACCTGTATGGCCTAAGCCACAGTTAGGTCTTCAGCCTGTGCTGCTTTAAGTGGCAACTTAAGGAAGTCAGGAGCTGGGGGAGAAAAAAACCCCAACCCTCAAACCCCAAACCCCACATTTTTTGTGGCCACCTGCTCTATCTCCTCTAAGAGATTCCCACTTCTTGTAAGACGTAGGAGTTCAGGAAGTGAGTTAATTAGCTAAGGGCATATCTACATTTAAGAGCTCTTCTGTGAGGACTCCATTGCTCTCATCCACCACCCCGGCATCATGGAGACTTGCTGCTCCTCATCAGGGAAGACTTATCTTACAACAACCAGCTTCCTGACACAGAGGGCTGAGCTGTAGTCCTCTTGGGAACTAGTTAGCACTGATCTTGTTTTCTTCCTTGGTATCTCCAAACAGCTGGGCAGGGGTTCTGGCTGCCCTGTGGGAGCGTACACAGCATCTCTCCAACACTCCTGCCCAGGGACTGCACTCCCAGCCTGCCAGGGTGACAGCCTCCTATGCACAGATGAGACTCATGGCCAACCTCCACATGAAACAAATACGCAAGTTAATTTACCAAGAAAAGCTTAGGGTTTTTTGCCCCCAGAAAGTTTAGCAGGTGCTAGGAAGTCTCTTGCAATATTTTCTTGGGGGCTGCAAACAATAACAAATCCAGAATTCCTCACTCCCACTCATGTCACTGAAATTCCAACATCATCAAGGGCTTTGCTGCATAGGGGGTAGAGTTTTGCTTGTCCCACTATGAAGTTACAGGAATACCTAAAGAGGAATGCCATTTGGGGGACAGATGGGAGAAGATGGCTGGAAAATACTGATGGCTTTGTTTGGTTTGCAATACAGTTCTTCCACAATTTAATACAGGTAATTCTGTTAGAAGAATGTTGCCTATCACAGAAAGATATAAAGAAACAATGCTCTGCTTTATTCTTCTCTTCTTGTTGGTTTGGTTTTATTTCCAAAGAAATAAGTCAAGAACAACTTAACCTGAACAACTGACAAAGTACAGCTCCTCTTCTACATCCTTCAGCCAGAACAGGCACACTCTGCTTCCTAAAAAATTGTTTACTCAGAGCAGCACTAAACATGAAGATGGTACATACTGTCGGTGGGAAGACTAAGCACAGAGCCAGGTACGTAAACACTGCAGATATAAGTTTCTGCAAACAACGTAAAAGTTTCAGAGGTCATGTGCTAGAAAACCATTCTGTTTTTTCATAAGAATCAGTTGGTAATACTACAGTTCCCTCTAAAACTCTGCTTTGCTGGCACCTTAGAATCTCATGGATTGCCAACAATCTCATGTAGAGCCAATATGATTTCAAATAGTAAAATTAAGATAGTCCAAAGCGAGTGGTAGGGTGGGTGGTGAGGAACAAGCAGAAGACACAGAGTCGTTAAATCACCTCATTGCTCCTAGTGCTATAGGAACTAATCCAAAGTTCACAAACAGATAACTAACTACCTCTTCATTGGTTGTAAGAAATGTTGGATTCTACTGAACTGGTCCTTTTTTGCCTGCAGAAGAGCTGTCAGGAAGAGCCTCAGCAACCGCTTCATGGATAATCACATAGTTGATTGAACGACTCAAGTTCTAATCAAGCAGTTAACTGATTAAGGCTACAGAGATCCTCCATCAAGCAAACTTTGCTCCTTATAAAAAAATTATATACCTACAGTCAGAACTCAGCGTCTGCCTTGCATTCGTTATGACTGTAAATCATTACTGCTTCACAGGAGTAAAAATCTCTGCAGTTAAACCTTCTCCAGGTTACTTAATTTACTGAAATGCAAGCCCAACAAAACATGACAGCTTCTCACAGAGCCCAAGCACTAGGTACCTAAGAACAGAACATGAATCAGCTATTCAAATTGAACCCTTATAACCTAGAGAGGCAAAGCTTACGTGCAAAGCAGCACATGCTCCTGTTTTTTTTTTTAAAGCCAGGTGCAAGCTTGTGAAAATGTGTTATCTTGTTGCTAATAGCGATCACCAACTGGGATTTGATAAAAGGACAACTAGACTTAGCCTACATCAGAAAGGGACTCATTAAAAAACAGAAGAAAAGAAAAAAGCACTCAATGTAACAAACAACAGGAGATTATCCCTTGCATCAGAGTCTCCACCTGTGATTACATGTGGTAGTGGTAACATGGAACTTTGTCCAAGACCCCAAGGAAAGCTGGAGATGCACATCCGTGCGGTTTTTTCACTGTAATTCCATGTCACATAAATGAAGATGACGCTCAAATACTACTCATCTTGCATTCAGATGACATGCTGGGGTTTTTTATATATAGTTACCTATACAGTTTAGGAGACTGACAGGCAGAGTCCTTTGGGAGGCAGTCCTGAAGGACAAGGGAGTCCAGGAAGGCTGGACACCCATCAAGGTGCAGGAGAAGGCTGGACTCCTGTGCCGAAAGACGAGCCAGAGGTGCAGAAGACCATTGTGGGTGAACAGAGAGCTTTGGCTGGAGCTCAGGGAAAACAGGGGAGTTTATGGTCTTTGGAACAAGGGACAGGAAAACTCAGCAGAACTACAAGGGTGTTGCTAGGCCATGCAGGGAGAGAATTGGAAGGGCCAAAGCACAGCTAGAACTTCATCTGGCTACTGCTATAAAAGACAGTAAAACATGTTTCTATAAATACGTTCACAACAAGAGGAGAGCTAAGGGGACTCTCCGTCCTTTTCTGGATGTGGGAAGAAACAGCAACAGAGGGTGAGGAAAAGGCTGAGGTACTTAATGCCTTCTTCGCCTTAGGCTTCAGCAACTAAGGCCACTTATTCTCCACATCCCCAGTCCCATGAGCTGGAAGACAGGGACAGGGAACAGAATGAAGCCCCCAGAACCAGAGGAAGTACTCATCAAGCCAGTTTCCATCATTTAGCAGTGGTCCTAATAAACTGGGGAGCTCCAACTTGTCCACAGGTTAGCCAATGTGATAGCCATCCACAAGAAGGGACAGAAGGAGGATACGGAGAACTGCAGGCCCGTCAGCCTGACCTTGGGCCTGGGGAAGCTTATGGAGCAGATCACTGAGTGCTATCACACAGCACATACAGGACAAGCAGGGGATCAGGCACAGTCAGCACAGGTTCATGAAAGGCAGATCCTGCTTGACTAACCTGATCTTCTGTGGTAAGGTGGCTTACTTCGTGGTTAAGGGAAAGACTCTGGATGTTGTCTACCTGGGCTTCAGTAAAGTCTCGCCACCATTTCCTACAGCATTCTCCTGGAAAAAACTGGCTGCTCGTACCATTTTGGACTTCCAATGAAGATAAATTTCACCCCTGCAACAGCATGGCTTATTTCCCTTCCCAGCACACAAAGCTGAATCTAAAGAAAAATAATTAATAAAAAATCAGTAGAACGATTTTATCATCACTGCAACTCATGAAAGTGCATACCTTTTGTGTGAAAGGGCTGAGTGTAACTAGGAACAATGGGAAAGCATCTCATTTCACACAGCAGGAGAGAGTTGAGAACATCACGGGAACCTTGTGAGCTACACCAAGAGTTGCAACTTTCTTTAGTATAGGTTAAGCCAAGAAAGGCAAGTGTAGAAGAGCAAGGATGACATGAAAAGCAAGTAATTTGCTGTGTTACAGACCTACTGGCTTCTCAGTTACCCTCACCAGTGAGCTGCAGACCTCACAAGCAAACAGAGGCATCTGTAAAGTCAATAAGCCAAAGTTGCCATAAATGTTTAAAAATTTGAGCTTTTAGAGAAATTGGATACCAGTTGGATACTTTTTAGAGAAATCTGGATACCAAGGCTCTGACAAGCCAGCTCTGCCCATGGATATATATTAGGAGCAGCTGAAGATTGCTACCACACTCTGCTGCATGTAATGGTTACCTACCAAGGACTGGTTTCAACTCTATTGCACTTTGAAAGTCCTTCCTTGCTTGATTTAGCAAAACCCCCTTGCACAACCTCTTAGATTAGGCTGGCAGGGTTGACTGACAAAACTGGATACCAGAGTGCTCCCATCTCCCCTTTTACCAGCAGCACAGCACCACACAGCTGGGGAAGGCACGAAGGAGTGTCGGTAACATATTCCAAATGCAACAGCAATTTCTAAAATGAATACTTCTCTACCGGCTACAATTATAGCTCTCCAGGATACTAGAAATCAGCAAGGTCAAAAGCTATACAAGTAACAGGGAAAACAGATGAGCGTGTTCTCAAAATCCACAGCTTATGTTGATGTTGAGCAGTGGGTTAAATGGTATAACTAAATATAAGAATTCATCATAGACATGCCGAGCTGAGACAGGAAAATGGTTCTCCCTACCCACAGAAAGAACAACATTAAATTAGGATTTCTAATGCTGAAGGACTGGGAGCCAATTAACAGCCAAATTTCTGCAAGCTGCATTTCAAATGTGATATAGGAAAATGACAATTATAGGATGCTGCACGCCAACAGGCAACTGAGCCGCCGAACTCACAGCTTGCTACAAACTGTGACGGTGTCCATGACATCTACTTACACTGGAGAGTCCCTGCATCAACCAGAGAATGAAATCAGTACATGTGCTTGGAAATAAATAAATAAATAAATATAAATAAATAAATGGGCCAGGATAGCAAAAGACTGACAGAATCACTCTGGGATTCCTTGTCAGTAGAATATTCATTCCCTTAGTAAGATATCTACCCCTCGATCAGATTAAAAACCCGTCTACTGGAATAAAAATGTAGCTCAACTTACCCAGGATATTAAAGTGTGTAGTTCAGCTGACATCTGATCTGATCACTTTTCATGCAAAGCAAGAACAAAAAGCAAACTTTAAAAAGGCGAAACAAAAAGTACTGAGAAAAATCCACGTTGGAGAACGAAACACGATTAGAGTGGCAATTTCAGATCAATATCAATAAAAGATTTCATGGACTGCAAGATGTGTATCCAACACAATTCAAAATTGACATGTTATAGGCTATACACCAACCGCTTCCCACGGTGGAAGGTAATTTTGGAGATGCAGAAATCAGAGGCAGGGGATATTCTCTGTAGGAAAGACGATCCAACACATTTAACTTCTCTCACGCAGCTTCAGAGAAACAAGCAGCTGACATCAGGAATAAAATGAAAAGGGGAAAAAACTAGTCTTAAAATAAGAATTATGCAGTTAACTACATTAAACTGGTAGCTTTAAAGAGAAGCTAAAATAAAATGCCACCTAAATTGAGGGACCTGACCCAGAAAGCTGCTATGGCGTACAAAGTAAAACCTGCCCCAAAAGAGTGTAATGGGAGGATACCCACAAACTTTGGAGAGGTGCTAAGCAGGCCAACTCTATTTAAAAACACAGGCTTTAACAGAGAAATTAAAGTCATGGCTAAGCTGCTTAACATTTCACACCACAGACAATGGAATGAAAGATACAATAACAGCAGCTTAGGGGAAAGCTGCCAGTGAAAACCCAGAGAAAATGTTGAAACTCTGGGATAAAGAGATGACTGATAAAAAAATCCTCAAATTCTTCCAGACCTGGAAAAGCAGACATAGGAAAAACAGGAAAAATTAATTTTACTTAAAATACCAGATAAGGATGACTCAATAAAAGAGACATTATGCTCCTTCTTACTGTAAACAAGAAGTTTCCTCCATCATCATCTTTACCATGGAAAAAGGCAAGCAGCCACTTAAGTGTTGTAACAAGGGTAAAGCATCACTGTCCACATGTATCCTACACATTTAAACTAATCAAATGGTCTAAAGCTACCAGTGCCCAAGTAAACCGAACACAAACCAGACAAAATTCTGCCAAACACATTTTCTCCCACCTGAAAGGCACCATTGCCACAGACCTCACTCCAAAACACATGAGGAATTACCCACTACTGGAATGACTACTACTACATTGAGCAAGGCTCTGGGCACAGCTGAGGCTGCCCCTGGATCCCTGGCAGTGTTCAAGGCCAGCTTGGATGGGGATTTGGGCACCCTGGTCTAGTGGAGATTGTCCCTGCCCATGTGAGGGGTTTGGAACTAGATGGGCTTTGAGGTCCTTTCCAGCACAAACCAGTCTGTGAGTCTGCTTAGAAGAATGCAGTTTGCTGACAAGCATCTTCTCCAAGTAACTCAGCCAATGTACAAGTAAAGACTGAAGTGTGATGGGGATTCCATCCAGCATTAAGCATTAAATTGATTATTTTTTTAAATTAGTATTTTGAATATTTTCTTTTTTTTTTATTAACTGGCCATAAAACCCAAGGCTCAACAATCCTAAGTTAAACATTTTATAAGAAGGGAGAAGAATACAAAGACATAAACAATTCACCCTACTTGACAAGAAACAAACCCTTGGAACATGGATAGGACACATGCTGGCATGATCTGGACACAGGAGGGGGAAGGGACTTGACTTGAAAATTATTTCCAGCTTACTGTCTGGTAATGAAAACAGAATCTGAAACTGCAGCTGAACATTTGAATACTTTCAAAACAAGTCCTCTGGGAAGGATCAAGTGTTAAAATAAGTGAGGTCAGTGAATAAACAACAAGAGTCATCAAAATTGAGGTTTCCTAGGAAAAGATGAAAGTATTTCAAATCTCTCCTATCAATGAGGTCAAAATCTGCCAACATCTACACAGGTAGTTAAGCTACTGGGGAAAAAAAGTGGAAAAGGCTGAAAAAATCATCCTGTAGTGAATGAGAAGTGATGATTCATTGGCAAACAAGTGAGACTAGATCACTTCAAAGACTGCTGGGCCTTCATGGTACAGGAAAGAAGCAGGTTTAGATAACCTTGAAACGCTGGCATTAAATTCAGATCAGAAAGATGTCTCTGAAGCTTCAGGTCTCACTTAGGAGAATGACTGCCTTCAGGAGCTTGAGCAGTGTCTAGAACAGCTGGACCCACAATGTTGGCTGCAGTCCTAATTGCCCTTCTGATACAGACCAAAATATTAACCCTTTGCAAAAATAACAGGAGTTGACTCTGGTATCACACTCACATTCACACTAGAAGAGAAACTAGGAGCATATATTTTTTAGACTCACTTATTTTAAGTTGTCAACAACAGGGAAAAGATGAAGGGCATTCCTTTGCTTCCAGAAATTTCAATTCATAATTAGCAAACAGATACCAGATCAAATTTAACAACTTTCATCTACGATTTGATGCAACCCTCAGCAGTTCAAACAGTTGTTCTACTTCTCACTGGGACCTCTTTGTCAAACCCTGAATTTGTTTTCATATTAACATAAGAATGTTTTTATTTTAAAAAAACATCTTGGGCCATTTCCTAACTAAATGGAAGATGCTGAGCTCAGATAACATCTCTCATCACTAAGCTATCCCAAGTGGTGAATGAGAAGGGCACATTGCTCAGTGAAATTACAGAGTGCTGTGTTAGAAGAAAGTCAGTTTTAAGGAAGCACGAGCTCTCCTACCCTTCAGGTATCACTTACACATTTTATTTTAGGTTTATTTAGGCTGAGACCAACAACAGAACTCTATTCTGCTTTAACCCACACACCCTTCCCATCTCTTTACCCCATTCTTCCTGCACCAGTTATAAACTGGAAGGCTAGGGCTGAACCATTGGTAGGTGCATCCTGTACCTGCACAGAGCCCAGCAGCTCACACACCACTCGCTTGACGTTCATCGGTTGCTATTCAGTAGCATCAGTGACAGGACTCCATTTCCAGCCTATGATTATTTGTTACCACTGAAAATTATTTTCAAAAAGAACAGGTAAAGAGCAGACCCAAGTGTTGTCTGATAAAATGATTACTTATAAAAATGGATCAAAAAGTTGAAAAAAAAAAAATAGTTATCTGTGACAATACAGTGGCCCATTTCTACAATTTATATAAGCCTGTCCAAAGATTTCCCTCTGAGCATCTCATTAAATCTAGACTCAAAAGCTAGAATTGAGTGCATTTATATATTTCAGCTGCTGAATGCTGTCAGGATTTGAAGATAAACTACTTCTTCCAGACAATTTAGATTTTATAATATTTGTTGACTTCACCCAAGATGAAAGACTGTTGTTGTTTTAAATCATTGCTTTGTACAATCTGGTTTGCATACATTTAACAGAGAGCAATTTACAATCCCATCAGTGTTTGGAGCATAGGAACTGTAAGGTAAGCCACGACTGGGTACTCACCTTGTGACACCAGAGCTTATTTACACACAAGCTTGTTTTTTCTGCATTCTTCCCCCAATTAGATCATTTGGGGACAGGGAGGATTTTGGTTTAGGAGTTCCTCACCCGTCTGCTTTACTGACGATATGCTTCAACCCGTTCATTTTTCAGCCCCACAAACTCTTACTTTATAGCACTCCTGACAGGTACCAAACAAACCCCAAAGAACTCCAACCTACAAAAAACCCCAACAACCACCCATGGCTCAGCAAATTCTCCTACAAAACCGCATTTCAGTCCAAAAACCAACCCATCAACATACCACTCGGACAGATTTGAATAGCAAGCAACAGGCAAATTTAATTGCTTTTCAAAGGACCATAAGTCCTGCTTGATCTACTCCGTGTCCCCAGTCCACCTGCCAACTACAGAGGCTGTCCAGCGACCTCCGTGCTGACCCACAGGTAACTGAAGGCAGGGAAGATGAAGAGAAGCTGTGGGATACAACCTTATTTCCTTCTGCCCCTCCAAAGGAAAGAGCAGTGGGAGTGCAGACCTTACACTGTCCCTCAGGAGTTGGGCTCGATGACCCTTATGGGTGCCTTCCAACTCAGTATATTCTATGACTCTATGTCCCCTCCACAAGGACACTAGCACAAAATGTTGATGGTAAGAACAGAAAGAGAAGGAAACCCCTCCCTCCCACCTCTCACTTGCACATTATGTTTCTTCAAACAGCGAACATCCACAGGGAAACATCACTTCACAAGCACTCAATCCATACCTCTATCTGTTGCCTACAACTGCCAGGGACAAATCAAAGTGTCAAAACAGAGGATGCAGAAGACATCTTCACTCTATGAGTGGCCTGAAAGCTGGGCTGGTGGCCAAATTCCCTTCAACTGTCCACTTTCCCTCAGGAGGATACTTAGGGATGGATTCAGGCAAAACTGTTCAAAGACAATTTCTTGCGTATTCATCCTTTCAGGGACACCTGCATTACCTCCTCTACTTGGTCAGGTGCCAAGGATGCAGCACACTGCCCAGGTTTCCCCTCCACACTGGTGGCCATCCAGGAGCTCAGGTAGCCCCCCTGTCATGGGAAACGCCTCTCCTGACCTGACTTAACCTTCCATGAACTGGCATAGTCACACCACCTCAAAGACGGTCTCTGGAAAATCATACTAGCAGCTTCTGGTTGCTAATGAGCACTTACCCATGAGCCAAAGTGCAATGTTTGATAGTCTGTGATAGACAAGAGATTAACTTCTCAATTTGACCAGGTGCCACTGTGGGACTGTACCCATACGACCCCTCACTTACACCAGTTTTTAACGTTCTCTTTTGATACTGCACAACTTTGGGATAAACAACAAATTTTAGAAATCTACTTAGTAATTCTTACCAATTTCCCAGGCATTCAAAAGCATTCCCAGCCTTTCAAAACCTCTTCTCAGCTGTAGGAGAAATTACTGTGTTCAGAAAGGTTTTTATGTCCACGGGTCTCGAATTTCTGTTTATCCTTGCAGATGTCCCAGCATTACAACGCGAGTACGCCTGGATGGCTCAAGCTCCAGAGGTTTTAGTTGCCTCCTGAAGAGCTACAGAGCCTCTTCTGATGGACAATGAAACTATTATTTTCCCCCTCCAGTTTATTCCCTTTAAAAATAAATAAATAATAATAAACCCGGCTTTAATCTTTCCACATTTACTTCTCTTGGATGGTTACTTTTCCTCTTTGATAGAAAATCCTACTGGTTCATTCACACAGCCTAATGTGGCACTACACTGCATTTCATATAGTTTTAATTAATAGCTTAGCTGAGCTACTTGATGTTTAATACTCTGAGAGGTGACTATTTTCCTTCTTTCATAACTGTTGCTATGATATTTACAGTATATTTGAAGTAAGCCTCCGACAGCCTACTTCATATGACCTAAATATTATCCTTTCTCTATAAAATTCTAGGAACTGGCTCACTGAAAATAGCTGGAGGAAAGAACACTTTCCCCACTTCCAAAAAGGAAAAAAAAAAAGTTCAAGCATTAAATTACGAAGAGTCTGTCTTTGAAAGAGTTACCACAAAATCTCTTGAAAAAAATTAACCCATGATTCTCTTTAGCATAATGCATCTGGTCAACTCACTCTTCTGGTGAAAAGTTGCTTTCTCCCCATCCCCTACGTCAACACTAATACAAATATATCTTAAATTAACATTAATTGAATCAGAAAGAGATCAATAGAAAGTTACCAGCCCTAAAATGATGCTAATCTAAGACAGTGTTGAATAAGGATAGACCTTAAGAGCTCCAGTGCTTCTGCTGCAATATACTCTCATAAAAACCCATACACAACAACCACCGAGACTCACTGTACATTCACTACCTGTGTTTCCACTCAGATTTCATGTCAGACAAGATGTAGCATTCAGATGCAACAGGATCAGTCTCAACAGCTACTAGAACAAGAAACCTAAAACACGAACATCCAGATGAAGTTAAATTATCAAATTGAAGTGAGGATTTGCGGGACCTCCCCAATGACCTTGCAGATGAGTAGGAGACGTTGAATTGAGAAGCGGCAAATATCACCTGAGAGAACAGTCTCCTGTTTTCCTATGGGCATTTAGATTTTGGTTAGCATTCTGCGCTTGTTTTCCTGTTAAAATCATTTGGGACCAACCACTGTCATAGCTCTATCTGCAATTCACAACTGGGACTGCCTGCTCTGGAAAGCCAGTCAAAACAGGAGATGGAAGCAGTTGGAGAGAAAGAGGTTGATCCTACAGGCATTATATGGGTAGCAAATCATTTCTTAATTCCCATTTAATTTTGCCTTGCTGCTTCAGAGGCAAAGGAAAAAAGGGGGGGGGCGGGTAATGAAACAGCAAGGAGAATGAGGTACAGTCTGAAACCCATGGTAACAATCAAGTATCAAAGGACATAATGTGAAGAGAAGACTAGGGGAAGGGACTCCAGAGCAGCATCCTCTTCCCTGTGCAGAGTCTCTAGATAGTACATCCATCTGCTCCATCAGCTCTTGCTGGGACAGCCCACCCCCAAGATACATCTCTATCCACAAGCTAGTAGACAGTCTTGATCCTCTTCTAGGACATGGTACTTTCACATGCTTTGGAAAAAAAAGAGCATCACAAGTGCCTCCCATGGACTCTTCCTGGTGTGGGATTTACTGGCATTCAACTCTTCCCACACTTTCCTCTGGAAGGGATTACAAACTTCCCCATTTCACAGCTTCTAAAGCAGACAGGCCAACTGAAAAGCTAAATGAATTATCGGAGGCAACACTGGATTAATACTCGTGACCTAACGTCTCAGCTGCGTACTCATTCCATTAAAATGCAGAGTCCTTTTTAACATTAAAACCAGCCTCAGCCAGAGATTTACGGTTAGCATCACCAGACATGGATTACAGAGCAAGACTCATGCACTCATTCCCATTTAATTCCATTATTCCCCCCATAGACATTTATGGTCTGTGTTTCCCTTTGCTGAAATAACATTGTAAGTCTATAGCAAGGGCAGTGTATGTTACTCCAGTTCTGTATGAAGACTTGAGTATCCCCCAACTCATTTTCTTGGCTTCACGTCCCACCCCCACTCCCCAAAAGTTAGGTTTCATTCCTTGCCAAATCAGTATCCTAAGGTAGAAACATGAGAGGACACCTGCATGCAGCAAGGCACGAAGAATCCTGCCTGATCACTCACTTTGGAGAGTGGCAGCATCTCCTCCATATGCTGCCCAAGAAGCAAGCCCATTATTTTGTAAGTGGGTCTCGCGCAGTCAGTTTTGCAAAGGCTCTTGCCAAAGAGTCCCATTAAATTCACGTCAATCATATCACAACCCTGCAGTAGCTGCACACACGAGCTTCCCCACATCTCCAACAGCGTTTTTCTACACAGAATGACTACAGAGACTACTTCTCACACTTCTGAAAATTATTGCAAGTCCCCAGATGGTGGTATAATCAACAGTTTTTTAAAAATCCTTTAACAGAATGGGAAGACGGTTAGAAATCCCATGCTCACAGCAACACAGTTAAGTTTCTGAAGCTGTGCAGGCCTCAAACAGTAACTCTTCCCTGCCTGAAGCCTTGATTACAAATATTCCCTGCCACATCTTCGGGCGTTCTTCTGCCATTACTGCAGGCTAACGATAAGAAATGAAACCAATGATAATTGCTGCAACTGCATATTGGCAATTTCATGGAACGATATTTATGTAGGAATCTAGCAAAAGTGTCTTAAAAATACTAATTATTTTTAAAAGGTTTCCTACAGTTGTTTTATACAATGTAGAAAATTTATTCTCAAAATACTGTAAACACCTATCAAGCATCACAGCTTGAGAAGATGCTTTCTTGTCCAGTTGAAAAGTGGGCTTTCAAAGCTTCTGTTTACACTTCCATTTTGACAAGTTCTGTGGGATTATTTTATTCCCCCAGTTGCCACAGCGGTGAAATTATTCCAAGTTCAGAAAAACTTACCTATACTTCGGCTGAAAAGAGAGTCCTTCAACCTGCCCATGACATTTTAATAGAACAACAACAGAATTTCTAAATAACGACTTCAAAATGGGATGCTACAAACTGAGCTCCATCTACCGAGAGGGAGATCGAGTGAGAAAGGGGCATTGAGAACAGAGGCAGATGCAAGAATAAATACACATAAGGCTGCAGTCCCTTTGCTAGCTGTCTGCACACCCTTAAAATTACAATCTAAGGGCTAACTTCTTTAGTTACCTTGAAAATCTCAGCTCAGCTCAATGACATCCTTGTCCTAAAGTTGTGTCCTACTTAAAAACTACTTTGTTTTGCCCCAGAGACATCTGTATTTCAGTTTTCTGGCTAATGACCACAGGGACCGGGCTGTGTTGTGTGACCTCCATTCGTAGCCTGCGAAGCGCTTTGGGCTTCTTTAGAATAGGCGGAATAAATAAAAGGAGGAAGGGGCTCCGTTTAATTGCTACGCCTCAGTTTTCAAAATTCCAATGTTTAATTGGATGGCTGTATTTGTTTTGATTACTATTTTCTTTGCTTCTCGAGGGAGAAGCCTTTAAGGCACAAAATGGCCTGAATTCACAGAGAATTTGTTCCGCAGCCTCATCACTTTAAGGTAATTTTCACAAAACGGAATATTCCATGCAGCAGAAGCCACAGTTTTAGCTTTTTTCTATTTTTCTGTCCCACACTTCAAGCAAGCAGCTCTCTTCTAAGTGGACTGAAACCAGTATTTCCTTTCAGTGGATACGGAGGGGAAGGGGAAGAGGAGGTTAAAAAAAGACTTTAAGAGGCCTTGTGATATTCCATATTTACTGTGCTTCCGTGCTTCTATCTCAAGTCTCAGTTTACAAACAAAAGATGTTCTCCCAGCATTCTCGCCTGCCAACTCTGCAACACGCTCCTGAGTCATCCTGGGCTCTTTTCTCATTGCCCATCACTACCAGTAATACTGGGACCACAGGCCAAGCCCATGCACGGGGACACCTGCATGTTCCCACTGTCCCCAACGGGCTTGCGCAGCTGTCGGCAATGCAGGGTTTGGCAGAGCAGTTGATAATTCTGATTGCTGCGTCTGCCAGACTCCCCCTCGATCAACACTGTGCTGGCTCTGCAAAACCAACAAGAGCAAAAGCATTCATCAGGAGGAAGGAAGAAAAGAAAATAAGGAAAATAGATCCCGAAATACAGGCTAGAAACAGACCTGCTGAGCAAGACGTCGCCTTTTTACGCTTTTCTGACAGCAGAGTCAGGGCAATACTTGTTTTCCACTTTCTAGAAACTAAAGATAGAGGTTTTTTGGGGTTTTTTTGCTTCTAGACAATTTAAGCATCTGGTTTCTGAGTTATAGGCCAAGCAATTTGACCAAGGGCTTTTAATTTTTATTTTGCAACTTAAACCATATGCTTATGTTACATTTTCTACACATCGCTTGGACTTTCTACACTTTCTTACACTTTCTACACATCGCAACACACAGACTCATTCTGTTGAGACTTATCAAGTTTAACAGCATTTCACGTGCAGCAAAAATTCCTTTATCTTAAAAGTCCTTCATAGGTCAGCAGGTAAAACTCTGCTTTGATAGAAGAAAGAAAGGTACACTTCAATGCATTGTGTGTTTAAGGCAGTAACTGAATTATGTATCAGCAAAGAGATTTATGAAAATTACAGACCATGAATATATTTTAGTATCAACTAAATACCACTCAGTCGGCAAAACGGCAAATTGCAAACGGCAGTACCCAGAAAGGAATAAGAACCATGTCTTGCTTTTTGACTGGGACAGAGTTAATCTTCATAAAATGCCAGGAGGGGACCCAGCCAGGACAGCTGACCCAAACTAGCCAAAGCATATATTCCATACCATATGATACCATCCTCAGCATATAAGGGGAAGCCACTGGTCAAAGAAGAGGAATTACTGCTCAAGGACAGGCTGGGCATCGGTTTTCAGGGAGGTGAGCAAACTGCATTGTATATCACCTGCTTTGTAAATTCTGTTATTCACAGTGGTGATGTTACTTTCCTCTTCCTTTGCTATCCCAGTAAACTGTCCTTATCGCAATGCTTGAATTTTATGTTTTCCTTCCAATTCTCCTCCCCATCCCTCTGGAGCTGGTAGAAGGAGTGCGCAAGCTGCTGAACCCCACCAGCTGTACTTGCTGGATGTATTCCCCATGCGGCTGTTCATCACATCTGGGAGCAGGGTCAGCATTCTCTTTTTCATGTATATTTGTATATTCTTTTACTAGTATTGTTATTTTCTTCTTCCTTTACTGTCCTAGTAAACTGTCCTCATCCCAGCCAACAAGTTTTTCCCTTCTCCTTCTGACTGTTCCCCCCATCCCACTGGGGAGGAAGGGGCAAGTGAGCAGCCACATAGCCCTTAGCTGCCAGCTGGGGCTAAACCACAATAAACCCACAAGCACCACCAGTTCCACACCACTTATAAAAATATTATTAGCCGAGCAGTATAAACGACTTAATTTCTCCGATCACTTAGATTCTTTATCAAGTCATCACACTGTAACAAGTCACCATGTGTCAGCAAGGCAGAGGATGCAGCTGTATCCTCTTAACTTGCAGGGAAGAAGGTGAGCCAAACTGCCGCCTTCTGAGGCAAATTCCCCTGAACACGCTGCAAGCAAGCAACTTGCACACTCCCACAGGCCAGAAGCAGCTGTTACCTGGCCTTGGTAACAGTCAGGATCACTTGGTAACAATCAGGATATTGGACTAAGAGACATCGTGTCAACAAGTGCTTATGATGTCTTAACTCCATGTTCCTTTGCACACTCAGAGTAGTGTCCTGTTTCCAAACAGCTTGGTAGGGCAATAGGACTCTGATTTGGAACTGGGTTCTTGCTTACCAAAGTCTGTGGGATTTTGGGCCATGTCACAGTCTGCCTGCTGGTCCCAAATTCAATTAGGGACAGAAATACTTCCTAACACCTCAAATCAAAGGATCAGCTGATGTACTTATATTTAGTGATGCTGACCTATAAATAAAAGTACTATAAAAGTTACTATTACCCAAACATCTAGCATTTCCTTACCCACAAATGCACATTTTTAAAGCAAGTAAGATCAAATATTTCTCCAGATGTTACCTTCTATGCTTGCATTTTAGGACATGTTGCTCTTTAGAGTCTGCGGTAAGGGCAGGAAATGGAAATAACTAGTATGTTGTCTCCTGAAACCAGAGTACCAGAAGAGACAGGCCCATATATCGCAGACACACCAGGCTGCCAAAATACAACTACTTACAAGTTACTATATTAGGCTTCCTCATTAATTAATTTGATAACATTTCCCGCAGTAAATAGAGAAGGGGAAGAGTTGGATGCAGTGGTCCAATTGGTCTGTCATACCACCATGTAACCATGTAATGTGGTAACATTTTTTTTTTTTTTTTAAGACAAAACTCTTCTGTTAATTCTCACTGCAGACAGAAGCACAAGGCTAGGGAAGTATTTGCACATCTGTCTCCTATTGCATTCAAAACAGAAGCACTGGAAATGGATATTTTTGTTTAAAATGAAGTGTCAAGCTTTTACCCAGCAGAGAGCACCGGGGAGGCTCGCTGGAAATAAACAGCAGCACAGACTGCCAGAACCAAAACTTTCAGGCTGAATTTGCAATGAATGCAGCAGCAGCCCTACACCCAGTGTAACCACAAACCAGCAAAGTGGTTTTCTCTGAACCCATCTAAACACATACATGAGTATCATGGCTGGCAAAGAATCCCTAACAGCACAAGCCCTCCAAGAGCTGGACCCTCAGTCTTGGCACAGAGGGTGGGATCCGTCTCAACCCTACCCACTGTGTCAAGGAATCCTAAGGAATCCAACTTCCCTGCCATGGACAGGGACATCTTTCACTAGATCAAGTTGCTCAAAGCCCCATCCAGCCTGACCTTTGAACACTTACAGGGATGGGACATCCATAACTTCTCCGAGAAGCCTGCTTCAGTCTTTCACTACCCTCATCATAAAAAGGTTCCTCATTATGCCCAATACAAATTTACACTCTTTCAGTTCAAAACACATTACCCCTTGTACTGCCACTATAAGCCTTGATAAAAAGCCTCTCTCCAGCTTTCTTGTAAAAGCATCCCTTAAGCATTGAAAGGCCACAGTGAGATCTTCTCCAGGCTGAACAAGCCCAACTCTCTCAGCCTGTCCTCAGAGGAGAGGTGTTCCAGCCCTCTATCCTGGTGGTCCTCCTTTGGACTTGCTCCAGTCCTCCTCTGGACTTGCTCCAACAGGTCTATGTCTGTCTTGTACTGGGGACCCCAGAGCTGGATGCAGCATTGCAGGGGTGAGTCTCACCAGAGCAGAGCAAAGGGGCAGAATCCCCTCCCTTAACCTGACTGGTCACACTGGTTTTGATGCAACCCAGGACATGGCTTTCTGGGCTGCAAGTGCAGCTCATGTCCAGTTTTTCATCAACCATTATTCCCAAATCCATCACCCAGTCTGCACGGATACCAGTAACTGGCCCAATCCAAGTGCAGGACCTTGGACTTGGCCTTGTTGAACTTGCTGAGGTTAACAATACGAAACAAATCATAAGCACAGACTGGCCAGAAGAAGCTAACCCCAGCTTAAACTCAGTGCCTATGACATTCAAAACAGGCACATTCACAGGGCAATCTATTTCTTTCTCCTGACTGTTCAGGCACCCTGGGGCAAGGAGCTTAAACTTAGATGTTTGAAGTAAGGGGAGAAGAATCCCACCCTCACTGCCACAAATGCAAGCAGTTTTTATTTTAAGAAAGGCGATCAATGCTAGAATGTGCTTGAGTCACCCTCGCAGTCTGCCATGGCCACCTCTCAAATCCTTCTCTTCCAGGCCTCCAGCGTTGTTACAGACCTCTCCTCAGCCTGCCTTCCTACCACAAGATGTTACTACTACCCTGTGCATTGCTGTGACCATCGCCTGCTTTACCAGGACAAACCACCTGCAGCTGGTAGGTTACACCAGAAATTTTAATTTGTTTTATTTATATCTTATTTGAGATCTGTCAGCTACAAAACTGTAAGCATCATTTATGTACAGCATTTACCTGAAGCATCAGAACAGGGGAGCACGAGAAGGCTCTCACACAATTTTGAAGCACTTAACTTGAAACTATGAAAGTATCCTAGTCCTATTTCCAGCAAAGGCTTCGTTTCTTTGCCAAAACCAGAGATACACACTCTTTCCGCAGGCAGGTCCCTAATATCTAGGCTGTAGTTTGCACAGCCAGCAATGTAAAATACTCCATTCCAGGATGATACTTGTGAGACTGATCAGGATGACTAAGTATATCTATAAAACTTCATTCATGCAGAAATCATCGACTACTGAAGAATACATCCTAGGTACCTCTATTTCTCCAGGTATAGTACCAGCCTGGTTTGTTCTCAAAAGCCAGGGGTGATATACAAGCCTGTTCCTACTGCTGTGCAGGTTTTGGTCAGGATGGAAGTCAGACAGGAGCTTCACAGGGAGAAGTGGTAGGGAGCAGATTAATACAACTTTTACTTAAGGATTGAGAAATAAATGAAAAATTAGTTCTCTTTGAGAATTAGTACAGAACAAGCCTGACAAAAGGCTAAAATCTAGTCAGAGCAGCCTGGATAGCTGGTGGGGCTGCCTGCCTGGGCACAGTGAGTGCACCTGAACTAATTCTGCATAGCACCTCGCACTAGCAGTACCCATTTCAGGAGACCACTGCACCCACAGTGTTCTATTTACCCACAACAGAAAACACCAGTATGCCTGCTCTGCTCTTTGTGCCACTATTGCACCACAGCAGCCAGCAGTTTGTGGTTGCAATCCTGAATCCTTACAGGTATTTCTGATCGTTTCTTTCAGCTTCACCCTCTTCGGTGGGGGGGGAGGAAGGGGGGAAAGCGTTCTGTGTGGAGGAGGAGAGATGAGGGAATAAATCTGCAACCTAAATTGCGACTCAGTGAAGAGGACACTCCAGTTTGGATTGCTGTTACCACTTCGGAAGCTCCATGGCAGGTGGAGCTGTCATTAATCACACACAGTGACAAGCTGCTACTCTCAATCACGCTTTCTGATCAAATTCTGCACTAATCAGGAGCTTCAGAGCAGGCTGGCTGTTCAGCAAGGTTAAAAATGCAGATGATATTTTCTTTAAGCTTCCTAACATTCAATAACGGAAACAAAGACAAAAAAAATGCCCAAACAATCCACCACCACACTGATAAACATCCTTCACATGAAAAGGAACAGCCACACTGCGTGCTTTCAGCTGGATTGCTTTCCATCATGCACATGAATTTCTTAAATGGACCAAAATTTGTCTTGTAGTTAAAGGTATAATAATCAACAATTCCCTTCTAAAGCTATATTACGAACAATACAGTTGCATTTACAGAGTGTGTTTCCTTAAAAACACCTCAAAAAGCCACACTCTTATAAATCAAAAGTTGCCACAAAAATATTTTTGGTCAAGTCAGTATAAAGAGCTGTTTATCTGCCATTTCAAGGTAATTAGATACGTCAGGAATCATGCTTAACACAATGCACAAATACACAGTTAGCAAGTTAACTGTCAAAAGGTATTTATTTGCCTCGGGGGAGGGAGAACATAGCGGTCTCTGCCATTCTCAATAGAACACCACATTTTAGAAGACGAGATGCACAGACCAGCAGGAGCAGCCCGGTTTAGCTTTCCCATCAAAGATGGTTTACAGAACTCAGAGCATACAGGTTTTGATAGATCGATACCTAAGTTTCAAAGAATAGCTACAGTAAAAAGCAAAAAGAAAAAAAAATGAAGGTATCTTAGCTGTTGGAAAGCCAGTGCAACACACCCTCTGAAAAAGTCTCTCAGACAGCGCTTGCTTGGCTACCTGTGGCAACACGGTTGTCCACATGTGCTGAATTACTGGGGTAAGCAAGCTGAGCCTTCAGAGGAAAGAAAACTTCATTAACACACTGAATAAGGAATCAGAATGGAAATGTGGACGTGAATGCTGCAATACCACTGCTGCCAAAAACACCTTGTAGGCAGGGACACTTCAAGGCCTAACTCTCCTTTCTGCTACTCGTTTGTGGGCCCATAACTGACGCAAGCCAGGAGGAGCCCACCGTCTCAGAAAGGATGTTCTCTCCATCCATCCACTCAAAGGACATCATACCACCATCCAGCCTCTGACACCCAGACAACTCGAGCAGGAAGGACAGAAAACTTGCAGTTTAAATAATTTTTCTGCTCATTAATTCTCTGAGGAAGCACAGTTCAGCCAGAGACAAGTTTTAGAACAGCCACTGCCAAGGTTTCGGCTACTTATTATCTCTAATTTAACTGAAAAGGCAGAAATTGAGTGACTTAAGATTCATTAACAGCTTCCTTATAAAATTTAATTTTGGCTACTTCTGTATAGGGAACATAAAGTAACATAATTAAAGCAGATGATTGCACTGATTGTAAAAGGCTGCCCGCTCAGTTTTCACTGATCACTCCATCTCAAGCCATGCTAACGAGTTGTAGGTTAAAACCCTCTGCAAGATCTTGAGTGACCACTCACCAACTCTTCTTTTCCAAGTAATTAAATTAAAGCCCTCCTCCAGAGTATTCTTTCTTGAGGGGAAAAAAAGCGAAACAAAAACACACCACAGACAGTAATGACATGAGGACAGGACTTTAGACCATTTACCTGAGCAGTTAGTTACCGGCAGCTAACACAGCACACACAGGGCTACAGGGAAAAGAAAACCCTCCAACACTGAAGCTGCCAGCACTTTAAGAAAGAAAAAAAAAGGCAAAAAATAAAGAGTGCGACTTCATTTAAAACAACACTTATCCATTTTGTTTGCAAAGCAGTTGTTGGTCACATCCTGCTAGTTTTGCTCCTTATTTCAAGATACCAAATTACATTTAGACACTTAGCACACTTGCTGTTTATGTCTCCTCAGTTACTGCACACATATTCATGGATGGAAGGCAAACAGGACAAGAGGACTGCAAAAGACAGTATACATCACACATTAGCATGGGAAGGAAAACAAGCCACAAAAACACAGGGTAAGGAGAAAGACATTGAAGGCAAGCAGCAAGTGCCCAGCCACACACAAAGTCAGACAGCAAGAGAGATGCCAGGAAATAAACACCTTTGGAAATTCAGTTCAGCTGCTGTGAGAGTTTATGCAGTTTCTTTTTTAAAGCAGCTGATCATGGTCCCTGACACCCTGATGAGAGCCCATTTAATTCATGAGACTCAGACAATTTTTTATTCATGCAAGTACTACTGGCTCTAAGACTTGGTAGGGTTATGTTCTTCAACCTGGAGCAACAACCTGGAGACCTGCTGGGGGAGGAGATGCCAGGGAAGCAGTGCAGGAGAGAAAGACAGACCCATCTGTACACAGCTCTTCCACGAGGGATTTATACCTTACAAGTACATACTGCTAACTTGTGTTTTCAGCAAACCTCAATTTTACTTTATTTTTGACTTTTCCTTCCATGTGGGGGGAAATTTGCTACAGATGTTTTTTGAAGACATTGAAAAGGATGGACATCAACAAAATCCATGGTACTACAGCAAGGACAGCAACAGTGACATTGCTGAAATGCCTGAGGGAGCTCATAAATCAAATGGGATACCCAAAGATGCCATAAGAGGTACAGGACCAAAATGTCTTAATTCAATTCTGGGGCAAAGTTCTCTTATGCCTCCTGTCAGCTGCTCTTGGGATCATCTACAATATAGCACTAATGCAGGTTTCTATGTGAAGTCTCTGAAATATGTACAGGCTCCTTTCCACTTTGCAGAACTCCAATTAGCATCTAATCAATAAGTTTATTTGCCTGCCTAAAAGTATGATCCAACTTCTGGTTTACGCGGGAAGCATTTTTAATCAGGCAGACTGAAGCAGGTACTCTTTCTGGAAGGTAAAATTATTCTTGGAAGCTTTCCATTAAGAGACAGCGGAAACTCCACCACTAACTCTTAATTAAGTGCTCTATTGCTTTGGGTTTGTTTTTAATTATTTTTCTTTGTAGATAAGTCATTAATAATTGAGTATCTCCTTGCCTGAGTCATGACACTGTGAACACACTAGGAAGAAAAGCAGTAGCAGTTGTCCATCTGAGCAGCAGTCAGTAGCTTTATCAAAGTGGTCTAGAAGGTATTTATTCCACCAAACTAATTTTAATTTTTGAGGTGTGGGGAAAATCAGTAGCATAGAGGCTTGTGCTCTGAAAACAAACTTACCTTGCCCAGCAACGCACACTGCCACAATGGTATATTTTTTTTTTGCCTCTATACAACAAGAGGCATCTACAATCCACTGGGATACCAGCTATACTTTGAAGATAGATGTGCAAAACACAGTGACATCCTCATGTCAGCCATCTGAGAAAGACCCCCAGGAGTACAGGCTACTGCTGCACGAACAGAAGTGCGCCTGTCTCCTATTGCATGACCTCCCTTGCTGTCAAGATCAAAAAAAAAAAAAAAACCCCCACCCAAAAACCTCTAATTAAGACCTAAAAAAGAAAAAAATATATCACAAAATTGCTGTACAACAGAAAAACAGTGATGATGTGCTCTCTTTGTAAGAGACAAAGCGAATTCTGGGTACCACCGTTTATAAAATCAATATTCTTCTATAAGTAAAACCATATCCCTCTCCAGCAGACAATAAAAAATAAATATATATATTTTCAGATCACCTTTTCTGGTCCGCCCTACTAAGCTGTTGACTCTAATGAGTTTAAATAACCTCCTGGAGACAGGCCTGCAGGTTTGGGTATGGCGGAGGAAGACGCTGCTTCAGTCACTATCTACCAGCTGTATCATTTGACACACGGGTACTCAAAATGCTATCTATTCAACGCAGTATGCAGCTAATCTAATCTAAAGCAGCACCGCGAGCACTGCTGTGCTATGGAAATGTTCAACAATGCAAACATGATTAGCCACATAGGTGGAGCTTTACATGCAATTGTTTTGGGAGAGAGATTTAACAGTGCCACAATGACAACATGGCCTCCCTCCTGAAATCTGTCTTATCAACACTCACTTCAGACTAGGCTTTAATCTTGCCAGCTGCAATTTTCTTCCCCCTCTTACTGAGATGTAGGCTCATCCTGCTCCAATTATGGCAATTTAATGAAGAGAAGAAAAACAATTATTAATAAAAGTGTTCGCTGTTTGTTATGGGTTTGGCCAGTCAAATTGCACTAAGGATGCTTAGGTAATATTAAGAAGCCACAGAATACACATATGCCAAAACCAAAAAAGTATTTTTTGCCACATAACAAGCATGAATCGTCAAAACAAACAGGAACCTACAATTCAAAAACCTCAGACCTAGAAATTAAGCATATATGTTTAATGAAAAAACTAAAGGCTCCCGTTCAGAAAAATCCCAGAAATACTGGAGAAGTGAAAGATTTCCTTCCAAAAAAATTTTGACCACGGTAAAACCAAAAAGAAGGACTTCCAAAAAGCCAGAAATGGGAAGAATTGCCTTGTCCCTCTGCAACCGGGCTCATCTGCCACCATTTCGGGATGTACCCACCACCTGTTAGCTCTCTGGAAGTTTTCTCAAATTACTTGTGTAAATAGTGCCGGAAGGGTTGGGTGGCATTTAGCTTAGTCCACTTCAGACCAGCTAAGGCAATAATGTTAGTCAACCCAATACTATGTAATGCCAGCGTTAAGCCTTTTGGCATACCCGCTGAGAACGAGGTATTTCCAGAAGCAGGAGCAGCTTTATACAAGGTGAATGCATGTGTATTTACAGGCTGTTCCTAAGGTCCAGCCAACCTCTGTCCTGAGGGCTTACTAAATATGCCAGCATCCAGATCTCAATCATCATGAAGCAGGTTGTTCTCACCTCCCTCAAACACAAGTGTCTCTGCAGTTGTGAGTAGCATTGCGCTGCAAACCGACTTAAAAATATTAAATAAAAAAGATTAAAAGTTCTCAAAGAGGATTTAAATACAGGCAGCCAGTCAGCACTTCACTTCCTACAATCCCTTCCGAGAGAGATTAGGGCACAAGGGCTCAATACCTTGAAAGTAAAACAGCTACAAAGAATGTTGATTTTCTTTCTTAGAACAGTGGCCGCAGAAGATAAGAAGCACGAGTACTTATGTTTTAAAACCAAATACGGGAAGTATTTAAGAGATACTGTCAAGTGCAAGTATTCAAGTGATACCATCAACTTCACACCTAGATTCTTGGAACAAATCTGAAAAACTTTGAACTAAAATTTGGGGCTTTTTTATTATTTTCTGGGCCTTCAGTGAATATATATATAAATATATACATATGTGTACATACATACATAAAAGCTGGTATTGATGATGCCTGCAACATTGCTGGGGCTTGAGTCTCAATCCAAGCAAACGAGTCTCTCTCCTGAATTTCCACAGGGGGAAAAAAAATAATCTCAAAAATATCAATGCCTACTGCTTTATTTTTGTTGCTTTTAAGATAACTGGGCATAAATAAGAAGTAGCCTACCCTCTTACAGGTTAAATGAGGTATTTGTTTAAGAGAGGAGGCAACAGCATTACCTGAATATCCAGTGAAAATACTTTAAAATGTTTGCAGAGCTCAGCATTAGCACTGAGTGGTGTGTGCAAGTAGTGTGCACTTTCATTACTCCAAATCCTCCTTTGAGAACCCTGCCATCCGAACAGCCCCATTCACTACCCTTCTATGGCAACAGACCCACAGGAGGGCAGCTTTAGGAAAAAGATGACCCGAAACATCCCTCCTCGTTTCTTCCGTCAGCATTCCCACGCCATCCCCATGCCAGCACTGCTGTCCCCATCCTGCAAACAGCGGCGGCAAAACTCTGACCCCTTCCCTCAAATACAAATAAAAATCAAGCGGGAATTAAGCATTTCCTCTTCCACCAGACTAAGCCTGTGGCAAAGAAGTTCTAAGATACCTTAATCCTTCTGGCTACCTCCCGTCACGCTGTGCCTCCTCAACGCTCACAGCTCTCCCGTATTACTGTGTAATAATGCCAGCTGGCCTCTCTTAGCCAGCCTGGTTTAACTAAAAACACCTCACAAATTTAAAAATAAAAAAAAAAGCAGCCAAACACACCCCCCCATCCCCCCAAATATATTTTCATTCCCAAGTTAGTTCCTACCAAGTTGTGACTTGTATAATTAATCATAATTCTAGAAGGCATAGCATACGAACCAATATTTAAGCATTCAAAACCAAAGTGTGTTGCTGGCTCTTTACAATGCTGACATATTTAGCACCCAAAACAAATCCTTTTAGTGCTGTCTTTAAAACAAAGGCGCACATTTTTCTGTGAGCAAGATCTCACATTGCAGCACTCTCCATCCTCCGGCAGGAAAGGCGGCTATTTTCAGTCCTAGGAAGTGATGGGACAGGCAATTATAAAAGTGGTTTTACTGGGTGGAAAAAATACTTTTAGTCGTATACCCTGTTGATGACAATTCCCTTACATTATTCAGTAAGAATTTTTAAATCAAATAACAGTTGGGAAAAAAATAGGGAAAAAAAATTTCCTCTACCCACCATGCAACATCAGGAAGGGGCAGACCTATTTTTAGCAGATTTTTCTTTCTAATACCAATAGCTCTTTGAATATATCCCCTCATGGTTAAACTCCCATTACTCCAGCTTCTTTGCTCACACTGGTGATTATTTATTGCGGCGTTCTGTCACCGTGGAAAGGGCAGATCTCTATTCTTTACATTGCAAAGCCTTCTGGAGCATGTTTATTTTATATCCAATAGGGCACAATCATGTGGAAATAAGAAAGCCATGGGATAGGGTAGAGAGTAGAAAGGGAAGGAACGTGCCACATGCTCCTGCAGATAAACTCAAAGCACACAGCAAGATTTAAATGATAGTGAAAAAGTCCCAACTTGATATTCCTGTAACAGAGGTTGAAAGCATAATTTTAGAAGGCCAGCAGCACTCTGTTCAATTCTTCAGGGTCTAATAATTTCCTCAAAACAAGTCGGGTTTCAGGTTTTAGTTTTTATTTACACAGAATAAAGCCAGCTTAAAAAAAATCCTAGATATGAGATTGATAGGAACTGAAGTGCCCTAATGAATGGGTTTTAGGATCTGAACTCCAATGGCATTTTTTAGAATAATCCCAATATAATATTCTTGCAATTGTGAAGACTTATACACTGAAGAGGGAAAATTACAAGAACAAAAATAAGAGCCCAGCTGAGTGCAGATGTTGCCAAAAGGATGATGCTACAGTGCATACCCTAGAAGAGTCTCACCTCTACCCTTCCACTTATTGACTGAACCAAGATAGGTCGCTCCAGTGCTTTCATATCACAGAATCACAGATCACTAGTTTGGAAAAGACCTTTGAGATCATCCAGTCCAACCATACCTGTCCTCTACTAAACCATATCCCTAAGAACCTCATCTACCTGTCTTTCAAATACATCCAGGGTCAGTGACTCAACCTCCGCCCTGGTCAGCCTGTTCCAATGCCCGATAACCCTTTCCATGAAGGACTTTTTCCTAATGTCTAATATAAACCGTTCCTGGTGCAGCTTGAGCCCATTCTCCCTCATCCTATCACCTGTCACTTGAGTGAAGAGACCAACACCCACCTCTCTCTGACCACCTTTCAGGTGGTTGCTATTCACAATGCAAGAACGTCATCTTTAACTCTCCCATTGCTGAATTTATCTCAAGGACCTGAGCTCAGGACTCATTATGAACTGTATTCAGTACAAAGGTATCCAATTAGGATCTATATTTTAAGGGTTGGCAGTGCACCTTGACAGCTCAGCATTCAAACATTCAGCACGGCATAACCAAAGATGCTTCACAAGCCTGGCTTAGCCGACCTGGCAATCAGACACACAGATAAGTGCTGACCATCAATCACAGCAAAATAAAACATACTCCCATGGAAATAATGTAAGCAGCTTTCTCTTATGCAGGAATGTTAACCTGAACACAGAACCCACCTTTGCTGATAAGCCTTGCTAAATAAACCGCATTTCCAGCATGCCTGAAAAAATTCTCAGCTAGAGACCAAAAGGGCCAAGCAAGTTCCAGACTGGAGTTGACCCACATGATTCCCCATGACAACAAAGGGAAAATCCATCTCCACAGCCTTCAGTGATGAGTGGCTTGAGATATGACATCATCTTGAGCTCAGTTAAACACAGATGACTCCTCCAGAAAGTTATGCTACCCCATCGCTCTTTGTGCTGTAGCTACCCCAAGTTACCCATCAGTCTGCTTTACTGCAAGTTCTAAAATTAACTCGCATCTCTTCTGAAACCACTGGAAGTAATTCAGCGTTTTAGAGTGAGGTTGTAATAACCTGCAAATAAGGAGTTCAGCATGAAAGACAGCTATTTGTAACCCTCCAAACTAGCCAGCAGTACGTAATTAATGGAGCACTGGAGACCAAGCATAAAAAAAACCAGACTGAAGGAGTTGATTATCTTACTTCTCTGGATAAAGAAACTTACTTAAAAAAAACCAAAACAAATAGATTACTAAATGTATATGCCAAGCATATTTAGGGCTACAAAGATGATTAGGGGCCTGGACCATCTACCCTATGAGGAGAGGCTGAATAAGCTGGGGCTGTTCAGTCTTGAGAAGAGAAGACTAAGGGGGGATCTAATTCATGTCTATAAGTATCTTAAGCATGGAATGCAGGGGGAATTAGCCAGCCCCTTTTCAGTGGTCTGTGGAGACAGGACAAGGGGCAATGGCTTCAAGTTGGAGCACAGGAAGTTCCGCACCAACATGTGGAAGAACTTTTTCACAGTGAGGGTGACAGAGCCCTGGGACAGGCTGCCCAGGAAGGTGATGGAGTCTCCTTCTCTGGAGATATTCAAGACCCGTCTGGACACCTATCTGTGCAATATGAGCTAGGGAGCTGCTTTGGCAGGGGGGTTGGACCCAATGATCTCTCGAGGTCCCTTCCAACCCCTACAATTCTGTGATTCTGTGATTTCCAGAGTTAAAAGAGTTTGGGGACAAAATTTAGAACAAATTTATTGGAAGCACATGTCAGTCTAGATTAAAGTACACAGGGAAGCACTGAATCTATCACTCTCACTGAGTCATTCTCTGACCACAAACTCTGCAAACACCTATGCCAAGGTAGGAGACACAGATTAACAAGTGCTTCACCAAGAAAAGAGCGAGCTCTTTACCTGCTACCTAAGCTGAAGGAGTAACATTCAAGTACAAGAAAAAATGGCTTCTTCCTTGGCATCCTGAATGCTACAAACACTGAAGAGTTTCTGCTACGTCACATCACCAGGATTTCTTTCCCTTTGCGGTCTTTTCTCGGCTAAAATCCTCTGAGGCTCTTTGGCTCAGTGTCACAGTAACTGACCTCCTCATTTGAGTCCTGCTTGGCGAAGCGAGAAAAGATAAGAGTGACATGATTCGTGTTTCACTGCTATCCAAAAAAACTTGCTGAGATAGCTAGGAAGACACAGATCTGGAACTGCGAAGTGCTAACATCTGATTAAAACACAGTTCAATGAATTATGCAGTTTCTTTTCTGTACCTCTTACTTATATAAAATTCACCACTCAAGAGAGAAATCTCCTCGATACAGAGAGGGAAGAACCCTACCCCACACAATCATTCCCTAAGAACCGATGCATTGACTGAAACATCTCCTCTGCCACCTTCACACGCATAGAGAAGCCTCCTCGGTTGCAGGGATTTGGCTTGTGACTGCAACACAAACCAGCGCTTCGCTCCTGACGTCGGTAGCATGGAAATGCTTCAGACACAGCTATTACCTCTCCCAACAGCAACATGAGAATTCCTTCCACAGTCAAGTTTTCACTAATGCTATTCACAGCCTCACAGACAGGGAAGGAGCTGGCAAGACTCACCCCGATTTCACTCTCTATCTTCTGGGAAAGCTATGAGTAACAGCGGAGGCAGCTGCAGCTCCAACGGGTGGAATAAAAATGGCCAAGCTGAACCGCTCACCTCCCGGCACACAACAGGGAGAGAAGAGCAGACTGTGGCCCAGGTCTGGCAACACAAGAGGGTCTGCAATACCTCTGACATTTTCCAAAAATAAATAAATAAAAAAAACCCCAAAACCACATCAAACCTGAATCACACAGCAACTGGGCTGTGACTGACAACACAACAGCAAGTTTGCTGCTGTCCTGGCAGGATGCAGGCAGCTGGTTCTCCCCTGTCACAAACGAAAGCTTAAATTATGCCTTTAAATTCAGATCAAGTCAACAAGTGCTTAGCAGTGTGTTGGTCCTGGTCCCAACAATTCCTGTTTCCTTTTCTTTCCCCATTCTCAAATTTGCCAATAAGTATCACAAAAGAATCTAATTAATGCTCACTAATGAGTGGGAGACCAATTGCTAATCTAAAAGAATTTGGTTATGTGCAAGTAAGCAAACAAGTTAATGTAGCATAAACTGTGTTTTGTTCATTTATTTTGACAACTGTACTTTGCTTTTAATTATGATACTTCCTAGCAGACTAGTATGCAAAAGAACTGAACTCTCTCATGCTACTATGTTTTTCCTCAATGCTACTATTTTTCTCCCCCCCAAAAAAACCCCTCAAAATCAACTTAGAGAAACCATTGGCTACTTTGTCACTAGAAATGATGAAAGAGTAGTAAAAAACCTGAAGACACTTGCTGGATGGATGATCCATATTTTCTGTTCCTAAATCTCCTTCTTGGGAAGGATCCACCAATGGATGGTATGATGGTATGATGCTAAAGAACTCCAGCATCATTCCAGTGGGACTGACAACTCTTTGCACATCTACCTTGGCATCTACCTTTTCTTTTCAAGCTAAAGATATCCAGGGGTATCCAAAAGGCCATCTCTTTCTCCACCACATCAGTAAACTAACACATTTCAATACTCTTCTCTGACTTAGGTTAGAGATTTGACCAATTTAAGTCTTTAAACGGTTTAAGCAAGCTCTCTGACAGTGGGAGTTTCCTTATTACTGCCCTGCATTCCACCTCTGCTTGGAGTATCGCTTACGTGCTGAACCTGCCAGAAGTGGCATAAACCAGCAGCACACACAGCCATTTGTGAAAACACCCAGCACTTTCTTTTGTAAGTGCATAACAGGCTTTTTTTTGACTGTCAAGCATATTTTTAAAGGATATTTTCTTACAGTGTTTAACTACTGATTTGTGTTGGTTTTTTTTCCCAAGTGAAAAGCAGGCAAACAGCTGACTTTGTGTAAGCACAAGCTTTTAGAGGACAGAGTAAACCCAGACCCTTCTCACGTTCAAAGCACAAACCTTTGCCTCTCAGGTGAGACACAAGTGAAAGCTTGCACAGACCAATAATTAACGCTGGACGTTGCGTGCACTTTGCCATGTTCATTTGCCAAGCAGCAGGTAACTACAGGGGAACCCCCCCCGAATTCTTGGGTTTGGTTCCCATGCTAAGAAAAGACAGTGGTCTGAACTCTGGAGTTACCAAACAAGCACATAATTTGGCACACACAGCTTTGCTGGTTGGGCGCGCCGTCAGTGCCAGATGAAAGAAGTAGGTCGCTTCAAGAAAAGCTGCCCTAGGACAGCCTCTCAGTCTAGGTCTCAAGTGGCAGTCAAATACTAAAGCGTGCAGAGATAACTCCTTCCTAAAGCAATGGCTACAAAGACACGAAAACGGAAATCAGAACTCACGATCCTCAGGTCAAAGTCCTACCAGACCACCATAGGGCTGGTGGGGCTGTAGAAAGAAAAACGAAGGTGGCCCATACAGTTTTCTAGGAATAAACATGTTCCCTCAAAGGGTTGAATACAACCATGATTCACAGCTTAAAGACTTGTCCTATCTGCCTAAGAATGTTTGTGACCGATGTGAAGAAATCCGATCAGGGCAAGAACTAAGGCAATTAAAGTAATAACCAAAAAACGGAGGTAATTGGCAACACATTCTCTGGCTGGAAGCAAGGTCAACCTTTATGAGAACGCAACTGGAAGATACCTGGATAGTAGTTTTCTTCTCAGATGGTTTTTCAAATATGGAAGTAAAACAATTTGATTAACTCTAAGGCTTGAGCACCTCAGCAACAAGATTAGTACAAGCCACCTTTTCAGTTGCTACTTCCTGCTTTCTTGAATGTTTTCAGAATTGGATAAGCCACTCTGCAACCTATCTTGAACTGGAAGTCAGCTATTCCAAGCAAAAAGGAAGTCTCTTGCTCTCTGTAATTACTCTCCTTTTTCCCGTAAGCCAAGTTCTTCTTTCTTCCACATAGAGGAAATATCTCCACTTGGCCCATCCATGGCTGCATCCCTCTATCAGCAGCTGGCAGCCACAGGCACTAGGAAAGGACTGGTGCATCACTAACGCAGCAGTACAGTAGCTACCTGGCAGCTGTCACAGCAGATTATCCTCTTAATTCTCCTTTAAGCTCAAACAAGAAAAGCTCTATCATCTCCTTCCTGCACATCCCGCTTTCCTTCCATGGATGTTTCCCTTCTGGACAGTGCTTCAGATTTCCAAAACCCTACTTGCTCTGATACCTGCTGCTTATACCACTCATCTCTGCAGCAGCATTATCCACTACTGCTCTGATCCTGGCCTGAGCCCCAGCTCTATGCTCTAAGGATATCCTCCTGCTGAAGAGTTTCAGTCCCACCCCACAGCCTTGACTTCCCTGAGCTACGGAGAAAGGGATATCTGACAGCTACTGTCTGTGTCTGGGCATCCAATGCCCAGAACAGCATAAAAAGCTCTTCCCACGTCATGACTGACTCACTGTTTTCACAAGCCAAAAAAAAAAATCCACCTGCAGGCAACAGAGAGCACTCCCCACAGCATCCAGCAGCAACAGGATGAGGGCTATCCATCAAGATAGCCTTGTGACAGACCACGGCCCTACGCACAAGTCTATCAGCTCTATTTGTCATGGTGCCAATGCAAAGGCTCGCTGCACAGCACTGGTTCCAGAGGTATCACTTTGCTCTGTATCACAGATCAGTTACGTTCTTCCCGGTAACCAGAATGTTACAGCCTTACAACAGACATCTCAGTTAGTCATAACTGCCTCATTTCAACTACACAGACTCGGCAAGAATCAGCACAGGTAACCCAACCATTTGGGACTCTGCAGCTGTAATCTATGTTAACATCCCATAATCACTAAACCAAAGATGCACGCATTTCCCTTTGGCATGATAGCTCTTCTACCTTCCCTAAACCACTCACATCACCTACAGAACATCAACCTCTAGCCTCCAAGGAGGTTGTCATAAGGCACAGCCAATTTTTGGGTTTTTTATTTTCTCCCAGGTATGCTCACACAAGTTCTCTTGTGTTGATTCCCAGATGATTCAAGATAAGCCCCATAACAGCCTCCTTTGCCAGGCTCAGAAAACCTTGCCTCAGTCTCAGCTTTGAAATCGTGTCTTTGCTAGAGCTCCAGCCTACTCTTTTGGGCTACTCCTCTATGGACTGTGTTCACCAGTTCCCTGCAAGGTCTCTGGGGCTGTCAGCTATCACGGAGGCATACTGGAAGAGACTGAGGGAATTGCTAAGGAGCCTACAGTGTCCCACGGACCAGCATACAACTGGAAAGAAGAACAGATATTTGACAAAACAAAGCAGAAGAATTCAAGTGCCAAAAGCCACATACACATACTGTGGCTGCATATGACAGAGAAGATTTCTGTGTCTTGTTGAGGTGAAGGACTGCTTCATCTTTGGAGAGGGGAAAAAAAAATTATAAAATATCACTGTCTTGTCTCCATCTATTCTATGAGGTCTAGGATGGACAGTCATAGTAGAAGTAAATTTTACCTTTACAAGACCGAGTCCTTGGCAGC
Source organism: Gallinula chloropus (assembly GCF_964237585.1). Lineage (NCBI taxonomy): Eukaryota > Metazoa > Chordata > Aves > Gruiformes > Rallidae > Gallinula > Gallinula chloropus. The sequence goes on along the minus strand of NC_140087.1, from coordinate 114,739,142 downwards.
TGGGCAGACATAGTTTTATTGCCACTGCTACAGCCTGCCCAAAGCAGAGGCGAAGCTTCACCTCCCTACTGCAGCTGAGAGCCACCAACTCAGCCCCAAGGGCAGGTCACGTTCGAGACTGCCCAGGCACAAATAAATAGCACTGGCCTACAGGACAACAGATTACTTGAGCCTAGAGAGAAATGTGCTATTTGCAATTTTTGCCACCAGAACTGGGAATACATTTGATCTGAAAGCCTCAGGCAAATCCCTTCTCCTCTCTGCGTCTCAGCTTCCCCAGCCGTACAGCTTTGCAAAGTCTGACATACAGGAGTGAAAGGCACTGCAGAAATGCAGACAGTCACCGAGCAGCACGGCAAGACGGACGCCAGACACGACCGCCTCAGATTTTTCCGAAGATGGTTATTTATTCACTCTTAAAATTATTTCAGGAGCACTGAGAAGCCTTAACTGTGATAAAGGTCCAACAGTTGCCAACTGACTATTTTCTTTAATCACATTTGATGTTGTTCTTAAAGCAATCTGCCAGCTTCAGGAGTAATTTGATTATATACAAGTATTACTTCAAAGCAAACGAGCAAGGGATACGTTTTTATTTGTTTGTTTCAGTGTTTATAAGTGATATTTTCTTAGAATTTGCAGCGTGAAGGAAATTCACAGTGCTTATGTTTGGATCTCATTTTCATGAAAATTGAATAAAACCAGAAAAACACCAGCCACCAAAATCCTTCCTACCCACCCAGTAATTAAGTTCCCATGAAGTGGGGAAAAAAAAAACCCAAAACTGAAACACATCCCTTGCTAGTCAGCCAACTTTGTTTAGGATATATTTCATAAATCAGCTGTGCTCGACTTAAATCAGCACAAACGAACAGAGAAGTAGAAGCCTTGCGGCGACTGTTCAGACACCTGAGAAATGACAACCAGAAGCTGAAGCCACACGTTGGGGAAGGGAGACTGGCTTTGTGAGGTTTTCGATCAAGTTTTTTTGGAAAGAAATTAAACTTGACTCATTATAAAGGCAGCATGAGAGGATGGGTGGGATGGGGATGAGACACACGAGAAGGGAAGGGTATTGCTCAGTTGAGGGAAACGCAGCACACAGTGTGCTGTAGCACAGACCTGGAGGACTCAAGCACAAGACTGTCAGTGCTAAAAGACATTACTGCCCCAGCATAAGCCAACAGATACCTTAGGGGCTGCATAGCTTGTCAAACAGAGGGGGCATAATGTACACTAAGTCCTACTGCTCATTCTTCCCCTCCTCTTGATGTTCTATTCATGACGATAAGAAAAGAAAGACTGAAATTAGGGTCTAATCCTGAGAACTGCAAGGGAACAGCTAAACTTCAGCAAATCACCATCTCCAACCGATGTAAGGCTTAGTAAACAAAGGGCATTATGTAGCTGCAGGCCCCTTGACAGAACATGCATCCTTGATGTAAACAGGAGAAATCAGCATCCATTCACAAATTTCTTAACATTAGCCTAGCTCCAAAGATTCCCAGAAATGTCTTAAACTGCAGGACCGCTCAGAAGAGCCATTGATCTAAGGGAAATTCTCATCCTTAAAAACATCAATGATAATCTGTACTGAAATAAGGAGAATAGTGTCATTTCATCTCAGGGAGAGAAAACTAGACTTCTTTAAGTATCTCAGATAAAGTCATACAGGCACCATTCTGGAGAGTTCATGGAAAACCCTGAAACAACTGCTCAGTGGGACAGGGGAAACAATACCAAAAAACCTTCAGCATGTGAGCTTGAGCAATAATACAGTTTTGAAGTGCCACTATCAAATCAATAGTATTGCTTACTCACTCTCTGTGCTAGACACCCAAATCCAAGGGAAATACTGCAGACTCAGAGAGGGCTTAGAGGACCATAACAACAATATTTTGGATGTGGAGACACTTATTTGAAGGCAGACTGAAGACTAAATAGCAGACTTTAGAGACTAAATAAAAATGTAAAATCGTGACTCGTAGAGAGAAATCATAACTTTGGTTTCTCTCCTCTTGGTCTCGTAACAAAGGGGGATTCAATAAAAGCCACAAGTTATAGAACAGATAAAAATAAGGTAGTTTCAAAACGTCTACCCAGACTGCAGAGCTTGAAGCCAGAAAAAGCTGTCAGGAACAAAAAATCAGGAAACCCCCCCCAAAGCAATCAGACACATTTATATGGTTTAAAACATCGATTTAAGAGTCTGTGATAAAAAAACTTTAGTAGAAGGTATTTAACTTCTGGAATAATCCCTGAAAGGTAGTGAGAAACAGGGATAATTACAACTGCACAAACTGAAGTATTGTGTCTCCTTTTGTAAGTGGCTGGCCACTGGAACTGCTGGAATTAGGTACTGGATTAAATGGACCAAAAGTCTGTTTTTAAATACAACCAATTCTTTATTTGATCAAATACACTGATAATCTTTTTATAACCTACCCACCAGCCAAAGTCCCATCAGAAGTAAGCCTTGGGGGAGCTCCAGAACAGGCACACTGAAGATACAATTCCTTCTACAAGGCTTCTTTGGTGTTTTGATTTTGTTTTTTAAAAATATTAAAGGCAGATTCAAAACCAACCAGGCCATTTCCCAAACTCCTGCCCAGATAAAGCATTTGGCAGCTGAGGAAGACCCCTGAGAAGATGCCTGCTTCTGAACCCTCAAGCAGGGGAAAGGTTTGGCCCCCTCTCAACAACCCATGCCCATGTCCTTTAGGGCCAGACAGGGGTTTCAGTCATGCACAGTGCCACCAATTCTAGCTTTTATTTTTAGTTATCAGCATTAAAAAGAAGCAAACTCCCAGATGACCCTGACCAGGAAAGGCCCTGGGGCCTGCCCTCCCATCCTGTGAGGCCCCAGCTGGGCCCATGGATCAGCTCCCAGGACTAAGTGAGGAACATTCTCGTTTGGATTTTGGGTTGATGGCAACTTGAATACAAGTCAACAGTCTGCTCCAGCAGCCAAAGGGGCCAACTGAGGGAAGTATGGTCCCACAACACTGCACTTGTGTGCACTTCTGGGTGCCTCATAAGGACACCAAACTGTTAGTATGTCCAGAGGAGAGTGACCAAGATGGTGAGTCAAGGGCAAGACTGGTGGGGGAGAGGGGACTCTTTCAAGGAGTTACATCCTTCTTGAACTGAGGGGCCCAGAACTGGACACAATATTCCAGGTTTGGTCTCTCCAGGGCAGAGTAGAGGGAGAAAAGGACCTCTCTTGACCTACTAACCCCCTTCTTATACACCCCAGGATGTCATTGGCCTTCTTGGCCACAAGGGCACATTTCTGGCTCATGGTCATCCTGCTGTCCACCAGGATGCCCAGGTCCCTCTCACCTACGCTGCTCTCTAGCAGGCCAGTCCCCAACCTATACCAGTACCTGGGGTTATTCTTCTGTAGATGCAAGACCCTGCCTTGTTAAATCTCGTTAAACTTCTCCCTGCCCAACTCTCCAGCCTGCCTAAGCCTTGCTGGATGGCAGCCCAGCCCTCTGGTGTGTAAGCCACCCCTCCCAGTTTTGCGTTGTCAGTTAACTTGCTGACTGTACACTCTATTCCCTCATTCAGGTCACCAGTGACTATATTGAACAGTACAGGTCCCAGTACCAAACCCTGAGGGACTCACTAGATACAGGCCTCCAGCTAGACTGTCCCATTGAGCAAGACTCACTGGCTTCTTCCCTTCACCCAGCTCTCAATCCACCTGGCTACTCAACTTTCCAGACCACACTTCCTCAGTTTAGCCACAAGGATGCTGTGGGAGACAGTGCTAAATGCTTTACTGAAGTCACGGTAGACCATGTCTACTGCCCTACCATCATCTATCCACCTGGTTATATCCTCATAAAGGGGTATTAGTTTAGTCAAACATGACCTCATCTTGGTAAAACCATGTTGACTGCCCATAACAACCCTGTTATCCTTGATGTGCCTAGAGACAGCACCAAGGATAAGTCTTTTCATCACCTCTCCAGGATGGAAGTGAGGCTGACCGCTCTGTAGTTACCTGGGTCCTCCTTCTTGCCCTTTTTGAAGGCTGGAGTAATGTTTGCTTTCCTCCAGTCCTCAGGTACCTCTCCTGTTTCCCTTTCTATAAAACACAGAAATCCTATAAATCAAGCTTCATCCCTAGCAGGTGATGTTTCTTAACACACACATACACACACCCCTTGCTCCTTGCTAGTTTGCATCAGCAACAGAGCCCCCTTTCTCCACACACTGCCAGCTCTGGGGGAAGCTCACCTTCTGCATCATCACTAAGCACTCCTGCTTGCTGGGGAGCACACCCAAAGTTGAAAACAGCTGAGTTTGTGTTTATGTCAAAATGAAACCACGTGGATTTTCCTTCACACCATTCAAAAATAGATGTTCTGAAGGTATCCAACTTTCTTCCCCTCCTCCAGGCACATGCTGCCAACCCCCCTTGGTGGGCAGGCTGCCTCGACACAGAAAAACAATAACACAGTCACTCTTTTGCTTTATTTTGGAGTTCACACAATGGAAAGACAGCCTTTCTCTGCACAAAAATATTCTGCAAGGCATTTATCTGGCCTCAATGTAACCTTTTCTTCCCCCTCCCCCCCCGCCCCGGCCCCAAGGTGCCTTACATCTGCGTTTGACACCAGACTGAGCAAGGCAGCAAAGTTAGCAGAAAGTGACTAGTTGTTTCTGATATGAAAGACTTCTGATGAAGCACATAAAAATACTAATTTGAACTCTGGAAAAATCAGTATTTTTGTAATATTTCAGTCTGGTAGAGAGCCTACTTCTGTCAAAAAACATTGCTGGCCACATAGTCCTCCTTCCCAATCAAAACACTACCAGGACTTTGACGCAGACCTATAAGCCAAAATGAAAACAAGTACGGTTTTACATATACTTTGGAAGCCAGGGAATTGTTTCTGATACAGCAGCGATAGTGCTAATAAGTTAACACCAAGATACAAACAGCAGCCAGGTCAAATCCTTAAGTCACTCTGTAGGAAACCCAGATATGAGCTTGTTTTAGCTCAGAATTACACTGAGACCTCATATGGTCCTTGCTAATGAAATGAGAGGAAGCAGTAGTATCTATTCCCAGTGTAACAGCAGGGAAACCAGATTGCAAGGTTCTTCTGCTAATATGAGTTACTATAGTGTTGCGCGAGCTTTGCACTGTTGCAATAATTGCAGATTTAACAGGTTTTTTCATCCTTCTCACCTTCAAATCCTCTCTCCCTCAGAACAGCTTAGTGCTGCCATCTACTTTTTTTTTAACCTAATAGTTTTTTGTTGTGGGTTTTTTTTTCCATCCTAACAAAGTTCTTAAGCTAACTCACCCACTACAACAATACTGGCTCAACTTGAGTCTCTACAGTTGGGTCCCCAAACTTGTACTGAGTGCTTCTCATCACCACAGGCAAAGTTAAAAGCTCAGCAAACAAAATACAGGATCAGATCCAAACACCTTCTAATGACGATTTATGGTTAAGACTTCAAATGTGAATAAAGAGAAAGAAAACACCCAACTTCCTCAACTCTTAACCACAAGGTATCTTTTACAACCCTTGCAGGTATAAAGCTAGTAAACTCAGAGATGACAAGGTGACAAAGACATAGGTCTTACCAAATCATCAGGACAGGTCTGGAAAGGAAGTCTACCTAGCTAAAAAACATGACTTGAAATTTCAGTCCTAAAGGACTAATAAAATTCCTTTATAAGTCATTTATTTGCACAGACACTAACACCACTAGAAAAAAAAACCTGGCTAAAGGATCTATCATCTGAATAAAGAGGATGAAAAATATTCAGGCATTTTATTAGGAGACTGCATGCTACTGATCAGGCAGGAGCTAGTCCTTATTAATTCTCCACCTCACTTTTTCCATCGCAAACATATTTTTAAGGCACAAGCAGCTGTTTCTACTCAATTCCCCAGCCACCATTTTCTGAGGGTCTTGACCTTGTTTTGGGGAGAAGGAAGAGCTGTTCAGACCACAGCACTGCTCCCACTCTTATCTACCCACAAGGAGGAAGTCACCAGGAATAAAGGGAGTCAGCAGCACTTTCAGCCACACCACTAATGCCACGAAAGAAAGATCCATCCACCGTCACTGCAAGGATCTCCCCAGGCACTGTGTTCCAGAGCGCTATGCTGTTGGTTTATACCTTCATCCTAAACCAGATCCTCTCTGGATTAGGGCCTGAACCACAAAGGAATCACAACCTTGATGCACACCTCATTCTGGGTGAGATGGCTGTAGGTCTGTGCTTGCTTTACCCTAACAAGGTGCAACCTTTTGACTGGAACAGTTTGAAGAACAGGAGGAAAAATGAAAATAAATGAATAATTCTACATTTCATCATTATCCATCTTCATGACATCAACTACATTTGGAAGGAAGAGACATGCTCTGGGTAATTCCCTTATTTATCCAAGATGACCACAAACACAACATGGAGTCCTAACCAGAGGTCCCATAGCTGCTCTGATGATAGGTATCCAAATCTCTACCCAAATAATTCACAGCATGTCCTACACGCATGCAGAGAGGGTTCTGCACAAGGAAGGCAGCTTTTAACACTGCTCTATCTACATATCAAGGCACAGGCTGTTCAGATCTCTGCCAGGTTTGCAGTTTGGTCTCATATGACCCTGGGCCTCTGCTGAGGCTGCAAACAAGTCATGGAGGCACTGTTGGAGTGAATATATTTGTCCACAGGGAACCAAAAGGAATTAATCACATTATGTGTGCTGCACCAGGCCTATGAAGGTCACACATCTGAACTGGGACAGCCCAACCTTCAGCACAGATGCCAACTGTACACAGAAACACCCTGAAAAGGTATGAGAAGGTATTTTCAGAAGTAGATTTTCTTTTCCTTTTCCTTCATGCAGATGGCTTTATTTCATTGTGGAAGACAAATGTGGAAAAAAAAAAAAAAAAAGAAAAAACCCACACACAAACAAAACCAAAATACAGTTTTTAAAACAAAAATTCGTTTCCTAGCTGTCATTCTCTGGGTTTGCATATCATGCCTTTGCATTAACTGCTGCCAAACACAAGATATCAGGTCCATCTGGCAGATGTACACTTCCCCGGCTGCCAAGCATTTCCTTAAGATACAGGGGCTTCAGTATTAAGTATATTTGCAAATTCCAGCCTCCTAAATGAGTAGGGCTCCTGAACAGCAGCCTCTGCTTCGGACTACCCTGGAAAGGGGGGAGTGGAGGTACACCACAGTCATCCAGAGTGTTGGCTGTGCTTGTTTGGTGTAGGGAGGCCGGTTTCCTGGTAACCGATGGCTATACCAGCTGTGGGAGTGCTTTAAAGAATTTCTTTTTCTCCAGATTATCCCCAAGTAAAATTAGAAAGTATTTAGGAAGCAGAGGGGAAACCCAGCCATTCAAGCTGACATCATTACTTATTTACATATAAATACAGTCAGGAAATAAGCATATGTATTTACATATAAACAAAAACGCTATCTGCACAATGTTTCGTACACTGCTTTTTCCATCCAATATTTACTACTTCATTTCGTGACTTCAGGAAAAAAAACTTTCTCCCCAAGAAATTGGTGATGAAATGCCCTCTGGTGGGCGTGACTGCGGACCTCCACAGCAACAGCCACCTCCTAAATACTTCCCAGCCTTCAATGTATTCTTGGGATTACTATTTTTAATGGACTGAGACAAAGCACATACTTGCTTTTCAGAAGAAATAGATACACTCCTGACTACTGAGCCCATGTTTTACTGCTCAGTATCTCTAGATTAGAGTGAGAGCTAGAAGATTTTTTTTAAAAATACCATTAAAGCATTCCATGATTCCTAAAGTTATTTTCATGCTTGTTCTATCTCTTAAGGATACTTTTCCCTCCTCAAAAATAACTAATTAAAAAGAAACAGATAATGAAAGTGGCATTAAGTTTTACTTTGCCTCAGCATAACAGAATCTTTGTAGGCTAAAACACAGAAAGGAGGTGGGGGGGGGGAGAGGGGGGGGTGGAGAAGAACATTTCTAGAGCTTATGAATCGGTTTTGTCCTGTTAGAGCACAAGGCTCAACTAGGAAGGAGGCCCTAATTGTACAGGCCAAAAATAACAGCCCTTGTCCTAGAAGAGTTTACTGCCTAAACGAAAAGAGACAAGAACAGGAAGAAAAAAAAAAGCCCTCAAACATAAACTGAAGGATGCATTTCACCCTTAAAATGCTCAAAAATTGTGGGTGGTGCTTTCATTGATCTGAAACAAGCTAAGCAAGAGAACTGAAGGCTTAAGCTACTGCGAGAGAACGGCAATTTGGGGGCAGACTGAATGTACAGCTACTTGGGAACACAAGTATCCATGTGAAATAGACTGTTTTGACAGCCAGACTGGGAAAGGGGAGCCCCCAGGCCAAACAGACTAGGCCAACCTGACCCTAACGCAGCCAAAGGAAGCTGCAGGTACACACAGAACTGAAGATGACACCACATAGTTCCTAAGGATATATTTTTTTCTTTCAGAGAAGATTCAGAGTCACAGCTAAGTAAGGATAAGCAGAATAAAGCATTGGTGTCACAGGAAAGAAAATGGAAGAGCTCCACTGCTTTCACCAAGTTCCTTGAGAAGCCTTTGAGCTTGTTTCATACAGGATGCTGCACTCTCTAGTCACCTGGATGGTTAGAAACTTGTTTCCAGCTTCCCCAGTACAATTTACAACTAACTGTTGCTTTATGCTCAGAACATTTGTGAGCTTGCTCTATGTGCAGAGTGTGAAGCACTTCTGCCTTTACGATATTTCCAGGCAACAAAACTTTCCTTTTGAAGTTGTTCTTGGGTATAAACAACGATATGATTTAACATTCACCCTCTCCTTTTCTACCCTCTGAAAGGAAAACAAAACTGTCAAGAAAAACCTCATTTATTTGAAATCTGCCCTTTATAGGAGGAATGCACCCCTGTTCTGTATAGAGCTCCGTCCCTCTCTAGTGGCAGCCAGGTCACATACCAGTTGGCAAGCCTGCTCTGGGCTTGGCTAAACAGATGGGGTTTAGCTCAAAGATCAGAAGCTTTTAGTGTAAGATTCAAAGATTCCCTGTTTATTCCTCTTTGCCAACAGCCCACCCAGAGTTTCAAAGTTATATTTACAATCTTCTCTGAAGACAGAAGCTAAGGATTTCAGAGAGCAATGCTCCTACTGGGTGTTGTACTGTGTAAGTTCCATCATCGCCTCACGATCATCATTCGTGCAGGCATCTTTAGACATGATGTTGACTGCAGGCACAGTGAAATGTAACACCTGTTAGATACAGTGGGTCAAGTTAAATGGTGTATTTGTGCATGTAACAGTTACACACAAAATGGCCATGGCACTAAATTTTTGCCTGAAGACTAACAGGGTACCCAAGTAAGATTAGTACTGCCATTTCTTGAATCTTATCCTGATGGTTAGTCTTTTCTCAAAAGCAGCTTTGCTGTTAATGTAGCAGTTACAGGTGCAAATTATACTATTCCACCCCCCTCCACACCCACACCCCCCCCCCCGCCTTAAAACAAATATATATTTACAATACATGGAAGTAAAATACATGCTACTATGTCTCACAAGCAGAGGGGGAAGAAAATAAATCACTTTCCTTTGGGGATTTTTTTGTATCTTTCAATTTTCTAATCAAGAAGATGGCCCAAGGCTGCATAGTTCTGATTGTTGTTAAATTCACAAGCTTTATATAAAGATTTTGTACTTTTTGGTTTTAGGGTAAAACTATCCTCCTATGCAAGCTTAGAAATGGCTGTATTCAGGGTTACAGATCTACTCATAAAGCAAGAACTGGTATGTTCTAATTTTACAAGATAATATTTAGAGAAGGGAAGACTTATAATCTGCTGTCATATGCAATGTCATTTTAGTGAGTACCTTGAGGAAATCTGAGACTGTGTTTTCCTTAAGATGAGTAACTGCCTGATAAACAGTGTAGGCTCAAAATAGGAAGAAGGAAATGGTTAACCAGGACTTCCACTCGGATTACATGCAGCAGAAGTCTAACCAGCCTACTGGCTTCTCCAGATGAAGAGAAACTAATGCCCTGATTAAACCATCCCCTCAAGCAGTAGATACCTGGGTTTAAGTTGTACCTACATTTCCATCATAAATTAGAGCTTAAACTTCTCAATCTGGCCCAGCTGGGTGTTATTCTTGATCTCCAGCCCAGACCACCTTAACTCTGCCATCAGAGCACTGCAGCTGCACGAAGTTCTTTGAATAAAGAAGCCAGCACAGCATGGGGTTTTGGATTTGGGTTTGGTTTTTTGTTTTACTTGTATTATTCTTGAAATACAATAGTTGAGTAACTTAGCTGTTGCAACCACAAGATTTGTCTAAGAACAGTTTTTAGAAGGCTTGAAGGATGCTGCTGTGAACTGTTCAAGTGTGATATTGAAACAGTGAGTTTAAGGAAAACTTGCCGCAATTTCTCTTTTAGCAAGAGCAACCCCTCCTCTCCCCCCCACACAAATGGGCTTTCAAAATTTCTATCCCAGACAGAGGAAAAACAAACAAACCAAAATAAAGAGTATTATCACAGCAAGCAAACCACAATTCTCCTCTTCATCTGTGGCTGCATTTCTATATGTGAATAGCACTTTTAAAGCCAGTCCTGTATTTTACAGACTTTGGGCATGCCTTTTTGTCTCCTTAATTCCTATAGCATTTCTATGGTCTATTTTTTCCTCCTATAAATAACGACTCAAGTATCAGCCACAACTTTCCACTGCCATTTAGTTCAGAGAGAAGGTTGTGATGCTGCAGAACTAGAACTGCCCAGAAGTTTAATCATAAAATTACACACTTTCCTTCTAAAAAGAAGATGTAGTAGAAAATAGGCTATACTTTGGGGATTTGATAATCTTTAAGAACAGGCAGAACATTTATCTAAGATTTCCAAGGTACCAGATGTAACTTCATTTAACTCAGATTTGGGCCAAGGACAAATTTGGCCTATTTTATATAACACAGAACTGTGAGGGCAAGGAAAAAACAAAAAGGTATTGAAGCACTTGGATCACACAAACCAGAGACCAGTAGATGTGTCTACTCTTCAACCAGCCAATCCCCCTTTCTGCAGTTGCTGTCATGTACAGAAATTTGTGGACTCTTCCTTTGACCTGAAGACCTTTACAGTTGAATTTCACAAGTGATTTGTCCCTCGGGGTACAGAAGCACTGTGCAGCATCAGATACACACTGGAACATACCAGCTCCACAGGTAGTAACTAGGTCAGGATTTGGTCCACAGTTCAGCAGCTCTTGTAGCAACTCACACATCAAAATCAACTGAGAGGTTCCCTAGAAGGTACCATATAGCCACATCCCACGTTCTTATGTGCTACCAGCAGCTTTTAATCAAATCTCATTGCATCCATTTACAGCCTCAAGGTCTCACAACTTCTAAATTTGAGACTGGGCATTCAATCTACCCTGCAGAAAACCCAGACTAGCATCAGCATAAATGAGATAAGAGTAAACCCACAAAAGATCAAATGCAACTCTCATTTATGTCTATGCAACATTGATTTCTGTTAACTACGTGTGTAACCAAGAGCAACATTTGATCTGAAGCCTTGTACCTTGATGTCCAGCTATTGTACAACACAAGCAAAAGAGTAACTACAAACATTTGACTGATGTTACCTGCGAGCAGGGCACTGCAGAAGGCAGCACCAACACTTCATATTGACCAAATTAAGATGGGGCACAGCAAGCTGCACTCTGGGAAGCAATGGCACAAATATTTGGAGTGTTCTTTAAAGAAAGAAATATGATGACTTGGGGGAAAAGGCAACACAAAGCCAGTGACCAAGAAATAAGCTACTACATGCAAATACATGCAAGCTATTCCCATGTTAATTCTGCTCTTAATGGAGTATTGATTGGTATGCTCAATATTTAGAAATGTGAAATAATGCGGGGAGAGAGAAGGAAGGGATGACACACTCAGAACTGAGTTTTGTTTAAATAATATATACTTTCTTCATATAGTCAGCCCAAAATATCATATTAAAGAGGGCAGTGCAGTATATTTAACTGTTTACCTTGCACTGCATTAGAAAATCTGTCAGATATGACCTGGAAGTGTTGGCCATGCTTCTTTAAAGGGTGAAAAAAGTGCAAGTAGAGCATTTTTCATAAATGCTCACAAAACAATATCCTTCCTGTATCTGGTATTTCTCCACTCTGAATAGGACTGACTGGAGCTGTAGCACCTAGGCTTTTCAGATGCAGTATTAAGACATTTGTGAAACTGGAAGGGAAGATGAAGACAACCAGTGTCTAGAAAAAGAGGTGAGAAGGAGCAGAGTAGTCCACAGTCACAATGGAAAACAATTGGACAAGCTCCGTTGCATCTACTTCAATCCCCAGGTGAAAAGGGAGGATGAGGAAGGAAAAAAAAAGCATTTTATGAACAGTTATTATTTATCAAGGTCTCCCATTTGTTAAATAGAACCCTTAAAATATAACTGGCATCATATAATCGAATAGTCACTCATTCCTACCTTCCAGAAAGCTCTTCCTATTCTACGGACTACTACCACTTGTACAGTTTGAGAGAAAAGGGTTTCTTCTATCCTTTTTCCTTCTGTAACTCACAGAGTCCTGCTGTGATATCCCTTTCAGACTCCCAACACATGAAACTAAAACAAGCCATTCAACAAAAAGGCCAAAGGTGAAAACAAAAACGCATCCAAAACCAAGGAACTAACTCCCGTTGCCATCAAGAGTTTGCAGCCTTGGTACACCAAGCAACACCGGCAACACAGTTAACACCTCTGCTGACCGATCCCACTATCGATGTATTAAAGATATACTTAGGGCTATAGGTGCTCTTCAGGAGCTGTTTCAAAGTACATAGGCTGATACAGTTGAATTTCTACTTTTTCCATCCACATGTATTTTTGTGCCCCTCATTTCAGAGCATAAGGAGTTTCACTCAGAATTACCAAGTTCTTCTCCCCACCCCCTGCCTCCCAGGCTTTATGAAGGGGTAAGGAGTAAGCTCGTAAAGATTTTGCTTAAGTTCTGTTATGCTGTAGCATTTTGTATAGTTTCAAAAGCACGTTCCAGACATTTATATACTCAACAACATTTTGTAATATGAAGTGTTCCAATTTGGCATTTTTCCACTCTTGGCAAGCGAGAGACAATAAAAATCAGGAGAAAGTTAAAAATGAAGTTTTTTTGAAGTATACAATATGTTAGGAATCATTTAATGATTTCAGGTGTTCAACAAGCGACAAGTCAACCAAAATTCGCAATATGTATATATTTCAAAGCACAGGTAAACACAGCTGCATCCCCTTTAAAGTTACTCCGTGTCATGTGATTATTATGATGAACTTCCTGAACTCTTTTGCCTCTCTTCTTTTGATCTGTGGTTTACCTGTGGCTGGGAAAACTAACAGCATTTAAGTTCTTTTCCCTCTAATTAAGGAAAACAGCATGTTTAAGCTTCAGACCAAGAAGAAAAACTTTGGGTAGTTACAGCATGCTGCAATCTGCAAATCCACCAGCATCGCATTTGCAGGCCACAAAATAAAACCATACAACAAGATCTGACAAAGCATCTCTGAGAACAGAAGTCTGATTTAAATATTAATTACTCATCAGCACAGACTTTAAGAAGCCCCTGAAACAAAAGCTCTTAAATCACACATTAAATCCGGGATTTCTCCTGTCCACGTTGTTATGTGGATCATGGTTACCAGGTGGGGCTTTTTGTTTGGGGTTTGTTTTGTTGTAAAAAGAGTGAAAATTGATAATGAGTCTCTCTCGAGGTTTGAAAATATCAAGAGATGCGTGGCTAGAGTCCAGCTCAACAAATTAGGCACATCTCGAGTTTGAGAGACCTGCTGCAGGACACCATTACTGCCTTGGGTACTTCTATATGAACCTGAGATTCTTCACTTCATCGCTCAACTACACTGAGAGTCCAACCTCACTCCTACCACATGCAGGCCTAACAGTTTTTAGTTCACAGCAAGGTTGTAGAGGAATTGTATCAGCGGCAGATTTTCTTACAAACTGCTCTACTGAATGAGTTCCAGAACAAACCCCTAGAAATAATCTGTTTTTCCTCAAATTATGTTGTTCCCCATATTTATGTAGAGTTTAGTCCTAGAACTGGAGACAAACCCAAGAACGGCACATTCACCTCTTCCAGCAAGCCAAACCAAACCTGAAGAGAAGTCTGAGCACTTAATACCATGTCATCCAGCACAGTGCAACGGATGGCAGGGAATTAGAAAAACAAAGCCACAAACCACTGCAAAAGGAATGTTGAATTCATTTTAACAGTCTGTTTTTATCTGCAGTTAGAGCAGACTGCTTCACTGAATCGCTATTGCAGGCCGACACTGAGTTACCTGAAGTTTAAGGCTACCAAAGACTCTGGTTTTCTGACATTAATGCCAATGACAGGAAAAAAAAAAATCCAAGTTGAGGATATTTGAAAACCTAGACCAGAGCATTGCAGATAAAATAAAAAGCAGCACACAAAAAAATAAGGAAAATGGTCCCATGTTTCCTGATATTCTAATCCACAACATAAAATTATTTATGGAAGAGCATGACTAGGAATTCAGTTACTGTCATTTATCAGGTGGTCAAGACAGCACAGAGGTAACTGGCTGCATGACAAGAGCACCAGGAAAGCCTCTTGGGGAGTCTTGTACCAGGTCCGCTCAGTTCTGGTTTAACCATAAGAGGTAAACAGCACAAACCCACAGCCTACGAGACACCTTGACTTTTCACATCTGACAGAGGGGCGTTCCCTTGAAAGATTTCTGATTTATTTCCTTTTGATCTCTTCCTTTATAAATGAGGAAGAATTCTTCCTGCTTCTGGTAAAAAAGAAAACCTGTCAGTGACAGAAGGATGTCAGAGCTGTGTGCATGTCATACAGCCTCATGCTCGGAGTTGCTGCTGGCAGGTTACTTCTTGGGAAGACCACTTTCAGCCTTCGCATAGGAGCTCCACCTTCCTACGATTAACTTCACAAAAGAGTTAACTGCACAGAGTGATGCTAAAACCCAGGCAGGGTAAGCTCACACAGAACCAGAAGGGACTTTTTTTTTTTTTTTTTTTTTTCATAAAAATGACAAAGGGTTAATACAATAATTTCAAGTACCCAGGAATTCAAGGCAGCATTATCCAATTTGCATGTTCATGGGCTTTAGGATATAGATATTTATACAGTATTTCTTCTGTGGAAAGATGACTACTTAAGAAAATGATTAGATACACAAATAAATCACAGAATCTAATGACATCGTGTCATATTTAAGGTTATTGAACCAGCACACAGCAAGGCCAAATACTGCAAAAATGGAAGTCCTGGAGTGGAGGGGGGTAGCTGAAGGACCAAGTAAGTTGCTAACCCATGCTGAGATTTTAGCTAGCTAAAAGCCTCGATTATGGCACAAAGAATTAATGATCTGAAAACGACGTAGACCTCTGTGGTGCACTACGAAGTTGATGCTCTGCGAGCAGCGGCGTCAGGATCAGGCTTTCAGGTGCCTCCCTGGGTCTGCAGCCTACGGCAGCAAATCCAAACAGCTCAGTGTAGGTAGCGGACGAGCCACCGTAAAAGCCTTTGCAATGTTATGCTCAACCTAAAGTTAAAGAAAGGATACTAAAAAAATTACCAAAAATATCAGAGACCCCAAAACCTAGAAGTGCAGCAAAACCCCCTCTAGATCAGATTTAAGATTAAAAGTTCTAAAAAAAATTCCCACAACAGGGATATAATGGAAAAGGTGGGGGGTAAGCAAGACAGGACAGACTGATTTCTCTCGCCACTTACAGATCTAGGGATACTTTTCTCCCTCAAGCTGTGTGTGAGTTTTCACCTCAGCACACAGAGGCTTCACACACACAAGGAAGGGAATTATATTCTTTTCCCTGCACTTCAGAAGAACTGGGTCCATAGGTTTTTCCGAACTAAATTAAAAGGTCAGGAAAGCAAGTAGGCATGGACAAGACTGAATTGCAGATGAGCGTGGAGAAGCAGAGAAGCAGCATTGGGATGAGCGCCAACAACCGCAAGTAGTCGAGGCCCCGAATTTGGTGACCATCAGCACGGCACCAAACCGGAGCGACTCCAATGGAAACAACGGATCGCAACCTGGGAGGAGGAGGACGCACGGGAGCAAAGCAGTACTGCTGGCGAGATGAGCACAGCAGACCTGGAGATAATGAATTCTCCTCACAAACAGGCACTAAAAGCGATAACACCAGATACGGCGCACAGTAAACCCGAAAATCATATCTAATTTCCAGATCTGTGTCTTCCTCTCCCTTCATCGAGAGGATTTCCAGTCAACATACACACTATATACTTTTTATTATGGTTTGAAGAAGAGCAGCAACCCTGGCAGCATGCTAATCTAGAAGAGACAAAACAGAGGTGGTTACTTTCTTCCCTCAAGATTTCTGCTTCGACAAAACAAATGAACAAGAAAGGGTTTGCTCCAGCACACCACCACTTTTTGTTTCGTTTCAGCAAGACTTCAACAAAATCTAATTCACTATGCCGTGTATCTAATATATTGGGTACTTGAAGTATGACCATCACTCATTAGAAATATAATTAAAAAGTGACAAAACTAGATTCCCCCTCCCCAGCATGCAGATGAAAACCAGTAACCCTGCCTCTATTTGTAACCATGACAACTATAGAATATTTTATTTCAGTAATATAATTCACACTGAACATTTGCTCATAGGTTTTGTTGTTAAGGGAAAGGTTGACACACTGTGCACGCATTTCATAAGCTACCGGAGACAACAAATGCAGGAAAGTCAGGCAGTTTTCGAGACCGAGAACCCAGTATGCATTTCATAGTTCGTTTAAGACCCTGGACGGGAAGCTAAATGAACACGAACAAGAATTCATGTGAATTCAGCGTTACCGGTCGTTACTCAAAAGACAACTACTTGCTAGGACCAGATATTTTTTGACTTTCAAATAAATCACCTCTCACTTCCTATTTCAGGAGAGGTAGTAACTCAAACCCTGAACTTTAATTTTCAATTAAAATACCATAGGCATTATCCAAGTCCTGGTAGGAAAAATCAAAATAGATGTTATGGGAAAAAGATATCCCTACGAAACGAGGCAGTGAAAGATGTAGTTTTGATATGCTGGCTAAGTCTTATTCTGGATGGGTCACTAAATTATTTGCATAGCTCCCCATACTTCATCCTAAATTGAAGACAACTTCCATAAATACACACAATGAGGACTGGTTATAAGAACACAACCCCCCCTGCACACACACACACCCTGTACATTATTCAGAGAAGATTAAACAACCTCCTGAGCATAACTAAAGTTTGACACAGATAAATGTCAGTGTAAAATATGGCTGTACTTTATTTTTCTCCACATGGGGGAAAAAAAAAGAAGGAAAAAAAAAAGCCATTAGCAGTTTAAACCAGAATACAACAATAACAGAAGAAAGGCACACTGTTGCTTTGTTTTGGAGACAGAAAAAAAATAATAAAAAGAATAAAGCTCTCTGGAATACTATTCCTTCTCTTGCACAGATCATCATATCCATCAAGGAGGATTTAAAGTTTCAGCAGATTGCTAATTATAAGAGACAGTAATGCTGTTATCTGCAGTCACCTTAAAGCTACAGTAGTTTGGGTTTTAAGTACCTCAAAATTGACCTCAAAAGGAGAGTGTTTAAAGGATGCTTGTAAATCGGTGCAAGAGATTCACACGTGCCTACACATACACACACTTGCTCAGCTGTTTTAAAGAAATATCAGGGAAAGTTTCTTCATTTAGCAGAAATATGCTCTATATAATCTTCTGTTACAACAAATAATAACCCTGCAGCAAACACACACGTCTTTTTTTTCCTCCTTCATCGATGGAAAAGTGATTAAACCCCCCTTGAACTAGTTACCAGAACACTGTATTTTTTTCCCCCACACACAATAAACAAAAGACAAGCAGACAGCTACATGACCAGGACTTCATAATTTTGGGGGGATGTGGGGGAGGGGGGGGAGAAGATAAATCCATCTCCAGCATTCGAGGGATATTTTTCAGTTTAATAAACGAAGCCAAAGGGGGCAAAAAATAAAACAACCCGGGAGGCTGTGAGCACACGCAATTTATGAAGTGTATGAAAAACACCACCATCCATCCCCAGAACTCCCTTCCTCCAGACCTTCCTCCACCCTCCGGGGAGGCAAAAGGAACCCGAAGCCAAAAAAAAAAAAATCCTAGGGACCACAGACCCGCATCCTCGCACGACAAGGACAGGCAGTCACATCCACTCAATGTCAAGAGAAAAAAAAAAAAAAGTAGCTTTTCCCTCCCATCCTAAGCAAGACCTCTGGAAAACAGGTACCCAGGAGATGCGCCTCTGTGCTCCTAACGGCACCAGGCAGCAGTTGGGCTCAAAGATAAGTTAAAAGAAAACAACCGGAGGAAAAAAAAAAACCCACCCAGAACCCAAACCCCAACCACCCACCCAAACCCAAAGCATCGCTAGAAAAGCCCAGCAGCGGCCAAGCAAAACCTCACACCGGCGAGGAATGTCATGCGGCGCGGCGAGGCACGGCGTGGGAAACGCGTACCGAGTGCTCCTCGGCAAAAGAGAAAATTACGCGTATTTCATCGACATCGTGCCGAGAAGTTCCTCGTACACATCACGCGTGGGGAGGGGGGGGAAGGAACGGAAACGTATTCCAGGCACAGGGAGACGGCGGGGCTGGCGGAGGCATTTGGGAATGGAGGGAGGGAGGCAGACTGCCTGCCGGGGTGCGCGCAGAGCCATCCCCAGGCAGTTTCGGGGGTGGCTCCAGGGGTGGGAAGGGGGGATCCACTGGGACAGCAGCCCCCGGGAGGGCCGGGGGCCGACGGGGACACGGCAGCCACCCGGGGCTGAGAGGGGCTGGCGCGGCCGACCCCGCTTCCCCGCCGCGGCACGGGCGAACGCCTGAAGTTGTGGGTGCGCGGCGGGGGCGATAGCGGGGGGGCCCACGCCAACACTCAGAAAATCCTGGAAAAAAAAGGAGGAAATCATCATCACGAGCGGAGTACCCCCCGCCGGCTCCCCGCGCAGCACCCCCCAGGCGGCAGGAGGCACGCAGGAAGTTTTTAATGCGGGCAGCGAGCGCAGGCGCAGGGCAGCCGCCAGCCTGGCGATGCCCGGCACGGCTGGCGGCGGCGGGGAGCTCCGCGGGCGCGCAGCCGCCGCGCCGCTTACCTCCCTCCGCGGGGGCGCAGGCGGCCCTGGGCCGGCGGCGCGGGTACGCGGCCGCGTCCTCAGGCGGCGGGAGGATGCGCGGCGGCGGCGGGCGGCGGCTTGTGCATCGCAGCCTCCGCCGCTAACGCAGAGCCCCGCGCGGCTGCGGACGCCGGGAGCCGCGCTGGAGGCCGGGCAGGGGGGCGCGGCGCGGCGGCGGAGGCTGCTGCGGAGCCGCGACCATGCTCCCGTCTGGCCGCCTTCCCCTCACCTACTGCCCGCTTTAGCCGGGGAGGGAGGCGGCCTGGGCGCCGGGGCGAGGGGCGGGCCGGGCCAATCACCGCGGCGGCGGGAGGCGGGGGAGCCCAGCCCGGCCCGCCCCGCACGCCGCGCCGCCACTCCCCGCGGCCGCCCCCGCGGGAGGGTGCCCCGGCCGCGGCGCCGCCGCCGCTGCCGCCGCCGCCGCCCGGGCCCCGCGAGGGCCGCCCCGCGGAGCTCCCCCCGCCGCGGGTGCAGGTGCGGGCGCGGCGCCTCCGCCCCGCGTCCCCAGGAGCGCGCAGCTGTGTGCCGAGCGCTCCCCCTCGGTACGCGGCAAGGACGTGCAGGGGGAAGAGCGTGTTTCCGAAAAGGTCATCGGTCTCCCAGCTGTCTTCAAAAGTAGCGTGTAGTTGAAAAGAAATATTACCCCGCTTTATTAAATCATCTCTCTCCGGGGGCGTGATCCAAAGCCTCTTGAAGTCCACAGGAGTCTTTGAATAGGTTGGTACGATTCTCTCCCGACAACGCTCTTTTTTCTTTTTCTTTTTTTTTTCCTTCCCCCCACCCCCCCTTTATTTATTTATTATTATTTTTTTAAACATCCATCGTGCTTTGGAGTCACTACAGATATTACGCGTGGAAATCTGCATCTGTCTATTCTGTGTAATCCTGTATCTGTGCGTGCCGCCTTGTAGAGATCCCTCTGATGTGCACACGAGCTGCATATGCCGTAGTTTTAAACATAGAACACTTTGTCTTTTATATTTCCTGTAAGCATAAAAATAAGCTTAATCAAATTCTTTTCTCCTTACTTTGCTGGTTAAAAATGCAACGCGGAGAATATATATATATGTGCTGTAACGTGTTGGAAGCGAGGCAGTTGTGCCAAACGGCAGCTGAGCACAGCAAAGGGAAGGGAGGGAAGCGCTCAGCCCGCAGAAATGGGCAAAAAGCGTGGTTTTATTGCCAAAGGGACGCGCGCTGCCCGGTGCCTGGGAGGATGCAGGGTGCAGCCTTAAAAAGGCAATTTCATTTGCTCTCTTTCCAACCTCACAAACACCTGAAAATGCGTTCTTGCAGCCGAGTAAAAAAAAACATTTCTACAACCAGCCATCATCATTAACATTAGAATGCTTTTAGCAGAATATGGCCTCACTCTGAAGCAGGAAGGCTCCATACATTTTTGTCGTTAATACTTTGTGGATTAACATCGCAACCACCAGTCCTCTACCTCGCAGTGGAGTGTGAGGGTCAGAAGTTCAGAACAGTTTAAACCTGAATTATTTAGCAAGCGCACACACGACACACTCTTCCAATTTCCATGCAGCTTTCTTTTTTTCCTCCCCTTTCCCAAACCCCCCCTCCTTAGTTTTCTCCCTCTTAAACACGAGAGCCCCGCTCCCTGTTATTTGCCCTGGTGCGGTGTTATTTGCCCAGCACATATAGTTGACCCAGAATCCGACAAAGCCGATGAGAAGAAGTCTCAATGGGACTGTTGACCTAACAAGTAGCATGTCAGTCTCCCGGTGGCATTTGAATGTTCTCACAGCGAATGCTTTGAGACAGGAGAGAGCATAAAGCAGAGATTCTTTGGAATCCTTAATTAGACACAGTGATTTTGGAGTACTGGTTTCTGCCGCTATCCTCTAGTGCCTAGTACTTTGTTTTGTGACCTTGAGGTTAAGGATACCAACCAGCCCTGTTTATTTTTAATAAAATCTTACGGTTATATGAGACAGTTCTAGGTTTTATTTATTTTTAGCATAAGTGCTTCCATCTTATCTGCCTCACAGGTTTATAGTAAGGATTTAGCTAATATTTGGACAGCGCTTTTAAGCTATGAAGCTCTATAGGTCTATTATACTGGCCATTTTCTGGGGTTTTCATTTTAGGAAGGTGCTTTCATGCTCTTTCACTTCAGGAAGGCAGAGTTCAAATCTTGACCTAAGTTTTCCCTTCAAATTTTGTTAAATACCTGATTTACAAACGCTGACACAGGGTCAGATTCTGATTTCCCTTACAGGTAATGAATTTCAAAGAATTCCTTGATCCTCAGCGACTTTTTTCTAGATCAAAATCAGTTTAAGTCCAAATACGAGCCGCAATTGTCATGAAGAACAAGGATGTGATTACATTAAATACAGTAGTCTACATTAATTTTCTTGCTCGGATTTTCTTATTTTAGTAACTTTGGTAATTTAAGAAGGAAGTGCTTAATTTTATTAATATATTTTTTTAACTATTATTCCTTTTACTGCTCAGTCTCTGAGTGAAAGGCATCTACAGGTGGGCTTTGCAGAGAGGGGCAGGTAGCTGAAGAATTATTTAGGGGCATCCCACTCGTGGTTCAGTGCAGTCGAAGTGTGCTAGAAGGGGTTTAAAAATTAAGGTTAATACCTGGGTCTGGAGAAATTCCTCCGTGCTTGGCACGCTATTCTTGGCACTGGGAATGCTGCACTGCCACTCACATCCTTTCACAGCATTGGGGAAATCCTGTCCTTGCATTTCGTGCACGTTTTCAGGGAGGGTAACCTATGCCCAAGTAACAGCACTGAAAATAAAGATCCCATGAGTGAAACAAAAGATCTATTTCCAGGAAAACAAATATTCCGTGGTGAGGGTTTTATGCAGATGGGTGGGTGGGTTTTTTTAATAGAATATGATTTTGGGGCTGTACTTGACAGGCTGAGGATTGTTTGTGAGAATCCTGGTTTTGGATTAGGCAGCTGATAGCCTGCAAGACTTTGGTAGCTAGGAAAGCTTGCTCCCCTGAAAGGAGAGATTTCCTCTTTTAGCAATAGATCATTATGTTCCAAGGCATGTATTAGAACGAGAATAATACGACTTCCCCTGTCTTTGCTGATCATATCAAAACTAATGGCATCTTGAATTGTCAGAGCATCAAGTCCATCTTCTGATAAAATATTAGAAGACACACAGATCTATTCATCTTATTGGAGATTTCATTTTAGTCCGCAAAACATTTGATGGCAATGCCGTTAGATATCGCAGGGACCAACGTAGTAATTGGGTACCAGGATTTTGCAAAGGGTTTCTGATGCATATTTCCCCCTTACTTTGTGGTAAACCTTATCTCCTACGTTTGGGCATGCTCCAAGGAATGAAATTCCCGTGTAATTTAAGGTATCTAAAATATAATTCTTTAAATTTTTACTAAAATTTCCTTACTTTTTAATGCAGGTTAAGCCATTTCAAAGGTAATGAAATTTGATCTCCAAAACTTGGGTGACGTTTTTCTAAGCCATAACCAAAGAGGAATGTCTGCTACCCAAGCTTTAACTGCAGGGTTTGACTCCTGCTTTCAGCTAATGAAGATCTCCTTAATTACAGGTTTACAGCTTGGATACTGATGTCAGTGGCTTCATTTTCTGCTGCCTGAAAATGGAAATAGATACGGTAGAATATCTAGAAAATATGGTAATAGGTATTTTGTAGATTTCCCAGGGTTCAAGGGTTCTGAAAGAGGGAGGATCAGGAAGATATCATAGGGTTTTCTCCATCATGTATTTTTATTTATTTGAAGTATAAAGGCTGTTCACTGGTACTTTTAGCATTCATCTGTACATATCTGTTACAATTATCCTTAGCGTTTAGCAGAAAGATAATCCCCAAAGGAAGCAGGAAGAGACATTTAAAGTAATTTTTAGATGTGCGGCTTGAGTTAATTGCCAAAATAAAAATTTAAGATGGATTAAAACTGCTAAGAACTGCTAACCTGAGGAATTTGGTGAAAAACATCATTGACTTCTCCGGACGCACCGCATTTAATGCAACACATCCTTCCCTGAGCAAACCTCCTCTCTTCTGCTGAGTGACCAGTATCCACGGTGGGAATTATTTTGCCAAGAGATGAGGAAGAAACATGATCTTAATACTGGACTGTTCTCCTGCATTTTTTCACAAGAGGATCGTATTCTATCCCAGACTTTACATATCCCTGATTTTCTCAGGCACGTGGCTTTTCCCTCTGACCGCAGGCTGCTTGCAGATACATGTGAGCAAAGGTTATGAAGTCATTTGCTTGGTACCAGTGAAATAAAGATTTGTGTGATTTTAGGTGTATGAGCCGAAACTTCCTTGTCCCTGACTTGTCAAGGGAGCAAGATGAGTCTGATCCTTGACGAGCGAGCAGTATATTGAGTTGATTTCTCTTGGCTATGACAGAACCATTCCCTAAAACATCCCCCAGAAGACAGGCGTGGGTTCTGTTGGAGTCATCATTTTGATTTCTGATGGGCAGTAATAGAAGGAAGATCTATTTCATGATGCTGGCAGGGACCAGGGCTCTCTCTTGATTTACGTAAAAGTTTCTAATGGTCGGGGATAGCCGAAAAGTCAGGTGGTTGTTGGGGCTTCTGCAAAGTTTATAAAGATTTTGTTTAACAACTTTATTTCCAGGTCGCCTCTTGTCCCACTCGGTCACACAGAGAAGACATTTTAATTCCCACTGAAGTCATGGCATCAGCTGCTTGAGTTTTGTCAAAGTAACTCCACTCCACCATGGAGTTATGAAGGAGGGGGTCTAGGAGGAGTTGGACTTTCAGGGGGATTTTGGAGGGAGTTGCATTGTTTGATTTGTTTGTCCAAAACAGTGACGATGTGTTTCCACCTATTCCTCATAATTATACAGGGAAAACTAAAATACATGCCATTTTGAACTGAATGTCTATATTAAATTGGTTTGACTCCTATTTTCTGCCATCTGTGGCATAACTAGAACAGAGAGTGAGAACAAAAAATATAAATGACTCACTCGCATTTCCTTTAGGAGATACATTGTGCCCCCCTCGTTCTTGTCAAATAATTCAATTCAGCTCTGAGTGAAACAGTGCTGTGACACCCTGGGCATGAAGGGGAGATGCTGCCATTCTGTGATTTAATAGAGGGACCTGAATTTATGCTATGATGTTTGGGTTAAGCAGCTACACACCATTTTGCAGTATATTTAGATGGCCTCCAAAACAATCTCAGCACAACGCTGGGATGTAATTCAGCTTAATTAAATACTGTTGTTTTTTTTTTTATTCCCTGGAAATGTTATGTGTCTCGTAAGCCAGCCTGTGGAAGGAACCAGAAGTAGATTCACAGAGCAGAATCTGAGACAAGTAGGTGATGCTGAAGCCTCCCAGAAGACTTAGTTGCCACCTCAGGTAGTTGCTGCTGACTCAGCAGGGAACCATTCCTTGATTCTGGAGCGAGAGGGAGACAGTGTTGCTCTCCTGTCCGGACTGACCAGAGCAGGGCCCTTCAGACTCATGGAAACCTTGATAGAGGGAAGTTGATGATAGCTGGGGATTCCCTAGGGATGGATTTGAGGTACAGATAGGCGTGCTAGCATACCTCGGAGCCTGGATGCTCTCAGGCATCTCACATACCTCTAGACATCTATTTTAGAAGGGGTGATGTACCCCAAATTACTGTCTTTCAGGCAGACAGACTGTCCTTCTAGTGAGAGTAGCCCTGCTGAGAAGGACCTGGGTGTCATGGTGGGTGAGAAACTTATCATGAGCCAGCAGTGTGGTCTTGCAGGTCGGAAGGCCAATGGTGTCCTGGGCTCCATCAGAAGAGGGTTGGTCAGCAGGGACAGGGAGGTGATTGTCCCTCTCTGCTCTGCCCTCATGAGGACCCATCTGGAGTCCTGTGTCCAGATCTGGGGCCCCCAATACAAGAAAGATGTGGAACTGTTGGAGAGGGTTCAGGGGAGGCCACGAAGGTGACTATAGGGCTGGAGCACCTCCCCTATGAAGAGAGGTTGAGGGAACTGGGCTTGTTCAGCCTATAGAAGAGAAGGCTGCAGGGGGACCTCATTACAGCCTTCTAGTACCTGAAGGGAGCATACAACCAGGAGGGGAATCAACTTTATAAAAGGGCATATGATGTCCGGACAAGGGGGAATGGATTGAAGCTAAAGGAAGGAAGGTTTAGATTAGATATTAGGGGGAAGTTTTTTACAGAGAAAGTGGTGAGGTGCTGGAACAGGCTGCCCTGAGAGATGGTGGGATGCACCATCCCTGGAGGTGTTTAAGGTCAGGTTGGATGGGGCTCTGGGCAACCTTGTGATCCAGGCTGGAGGTTGGTGTCCCTGCCTGTGGCAGGGGGGTTAGAACTCTATGATCCTTGGGGTCCCTTCCAACCCAGACCATTCTATGATTCTATGATTGTCTTGGAGGTGTTAGGGAGTTTGTCATCATGACACCCTGTGAAGGGGGTAGGATCATTGCTCTAGCAAGAAATTTTCCTCCTGTATACTTGATGCCTTGTAAAAGTGAGGTTGGAAATGGTGGCGGTGCTCCCAGATTTGATTTAGTTAATACTTTGCGCAGACTCTGGCTGTTACATAAAACTAATTTTTAACAGTTTCCTCTAGGAATCAAGTTTTGACTGAAGTCCAGATGTTTTTATCACTGAGCAAAGAAATTACACAGAATCAGATTTACACATGGCAGAGATTAGCAGGGAACAAATGGAAGAATAAGTGATAATGGGGCAAATTACTGCTGAGTGACCTGAAGTGCTTAATAAAGAGATCAAAATTTCTTAAAACCTCAAAACAACACAGTTCTATTATTAGCTACATGCATGGCAATAAAGAGTGAAGCCAAGAGGCTACATGGGATGTGAGGTTCTCTTTTGGAAAGCAAGGACTTTGAGAAAGATTTAGGATTCCTTTGGGATAAGCACCTCGAAATGAAATCTCGGTGTAATTCTGTGACTACAAGGCCAATGCAAACCTGAGATGTAAAAAAGAGTAATATGGAGCAGATAAGAGGATTTGATGTTTCCCACATGCACATCTGTGGCAAGGCTCCTGCGGGAACTGTGTCCAGTTTGGGTGCTCACAGTTCAAAAGCAATGTGGAAGTACTGAGGTAAGTTCAAAGGAAAGGTATGAAAAAGGATTCAGAAAACAAGCGTGACAACATGAGGCATAAGCAGCTCAGCTTATTTAGCTCATCGGGGAAGAAGCTGAGGAATGACTTGGTCACCGCAGGTAGGTAGTGACCCGTGGAAAAGATACCCAAGAGTGAGTAGCTACTTCATCTACCTGACAAAGGCATTACAAGACCCAGTGGTTGCAAGCTTAAGATAGACAAATCCACCCTTGAAAGGAGACATGATTTCCTATCCTACAGAGCCCTAAATAATAAAACTGTCCTGTAAAAGCTGTCACAGGTAGGGGATGCTTAAGAGGATGTTAAATATGTATTTTTAAATACGTGCTTTCATCTGCTCCGTGGAAAAATCTGTACATCTTTCTGTGCATGCGTGAGTGGGAGCTTTGTCAGGAGATGGGTGGCAGTTCCTTGTCTCGCAGTCGGGGAACCTGTTATTCCTCCTGTTATTTAGTCCCTCATGAGGCTCCGGGGACCCGCACTGCCAGTGTTGCTCTCAGCATCCTCGTAACACTTGCAGTTTCAAAAGAGAATAATTACTATCAAATAATGATTCCCTTGTTTTGTGGCTTCGGTGAGGTCTTGCAGACTGTCAGGAAGGATTTATTTTTTTTCTCTTGGATGAAATTGGCCACATATATCTTGGTTATTTGGGAGTTGTTTCACTTTTTCTTTTTTTTGCATTCCCTTGGAGCATCAGAGATGAACGGGTGGCCTTGGATGGCTTTTTGCCAGCGTTCTGCACTGATGCTAACCCACAAACCCAACCTTCCCCGGTCATGGGTGCCTGGGTGCTGTATTTTGCTTTCATATTTATGGTCATACTAATTCCCAGAGTTACATCAGTTAGGACATTAGCCTTGTGTCAGATTGGCAGGGGTCTTGAAGGTTATACAGCTCCAGTACATCAGGCACAGTGCGCATACTGGGTCTGGATCTTTCTCAGTCCATTTGTTCTTTTGCAAAGGTCTTGGGCATTGGTGACATGTTCTTTCCCTTTTATACATAAATTCGCTCTCCCGAGGACTAAATTGCTGTGATTTAAATTTGGGGTTTAAAATAGGGATAAAACATATTGCTTTGAGATATAGGAGATTGGGCTCTCAGCTCTGTTTTTAAATTCTGTGAAGCTTTTCTATAAATGGTTTGTATAGTCAATAAGGATATGATTAACAATATTGTGATGAATATTCTGCACAAAATTTTGGCATTTGGAAATTCAGAGGCTTTTGTATCCAAAAAGGAGTGATGTGCTGATCTATCTGCCTCCTTTCCTCGAGCAGCCTGTAGACTTGCCACTAGAAATTCTCACACGGGGCGTAAATCTTACGGATGAGCTGATGAGGGCATCCACCAACAAACGAACGTAAACACGCAAGTCTTGGTTCTCTTCTAGTATTTCCTGGCTATCTATTGCATTCCTTTCTCGGCTATTAGGAGTAATAATTAGCCAGGTTGATTTTCATAATGCTCCCTAGGACTAATCACGGCCCCGTGAGCACAGACTAAAATCCTGGCACCAGCTGAGCTGCATGAGGGTTTGGTTATGAATAACCCTATTCAGTTATATCCCTTGTGCCGAGCACGGGTTAGTAAGTTGTGCTATGTACACAGCTACACACATGTAAATAGTGCAAACGGTGCCAGGGAAGTAGAATTCCTCAGTATTTAGGAGAGAAAAACATGAGCGAGAGGAATTCTTTTTTTCCCTGCCCATCCCTTTCGAAGCTTTGTTTCACGATAGCCAGAGGGAGAAAAAAAACACATTATATGAGTAAATTGGCTGGAGAATGTAACCAGGGCCCCAGTAAACACTAAGAATGAAAACCTATACGAGTGTGTATTCAAGCAAGTATGCGCAAAGATGGTGTTTTCTGCAAGCGCTCTCGTGGAGGAAAACGCTGCTCTGTAACTAAATAACTGGGAAGAAGTCAGGCTGGGCTGAGCTGTCTTGTGTTTGGATTATCACCAAGGTTCCCCACTTCCCCTGTTTCGCCCCACTTCCCCTCTGCCCCAGCATAATTCCTGCGGCGGTACCTGATACTCTCAGGAATTCAGCTGAAATCTCAGATCCCTGATGACCAACACCAGTTTTCGGACAATCAGGCTCAGACTATATGATTTTGGAGTGATAAGCTTCAGTTATTTTAAATTCTATTCTGTCAAGGAATGATTAGGACATTAATTTGGGCCATATTAGTACATCTCCCCTGTGCTAATGGGAGGATAGACCCCCTTTCATGTTTAATCTAGAGAGGGATTGATGACTGGCAAAGGTTGTCTCACATAGGGATATCTGCCACTGAAATAGATGAGCTCAGTGAGTGAAAATGTTTAGGCTGCACTATCTAAATGTGGATTCCTGTGCCGAAGGCAATGAAAGCCCTTGGGTGGTGGGTCTGTAGATTTTTCTCATCGTGGGCAAAAAAACGAGGATTTTTTTTATTATTATTATTTGTTAGCCCAAGGCTTCGTTCTTGAAGTTGCTAGTGATTGTTGATGGTGATTTCACGTTTCATAAACAGCCAAGTCATGTTCAAGAAGCAGAAAACTGACCTCGGAGATGACATAACCACTGGAGGCGGAGGAAAACGGCAGCATCGCCGCTGCCTGACGATGAAAGAAAAGGGCACCTTTCCTCAGAGTTTGCCAGCAACTTCTACTTGATGTGTGAGCTTAATACTTCAGTGTTAGAACAGTAAAGTACTTTTGAATTAGAACAGAGCAGGAAAGTTGCCTAATGTGCTTTTTTTTTACTCTATTACTTTTAACCCACGACTGCAAAATTCCTCCTACCTGTAACGAGTAATTTAATTTGGAAAGGCAAATAAGAGCTCATTAACTGATGCACTGCTACAAAGTAAGCGAGCAGATTTTATGCCTAGGGACAGACTTTTACAACCATTTTGAAATGGCACAATACAATGCAATAAATCCCGTAGCCTTTTCAAAGAGGAAGAGGAGAATACCCTCCTTCCATTACTTGGATGTAAGTTTTATTCATCATAAACCCCTTTGCTTTTGAATATCGAGGAGCCAGATATATCCCAGGAGGACACAGAAATAAATTAGGAATGCGAGTGTTCCCAAAAACTTGTCTTACCTGTCATGTTTTCCAATACATTACCTGCGTAGTGTGGCCAGACACAATCACCACATCTGAGGGTTCTCCTTCATACTACTCGAAGAAGATTCACGGATTCACAGATTTGTAGGGTTTGGACATAATATTTCTGCAAACTATATTTCTTTGTATCTCATGCTATGCCTGGGTATTTTAGGAGATGTTGAGTTTCTTTCTGCCTCAAAAAGATGGCTTGTTACTAGTCTCACTGCTTTAGAGTCAGTGTTTAATATAGAACCATAATTTTACTTCTCTAAGAATACATGGCTGTCTACAAGGACCTCACCTTTTATATTACTTACCTTAACAATTTTCAGAAACCATTGTAATGATTTTTGTGAATGCTCACCTTAATTTCTGGTGATGAGCCTGTGGAGGTGTAAAGCCTAGGCAGAAATCCCCTCCACACCAACTGGTAACCACAGGTCAGGCCTTTTAGTATTTTGCAGCATTGCTCCTGTATTTGTTACGGCTAAAAATTTTCAGTGCTCAAAAGATAGATCTGGAAGTTGTCCAGAGCTCAGAAATCATACCAGTGCCTTCTAAAAGTTGCCTTTAATTTAAGCGTCGATTCAGTAACAGATATTCACGCCACAGTGAGTTATTGCTCCTTGGCGGTGGCTGAAATTCTTGCCGTTTCCACCTTCAGCGGTTGGTTTACGGTTACCCTGGAGCCACGTGAGCGAAGCAGATTTATGACCTGTGAAACAAATATTTGCATGGAGCACATCAGTCACTCGGTGCAGCTTGGAACGTGTTTTCTCCCAGTTGGGAAACCAGACAGGTATCGTCACGGGGGTGACTCTGCTCACAGGTGCCGTCCCGTTGGCTTGAATGGAGAGTTTTGTATGTGAGCAGGTGTTTGCTGGCTGGAGCCCAAGGAGGAACCTCTGGGAATGCTTTATTTCATGTAGTACTGGGCTTGTAGGCATGCAGACCCTCACTCGGCATCAAGAAATAGCCATAATAACCTGTCATATTCCTGGAAACGGAGTGTGTTTGGCTGCTCTGTCAGGCGTCATGATTGGCAGGGTTTCCAGGCGTGTGACAGCATCACCTCTGGACTTTGGGCCAGCGCAGGCAAATAGCAGGTGCCGGCTTTAAAACAGCCCGAGGGAGTTGTTGTGCTTGCGATTTGTTCTGGACAATTTCTCCATACAGGACATTCACAAAACTCACCTCTCTGAATGCCAGAAGTTCATGTGGGTTCAGAAAAGGTCTGGGATGAATTCCTAAAGGGAAAACATCTATAGAGAGCTGGTAAACAGAGGCACCAGCACCTGCTTAAGAAGTTCCTTTGCGGAAATTAACATGTGCTAGCAAGGTATCACTGAATAATTGCCCTGGTTTACATTCTTCTTTAGACATCCTCCCTTGGCACGTACCAGGTAGGATACAGATGGGTTTCTGGTTTTAGATGGTAGAAAAAAGGAAAAAGCTTTTGGTGGATTAATTCCTCTCCTACCAAGATGTGGATGCCCCCTCCCTGGCAGGGTTCGAGGCCAGGGTGGATGAGGGTGTGGACACTCTGGTCTAGTGGAAGGTGTCCCTGCCTATGGTGGGGGAGTGGTTGGAATGAGATGATCTTCAAGGTCCCTTCCAACCCAAACCATTCCCTGACTCTATAACCTTTCCAACAGCACTCTGTCTGTCTGTCTGTCCGGAGGTGCAGGGGAGGAAGGAGGCGTGTGCTGCAGGCATGTGAGGTGCTGACACTGCAGCAGGAGACATCAGGCATGAGGGTTGTGCCTAGCTGGGACACTTGGCAGCTCTAGCAAAACCAATTTTTTTTTTTTTTTCTGAGCAAGGACTACCACCACCTCTAACCACATCTCATTAATTCTCAGTAGGAGAGATGGCCCTTTCCTTCCAGAAAGAGGCATTGAAATGATCTTCCAGATCCCCTCTTGCATAAGGTGTGACTTCTCGAGAGGATTAGAAGCATGAAAAACTCAGGCTTAACTCTGCCTATACAAGGCTGTCAAACCTTATTCCAGAAAAAAATCCCAACAGGGAACATGTTGTGAGTCTTATCCTTACTTTCAGGTCAAACCTTCACTGTACTTTGTTTTAACTGTAGAAAAAAAGTCCTCCCGTTTATTATTCCCCTTTCTGTAGGAAACTCAGCATATGAGTATTGTGCCTAAATTGCCGTGGAAATGCAGCTAGGGACATGCTAGAATAACTACTATGAATGTGATTTGATTGGAGATACACAGTGATTCCAGTTTAAAAAGACAACTTTAGCACAGTTGGCGAAGAGAGAAAATCACCGACTTTGATATTTGCTCTACGTCAAAATCTTATTTCCATTCTTTCCCACCCTTCCATGGCTTCTTCCCTTGCTCCTTTGCATCACACGATTCCCAAATAATCTCCACCGCCTTCAAAAACTGTTTAAAAATGGGAATGCTCAACTCGCTTTTGAATTGTGGACTCGCAATTTGAGGCTGAATCTGCAGGCCTTAACAGAGATAAAATTCGTATTGACCCTAGGCTCTTGGATGGCATATGGCAAATGTCACCTGAGTTATTAACAGCCAAACAGAATAATGGGCTCCGTTTAGTATTTGAGGAAGCCTTTACCAATGAATTGGAGGAGATTTCTTTCTAATCCCAGATGCCGATTAGTTTATATTCCGATCCACACAGTTTGCTAACCTTTATGATTTTTATACTAGCTGGAATGAGTGCAGAAGCTGTTATTCAGCCTGCAAATGGCTAATCTTTTTAGAAATTTCAGATTAGAAATGTACATTAAGAATGTTGAATTTAAACGCAATCCTCTCTTTGCTCACCAGTACAGACTGTTTCAGGATATTTGTTACTACACTGAAAACATTTTCATCTCTCTTGGAAATGGCATTTGTATTTCCTATTCCTGTGCACCAATGACTGTTTTAAAGAGCAATATCTTGTTAGGCACTCAGGATAAAAGCTAATCCTCGCATCCTGGGGAGCTGTGACTCCTTCGTGTCAGAAACTCTCAGCCAGAAACACACACGTGCTTCACTTGACTTCCAGGAGTAATCGCTCGGTCTTCAGCTACTTGGGCGAAGTTAGGCATGCAGGTTAGCCTGTCCAGGCCTGGAGTCTCAAAATTAATTGCTTCCAGCCTCTGGGTTTCTCAGGGTAGTGGTACTAATAAAGGTGAGGTGGTAAGGGCGAAGCCTTCTTAGACATGAAGCGGAGGGAAGAAGAAACATTTTGACATGAGGGTCAGTGAAAATGACTGTGTTATCTTCTCCTCGAGATTCACATTCATTATTTATCACAACTCCAAATCAAGCCAGGCTCATCATTTTTATTTTTCCTTTTAACACAGCCCTTCCCTCCCGGCCTGGTGTTAGGGGCTGCTGTCCTGCAAACTGCCTGAGCTGTAACCCCGAGTTGTTCACACAAACAGAATCACAGTATTACAACGTTGGAAAAGACCTTTGAGATCATCAAGTCCAACCGTTCCTGTCCTATGCTAAACCATATCCCTAAGTACCTCATCTACCCTTTCTTTAAATACATCCAGGGTTGGTGACTCAACCCCCTCACTGGGCAGCCTGTTCCAGGCCCTGACAACTCTTTCACTGAAAATTTTTTTCCTAACATCTAATCTCAACCTGCCCTGGTGCAGTTTTTTGCCATTTCCCCTTGTTCTATCTCCTGTCACCTGGCTGAAGAGATCATCGCCCACCTCTCTTCAACCTCCTGCCAGGTGATTTTAGGCAGTGATAAGGTCTCCCCTCAGCCTCCCCTTCTCAAGGCCAAACATCCCCAGCTCCCTCAGTTGCTCCTCATAAGGTTTGCCCTCCAGCCCCTTCACCAGCCTGGTTGCCCTTCTTTGGTCTCATTCAAGGATCTCAATGTCTTTCTTGTAGTGAGGGGCCCAGAACTGGAAACAGTACTTGAGGTGCAGCCTCACCAATGCCGAGTCCAGGGGCACAATCACCTCCCTGGACGTGCTGGCCACACTGTTTCTGATACAGGCCAGGATGCCACTGGCCTTCTTAGCCACCTGGGCACACTGCTGGCTCATGTTCTGTCGGCAGTGTGCCCCCTTTTGCTTTGTTTTCTGGCTGGCACCAAGCTGCAATATGTTTCCACAAAATGGGGGTGTTCCTCTCTGTGAATAAAAAAGAAAAGAAAAATCACACATTGTATGATGGCGAATCCTAAACACCCGGCGTGCTTTCTGCCAGCTCACAGTAATATTTTGATAGATACCGATAAAAATGTTTTACAAACCAGTGCCTTTCACTGCAGAGTATTCCGATGGTGATTTCACGCCACACGAGAGGACAGTGAGAAGGTCGGCTGTGGAACGTGAGATCGATTCGAGCGCAGGCAGTGAATGCCACAGACTTCTCTCAGGTTCCTGAGCTCTAAGTGGTCTTCCAAGCACAGGCGGTGGGCAGGCGGATGTGAGGGAGGAACTTGGTGTGTGTCCCAGGTGCACATGTCCCGTCACACAGGCTGCACACTGCCTGCAGCGTTCCACATGCCGGTGCTGCCCGTGTGATGCAGGGGGTGGCAGCGGCAGCCTGGGAGTTTGCTGCTTACATGGTGTGAAAAGACATGTCTCCTCTTAGACATGAACCAGCCTGTCCACCCCTGTAACACTCTGCTCTTCAGGAACTGGATCTGTTGTGCTTTGCTTTTTTAACTTTTTATTTCCAGAATCGTAGGGGTTGGAAGGGACCTCCAGAGATCATCGAGTCCAACCCCCCTGCCAAAGCAGATTCCCTAGGACAGGTCACACAGGTAGGCATCCAGATGGGTCTTGAATATCTCCAGAGAAGGAGACCACACACTCTCCCTGGGCAGCCTGTCCCAGTGCTCTGTCACCCTCACTGTGAAGAAGTTCTTTTGCATATTGGTGCAGAACTTCCAGTGCTCCAACTTGAAGCCATTGCCCCTTGTCCTGTCTCCACAGACAACTAAAAAGAGGCTGGCCATTTCCCCCTGTGTCCCACACTTGAGATATTTATAAACATTAATCAGACCCCCTCACAGTCTTCTTTTCTCAAGGCTGAACAGCCCCAGCCTTTCCTCATAGGGAAGATGCTCCAGGCCTTTAATCATCTTCGTAGCGCTTCACTGTACTCTTTCCAGGAGATCCCTGTCTTTTTTATACTAGGCCCATTCTTTGTGAGTGGCCTCAGTGCCCCCAAAATGCCAGGCATGGTGTGGTTGTAGGATGGCAGAGTACATCTGCCTGCAAGCTAGTGTAACGCACGTGGATCACTGAAAGGGACATCTGGCTTTGTCTGTTACCGATTCCAGTGACCTTTCTTTTTAAGAAACAAGGCACTTCTGCTAATGGCACGCCAGGATTTTTAGCAAAAGCCCACAGTGCTTGTGTCTGGGTGCCTTGGAAGGATGCTGTCCCATGGTGTTAATCCCAGAGTAAAGTGTGTTGCCCACCCCCTTCATCTGCAGAACCCCTTGGTGGGTGGGAATTGCTCTCGTGGAGCTGCTCTGTGAGCAGGTCAGCAGGGATCCCTCAGGTAAGTGACGTGTTTGCAGCCGATTATACGTATCTCATAATTGCATCCGATGCACGGAGTATTTTCCCTAAGATTGTTCTTTGAACCCACCATGCACATGACCCTGCCATATGAGGTAGAAACAGGCTTGCTCTTACTCCGAACAGCGGGACATGAAATGCTTTTGTGATCTCCTTTCCATAATGGACAAATGCTCCGCGTAGAGTTTCAGCAGCTTGTGATTCCTTCAAAGTTGTCTACTGGGGGTAAGGGGGAAAGACCTGCTGGAGATACTGAATTATAAAATAATTTAAAACCAAAGAATTAATTATAATGAATGTTTAAAAAAAATAGAGATGTCTGGATGCTTTCAAGCTTTTTCTGTTGCATTCCAGAGAACCCAGAGGGAATAATTGGGTAGCGAATCATATTCACTAAATGATAACCAAATGTTGGGTCAGTACATTCAAGGCAAGCCAGCCGTAGTCTGAACCAAAGTGTGGTCTGATCCAAACTGCCTGAATAATCAAGGCTACCTCAGTTGTACTATTGCTTTCAATTAAAAAAAAAAATGCTGGGAAATTCTCTTCCATGCAAATTTTTTTTTTTTTTAAGTTTTAATAAGAATAACAGTGGGTTTCAAAGTTATGCAAGTATCAAAGTTTCTAATTAAATACTTCATATCTAAGTCAAAGATGAAAAATCCAATAACTATAATGGTATATAAAGCTGCTGAAAGGTGTTTTAAATATATGCATCTATAAAGCTTCAGAGCTGGATTTCTAGCACAGCCTTCTTCTGTACTCTAATAAATCCTTCTCTTTCTTATATGTGTTATCCCATCTTATGTCTATCACAGAGCACTGGGCTGAGAAGCAAGCGCCGGGATCCTCCCTATAGACACAGGCAATAAAAGCACTAATAACCACCTTTTTTTTATATATATATATTTTTAAAGCTACAAATTCACAGGAATGTGGAGCTGGAGGTTTGGTGACTGACGAGTAAGTGGGCAGAAAGAATGTGTGTATGCCTCCAAAGATTATATATTTTAAATCACTTTCCTGGCTTTATTAGCAGTTTAAAATTTTAACTAGTCACAGATTTGCTATTGAAAACAATTTTTGACAGGAAAAAATGTATTTTGAATGGAAATGAAAAAGTGTCAGCTTTTATCAAAACCATTTTTATTTTTTTCCCTCCCAGTTTTCAGCATTGGCTTGGAAAATTTTGCCATCCCTCTGCTTCAGAACATCGTTACGATGAAGGCTATATAAAAATTGAAAGTATATACAAAAAGGCGGGTTTTCTTTTCCTTTGGTATTTTTCATCCACAGCAATATATAGTATATCTCGATTCCTTTGAAGTCAATGGGAGCCTTTTCATCGATTTTAATGGCAGCTGGATCAGACCTTTAGAGAAAAGCAACGTACAAAGGCACCGTGCTAACTTCAGACTAGAAACAAATCCTTTTAGGCAAGTAGCACCTAATGGCAGCCTGGGCTTTGCTGGGGGAGGGTGTTGCCCAGTGTGGCACTATTTGCTTTCCAGTTCAGTGCTGGGCTACATGCAGCCAACCTTTTGCTGCCTAGCCCCTACGTATTTGGGATAGAAGATAGAAAAGGCTGGTTTTTTAGAGCAACTTGAGAGTGAGTCTTGAAATAAAGTAGATGCAGGAGACTAGTAGGGTTACGGTGAGGGCGGCTGGATGGGGAGAGGCTGCCTATAATTGAGAAAGCTTTACCACATTTGATTCTGGGAAGGGTGTTCTTTCAATGTGGTCTGTTTTGATAAGCGGTATGAGAATTTTTAAAGTCAATAACTTGGTTTATAAACTTCAGCTCAGCTGGACTTAATCCTGCAGCTAGAAAATCCACAGACCAAGTAGTCCAGCTGTGTCCTCATTTGTTAAGATCTTAAACCCAAGAAGACGTCTGGGATGCTGAATTTTTTTCCTTCTTTTTTTTTTCCCTTTTCCTCACACATTTATAAAAAGCCTAATAAAGGCAGATAGGAATAAGATGTGCAGCAAACCCGGCTCTTTCAGCAATGAAAAGAGGGAAAGGCAAGAGATGCATTTAAATCATCTTTAGGCTGGCCCAAATTTGGGTCTCGTGTCTGTAAACCTTATCTCTGCCTCGGGGAAAATACTTACAGCAATCAGGCAGATTCAAGGAAGCACATAAGCACATGCCTAAGGCTTCTTGTCTTAGGTATATTTTCCTAAACAGTGGTACTTTACTGATTTGAAGCCTGTGCCACCGGATCATATGATTGTATTTTGTAGACTGAGAGCCTCACCCTGTTACTCCGGAGGAAAAAATCTTTGGGGATAAATCCCAGGGCTTGTCTGGTTCTCAGTCAACCCAAACCATGCAGATCTGAGTGTGCACACAGCCGGTAACTAACAGGGCTGGGCTTGTGATGAAGTAATCTTTCTCCTTGCAGGAGTGGGGAAAACGATCAGTAATTTAAAATATTTTATTTCGCTGTCTGTGCTGTTAATGAATATTATAGATTATTCTGTGCATTTTATTAATAAATACAATACACACTAAAGAGCGAGCCTCAACATGGGACTGTTTAAGAAAGTCATAGACAGCACAGCTGCAACTTTCTTTAAAAAGCTGTCCATTATTTGTAACACCTTTTACAACTATTTATTACTTTATATTTAGCAATTGCTGGTATTTCCTTCTCTCCTTCTGTTTCCAGCTGAGCTTGATTTTAATATGGCTTTTTTTTTGTTTACTTCAGAACAGATGGTGAGATGTACAAGGAGAGCTTATATATAGAGCCCGCTCTTGTTCCCTGTGAAATTCATACGAATTTTGGCCACTGACTACAATGAGTGCAGAAGTGGGCCTGGCGTAAGAGATTGCCGTGTTGGGTTGCTTTGCTTGTAAGAGGGAGACTGGATGCAGATATTCATGATTACAGAGAACATAAATAAAACTGGAGCAGCTATTTTTTTGGGTTTTTTTTTTCTACCCATTCTCTTTCCCCAAGAGGAACAGAAAAATAAGTGTGCTTCATTGAAGTCAGTTGCATATAAATTTTAAGTTGATAGGAGGAAATAATTCCTCGCGCTGCACTGGATACAGGCTGTGAAGATCACCGCTGCTGTAGGTCATAGACCCAAAGTGGTTTTCAAGAGTATTGAGTAATTTTGGGGCTCATGGTCACAAGTAGTCAGCTCTCAGGCTGACTATTTCCCTGTGGCAGAAGTACAGCAGTTGTTCACTTTCAGGAGGGACATCACACACTGCTCCTCTGTGAATCTAAGATGATCCTGGCTCCCAGACAGGTCACAAATTCCTTTTCTCTCCATGGGGTAACAGCTTCATGCCTCGAAGTTGCTGGTGCAGGTCAGAGCAGTACTACATAGGACCAGCATGATTTACACGGAAAAAAAAGCAGGAAAACACCATCAACCAGGCGGTTGGGGAAGCACTGTGGTGATGACTTGGGCAGTCTGTCTATGATTGATTTAGGATTTTGGTCTGAATCTGTCAAGGTGACCCCAGTAACTTCTCCAGCAGACAAGCGATTAGCTATTTGTTGACTAAACGTATCTTCACCAGACTAGGGATAGTAATTACTAGGCATTAATGATTGTTGGCTGGTAGTTTGTTGAGCTGAAACTCTCCAAAGGCAGGACAAAACTAGTTCTTGCTGAGTCTTGGAGTATGCTGCTGGAGTGAGACAACAAGAGCTGTGCAGAGCTTTGGTGGAAAGGTGTTTTGGCCAACTTGGCGAATGATTTCTTTTGGCCAACCTGACCAAAGGTTGGCTTGAAGAGCTTAAATAGGTGGTCAGTGCTCATCTGCTCCAGCTCATGTAAAACTCTGTGAGTTAGGACCTGAGGGATGAGGCAGGCAGAGCTGCCCAGACATAGTTGATAGCGGATGATGGAACAAGCTCAAGATAACAGCTTCTTCAGCAGGGACCATTGTGGTAGAAAAGAACATTTGGGCCTTGTTGAAGAATTCTGTGTAAATCCCTATCATCATTACAATGTGACCCATGGCCTTCAAACACCAGGCCTTGACCCCACAATATTGGCATGGTTGGCATTTGTTAGAAATTGTGCTTCTCATTGTCTACACATGGAGAACCACTGGTGTCAAAGTAATTCGGGGTGGGGATTGGAGTCAAGAGTTTTATGAACTTCTGGTGCAGGGAGAAAGGCAGATGGGCAGAGTGAGTCACTGTCCATTTTACGAATCCCAGCAAAAAGGCCAGTGGTTTTATAAAAAAAAGAGAGATGGAGATTATAGCGCGCTGTCGGTCAGATTATAGATATTTTATTCAAGTAGGTCAAATCTTGCGATTTATCTACTTAATCGGCATCTCTGAAAAAATCAAGCATCGCTTTAAAAGTTGCCCTATTTGCGCTGATGTACGAGTTGTGGGAGATCACTGGCTTTTATTTCACCACCTCACAGAAATTATAATCACCACTAAGCCCCAGTGCCCTAACAAGTCCTAGTATCTCGTTACCCTGTTCTCGGTACTGATGCTCAGGTAGCTCCCCTGGGAGGCCCCACTGAAATCCGTGTTTACACAGGGCTCCACACACAGGGAGCTCATTGTAGGGCTGGAGTCTGAAGCCTCATTATATTAAAAAAAATCCAAGGTGTTACGCTATCAAATATCACCAGAATGACACTCAAGCTATATTTCCAAGGATAAATGAGCACATTTGCTTTAATATTGCAGTGTTCACATTTAGATTCTCTTTCTGCAGTTTATTCACTTATTTTCTAATTCAGAAAATGCACTAATTTGCAGGTTTGCTTGTTACTGGTATGAATTAGGGTGCTTTTACTGTATAGTAAAATTAAAAACCACAGACTAGCAATAATATCTGTACTGCAAAACACCCTCCTTAATTAAGCAATAGGACATGAAAGGCTGTATATTTCTGAGTGATTATAGCACACCTCATGTTGTTTTATAAGGCATGAAATCTAATGCAGAGTGACCACCCGAGAATTGTAGTAATTGCCCTAAAAACACTGCCTGGAGTGCCTGGTTGCTATTGTGAAATGCAATCAAGATGTAAAAATAAGGATTAGAGAGAGACCTGCGCATGAAAAAAACCCCAAACCCCTCTCAAATATGGCTGTTGCCCTCCTTGATAGCTTCTCACTCCAGCCGTGTCCTGTGTAAAGTTTTTAAGGATGTAACAAAACGGTGGAAGTGCAGTTAAAGATTTGTGAACTCTTTGTAAACAGCATAGTCTCAATATAAAAGTGTTTAAGGGAATTAAACCCCCTTATAGACAGAAACTCACATGCTCACCTGAATTATTCAGGTTTATGTTTAGCTTTTTACAGACCCTATTTGTTTTCAAGTTTTAACCAGGATTTGGGGTTTTTTTTTTGGTGTTTAGTTAATCACTTCTACATAAACAATAATTAAATGGCCATCACCTTGGAAACTGGATGCGACGTTAATCTTGAACTCAAATATAGGGTCTGCTGCAGCCAACAAAACAATTAACCCAATTTGTTCGGACCATTAATACAAAAGATAAAACATTTAAAAAATCAAACCTTAGTAGAAGCAGACATAAGGCACATTTTGCGAGCAGTTGTGTTCTCTGCTAACCCAGGCAGCTCTCTGCTCCAGTTTTGGTTGCTGATGTGCATAAAGTAACCAGTAAAAACCTGTTCTGCCGGGTTGTTCAGTTTAGATAAGGATATATGGAGTCCTGCCTGGTTGTGGTAGGTGCCACAGGGTGTTTTAACCAGACTAGGAGTTAGGAAAAATACAGATTACAGCCTACTACAGATTGAATAACAACTTTTGATGTGTCCTAGTAGCATCCTGCAGTGATGCAGCCAAGGGTGAATACAGGTAAATGTAGTTTACCCTCTTCTAACTTGGGCAATACTGAGTTTATACCAAACGGGTAAGGATATCTATTTTTTATTTACTACTACACAGCTGAAACGATGCTGTTTGTGTTCTTCCCAAGCACTCTGTAAAGCACTCTGTTTAAATGGATGTTTTAGACTACCCTTGAAGAGAGAAGAGGAAAAAAGAGAGGGTGACAGGCAGCCATAAATACCTTTGCTGGAAACTTTGAACCCAACCTTTTTCTTTCCTTCCCCACTCCCCCCCTCCTCCATTTTCGTTTTGAATTTTCTTTAATTGAAACCTCAGTGGCAATTCTAGCCTTCATTGAACATTGAAATGCCAATAGAGCTTCTCTATAATGGAGGGCTGTGTAGCAAGACTATACAATAATATCCCGGTGCAATATAACAGTAGGTAGCTGGGGAATGTAATCGATTTCCAAAAGAACTCGAATGACCCTCCTTGCAGACACGCAGCGCTCCGAAACTCCACTGACTCCAGCTCCGATCAGTTCTGGTTCACTTCCTTCTTTAAGAGGAGGATGTTTAATCTTATCAAGAGCCAGTATGAAGCCCTTTTTTCTTTCTCTTTTTGCTTTAAATACCG
Source organism: Gallinula chloropus (assembly GCF_964237585.1). NCBI lineage: Eukaryota > Metazoa > Chordata > Aves > Gruiformes > Rallidae > Gallinula > Gallinula chloropus. Next base: position 114,697,659 of record NC_140087.1, on the reverse strand, counting down.
TGTGTGCCATTCCGTTGTCACCCTTATTTACCTGCCACGCTTCACCCAAATGCCTTTATTAGGGTATAATTACGCAAAGGTGTAAAAGTCAATACTGGAATTATGTTTTTCTGGGACCATGATTGCGGTCTCATGCCAGATGCCACCAGCCAAAAGGGGGGAGGCTGGAACAAGTACTGAAAAGGAGAATAATTCCATTTCAAAGAATCCAAGGTTTCTACCAGAGACATCCTGCATTTCTGTACGAGGGGGTTGCCGGGAAAGCTGTGCTTCGGCTGGGAAAGATCCTTAACTGTGCATTAACTTGTAACCTTACTAGGTATATCCAATAGCCTCAAAATGTTTACACTTGTTTTTTAATGCGTCTTTCCATTTTTTAAGGGCTTTCCTTCTGAGCTGCCCTTGCTGTGGGAGGCACACACGAATATTTACAGTTCTGAAATGAAATTATTCGACGTATGCATCCATATGCGCTCTCAGGATCTAAATAAAGCTAAGGGACTACGCTTTTGTTGTTTTTTGATTTCTTGACCTCTCTGCATCTTCTAAAGGTTTTCTGAGGGGATAGCATGAAACTGGGCTTGATGTTTGGAAAAGCATGACAGATCTTAAGATGTATTTTGAAATGTTTCTTACTTGAATTGTAGGAAGCAGTGCAAAATATTGTAGCACCGCCAACTTTCCTGCCTTGTAAATACTCATTGCTTTACAGCAGATGTAGCACTGGCTCTCTTTAAACGAGAAACTTCTTCATGAAACAGTGTTCCTGATTTAGCAAAGTTTTTAGTCTCACCTTTCTGTTTCATAGACATGATCTCCAGGTTTCAAAAATTCCCCTTTACAGGCAGAAGCGTTATCAGTTCCCTGTTATAAACAATTAAATGTATTTGCATTTCAAATGAGATTGTCAGACACACCAAACGCTCCTCTCCAGGTCCTTCTTTTGCTGAATAGTGTTTATTACTTCCCTCTTCTTTTCATTAATGTTTATAATTAATGTTTATAAATATGTAAAGGGTGAGAGTCAGAACGGAGCCAGGCTCTTCTCAGGGATGGCCAGCGATAGGACAAGGGGCAATGGGTGCAGCTGGAGCAGAGGAAGATCCATGTGAATGTAAGGAGGAACTTTTTCACTGTGAGGGTGATGGAGCACTGGCACAGGCTGCCCCGAGAGGTTGTGGAGTCTCCTTCTCTGGAGACATTCAAACCCGCCTGGCTGCGCTCCTATGTGATGTAGTCTGGATGATCCTGCTCTGGCAGGGGGGTTGGACTAGATGATCTTTCGAGGTCCCTTCCAGCCCCTGACGCCCTGTGATGCTGTGGTTCCCCTGGTTTGGTGCTGCGGGTCTCTGAGCGCTGCGGGCTCGGGCCCTGGTGCGCTCCGTCGCGTTTAAGCTCTGCTTTTGTGTATAAAAACCCAGCTCAGGCCAGACGCGTCAAAGCTCAGGAGCGCGGGCACGAAGGCGTCACGAGGCGCGCGGCCGGCCTTAGGCAGCCGCCCTGCCGGTCCTGCCAGGGCCGCGGGGTACGCTGCCCCGCGCCCCCCCCCACCCCGCCCCTCTCCCCCCCGCCCGCGCGGCGTGGCCGGCGGTACCGGCAGCGCCTATGCGGGATTCGGCCGCCAGGGGGCGAGCGCGCGCGCCCGCCGCGCATCCCGCCCGGCTGTCCGCAGCCGCGGGGAGATGCCGGGCTCGGGTTATCCCTTCCCACGGGATGCGGGACGGTTCCTGAAACCGGGAGAGACACGGGACAGCCCCGATCCTCCTTTCTTCTTCACCCTGCTCCCCGCCAGGCGGTAACGAGCCCGCGCGCTGTTTTCCTCGTGGTAAATAAAGATGCTCGGGGGTGTAAGGACCTCTGCGAGCCTCATCACCTCCCGCCTGCCTGGCGCCAGCCTCCTTCACCTGCCTTCTCCAGAACAACCACGGGCAATTATATTAATCTCCTCCTTTCTCCCCTGAAAAATCCCATGTCCATTTAAAACAAAGTCAGGGAAACCACAGAGCGTTAGGAGTTCGAAGGGACCTCGAAAGATCACCTAGTCCAACCCCCTTGTCAGAGCAGGATCACCCAGACTAAATCCCACAGGAACACATCCAGGTGGGTTTGGATGTCTCCAGAGAAGGAGACTCCACAGCCTCTCTGGGCAGCCTGTCCCAGTGCTCTGTCCCCCTCACGGTGAAAAAGCTCCTCCTTATATTTACATGGAACATCCTACATTATGCTGCACACACAGTTCACCCTAACAACAAGGAGAAGATGAATGATACCCCAGAGATATTTATCATGTCACCGATAGTACCACTGGTGAGCCAGGTGCACTCAAAAACTACCTCGACCAAACCAGAATTAAAACGTGCAGTTTTCTCTGCGTTTAGGGAAACAGGGGAACACAGGGGAGCTGCTGGGGAGTGTTTTAAGAATCCGGTTGCAAACAACTGTTAGAACTGTAGGTACACATTTAGTAGCTTCAATTCAGTCTTGGAATCTCCCAGGAGCAGTTAGTAAGGTACTATGCATTTATGTTCAGAATTGAACCTGAATACCTAGGTTTTGCTGCTTCTTGATAGAAAGGTCCCAGTCCTGCACCCACCCCATTGTGGCTGGACATCTGGGGTTACACAGGCCTTGATGGATGTCGCTATGTAGCTCTTTGCCAATGATCGTTGTGTTCTAAAACCAGGGCTCCAGTCCCAAATGTCGGCATTGTCCGAATCTTCCTTTCTTTCTGCAGGTGGCCAGCGCTCTGTTTTCTGGTTTTCTGTCTTCTCCATCCAGAGATGGTCTGGTGGGTATAAAGCCTGTGAAGCATTTTGGAAATGAATACCGTTATGCAAATTGATGCTAGAAACAGAGCACAGACCTACGTGCTGCAGATTCAGACTGAGCTCTCACTGAGATCAACTATAACGCTTATCTAAATAACAGAATGGTTTGCAGAATTGGACAGGTATGCTGCGTTTATTTATACAAGCTTTTGGAGACCAAAGGGTGAATTTTGGCATGGAAAACTGTCAGCACAATGGCAGCTGAACCCCATTGTGTCTGTTGTAAAGTCCTGTTGTGGTTAAATTATTTCTTTTTAGCATGCTTAAGTCCCTTCTTGACCTGCTGGAGCCCCTGTTTTAGCTGACCACTACGATGTCAAGAATTACATCTCCAGGGAAGTGAAGTCTTAGCCTTGTTGGCTGGAAAGGACATAAAAAACCCGTTTGATATTATTAAACTAAGCATCCTTAGTCATTGTGTGGCAACAAAGCAGCTGGAGGAATTAAGTTGTGAAACAAGGTTAATAAAAAAATGTTTGAGGTAGGGCATACAAAAGGGCAGAGGTTATGCTAGTTAGAGATGCCTATAATCGTGTCAGTGTGCTGGGAGGAAAGGATGGGCTTTTCACATTTCTTCAGCTGAAATAACCTAAAAATCAGGGCGTCAGTCAGTCTTACTGTGACGCAGCCTGGCTTAGGTAGGCTGGAAAAGATATTTGTATCCTAAAGGTGCTGCCTGGTAACTTCTTGTGAAACCATGTTTGCTTAAAGGTGGGAAAGGAACAGAGTTGTTTGGGGAAATGCTACAGATTGGTGGAACCCTCCTCCCCTCTTCCCCCCCCCCCCCCCCCCCCCCCCCGAAATACTGTGATTGTGGCCCCATTCAATTAAATCTTACCCCTTGTCTGAGTCATAATCTTTATTAATGGTCCAGATGCTAATTTCCTCTGAATAGAAAGAGTTGTCATGGAAAACAGCGAGTGTTCAAATTACATGATCTCTAAGAATCAAGACCAGAATTAAGAATCAGATTCAGCACTGGCCAGAGGATGTCCAAAGCATGGATAGGCATTGGGCTAGGATTTTCCAAAGCAACCAGTGGTTGCTTACCCACCTCTAAACAGTTTTGCAAAGGGCAGTTCCTGAGTATTGCCTGGAAAAAGTTGCTCAGCAAAAATATTCAAGTTGCTTTTAGGACACCGTAGCTGTGTGTAAGAAACCTCGTGTGAGAGTAGAGTAGGTCTGTTTTTAGGAGACTTGTTGGTTATATTGCCATTTACAGTAGTTGATACAGCTGATTACCATGGTTACCACACAGAAGCATTATGCACCTTGTTTGTAATTTTGGTTGCATGGTTAGAGAAAGAGAGAGGGAGGGATAAAAGCGTATTTGAGAAGTATAGCCTGTACTTAACTCACAGGGGTCGTGTAAGGTTGAATTAGCTAATATTTTCTGCTTTGCTTTGGAGATGTAAAAACTACTTATGTTTTATTACTGTTATTTTTTTTTTTATTTGGACAAATCTTGCTAGGTTTAATATTTCTTAAATAGCTTAACCTTTTAGACCTGCAAGAAGAATTTTATATTATGGGAAAACCTTTGCTCCTGAGGAGAAGAGAAGATAGATGATCCAGTAATTAAGGTACTGAGCTGCACCTTAAAGGATCTCAGTTGAATTACTGGCTATGAGAAATCCTTTGCAGGAGTGTGTCATTTCACCTAACTAGGACTCAGTTTACCCTCCATGGAGGGCAATACTTTCCTTTCTCATCTGGTCTGCTTAGATCGTAAATTCAGAGACCAGAGACCACCCTCAACTACCTGTTTCCACCTAGTGTGGCTGTAATAAGAAGCTGGTACTAACTGTGTGTTTTCTTGTATTTCCTTGAATAACCATATCAACCACGAACAATTTAAGGACAGAGTAACTGTTTTGCTTGAGTTGCTTAGGTGTCTTCAGTGGACAGTCAAAAAGGTGAAGGAGATATTGTAAATCAGCTACTTTTTCTGACTTCAGCTTTACAAACATCCGTAGTCAATGGACTGCAGTTTTATTACAGAGTCATGGGAGCTGTTTTGCTCTGGTATCTTTAAATTAACCAAGGTGTTAACTAGGGTAGTAAAGATAATGGCTCTTTTAGGCTTACTGAAGCTCCAGGCAGACCGGGAAGCCATATCCTCAGCTTGCAAATGCTTGTGTAGTGATACTGTCATCATTTTACATCAGCTGGACAATGGGCTCGGTATTCTGGTATTAAAGGGGAGATTCCCACTTTAAAACCTTAAGTAAAGTGGAGAAAGGATGTCTCAGTTACTCTGATTCATCTTGATGTTGAGAATCGGGAGATTAATGAAAGCTTTAGTAGATGTGAATGGGAAGGTACGCAGAGAAATAAGGTTTTTCTCAATCCCTTTTGTGACAGGGTTGTGTTAGGGGGCCATGTCCCATTGTCCTGTTTTGGAGCTGCTGGGTAGGGTAGATATGAAACATCAGGAACATAGTTTGTTCAGATTCCAGAGGAATTTCTTCTGCTGAGCTCTGAAAAAAGTGAAATATAGGCAGAATATGAACTAATACATGAACAAACAGATCAGAGTGCAAAATTAAGGCACACAGAATAAACTGGAAAGCATGTGAACTCCCTCTGCCATGCAGAATGGCTAAAAATATTGCAAAAACCCAAGCTGAATGCTGGAGGCCTTTTCTTCAGTTTCCTCTTCAGCAGATCTCTAGTAAAAACAATTTCTCTGCCACCAGAGAGCTCCTGCAATAATGTACTGTAAAAGCTGATGGGATGGACTAGTTGAATATATTATTTCTCAGAACATTTTAAAACCATGTTTTTATTTGCTTTTGTTAAAGTAATGTTAAAGTAGTAAGTGCTTTGTGTCTCTCTGGCATGTAACCTTGCCTCCAGACTGGGTCTCCAAAGCAAAGAAGTTGAATATATCCACGTGATCCCTGTGAGAAGCACAAATCATTTCAAAGAAGAAACTATTTTTTCTTGTGTTGGTAGGTATAACGTTATATATGGCTATATAATTATATATATGGTACACTGCATATAAAGGTGAGAATATTTAGGTCTAAGCAAAGAAGAAGTGTTTCAAAGGATCTGTCGTAGCGCTGCTTCACAAGAGAAATGGCATCCCTGTTTTAGTAAGTCAGTAGTCTGGACAACTGGACTCAAAGGGTTTCTCAGAACAGAGATAGTCTGGCCGCCTTTCCCTACAGTGAAATTTATTTTTTTTTTTAATTTCTCTCTACTGCACATGCATTGGAGCCTTAGTTTTAATTACATTATTTAAAGTTAATTGCACTTTTGAAGTTCCATAGATGTGAAGCGGAGGAAACTCTCAAACCCCACGAATGAAGGTATTAGTAAAGTATTCAGCATAAATATGCCCGGACTTTTGCTGAGGAAAAGACCCCCCTCCTCATCATATCTGAGAATCATGGCAGTATGGTGAAGTTCCCACTGACTGGAAAAGAGGAAACAACCCCCGCTTCTAAAAAGTGAAAAAGGAAGACCCAGGGAACTACAGGCTTGTCACTGGGAGTGTTGATTGATGAGAAGCTCAACACGACCCAGCAATGTGTGCTTTCAGCACAGAAATCCATCCGTGTCCTGGGCTGTATCAAAACCAGTGTGACCAAGGGAGGGGATTCTGCTCCTCTGCTCCCATAAGAACCTGCAGTGCTGTGTCCAGCTCTGGGGTCCCCAGTACAAGAAAGTTATTGAATTATTGGAGTGAGTCCACAAAGTCCACAAAGATGATCAGAGGGCTGGAGCACCTCTCCTTTGAAGACAGGCTGACCGAATTGGGCTTGTTCAGCTTGGAGAAGAGAAAGCTCCAGGGAGACCTTACTGAAGCCTTCCAGTACCTAAAGGGGCTACAGAAAAGCTAGAGAGGGACAGGTTACAAGGGTATGGAGTGAGAGGACTAGGGGTAATAGCCTTAAACTAAAAGAGGGGAGATAGAAGAAATTCTTCCCTGTGAGAGTGGTGAGGCCCTGGTACAGGATGCCGAGAGAAGCTGTGGTTGCCCCAGATCCCTGGCAGGGTTCAGGGCCAGTTTGGAAGGGGCTTTGGGGACCCTGGGCTAGTGGAGGGTGTCCCTGTCCATAGCAGGGGGTCAGAACTAGATGATCTTTGAGGTCCCTGCCAACCTAAACCAGTCTGTGATTCTGTGATTCTAAGATGCCTGATCAAAGAGTTTTCTTGGGCTGGAAGAAATAGTACAGGCTTCTGAGCAGTGGAGTAGGTGATAGAGTGCTTGGCCTCAGTCTCTTTAGTTGTATTTTAAGAAAGAGATGACAAAATATTTCAAAGTAGAGAGAGCTTGCTTTGGGTAATACCATCTCTTGTTTTAACTGGAGACTGACTCTACTCATTAGGCTTTCAAAACTGGTTTTATAATAAGTGTGAGGACCCTTGGGTCAGAAAAGCAGTGAAAAAGCTGTCTGTCCCCGCTCAGTAAAGCTGCAGCAAGATCACCAGTGCTCCTTTCTGGCAGCCCAGCTCACTTTGGCCATCACCCCTTCAGCCAGCTATGCAGTCAGAGCCTCAAACAGTGGGGATGTGGAGGCAATTCCAGCTAGCACTGGGTGCCTACAGTGTATTGCCTGTTCTTTAGTCTGAACCATTTCACACTAAAGGCCTTCTTCTAAACACTGAATTAGGTGGACTCTTTCAAAACTTCATGGGTGATAGCCCTGAAAGTAGAAAGTGTTCATGACTCACTGAGTATTGTCTGTGAGGAATGATTGAAGCCATCTACTCACAATCCCACTAATCCCCTGCCATGTCTCCGAGACGGGGCATCAGAATTTCTCCGACAACTGTATCAAATGCCACGCTCAAGTCCTGCGCGAGGAGTTATTTCTCAAGGTTCCGATAACAGGAAATGTAGGTTATTATGAGAAACGGATATAAATTTAATAACAAGGTCTGATATAAGCAGAAAGGCTTTTTACATTGTCTGTTCTACTAAGATTATGGACAGCACCTATAATGTGATGTTACAGCAAAGCAGAAAAATGTTTTATGCTATTACAGCCTGGTGTTGGGAATGTGGATCTTCCCTTTTCAGTGGTTCAAGTGTAGTGGAAAGAGGTTTGTGTGCAAATAGCAGAAACGTACAAACAAACATAAACTCAGAGGCTGAGAAAATCTTTGACTGTTTTCCCAGAAAAGCTGGTAAAATGTGTCAAAGGGAATGCTCCAAAAAGCTGTCTTTTTAGAGTTAAATCAGGATTATTTTAAAAGTTTATTTATTTAAGCAGAAAGCTCTACAGGTAGGACATAGCCTCTTAATAGAGGGCTGCTCTGCAGCCTTGAGGAAGTTATTCACAGCAAGAGGAACAGATGCTCTTGGAGGGCTTGTACAATTGGGCGTTTTGAGGAAGAACTGCTGTTGAGGTAAAAGGGAATAGCACTCCTTTTGTGAAAAGGCTGATTTACATTTAAGTCAGTACTGTTGCATTGACAATTGCTACAGAACATAGATGTAGTAGTTAGGCTGAGTGTAGAATTAATTAGCAAAGGCTTTCAAGGTTATGAGGTACTGGTCCAGTGTTTCGGGTTTGAATTCAATGGATTCTACAGCAGAATGCAGCTGCGTTAAAGGCAGGAATGAATCAACCTCAAGAACATCACATAAAATTATGACCAGGTTTCAAGCAAAGACATCAGCTGGGAGACAGTTGATAAATGCGTAGAGAGCATTCCCTTGCTGTTGTACAGTGAATTGGTTTTTGTTACTGTCTGAATGAAACAATGGCAGAACATAATGCAGTTTCAAGGCAAGGAACATCCCAAGGTATCCTAAAAGATCTTGAAGCCCACAAAGTGCCACTCAGAGCTGGCAGAGCTGTTTCTTCAACTGGTTATTGTTGATGATGTCATTGTCTCTTTCAACAGGACTCATTTTTTGGAGTGTGCAGTCAATCATGGAGTCTGGTCCATATATTTATCCTCAGTTCCCAGGGTCAGGTCCCCATCGCATTTACTGAACACCAGTCAGATCCTGTTTCAAACACAATGTTTTCTCTGCCCTGTGGAGGGATGCTTGTCACCATGGTGTCCAAGCGCCTGATGTATGTTGACAATTTTACTCTTTCCATGTCCCAGCGAGCGCAGGATGTGGTATTAAGAGTATTTCACATATGAAGGACACAGACGTAGAGAAGTGATTTATGTGAGTCCATACAGAAAGCGTGCAGCAAAGTTGGAAAAAATACCACCATGGCTGTGCTTATATTAGCGAGTAGTGGGGCACTGTAGAAAGGGAGCTGTAACACCCAGGGGAGTAGTGCTGAACACCTGAGATCAATTTGTTTTGTAGGCTTCACTTCCAACTGGGTCTACTCTCATCCAGGGAAATAAACTCCTGTGGGCAGCTGGAGTGTACCTGAGGTGTGCCTGGAGTACCATTTATTTAGCCCCCAAAGACTCAGTCCAGTTCACCTATGCTGAGGCCAGTGGTGGTATGAGCCTACAGCTGATGATCAGGAGACTTGCTTTTAGTGCAGTCCTGACCGTCCTGATAAAGTACTGCTGTAGAAACACCCTCTGTCCCCTGCCATGCTCAATTCCTCTACAGTATTTAAGGTGAGTCCCAGGAGGCACTTCCTACAGTGTCTTTGACATCACATGTAAAACCAGGCAATTACCTGCAGATTATTGATGCTGTCCTTGGCTCACTTTTCTCATTTAAACTCTTCTTCTCCGTGAGCTTGCTGCCTTACATGGCTTCAGCTATCTGCTTTGCATCAATGGCTTACAAATCTACCTGTTCTCTCCTGACCTCGCTGCCTCCGTCAAGTCCAGTAGCTTATTCTGTTTCTCTCTGAAATTTCCCTCAGTGTCTTGCCCTCCATTTAAACTTCACATGGCAAAAACATCATAGCTCAGTGAACTTCTTGAAGTCATTACAGCAAGAGCCCAGACAGCCATTAAACATAACAAAACTTTACATATGTCTTAGGTGAGTGGTTTAAAGAAAAATGTTTCAGCTAATTGAGCTAATTTTTATTAGGTATTTCATTTCAGCACTGTATTAAACAAGTGTATTTCAGTAACTGTACTTCAAGTGTTTTATAAATGATAGAACTAAGTTTTTTCTGATATAATGTTTAGCTCAGCTTTTGGAATAAATTTCTCAGGCATCACAGGAAGGCAAACATCCATTCTCATACTTGTGGATGCCTCTGTCATGTTTGACATTGTTGGCCACAAGCTACATTTGCTTGTTTTAGGGAGGCTGTGAGCCCCAGGGTAATGAGCTTAAATGGTGTGAGACCTGCTTCAAGGCATAGTTGCAGCAGGAAACAGCAGTGCTGCCAGAAGTCTCACTGATAGTATCCTGCACAGGCTCCCCTCTCTCTGTAGAGTTATTCAAGAGATGAGTCAGTAGGATTAAGGTATCTCTGAATCTGGGATAGCCTAATCCTCATCCCTGCAATGATGACCAAGGTTGTGTTGCTATAAAAAGGCTGCTCATACCTTTTCACCAGAGGGCATGGCCCTTTGATGACTCAGACTTGTGTATCTTGATGTTGTCAATGGCAAGAGACCTGTCTGGGTCAATGGGAGCTGTTCTGTGATTCACAATGAGCCTGAAATGGCGATTAGGAGGGAGGAAATGATCCAGAAGAGGTAGTACCATGTCCTGGGACAGGTGCTATACACAACCCTTGGAGAACCCTGCCAGAGCCTCCCTGAACCACCTCCCCAGCTGCCTTCACTGGGAACCATGCAAAAAACATTATATTTGAGGAGTTGGTGATCTTGAACAGCCCTTGTCTGCTCTATTTGCCATACTATTTAGGGCTTGAGAAGTCCACATGTTATTAATATAAACTGTAAGTTAGAAATATTTAGGAAAGTAAAACTCTATGTGGATCACAGGGTGCAATGTATTGATCTTGACAAGGAGACTGTTGCACATTGTGGAGTTGTTGATCCAGACAGCAGTTAACCTGAGCAGCTTGTGCTGCACTGTGTTACACATCCAGTTAGTCTTCAGACTGTGTTGTCCTGCATAAAAGCCCTGGATGCAGCAACATCTGCCAGCTCATTGTATGAGATGCTCCTGCAGGCTTTTCCCAGTTGGTACCAGTAATTATGCTGCCTGTGCAGCCTTGCCTTTCTCTAAAAGTGCAGCAAGAGTTTGTCATGCAAATCTCCTTTGTGAATAGAGTTGTTTTCTTGTAAGAAAATTATATATTGGCTTGAACGACTGAAAAGGAGATATTTCTTTCCATCTATATTTCTCTTCTTACTCTGACTTATTAAAACAGTTATCAACCTGCCTTACCTGCTTGATCATCGCAGAAGAGCTTTCACCCACATTGTGCTCTGGCAGGGTTGTCAGCTTTGGATGACTTTTGGAATGAAAGATTTCAGGCAATTTCCCCTTGTTTCTGGATAAAATGTCCCTAGATCCCCAAACATGACCAATTAAAATTGAAGTTGAGGTTTCACTTGACCTCATGAGGCAGCATGGGGTGCTGCTTTCCACCAGTGCCCAGGACACTTAACTTGCCCAACCATCCTGGGCAATGCACATTTCTGGTTATTTCTGTTTGTCAGTCCCACAGTTTCCTGGTCCTTACCTCAGCAAGAGAATGTCTGCCGCGATTAGTAAGGAGAAGAGTGGAGAAATCTCTGTTTTTGGCAGAAGTCCCCCTTGATTGATTTCCAGATCACAAAAGATAACCAGCTGCCAAGCCTCGGGAACACTCCAAGTAAGCATCCACATAAGCAGACACCACACGTTTGACAGATGTTCGTCACATTGCTTAATGCTCCACTGGATGCTACAGATGTGAGTGTGGTATAAGAACAGCAGAAAGAAGGGAGTAGAAAAAAATCACCAAATGACAATTTCCCTGAAGAGATTGTTTCTACTCTTCCTTGTCTAGATTCTCATGCAGGTTCTGTTGTATAATTAATAGCGTATCACCTTTATTCCCATACCAGTCTTGCGCCTTACAGGCTGTCATCTGAAAACACAGGCATGGATTCTGTGCTGTGCCAGATTTCAGCTAGCAAACAGATATGGGAGAGTGGTAGAGCCAGTTATATAATTTTAATCTAACTTTTATATATATATAAAACTTTTAAATGTAACTTTTATATATATATAGGCATAGTATAGGTCAGCCCATTGTCCTCTCTAACCTTTGTCTGTTAGAGACACCCAAAGTGCTTCCCCCAAGCTACAGGTAGAAAGGTGGAGGAAGGCAGGAGCAGCACATACCTGCTTTGGTTAGTGGAGTTTCATGGCAAGAAGGCTCAGCTGCAGGAAATGGGTCTTTACTGTGATCCTGTCCTGGCATTTCTCTGAGGCTCCATACCACAGTTTATATTCCTGAAGTCATGAGAAATAACATCTTTCCCCACACCAGCTCCTTGCTTTCTCCTGTTGTACGTGCAGTATTTCAACACGGGCACAAGCTGTGAGCCCCGTCACGCATGACAGAACCTTCAGCTGCCGATTTCCAGCTGCCTCCTGCATCCTTTTCCCTACGAGCTGAAAACAAGGGCTGTAACACCGTAACCTGAGATGTCTGGAAGAAAGGATGGCTGATGTTGCATGCTCAGAAGATTAACATGATTAACAGACCCTGAATTTACATGTTTGGGTGTGTAAATTCAGTTGTGCAGGTATTCCTTAGGACTGAATGTATCCCTAACTGTTTTTACCTCGCACCGTCATTACAAGGCACTGTGAAATCTCACTGTAAAATATTTTGTTCTGCTATCTGTGTTACATAAGGCTCTGGAATAAAATCTCGAACAATTTAGCTTACTTGTGAGTACAGAGCAGTAAACAGATACAAATTCAAAAGGAAAAGGAGAAAAAAATGCCCTCGAGAAAAGTATGAATGAGCTTGAAAAGGGCAAATAAAATAGCAGAGACATTTATATTGGTCTCTCCTACTGCTCTGAACAAAACAATTATGAGATAAGAGAGGCAAGAATGGGAGGAAATTCTTTCATTTTTCACGTTGGAAGTCCGAAGGATCCAATAGCCTGTTTATGAAGAGCAATAAAGAAGATCTATGAACTCGGTAAAGATGTTGTTACAAATATATTGGCCTGTTTGGAACAGCCAGGAGTTTGGGTTTTTGGGGGGCTTTTTTGGTTTTTGAAAGTGATGTTGCTTTTTAAATAGAGCTATCAGCTAAGGTTTTAAGGGTGGGATTTTTTTTGGTTTTTTGTCAAGAGAGCAATAACTGACAAGAATGGTTTGTTATAACTAGCTGAGAGGGCTAATGCTTTTATTTAGGATTTGGAAATGGTATGAAAAAGAGTCAGATAGGAACCTGAATTTAATGAAGCTTAAATAAGCAAATATAACATTGGCCAGCTTTTAAACAAACTTAAAAGCAACTATTCCTTGTTCTTAATTTGAAGCTTTAAAAAACAGAATGCTTTTGCCTGATACAGTGGTGCTAAAATAGTGGCTGATGTTCCAAAGGGAGATTTATCACTTTTTTTGCTTTCCAGTCTGAAATGTGTGTTATTTTGAAATGGTGTAGGGAAGCTCATCTTTCTGCCAGTTAAGGGGTGATGTTCACAGCATTATGGCACTTAAAAAGCAATACAATTAATGTATGTATCTTCTTTCTTTTTCCCCCCTGAATTTTCCCTCTCTTTTATAAAGAAAACAAAATTACATATTCCAATACAAAAGTGTGAATTTGTTACCACTCTAGTAGTGGCTGTATTATCCTGTGGAAAAAAGGCTTAGGAGCAATTGAAAAGTCTCCACAACTCTTCCACTGTCTCCCCTACCAAGAAACTTTTTTTCTCAGCAAAGTCTATCTGTCTGAGTGATGTGTGTGCTGCATTAACTTTTACTGGCATTATATTCCCCTGTCATAATTAGACATCAAAAAATGTTTGGACCAGAAATCTCTCCAAGTCAAGAAATCAAAAATTAAGTAATTCCATAATCATTTAAAATTATTATTGGTGTAATAACCCCCTCTGGGGATTAACTGCAGTAGCAAAGCCTGTGATTAAGGTTGCTCAGCCCTTGTTGTTTAATTCTGTTTTCAGTGGTTTACAACTTTGCCAGACTGTAATAATTTAGATGAAAACTTTCCCAAAATGTGAAAAGCGTCTGTGTTTAGCTGAATATTTTAGGAAGCTTTCAAGAAAGGTGAATCAGCACTTTTCAAAACTGGGTCAGGGAAAATATGTTTTTCTGCCAATATTTAAACAAAAATCCAACAGTTTTTTTTATTAACAAGTTTTTGCCTGTTCTGTTTTTAGCCGTTATTTCAGGCAAGGACTTGAAATTTGGCAGGTAGATTGTCTGTGTGGCGGGGAAGTTCTGTCCTTGCACATAGCTACCTACATTTAGCCAAACTGTTAGTCTCCAAAATACCTTCATGCTGCTAGTTTATATTGGGGATGTTTGGGTTTTTTGTTTGTTTTATCATTGGAGGGTTATTCCAGGTCCTAAAGGTTTCAAATCCAGTGAGTACCCTGAGAAGGTGAGGCAAGATGGGGACCACTACAGTGCAAATTGTTGATACATGAAGCACAGTAGGAGGAAGAAAATGGCCATGGCAGTGATGGTTGGCATCAGGTTGTCAGAGCTGAGTCTGTTATTTTGGACATGGCAGTGAAAAGTGAACAAATCCTGTTAGACTACTGGGGGGAAGATGCGTGAACAACTCCTGGAATTGGTAGTGGAGCACTGGGACTAGTATTTGTACAAGGACAGACTGGAGTTATATTTGTTATACTGATTTGGGTTTGTGCAGCAAGGTTTGGGGTGGGGGCTGTAGGGGTGGCTTCTGTAAGAAGCAGCTAGAAGCTTCCCCAAGGCCCAAGAGAGTAAACACCAGCCGACTTAAGGCTAGACCCACTGCTGATCAAGGCCGAGCCCATCAGCGACAGTCACAGTGCCTCTGGGAATCACATTTAGGAGAAAAAGATGCAAGAAGCTGCTTTTTTTTCCCCAGAGAAGGGAGTGAGAAGATGTAAGAAACTGTGCAGACACCAAGACCAGGGAAGGGGTGGTGGGAGGAGGCACTGTAGATGCTGGAGGAGAGAAAGATGCCCCTTCAGCCCATGGAGATACCCATGGTGGAGCGGGTGTCCCCCCACAGCCCATGGGAGATAATGGGGAGCAGAGACCCCACCTGCAGCCTGTGGAGGACCTTTACCTTGTTGCTTCCAGATAGGTAGAACTGAACTCAAACATCTTTGAAAAAACAAGGACAACAGTGTCATTCCCATCTGTTGTTTTATCTAGTTGGAATTTTAATTGTAAACGATTAACTCAGATATTGGCTGCTTGATGTGTGTGATTTGTGCATCTGACCATCTTTTGCATCAAATCAGAAATAAGAAAATTTCTGTATTATTTATGATTAAAGTACAGTAGCAAATAAAAGTTTAGTTGTGCATAGAAAGGACTACAGTGCCAATAGCGACAGCAGAAGAATTAATGCTTTCTCCAGGCCCTTTTTCTCTTAGAAATGATTGACAAAGTAATTTTCTTCTTGTACTTTAATAAAAGTGTATACATTATACACACCAATAAATCCTCACCGGGCCAATTACACATCATATGACTTATCTTGTCACAGCACCTAATATCCAAACAATAAGTGAAAAGGTATGCTTTATATGCAGATTTGCATATGAGGATGTTTTCCAGTCCCCAAACTCAATTGTCTTATGAACACTACCACATACAGGAAAAAAGAAACAAGCTGGCTAGGATTTGTGACTAATAAATCCTGCCTGGTGGAACAAACATCTGTATGACTTACAAGTGTGTGCTGTATAAGTAACATTTGTTTTACATATTGAAATTATACCGGGAGATGAAATACTGAACAAATGCTGAAGTGCTTTCTTTCACACAAGATACTCTGCACATATGCAAAGACATATTAGCTAAACATATGCAACAAAATAGATTCAATTCCTATTCATACCACTTTGCAATGTAAAGGGACCTTTCTATAAATGAGAATCTTGTTTGTTTTTCATTTCCAAGAGAGGGGATTCAGTGTAAAGAGGAAATTCCAAAATTTGCTTGCATTCTGGTGGTACCTAGTGAGCTTTTGAAAAACTTTGTTTAGATCTCAATGCATGGTTTCTAAGAATGTTTCTGGTCTAAAGGCACAGACATGGTTGTGGATTTTCCTCAATGACGGCTATCAGCCTGGTTTATCTGAAACAAAACCTTTTAATAGTATGGTGGCATTTGTTGTTATTTCTACTGTCCTAAAACACATTGATTTGTAGAATCTAGTGCAACACAGGCCGTGTTCCTCACATTTTCTGGTGTGGGGTGACCCATGCATTGTGGAGAGCAGTTTCTTCAAAGGGGAGACTTCCCTTTGGACATGTGGAGTTGATGGATTAGGTCATGGTTCTGCACATCCAGCAGGCTTGGGCAGTGCAAATGCCTGAAGGCAAAAAATCCGTTCAAAATAATGGACCTGAGATGATTGTGCTGGAGGGATATAGGGAAAAGATTGTGTCCTCTGAAACACGGTCTGTTTCTCATTCTCCTGGGCAGTGAATCATCCTGCTGTCCCCTTCTCTGAGCTCCTGTCAAAGTCATGGTTTAGCTCTTTGTGAGTCTATGAATAGAACTGCCTGACTTAGTTGCACTGTGTTGATCTGGATAGCTTGCCTGAAAATCAGTAAATTGTTGGCCAGGTTTTAGCATACGCAGGATGTCATTATGGAAGTATGCACACACTTGGTATTGGAGAGTGCCTTGACTTAGCTG
Source organism: Gallinula chloropus (assembly GCF_964237585.1). NCBI lineage: Eukaryota > Metazoa > Chordata > Aves > Gruiformes > Rallidae > Gallinula > Gallinula chloropus. Next base: position 114,681,111 of record NC_140087.1, on the reverse strand, counting down.
AGAGAACTGAAATTGTATAGCACATAGAGACCCAATAAACATGTTCCCCTCAGTATATAAATAATCACCCTGAAAGGAAGGCCTCAACAAATGAATCTTCTCATTCTTGCCCCTTTAACTGGTACAGTCTGCTACTGTGTCTTCCAATTGTTTTAGATTGATAAGTCATGATCTTATGGGTCTAAATATGTTATTTGAACTACTGCTTTCAGAGAAACAACAATAGGCTCTAAACATTTCAGTGGAAGAGGGCCTAGAAATAATAAGTTAAAAATTAATTACCCTAGCCTGGGCTCTTAGTTGCCCAAACTTAGTTGTTTGTATTGGCTGAGGCTGTGTGATGTGTATGAGACCTCACTTTTCATTGAACACAGATCAGCATTGCTTGAGTGCCATTTTCACAGAGCTGGCAAAGGGAGATGTGGTCGGGTAATATACCTGCTCCACAGGCTACTGCAAGGTAATATGGGAGCCTGGTTTTCAAAGAAGAAAATAAACAAATGAGGAGTTTCTTCTTGAAGTGTCATTAAAGGGAAGAAGAAATGGAAAGGAAATATGTTACCAAAACCAAGCAAGCATTTTCAAGGGTGTTGGTGTTTCTACATATATTTAGATACCAATTTTTGGAGTTTAAGTTAGAGGATGAGTATCATAAGGATCTTTTGCTGGTCAGTAGAGAGTTAGAATCTTCTTCAAAGGATGAATCAACAGATCAGTTGGTTTGAGGTGCTCTTCAGAAGAGCCAGTCTTTCTCCAGCGTCAATAGTGAGAAGCTGGGATGACCAGCCTTCTAGCTTGGGCACCTCCAGTAAGGTTTCTAATTCATACCAGGTGAATATCATCAAAGACTTCAAGCGTTTAAGGCCAGGCTTAAAGAGGAGCTACAAACTTGTGTTTCCCATTTGTTATCACAGCCACTGGATCACTGAACAGTAATCCCTGTTGCATCACACATACTCTAATTTATGACATGTTAGCTTCCAACATCTAATTGAGAGCAGTGAATAGAGTTAAGTGTGGTACTAACTCTGCAGTGTGTCACATCCTTATTGCATCACTGACTTCAGAAAGCAGTCAGCACTTCACATGCTGTTACGCAGTGGTGAGACCTGGCAAAGATAATGTACTTTTGTTTATCATAGGACCATTACAGAATTTATGATGCCCTTTGCTCTTCATTTTCTTGCTCTTAAGGTTTGATATTTTTAGCCATGTTTCCTAAGGAAGCACATCTTATACCATCATTCTGTCTGCCAGATCCATCCTTATAACTTCTGAACCTGGGGGCCAATTTCAGCTCTATTTGACAGAGGAGTAAAGGTTTCAAAGATATTACATTCCCACAACTTTTGTGAAAATCATCTGCTTGGTGGATGAGAGAATATATCATTGCTCCAGCTGAAGTCACGTCAAGGACTGTTCAACCCTTATTTATTCTGTTTGGCAATGGCCCCCTGGCAAGTCCCTGTGCAGCAGTCAGTCAGTATTTAGTAGTGCTGAGCTAACTGCAGCCAAAGTTCTCCTTCACTCCTTTCCCTCATGGAGAAAGGCTCTGGAAATGGCTTTGAGAAGTCAAGGAGAATTTTGTGACATAGGGGATGGTGGGGAGTTGTAGTAGTGGTAGGACTATGCTGCAGAAGATGGAGAGGAACTCTAAATTCTCTGATGGGAGGGATTTTGGAAACAAGACACAGTGAAATTCTTTATTCACCAAGCAACTTTTCCTCCTCCTGTGTTACGTTTTGTGTAATTAACTAAAGATATATAAATATCCTGGTGGCTTAAAAAGGTGGGTAGGAAGGATGATTCTATGATTCTATGACAACCACTGAAGTAGAATGGGATGCAAACACAGCCCTGTGGAAAAAAAAAAAAAAAAATCTTTAAGAGTTTACTCTTCATTTATAAAATGATCCAATGATCTACTGTTCTATCATCTTTTCTTTACCCATAGATGGAATTAATTAGCAAATGATCCATATGGAAAATATTTCTTATTAGGTTTTGCTTATTCTTTAGCCTCCAGTAATGATCTTCAGTAAGTTTTCTAACAGTGACATGTTAGGATCAGAGGAACAGCAGCACAGTACCTTTTAAATTATTAGTCTGTTCCAATCTCCAGTCTCCGAAAGTCATCATAATGAGATGCATCTAGGGAGGGTGCAACTAATCTCCTAATGAATAACTGTAACAACCAGACCTTTGGGGCCATTTCTCCTTAACCCCAAACAGTCAGTGATATGCTTGTGCCCTGGAGCAAGTGGGCTTATGTCCATAATGAATCTATTTTTCAGTCATTTAGCTATGGACAGTCTTATTAATAATATAAATGCAATAATTCAATGTTGGGGTTGGAAAAAAGGAAAGAAGAAAGTGTAGGAAAGGAACTGTTACTGCTCAGTTAGCACAAGGGTAGAAAAATTGGAGTTTGCAGATGTGACAAAAACACCAGTGCCTAATAAAATTGCTTTTATTAGCTTAATTTGCCACATATAGCGCAAATATTTAACTTGAATGAGGCATGAATTAGTAAAAAAATATGCGCCATACCATTTAAAGTGCTATACTTGAATAAAATAATGTATATCTTTTCATATGCAGTCCTTGAAGTCACACTACATACATCTTTAATTTCTTCAATTAAGAAAAAAAAGAACAAATGGAGCTAGATTTTAATTATTCATAGTTCATTTGAGAAAAATCTTTGTAAATGAGAGGAAGGAGAGTTGTGCTATCTATCACAATGAGAAAAAGAATAGATAGAAAATCCACTCTGTGAACTATTTGACAATACATAAGCTTCTGCCTTCATTAGATACTGCAGCCTGATTTGTAAGGAAAGCAGCATTATAGGAAGAGCTAGTTAGGAAGCCATATCACAGAAACTGCCCCCTGAAAAATCTGAATTGCTGGTAGGCACTTAACCGCAGTGCACATTTGATAAAGCCCTACTGAGGGATATATCTATGGGCACGTCCTTGAGGCTTATTTATAAAAAGACAGGATATAAGGAAGTGCCATACTGGATCAGATGCATGGCCCACAGTGGGAATTGCACCTAAGAGGTTAAAAGCAGAGGTGCTCACTTGTATCTTATGCAAATGTTACAGATGGAGATCCGAGATGTTGGTGTGAGAAGCAGCCAAAGGAGGGAGTCTTACAACAGCAAGACAGCCCTGTTTTGGCTATTGACTGTAGAATAAACAGATAAGATGGTTTCTACACAGAATTTTGGAGGCCACAGTACCAGTTGCTTCATCAACTGCAAAATTAATACTAAAGTTGACCCCCTAAATATGCTAATGAGCAAAAAAGCAGTACATGCTAAGCATGGATGACTGTAGTACTCAAGTGTCCACCCAAGCCTTGTTAAATGTCATGGCTGGAAGAGAACAGCTAAGATTAGGATATAAAGGGTATCGAGGAAGTTACTCCCACAAGGGGGAAAAAAGAAAGTGGCAACCTTGGAGAGGCCACCAATGGATTGTGCTCCTTCTCCTCCACCCAAGACACAGAGTCCTTTGTAAGCAATTGTGGTCTCACCTTCCTAACCTTTCGGTGAGAATACCCAGGGTAGTATTTTGCTAGCATTTTAGTTATAATCATAGCATTTAAATTATTATCATAGTCATATATTAGCACTACTTCACCAAGCACATTTATCAGTGGCAATCACAAACTTTTATATCTGTCACTTTAATAAAATTTCTATTAGTTTCAGCTTTGAAAAACTGTTTCAGTGAAAGTTCTTTGGGGGCTCTGAAGGGAAAACGTTGACTCCACTATTCTCTATTACCAGCCTCTTACCCTTTATGTGACACCCATTCAGGCCATCATTGTCTTTGGCAATTGTCAAAGCCAGCTGAGTCAACGAACATGCAGGAACATTGCAGATGTTTCTGAGGAAGTCCATAATCATGGGAGTTTGTCTTAAACCTTGGAGTATTTATTCCTCCCAGCATACTTTTGAAAGTTGTTAAAAGGAGGGATATTTTTGTTGTCAATAAGAAAGCAAGTTCCTCTTTGGGTTTTACTAGACTATTGATCTCAGGACTGCTTTGCTGCAGTGAGTCCCACAGTCTTATCATGTAGTGGATGAAAAATGATTACTTTCTATCAGCTTTGAATTGATTATCTTTCATTTTCATTGAATGTCTCCTTGGCAAAGGAGACCAGAGCCAGCAATCTCCCTTTTTGAGCAATTCATTATTTTATACACTTTTATGTAGGCTTTCTAGGTCTTCTAATTTGCAAAGTCAACAATCCCAGTCTTTTCATTCTGATTTTACGTAAGTGACCTCTGCTCTTAATGATTTTCAAGCTGTCTCTGAACATGCAATTTTTAATAACTTTTGAAATGACAGGGTCTGATTTGGATACAATATTATAACGGCACATCATTATTTCATATACTGGCATTATGATTTTTCTTGTTATTAAATTGCTTTTGCTTGTTTAATTGCAATTGCAGTCTGTTACAAGTCACAATTGTAACCAATCACTTTCCTAACATAGTTTAAAGTACTGTGTGTTGTATGTGTAACTCAATTTCTTTTGGTTTGATGCATATTACTTTCCATTTTTCAGCGGTGAACTTTATTTGCTATTGTGTTCATTAAGCTAAGAACTGTATAGGTTAAGTTTCTTTGAGAATCCTTGAGATGGTTCCTGGTCCTCAGTTATGTAAATAATATATTGTCATCTGCAAATTGAGATGCTTCACTGTTCATCTTCCTGTTCCAGGTGTTAATAGGTATGTTAAATAATGCCAGTGTCAATGTAAAATCTTAGAGGCATCTGCTGTTAAATTTTTAACTCGGCCATTAATTCTTACTTTATTTTCCGTCTCTTAGCCATTTCTTAATTCACACTGATACTTTGCCTCTACATGACTTCCTAAGCTCAGTAGAAACACAGTATTGGCACTGTCAAAAACTCTGTGTAATCAAAAGAATCTTTTATCCTTTACCTGCTAATTTATCTATACGTTCAAAGAATATTAATAGTGAGGAATGGTTTATCTTTGCAGAAATTATGCTAATTAGATATTGTCTTATCATGATTCATCAGGTAGCATGTTATTCTGTATGCAAAGTTTATTTCATAAAATGTATAAAGTAAAGATGTAACACCTTCCAGTCTGTAAGCCAAGCTTTTTCTAAAGTAGAGGTGCAGTCTATGCAATCCCACAAAACTGTAACAGAGGAGTTATCTTGAAAGAGAGATTGTATATTTTGCTATCAGCTCAGATATTTTATTCTTAACACCTTGGAAGACTTGAACTATAACTTCTTTTGTCCAGAAAGTCAATCAGTGCAAAGAGAGAATCAGTATGTGAAGGAGTTTACAGCATTGGTTCCCAAAAATCAAAATGCACCTACTGTGCAGCCGAGGCCTTGAGAATAACTCATGATAATAAAACTCATTCCTGAAGAGATAAACATGATAATTTTTCTGATAAGTCTGTGCACCATCCACCTTAAGAAGGGGTGATAGTAGCATCTCCTGTGGGAGCGCCTGGGAGTGAGAGCTTGTGCAAAATGCACAAGCCCACTTAGCAACGAAGACCTTGAGCTGAGAGCACACACATCGCTGCCCTGCAGACTGCTGGGTCTGCCTACAAGCCGCCACAGATAATTTGGAAAGCTGGTGGTAACAGCAGAGCACTAACCTGTTTCCTTGGGAGAGTGTTTTCTCCTCACCTTTCCTGAACCAGGGCAACCGAGGTTAGCGATGAAGTTCCACCTGGACTTCACCATTTGAGATGCAATGGAGAATCCTGCTGGCTTTTTTTGTGAGAAATGCTCTGATCTCCTCTTTGGCTCAGATTTCTTAATCTGTTTGGCCTTCTACTTTGCTCTTTGTCCTGGAGAGGCCAAAGAGCTGAATTTGTACTTGCTGTGAATCGTATTTTAGAGGAATGTTTTAACATGACCTACTGGACCCAGATATTTGGTCTAATAGAATTTTTTTTGTTGAATTACTTTTTAATCTTTCTGTGTTTTAATTAATGTATATGGTGCCTGGAGCAAAGGAGGCCAGGCCCTTCCAATTAAATTGAAATTAATAGTAATAAAAAAAATACAGAAGACAGGAAATAAATCAGAAGCATAAGGATCAAAATATATCACAATCTTTTTGGCTTTATCTTACCATATGCAGGAGTTCTAAGTCCATGCCCGACTCAAAATATGTTCTGGAACTCTGACAATTTTCTACTAATGGAAAACTGCAGAACACCCCAACTCTGTGGTGGTCCCATGGCCACATTAAAACAGGTAATTACAACTTTCTCCAGCTGAGCTAGCCACTAGAAGGAAGATACAGCTGTGATTTAAATTTGCCACATCGTGTTTATTTTCTTGGAGATTTTTTTTTTTTGTTTCCCTGATGACTTTGTCTTGACACAAATTATGCTGCTTTCAATCCAAAGGCCACCCTAATGTATTTGCAAAGAGCCTCTCTGACATGAGTGGATCATCTTGTGTGAATAAGAACATCTATTACAAACACTTATTTGTCATATTGGATCCTAAATGCTATTGAAGCAACAGTTGTTCCTGTTTTGAAGAGAGAAGACTTGAAGTAAAGTAGTGGGACAAAAGACTATAGAAAAATAGAAAGCCTTCTGCATGAAGTGTGTGCTCCAGGTGATTATTTCTCCCTTTTACACAGGCTTTTACTTGTACGGACATGGAAACACACAAATGATCACTCACAGTGTCATAGAGTGGTGGCGATGGGATGCTGAAAAAGAAGACACGAACAAAAATTAGTAACGTCGCATAAAACAACATAAGGTTTTCAGAAAAACATATTGTGGAAACTGTTTTGCAATAACGTAAATTGTGAGTCTTCATGCCCCAAAGTAAAAGGAAATGTTCATTTTTAAATCAGTGCAATGGAAGTTTTGAGTATCTGAAGTAAAAGACAGTGGTGATAGAAGTTACAAAACAGTGACTTATTTTTAAAATGTTCATATCTCACTGCCTGAAATGATCCCATAAATCTGTTTTTAGGAATATAGATGTAACTTGTTTTCCAGATTGGCTGAAAATATAACACAGAGTGAAGCGTGTGCTTGTTCCCAGACAGGTACAGCAGATCTGCGTCCTGGAAGATCATATTCTTTGGTGAGGAACGTAAATCTCAAATTACTGCCTCTCAAAGCAATGTTCCTCCAGATTATTACCCTAAGTCCTGCACATACTGGAGCCTGAGAGGCTGAAGTTGGGGAATGCCTGGAGCAGAGGCAGATGGAGTAGGAGGTGTTTGCAGGTTCTCCATACTCTTATTGCAGCTATTGGTATTAGATTTATGTTACTCCATCACACACTGAGAAAATATAATACAAAGAAAATAACAAAATTTTGGGGTCTTTTATATTTTGTCTATGTGCACGCCTCTAAATTTCTTCTCCTTCCTTACTTATGTCCTCCTTCTTACTTCACAGGCTTCTTAAACTCGTTTCATGCTGTCTTAGCAATACAAACATGAGATTTTCTGTCTCTGTAGTTCTTGTCATTTAGGGCATCCTTCCTATATCTCTTTGTCTTCTTGTTGCTTCATCTAATTGGAAAAACATGTATTTTCTCCAGGCTTAGAAAAGCCTATTGTTCAGCCAGCCAGGACAACTTAACAACCAGCCTGGACAAATGTAATTTAATTATTTCTTCCTCACTGGCTAAGGTGCTGACCTGCATTTAAAGATCTTGGGTGTTCTCCAACCTCATGCTGAAAAGAAAACTAGCTTCCACCTCAGTTTCTTTTAAGTGCTGCCTAACAGCAGGAAAAGAAAGGATGGCTTTGTTCAACCAACCATTTTCTCAGCTTCTACCTCTGTCTTGTTCGCCAAGTGTGTCTTCTTAGCAAAATAATGACAGTGCTGACATATGTCGCAGAAGATCACGGAAAACTACAGTTCTTTGCCAGGAAACAAATTTACAGGTATTTTCTTTGGGAAAACACCTGAAAATAACACACCTTGCTTTTAATTGATCTTTAATTCTCTTTGAAATTGCAGGTTATATTTGCCGCTTCATTTAACTCTGAAATACATTTAAAAAATCCATTCCTTCTGCACCTCTTCACTGGTGGTGACTGCTTAGGGGCCTGGCCTAAAGTTTCAGAATATAGTGAGAAGAAATCAGTGACCATATTTACTTGTCCCTGTCAGATCCACTAAGGACCCAGAGGAAGTCCCTTTCCAAGTCCTGGCCTCTCTACAACCAGGGCAACAGTTACAGGGTACTTATTCCTAAAATACAGACTTAGTTTGACAGTCAGTTGGGTAAAATCTTCCTGAAATTAGAAACCGCTTAATCTGTCATGACCACTTTATATCCAGAAGCTGCAGGACTTGTCGGGTCAATTATCTTCACGATGGGAAGAGGGTTTTTTGAAAACAAAATTCTGGTTCCCTGTTTCCCCTAGCCAGGAGGGTAATTATATATAAAAGGAAAAAATAGCTTAGATGTTGCAGGGTCTGGCTTGTACTTTTTCAAGGAGAAATAGCATCCCTTGTCAGTAATGTACTCAGTAGCCTTGGTCAACCCCACAGCTTGTGCAGACAATTGTACTCCAACCAGCACAATTTGGAGCTATCGTAAGTTATTTTACATTACAATCAAATCCAGCTGTAATTTAAGAGCACAGATCTGTCTCAGCCTGGGTTCATAGGTGCATTTAAAATCAACCTTACTGAAATCAGTGGCATTTAGACTTCCAAATGACTTAGACTTACTGGCTAGGTCCAAGCAGTCAGAGAAATGTGCTCTGCAGTGCCTTCTGTGATCTCAGTCCTCCAACCCCACCCCAACTTTGGGATCCAACTAGGGTATCCCATAGCCCTTTCCACCTCCAGGGAGGGATTTCCATTACAGTGAAGATGTGGGGGAAAGGGACGTGGCAATGGGACCATACAGTGTACTTCCTAAGCTTCCAGGCTTCCCCAGTTCAGATACAGATCTAACTGACTGCTGTCAAAGGGGGATGCTGTCACTGCCTTCTCAGTCTCACAGCTGTATGGGGAGGAAAAATCCATTAAAGTTTGTGATATGCCAATATACTACGGTTCTGGGAGCCACAGAAGTACCTAAGATAGACAGCTAATTGTTACAATTTTGGCAGTACATCCCATGATGAGGCACACTGTGAGCTCTGTGAAAACTCTTTTTTTAACAGATGATTTACTAAAGCTATTCAAAATATACAACTTTATTGCTTGGTGTACACCAGAAGCCTAGAGGCCCAAACTGAGAGCAAGAGCCCGTTGAGCTTCATGCTGTCCAAAATGATATTAAGAGATGTACACAAACTGCCCTGATGAGCTGAGTATATTAGCTGGGAACTGAAATGGTTTGTCATTGCAGTTTTATTGATGAGCTGAGACTCAGGAATATGAAGTCTAACTCCCAAGGTCACACAGAAAGACTTGGTACAGCTTGGATCTGAATCCACTGACATGCCAGATCGTGGACAGGCACAAGAAAATCCTCCCAGTAGTTTTTTGGTTTTTCTTTTTTCTTTTTAAATGCAAATAAATAAATGCTGAATTCCAATTGCTCCCAGCTGTTGTTAAAAGTATGCATAACTGATTGTTTTTCACTGCATTTTACTGGTCTTTTACTTGGCGTATCTGTAGTGTGGGATGAGCTGAAAAGCATTAGAGAAGCCTGTAGTCATGCCTTGGTGACTTGATAAAGTGGCTACATCTATATGTCAAACTAAATGGTGCTAAGGCCTTCGGCTATGGATATGGCAGTATAGTACTGGTTCTCTGAAACAGGGTAGCTGTGTCCAGTGTGCATACTGGGAATGGACCATAGCCCATGATAACTCCTAAAGTGTGCCTGCAGGGTTTTTTCTGGGAGAAAGCTGATTAGCTTTGGGCAAAAGCATGTCATACACTGTTCAAACCATTTAACAGGACAGACAATTGGGCTCCAGGGCCTGTGCCCTGGCACTGTTTAATTTAGAAGTCCAGATGTAGCCAATAGAATAAGTTTGAGTATCTTGAATGTAGATTCATTTGTTCTATATGCACACCATCCTCAGACAGCTTCTGTTGGGTTTCCATACTTTAGAACAAGATAACAGCTGAAGGAGTCTGCACTGGGATTCATCCATATTCTCCAGGTGGCTTTGATAAAACCAACCCAAGTCTTAGGACAGAAAAAACAATCTAAAGAGAAAGAAGATGAGATAATTTGAGACCTTCCACACTATGATTGCTTCAAGCAGTGCAAAGTTGTAATGAAAAACTATGTTCTCTTGTGCTCACACACAGGCGTAGATACATGCAGAGAAAGTATGTAACAGATATAACAAGAAGCATAGTGCTAGTTGGTAAAAAATGTCACATTTCATAGCTTTCACATAATAGCCATCTTTTTTTGAAACAGAAATACAACATCCAAATGTCAGTCTACTCTGGGTATCTTCAAATCCCTTTCTGATTTTTTTACATGTTATTGTTCACTATATTGCATTTTTCATTTCCACTTGCTGTGATATCATGGCATTTGATTTTGTTCTGGCCAAGAGGCCAAGAAGCTCAATTCAGCATCAGATGTCTCATTGATCCACGGATTTGCCACTGAGACACCGTGGATGATTGATGTAGCAAGTGTCCCACCTTGCATGCAATAGGAACCCATAACCCCCACTAGGAACTCATTCTCCGCCTGGTTTGGAGCCAGGAGTACAAATCTGGTCTCACGCTGATGTCTTCTGGCTCTGTGACCCAAAGCCTTTCTTTGGGTTTTTTTGGGTTGGTTTGCGGTTTTTTTTTTCCCTTAAAGTTTTAATGTCAGGGGACCTTCTTTATTATATTTCTTTCAGAGATGAAAGAAATGAGCTCCTTATTTATTTTTATGAGCATGTATGTAGCTTTTTCATCTTCATTTTTTTGGCTGTGACTAGTGCCTTTATATATAAGTAGCATGGCACTCCCCTCCTTCCACCCATCTTAATGGAAAAGTAAATGCTTATTCTTTCCTTCTACCTGATGCATGCCTTCAAAATACTATAAAGATATGAACCCGATGGAGTTTCTAAATTATAAAGCAGGAGTTCTTTTATATTACCGTGAATAACAACTGGAAATCTAGTTCTTTATAATAAGTTATTTATTCTCCATTTTGAGGTTTTATCCACACCCCAGGAGGTGGCCATGTATATTTCAACAGGTGCTGCATCAAGATTGCTATGATACTCTCAAACCATATTAGATTGTATCCAGTGGAAAGAAATGAATTTGAGAGCAAGACTTACAGGCTGATGAAAAACGAAAATCTTTTCTCTTGTTGAATGCAAAATTTTCTATTAGGTTCATAGCTGTTATCAGCATCAGCCTCATGTAAATACATATTTATGATCTAATACACAGCACTGACATTATGTCTGGCAGAACAAGTATCTATGTAGTGTGCTCTGGCCAGAAAATTTACAGAAGCTTTCCAAATCCTCTGAAAAACGTAACAATAGAGTTCAAAAGGGGCTAAGGTGGTGGGCAGGAGGAGGCGTTGCAGTAGGATCACCACAAGACATGGTTATTTGCTTGCTTTTAAGAAAAAGTAAGCACATCTGTTTCTGAATTATGACAAGAAGTCAGGAGGGATGGAGGCATGGAAAAGAAATATTCTATGTTCTTAAAGGAAGAGAGGCCATGTGATGTTGAAATAACTTTTTTTTTCCTAGATTGAGTGCTCTTGATTTCCAGCAGACACAATCCCTCTGAACCATTGCATTGTATTAGGAAAGGGGAAGCATGTTACTTCGAAACAGCCTCTAATGAGATGTGTGTTGAAGTTTCTGTGTGTGGCTCATATAACCCGCCTTACCAAAGTACACAAACACTTCATAATCTTCAATGCTCTTTCCATTTCAAACCTGGGAAAAACTTTTGTCCTCATTGCTGTAGACAAATCACATAGATAGAAGGGGCTATTTCTCTGCAGTGACTTCAGATGGGGTGTCTGATGCTTCTTACCTCCTGTCCTCTATCCACACACGTCTTGAGATCCCAGTTCTTCTCATTAAGTTGCTCCTTTCTCACAGAGCCAAAACACGACCTGCAGAAGAGCATAACCTCTTAAAGACAAATATTCTTTTTTCAAATGAAACTTTGGCCCAATACCTTTAAACTTCTATCTAGAAAGGACATAGCAAAGTCTACTTCTGAGCCTGCTGAGGCTGGGCGTGTGCACAAAGAAATTCATTGCAGTAGAAGTATGGAAAGGACTCTTGCAAAATGAGATTGGTGAGACCTTTCAATCCTCCCACCAATACAGTAAGATTTTCTGCTTTTTCTTCTTTTATAGTTAGCTGCTTTTTTATGCACACATATATCTACATACATATAAAATATGAAATATATAATCTAATTTTGATTTTAATTTGATAAGTGCAGATGGCTCTGTTTCACAACAGTTAAGATCACAAGAATTATAATAGCAAATGTCTTACATTTCTGCCTATTTGACAGACTACAGGAACCACTGTTTCTAGAGACCATTTTCTCCAGCTGCCTATCTAGTTCCAAACAAAAATGCCCAAATTGTATTGGACAGTTGGAGCAGACATTAAGAATCTGACTATGCACATGTAAGCAGATGCCTGTAGATACTATGTCAAACTTTATAATCAGAGGAGAGGTAGTCAACGCAGTCAATGCATTTTACAGAGACATTCATATGGCCAACAGCTAGAACAATGTTTCAGTTGTCCATACAGTCATCCAGTGACACCTGATACGGTCTATGTACCTCCATAGGAAAGCTTTGGGACCTTTGCCAGCCTGGCAAGAATATCTGATATGGCATTAAATGCCAACATATATGCCTGCTCAGCTGCCTAAATATAGGTGTCTGGTGTCATCTTAGGTGTGGTGGGCTACCCTGAACACTCCTTTCCTGTCACAAGTTTCATAGTGTGAGGGTCCCAATCAACTACACACAGGTGTCTGGGATTGCAAGGGGCTGTCTCAGAAATCTCTGTTATAAGGAGCAGCAGCAACAACTCATCATCCTTCTCTTGGGAGGGGCACTTAAGTAGTACCTGTTTGACCTATGTTGACCTATATGGCCATGAGCAGCCATGCCTATGACTGGCCATGTAACCTGTGCTCCTGTCCTGAATCTATCTCATCACTGTGGCCTTGTCTGGAAATCTGGGCTCTTTACTGACCCTGGTTACCATCGCTGGACCTGATGTGCTCTCCTTGCTGAGGCACTGTAGGGCTTCCCCTTTGCTGGTGAGGTCTTTGCCCTACTGCCCTGCTGCCATCCTTGCTCCTAGCTCCCCTTCACCTGTGGACAGGATCAGCCCTTACTACTCCCTGGTGCACGAGATGTATTGAATCCCCAGACATACATCTCAGATAACAGTGTTTGGACATTTAGACAATGGGACCTCCACCTACATTAGGGTGTGCTACATCACTCCGTAGGTGCCACTGTCTGTCCTGACTAACAAGGAATTTGCGTGTCCTTGTGAATCAGCAGCTGGAGGTATTAAACCTTAGGGCATCTCAAATTAGAGTGGAGACCAACGGGCAACTGAAAGAGCCTACAGTGCCAAATGACCAGGAGAGGCTGGTTGTCTCTGGGTTGTCCCTAAAAGTGGACATGCAAGAGCAAACGTAGGCAATGACTGAAAGGTGACAAACAGCAGAGGCTTAGAAGTGCACTCTTTCAGAGTAAACTGAGTGAACATTTTTGAGAAGCCTTTAAAATTAATTACAATCTTTTCTTCTCTTGCAACAAATCTAGGAGATATGCTGAAACTTTACATAAATTATAGGCAGAATTAATTTTTTCTTTGGGTCAAGGAATATTTTTCCCTACTCATCTGAAATGTGCAAGGTAATAAAATATAGGATTAATGTGTCTTAATGAAACTTCAGGCATACATATTTATGCATAGATTTTAGCATAATGATATACAAAAGAAAATTTCCAGTGAAAGAATAAAAAAAATCAGCTAATCTTTGCATTGTTTTTCTCTTCATTTCTCTTTTCTTTTCTCTTACTTTTGTTCTGTAACTCAGGGCTCTCATCCAGCAATTATTTAAGCCTCATGCCTATTAATGTCATTGGGGCTACTCATATGAATAAAATTAAGCGAATACCTAAATGCTCTTCAGGACTGAGTTTTCTGTAGCCAGAAACCCAATATGCCTGAATATTTGTTTTGATTCAGAGCATCTGCTCTACTTGGCCATAGTATCACCAATAGTATTTGTGGAAAAGAGATATCCTTTGCTAAAATACTTGGGTGAAAACCAATACTTTTTGAAGGGCTGAGAATCCATTTTGTTCTTCACAACTGAATGGGTTTCTGAAGTATCTTTTGAATGGCCATACACATGGAGATTGCCTGGTTAAGAACAGTGGGTTTGATGCAGTTTAAATCTTGGGGTGAGCACATTTGAGACATTTGCCTTTCTGTGTATTGCAGCCTCCCCATGCATCACTGCGAAACAGATTGAAGGGAAGGTGTAATATGTCCTGGGGGGTTTCTACACACTAACCCTATAGTAAAGTGCCAAGCTGATAATGTGGAAATCTCGCTGTCCTTTGTCTGAAACCCATCACTACATTCTTCTCTTTCCCTGCTAGGAACTGTTGAATTTTCCAGGAAGAAGAAGCCACAAAAGGGGTTTGCTGTGCAATATACAAAAAGCCACCAGAACCAACAGGGACAGTCAAACAGTACAGTATAGACCAAATTTCTACATAGGTCTGTCTGATAAAGCAGCAAAAGGAGAGAGAAGAGGTGGGCACTTGTGATGAACAGTGGGCAGGTTAAAATCCAAGCCAAATTCAGCTAGGGCTTGGCAATTCCCCATTCCTCCTTATGTAAATACCCAGATCCACATGCAAAGAAAGATAATCACATAGAAAGATATCTGCTATTCACCAGTGGTTATTTTTTGTTGGCCTAATTAAATTTTTAAAAAAGTTCAAGCCATTCAGTCAGGAAACAGTGTCAAGTGACATAAGTGCCCTTCAAATCCTGTGAGAAAAGAATTGCAAATAATGAAGGAGCTAAATGAGCTTCCCCCATCTTAGGGAATTTTTTCAGAGATGACTTAGAGAATATTTTCCAGTAATGGATATGCTTGTAGGAATCAGGGCTCATTTACCTGCTGTTAGGAGCGATGCTTGTGAAAGAGTGACTAAATTGTAAGGGTACTGCTCTCAGCTTGTGGGCAAAACTATCTCCCCTGTACTCTGCAAGGTCACAAAACTGTAAAACACTTTTCATGTGTAATCTGACCTCCATCACAGAGATGGACATAGAATCTTATTCAGCATTTTCTGCTTCTAGTCCATAACTTGACAATTAAGGGGGGTATTGTGGCCTCTTGTTAGTTTTAGGTTGACCACAGGAGTCAATAAACTGCCTAATGTTGAAGAAGATCTGTCAGAGAGGAACTAGTTAGAGGTATGGATTAGATGTATTTAATCTCCTTTGCAGCAAGGGAATGGTTAGACTGAGGTCTATTCCAGTTGCTGGCTTCTTCAATGTAGAGCCATGGTTGGAGAAACATATCAAAACTCAACCCTTCATTTCAAGACCAAGAATAGGACCAAGTCTTTGCTTAGATTCCATTTACTTTAATGAAATATTGAGCTTTCTGAGTATCAGATCTTCCTGAACTACTTCTACATGACCTAGAAGAGAAAACAAGGCAAGATAGGTGATGGCAAGTAACAGGTAGCTAGAGTTTATCCAATACAGGACATGTGTATGAGGATGAGTGTGCTCTGACTGTGCTTTAGTTGAGTGGGTGTTGTGGTTTAGCCTGAAAAGTCCCTGACTACTTGGCAACAACTAAAAAACTCAAGTGTGTTATCAACATGGTTCTCTTCCTAAATCCCAAACACAGCACTACATTAGCAACTAGAAAGAAAATTAACTCAGTCATAGCTGAACCCAGGACAGTAAGCACAAGCTGTATGTACCTGGCAGCTGTTACTCTACCTGAACTTATATATCCTTGGAGCTTTAGGGTTAGCTCTGTGCTGCAGCGACAGAACTGGGTACATGACTTTCATATCAGGAATCTCTTCCAAGCCACAGGGCCAAATTAATTCTGTTCTATAAAACTTCTTTCCTCTGTATATTTAAGTCATGCTACTGCTTCATATTTACAGGGCTGTAATATAGTCTAAATTAAATATCTCATCAAAAGTCTATGTTTAGAGAAAGAAAATGCTGACGTTTGTCTCAAATCCTGGACCACTTTAAGTGTGCAAAGTTTTATCCAGGTGGGTTTGCCATTATGCACGAATTTCAGCTATTAGCACTGTGGAGTTAGGATAAGTCTTAAAGAAGGAAACACGGGGCTTTTTTTCTGCTTGCTCACCACAGTTCATAGGCATCTCCTGACACATTAGCTAGTGTACCTTGAAGTTAATAACGATGAGGGGATCGTGACCTGAATCCCTAGGCTTTTCAGGTGAATGATTTACCAGATGAGTCCAAGAGATAACTCTGAAAAACAGTGAAAGGCTTTTCAGGAGCGTTGCTTTGCATCTTATCCAAAGCTCTTTTCACAAGGCAGGCAAATACAGTGATAGACTTAGCTGTGCTGCTACACTAAGGCTGTCAGGGTTTAAGCATCACTATAATGTATCATGAGGAATGCTGTACCACTTGCATTGGAAATGTGTCAAACCTCTTTCTTTCTCTCCCTTTTTTTCTCTTGAGCTGGAGAAGAGAGGAGCATTTGTAAGCCATGAAACACAAAAGGCAAAACAAAAGCATTTTTATTACTATAATTGAGAATTTGGAAGAGGGGAGTTAAGTGCTTGTACCTAATTGTACTGCAATTACCCTGTTTAATCCAGGAACAGGCTTCTTTCAAGCCTCATCACTAAACCTGTGCAGAAGAATCTCATTTCACCACTTACGAAAGACATGTCACTTTGGATATTAAGCACAATAAAGCTTCTCATTTCCTCTGCCTCAATTTTCCATACATCTGGGATCATCAGAAAGATAAAGACAGACAATGCAGAATGTGGCCTCATTAATGAGATTGTACCAAGAATGAATGGAACTCAATGTCTACAGTATTTACAAACTAGTAAGATACAGAAGCTATTAGTGTCTGATTGCTTACCTTACCTTCATTGCTCTTATGTTCTTTACTACTATTGTAAGCAAACTCTTCATCATCTCTAACGTGTTTCTTTTCTTACAACGCAGGCAGAGTGAGGTGCTGCTATCCCTGTTTTACAGATGGAGAAATGAAGTTCAGAAAGGTATGCTTGGCCTTTGGGGATATTACCTTCTATTTAGATCAGCAAGAACAAGGTGCCCATGTTGGTCTGAGGATCTGTGTGACTTGCTCGAGGTCATGTGCAAACTGAGGAGGATGGTGATCGCTGCTTAAGAATGGTCAGTCACAGGTGTAAGCGACGGGGTTGAGACTATGTTGGTGGTTGGTTGTCTCAATGGATGTCTGTCTCAACATTGCTGGAACATCACACCGCCTACCACTGCTATTACAATGGAGCATTGGTCAAACCACAAGGCTACCCACTTCCTGCCTTCCTACATACCTGTCTGTGGAGCAGAGTCTAAGAACTTTAACCCAACCCCTGTGCATGTGCCCAGCTCCAAGGTCGGAAAAACAGAGGGATCCAGAGACCCTTGAAGATGTTTGGAGACACCCTTGTGACAGTATTGACATGCATACCACTGCTGAGTAGTGGGTGAGGTTAAGCTAAACAGTTCTTAGAAAATGCTTGTTGATTCTTGGAAGGAGTGATTACACCTCAATTAAAAGCAGAGACAACCAACATCAGACGAGGTGGAACATCACCTGGACACATTGGACAATGTTCCCCCACCAGACCTGGAAACATTGGGCTGAATGTCCTCCCCATGGATCTGAAGACCTTAGACTGATGGGATGCTGCAACTCTGTGGTAGTAGCTATTGCAACCTCTCTCTCTGTCTCCACTCTTTTCCCTCTTTCTTTCCCTTCCTTCTCTTGCATGATTGATGGGGTTGGACTTCATATCCCTTAAGGCTTCTTCCAACCCCTACAATTCTGTGATTCTGTGATTGTTGTAGGTCAAATAAAGTGACTTAACACTTGACTGTCTTAATTCTGTTCCTGAGAATTGCGAAGACCTGGTCACAATAAAACAATCTGGTTCTGGGTTGTGACAACAGGGTGGTGAGGACCTGCATCATGCATCACTTGTTTTGCATATTCTATTACCATTGGTATTATTATTTTATCTTTCTTCACTGTCCTATTAAACTTTGTTTATCTTAACCCACAACTTTTACTCTTTTGATTCTTTCCCCCATCCCACTGCTGGGGCCCAGTAAGTGAATATGGTGTTTGGCTGCCTGCCAGCTTAAGCTGCGACAGCTAGACTAATTGGGAGTAATTAATTGGGACATTCATTCTCCATCTTACAAACAATGTCCATTTTTGTTCAAATTGACTCCAGTTCAGTAATTTCTCTCTTTCCTGGGGGAAATGTAAACGGCTGTCATTTTATCTTCTTGTTGCTGATCTTGTCCACTGCCAGATACTAACCACACTTAGACTGGATGTGCCTAACCTCACTTCTATCAATATGTTGTATTTTTAAAAAGATGACCCTTATTTCAGAATTCGGGTAAACAATGATCATGTTTATGGACAAGTGATAAAGGCACAACAAGATTGGACTGAATTTCACTCTGTAGTTTGCAAACAGTTTATTTCCTACCACTGTTCCCTGGAGCTCAGGTAAGTTGATTATTGCACATCAGCTCTTAATATCTGTAGCTTACGCCTGCTGTATAAAAGGGGTTAATGCATTAGTGAGCGATGCTCCAAACATACATTTAAAATGTCATTTAATGTAACTATAGTCATCTGCCCAAGAAAGTATCAACAAACAAGACAGGTAATCACTATTCATCTTAATTATTGTAATAACACATCCAATATTCAGGATAGTCTGACTGCACTGTCCTGTATTTATTTTATTACTGACATTGACACAGATCTTTAAAGTTGTGTGATTAATTAATGCTTTTACCAATAATTTCAGTATGTCTGTTGCTGGGAAGAGAATTTATAACACTGAGCTTCAATCACTTTTGGGTTCTGGGATATTTGCGCCTTTTTTTTTTTTAAACTCAGAAAATATTTCTGAATTATATAAAAAACCAAAAACTACTTTCTCCATGTGGGTATTAAGGAAGAGTCTGTGGTCTGAGCCCTTGAAACCCTTTGGCATCTTTCATTGAGCCTCAAAATGGGCAATGAGGAATTCCAGTGTAGGAGCACGATGTGCTGATTACTCCTTCCCTCTCAAGTCTGGCTGGAAGTTCAAGATTCCATGAAAATGCGGGTCTACTAAGCAGGCTACAAGGAGCCCTGGATAGTCCAGTCCATCATGGGACTATTTTAGATTGCACTTGAGATCATCCACATCTCCATTTGTTTCCCTTCACTCTGGGTAGTATAAATGTAGCAAAACGCCATCTTTGCTCTTATCAGATCATATGGCACACAGTCTACAGGTCTGCATCCCACCCTACATCCACAGCATGTTTTAATGACAATTGTATGATTTTGCCTTTTCAGAGGCATAATTCCTCCTTTGATGCTTTCTGTTGGCTCTGTATGCTGGTAAATGCACCCTGCACCGTTTTTGTGGCCTGGCAGCCAGGTAGCACAGAACAGGCCATGGTTTCATTATCAAGATTTCTAACCACCCAAAATCAGGTCACTCTGTCCAAACATCCTGCCAGAAGTGGTTCCTGGATCATGCTAATGCCTTCACTGTGACTAAGAATTATTTCAGCTTGTTAGCCCAAGCCAAAACCATGCCAGCAACTGGTGTAGCAATTTAAAAGTATAGATTTAGTAGCATAGCTAATTACTGTAGATATAGTCATTAAGTACATAGAGACAATGATCAAGATTTATTAGTATAAATCACTCCATTGCTTCAAACACGGTTTATAGCAAGGAACTTCTATCAGAGACATCTTCTCTGTATTGCCAAGGAGGTGAGATGTGCAGGAAACCAGCCACTTAAGGGTAGTTCACTAAGGATATGAGCAAATCGGGAAAAAGTACAGAGGGTAGTGGGAAATGTCAGGGGCAGGTGGTTATTCATACCACCATCCAAGTAAGAGCACGGGCAAAATTAATTTCTAGTACAAACAGAGCCAAACTGAAGGGATTATCAGTGAAATTAGTTATTGGAAAGAGGAGATTTTTTGGTTTTTTAGACTTATTTTGTCTGAAATGCTGAATTTTGTGAGATGGCATAGATAAATGCTTTTAGTCTGGACACGTCCTTCAATGCTGGTTGATAGCCCCACAGGAGGAGAAAGTAAAGTGTCAACGTAGAACAGAAAATGGCACTCATTAGTTTGTAATTAATGACAAGTGAGATAGGATAGCAAATGGAAGTGTGGGAGTGCTCAAGGGAATTCTTCTATGTCTCTTCCAAAAATATCATTTAAGTCTTTATGTTTCTGAATTATAGTGAAGCGACTGCACAGGTTAAATCACCAAATTTACCATGAAGTTGATGATTCATCATAGGCTGTATTGAAAGAATGGCCAGAAACCTCGATTAAAATTTGTTCCCTGTGTGTCGGAAAAGACAAGGTCAGCAGAAGGGAAACAGAAAGCATTTATTTCCTGATTTTACAGATGCAGGGGACTAATGTGGTTTTTCCAAGGTCAGGCTGGAAGTCTGCGGAAGTGTTTGAGAGAGACTTTCCCTCTGGGGACTAATTCAGTCCCTTACCTGTAAGAACATCCCTCTTTCCTACACTAACAGTTGAACACCATAACCTATGTTTTCAGTGTCATACTAAGAAACACTGACCCAGTTAAGTGAAAAAAAGGTGCCTCAGAATGATTGAAGCTGAGCATTATCTTTGTCTTGATCAAGGACGAAATGTAAATCTTCACTGAAGGTGTGAATTCATAGCAACAAACACTCACAGTGAGAAAAGCATTCAGGAGATAAATGGAATTTATCTGACAGTGTAAGTTCAAACTAAAATCTAAAGTAATGCAGTGAACAATGTTTAACAAGATTTCAGTGACTCCTGGTGCCTTTATAATCTGCCTAGTCTTTTGAAAATGTTTCTTTTATAAATGTTTATCCCAGCTGTCTAGTAAGATTAAGAGCTTTTCTCCTTGAGTGCCATGTTCGCCAACAGTCCAGGATTTATTTGCATTGGCAGTTCCTCTGGCATCAAAGGTGTGGTCATTGCTCCAAGCTGTCATCTCCAAGGGGTCACCCAGCTACTTCCCATGGGAACAGCTGTGTCTTATCTCTTCATTTTGGGAGAACTAAATCTTAACCCCTTGAAAGCATGCATTTGGTCAGTCGTCACACCGGCCTGTTGCCCTTTACAGTTTGTTTACACTTTGTGCTTGAATCTTGACCTATGGAGCTGGTTGCTTGCAGGAGGTCCCTTAATGCCATCTAAGGTGCCCTGCAAGCATCCATGGTTACTGCACAGGCTGGCAGATGTGATGAAGTCTACAGGAAACGTGTCCTTCTGGAGTGGCAGGTGGACCCTGGGGAGGATACTTGACGGTGCCTGAAATAGAATAAGGTGTTTATGTTTGAATGGCTCAGAGGCCAGTCATTTAAATGTCTCAGACTTCACTGACTGCACTGAGTAGCAACTTGATTCAGTTATCAAACCAGGACATATAATGACATTTTGTTATGTCCTGCATGATTTCCATCTGCTTCTGAAAAATAGGTCTCTTGTGGGCCATGTGCAAAACAGTATCAATTCTGGAATTTGGTTTTCACAGACTACTATGATGAAACTCCAAAGTGAGATGTAAACATGGAATTTCAGCACCTACATAGGTCACTGCAATTGAATAAGTATCTCCAAAATTCAGACTCAACTTATTCTCTCTTGTCCTCCCCTACTGTAGATGGAAAACAATTATTTAAGAACAAAATGCTGTACATCTGAGTGGCACATGATCACTGGAAGATCCAACCCAATGGTTTGGCTTGGTAGGGACCTTTCAAAAATCATCTAGTCCACCCTACATCTTTCACTAGACCAAATTGGTCGAAGCCCAATCCAACCTGGCCTTGAACAGTTCCAGTGATGGGGCAATTTCTCTGGGCGACTTGTTCCAGTATCTCACCACCTTCATTGTAATATATATTTTTCTTATATTCAATCTGAATCTACTGTCCTGATACTGCTAGGGACAAGAAGCTTTCTTGTCCATGACATGTAGAAGTTAGTATTGACTCTTGACTCGGTGGATCTCTTTCTAAGCATATCCTTAGTTGAGATACGACTTACTTAGTTGGGTGCTAGATGTGCAAGTTAAGATACTTTACAATATCTTAAGTGGGATGTTGGACTAGCTTATTGCAATCATCTGCTCTAGCTTTGATAGTCTTCAATGGTAGAATTGATGCTAATATAGAGGTTTTCAGCATTTCAGGTTGAAAGTTGCCATGCAAATGCAAAATAAAATCACCAGCATTTTAAATATGTGCTTAAGTGAAGACAGATACATCTAAATATTAAGGAATAGTGCTATCAAGTTTCTCACAAAGACTACCCATAAATATCATAGCAAAAAATTGAATTTTAGCTCCCAATAATAGTAGTTAAAGAAAACCTTTTTGACAATGCCAGCAACTTGGTAACTTGGAGCATAAATTGGTTTATAACCTATATAAGAAGGGAATTCACTGAGGCAGGTTATCACTTTGAAGCTATTAAAAGATTTCTTATTCTTCCTCCAAAACAGGTGATGCTGTTAACTGTCATTGGGGATCCAGGATTAGATGGTCCTCTGACTAGATCAGGAGAGTAATTCTTCTACAAAACATTCAGGATGGAGAAATTTTCCTTAGGCTTTGGACAGAATTCACTTCTGTGTCTGAGCATTGATTAAGTTGAAAATACACTTTTTCTGTGTTATGAGTTAGAAATCGACTGGTATCTTCAGAAATAAGTCTCTGTTGTGTTAATCAATTCCACCTTGCCAATGGCATTTATGGGGTTAATGTTCTCTGAATACTCTGCCTGGTAAATTACTGCTCCTACGCTCAGTCCAAACTCAATTTCATTCCTTCAAGGTTTCAGTAATCATATCGCCAGGCAAGAGCTGAGCTGAAGTTTCCTTTAAATCTGAAACTGTATAATTGAACTTTTGAACTGAAGTCCACCTATCACTTTCTAGTTACGCTCCTCAGCGACAGAAATATCTTTCTTTAGTTTGATGACACCTGATTACTAAATCCTTATTTTTTTCCTTTACTTTTAATGCACCACATTTTACATTTGTTTGTGAATTTACCTCAGTCAAAGAAATGTATTATCATTGGTATTACTCCTTCCATTTATAACCCACCTTTCACTGCAGGCTTTCTAAGCACTTCAGAAACATTAAGCTCCATGAGTGGTCTATAATGAAGATAAACAATTTTAAGCACTGGGACAGAGACTGTAATTTTGCATATCTTACCAAAGACAATGCGATGCTGGGCTGGTTGGCCTCTAGGCGCTATTGTTGTATAAGAAGCAATAATGTGCTGACATATTATAGATGAAGAAACTGATGTACCAAGACCCACCACAGAAATTTTCAGAATCTAGGCTTTCACAAATCCTGAAGATTTAGTACAACACATGTAAGGAGAAAAAGCAGTAGTTGACATATACAGGTACACTTTCTCTACTGCAGTATGTTGAAACCAGACTGGGACATTATCATACTTTGAAAGCATCTTTGCAATGCTATTGTATCTGTTATTTCATTTTTATTTTTATTCATCAGTGTCTCTTGCTTGTCATTAGGAAGATTAGAGACCTTTGGAAACTAAACAATCTATGTACAATAGATACATCATATTAAACCCCAGCTTTTGGTTTCCAGTCATGTTATGCTCTGTACAGAAGAAGAGCTGTTTTTCTATCTAGGTAGGCCATCAAGAGGTTCAGATCCCCAGGCAGGAAGCAGAGGGAAGGTTGTCTGACCCAAAATTCAGTGCCTAGCCTGGTCGACACAATTGTTCACATAGGCCAATATCAGAAAAGCATCTTCACGCTGCTTTGCAAATATGTTTCATTCTTAAAGTAGAAGCAACACACAGAGCACTAGAATAGGCTGTTCAGGTAGGTGGTGGAATCTCCTTCTCTGGAGATATTCAAGACTCGTCTGGATGCCTATCTGTGCAATATGAGCTGGGGAGCCTGCTCTGGCAGGGGGGTTGGAGCTGATGAGCTCTCGAGGTCCCTTCCAACCCCTACAATTCTGTGATTCTGTGATTCTGTGATCATTGGGATTTTGAGGTTGGGATCCAGGTGTACTCTCTGGCTGAGGGGCTCAGTGCTAATAAATAATGTACTTTCTTGCTGGTTACAAAAATCTTTTGAGCTTATTTGTTTCAAAGACTTTTCAAAAGAAATCTTCAGCTATCGCATGGCTTGCTTGGTTTTTCTCCTGGGTTATACCTGATATAGCACACTGATCACAGAAGGCAGCTGAAAAATGCTGATGCTTTCAGCTGCTGCTTAGCATGGTTTTTTACGCTGCCTGAGTAGCATACATCCACAAAAGGTTCTTCACAACACATTGAAATGCCTCATCCACAAAGGTTTTTCGTATACATAAAGGAGCATGATCACTTGGCCAGGCCACTTGTAAAGTTACGGAAGCTATTAGTTACAGGGCAGATAGAAGACTCTGGAAATAATGCCCTTATATTTGTAACTGTATTCACAGAGCTCTTAGCTACAAATAAGAAGTAATGGAACGTCTGGGTGAATGAAGCCACAGGCCTCTTTAGAAGGAAAAAACATACTTTATGGTGGGAAATACATTCACAACCACCAGCAAAAGCTGTTGGCTCGTAAGCATGGTGCTTCAAGTTAAGCTAGCAATGCTTTTCCTAGTTTGTTATTTGATTCTGCAGCTGTCTTGACTCACCATCTTCAGATGATACAGTCATTCTAGACTATGTGGGACTCAATGAGAAGGGTGAGCTTTAACCAGCCTCCTCCTCTTTAGTCATTGGTTTGTTGAT
Source organism: Gallinula chloropus (assembly GCF_964237585.1). Classification (NCBI taxonomy): domain Eukaryota; kingdom Metazoa; phylum Chordata; class Aves; order Gruiformes; family Rallidae; genus Gallinula; species Gallinula chloropus. The sequence goes on along the minus strand of NC_140087.1, from coordinate 114,656,035 downwards.
GATAGCTCATGGATGAGCATTTTCTTTTGCTTCTTTGAATTTACTAGAGCTAGATGGGGAACCATGGAATCATATAAATGAAGAGGAACTCTGTTGATTTCCCAGTGATGCTAGCTTTGAATTTATACAGGTGCACTTAAAATTCCTACCTGACTTCCTGCTTCATTCCACTTGGAGTCTTCACATATTTCTCTAGATGAAGGAACAGCTAATCCAAATCCAGTAAAGTGTGTGTGCACTCACATTTAAATATTTGAGTGTGCAAACAAATTGGAGTGTCTTACTAAGGTTTCAGAAATGGGCTAAGTTGTCTGTACAGTCTTTGGGAGATATTGCTCCACTGAAGCATCATTCTGACACTCCAAGAGTTTAAAAAAATCCTCCTTTCCTTTCTCATTATTATTAAATAGCACACTTTCCTCCCTTGATCAGGGAATAGCCCTCTACATCTGACTTCATCACCTTTCCGACTTCTGCACTATTGAAGGGCAGAAAGGCAAGTTAACCATCTGTATTGGGAATTTTTCTTGCAATTCATTGTGTCCATATTCTGTTCTTTTATGAATATAAATGCCACAGAATATCTGGGTCAATGATGTCTAAAGTTCTTTTCCTTGCATCTTTAATTGACTAAACTTAAACCAAGAGCTTTTGAACTTCTTTGGGCTGTATTAACAGCAATTTGTTTTAAAGACAATGTCAGGGAATCTTACTTTCAAGAGTGGAGTCATCCTATGTCTTATATGTTTCTGAAACCCTTTTGCTGGAATGGGTCTTGAAATGCCCTCACATTGCTCAGTGTTCAGTTGTTTGGATTTGTACTCCACTTGTTCCTCCTTGTCTGCATTTTTAAACCTTTTTAAGAAAAAAAAAACCCATACCCTCTCTCTGGTACCATTTGAATACATTCATAGACTGCTAGGATCTCACAGAGATTTACAGTACTAATTAATTAATTCTTATATTTCCCTTGGGTTGTAGTAAAGATTATTATCCTCATCTTACAGGGGGTCACCAGTACTCTCCTCCTATTCAACCTTGTGTAAATCAGTAGTACCTCCATTAAAATCAATAGCATTATCCTGCAGTAAAATTTGTATGAGTCAAAGAGGAATCTGGTCCAGAAAATGTATACTCTGAGCTTAACTGTGCTTAGATGTGCATTTTACTTCCACGGGACTTTGAGATATGGGGGAGGTGGGGTACTGGGGATTTCTTGGAGGTGGTGTCTACTGAAAGAGAGTCAACTGAAAGAGACCATATGATTGGAGCATGAGGGAAAGCCAGCTCCTGTAACATTCCTGGTGATTGGAGGCACACTCACAGCCATACTTAGCAGAAAGATGATCCAACCAGCCCTCTGCATACAGCTTGGGTACTTGCAAGTTCTCAAAAGGCACCAGAAGCTGGGATAGAAGACCCACAAGCTGAATGTAGAGAGACAGAAGTGAAGCTGGCAGAGGGATTCTGTGGAAATCTGGTCCCCTTCCAGGATTTCAGTGCTGTACTTGCAGATGAGTGTGATCAGCCGGTGCCTACCCACACTGATGGTATGATTCACAGCCAGTGCAAATACAGCTTTGAGAACAGATGTCATCCTTACAATTCATAACAGAGTACTTTGGCAGGCTCTGTCCTGGGGTGAGAAGCACCTTCTCCATGCCCAGAAGAAACAACAGTGTTGGCAAGACATGTTTCTAAAAGCTTTGTTAGTTCAGGAACAGACTGGTCAGTTCTTTTCAGGTCTGAGCCCAAAATAACTTCTCCAAGGTCAGACAGCAGAACAAGAAATAAATACCAGCTGCTCTTACTTTTGGATTCCTTCCCCAACCAAGTCTTTCATTTAATGCACTTGGTCTTGAACTCTGCATGGTGTTGGTTTGTTTCTGATCTACACATAGCAGCTGTATTTATGGTTGCTCCACAAGCACCTCTTCATCTGTCTCTCCCAGTGGAATTGTTTATCAGCATTTTTTTATGAGCTTCTTGATTTAGAATATGTATTATGAACTTTGGGAGCACTCTCTGGACAATGACTTGTTTATGGTGCTCACGTCATTCTTAGTTCAGAGTGTTTATTAGCCCAAGTTTCCCTGTCACTATATTACTTTGGAATAATATAGATATTTATCTTTGGTGTCCTTTGATTTTTCTAGCCACGCAGGAGACATACCAACTCTCCAAGTTTTAACAATTGTCTCATTAAGATATTTCGCACTTTGCTTCACTAAATCTGGCAAGTACAATAAAGCAATTCCTTCAATTTACATGCTGGACATGCATCTGGGCACTTTATCTACTCCTTCCATTAAATTACTGTTGCTTTTGCCAGATTATATTGGTGCTATCTCTGACTGCTTGAAAGATAAGACTGGCAAATAAGATTAAAAATAAACACAATTATTTTTAAAAGCCTTTTGTGCATACATAGTTTTTGAAATCTTGGTACAATTAAGCCCTCTTTTTCCTCAAAGAATTCCATCTAGGACATATTATCTTTATTGTTTGAACTTTACTGAGGGCCCTTCTTACAACTGGCGGTCCCAAGATGCCAGGTGCTGTATGAAGAAAGGAGAAAATACATGCCTTGAATAGACAGAGGATTTTTTTTTAATCCCTGTTTTACAGATAGGAAATAGAGGTAGGGGTATGCAACAGACTGCCAGGAGATCTGAAGCAAAACAGAAATTAATTGTGTTCTCCTGCATTCCGGTCTAGTACCTCAACCATTTGACTAGGCTCCCCCTGAGAAATGGTGTTTATGATATCCCGACAGCCTTGTCGGCCAGTCCAGCAACCACAGAGCACTGCCTGCAACCGGGAATGGGAGATAAGGGCTTTTCTGGGCATTGTGCATGCAACAGCCTTGCATCTGGTACAGCAGATGCTGCCCCTTGTTTCAGGGATGTAAGTAATTTGAAGGAATGGGGGACCTGAGCACACTGCCCTTGAGAAGGAGAAAGATGGGAAATAAAACCAGTGAAAACCCGGAGAGGACATGGGGATATTTTCTGCAGCTTTCTCCCAGTCACTGCTGTTTCCTCAATGTCTCCTCTTTGGCTCTTTCAGCCAGCCCCACTGGAGCTGTCCCTGTCACTGTGCCACCTGCAGCCCCTGACGGTTATCTCCTCCAGTAGTGACGGACTGGTGTGTTCTCAGCAGCCATTCACTGGTCAGGAAAGTGCTGCCCAACAGAGCCCAGCTGGATCTTGCTGTGCAGTTAAAGACAGAGCTATCCTCACAACTAAGGTGGCATAGGACATTCCTGTCCTCAGCTCAAGTGCAACATTTCACAGTCTCACTGAGGTGAAGGTTGTTTTCATCTAAGATGCCACCACAACGTTTATCAGCAATATGTCATTACACATGTGTGCAGTTTTGCTGGTTCAGCTCTGGTAGTGCTGTCAAGGGATGGACATTCCTCTATCCCTTAACAGCAAGATTTACGGCACAGCGCGTTCCCAAGCCCAGTCAGGAACCCAAGTGCAGGCTGAGGAGTTGCAGAGAGGCTGGCGAATGCTGGAGGAGGGGTTACAGATTCCACAGGCTGTTTTAAATATAAATCTGTTCATACCACATCCCCACTGGGCTCAGTAATGGTGTGTACAAGTCAGATACCAGTTGAGGCAATACCTTTTTCCCTACATGCATATCAGTCACAGTTTGAACAGTGGATTTTTCCCCGCTCTTTTTTATCCTATCCTGTTTTTTCTCTTCTATGACAGCTGTGCTCCAGCCCTGAAAAAGCTCCTATGCTCCAAGGTCTATATATCATAGACTCACAGACTGGTTTGGGTTGGAAGGGACCTCAAGGTCACCTAGCTCCAAGCCCCCTGCCATAGGCAGAGACACCCTCCACTAGACCAGGTTGCCCAAAGCCCCATCCAGCCTGGCCTTGAACACTGCCAGGGATCCAGGGGTAACATGTGCAAGGGTCTCACCACCCTCACAGGGAAGAATTTCTTCTTTACATCCAATCTAACTCTACATTCCTTCAGCTACAAACCATTTCCCCACGTCTCTCTCCTTGTCCCCAGTCCCTCTCCAGCTTTCATGTAGCCCCTTTATGTACTGGAAAGCTGCTACATAGCTATAATATTAAATCAGAGATCCGTTGTGTGAAATTTCCTTCCTTTTCTTCTTTTTAAAATTATTGTTCTCCCTGATCTCCTTGTAGCTCATTAATTCACAAAACGCCTTTCTCATTGCTTGTCCACACACTCTGTGGGTCTCCTTGCAATCTTTCCTTCTTGTTTCCTTGTAGAGGGATACATCTTACAGTCTTTACCCCACTGTTGCTTTGTGGTCCTGTACTTCTGTTCTGCTATAAATATCTCTGACAGAAATCTCACTTCTCTATGATTATTTCCTAATTAAAATTCCTATTCTCTTTGCTCATCACTTATATTTTGATCTCTTTTCAGAAGGCTTCTATATTTCTTGTCTTAATCTTTCATTGCTTTCTGCTTCTACTTTCTTCTGTTCTTAACATTTCTGCTTACAGCTCACTCTGTCTGAGGAGAAACTAAGTGAAGGAGACTCCAGTCATGGCTGTGAATCCTGAGGGAGGAACGGCAGCAGGGATGTGGGAGAGACCGTGCTGAAAGGTACCATTCCAATGGGAAAAGGCTGCTCTCAAGGTAGCAAGAGCAAAGCAGGTATCTGTTCTGCAGAAGCAGTGGCTCTCATCTTTGAGAATATCAGCATCTCTATGATATACATAGTTTTTCAGGTTGGTTAAGGGTTGAGTTCCTACTGTATCTTCCCTACTAACCCTCTCTTAATAAATTTCCCAATATCTGTATGTCCCTTGCTACTCTCACTTATGCATGTCAACAAAGCTGCTTTCCAGTACAGTAAAAACCTCAGGCAAACCTGCGAGGAAGGGAGGGGAGAAGATATTCTTCAAAATTCAGAGGATTAAATGATGACTCTTCTGGGCTGGCCAAAATATTTTTGGGCAGTGTCCAGCACTGTGGTGTCATAATCTGTTATTCTGGCTCCTGCACAGTAGGTCTGTGGCTCATTTCATCTAACTTTTAAGTATCTGAAAACTAGCCAGTGAAGTATGACCTGGTCATCCTAGACTACCTTCATAGCCAAAAGAGAAATACAGGGCAAGTCCTCTTATCTGTTTTAGAAACCTGTGTCCCTTTGGGATAAATCACTGTCTGGGTCATCCCCATTTTTTCCTATTGATGGATATGACTTCTTAGGTGATTATCTCAGACACAGACTTTTTGAAGCCTGTAACATGCAAGATAAGTCCTGCTCTAGGACAGCAACACTGCCAACAAAAATGACAATGTTATGTTAGTGACTGGAATAAATCTTTCGAAACTAGAATTAAGAAAGCCCCTCAAGAAAAATAATTGTCATCACTTAAAACCAAAACCAAACCAAAATACCCCAAAACATGGAGCAGAATCAGTGGGGAACAGTAGTGAGGGGTTTTGCTGCACGCTTCCGTTTAGTGTAAATGGTTACGGTTTGACAGGGCTCTGCTCAGGAGGATCTCCCTAAGAGGTAAAAAGTGCTGGTTTGGGTAAATCATTCACCTGATGAGGCTGCTGGGTACACTGTTAATGATGTATTCTGTGTGGTTCACAAAAAGCTGTACCGTTATTATGTACTAAGAGATAACAGAACTGTTATATAATTGAAAAATTTTATTATATTTACTAAATACGGCAAAATTGAGGGAAGGTTTTACTGTGCATATTAAGCTGTCTGGTAAAAAGAATGGTGCTGCTAAAGCTGTAGTTAAATTAGCTTCTACTTTGAAAAAAAGCAAGCAAGAGTCAGAAGGCTGGAGCAAGTCAGTTTCCTAACAGGGTGCTGCTAACACCACCCTGCCCAAGAGCTGGCAACTTTCCTCACTGAGAACAAGGAAAGGCCCATTTCTGGTGGGAAAGTGCTAGTCATCAGTCGTGCTTATTTGCTAAAAGGATGTAAACCTTGGAAGCTGTATTCCTATTATATAGCAAGCAAGAAACCTGTCTGGAAATAAAGACTAGAATGAAGAGAGATGAAGCAATGAATCTTGCAATAAGATGAAAATTCGAGGGGAGAAGTGAGCAGGGACAGCTTAGAAGGAACATCCAGTTGTATTTATGCTTCATTTCTTTGCATAACATTGCTTCCTAATTTGCTAAGAGCTTTATGTGCCTCTTTCCAAGAATAAATAATAAACTGAATCTATACTAATTATCCCAAAGTGCCAGAGCCTTGAGGCTAACTGTCCCCTGAGGCAGAGTTTGGACACATCCATAGAGTTCCTGGCTTCTAGAAACTCCCTCCTCCACGGAATAGGAATGCTGCCTCAACAAGCCTGGGTTGCCAGGGATCTCACAAACAATTTAATGATGCAGAAAGTCCATGCCCAGTTCAGTTGCAAGGTGTGGCTATAACGGTCCCACCCAAATGCTTGCTTTGTGCTGGAAAAGAAAAATCCAGGTGGAGAAGGATGTCTTCCTCAAAGTACTAAATTCTAATACACAGTGGTGTTCGAGCAATATCTGGGCTTCAGATATCCCAGTATCTGCATGGACTTTCTGCATATCCCAGTATCTGAATCCCACAGTGCCTTTAAAGGGTGCAAAAATAGTTCCTGTAAGGTGGAAAGTTCATCATGTAATTCTGCCAAGCACTACCCTGGAACAGATTTCTCATTATGAAACCAGGGACCACCTTGCAGACAACAGGCAAAATCAACGGTACAGTGGACAGGGTGTAGAAAAGCATTTGGAGCTGTGAGCAGCAGAATTGTCAGGGAAATGGTATGTAATGTGCTAAGTTTGGAAAAAAACCCCAAACTTACCCAAAACACAAATGCATAAGTAGTGTCTCATCACCATTTTTCTTCTCAAGGGATCAGCCCATGTGCCCTGAAATGTGAACTGCTTGGATATAAAATAACACTCCCTGTTCCCTTGATTCAAAATTTTGACAGGATCTGTTCCCTTTTTTTCCTGGCATGATGAAAAGGAGAACTGAACAAAACAGCGTGGCAACAGATAATTAATGATATCCCAGGTCTTGGCAAACTTTTTTTACCATTCTTTAGGTGGAGAACAGACCACCTAAAATTCACCTTTTGCATCATCCTCAGAGAGAAATATGATTAACTGCACTCCCTAGATGCTCCCCTGAGTTTTATCTGGTATGATCACATCCTGTTCTCAGCAAAACCATCTGACCTTTTGCAAGCAGTGGATTCAGGATATTCATGGAGAAGTTTTGGTCTTTACACCAAACATCCCCACTGGTCCCTGAGCCGAGTGTTTTGTGGACTTTGTCAGTGGAGAGGAGAGAGGAGATGCACAACTGCATGTGTGACATACAGCACAGGAGCACATTCCTGGCAGGTTGGCGCTGTTTAAATTCCTGTCCTTTTAATTTTCCCCGACGCAGTAAGCCTGCACCTCTGCAAATGCAGCAGATATGTCACCATCAGAGCTGGTGACCTGCTGAGATGAACATAAAGAATCCTCAGGGACTGCTTCCAACTCCACCACCCCATGATCTTCTTAGTCTGCTCTGAATATTGATCTTCTACCAGATTGCCAGGCCCATGAGGACTGACATCTCAGTTCATTACTTTATGGTGCCATTTACACACTTGCACAGGGAGTTCAATATGGGGGGAAACTGCTATGTTTACTCATTTGAAGCTAATTTTCACAAATGCAAATGAGAACACATGAGAGAAACCTGGATGGTGGGAAAATGAGACTCAGCGCTGCATGTCGTAAAGCAGATTTAGTAATAATAATAAAAGAAAAATTGATCCACTTGTGTTGCAAGATATGGTGGTTTATGTATGTGCAGAGATTTAAGGATATAAATGTTGAACATTGTTGTTATTTAACAATGAATTCCAACAGGTTTAATAAAACATTTGCTTGTCAGTTTATGACAAAATTGCTTTTAATAATGTGCAGTGAAAAGCCTTGCATTTCAGGGATATATAGTACTTTAGTGTTGTTACATTTGGAAAACTCAACACAAACTTGTCTTTAAAACCACAGCATTTCCAATCTAGCCTCTGTTCTCAGTGAGGATAAATGTCTCTGTCAAGTTTGAAGAAATCATGAGGAAAGAAATCATGAGGAAGACACAGGGAGAGGAAGCTCCTAACAATCCACATAAGATGAACTGACTGGGCACATTCCTTTGCTTTCTGTGAGCACAGGTGTATAAGGAAATATGCTCACTTTTAGCTACATTCAATATGTAATAGAAAAGAATTTGGTTTTGACTGACTTGAATGAAAAATGCATCTTTCACTGTTAAAGGACAAACATATTTTCCTACCGTAGTGTAACTCAAATACAATTAATCTACCTGCCTGCCCCCCAGTATTTCACCCTTGTGCTCAGTCAAAGCAATGAGAAAATGGAGCCCTATAGGAATGTTTTTTAAAAAGTTATGAAGGATAAAAATAGAGGTCTGCAGAGGATTAGCTGTATGGTTAAGGCATTGGTGTGAGAATTGAGAAATTTGTCTTCAGTTCTGAGCTTTGCCACCTCAGGCAAGTGAATTAGTTTCTCTTTGCCTCAGTTCCTCATCCTCAGGAACCTTCTTGACTCAGACCTTGGATATCTCTCCTCTGTTTAAGGCTATGGTCAAGGTATTTTTACTGTACATTTGTATACTCAGGAGTTACGGTTCCCTTCTGTGCTACTCTAAAATAGCAGGGCTCTACTTTAATATAGTTAGAATTTTTAATAATTGCAATAATAGTAAAAAAGGAGGAATTCTACTACAAACATTCCAGGCTGCCATTCTCTCTGTTGTTTCCTTGGCAGAGGACCTTCCCCCCTGAAAGTAACTGGGAATTCATGATAGCCTCCAGTTTTGTTGACGTGTCAGGGAACTTTACTGCAAGCTTCTGAAATGGAAGGGCTTAAAACTTTGTAAACCAGGTGCATGCAAATTTTGCTGACTTGTGCTTTTGCAGGCGTTGCAAGCCTCACAGATCTTTACAGACTATGGTGGAATCAGACACGTTCTGCAATGAGCTCTGTGCCTGCTTAAAAGGATGAAGAAATGGCAAGGTCTATCTCAGTTTTACTCTGGGAAGAACTCCAAGAATGGATAGCCTGACTTTTGGAATATATCTTTCCTCTGCCTCCCTCCGTGTATTAAAGGACAAAGCTGACCAAGAAGCAAGGTTATATTCTATGTGCAGAATTCCCACCAGCTTCAATAAAGGCCACGGTTTTTACCTCAAGAGTTCAATGCTGCAAAATATTTTGACATTAAAATGGAAGTAACACTTTTGGAAAAAAAAAAATCACCAAAGCCTGTTTTGATCTTACAGTAGCTTTTTGTAGTTTTGGGACCAAAAAAGTGACTTCTTACCTTTTCTATGCTTCATTGTCCTCGATAAAAATTAAATCAATAAAAATCTGAGTAATTTATTGAATTAAAAAAAAAATATTCAAATGTTCTTTAATAAAGCACAAGTCTATTCCTGAAATGAATGGAGAGGATTCCCTTGACTGCAGTGATATTAAGCCTAATTATAAGAGAATCTGTCAAGTGTCTAAAAGGTGAACACCTCCATTTTATTGTTAAAAATGAAGTTGTAGGAAAAATATTCTATATGAGACCCAATTTTGTTTACTGTAAAGGCTGAATTCTCACTTCTGAATTAACATATAAAAGTTGTACAATCTTTTAAAGCATTTCCGCTAGATCTCCTTTGTCAAAGCGGCCATGAATCTGCCCATGTTGCTCATGCTCATCCTTGTCCTACCTGTGGTCTGTCTATTAGCACAGGTATTTCTAAAACCATTTTGATTTGGCCTTTCACACTGCCCTTATTCCTGTACTTACTGAACTTTCAAAGGTAATGGAAGCACCACAGAAACATGTCCAAAATTATTGCATGATTTCAAACTCCTCTTTTTAATAGTCTTTTCTGTGGTGCCCTCAAAAAAGGAGACAATGGTTTGGCTATGTTCACTAACTCCATTCCTGTTCATAATGACTGATTTTTGTCTCATCATTTCCCTATGCCCTTCAATCACCATCCTTGTCCACTGTCTCTTATTTTATATTCTAATTAGAACCTCTGTAACATAGGAACCATTGTTTTCTCACTTCTTTTAATTTTTTCAGTACAACTTTTTTCTTCTTTGTGACTAAAACTTAAGTACTGTGGAAAGAAAACATAGTTATTAAGATGGTTTAAACTGAAAAATAAAATAATGGCTAGATGGGTATCTATTTTGAGTATGTTTCATCTTTGATTTAGGATCAAACAGATATAATTACATGTCAACTTGCTGTGAGGATATTGAAAAAGTCTCTAAAACCCCTTTTATTTAGAAGATCTGTAGTTTGATAGAAATTTTAAGGTAATTAAGGTGGCCTTGCAAGTCTTGGGCTGAGTCACCAACATTTCTAAAATAGTTGCTGTTACTACTGTCTTTTCTTTTTTTCTCTACAGGACTTCTCCAATTCCACTCTTTGGCCTTTCTTTCTTCTTCTTTTTAATTTTTTAGCTTTTATTTTATTATCTTAGGGTTTTTTTTCCACCAATTCTTTTATTCACCAGGAAGCAATTGACTAAGTACAAATACCCAGAATATCAGTGCCTATCTCCAGTTGATGGTCTGGAATAGTGCAGCTCTCCCAGAGATCTTAGTTTTAATTAACCTGAAGGACCTTAATAAGCATTAGGTGTCTTAGAATTGCCTCAGTAGACCAGTGGCTCTGTTAAAAACTCGTGATGACAGTCATGATCATGTAGCCTAATGAAGTATCAGTCTCTGTGTTCCTCTCCGTGTTACAAAGCAAAGCCATAAAAACCTTCTTTTCATAACTATCAGTGTTCAAGAAGTGTTTGGATGATGCTTCAAAATATATGCTGTAATTTTTAGGTCTCCCTTGAGAAGTCAGGACTTAGACTCTACTTGGGTCCATTCCAACACAGGATATTCCATGATTCCATTTTTATTTATAACTGAGATATCTGTTCCTACCATTTCTGTTCTCTAAGGAGAAAACCTGCTCTTCAGGCAGGTCACACCTGGCTACGCCTTCCATTGGTGTCAGCATCAAACATCCATTCACTGATCATGGACTTTGGAGCCTCTACAAATACTTTACATCTTCTATATTCTCCTATGACATCAGTTTTTTAAAAAATTATATCCTCCTAACTCTGCTGTGTGAGAAGCTTCATCCTGAGCAGCTGTGATGGGACCCTCAGCTGGCTGTCATATGTCAGTTGTTTCCAGCAGCTCAGGGGAATTGCCATCAGAGTTCTTAAGAAATTTTGCTCATTTTCCATAGGAGAATTCTGCCTCCCATCTCTAAAACAGGTGTGCACTTTTTTCCTCATATCTTCCAAAACAGGTGTTTTATTTTCTTTGAAATATTAGTCAAGAGACAAAACACAAGATACTGAGTACTTTTCTACTCCTTTCGCTTCCGTGTTAACCTGGCAGCATGTGCTTCTGCAAGCAGACCTCCATGTACAGTGAGCTGCTTTTTCACCAAACCTTACAGTGTGGTGTCCGTGATATTTGAAATGGAAACCAGGAAGGGGTAGTATTTTTATTACCTTAGATGAAGGGCTTGTTTCCATAAATTTTGGAATTTGGCAAATAGTAGAGGTGAAACAGAACCTAAATTTCTTGAAAAGTTGTTTTTCTGCACATTTTTCACATTACTCCTCATAATGGCTGGTGTTCCTATAACATCTATGATTGATTGGGCTACTAACTATTTTATGAACACTAAAACTCTCAGAAACCAGATGGGATTATGTACTGTTTTATTTATAGGAAACTTGTGGTAAAAATATAAGCAACTGATCCAAGACCACATGGGAAATAAGTGACGGAGCTAAGACAATTGTTGAAATCCCCTTTTATCATTTCTGGATTAAGGTCTTTTTTTCTTTCCTTTCTTAATAGGTATTTTTTTAGTTCTTGGTCACCAGTACTTCAGGATTTAGTCCTCATAGGTGCAGTCTGAAAGAGTATTTAAAATTGAGTCTCAACCTAATTTTCTCAGTTTCAATTTCAAATGTGTTTGATTCATGACTCTTATTCGATGAACAAAGAATTAGACATTACTGTATTTAAGAAAAAGGAAGAGATGAGTACAGACTCTGTATGTGGCCTGAATACCTGATAACTTTCAAAAAAAAGAAAGGTGTGGGGGGGTTTTTTGGAGGGGTTGGAATTTTATGCCCCTTAGGGTGGAGTGTGTGATCTAAGCAACTGTCTTATGGTGTCCCTCTGAGAGAACTAGCAAAGTTCAACTATATATAGTCTGAAATAAACACACCTTCACTGTCATTTATGTCAAATGGACTTTCATAAACACAGGGATATGAAAGAAGACCCATTTTGAAACAGTTTTACTTATTATTTTCATCATAATAAATAACCTTTTGGAGACACATGTGCATTTCATTTGCATTCTTAATATGGATATATTTCAGGACTAAACTGTGTTCTTGTCTTTATTTGCATTTACTGTGACTTTTACAATAATGGACGTGAGCTACTAGAGCGACATAAATGAATGACCCTCAAAACACTTTTGTGTTTTGTAAATTTCTCTAATTCCCGTTTGCTAAGGCAGAACTTGATAAAGCAGCTGAAAAACTCGAACAGCGATTCTTTAATTGTATGGGCTCAATTCTTCCCTGCTGAGTCTTCTGATAATTTACAGCCTTTCAAAGAGATGTCAAGGTGGGTGTGAAACATTGACATTTGGTTTAATCATTTTTCTGATCCAATTTGGTTTCATTTTATCTGGCTGCAGGTATACGGACAGGGTATATGACAGAAGGAATCAGGGCCATTAAGGTTTGTTTTTTAACTGGCCTAGTCACAGGATTATCACATTTGGAAAAAAAAAAATTAAAATTGTGGTGCTTACATAGTCCAAATTTGGCAACACCATAGCAAAAATCATGATGAGTGACTGATCAGAATGTTACCTTAAAAGAAGACCTTAGAGCAGTATAATTGAGATCTTACTGGAGGGGAGATGTGACTGGGAGCAGAGTGGCTCTGGCTGGGTCCACACTGCAACCATCAGACAGACCAGACTTTTGTTTTGGGTCTGCCTGGCAATTTACAGCAATGAAATCGAAATGGGGTGAGGGAAGAGGCAGGATGCTAGTTTTTAAACTACTAGGCTAGAAAAGATGCTTAGACTGCTGAAAGAATAGTACCTTGGCACAGACTTCTCTTCATTCAAAGAGGAGAAGGCAACTCTGGATACACATGTGCTGAGGAGGGTGTGCATGTGCACGCCCCGTTTTCAGGTGTTATTATTTTGAGGAAAGGGCCAACATTCTAGTAGGCTTTTGTCCTGCTGGCACTCAATTCAATCTGAAATTGCCTTTTACACACACTTTTTGCCTGAGAGTTGAAATTTCCAATTTATCTTATTTAGTTTATGTAAATTACGAACATTACTTTTAAGACACATACATTGATGTTTATGAGAGTGCCAAGATTTTTCTCTCATAAACAAGCCAAAAATGCCTTATATAAATTCTGTGCTGTAGATGGGCTATTACAATTTCAAGATCAAAATTATTCTTGGAGGTGATAGCTAACACGGCAGCCAAAGAACTTTTTCTGTTCTTTTTTTTTCCTTCTCACCAGTTATAATATTTGAGACGAAGTCAACATGTTCCTACCACTGTAGAGAATGGATTACTGAAAAAACTTCACAGCTTTGCTATGTTTAGGGACTTGAGCTTAAAAGCATGAGTTCTTGTAGTTTTTCTTTGGACATTTTTTTATATATATAATTTAAATAAAACTCTTCAAACTCCTACAATACCATGTAATTTTAAAATAGAGTCCAATCCTGTGGAACATTTTAGATGGAATTCATTTCATCTGAGTTTAGCTGTCCAGTGAGTCATCTGCAGCCAACGGAAGTATAGGTGGGTGGTTCATTTCATAAAATAGGTATCTAGGATAAACAAGATGGATTAGATTCTGCAGGTGTTCTGGGGTACTTCTAATCTGCACAGGTTTCTCTCCGGGGGAGGCCAGAGGATGGAGGGGGAAATTCCCAAGTTTCAGTGAGCACGTGTCTAAAGTCAATGCCCAGCCGTGAGACTGTGAAGAACTTGCAGGTCCTACAGTTTTGGTACAGCTGGTGTCTCTCCATTATCTACAGAGAGAATAAAAATATAGGCCACTGAGAAACTAAATGTCTGAAAGCTGAAGCTGTTTGTCATGGCTGTGTTTTGCTGGCTTGAAGCAGCAGTGGGATGCAAGCGCTGATTCCTTCTCTACTCTGGTGGTTTGTACCTTTCAGTTTCATGCATGTTCCTTGTCCGATGCTGAGAAGACCATGTATGCTCAGCTTCATCCTGTAATATGTGAGTATGTGTACATTTACCTTACAATCATAGAATGGTTTGGGTTGGTAGGAACCTCAAAGGTCACTTAGTCCCAACCCCTTGCCATGGGCAGGGACATTCTCCACTAGTCCAGGTTGCCCAAAGACCCATCCAGCCTGGCCTTGAACCCTGCCAAGGATCCAGGAGAAGCCACAGCTTCTCTGGGCACCCTGTGCCGGGGCCTCACCACCCTCACAGGAAAGAATTTATTCATAACAGCTAATCTAAAAATCCCCTTTTTCAGTTTAAACCTATACCGCTTGTTCTATCACTACACTCCCTAATAAATAGTCCCTCTCCACCTTTCCTGTAGGCCGCCTTTAGAAGGGGGGCCTGAGGGAGGTGTGCGTATGTGTGCAGGGGCAAGTAAATGTACCCTTGGCAAAGAGTATGGAGCTATTTAGTAATGAGTTGATTTGCTCCAGGAAACCTTCAAGGAAAGAGAAATATGAAGGCTTTAAGAGTTTTCATATGAATCTAAAAAATTCCTAGGGTTAAGTGTGGGAAAGCCAAAAATATCTTCTTAGGTGGGGCCAAATATCTACAGCTTGACAGCATGCTCATGGGTAAGAGCTTTGGGTGAGCCTGTAGGGAAATGCAAGTTCTGTGGGAGGAATCTAGCCTTACCTTTAGTATTTCCCCCTCCCACTTTCCTTCATAGCTGCCACATTTTCATTTGACAACCGCAGAGCATCTGGAGATTAGGCTAACTCTTGGACTGTGGAATAAATCGCCAGAGCTCTGGTAATAAAACTGTATTAACCTCCTACCTGTGTGTTGTGCCTAGATTTACTACTACAAGACAATACAGCTATCAAGCTATTAAGGCCTTCTTTGGTCCTACCTTCATGGCAGCACAGACAAAACAAGATTTACCTGCATCTCAGCCTACTCTGTCCTTATTGTTTCTCCTGATGAAAGCAAAAAGGCTTCAGCTTTTTCTTCGCAAAAGAGAAGGTCTCAGCATGCCTCTAGCTGTAGCTCTGAGAGTTCCTTCAAACTGCCATGAAGCCTTTCACAACATATGTTTGGAAAAAAATTAAATAACCCCAGGAGATGTTTTTTTCTTTCTCCTTCAAGTAGGCACAGGGCTAAGCCTGCTTTGTGTCAATGACATTGCAAAGCAGTTTGTACTTCATAAAACTAATAGTTAATGCAGATGCTAGTAGTAGGAGACTGCTTTTGCAAACACGACTTTCAAACAATGCATCCTGCTGAACACAGGCTTTAATAATAGAGTGCTTGGATGGCCAGCTGTCTGTCAAATCTCTCTCTCTCTGCATGCTGTAATAAACTCATTCTTTTTGGTGACAGGCCAGGGAAGTTAGGGCTGTGTTTGGCATCTGTACATGGCCTGAGTTGCAGTGGGACAGTTTCTGAAGAGAAGTACTTTTTCTAAGTCTCAATCTGTGTTAGCAGAGAGGGTTCTTAAAATCCTTATGAAATTGAAAAAGGTGCCATACCTATTTCTGGAGGGATTATAGTTGTAGCTTTACCTCTTGCAATTTTATTTTTAGCTTTGGTCATGGCCCACTGGTCTGATTTCACTTGAATGTCCCAGACAGTAAACAGGATGCTTGCAAAATTTGGCATCAGAGCACAAGCCAGAAATTTATTTCCAAGAGTTCTTATTTTCAATAGCTTGCCTGTACCACAGTCATATGGACCCTCCCTATTATTCAGCTCGAGGGGAAAAAACCCACCCTGAAATGGGGATATCTGCTTTTATTTCAGAATGCAGGATTTTTCCTATGAATGTAGCTGCAGACCAAAGCAGCTGCTTTACCTACTGCACGAATAAATCCTAGCTACCTTCTCTTTACATCTTCATTACAGGCTACTTTAGAAAACAAACAATTACAAGGTATTTTTAAATGTACACTTATAATTATCAAAATGCACCCAGAATCATCAAACAAAATCATCAGTGAGTAAGGAGAGATAGTAGGTGACTAGGAAAATCCAGCATGAACCCACTGAGATACAGGAATGGTTTCAGTCTCTCTGTTGCCCTCTCTTCTTACAGAAGCAAGTGGGGACCAGAAGCAGATAGTAACCCTCTCAGCCCATGCTCAGCTCTTGGGCTAATACAAAAGGTGCTCTAGTTGCCTTCTGGGAGTTGTTCATACTCATGGGCTTGCCAGTAGGCTGGCATTAAGTGTACTTTGTACTGCTGGAGTTGCCCAAAGCAGATTTAAGAGCCTGGCCAGTCAAAACCTTCCATTTGCAATGCTGCAGGTTGGCACCTGGTGAATTCAGCACTGGCAGGACCATTGTCTCGTAACCTCTGCTGGGTAAAGCTACAGTGTAGGAAGAGGCTGCAGCACATTGATGCCTGAACATCAGCCTCAGCCCTGTTTGGGAGAGGCTGTCTGCATCTGGCAAGGTGCCCCATCGGTCTATTTTATGTTTAGCACTGTAATGATACACAGTAATTCCATCAATCAAACATTTTATACCAATGACCTTAATAAACAACTGCTGTACATATTGTGCCATAAATACATTTCTATAATTTTAGTGGAGACCTTCATGCTTAAATGGTAAAACACTTTTTTTCAATTAATCAGCGAGCACAAGCAACCAATGCAGTAGTATGTACGTGTAATGAATTCAAAGCTCAGTCTCACATGTGACCCCCTGCCCCCAAAATGTAGTAATTCAAAACTCTCCAGATATAATAATCAAAATGCCAGTTCTGTTCCTACCTGCCACATCCTCAAGTGCCTCCCTTGCTACATTTCCTCAGTATGTTGCATAGACATGACAGAAAATTGATCTAGGCAACCATTTATCGATTTACCTTCTGGTATGAAAAATTGTGTATTAACCTGAACTGAACTAGTTTGTCGTTCGCTTCCTTCTCGCTCTGACATTCCAGAGAGAGGAAAGCCCTCTCTTGGGAAAAGAGATCCCTAAATTAACATGATACGTCATTTATTTGTCATTCTTTATACTGATTTTCTATTGTGTTTCCTTGAAAAGGCTGACCAATGTAAAGCCTGATTAGGGAATGGTGGGAATTTCAAAACAAATTAAGTTTTGATTAGAATCTGAATGATGGAAAGGCTCTAGAGTGCTCTGGTCCAGATATGGGAAAAGCCACATGGAAGATGTACATCTTCTATGCTCCAAACCAGGACAAAGATCTTCACTGGAATACACAGTTTATTACATATCAGGAGCTACAGGCATAATACATGATTACTTAAGGAATTAGGCTTTATTAGTTTTAGTGTACTTAGTATTAATAACTAACATTGTTAATTATTGAATTAGATTATTAAATAATAAATAATCTCATTAAATGGTGTTTCTTGGAAGACGTAGATTCTGTAGCCTGAGGGAACTATCCGTCAAAGTCCACATATGGATAAAAATGGGGAAAAGTGGAATTAAATTGGCTTTTGACCATTTTTTTCAGATGACCCTCTAATTGAAAATAACATATGAAAATTGGCCTTAGTAGCACTGAAGATTTAATTAATGTGAAACCTACATAATATCAAACTTTTTGAAACATTTTTGGCTGCTCCTGACTACCATCAACCTTAATGAAGCAGTCTATGACAGACATTAATGGTTCTGAGAACAGTTCATGCCTTGGCCATTTCAAGATGGCTCAAAGTGGACATGGAGAAGTTTTGTGAGAAAAGATACTCATTGACACAGGACACCCCTTGGGTGGTGCAGGTGGGTTCACCAACTTTAGGCTGCCCTGTAACCTCAATGGAAACATGTGTTGCATGACATAGCGGAGCACATAGCTTTTCTGGTTTGGACAGTATGACCTAACAGAGCTTTCACATTATTTTATATGTGCATCTGGTGTCATTTCAGTAGACCTTGGGCATGGGGGAGAGAAAAATGCTTGGGTCATTGTTTCCCATTTTTCTCCTTAGCTGTGTGAAGCGTAGGCAATTGCATCATGCTCAAACTGACCACCTTACTCTTCACTACTGTGCTGGTAGTTACCCAAGACTGAACTTCCTTGCTGTGGTTCCCCCTGAAGAATAGTGAGTTTCACAGATATGAAACCATAATGGATGAGTCGTTCTGTTTTATCACTATGGGTGCTTAAAATAAATCAGTCTCTAAAAGGTAGAGGAAAACAAAAGCTTGATTCTCATCTGATGTAAATTGATGCAACCCCATGGAAATAAATGGAGCTCTGCCAAGCTCTACAAAAGGACAATATTGTCTAAGCTCTATGCATATTCCAATCTGCTTGCAAATGTAAAAAGAAAAAGAACACTTACATGTCCTTTAAAAGAAATACTCTATTTAAAAATATTAAAAGAACCTCATGAAACCAAGGGAATTGTAAATCTAGGTTAGTTTATAAACACAAAATGTTAATTTCCTTAAAGTATTAGGGATTTCTTGCTATAACTATTATTCTCTACATGGCACATAATATAATTATGTATATTACAGTAATTATTATTAGCTATTATGCTGTACATAGTATTATAATAACTTCCAAAAGGAAAAGACTTGCAAGCAATGGATCTGGAAACAGAGGCACTGAGCTGGCATAACCAGCCCAAGAACACAGAGCAGATCGTTGACAGAGCTGGGAGTAACAAAGTGTCCCCTGGCTGCTGGGCTAGCAATGCTTCATACAGAAGTGTTACTGTAATAATAATAAATAGAGGTGGGATATATGCCTTTGGCTCTTGGAGAGGATTGTTTTCCTTGGAAAGGTGAACGTCACCTTTAGTACAGTAACTTTTTCATGGGGGCAAACGTATCTAATTAAGTTAAGTGATTGTCAAGTGTATTTTAAGTTTAACAAAGCTCACATCATATTTTATTTCCCTTTAACATTCTGTACAGTAATTGTGTAAAGTGCATGATTTACTGTGGCAGCATTATTCAAACTTAATTACGGTGTTAAGAAGCAACCATAACTTGAAAGAAAATAGCTACACTGCTGTGGGGATCCACATGGCAGCTCTGTTTTTAAAAAAAACATTATTCTTTTGTAAAGAAAATAAATTGTGTAGAAAACTTTTTGGCTCCTGAAATCACATTTAAAATAAACTTTCAATACGCTTCTTAAAGGATTGAAACAGCTACTTTGTCAAGGGATTTTAGATCTTTCTTTCTTTATATCCATCTTGTGATTCATCCCTATATATACACCAGATGTTGTCCGGTCCTTAGGGGTATATTCTTTTATATGTAGGGCTGAATCCTAAGAAGGAAATAAAAGGATTTAAAATATTATTATATAGCAGTAGCAAGATGTCTCTGGTGGATCAATATGTCTGCTACCTAGAATACATAGTAGAGACCATTCATTCAAAGTACCACTTTTATACCGACAAGGGAGGTAGATAAGGGGTTTTTAACACACTTTATTTTTTCTCTTAATAAATGAATTAACTGTTTATTTATGACATTTTAGGAGTACTTAAACCTCTAAAGTCTGCAATCTCTATCAAGTGATAAATCCTAGGGTCATATTTGCACTTTGCAGCATTGAGGGAAAACCCAAGACATAGTTCTTGCTCCAGACCCAGAATGGAATTTTTGGTGTCTAACATCAATGATGTTTAAAGTCAATGAAGAATCAGCAAATTTTGAATTTTTGTTGAAATGAGACGTTCATTGTGATTTCAAAAGACTGTTTATTTTCCAGGTTTTCTGAAAAATGCACTAATCGTTGTGGTAAAGTGTAGGCTGCAGAGCCATCTACAGTTTACAGGCACTGATCCTACAAAAGTCAGGACCTTTCTTATACCTTTCAGATTGTCATCTGCAAGCATCGTATTTTTTAAATCTTTAATGACATAGAGGTGTAGATGACTTCCTTAATGAGGCCTGTGTTGATAATTAGTGGCCATGAAATCTTGGTAGCAGGATATAGTTACTAATGCTTCTTCTTCATGTCACTTTGTTGGGAACTAGAGTGCTGAGAAAGTGTTCTGAGGTGAATATCCTTTTTGCCTCTTAGGATATTAGATGAGGGTAGGGAATGTGTTCTGCTGAACCCGAATGCAGAACAGGATGCTTTAAGTGGGACTGCTATATTTAAGAAAATGGGAAGTTCAATGTCTTAAATTGATGCATCTCATATTAAGGCTTAAGTCATAGAATCATAAAATCACTTAGGTTGGAAGAGACCTTTAAGATCACCGAGTCCAACCACAGCCTAATCCTGCCTAGTCCACCTCTAGACCATGTCCCCAAGCACAACATCTACGTGCCTTTTAAATACCTACAGAAATGGTGAGTCCACCACATCCCTGGGCAGTCTGTTCTGCTGACGTCTGACTGCCCTTTCAGTAGAGAAATTCTTCCTGATATCTAACCTAAATCTCCCCTGGTGCAATTTTAAGCCATTTCCTGTCCTATCGCTTGTTACCTGAGAGAAGAGACTGACCCCCACCTCTCTACACCCTCCTTGAAGGTAGTTGTAGAGAGCGATAAGGTCTCCTCTCAGCCTCCTTTCCTTAAGACTAAAAAGCCTTCAGTTCCCAGTACATTCATATGATTTCTCATTCCAGGGTCAGGTTTTGCTTTTGAGCTGTCCCTGTTCCATCTGATAAGGGATAGCTTTCTGCTTTGGGCTCTGCTTGTAAGTTATAGTTGCTCTCATCTTCTCTGGAGAAAGATGACAATATGGAAATTGATCAAACCCCAGTTTAGGTCATAGTCATATATCTGCAAAAGACCATAAATTTCACTTTTTGAGCTGGGCTGTGCTCATCTCCTATAGTTTTCCACCTGCCGGTTTCTGTGAACAGACAAAAAATCTATAGTAGTGCATATACAGTGCATTACATGCACTTTCTTGATATAATTAGTCGAGTCTCTTTTGGCTTGAGAGAACTTTTTCCCTTGAACAAAATTGATTTTTTAAGTTATCTGATTTGTATTTAATAGTGTATTCAAATCTCTTCCTCCAGAATCCATAGACCATCTTGCCTGACCTACATCAACAATGAATTTCTCAGAATACATTAATCAAATACAGTTTCCTTGAATTTTGTGCATTTTTCTCCTTCATTTCAAAATCGAATGACATTTGGTCTATTTTTCCATTCAGCTGAAAGTCAACTTCTCCATTTCTCTGTTAGCTTAAAAGCTGAAAGTGCAGCATAATAACATTTTATAGGGAGCAGTTCAATATGCATACACCAATATGTACCTTTTATGTGTGTGTGCGTCATCACACCTGTAGTCTAATTATGGTGGTAAGACAAACATTAAAGTGAAACCCATAGGTGTTTTCTTGCAGGACTGAAGGTCATTTGTATACTTGGCAAAGACCCTTATATTACAAAATCCACAAGGGAGTCTCCACTGCCAGGATTCAGCAACTACAGGCTCCTGCTGATGCTTCAAAATATTTCATTTAAAATAAAGGTTAACGATTTTTTTTTCCCCAAAAAAATACTACTTCCCTCCCCCGGTGTTCATGTAAAATGCATAGGATGCAGATCCCCAGCTCCTGGGTGTACATGTATCATTTGAAAACCTGTCTCTGCAGTGGAAACAGTGATGGCAACATTCCAGACCTCTGGTTTTGATGACTCTTTCCCATGGCATTCCCAAAAATTCACTTGGGATTCCAGTCACCTACTGTTAGCTAATGAAAGCCTAGGAATTAAATCTGCATTACTTATCTAATTTACCTGTGGGGTCACTGGGGATGCAGGGGCCTTCAGAGAGGTGAGGACAAGGAGGCATTTGACAGAAGTGAGATGAAGTGCCTTCTGGAATTGCTAGCCCCTCTCCTTTGGCCATAGTGGAACGTGGACAAGTTGTTTGAACAGGATCACCAAATCTTTAGGCAACTAAAGCAAGATTAATCCTGTTCTCGGTATCATCCTCATTTATGTTCTAAGACTTACAGTTAAAATATTTACATGGGAAAAGCATTTTCATGTAAAGAGGAGTCAATTAGGTTTAAAAATCCATTTGTTGTTCTCACAGAATTATGGTCTTGAGCCTATAGTTTTTCCCTATATGCTTAAGACCCTATTTCTCTAATCCCCATAGACTATTTAATCGAGCAAGGTACTGGTTGTAGCTGGGATAGGATTTAATTTCTTCATAGTATCTGGTATGGAGCTATGTTTTGGATAGCTGAAAACAGGGTTGCTGACACAAGCATGTTTTAGCTATTGCTGAACAGCTTTACACAGGGTTGAGGCTTTTTTCTTCTCGTCACGCTGCCACACCAAGTAGGCTGGGGGTGCACAAGAGGCTGGGAGAGGACACAGCTCAAGCAACTGACCCCAAATGGCCACATGATATGGAATAAAAGCCAGGGTGTGAGTGTGTGTGTGTGTGTGTGTGTGTGTGTGTGTGTGTGTGTGTGTGTGATGGTCATTATATCTCCCTCCCTTTGCCATCCTAGTAAACTGTCCTTAACCCAACCAATGAAGTTTGTCTTTGTCTCCCAATCTGGTGGGACAGAGGTATGAGTGGCCATGTGGTGCTCAGCTGCTAGCTGGGGCTAAACCATGACATCTGCTCTCATGAGAGCCCACCAGCAATAGTGCATCCAGCTCTGGGGTCCCCAGTACAAGAAAGATATGGACTGAGTCCAGAGGAAGCCATGAAGATGATCAGAGGGATGAGGCACTTCTCCTGTGAAGAAAGGCTGAGAGAGTTGGGGTTGTTTGGCCTGGAGAAGAGAAGGCTCCAGGAAGACCTTATAGCAGCCTTCCATTACCTAAAGAGGCTACAGGAAAGCTGGAGAACAGGTTACAAGGGGTAACGAGTGTAAACTAAAAGAGGAGAGATTTAGACTAGATATAAGAAATAAATTCTTCCCTGTGAGGGTGATGAGGCCCTGTCACAGGTTGCCCAGAGAAGCTGTGGCTGCCCCTGGACCCTTGACAGTGTTCAAAGTCAGGTTAGATAGGGCTTTGAGCACCCTGGTCTAGTGTAGGGTGTCCCTGCCCATGGCAGGGGGTTGGAACTAGATGGGCTTTGAGGTCTCTTCCAACCCAAACCATTCTGTGAAACCTTTCCTAATAGACCAAGAGGCGCAGAGATGGAATATTTTTTAAGCTTCTTCAGAGATTGCAGTGCTATTGCTTTTCAACCTTGAATTGCAGAGAAGGCACCAAACTCCCTGCAGCCACATTGTGCTACTGTAAAAGGGGACAGAGAAAATGCCCTAGATCATCTGCAAGGGAAAGCTAAAGGCAAATGAAACTGACAACCTTATTCACTTAATATGCAAGGTAATTCAGCGGGTGTTGAATTCATTTGAATAGATATGATGCAGTGTAGACACCTGCTGCAACTGCACCTTGCATCCTTGTTACATGAGTGATTTCTCCCAGTGAGAGCCAAGAACATGCTTCAAAGTCCTCTGCTTTGAAGTAGCAGTGATGTGAGGCTCCAAAATGCAAGTGTTGCTTGTTGGGGAAATATCTTAACATATTTAAAATGCTTTGATGAGTAAAAGAGAAGCTTAGAGTGTTGTCATTGTCATCTGCAGGGCTGACATTTATATTTGAGGCAATGGCTTTCCATTCCTTGTCATGGGCTGCATGTGCAGGATTCAGGGTTGGCTCAGTTTACATTTGACTTTGTGTCAGACTAAATTATCAGTGTGTTTTCTCTCTCTTCTTGCTTTTTGTTTACTGTTAGGTGGCACTGGAGAGGGCGGGTAACTTTGAGATGCCATTTAGATTGGTTCTTTGTCATTCATGCTTTCTGAGGCGGAGTTATGACACTTTAGGTTTACATCTGAAACAGTGGTTCAGAGGAGGCAACCTGTCTGAGAACGACTTCTCTGTTTGAGAACATTCTTTGTCTATTCAATTAGACAATGAAGTCAGTTAGTAGAGAAGAGCATTATGTGGCAGTACCTCCTCTTCATGAATCTTCAGGAAAAGAAGAGTGAGCTGTAAAGCAGGATGTGCCAAGTATAATTTGTTCACTTTTCTTGGAAATGATACTACAGAAAACACTCTTCCATTTTTAGAGCTGAAGTTAGAGTATCTGAAAAATTTGGTAATCACTGCAGGCCTTCTCTCAAAAAGGAAAATTTCACCTACATTTTATCATCTATCCAGTTTTGCTGCCAGAATGTAGTCTATATATACTTGCACTCTTGAATAAATCTTTTTCAAAGTAATTTTGAATTCAGTTTTTCAAGAACTCAGAACTCCCTGTGTGTCCAGAATTCTGATACCTAATGACATTAAAAAGTAATTCTAATATAGCTGTCTGAGATGGTTACAGTGAAGACACCCGAGTCTTGTCTTTGACTATACTGGAAGGTTGGAAAATTAGCTACACAAAGTGCCTAACTTGAGATATTTGAATTGTTTAGAAATTTTATTCCTGTTCAAAGCCAAGTTCAAATGTGCATACAGTAAACCGTAGAAGTCTCTTTTGGTCTTGCATGAAAATCTTCAGCAGTATGAGAATACTGGGGTGGTGCAGATACACTTTGTTCCCCTTCTTGTTGATAAAGTCACATGGCATTAGATAAAACAGTTTTCTACCTGGTATTTATGAAAGAGACTGTGGCTTTATATCTATTTCAGACATACATTGGGTGGGAATATTCCACAATTATCAAAGCATTGCTAGTTATCATTTATCCTCTACAGCTACCTAAAAGGAGGTTGTAGAGAGGTGTGTGTTGGTCTCTTTTCCCAACTAACTAGTGATAGGACAAGAGGTAATGGCCTCAAGCTGCATCAGGGGAGGTTACTGGATATTAAGAAAAATTTCTTCACTGAAAAAGTGGTGAGACATTGGAACAGGCTGCTCAGAGAGGTGGTGAAGTCACCATCCCTGGACATGTTCAAAAAACATGTAGATGTGGCACTCAAGGACATGGTTTAGTAGACATGGTGGTATTGGGTTGACAGTTGGACTTGGTGATCTTAGAGGTCTTTTCCAATGGTAAGGATTCAATGATTCCACAATTCTATGATCCTATAATTCACCTGAAAAATATAAAAGAGGTAATAACAGAGAAATTTGGAGAGGGATTCAAGTTCTTGATTGTTACACAGGCAGCCTCTGTGCTAAAAGAGGAATGTCAGTTCTCCCAGAGAACTGGGAGGATGAGGAAAATAGTAGTAAAGGGCAGTTGAGGATAATGAGAAAAACACATCTTTCCAGCTGATTTCTGCTTTATCTTCCTTTCTTTCTCAGGTTGGGATGAGATAATGAGAAGCACATCCTTTGAAATCTGGGCCCTCTGCTGCATAAAAACAAGTGTCGTGAGAGGAAATCTGGCCAACAAAACCACTGAAAGATTTTTTTTTTCTTTGAGTCACTTGGTTCTTGGTACTCTGAAATATGTTCTTTTTTGTTGTTGTTGTTGTTGTGTGTCTTAAGGGATGGAGGCTCATAGGATTACTGTGTTCAGCAAAGTATGACTGAGCCAACCAACGGGACTGCAGAGAGACAAAATGGTTTTGTGTATTCATCCAACTTTGCACGCCCAGCCTCGTCGTAATTGAAGTGAGAGGCAGTGTAGTCTGACGGATGAAGCGTGCAGCAGAGCTACTGGGGTCTAATTAGAGCTGGGGGCAGACTGCATCTGGGCAACTGTCATCCCATTCTGTGGGGTTTTCTTCTGTTTGTGGATTTTCCATTATTTTCATTATTCATAATTTATAATATGGGTGAATCGAAGGTCTTGGTCAGAACTGGAATCCCACTGTGCCCAGCGCTAATTAAGGGTGCGTGCGTGTTTGTGTGTGTATGTAGGCACGTACACATATGGAAGCACCCCTGAGAGGAGGAGGTGGGTCTCAAAGACACGGGAATAACCAAACGGTAGGGAAGCAGGGAAATGACGTGGGAATTAATCACCAGGCACTGATTAACACACTTACTTAGTTATATCATGTTTGGTTGTTTGTATTGATATATCCACAACCAGATGGTGATGTTTAAACATTTGTTTGGTATTTAAAAATGTTCCACAATGTTTTGCACAGACAAATGTTGATACCACTCATTCTGTGTGCATTCAGTAAACAGGGAATCTATGGTGACCAACTTAGATACAGAAGACAAACTTTCTGTACCTAATCCTGGTGACATGGATTTTGAGCTGAATGTACACCCCTGTTCCAGTTCCTGGGTTGCTCAGAATTCACTCCGCAGGGATCGAACTCCCACCTGGACCCCTCTGCCTCTACCAACAGCTGACATTTTCAAGAGCTGCATTAGACCAGATGTCTCATGTAGGCTGGAGCTTATTCTAAGAGACTTACAAAGGTTTCCACACTGAGGCTAGGGGACACTGAGGATTTATGCACACTCAATTCAAAAGCATGTAAGTCCCTGGCTAGTTCTCTAAGGACTAGCGCTGGCTACTTTGTGCATGCGGTACGTATGGTCATGTTACATGCTACACAGACTAAATCAAACTTCTTTACTGCACTGGATGGTGTCAACCCGGTACCATCTATACTTTGAGAGGCATTGCTAACTCCTGCTTGCCTCAGGGAAGAAGCAGCTGAGAAATGGGAAAGGATTTTATGTCTTGGCCTGCCTTGGGGTACTGTACTGGGCAAATGAAAGGTTGATACAGGCTGTTCTTACAGCCCTAGAGGGGATGTTACCTGCTGAGACATGTCTTTAGTAGAAATGTGCACTGCCCCTATAAGACAATGAAGTCATAGAAAGTAAATAAGTCACAGAAAGTAAGTAAGTCATAGAAGATGGACCTAGCAAGTCCTGCACTTCTGAAGTGCCGTGAAGAGTGTCTGTGAACTTGAAACTAGTGGCTTAAAAATGGGGGTATAAAGACGAATCAATATGTCAAGCACTTTATTACAATGTAAAGTATTAAAAAAGAGAAAAAAGTGCCATAGAAACAGATGCACAGCATTATATATATGTAGACAAGTCCTTCAGGAAAATTAATGTGCTATTAAATGAGCCATTATTGCTAGAATAATAACATCCTTCCTCCCCCCTTTAGAGTCTCAAACCTGGTTCTCATTTCCCAGGACAGAAAACCACTGGGTCAACCTGGGGTGTCCCAGAGAATTGTTTTGTACCATCATATTTAGCTGTGTCTCATCGTTATCCTTCACCAAATTGTCACATTGAGAGTTGAATCTGAGTTCATTTGTCTTAGATTAAGGACAGTTTCAACTTTGGAGATTTATAGAGGTTTCTCCAAATTTACTGAGGCCTTTTTTTATTGCTAGTGCACTGACATTGTATCACATAGGCACAGCAATCTTTTATCTGCCTGAGAAGTTGCAAAGCTGAATATCCACTTTCCTTCTACTTTCCAGCTGTGTTCCATGTGTGTGGATAAAGTTACCTGCTCCCTCTCTGCATACTTCCAGTCATTTTCAAATACTGTTGAGCTCCACATTGACCACAGTATGGTGTATGGCATATGCCCACACCACTTTATAATATTGAGGTCATGCTCAAACTGTGGTCAGAAATCATGTTACTTAAACCAGTGCCTCAGCAGTGAACTTTTTCTGTGGCTGCCCACTGATGTTATATTACTGGGTATTCTGGGATACATGGTGGCTACAGAAAGTTCCCAATGGCACTAGGCACTCTCACTGACTTTTTGCGAGGCTTGGAGATGGTGGTTGTGACAATGAGTAGGAACAACTATGTGGGGCAGTGCCATGTTGTGCCAGATGCTGTGCACACAGAATGAAACCATGGTTGCTGCTCTGTTTTAAAAAGAGGAGTAAAATAATTCCCCTGTCTCAAATGGGTTGGAAACATGCTAGGAACAAATGCCAGAAAGTGGATCTGGGTTAATGTCTGGTAGCTGCATACATGTCTGGAGGGTGGTTTAAGCAGTTCTATTTTTGCTTTGAAAGGAAGCAGGAGCACTCTCTCAGTCCATTCTCAGCTGACAGGATCACAACTGTTAGGGGGGGCAATGAATAGTAAGGCTTAGTGGCTTATTAAATTGCTCCAGTTATGTCATAAGCACTTGTTTGGGTATGGCAGAAAGCTCAACTGAAGTCATTTAGATGCCTTTGAAAACTTGTTTTTGTGGTTTCAGGTTTTAGGGCAGCTTTCCTGGGGTGATTTAGCCTTCAGAGAGGAAAGAGATATTTCAGATAGATACTGATTTACAGTTTGCTATAGGTAGGCTGTTATCTTCTCGCCTTATGATACAGTGTTGGGAACAAATTAGGAAGTTTGCTAGTAGTCAGCTATCAACTGTGAATTACAGCAGCATTAGATCCCAACTAACAATCCTTGCACCTAAGTTCTGCAGAATTTACAAAAAGGGTGCTGCCAGCTGAAGATGCAGGTAGGACTTTGTCTTATGTGTGCTGTGTACAACTGAGCTTTCCTTTCAAAAAATTTAGACATGGGAAGTGTGTTGAGATTACAGAAACCTCTGGACTTTTTAAGTGACCAGAAAACAGAACTGCTCTGTTCCCTTTGGGTGATTCTCAGAGCTAGTAGGTCAGAAGTAGACATGAGCAGGGACAAACAAATCCAACATCTCATTGAATGAGGGACATTCATTCCTTATTTAATTGAACACAGTCATTTTTTGACCTACAATCTGATGGCTTTGAAGACTTTTAGTTTTCTTTGAAAATAATAATCGTGGTGGTAATACAGCTGGTGGATCTTTATCAGCTGTATCATAGGTGTATCACCTTTCTAATCACAGTCAATATCTTTCATGTGGCTGGACTACACAATATAATAAACAGTCTAACTATCCTTGTCTCATTGTTTTATTTGTAGCAACTGAGGTATTAGAAAGCAAGAAGCTTACATACTTCTTTTCTTTTAGTGAGCAATCATCCAAAATGGGGTGAAGAACATCGTTCCGATGAATTAACTTCTCTTACATTCCTATTAGGTACAAACTGTTGACTACTCCTCAGCTATGAATGTAAGATACTTGAATGGGTCTGTGAAATCTATTTTTAATCATATGAGCACAAAGCACCTGATTTAGCTCTTGCTGACATTGGTTTAAATTAGAAGGATCTCTGTTAAAGTCATTAAAACCTGTGATGATTCAGGTTAAAATCTAAACTAAAATGAAACTAGGCTAAAGTCAAAATAGAATGGACTTATGCAATTACAGACATAATTGTTCCACTGACTTTCCTAAGTCATGAAATATGCCACTGTCTGAAGTTTTCTATAGAAAGGTATCAACATCATATATTATCTGTAGCACATTTATTTTTAGAGGGCCATAGCCTTTTTCATTTCTTTGACATAGTGGAAAATCTTGAAGTTTGGATCAATCTGTCTTAAAATCAGGGCACTGAGCTCAGTCCTAAACTCTTTCTCCTTTATTAGGCCAAATAATCCTCTTTCTTCTCTAAGTACAGATTTACTTATCTGGTTTTACATCCATTCATCCATCCATGTACTAATAAAACCATCATCAGTACAGAATTTCAGGGCTCCATTGAACATTTTTACCAGTCTTTAAAAGACTAGAACTTCAGAAACCTCATTTACTGTAATTTCAGCACTGAAACTACTGAACTACCTTCAGCTCCATGTTTTCTGCAGAAACCTTATCACATCTGGATAAGGGTAATTTAACAGGTACTTTCTCCCCCCTCCCCACCCCCACCCCCTGCACTGCTGCTTATACTGTTAAACACTCAGTTTTGTTCACTCTCTTCGTACTTTGTGACTTTGTGGCTGTAATGTTCATATTATATTTCATTAGTCTTGAAAAGACAAGGACTTCAGTAAACCCATTTACTGTAATTTCAGCACTGTAACTGAACTACCCTCAGTGCCATGTTTTCTGGTGTAGCTTTCTGAAGGTTTATAGTCTTCAGAGCTCCTTGTTTTGATCTTTCATAATGCTGTAGAATCATAGAATCATTTAGGTTGGAAAAGACCTTTAAGATCATCAAGTCTGACCATTTATAGATATGTAAGAGCTGAAAGTCAGGAGGCCAGAGTCAGGGTCTTCTCAGGGATGTCCAGCGATAGGACAAGGGGCAACGGGCGCAAGCTGGAGCAGAGGATGTTCCATGTGAATGTAAGGAGGAACTTTTTCACTGTGAGGGTGACAGAGCCCTGGGATAGGCTGCCCAGAGAACTTGTGGGGTCTCCTTCTCTAGAGACATTCAAACCTGCCTGGATGCGTTCCTGTGTGATTTAGTCTGGGTGATGCTGCTCTGGCAGAGGGTTTGACTAGATGATCTTTCAAGGTCCCTTCCAACTCCTAACATTCTGTGAGTTTGTGATTCTTTGGACATGCTCCAGCACCTCAATGTCTTTCTTGTAGTGGGGACCCAAAAGTGAGCTCAGTATTCAAGCTGTGATCTTTCCAGTGCTGAGCAAAGAGGGACATGTGAGTGAAATGGAAGGCAATAAGCCAAAACGTTCTCTTTGAACCGTTCCAATGGTGAATTTTTGCCATCATCTTCTTTGAAATGGACTATAGTGATGAATGCTGCTTTGCCTAGAACTGCTGCACCCAGAGGTTTTATTAATGTATTTTGTCTATATTAAGATAACAGTGAAATAACTATGGAGCAATAGAGATTACATCAGTTATTAACTATTTTTATTCTTTTGCAAAGCTACAGAAAGGAAGTTGCAGACTGACCAATATATTCAGACATATATGGATGTCTAACTATACAGCCAAGGACTGGTGAATGGGTTTTTCAGCAATGTTCCCTTGTCTCTTTGAAAAGGCCAGTGGATTCTTATCTGTATTTTTCATAGACTCTCTTCTCCTCCAAATAAAGTCCCAGGCACCTAATCCAGTATTTACTGAAGAAATCAGCACAAAAATTGGCCAAATGGCATACAACTGCCTCAACACAGGTCTGGTTTTAGATGACCAAGGACATCTTACCTGGTCTCTAGCTGTTTCTCTGCCAAGTTGTCCTGTTGGTGCTAAAAAGCTCTGTCTTTGGACCTGTGGCATTTCTGTCACCCTTCCAGAATCCCTCAGGCACCCTGGGGCGTCTGTGATTAAGAGCCTGAATTATTTACAAAGTTTGCTCTGAATTGTTCTGTGGTGATTTCTCAAAGCCAGGATCAGATTCAGGCAGTTTGAGGAATTTTTAACATTTACTTTCATGGAGGAAGAGATCCACAGTTGGATGAAAAGCACAGCTCTTGATCCTTCAGAATGGCAATGCAGGTTAAATGTGTGGGCACCTTTGTGATCACAGTTACTACAGGGTGAAAATTTTGTGCAAGGAGTTGTTGACATTTTGATCACAAATATAAGATAATAGAAAGAGAGCTAAATTCTCCCCTTTGTACTGAAGAAAATACCAGGCTACATATATAGAGATCTGAGGGTAGAAATTGGCTCTGATGCGCCGTCCTCTGCTGCTGAGTAGAAAGTGAAAACAGCCATATGAGTCATAATTTCAAGGCAGAGACTCATCTGCTACTAACCAGATCTCCACTCCAACATCACAGTACAGAACAGCCTCTTAAACAGAAGGGAAATCCCTCCTCTGGCATGAATGGCCTCTGCAATTTAGGTCCTTTATTTCAATACCTTTCCCTGTAGGTTACTCTATATACAGGGCATAAAGGTCTTTTTGAAAGCTGTCTACAATCTGAAGAGCCATTTAGAGTTTGGTCCCAGGAGCCCGGAGGCTTTTCTAGCCTCAAATCTCTCATAACATTGCTGCCTATTCTATGGGAGAAGGTAAACCAGTGCTAACACACTGCCCCAGTGGGACAAAGCAAGAGTCACCGCTGGGCATCTTCTCCTTCCCTTGGACAATCCAGTTTAGGATTACTGGAAATGATGAAGACCTCTTAATGCCCTCACTTGCGAGGGTGCAGCATGCGCTCATGCACTGCTATCCAGTGCCGTGGGAGTATTTTGTTTCACTTGCACAGTGACATCATTCTTGTGTGCTGATGATGCTCAAGAACTATAATTACGTCCTTCAAATGGAACTGTTCCAGGAAAATGACTCTTTAGAATGTCATAAAGCTCAGAGTTGATCCTGCCTGCCTTCTTTCCACTAGCTACCAGCTCTGCATATTCCGCCTGAATTTTCAGAACAAAGCTGATTTCTTTGTTTCTTGAGCATCATCAAAAGCAATAACAGCTCTGGAGGACACATTATATAATAGCACCACAATGCACTCAGCTCTGCCTTAAATGTTATGCAGTCATTTATACCTGCGTGAAAAGCGGCTGCAAACTGGCTGTAAAACTCTCCTCTGACCTGTGCCTATCAGTGGGGAATTCTGGCCTGGAAGCTTTTTATACACAGCTTTCACAGAGCTGGGGGAAAAGCACAAGGCACTTCTCCTGCTCTACAGCGTTAGCTTTGCATTTAATCATGCAAGTCTTGAAAGCATGAGGAGCTCTGTAAACAAATGTATTGATGATGCACAGGTACTAATAGATTCATTCACATTTCTTTTACCGTGCTGGCTGCACAAAGCTAAAAGGAGTGAAAAAGCAGCAACTTATTTTTCTCGACAAGTAAATGCGTAATCCCTGAATGCACTGGGAAAGCTATCCATTGAGGAAGAAAAGCAACATGTTTGCAGACTCCATTTTTACGCTTCAATTTGTTCTTCCTAGCAGGTCACACCCAATTATCAGGTGATTTGTTAAACCTGTCACCGCATAAAAATCTGCTGCCATCCTCCTTGAGGATGGGGATTTTTGAAGTAGGTGATTGTAGACTTTATTTTATCTGGATGACTGGGGATGTGTGTTGTTTCCCCCCCTTTATTTTTTTTTTCCTTCCTTCTTAAAATATGCCAAAAGCCATAATACAGAGAAGTTACACTGTGGAACAAAAGACCCTTAGGAGTCCATCTCTTTACTTTGCTAAATAATTTTCTAGCTGATTTTTAATAGCATGGCTCTATTATTGATTAAAGTAGGCTGTAATATACAGCCCTTACCTTACTGAAGAAAACACTTATCAGTCATCCTTTCTTCTGCTATTTCTTGAAGCTGTTGGACTTTGGAGTCACAGGAGAAGATCTGTATTAATCTCTGCACACTGCATTATGTTTTTCAGCACCAGGGGTACCCTAATTCAGATAGGAAATACTTTATATATACATTCTTTTCCAGCCAAGCACCTTAAAACAACTTGCTAAGCATCTATGAATTAAGCTTCACAACTTGCTGGTGAGGGAAAGGTTTTTATCTTGATTTCACATGTGGGATAACATAGAAGATCCAAAGCCTGCTAAGTCCACAAAGCAAGTCTTGTGGAAACAAGGACGGAATGCAGATGATTGTGCTCCCTGTCCTCTTCGTTAAACATAAAACAACACTTCTGCCTGGAGGCATGACTGTTAATAGATACTCCGAGGTTGGTATCGAAGTGAATATGAATCATAGTTATATTGTGAAGAAGGTGGAAATGACTAAAATATTGGTCACCAGTTGTTTCATGTCTTGATAGAAAGAATACAAGCCCCCAAACCAGACAATGGATTAAGGACTGGTGGCTGCTTGATGTAGTTATGTGACGTGACTTCTGTGGTCATCGTCTTTAGGGTGTTTCTAAGTGCTTTTGACAGCACAGGTTGTGCTCCCTTTTGATCTGTGTTGACATGACAAATCTGGGGAGGATTTCCTGTTGATGTAAGTCAGAATAGCTCCAGTCAGAATAGCTTGAATAGAGGAATGTCGATGTGCACAGTATTTGCAGGATATTTTTGGCATGTTTTCTCATCCCACATTTTGTTTCCAGATGTCAACAATTGATGTTAGATTTCTAAATATTTTTTTAGAAAGCAGTTTCATTGCTGTGTTTTCTTTGAGACTATTTTTAAAGAAGGTTGGCAGCCTGATTGAAAATTCATTTAAAAAGAAGAAAAGGAAAAGGGAATGTGTTCTTTTACCAAGTTAGAAGGCTAAGAGTCTCCAGAATAATACACAACTTATTGGTTTCTCTGATATAATTCATTGGACCACCTGCTGCCCAAGGACAGCTGCTAAGCTATAGAGTTGAACTAACTTTGATCATGCAAAAGAGAGATTGGACTGTGCACTTTCCTCCAGTGACTGAAAAATGGTTACCGAGTGGGGGGGAATTGGCATATGTGATCTGTTACTGTTGTGCTGCTTGACTAGGTACTGATAATTCAGCAATCTGACAGGCTATGGCTTGGGAGAACAGCACAGTCATCTTAGATTATCTCTTTCAGCCTAAAATGCAACAAGAGGAAATATAAGAAGTTGTGACTGAAGTGAAAATAAAATAAAATAAATAAAGGCATAAGCGATATCATCTCCTAAAATGAAAGGCTCTCATCTTTTCATTGTATTTAATTTGTGAAGCATGAGATGAGAAATCTGGAACTGTCAAGTTAGTTCAGGAAAGAAGTGGAAAAATTAATTGAAAATTTCAGAAACTTTTTTTTTCTTGTAGTATAAAATGACATTTTAAAAAACAACAACAGCCAAAGCTTCATTTTACGTGACATACAGCCGTTGCCGGGACCGGAACCGGGATGTGAATGATTCTGATTGATTACTGGGGAGCCCTATCAGAACACTGGTAGACAGAGCAAAAGCTACGTCAGTATCATCCCAGCTGACAAATCAAACTTTGAAAAGACAAACTGTTCTTTATAGCACAAGGGCCATTCACTTGTACTGAGTGATCATTGCAGAGGCAGGAGACAGCTGGTGGCAATGGGAAATTATCAACCAATTCCTTTAACAACTGGCTGCGGTGTGTTTAGTTTGGCATGCATATATATACGTGTAAGTACACACTGCAGTATTTTAAAATGTATGTATGTGTCTCTGTGTCTGTGCTTATTACTGTCATCTTGTGCAATCAGTCCTTTCATGAAATAATTAAAGGTTTCAGGCATTTTTGCCAACTGACTGGCATTACCGGTGTTCTGGATGATATGCCTGTTTCTCTTGGTTTTATAAATTGACAGAAGGTGAATCCTGGCATTATCCATGTGCTTTCACACTGTGGTTACGTGGGAAATAATGTCTCTGGCCACTTCTTACTATTCAGGGAATTAATAAACAACAACAGTGATACAAAGCAAGAGAGCAGTCATGCATTTTTCAGTCCTTTGGAAATTCCCTAGCCGTGGGACAACATGCCCTTTGGTTGACTCTCCTTCTCAGAACTTTCTTACAGCGAAAATTTCTCTGAGTAGGTTGTCTCCTTTTAATATCTGTATTCTTCATACGCTATTTCTTTCAATTTGTTCATTGAAGTGTGAAGGAGAAACTGTTGTTCCTCGGGTGGGAGTCTCTTCTGTTTGGTTCCCACACAGCACCAAAATCATGCTTATCTCCAGAGGTGCTTCAGGAGATTAGTGTGTTTGTTTTCAGTTTCAGATAATCAGGACACATTAGGATTTCAAAATTTCAGCAAGGGCTGGCACGTGAACTGCCCAGGACTCCTGCTGTTCTGGTGGAGGCTGCCGTGGAGCAGGGTGCTATGAAATGCTCCAAAGTTAACAATTTGGAAGCGGGTAACATTGATCTGGAGTTGCAACAGGATTTCAGAGCATGTCTAAAGCTGCTCTTATGACTTTATTTCTTCTCTGTGATGAATTTTTAAAAAAATAATTAAATAAAAGGATCATAATTCCAGAAAGGATCAGCAATCACCACTGCTGGTGGTGGATCTGTCACAGGATCTGTACCTGTTTTCCTTAAACTCCTACTTCATATAGATCTTTCCTCAGTTTGGCAGGCTGTGGGTACCCTGCTGTAATAGCAACACTCTTCAGAGTGCAGCTGGGGCTGCTCCCCTGAATCACAGTCTCCACCTGATGGTGCTCATTGATGGAGTCCAGCACACCAATGTGTAGCTCTCACAAGTTACTAATTCACGTGCTTCTGACATGAAGCAGGTAAACATGGGTCATAAATCCTAGCACTAGCAAGGGTTAGGGTTGCACTGTTAGGTTATCACTGGAAGGGGGAGTGCCTTCTGCAAACTCTGTAACAGTATCAAGGGTGGAAGCTGGCTGCAATGATCTACTCAAATGAGAGCCCTAGCAGGAGGTCACCCTGGTCCCAGGGTAACTCCTGTGAGTAGCATATAGGGAGGGCTCAGTCTTTCTCCTGTGGCTGTAGGGATGCTAACATTACATCACTGGACAAGCTTGTGATGTCTCATTTGATAGAAAGGGCCAAGAAAACTAAAAGGATGAAATCCTGAATAGAGAAATGGACAAGAAATAAATTACAGGAAAAATGACATTTCTCTTTGGTATTGTCTAGCCATATACACGTTCAGTTGCTACCCTCCTTCCTCTCTGCTCTGAGTCCCTGTAATCTGTTTTAGGTTGTTTTTTGAAACAATTTATTTTGTAAAATGAAAAAAAAAGAGTCACTTTCTGAAATAGTCTCAATTTTGAAAATAAATGTTAGCTCTGTGATGTACATTGCTATATAGTTTTAGCTACAAACATGAGTATAAAGCTTTAAAAATAAATGTAATAGAAACACAGTTTCATTGTCCCATGATTGAACAGAAACGAGACTTAGGCATTTCTCACTATGTCCATCTATGATATCTGGTAATTTTCTGAAATAACTGAAAATTTTAGTCACATCTGGGATTGAAGCAGTCATTTAATGAAATGACTGAATGGCTTTGATGTTTTGAAAAATTACTACTTTGCTGTCTGGCTACAACATATAAACATGCAGATTTATCAATGAAAGATGGGTTCAGTCCTATGAGGACTTAATTTTCTTCTCCTCATTGTCCCCAGCCTGTTATGGTGTCAGCAGCATGGACTACTCTCCAGTGCTGTGTTTTACTGGAGTTTTCTTTGGTTCTTAGACTGAGAAAAAGCTGCCACTGTTCGTCAGTCTTGGTCTGCGTTGTCTCGCCTGATATGGGGACTGGGGTCCACATTTTTTTTTTGCAGCTTGCTGTTTGTGAGGAGCAAAAACTTGTACCTCACTTTTACTTCTTATGTCAGAACTACCCCTGTGGCTCCTCTTCACAGCTAGTTCAGCAAAATGTACTACAGGGATTATCAATGACTATAATGAATATTATACCCATTAAATGACTGTGAGATTTGTATATAACCCAGCAAGACTTGTTTCAAAATAGTCTTTTTCAAGGGATAGCATGTCTAGAGGCAAACTAAAGTTTTGACAACTTGGGCATATTTCACTGTAAAACTAATCCATCATAGCCCAGGAAGAGATGTGCTCAGGTCCATGATTTTATTTGACAGGTTTAAAATTTGTAGGTTAGGAAAATCAGTATTCTGACATATCCATGTATTAAAGTTCCTGGATTTTAGCTTACTTCAAATATTTTCTCAAGGATCATGAGATGTAGGGACATTCAGTTAATTTAGCAAGAATTATTTTCCAAACTGAAATTCTTATATCTTAGTCTTGTTCTAGTACTGGATATCGCTCTATTGCAAACTACGGCCAGATGTTGTAAGTTCAAACAGACTTAGTAAGTCTTTTGGTTGTATTGATTTTTGCATGAATTTGAAATGCAAACTCAATGTCTTTCTAGTCCAAATTACAGAAGTCATGATTCTACTTAATGTACTACAGAAAGGAAGAAGGAACAACAGTTGGCAGCATCTAGAAAAGATAATGTATTCCAGGTAATCAATTCATGCTTCATTGGCTCTTTCCAGCCAGCTAATGAATAAAGGTGCCCATTTGCAAGCTTTTCTCTGAAGCTGATTAATTATCTCCACAAAATTTACTTTATTCATGTAGTGATCATCTGAGGTTAAACAAATCCCTAAGTATTCAATCTACTTGTAGGCTATTAAGAAGAGATCTAATATCCATCCATCCACCCATCTATCCACCCATTTCTAAAAAGTTCTGGTATTAATACTGGCAATATTTGGGCTAGAAGTAATTAATCTTGTATTCCAAGGTGATATGAAACTGAGGTAAAAACAGGAAAAAAAATTCACTAAAACAGGGTAAGATAAGATCAGTGTGATAACAACTAATGATCTCTGTGCCTTGTTACATTGGTGTCTGACTACTGACACAACACTATAACTACCTGAGACCGGATCTACGAAGTCATGTGGGTTTGTAAATGGTATTGATTTCAGTGGAAGTAGTAAAATCTAAGTTCCTGGATAGGAGCTTTGGACCTTAAGTTATTTTGAGTAGGGACAATCTCTCTGGTGTTTGGTATAAGAACAGAGTGCAGATCCATCCATTTATTGCAAGCTATTGATAACACCTGGCCTGATAGTCACCCTTTTTTTCCCTAAAGTAATGGGCACTGTATAATGTTAATTTATTTGAGAGAAGATTAATATGAAAGTATGTAATTTGAATATAATACTTCCCAAACAAAAAATAATTAAAAGATTGGTCCATTTAATCCAAACAAGTATTTTCCTGTCATCCATTCATAAAATAAGAAAATACTGCTCATTGTAGCTAAAGGAGTGTATTGATATTATTATTAGCTAAATTCTATATATTATTTGTAATTATTAGTCATGCAGAAAATATAAAGGACAAACTGTAGAAGATGACTTGTGGTCTTAAAAATCATAGGATCATAGAATCATAGGGGTTGGAAGGGACCTCCAGAGATCATTGGGTCCAAACCCCCCCTGCCAAAGCAGGGAAATAATTGTGCAGACGATGAGCCTTGCCCTGGGAAAACCACCTGTCTGATCATGGTGTCTCCCCTGCCAAGTAAGTATAAATCCTTAGGCATTTTTGAAGACTTCTAAGAGTTATTAATTTAGCTGCCAAAATTTTTCCTACTTTCTATACTTGGATTGTCCTGATTACATGCAGGTTTTACAGATCTTTCTTGTGTAAACTATCAGCTAAATTTTCAACATCTTTTGAAGTCCGAAAAAATTTTGTAGATAGGGTGTGTGAGCCTAAATTGACATAGCTGAGTAAAACTCCAAGGGAGGAACCCCTGAGCATTAGTTTTATTTGAATGCCACTGATGAAGACATTAAAAGAATACATCCTTTGGGTGGATATGCAAAGATGCCCAGACTGGACATAAAAATGTCATTTCAATTTCAGGAATACCTATCTAAAACCCCATACTAGTTCCATCTTTTAGGACATGTCCCATTGTAAGGGCTGTTTACTGGTAAGGATGTTTCCAGGAAAGTAACTAGAACTTCATGAAGGGGGAGCAGAAGGCTGTTCCGGTCTAAGTCACAAAAGGAAGCCGGGAACACACCTGTCAGTGAAAACTGTTTCGTGGAAATGCTTGTGTTCCTCCATTGACTGAGACACTTCTGTGCTACACAGATACATAAATAAGGCAAGATTCACCCGTGATCTTTTCAGAACCATACAGCATACAGAGATCCTCCAATTTAAACTTTGATGACCCTTCAGGCGCGCTATTAGACCACCTTAGGCTTTGGTTATATTAATTGGAAAGATATTGGGCCAATCCTGCTCATCAGAGATTCAAATTGCACTTTTAAGTTGCTGTGGACTACAGGGGGATGCTGAGGGGAATGCCTCAGCTGAGTGCCAGAAGTTTGGAAGAATGAATCTGGCATGAATTAGGATTTGTGTAATTAGCTAAGGGCTAACACATCTGTCTAGAGTGGTAGTTAAATCCCCATGTAAGCCAACAACAGTGCAAAATTATGGTCTGCTTCCCAGAAAAAGGTGATCCTTGCTATAATGTTATTAAAATGTTTTTCAATAACTTATTTCTATGCTAACATGTCTTACATTGATGGCTTACCTATACATGATAGAAAAAATAGAGTGTCTGAGAATGTGACTCTCTGTGGAACTCAGCTTGCACACATATTTCTATTAAAAATCAAAACCTGCACTGGGGTAATGGTGAGTTTCTAGACAGGTAGGGGAATGGAGGTGGGTGTAAAATGTACACTGTAACTTGTGCAGCAATACAAAAGGACAATAAAGTAATCCTAATTTAAAACGTTCAAAGTTTTGGAATATGTCTTCCTGATAGTAATAGTAATATGTTAATACAAACTGCCTCTGATTCCTTACCTCTCCTGGTAAAATCCAAAGACGACATTCAGGCATCATTGAAATTACCAGTAATATTCTCAGTCACCTAAAATTCTGCACTGTGTGATTTCCAGATATTCAACACATGACATTCAGCCTTTGCATTGAGTCGTCATTGTACTAGACTAAGGCATACTCTCCCAAACATATTTATTGTGTCTTTGAAGTGAGAGGAGATTTTAATTTAAAGAAAAATATTTTCCTTTGAATTTGAAATAAGGGCCATTGATTTTTCTTCTGTTAGGCTTTGACAAAGAAAAATCAGTAGACAAAGGTTGTGTACCATTAACTACAAGTGAAGGGCTAGTTGACCTCATGTGAGCCATTGATGAGGGTGAGGCTAATGGGAAAAAAATTGATCTCTTCATAATTTGTCAAGTGAAGTGTGGTTAGCTAAAAAATCTCATTATCAAACCTGTTCTTGGGAATAATAAAAAATATCTTTTAAGTCAATTTTATTAAGCTCTTCCTAGGTACAGCAGAAGTCTCAGTTGTCAGTCACTTTATAACCCAGTGTGGCTGACATGTAGATGTCACACAAAGTGATTCGTGATGCTATTCTCAGGTTTCTTGGAATGGAATAAGTAAATCCATTTTCTCAAAATAAAGAGATGTAATTTAATAGAGGGCATTAAGAATTGCTCTTCAAGGGAGACCCATGAATTAATTTGGGAACTCACATGTTCTTTGGCCTCCTCGGAAAGTACAATGGACTTTTACTTTCCTTTTTTGGCCATAAAACATTTATCATTGGACTCATTAAAAAATCCTATTAAATTATGCTTCTGTGAGTTGTGTCCCTCTTGCACTTGGGAAAAGTGTGAAATGTCTTTTCAATTGAAGGCATTTTTCGTTTATGTGTGTAATACTTTCTTGCCTGGGGAAACAAATGATGTCTCCATAGGGTGCCTAACTCAGCATGGAAGCACGATCTCTATGTAACCCCAGTATCTAGGTCATCACTGGAGAGTGTGCCTCGGATATCAAATGCAAAAGACAGAACCTCTGTTGCTTGAATTAAAGGACTAAGCCTCCTGGAGGCAGCTATAGCAAAAATATTCTCTGTGGATCAAATGGAAACAAATAGCAACCCTTGAATGGAGGTTGGCATACAGCAATAAGGCAGAACAGGATGGTTGGAGGCTGAGTTGAAGGCTGGAATTCATGGAGATGTAGCCTGGCCCTATCGATTATTTCTTTACTAGCTAATTAAGCACTGTCAAACACTAAACTAAGCACTACACTCCGTTATCCATGCTGTTAAATGGTCCCTGGATGCCTGCTTTTGGCCTGGGCCAGCTATTGCTTTAGCTAACAATTAGGTGATCACAATTCTTAGAACTGGGTAAACAATACTCCACTCGTGGTATGGGTTTTGCCATCATGTTTTGGTAGGTAAGTGTTTAATGGCATGGGGCTGGACAGACCTTATAAGAACCTATCAGATATTTAGGATACTAGTTACATATCTAGCCCTTTCATCAGAAATATCGTTGTCTGCATCATTCTGGGCTAAGAGTTCGCCTATCAGGCCTGAATTCTCATCCAAACTCAGATGCTGCTTTTTTGGCTTTGGCCAGATCACTGCTTTACCAACTGACTTTCTCTGCAATTTTTGTTAGCTGATACTAGCATATTTCACAGGACAATGTAAAATATATACATGCATATATATAGCTGTGCATATACACAGACACATGCATACAGGCATATATTAGTATATAATTAGGTGCAACACTTGCAATATACTGTCATTGTACATACATGCTCAGTATAGTTATTGCTTTCTCCAATTATTTATTTCAAGTGATAACTCCCTTCTGTTTTACATATGGACATGCCCATGGAGTAGGTCCAAACACCATTCATGCTTACCTGGCTTCAACTATTCTCAGGAAGTAATCAACTGTATATAGTTAGTCTTTTAATTCTTATCTTTCAATGGGGAAAAAGACATTTTTATAGTGATTGAAAATTTATAGTGAAGGTCTCCTGCGAAGATATGTGAGCCTATAGATTTACTTCTGAACTGTTATCTTTAGATATTTGACTTCTTTAACTTGCATAGTCTTGTCACTTATGTTACATCGTTTTATTTCTACTTTGTATTTCTATGAGGTAAATAAAAAGGAAGTGGAAGGTGCCATTTGTGGCACAGGGAGGTTTGCAGTTCTTACAGTGTGGGAAATTCTGTTCTATGTGTGTATTTTACAAGTATTCACTTTGCCCTCACTATGCCAATATTATTTTAAATAGCACCTGGAAAGCAAATACAATCTTGTTAAGCAAAACCGGTGATCATTCAAAAGGACTTTCACAAATACCTTTTTCTCACTGCTCTGATGGGTGAGGCAAAGTCATGACAATTCCTGCAGAAAAGATGGTACCACTTCTTGTTCTGTTCACAAACTGTCCTCCAATATTCTCTAAGGAGAGTGGTGAAGTTGCTTAAACTCTCTCAAATGGCAATAAAGGGGATCACACTTTTAAAACATAGCCTAGGGAAATACAACAGCACATAAATTCCTTTGGAAATTACTTGTCAGGTTCATTTGGAACAGTAAAAGCCAGAATGTGCTTCCAGCTAATAATTATTTCTGAGTAGGAGGGTTGTCTGACCTCTGGGGAAAAACAAAAGATTTGCGTGCAAGTAGTGAATTTGTTTCTGGAATGCTTTGTGAAACAGAAAATTTGTGATTTTTTTTTTAACCCTCACCCACACTTTTAAAGTCTGCTGCAGCACTGGTTGAAATCACAGGGGACTTTGCCATTGGCAGGGTACAGAATCAAGTCTGTAGTCTCCTCACAGTCAACAGTGGAAAAAAATTGATTTTTCAAGAGGAAAAAAGGTGTGTGATCTCTTATGACTGGCTGTTTAAGTACTGTATCTATGCAAATCCTGTTAAGGAATTATGCTATACAATTATCAATACGCAAGACCTCGAGACCTGGTTTTCAAA
This sequence comes from Gallinula chloropus, assembly GCF_964237585.1. Taxonomy (NCBI): domain Eukaryota; kingdom Metazoa; phylum Chordata; class Aves; order Gruiformes; family Rallidae; genus Gallinula; species Gallinula chloropus. The sequence goes on along the minus strand of NC_140087.1, from coordinate 114,612,753 downwards.
GCAAAACAACATAAATAAACTTATGATCTGCAGGTAATAAAAGCAGCTAAATGGCTCCTTCATGAGGACTGATTCTCTTTTGGGGCCCATTGAATTCAATGGGGAGCCACCGTGATTTCATTGATCTCTGGCTCAGCTTTGGGGGATGGGATTCATCAGTCTAAAAGTAGATGTCTGCATCTGAGCTATAGGTTATCTTAGCTTTATACTTGGGGGGAGGGGGTATGGAAAGAAGCATGTTTTTATCACTGGGGGGAAAGCAGCTCATTTAAGGATGCTGTTTATCTCATCTTAATGTAGATATTTGAAGGAGATTTTGTGAATTCTGTCCTAAAACTACCCATTTGTCTCCATTGACTACAAATGGAGCCAGAGTGACCAGCTGAGATGGAGATGAATCCTCCTCTTGCTGTGTCAAAAAAGCCAGCATCTGCTGTTTATACAAACTGCTCTTTGCTTGAGTTATGGTATAACCCCACCAGCCTGAGACTCTTCTCCTCTCTGAGTGTTTGCACAAAGTGTCTCTTAGTGCCCCTGCAGCGTATATAAGGCAAACTAATGCAAATGGACAATTTTCTTCTGTCAAAATGGTGCCATTCTATGGTAAATGATACTTAGATCACACAGAAATATATGCAAACTTAAGTTCAGCAGAAAAAATAAAGTGACTTTTGACAGAATTAAAATATTTAAATACTGAAGAAAAAAGTGATTTTCCATTTCAGTGTGAAATTTCAGTTGGAAAAGTAGCTAACTTTGATCATTCAAATTGACTTCAAACTGTAAAGCACCTACCTAAACTAAAGGGTGTAGTTTATAATTTTATTTTTCTTTTTAATTATAGAATCCTTTTGGCTGGAAAAGACCCAGCACTTCCAAGCTCAACCACTAAACTGTGTCCCTAAGTGCTACATCTATACATCTTGTACGTATCTCCAGCAGTGGTGACTCAACCACTTCCCTGGGCAGCCTGTTCCAGTGACTGACAACCCTTTCAGTGAAAACATTTTCATAATATCCAATCTAAACATCCCCTATCACAACTTGAGGCTATTTCCTCTTGTCCCACCACTTGTTACTTGGGAGAAGAGACAGGCCCCCACCTGACTACAACCTCATTTCAGGAACTTGTAGAGAGTGATAAGGTCTCCTCTTCCCAAGTTAAACAACCTCAGTTCCTTCAACTGCTCCTCATCAGACTCATGCTCCAGACCCTTCACCAGCTTCGTTGTCCTTCTCTGCACATGCTCCAGCGCTGCAATGTCCTTTCTGTAGTGAGGGGCCAAAACTTGAACACAGCACTAGAGGTGTGAATTCACCAGTGCTGAGTACAGGACCATCACTCCCCTGGTCCTGCTGGCCATGCTATTTCTGATACAAACCAGGATGCTTTTGACCTTCTTGGCCACCTAGGCACACAATATTGCTATGATTTTATGACATGACATTTTGTATTTCATGGGGCTTTGTTACTTCATTTTACTCCTAAAACAACAACAACAAAATCAAATCTGCTATTTCCTCAGTGCGTAGTAATGTGTGTTAAATCCTAACAGGTTGCTTTTTCCAAAGTTCATGTACTTGTAAAGCCTATGATGTGTTTTCTGTATCTCTGTATTTCAACACTTGTGTAGTCTTTGCCTAAGGGCAGGTTTTCATCAAAATTTCTTGAACTGCTGTAGCAAGTGACTATAGCTGCAAATGGCTTTTAACATTACTGTCCTCAGCAGGCTGATGTAGGGCTGGGGCAAACCTACATAAGTAAATGAGTCATTTGAACTTGAACTTGTCTAGCAGTTTGGGCTACAAAGTAGAGGGATTTGCAAATACCCACTTGGTTCAAGTGGGGATGTTAAATAGCAGTGTATCCAGCACTGATAATAGTCATGGCTGGTAAAGCTTCCTACTCTTCATGTAGTTACAGCGCAGAATCACAGAACTGTAGGGGTTGGAAGGGCCCTCGAGAGTTCATTGGGTCCAAACCCCTTCCAAAGCAGGTTCCCTAGGACAGGTTGCACAGGGAGGCATCCAGACAGGTCTTGAATATCTCCGGAGATGGAGACTCCAAAACCCCCTGGGCAGCCTGTCCCAGGGCTCTGTTACCCTCACTGTGAAAAAGTTCTTCCGCATGTTGGTGTGGAACTTCCTGTGCTCCAACTTGCAGCCATTGCCCCTTGTCCTGTCCCCACAGACCACTGAAAAGAGCCTGGCCATTTCCCTCTGTGTCCCACTCTTCAGATATTTAGCCTTTTCAGGTACTTATGGCAGGGCCTCTCCCTGATCATGGTGTTGGCAGCCAGGTGAGGCTCCTATTTCTGGGAAGTGGATGAGCTTTCTCCTGTTAGCCTTCTGTTCAGTGATGTTCTGTGGTGCATGCAATGACTCTAATGCACACACTTAAAGCAAACTTCCTAGAGAAGCCCATACATCCTTGAAGTTGAAGATTGTTGGGGTCTTTTTGTTTTTTCTTTTTTTTTTTTTTTTTTCTTTTTCTCCTTTTTCTCCTTTCTAGAAATAGATTCGATCTCTGGTGGGCTGAGAGCAGTCACTGCATTCCTGTGCTGCTGAAAAATTACTGTCAGAAGTGTTTGCTGACATCTAATCAAGGCAGAGATGAGGGATTTCTTAAAAACAGTACTTCTGATGCATGTCAGGTTGCTTTGCTTGGTCAGTTGTTGTCACCTCAGCTCTAAAGAATTTTAATTACCAAAGCTGTTATGAACACATTCCCTTAGGGAAATATCATTTTCTTATCTTTGAATTAATTTGGGGGAGTACAGTTTACTTTCTCCTTAGAGTTGCTTGTCTCATGGTTTGAAATCAGAACTATTCAAACTTTCTGAATTTGTGAGCAGATGCTACTGGTGGGACTCCCTTGTGTGCCAGTCATTTTTCTTCCCAGAACGATGTGTGCACACAGGCAGGTTGTGGGCACGCAGCGTGCACAAAGAGGCTGGATGCAGCCTCAAGAATAGGCAGCTGGGCTGCTCCAATTGAACCAAAAGGGAAGAATCTCTCACTGAGTTGTCATCATTGGTCTTAGACAAACCCCAGTGACCTCAGGGTGCCTGCTTCACATTAGAAATTTTGGAGTGGAACTTTCAATAACAATTCATGAAATGCAATCTCCTGTTTGCCTGAATTCCTACTGCAAATAGTAGTCTCATCTCCAAGTTCTCTTTGGCACTTTGGCACTTTGGCAGTTCTCAAAAGTTACTCCAATCACAGTTACATTTGGAGTAAATCAGAATTGTGTCCCTGGGGGAGCTGCATCAAGTTGTATTCGTGGAAAGCTAATGTAAGGGTGCCTTGATTTAAGCATTTGGATATCATCCTAATACTTCAAGCCATTTGGCAATAGTGTTCATTTGGATCCAGAAAGAATGAAAACTTGCCTGATGTAGAAACGTGATTTTTCATTCTAAATGCCTTTCTCCCATGGCTGCCTCAGATCCAAGTAGCAGATAGCTGCCCTCAAAGGATGCTTTCCCAGCAACTTCATGTTCTTTATCTGTAGAAGTTGCAGTAGCTCTTTGGTTCTTAAGCCAATGACAATAATGGCCTGATTAATTTCTCTTCAGTCATCCTCTATATCACGCCTTCTATAATGCTCCCATTACCATGATCAGTATTTTCATCTCAGGAGACAGATGACTTTCTGTTATTTATGACTGTTTACTCTGCATGGCTATTTTTTCAGTGCACAAAGAACTGCATTCCCAGTTTATTCACCTTCTCATACCTTCAAAGCTGTAAGCCATGTTCTATCAACCATAAATGCACTTTATTCCTTGGAGTACATGCTCTGAATTTACAATAGTTTGGTAGAGAAAAGACTTTTGAGACATTAATTTTGTAATTCAGTTTATTCTACTTGAATTACGAGCCAGGTAATAAATCTACATTATTTATCTGCATTGGTGATTCCCAGCCAATTCTGTAGGTTATTCTTTGAGGAAGCTGTCTTCAACACTGGTTCTTATTAAAAGACATAACAAAGTTTTCCCTTTCCCTGTTTGCAGCGTTTATGTTGTTTGAGAGTCCTTTCAAGTGTATGTATCTCTAGAGTGACTTCAAAGTGACTTTTCCATATACAAGCGGAGTGTACCTTCTCAAGATGGATTGAAATCTCATTGGAGGTTTTGTTTTTTGAGACCTGGCCTTTCTCAGAAGGGAGGAACACAATAAGTGTTAGTTTACCAATGGATAGACAGATACAGCAGATCTTTATATTGACTTAAGACTTTGTACAGTTTTTGCATCAGTCTCCATGAAGAAAATTAAACATGATCAGATGGTTAGAAAATTAGCAATAGCCAAGGTGAAGATCTTGTGTGGGAATGGGAAAGGACAATTTAGAGGCCATGAAAGTTAGATGTTTCTAGGTGAGCTGTTCTTGATTAAATCTTCTGCACAAGACCTAATAAAGTGGCTGTAACAATCTCTGATTGCTGCTGGAGGATGGGTGGATCATAAGCCAGTCAGATCATCATCCATAAACATAAAGATGCCATTACAACTAATTAAACTAAGAATCTAAGATATAACAATGCAACAAGCACCAGGCCAGAATAAGTTGAGAACATCAAATTATGTCAGAGAAGACTAGTTTATGCTTATAACTAGCAAAAATAACCATGACCAGGAAAGGAGAAGGTGTCATATAACTAGACTTACCTAAAATATAGACCTTGTCTAGTAGGACATTCTTGTTAGCAAGCTGGGTTTATAAACTTATCATAAAGTGAGCTCAAAACTACTGGGGGGAGGCAGGGGGAATAGAAGGGATTAAGGGCTCATTCTCAAAGCGAAAGGAGTGCTTGCTGTAGGGATTCTTCTGGTTTGGAGTGGATGGAATATTTTCATTAACCACCTTTTGGAAGATAGAAGAGGGAGTACAGCTCTAATACCTGCAAACTATAACAACCTGGAAGGGGACTGCAAGCTCCCAAGAGAAAAAGTCTGAAAGACTGAAAAAAAGATTAAAAAAGATTCGCAGTTGTTCTGACAAGCTGAAGAAAAGATCTGGGGGAAAAATTGGAGGCAACATAACACTACTCTGAGGAATAATTAATTGCATACATATAAGAAAGAGAGCGCTCTTGGCAAGGCAGAAGTTAAACAGACGCCACTGAATCACTAACTGAATGTGAGTGAAGAATCTCATGCTGTGAAAAGTAAACCACATACTAGAGTATATGGCAGACATGCTATAAGTTTCAGTCCTTCTGCTTTACTCAGCATTCATAAGACCTTGTCCTGTTCCTAGTTTTGGGCAGTGCACTGTAACAGATGGGCCAACTGGAGGGATTCCAGCAGAGAGAGTGCAAATAATCCACAGATGTAGAAAACATGACCTTTAAGGTGAGATTGAAGGAATTTGTTTTGCTTAGCCTCAAGACTGAGGAGGACATGGTAACAGTGCTATAAAGGATTGGCAGCAAAAGGAAAGAAATAATCAGTTCCCTGTGTCCACAGACATGACATGAAATAACAGCTTAAAACGCAACATGGGTTATTTAGGGAAGACATTAGAGAAAAGCATGTCACTGTAATGATAGAACAAGTCTCTGTCTGGAAGATTTAGATATAGCAGATCCTGACTTTGGGCCAGTGCTGGCTAAGACAAAATTCTCAGCCAGAGATAAGTTCCTTTCTGGTGAAAATGTTACCACAGCAAATGAGGCGTGAAGCACCTTGCTGTCCCAGAAGTCACACACTTGAAATGAGGCACAAAATAAAATGTGAGCTAAAAAAAGTTGAAAGCATTGGACCAGTTGACGGTAAAGTTCCCTCCAAAGCTCTATTTCTCTGATTTTAGAGTGTGTCTTTAAATAAGTTATTTGGGGTGTCTCAGAGAGTGCCAACTAAAATACATTCAGGAACATTTGTGGGCATAGACTACGTGGAAATACTTTGGTTTTTGACTGCAAGTTTTCTTTTGCTGAGAAAGGCAGCTGGACTAGAATATTTGTTGCCTTCCTCACCTTTAGGCTGCATTAAATAGGCTTTTCCATGCATTCTAGAAACTTTAATTTTGCTAACCAGATTCATGCCCTGATGATTAGACTCTGAGAATTTTGATTTTTCTTTCTTTTTTCATTTTTTTTTTTCCTTCCAGAAAATAATTACATGTATGTTGTTTCTAAGTGTCGTGCTATTCAGAAATCATACAGTGGCTCCTCTTCAAAACCCACCCACTTTGCACAAAACTAAATCCCGCCTGTTTGAGCCAAAGAATGAGAAATGCAATTCCTAGAAATCTGTTAAAAAGGCTAATTTAGGTTATCTGCAAGAAAAATTTAGAGAGAATGTCAACTAATCTAATGTTATTTTTAGTTTGTTGCTATTACGGTGATATAAAACTTCTGTGCTTAATGCAAATTTTGGTAATTTTCTCAGCTTTTGTTTAAAGAGAATGAATTTAATTAGTCTTCTGAACATACTGATTTCTTTAGAGATGTGTTGGTGGAATATATAAACAGCAATAAGCACTTTAGGGTTATATATAATAAAGAAACAATAAATGACCTTTTCCTGTTTGCTAAAATATTACATTATCCTAGGTAGCATAGGTGAACATAATGACTGATGGATGATTCTCTTTTATGAAAATATGACATATTTTATGGAATAATTATTTGTAAATACCTTTGCATAAGGGCAGAATGGTACACAAAGAAGCAGAGTGTAGTAAAACTGCTCATGGAAATGCATGGAAATCTAAAATTAGTTCTGAAAGTGAGCAAAAATCTGTCCTGAGAAGAGATCATTAGCAAACCAAATATTTTTTTAAGTTCATGATCTATTTTTTTTCTGCTTGCATGTGTCTTTCCATGCCTCTGTCCCTCTCCCTGGCATGGCCTAGGTTATACACAGTTCATATGAAAAAGAGCTCGATCAAACTGAATAGCTGTTCTAATGCTTTAAATACGTTGCTGGTAATCTGTTTGCAGTCACTCATTTTAACATGGGTCTGTAACTGTTCAGCTTATTCCGACATCTGTTTCAGCCATTTAGGGAGAACATCTTCTGCACTGTATGTGAAAGTCATTTCCTATAAACAGAATGAGCCTTGAGCTCTCTATAAAGGGACATTTGTCTGGAGAAGGAAGGGGAAAAGACATACTGGCTATTAGCTTGTTTCATGGTGTATTGATGAGGAGTCTCATTTCCAAGGTCGTAACTCAGAGAAGCATTAACACAGCCGAGGACAACTCAGATTTTACTCACTACATTGCTCATTTTCTCCCAGTTAAAATCAGATCTTTTCCTCCCGCAGCCTCCAAGAACAGCATCTTTGCAATTAATGGTGGGTTTATCAGGATAATAAACTGGTCCAAAGCTGTGTTTTACCTTCCCAACGGTAAGGTGATGTTCCACATCCTCTCTGAAACCTGTAGGTTGTAACTCGACTATATACTTATCTGCTGCTTAGAAACTGGATTTTTGAGAATGTTCCCACTGTGGCATACACATTAGTTTATTAAGCTAGCAGGCTGAATGAACAAGTGAAATGGGCTTGTGCTAATGTGGGCAGTATGGAACTCGCTTTAATTGAAAAAGCTGTTACAATCAGAGCAGTTTACATTACATTTTTGTATGGAAAAACATAGCTTATCCATTTTAACTTTTTCTACTCCTAAACAGCTGTAAGTATGGGATAAACATCTGTCTAAGGCAAATTAATCTTGCCCCCACTTTAAAGAACTTCCCTAATAAATAATCTAAAGTCTTTTTTTTTTTTAGTTTCTATACGATCTTTTGGATGCTGTGAAGCAGAGTGATAGCATAAACTGTAGTCCAAAGAGTCCAGCTTCTGAGTGCTTCTGTGTGCTGTATTGTTATTGGTACAAACACACCAGATCAATCGCAAAACAGCAGAACTCATCCCCAAAATTAGATGCTGGTGTAAATCCTGAGGATGCAAACTGAGAGAGGAGAAGTAGCTGCTAACATTGCTGATGTGAGATCATCTCCTTGTGTACACTCTGATCAACTAGACCTAAAGCCTATAGTAGGATACCTGAGGGGTTTTTACGTTAGTAAAAAAGTCTGAGATGCTTTAACAGGAACTAAATATAAGATTAGGTTGCAGTAACTTACATAAGAAGAAAAATACTCGCAGACACAATTCTAAATAATATAATCTGCTTTCTTGGAGAACTCTATTTTATGCTCAGCCCATTTCCCATTTTTCTCACGCCAAGAATATAATACAGACTCCAATAACTTGATGGCTTTCCCTTAACAGTCATCTCAGGACACAGATGATTTTGAGCATCTCTGGAATTTTAGCACACAAGTTAGCTGGATTTGTTACAACGTTCAGCAGTAAAATAGCTAACAATGCCGCGTTGAAATGGTGGCAGTTAGATTTCAGACTTAACATTCTTTTGGAAATTAAGGGAAAAGACATATCCTCAGAGTGTAATTTCAGGTGTTTATCTTTGCAATGTCCCACATTTCACTCTCTCATGTTTTCACACTCATGGAGATTACTAGCTTCATAATAATACAAAAGTAAGCTGAAACTCTTGTATAGCAATGTATAGCAGAGCATGGCTAATTTTGTGGATGAGGGTTTGCAGAGCGTAACTCAGGCTGGGAACAGATGTGCTTTTCTCAGCCCAGCTCTGCTTATGAGGAGATTACTGTGCATCAGTGCTGACTTGCTCTTATTTTCCAGCAGAACTGATTGTGTGAGTGCTTCTTCACCCATTTCAGTTACACTAAGTCATATTAGCTTAAGTAATGGGAATAGGTCACAGTTAACCCAGTTTATTTTAATCAAAACAGGTTAAGGAATCACAAGACTTTTTTCTCAGAGAGGAGCTAAGGAGGAGAAGCAGAGGGCATCTGCATATACCTTTTGAAAAATTGACACGCTGTAATGGGAGAGCCTCCTATCTGCCTTTCTTGGATGAGTGACACGCTGCATTATGAACAGTGAAGCTGTAGTGAAATCATAGAAACACAGAATCATAGGGGATGGAAGGGACCTCGAGAGATCATTGGGTCCAACCCCCCTGCCAAAGCAGCTCCCCAGCTCATATTGTACAGATAGGCATCTAGACAGGTCTTGAATATCTCCAGAGATGGAGACTCTACCACCTCCCTGAGCAGCCTGTCCCAGGGCTCTGTCACCCTCACTGTGTAAAAGTTCTTCTGCATGTTGGTGCGGAACTTCCTGTGCTCCAACTTGCAGCCATTGCCCCTTGTCCTGTCTCCACAGACCACTGAAAAGGGGCCAGCCATTTCCCCCTGCATCCCATACGTCAGATATTTGTAAACATTAATAAGGTCCCCCTTTTAGTCTTCTTTTCTCTAGACTGGACAGTCCCGGCTCACTCAGCCTTTCCTCAGAGGGGAGATGCTCCAGGCCCTTAATCATCTTCATAGCCCTTCTCTGGACTCTCTCCAGGAGATCCCTGACTTTTTTATACCTGGGAGCCCAGAACTGGTCACAATACTCCGGATGGGGCCTGATCAGAGCAGAGTAGAAGTAGCCTTCGACCTGCTGGCCACACTTCTCCTGATGTACCCCAGGATCCCATTGGCTCTCTTAACCACCAGTGCACACTGCTGGCTCATGGACAACCTGTCATCTACCAGGACCCCCAGGTCCTTCTCCACAGAGCATTTCTCCAGCAGGTCATCCCCCAGCCTGTACTGATAAGAGCAGTTATTCCTTCCCAGCTGCAAGACTCGACACTTGCTTTTGTTGAAGCTCATCTGGTTTCTCCCTGCCCAGCTTTCCAGCCTGTCCAGGTCTTGCTGAATGGGAGTGCAGTGTTCTCACCTGTCAGCCACCCCTCCCAGCTTTGTATCATCAGCGTGCTTGCTGAGGGTGGATGCTATTCCCTCATCAAGGTCTTGTAGCCCATGCTTGGAGCCTCAGGACAGATGAAGGGCATCCATCTTTCCAGTCACCCACAAGTTGCATGGGCACAGTTCTGAGCAGAAGTGAACCATTTCATTTTAAGATCTGAATACTTTGTGCCAAATACTGAGATTACTCAATTGATAAATTGGGATATTGAAAAGCTTTATATGAAAAGAGAAGAAAAAATCTGTACAAACTTTTACTTAATGAAAAAGGTGATTAGTATGGTGAGAGAAACTGTGTTCAAACGCTGAACAAAAGGAGGGTTACTCAAGCCAGAAAATACATACAATCTTACACAGGACCTTCCTAGAGTCAGAATCCTAATAGTGCTGGTAGAGAGAGAGTATCTTCAATAGCCCACTATAGTATAAATATGCAGGAAGGTTGATTATATGCTGCAGATATTTATTTGGTAAGTATGGAGCAATGAAATGAGGTAGTTAGGGAATGGGTCCACACCATAAATTCTTGAAATAGGGATGACAGATGAATACTTTATTTAAATCACTATGCTTCCTGACACTTGAGAAACTTAGACCAACAACATGTGATCTACTTCACAGGCAGTTTTGGATAATAACACAAAGTAATTCCAGACTAAAGTTTTTCAATGAGTAAAGCTGCTGCTGAAAAATGGTATTTGTGGAGAATGAAATATTTAGCTAACCAGGTAGAATTTGATGATTGCTGAAAAGAATGGAGAAAATTAAATGAGGTGAAACCATGATATTTTGAAAAAGAATATCTCCTTGTGAAAAAGACGAACTTTTTTCTGACTTTTTTTTTAAAGCACTGCATGACAAGAGTTATGGATTTTAATTTATAAATGTGAAGCTCAAGTTTATCATATAACAATGTTGCCATTCAGGACAGTGTCTATGTGCAATCCCAATGAACTTTAGACATGCATTCCCTGTGTGTTTCGTCCAGCTGCATAGATAATAGTCTGGTCTGAATCAGTGGAGACAGGTCAGACAAGGTGAACTTAACTCCTAGCCTGCTTGACCACAAAGCATTTGATTAACTGACACAGGAATTCTTCAGGCGGGAATTTCAGTGTGTCCTGAAGCTTTTCCCCAGCAGCTCCTACTGTGTCTAGACCAATCCCTATGCTCAAATGTGTTGATTAACACTGAGAATGGAGAATCCAGTCATCCCTGAGACTTTGCTGAGGTGATTCCTGCTGGAGAATTGATCAAATAGTACATGGATAAGATATGTTCAAATGGGCAGTGCAAACTCCTGCAGATGCAGAAATGGTCAGGTAGGAGAGCTTTTTGTAGGTAGGAGATGTTTTCTGTGTAGTTTAAGTTAGGATCACAGGCTGGATGGGTGTAAGAACTGGGTATAAGAACAGTTGAAAATGCCATTCCAAGGACCCTTGAAACAGTTTCCCATCACCAGGCAGTGGCCAACTATCCCTTTTGAGATGCTTGGTTCCCCATATGACTATTACCCTGTGTAAAGATCCCAATTGTTTAAAATTCTTTTTAAGACTGTGAGTTTCAAACAACTGCTTGTTTATAAATCAATTAAATAAATAAAGGAAAGAAAGGATTAAAAAAGTTAAATAAATGTAGACAAAGTATTTTGGTGTCAGCCAAATGGATTTCTTTTGTTTTGTTAATGTCACCCTGTTCCCAACAAAATAATGATCTCAGAACCCCACATAAAATGAAATTGCAACCATACAGATTATTTTTTTTAATCAGGTTCTAGTTCCCCACCTCCTGTTCTTATTTCTGCTGTTTGTGCTCTCAATTGATAAATTCCCACATGCTTTCAGGTCTATCCATTAAGTATCTGATCTTAAATAGAAGCAGCACTAATGCATAACTGCCTATGTTATTGTAGCAGTTTTTGTGCTTTTATATCTGTTCACTAAAGGGCGAATAGCTACATCCACATTAGTCTTTTAGAAGGTCAAGGGGAAGGTCAAGGGCCTCCTCCTCCTAGAAGCCACCTACTCACAAACCAGGTATTCATAAACACCACATTCTTCTAGCCCTTATGTCTCACCATAACCTATCCTAATCATGGTAATTGCAGCACTTGAGAAAATATCCTACAGATGTGACCCGATCCACTGTGAGCTTGTTCCTCTCATGTAGTGTATTATATTTAATAAAGTTGTATAATATAACCAGCTATTGATTATACTATATTTGGTTATACTGAGCACTGGAGAGTAAGAATCTCTTCTGTAGAGTGCAGCAGAGGAAATGTGAGAAAAGAGCAGCTGAGTCTTGCAGGTACCGGACAGGCTCAACGTAACTTCTCTAGGCTCCAAGACCTCAACTTCCCAATGGACTTGACTTGAGCTAACTTCTGCTTTGTACTCACTGCAAAGACAAATCTATTTTCTCCTGCAGGACCTCTCTTATGTTTCCACATTGCCTGCATTACCTATTTAGGGAGACAGGGAACAGACGGTAGGATACTAGGCAAGTGGGAGCTTCAGTCTGAGCTACTTAAGTTAGTCCTACAGGTTAGGAGAAAAAGCATGTTATCAAATACAGCAAACCCTTCCAGTCCCACAGAGTCAACCAACAGATAAAAGCCATATAGCCTTTTCAGCTCATGGTGATCTGAAAAGGCCTCAGGTACTTTTATATATAAGATTCTGGTTTTCATCCCAGTTTAGAAGTCATATAAGCATGGGAGGAGAAGACATCAGTAAGACAGGAAATATAAAGAGCCTTTAAACTAAACCTCCAAACTAACAATGTCCTGAGGCAGCAAAAGTACCCATATTTTGAGACTGTAATTCACTCTGCTCTACCCAGTTCAGACTCCCATTGAGATCGAAGGGACTAGTCATGAAGTTGCTGCTGAGTCCATGTCCTGCAGGACAGTGTAGTTACATGTGACCCTCTTCCATCTCTTCCACCTCTACCTCAACCCATGAAGAAGATAAGGGAAAGGCAAGATCTTGTTCTAAAAAAATGCAGATCACCTTCCAAGGATTTCTTTTGTCCCTGGATTATGCTTGGATTTTACTCAGAATACTGCTGAGGAGAAAGAGAAAAGAACTCATTTACAATGAGTAGTTAAAGCTGCTCCCCACTATTATCTGCACACAGCATTCCTCATGCTTTGTGTACAATGGGGAAGAATCGCTTTCTTTTTTGCAATCCCTATCCCAGACCTACCTGTATATAAGTGACTGAAGTTATCTGTGCATAGTTTTCTATTTACATGTATAACCTTTAAAGCCAATGAAAAGCTTGAACAATACTGAGTGTAGACTATAATCAGCATGTACAGTTTGTTGTGTGTCCTGGGATCTTTGGATGAAAGGCTCTCTATATGCCTCATCGTTATTAGTTTTTCCTGCATCATTTGTCAAGATAAATACATGGCTGTTGTTTAGCACAAAGTACTGAAAACTTCTGACTTGCAAATTAATCTGAAACATAGAACCATATAAACCATTTCATGCATCTAGCATTGATGATTTAATTTCTGCTCCTGAGAAAACAGTCAAGAAGGAAAGTTAGCAATACATATACAGAAGTTGAAAGAACACATGTAATGAATTAAAAATCATTGCCTTCAGTTAGAGACTGATTGTCACTGTGGAGCAGTGACTATGATGGGGAATTAAATTAGAGTAACACACCCAATATACAACGTTCTATTATACTGATAAAAATAAAAGCACAGGACCTTTCAGAATGCAAAGGCAGATTCAGCCATAAAAAGTATTGTAGAATCTAATTCTAGTACTTTTCATGGAGCTGAGCATGTAATGTCTGCTCACATGTAAAGATACCCTTGAGGAGGAAAAACAGGAGGAGGTGCTTTATGTTTATGCATTGCGTTGTCTCTGTGGAAGAAAACTGAAGAAGTTATGAGGTTGATTAAACTTAAGTTGTGGTTGGGAATTATGCGCAGATCAGACATGAAGGTTGATGATTCAGGGTCCTTCTGCTAGCAGAGATATTTAAAATAATTTTTATATATTCCACTTTACTTGGAAGTGTCACATAGAAATATGTTACACTCTGTAATGTCATGTTATGCCATTTTTAGGAGGTCCACGTGAGATACTGCAGAACGAAATCTGAAGCACATTGTTTCACAGACTTTAGGCTCTGTGAAATAAAGAGGTTTAGCTTTTGGGAGTTTCTGTCAACTGTTTGCTGTATTCTTCACTCTGTCTCCCTGTGAACTAAGCCTGAAAAAGCTGGGAAACAACTCTTCCTCCCTTAAGTCCTGCCCCTCTAGACCACCATAGAACTTCACCACCATTTTGATAGTCTTTGTTCCTGACTGTAAAAGGTGGTCCAGTGCAAGTGGATCCTGGAGCCTCACGAATGCTAGGGAAAACAAAAAACAACAACAACAAAAAAAAGAAAGAAAGAGATGTCAAACTCCACCAGCCATTACAACCAGGTGGCTGGTCTTCTCATTGCCTCCTGTCTGCACTGGATAAGGAGTTATCTATTTTTTCTTTTTGGGCTGAACACAGATCTTAACATGAAGGAGAACCAATTCTCCAGGGGAACCCTCAGAGCTACACCAAGTAAGTACTGGTTAGATAGCTGCCCATTCATGTTTGGCTATTGTTTTCTGGTCAAGCTATTTGGGAACAATTCACAGAAAATCTGTCAAGTCTTTGCTGGGTTGTGTAAGTCTTGAATATTCAGATTTGTCAATATAAATCATTAGTACTTGGGGTTGAAAGCTAGGGAAATGGTGAGATCTTTCATGTGTGTGTGTTTCTAAGAGAAGGATTTTGCATGTGAGGTTGAAGAAGCAAGAAAATGTGAAAGACGGAGGAGAAACATGCTGCTGATAAGCCTTCTTTCAAGCAGGCTCATTGAAAATCTGCCAAGCCCCATTCCCTAAAACAAAGGCTTGCTAGTTAACCTCAACAAGGTACTCCAGATCGAAGTATGTGTCTTTGATACTCATACTCCCATAATTTCAATGTTATCAGCACGTAATTTTTATCTGGGTGTCTATAAATCCATCGATTGGGCAGTACATTTTACAAGTAACTTTAATTATTTTAAACCAAAGTGTCTATTGTAACCCAGCTGTTTCAGCCACTGTGTAGTTAATAAAGGAGAATCAATTTTCTAAATCATAGAATCATAGCATGTGTTAGGTTGGAAGGGACCTTTAAAGGTCATCTAGTCCAACCCCCCTGCAGTAAGCAGGGACATCTTCACTAGATCAGGTCACTCAGAGCCTGATGACTCATCTTGTCTTAATGAGTATGTAAGCAAATTGGATAACTAGTTTAAAGCAGATCCCTTATTTTTAGATGATTGAAATTAAGAGATATATTTCATGCAGCAGTATCTTCACATAACTGTCCATTCAACCTTTTTCATCTTTGACATGGAGAGAGCACAGGATGATAAGAGTGTTTATGTCTCCATTCTTTATTTTTCCATGAAGTGCTAATGAGAATGGGTAATATGAACCAATGGCAGTGGTAACATTTGAATACAGTGGTAAGATAAGCAAACTCACGTTTTGTAGGTAGCCAGATACATCAGCTGGTGGGAATAAAAACAATTTATATTCCTTAGATAAAAAAATATTCTGTTAAAAACACTTCTGAAGGATATTTATATGAAACTTCTCACTGACAGAATTCTAGTCAAAAGTCTATTAATCTTTTCCTGAGAGAGGTATCTAAGGTAGGGCAGATGAATCACCTTCTGGAGGTGCCTGTCTCTGAAGACTTCTATTCAGACATTCTTCTTTGTCTTTGTTGGGTGAGGTAAAGCTTGGGCAACTGCTGCTTTTAACCCCAGTAATGAAAGTTGCTGGAGACAAACTAGAAAGAAGAGACAAAAAGACACTTTATTTCAGGTGATATGAAAATGCCAGAATAAACCTAGAAGTAATTAAAAAATAAATGCTTGGAAAATATTTATCAGGTCATAGGTTTTCAGCTTCCTGAAGAGATAAAGCTTAGTATTCTGGGAAATCTTACATTAGTAAGAGATTTAAATGCCAAAGGAAAGGTGTCCTTGAAGAACTCCAGAAAAAAAAATAATTCTAGAAATGGAACAGTTCAGATCTAGTTCTCATTTACACTAAAAATATTTTTATCACATTTACAGTGTGTACTAACTTTGCAGTAGGTGTAATTTCACCTAGTTCCTACTAATTATCAAAATGGTGTCAATTACATTTTTTGAGATTGAGCTTTCCTACTTCCCATGTAAGTGGTTAGCTTGAAATGGTGAATGAGCAAGTAACTATGAAGAGAATATCAGCTCAAATACATCCAGTAAATTCCAGTTGTCTTCTGGTATTATATGCAAACGAAACATGTATCAAACTTCAATATAGCATATTCTGTTTAACCAAAGTCGTCATCATGTGTTTTACATCCAGAAATGAATGATTGCAGGTTCCAAATTTTTTCGTAATTATCTTTAAATAATGTAACACTTAACAATATCCAGGGCAATGTTTCAGTTCTGTGAATTTCTAGTCCATGCAGCCTCAGAGACCATAAAGAAATAATGGGACTTAGGATAAGAAATGAACACAGTTCAGCACTGATTTATTACCCCCTATTTTTAACCTGGTTTCCTAAGAAATCAATGCTTATGCAATCATGCTGTGTATGTGTGTGGGTATTAAATTGGGCTTACTGGCCAATTTCAAGTACATTTGTGTGGAAAGAAATCTCAAAGATAGTAAGGGTGAGAGTAATCACATGTAACTTTGGATGGCTGAAAGTGTAGATATCTCCATTCCAACTCAACACACCAGCGTCCCTTCATAGGAAGTGGAGGGGGGTGGTCACTGCATATTGTGATTTATGGAATCAATTTAAGACATTTATTGTAGGGTGAGAGAAATCTTGCAATAGAAATGCATATTTCTCTCCATTGGCCACATAGAGAAATGAGCTGGGTGACAAGCCCAAGTGTGGATGTCTAGACTGGATTTTGCTTTAACTTCCTCAAAGTTCTATGTGAATAAGGAGGTGGTGTCCCTTCTGGGACAGGGACAGTAACATGGACTCTGCTCTTACTGGGCAGGAATAGAGACGGAGGAAACAATTATGGATGCCCCATTTACAGAAAAGTTTTAACCAGTCTTCATAGCTTGCCAGAAGTTACAAAATCCATGTAGGGGTGATGTATTGATAAAGAGTCAGCTTACAGTTGGTTAATGGCTAGGTACAGGAGGGTTAGTTTAAATGTGCCAAAATACTGAAGCTTTTTTTTAACTCCTGTTTTCTGTAAGGATTCTCCAGTGTATCAGCTGAGCTTGTACTGAATTCCTCAGTGGTATGTTGTGTTTTAAGACCAGTGTGGAGACCAAATGGATTTTGATACCAAAACACTTTAATCATAAAGATATGCAATTTTAATAATTACAGACTTACCTGTGATGTGGGAGAGGTGACATATTCCAGGAGAAATGTTAGAGGGGTTAGTGTAGCAGTTCCATCTGTGCTACGCATCATCATGGGGCAGAGTTACAGGTCCCTTGAGGTGTCTTCAGTTCCCTGACTCCTGGAGTTGGAGAAATGGTCCTGAATCCCTGCTTCAGGGTCATGGGGCTACTCAGTGTCTCACTAGTTTTCTGGGTTCCCCTCCAATATTCTTTATTTGGGTGCAGAATTACTGACTTGCCTGTTCAAATTCCACTAATACTTTCTGATTTACTGGCTGATTTCTCTGTTGTTGGTGCTCACAACCCACTTGTTCTGAACTCAGTTACACTTCTTGACTATCAACAGGTTACTTGCATAGTTTGCCTATCTGTTTCCTTGAGCATACTAAAGCTGTTCAAGGTTCCCTCTGTTCTGTGTGACAAGAGGTTGGTGATATTTCAAACTACTTCTACTCAGCAAAAAGTTTGGTTAAAGTTTGTCTACTCCTACTAAAACAAAAAATGATTTAAATTCCTGTCCTAACAGCTATATTAACTATGCTTAACTCATACTAACTGCTACATGATGTCATGCCGAGTTTTTTCCTACACCTGTATTCATTTGACAACCTTGCTGCCTTGCAGCCCTACTTGCTGCTTATCAGCCTTCATTATCCTGGTATTCAGTGACTATTTGTCTAAGTAGACCAGTTTAAAAAGTAAAATCTAAAAGATTTTTAGGAGGAGATTGGAGAGAAGAGAAACTGAGCTTTCCCTTTATAAACATTTCTTGCAGACTTTAATGCAAAAAAGCTGGAATTTGGCTCAACAGGAAGTACTACCTATACAGAGGTAGTCTTGGTGATGCTTTTAAATGGTCGTCAATCATACCTGAAATATTTTTTCTCGAGGGCTCTTGACTAAACCTTGTTACATTTTGACTCAAAAGCTTACATTATGTGGCAGTAATAAGGTTTCATGGGAGCTCAGTTAAACTCTGTGTCACTGAAGTCTAACAGTGCAGTAGCTCTTAGGAAGACCGTCATGAGAGGAGTTGCTTTCATTGGAATTGCCCCAAATTAAAACCTTTTGCTAAAAGGCTATTTAACATTATTCATTCCTTATCTAGGATATAGTATGAAATATGTGGTAGATGATGGAATGTCAAAATAACAGGGAGGAGTCCTTAGTTGTTTCTAAGGCAAAATTAGATTGTTTTCTGAAAAATATGTTTTTCTCTATCTGTTTGAAGAAGTTCTTTGGCCTGGGTGAGTGACAGCTGGGAGAAGGATTTGCATTCCCTGAACATGCTTTTTTTTTGTAGGCCTTTGTAGAACTGTATTAAGCCAATGATTACAATCAAAGCTAATGGCTTTTGGACTTTATGTGATTATCTGTAAGAGTCAAGGAGGAATTTTTCCCTGTTGTATAGTTTTTAGTTTTGGGTTATTTTTTTCCTTTTTCTCCCCCTTAGAAGTAACAGAAATATGCAGCAGCTGGATATTGGATAGGTCACTGGTTTGGTACAGAGAATTCTCACAGGTGTCTGAGTAGTTTATTTTCTCACACATTTAGAGTCAAATTTATTTTGGTTTGAGATATGTTGTTGAGAAGAAATTTTATCCTAGATTATTCTGAAAGGGCTTTTTGGTTTTCTCTTTCTTCTTCAGCTGCAGATATATTTCTTTTGCTAACACATAATCAGTTTTCTTCTTTTGTATGGACCTTGGACACCTTGATTTCTGTACCACCACACCTTTCAGGTTTTTGAGGACTGAGACATCCATTAGAATTGAATATATAGGTTATTTACATGAAATATGTTTGATAGACCTGAAGCCAAATTAAGTGACCTAATGGTTCCCTTTGGCTTTCTTTTCTGCATATTTGGAATGGATAAATTTCACCAGTCCCAATTCAGTAGGGAATAATGCTCAATGAGATCTACTGATCTGCAGGAAAGTAATCTAAATACTTCAAAATCTTGCTATTACGCCAGACAGGGACAGAATTATACCAAGTGTTGTAAATGAAGAAATTTCTTTTGACTTCAGTGAATTTTGGACCAGCTCCCAGGTCTTAAAATCAAACAATACCATTGCCTTATCACAATATTTCAAATGGGTAAAGTTGTTTAATTATGTCATTTTTATTTCACTTTACAATTTCTGCTAGACAAGTAGTCTGGAAGAGAAAACCAATTAGAAAATCTTCTTACTTGATGTCAACTCAAGGTCTTGTTTATTTCTAAGTTATCCAGCAGAGTCAAAAATCCAACAATAGTGTATTCCCAGTAGTGTAGTGAGTTCTTGCATTTGGTATTCCATTTCATTCAAGATACCCTAAGTTCTTCAGTTGCTCAATTTTTTATTTTTTTAAAGACAAAATATTTTAACTACACATGTTCTAAACATTACTGGAGTAATTTTCCAAATGAATAAATTTTCTTTTCTTCCTCATTGAACCTCAAATCTGAATTTATCTGTTTGTGCAGTTTCCTGCTCTTTGTTTCAGTGACCTTCTTTCACCTATGGTACTCACCATAATTATTTGACTTATCTGCCAGTGAGAACTCATCTTCTTTTTCTCAACCATAATTACTTCATTGAGCATTAAAGTGAAAAGGCCACTTTCATCTTGTTGTTCATCTTTTCCAGATGTCAAGTTATTTACAAAGCCCTTGTATTAGTAATGTTATGATGAGAATTTTGGTAAATTATATGTGAGAGAATTAGGCCCATTATAATCTTGAATTCTCATTTGTCCTGAAACAATTTTTTCCCTTCTCAGTTTCCTAAGCATTGCAGTAGTGGTTTATTACTGTTTCAAAGTGTTCTGCCTATGACATTCTGCTTAATGATAGCAGGAGATGTGACCCAACCAATAGTACATTTTTCTGACAAGCTACTAGAATTTCAAGTGTTTTGATCTCTTTCTGTTTTAAAGGCATGAAGCTAAAGTAATATGAATGTGGCTGTAAATTCTATCATTCTTAACAGGACTTAAATCTTTGATTCCTTTCAATAATAAGCAAAAAACGTTTCTTTGAAAATACTTCTCCAAGAAGTGTCTGAAATTTACTTGAATCAGTTTTATAAATTTACCTTTGCTCAGTGAAATAACGGCCTGAATTTTGGTCTCATGTCTGTTAATTTTGGATGCTCATTGCTGTCAGTCACAAAACTAGAAAGCTATTGAAAAATCAGATTTAGGTGATTTTAGACAGCTATTTTAGACACTAGATTTATCCCACTTTATTTTAGGCATGTACTAGACATACCTGTCTTATCTCTCTGAGTGCTAAGGAAGAGCAGCTGACACCTCAGGTACGAATCAGATCTCAGGTGAGTCAAATTGCTCTCTGGAGAAGTCTCTTTATACTGACCTTAAAGGGAGCTGGCAGCAAAAAATATCCCACCTTCCCAACCCTGTTGTATGCCTTCACCTGGATGGGATGAGTTTGGGCTTACATGTGTAAGGTAGCAAAAGTCCTTAACTAGCAGCTTTTACACCTCTATAATTGGCGGATTATGAGATGGTTTTCTGTAAAGATTCCCTTTTGCCCTTCTTCTCCAAGATGCCTTTGTGTCTGATATGACCAAACAGCTATAGAACCTGTCACAAGGGTACTATGAAAACCTTTCCTCCAACTTCCTTTTTCCCAGCTGGTTATCATTTTAACCTTTTTCCCTGCTTGAGGAGATGCAGATTTGTACCTGGGAAAATTTATTTATTATTTATTTACTGTTTATCTGGGATTATGAGAAAGATCCTAGGAATTTTCATTGGAAAACATAATCCAGTCATATGAATAGTCATGTTCAGAGCACGAAGAAGACAAAAAATTAAGTTTCATTTTAAAAAAATCACACGACCATAGACTGTGTTAGGTTGGAATGGACCTTTAAAGGCCACCTAGTCCAGCTCTCCTGCAGTAAGCAGGGATGCCTCTAACTAGATCAGGTTGCTCAGAGCTTCATGAAGCCCGACCTTGAAAGCCTCCACAATCTCTTTAGGCAACCTGTTCCATTGCCTCATGACCCTCATAGTGAGGAACTTGACAATAATTTCCTCTTATTATTTTTTTTAAACTTAGATAATATTCACATATAACCAGCTAAATAAATATTACATGGTTTTCCAATAATTTTAATTATTGTCCCAGTGCCAGAATACTTTTCAATAGAGCCTTTATATATAAGTTAAGCCTTAAACTTTGGGTCTTAGAATGCAAGAAGAAACCTGGTATACCATAGGCATTAGGTACACTAACTTAATTCTGTGAAATCAAACTTGATCATGTACTTGTGCATAAGATACAGCATATCTGCTCTTGAGGTGATGACCACTGTAAAATTTCATAATCTGGCAGTGGGTGACTCCCAGACACAACTCTGGTAAAATCAGTACGGTAATTGTAATATTTAACATGAGTGCCCTTGTTTTCTTTTAAAATAGAACATAGAATCACAATACTTTTGATGGAAACTCAAAGAGCACCTTTAAATAATTGTGACTAAATAACTTGGCAGTCTACTAGCAGGGCAAGTAGACCTTGGAAGTTTTCTGCAGCATTTCTGTTTACATTCTTTTTTTCTACAGGAGTGGGAATGCACAGTCCCTTAAAAATGCACAATCCCTTGCAAAAGAAACACATTGTATAATGATGCTATAGTATTTATTTATTATATTCTCTAATGAACTGAATTTGATACTTTTTATCAGTAGTATAGTACCATTTAGAACAGTCAGAGAGAATGATTTTGAAACCTCTAAATAAATCTCTGTGGACAAAAGAGCCTGAATGTTAAGGATGAAACCTGTTCAATGGGCAGTCTTTACCAAACTACGCTGGAATTAGTGTTTCTCTAGGATTTGAGTTCTGCATCTCAGGATGGAGGGTCAGACTATAAGAGTACCCCAACATCATGCATTATGAGAATTATAAAGTAGAACCTTCCCCATTGTGGTCTAATCTTCAGAGGAATGTGCTAAGCCGTTGCCACTTTTTAAAATTTTCACAATTTTCTTTCCATCTGTCCCCCTGCTGTTTTTCCACTGCAGTATCCACTCTGCAAGCTTCCTTGGAGCAATGTTCTTCTGACGTATAATGTTCCATCACAGTCACCAGCACACATTAGGATGTGTCGAACCAGCAAAAAAACATCAGGCAGCACAGATGCTGAATTTTCCTGATATGTCTGGAATGTTACAAAGCAATGAGAGACTTAGAAAGTATTTCCCATAAATCAGCTTTTGTAACTAAAGCACAGGGCTTTGGTATTTGGTTTGTTGTTCTTTTTTTCCAGCTTGATTCTTTACTTAGCAGCTAGCTGTGCTATGCAATCACTTGTTCCAAGAAAATCAATTAGTGCAATCAGCCTGGATTTGCTTTGTTCCGAAGATAGATGTTTTTTTGAGACCAAGAAATTAAACATATGGAAAGGGTGCCCTGTTTTATGGGAGAACTATGACGAATAAAATCATGGAATGTCTTTTCAATGCAATTTAAATGTGAAATTTCTGTATATGAAAATAAAATGGTAATCATAATCTTCATAGATTTTTTACCAAAAAAAGTATCTAATTATGGTGATTTGGGAAAGTGACCAATACAATAGATAAATGCTTTATTGCAAAAGTCCATAGCATCTTCAAGTTCATAAGGAAAATATATATTTTTTTTCCTGATTGAGACAATAGGGGCTCCTAAAAATGTCCTTACAGTTGCATATAAGTAGAAGAGGGTCATGTTGCCACACTCAACAGAATACAAAGTTCCACACAAGCATTTTTCCCTACTCAAATACTTAATAATACACCTCAAGTATGGAGTTTGAAAATCCAGTCCTAAACTCTTAAAAAATTATTAGGATATATTACTCTATTTCACTGGCTAACTTTTTGTGTTAAATTAACATAATTTAATCTTCGAGGCACTGTAGTCAAGTGAAAAGATTTAACCTCTACATAGTACTGATTTCATACCTTGTAATAAAAGTTTAAGAGAAAATAGTAAGCTTTTATACCAGACCTAGAAAATTGGCAAGGTCTGTGGTATTGACTTGGAATTGGCACTTAAGATTTTTAATCTACAGCTCATGTCTTGTTTAATTTATACATTAGCATGACATTTGAGTGCCTTGCCACCACCAAGGGTCGGTAACATTATACCTATATTCAGCAATGGAAAAATAGAACATTCTCATACTTGCAGACTGATTGCTTTCATTAGGTTTAATTAGTTTCCTTAGTACTTGTGAAGAGAAGTGTAGCTGGTGTTTAACTGGTTGGGTGGCTTACACCAATAGTGAAAGAGGACTGTAAACAGAGAAGGTGCAGCAGCTGCTTAAAATGGAAATATTTAATTCTCTTGTGATAATAAAATAAAGCTCAACATGTTATCAATTTTTTAGAAAAAACAGAGTATCCTCTTCTGGAATACTTGTGCCATCTGCTTGGGAGTCTCTGTGATGCTTTTAAGTTGTATTCTGAAGAAGAGACTGAAAAGATTAAGTGGTCAGATGTTTGTAGGGGGGAGTTATGGGGCAAAAATAATTCATACCTTTTGAATATAGAAGCTTTTATGGCATATATCCTTGTCTGTTTATATTGTTTTAGTAATGGGACATTTCCATATTCAGTTGAAATACCTGGGACTGGAGGTCATGCTGTATATAATGGAGTATGAATATGATGAGTATGAGTACACAGACATAATAAGGAGAGACAGTATTGCAACCAATAAAATTTCTCTAAAGGTTAAAATCATATAATGTACAAATAAAAATTAATCTTCTCTGTATTTCTTTAGCTAGTTCAAAAGAGTGAAGACTTCACTTCCCTGCTTTCCCAATGGCAACAGAGTGAAAGTCATTTTGAGCAGTCACTGCTTGCTTTCCCAGACGTTTGAGATGCTTTCCTTATGTCTTGTTGGTTGAATCTGGTCTACAAAACATAAAACATAACGGGGTATTAAGATGTGAGAACTGCCAATCAGCATGTCCTGACCACAGCTTCCCTGGAGTGCAAGGGAACGCTGGGTGCAAAGTTTTATTTTAAACCAGGTTACTTAGACTGGTGCTGAAACTTTTGAAGACATAAACTATCACCCTCATCTAGATGTAGCCTCAGCTGCAGCTGTTAATTCTGCTCAAGTCAGGAGTAACTTAAACTTGTTATGATCTAATATTTTCTGAATGCTTGAAACTAGCCTGATGATTAGCAGAAAGCCCTCATAACAGAAAAAAAAATATGTAGTTGCATCTGGTCTGGAGAACATATTATGCTTCTGTCCTTGTAAATTGTTCCTTTATGTCAATATTGCAACATTTTGGTGGAGACCTCTGTGGAATCTTTCACTGCTGCTGTCTATGTTTTATTTTTTTTACTTGCATGGAAATAGTGCTGTTCAAGGCCAGTCAATTTGGCATAATTTTATAAACAAGCATTAGAAACACAGAGAAAAGGGATAGGCCATTTCATACCAAATTTAGCTGCTTGTTTGGAGAGGTAAAAATAATAAAATAAGTGCTTTATCTATTAAAATCCAACTCTGTTATCTCAATCGTTTTTGGGGAAAAAAAAGTACAAGACAGCCATTGACTTTGCTGTTTCCTTTGGGAGAAGCACAGATGTGGAAGAACAATTTTTAACACCTAAGTGAGGCAGCTTATGAACTGTGTCTAAGTTCGTTCAAAGCCCTCCAAAATATGGAGTACATTTCCATCCAATTCACATAATAACTCAGGCTCTGATTCAACATAGCTTTTAAAAATGTAAGTAGTTCCTCATCTGTTTAAAATTATAGTTGTGCTGTGCACTGTGTATCTCTTGGGTCTTATTTCATATTTTACTTTTCCTGTGATTTTTATATATATATATATTTATACAAACTACCCGCATTATTTCAGCACATTACAATTTTCTGTGTGGAAGTTTTCTTTTTGAATGATGTAATGGCAAAAGGCTGTGACATCATAAGATTTTTCTCACCTTGCTTTACCGGCCAGATTTGTCCCTGCCTTGGAAAGGCTGCCACTCATTGGAAGTGGTCTAGCATGGTCACACAGACTGCTGAATTTCGGCCCTGTTTACTGAGGTTGTGGATAATGTTAGCAAACAATGCCATTTTTTTCATGGTGATTTTTAGTGTTGCATGTTTCCACTGGGAGAAGATCACTAAAATGCAACATTGTCAAAAAAGGCAACTTGGTCCCTGTTCTTGTGTGTGGGCTTAACTTCAGAGTCTCTGGTTGCAAAGATATATATTTTTTTTTTTAGCCTACTTTCTACCTCTGCTGTAGAACTTGTGAGTGATGTAACTTATTATGGAGTGTCGTGGTTTCACCCGGCTGAGGGCCAAGATCCACGCAGCTGCCTGCTCCTTTAAGGAAAAGAGCAGGTTAAAGGAAAGGGGAGGGGGGGTGAGAAGTAAGGGAAGGGAAAAGGAAGAGAAAGGGGCAAATAACCCCAAGATCAAAAAATTAAGAGGCCCGTGGGTTGGGATAAGGATAGTTTACTAAGATAACAGAAAGATACAATGTAACAATACTAACAGGACTTCAAAGCAAAATCTATGAAGCTGTTGATACACAATGCAGTTTCTCACCAAACCATACAACTCAGGCCGTGCCACCCAGAGCCGTCCCAGAACCCGATCGTCCCCCAGAACCGCGCGTCCCGGAGCCGGCCCAGGCCTTCCTCCCATCAGCCCCCGATATCCTGGGCAGGACGTAATTGGCGTGGAATACTCTCTTTGGTCAGTTGGGTCACCTGTCCTGGCTTCGCCCCTCCTTTCTCATGAAGAGCTGAGAAAGTCCTTGACTGTCTGACAGCAACTAGAAACATCAGGGTGTTATCAGCACTACTCCCATTTTACTCTCAAACACAGCATTCATCTGCTGCTACAAATGAAATTAACTCCATCCTGACCAAAACCAGGACATGGAGTAACATTGTAAATCTGAAAAATTTGTAACTGTCAGCACAGTTCCTTCACCCCTCCTTGAACAGGGTTGGTCACAATAAAATATAACAAAAACTAATTCTGCATTTAAAAAAAAAAACACAAAAGTTTGCAACTTTTATAATAAAACAAAGGTAGTCAGTCCCAGTCATTTCCAGGTTCAGGCTGGCCAAGCATTACATTGCTTTAGAGCTGTGCCCTTCCCAGAGGTGTGAGAGCCAAGAACAATGCAAAGGACACAGTCACATGCATGGCCATCGTCATCACCATCATTTCAATACTAATGCAGACAAGGAATTCAGATTTCAAACCTTTCTGTCCATAAAACCAAACTATCAGCTCATCATCCAACCTAGTAAGAGAACACCAAAAAGCTGGTAGAACACGTCCTCAACCTTTCCTGCAGCATGGTTTGGGGAAGGGCGTTTCACAGGGCTAACTCTGAGATCATCAGAGGCACACTGGAATGTTTGCAGAGGCAAAACCCTCTGACATTCACACAAACTCAAGCAATCAGGCAGCACTGAACTATTTTTGTGGAAATAGAATATTAGCCATTTATGAATTCCAGATGGGAAGGGACAGCTGTCGTGCTGATGACATCATTCCCCTTGACACTGGAGGATGGAAATGAAAAACTGAGAGTCACATGTAAAGTATGTCAACAGCAATGACAGCACTGGGCAAAAGAATGTAGGGATGTTGGGCAAAAGGATTCACATAATGACTAAGACAAATAAGGTCACATACACATGAAGATGAAGGGGTAGCCACAGGACAGTGGTTTAGAAGGTAGTCTGCCAAATACAATCTGTCAAACTTTGTGCACTAAATACAGAAACAATCCATCAGGAATGATTTGGTTACATGGAGATTTTATGTAACAAGAAAATTATTTAAGATTTTCAAGATTCTCAGAAAGCTAAAATCAGCCGTCTTCTGCTTCTGTAAATTTTGAGAACCCCATCAAGACTTTTTAGATGACTTCCTAGTTCCTCAACATCAGGTTAATTATTCATTTTTGGACTGAAGAAAGTTGGCACAAAGAGGTTATGGAAACTTATTCCCTCTTAATAGTAAGAGGTAGAAGATTTAGACAAAGAATTTTGTACCAGGATGGTGTGCTATGCTAAAAATGAAATGGAATTTTATGTGTCATCCTTATTCAGAGCTAGATCATGGGCATGGTGGAATGTAGGAAAGATTAGTATTTCTTGCAGTTCAATTATGAGAACTCTAACAATGATCTAATTACTGAGGAAATTCTCTGAATAGCAAAAAAACTCTTGGATAACATGTCATTTTATAGTTGTATTTCAATGTACAATTCCCAAAGACAAGACTGGTGCAAGTGATGATTCAAAGAAAACTGTATTTCTATTGAATAAGAAATGAAAGGAAGATAGGGAGAAGAGAAAACTTGGAGAAGATTGCTTTGCTGAATGAATTTTGACTTTGTCACTAAACTTATGTGAGTGGCAGACCTTTAGAGATAAAACACTATATGAATGTACCATCTGCAGGAACTGGGAGGTTGGCGGATGTCTCTTGTTGAGCTACAGGCATCAAAAGTGAGGCTGACAGCCCTAGATACTGAATTTTAAGGAATATTTTCCTCCTGCAGGCACAGACGAATGGTCTCTTGCAAATGCTGTATTGCAGGGAGGCACCTCAGGATTTCAGGCAAATCCCTCAGTTTCTTTCTTTTCTCCCTTCTCAAATCTTCCTCTTAGCCTTTGGTTAACTCTCTCCATAGCTCACACACTACTGTTTTTTAAGACTGGAATTGGCTGTGATTTCTTATGCTATTATCACAACATTAGAGAAGCAGTCAGAAAGATGCTGTGACAGTTTTATCTCATCTTCAGTTTATGGCCACTCTAAAACACAAACACGAATTTCTGTGTTTTTAACAAATATTTTAAAGAATGCACACTGCAGTCATTACATATAAAACCCCAAATAGAGGGCACCCATTTTTAGGCACTTTCAAAGATAGATTACAGAAAACTTTCTTGTTAAACACATGTAAATATCGTAAGCAGCCTACAATACAATTTTAAAACAAAAGGTAGTACTTGTTTATGTCCACACTGATCTATAATGTATACCAGCACTCTTCTGTCCAACACTTAATGAGAATTCCCTCAGCTGGAGCACTTCCATCTTGCAGGTCATACAGTTTCTTACAAAGGCCCTAGTCTTATCCAGTCATCACCCCTTCTTACAAGCTCTGCAAAGCTGCCTGTAAAACTCCTTTGTCAGCTTGACCTTGACCTCTCTGATCTATTCACATATTCACAGACACACAGAACAGTACGGGTTGGAAGAGACCTCTGGAGATCATTTAGTTCAAACTCCCTGCTAAAGCAGGATTACCCAGAGCAGGTTGTACAGGATTGTGTCCAGGTAGGGTTTGAATATCTCTCCAGAAAAGGAGACTCTACAACCTCTCTGGGCAGCATGTAGTGCTCTGTCACCCTCAGAGTAAAGATTTTTCTCATGTTCAAATGGAATTTCCTGTGTTCCAGCTTGTGCTCATTGCCTGTTGTCCTGTCACTAGGCACCCTTGAGAAGACTCTGGCCCGAGGATCTAGACATTTAGTGCTTATCAGATCACCCCTCAATTTTGTCTTCTCTGGGCTAACCAGACCCAGCTCTCTCAGCTTTTCCTCTGATGATAGAAGGGAGATGATGCGGTTTCCTAATCATCTCTGTAATCGTCTGCTGGACTCTCTCCAGTAGTTCCTTACCTTTCTTTAACTGGGGAGCCCAGAACTGGACACAGCACTCCAGATTTGGCCTCACCAGGGCAGGGTAGAAGGAGAGGAGAACCTCTCATGACCTCCCAGCCACATTCTTAATACACACCAGGACACCATTGGCCTTCTTGGCCATAAGGGCACACTTCTGTCTCATGGAGAGCTTGTTGTCCACCAGGACTCCCAGATCCTTCTCTGTAACACTGCTTCCCATAAGGTCAACCCCTAACCTGTACTAGTGGTTGGGATCATTCCTACCTAGTTGCAAGATCCTACGTTCTCCTTAGTGAATCTCATTTGGTTCATCTTCGTCCATTTGTCTAGTCTGTCCAAATCTCACTGAAAGGTAGCACAGCTTTCTGGTGTCTTGGCCACTCCTTCCAGTTTTGTATCATCAGCAAATTTGCTGATGGTACACTGTCCCCTCATCCAAGTCATAGATGAATTCCACATTTCCAGGGTCTAGGATTCCTGAGGACTGCTCTTAGCACTAAAGACTGAAGCAAAGAAAGCATGCAGTAACTCCACCTTCTTTGTGTCTTTCATCATCAAGGTAACCACTTTGTTCAGCTGCAGGCCTATATTTTCCCTAGTCTTCCTTTTGCTGTTGATGAAGTTCTGCTCTTCTGAAGTTCAGAGCTCTAACCTTACTTATTGCCTGTCTGCTTCCGCACCGGATCCTGAATTCCAACATCTCATGGTCACTAATGACAAAGCTGCCCCCAACCTTCATATCCCTAACCAATCCTTCTTTCTTTGTTAGTACAAGATCCAGCAGCACCTCTCTCTTTATGGGGGTCCTCCAACACCTATGTCAAAACGTTATCTTCAATAGTCTGCAGAAACCTCCTGGACTGTGCCTGCCTGGCTGTGTTGCCTTCTCAGAAAATATCAGGGTTGTTGAAGTCCCCCATGAGGACCAGGTCCTGTCATTGTGAGGCTACTTCCAACTGACTGTAGAAGGCTTCACCAAGTTGGCCAGTCTGATGGCATTCATAACAATGGTCCACTGAGCAACTCTGCACTGAGGTTCTCACCCACCAGTGCTTTTTAGTCTCTTAAGCATGCTAAAAATATTGCACTAGGTGATGAGATCTCATCTCAGGGCTATGATGGATGGCTCCAGGCACAACTATGCTGCACTGCTTTTAATACACTGACAAGCTGGCTGTACTCTTGGTACTGTTGGTGCCCCAGCTTAGCTCACTGTATAGATGCTGCCTTCTGGAAGCTAATTATGTCAAGATCTTATCAAATTGTAGCACAGGAGATATGCTGACAAGCCATAGTATTGTCACAGGTTACTGATGACAAGTCATTGTCATTAGTGGCATGATATGTAAATATACTGACTGGTATATCTCTGCTATTGTCACATGAGATATCCAGGACAGTACTAGAACATTCAAGAGGGAAGATTATTGCTATAATCATAAGAGAAATGATTTCTTCCTCCTTTAGGAATGATTCATATCATACCAATATTGTGATCTTGTTACCGCCATGGTTCACAGTTCTGATATCTGTCTGTTTCTTAAGACCTGTTTCCTCTCTGTTCCTTCCACATGTAACTGATGGAAATGGCATGAGAGCACTTTCCACTATTTCTGGTGCTGTCCACTGACTATCCTCTGCTGTGTTGATGCTGCAGTCCTACTGTGATAACCATGTTTCTCTTACATGTGCCCTTAAATGACTCAAGATCATTTATCAACTGTATCCTGGGCTGCGCCTAATGTATCCTGGACTGCATCAAAAGAAGTGTGACCAACAGGTTAAGGAAGGGGATTTTGCCCCTCTACTGTCATCTGGTGTGACTCCACCTAGTGGCTCCCATCTGGCTCTGGGGTCCCCAGTACAAGAAAGATATTGAACTGTTGGAGTGAGTCCAGAGGAGGCCATAAAGATTATAAGAGGGCTGGAGCACCTGTCATATGAAGATATGCTGAGGGAGTTGGTGTTCAGCCTGGAGAAGAGAAGGCTCTGGGGAGACCTTAGGGCAGCCTTTGAATACCTAAAGGGGCTACAGGAAAGCTGGCGAAGGGCTGTTTACAGGGGCATGGAGGGACAGGAAAAGGGGTAATGTGTTTAAACTGAAAGAGGAGAGATTTGGACTAGATATGAGGAATAAATTCTTCCCTGTGGGGGTGATGACACACTGGCACAGAGTGCCCAGAGAAGTTGGGGCTTCCCCTTCTCTAGCAGTGTTCAAGGCCAGGCTGGATGGTGCTTTGGGCACCCTGGTCTAGTGGATGGTGACTCTACGCATAGTAGGGGGTTGGAACTCCATGGTCTTTGAAGTCCCATCCAACCCACGTCATTCTGTGAGGCTATGATTCTATGCTCATCTGACCCTGCTTGTTTGCCTGGTTTGACAGTGGTATGCAGACCACTGTTGAGTGTTGCCTGTTTTTCTCTTCACAATATATTTGCAGGCCAGGGGAGATGGAGCTCTATGATCCTTGGGGTCCCTTCCAACCCAGACCATTCTACAATTCTATGAGAATGAGGTATTCTGAGGTCTCTTAAGACCCCTTCTACCACATACTATCCAAGGACACACACCAATCACTTTAGTCATATCCTGGGCCTGTGCTGGTAAGGAGACATCACATGTAAATGCTAAAATCATCACACTTTTCCCTACACTTCCAGGTTCTTGCTTTAGCTGCTGCTCCTGCACCATCTCCCACAGTCAACTCCCAGTTCCTCTTCATGATTTATATTCCAGAGACAGATCCCAGTGCTCGTATTGTCCTTACAGTATTCCTCACATATATATGACACTTTCCTTTAAAAATCTTAGGATGTAAATTATGAAAATTTTATATTTTTACCCTGCCAGGAGTACAGCGAAGGGAAAAAAGCACTGACAGGGCTATAGGTCCTCCTAGTATACATTGAGCCCCCAAACCAGACACACACTACTAAGCACATAAATATTATTCTGTTGCTGACTGAAAAATATATATAGAGAGCACCTGCAAGAAAACTTTGCTGAGTTTTGAGGCATATTGTTCAGGTTATGGGTAAGCTCTAATATCTAGGATATACTTAAGAGCATGCTAGGGACTGCCTGCTGTATGAGGAGACTAATAACCAAGAGAGAGTTTGAACAGGAAGGGCATCTGTTGAGGGCCCAGACCATGTTATTTGTAAATCACAATTAAGAAAATATTTTCATACAGGACCTGCTTGTTTCCTGGGGCCATCTGGAATCCCTCAGAACCTGTTGAGATTAAACATATCCCCTTTACACAGTGGCTTGTTTCGAGTTTCTCAGAGTAATTGACAGGGAACATATATAGAGTTCTGGTTTGGCTGTTAAAAGTGTACTGGTGAAAGGACTCCTGTGAGGATGGGACTATGGATCTGGCTATTCAGGCATCTGCTCTGCTTAGTTGGGTGATGACAGTCGGCACACTGGGGAAAGGACATTAGCTAATGACCTAGTTCAGCTGGTGCCATGGCCACCTGAAAAGTGTCAATTACTTTGCCATGGTCCTCTGCTGGGGTATCCCTAGAGACAGAAGCTTTCTCACTTTTCCTTCCTTCTGATCTCTCTGTTCTTTTTCCCCATCTTGTGAGAGAGATGATATCATCCCTCAGGGGATGACAACTTTTGAAACAATTTCTGAGGCAGGAGTGTTTTACTTCCTCTCAATCTGCCTCAGATTGCCATTGCTGACTTTCTTACAGACATCCTTAATCTTTCACCTTAATCTTTCACAATTTTCTGGTCTTTAATTTTTCAGGCAGCAATCTACCTCTCTAGGTGTAGATTTTGGGAAATGATGCAAATATTCCAGTTGCATGTGGTTTCTGTCCACAAAGATAAAGACACAGGTGTCCTCAGGGGACCAGGTCCTTGCTAGAGTGGTGCCATCACATTACAAATGTGAAACGCTATCAAAGTGTAAATGTGAAAGATCTTTGTTCTGCTTGTCTAATGGTAATTCTGAAGAGGGGATCTGTGAATGAGGGAAATTTGGCTCATGCTGCGGGGCTGATTCAGAGCTTTTCAGACAGGGAAGCTTCTGGGTGACTTCTTGGCTCAATGATGGAGCACTCTGGAGGGCACTGTGAGGGCTGCATGCCTTAGAGATATTGTTCCCTGGTTGGAGAGAGCACTCCCTCTCGTGCCATATTGACAGGCATTCCAAGGAAAATACAGTGTGGGCAACAAAAATTAAAACAAAGAAATGTAGCTTATATCAACTGGTGATCCTCATAGAAAGCCTTTTCTTTGTGACTGCTCTGTGGCTACTGTCAAGGTTGGCAATAAGAGTTCCCTTGACAGCTACAGACCTGAAAAGAAAGACCAGCTCTGGGTCTGCAGAAGCCTGATTGGGATCCACTTCATAAGAGCAAAAATAAAAATCATTATCAGCTGTTTAAAGTGAATCTATGCCTCTGCCTGGACTCTTGATTTTCTTGTTCTTGATTTCGTATTGCTATCTATTTAATTCTAGAAGACTTCTCTTCTTGTCCTGGGCTGATGCAAGCATTGGTTTATTTTGTCCTAACACTGTATCTGACTCAGACTGCCTTTTTCTCCCATTAGGTCTATCATCCTTGCTGTGACTGAAAAAACAGTATGTAGTGAGAGCAAAGGTCTTAAAATTTAGAAAACATTTTTCTATATCAAAATCATATGGGTACTGGGGTTTAGGTCTTTCAGGACCTTGCAAAGCCACATATTTAGTGCGTGTCTTGCTGCTACCTCTTCAGTCTGATTAAAATGTACCTATCAATTAAAATTTCTCATGTAACTTCAATTAAAAAAAAACCCTAACAACTTGCTGAGCTTCTCTGATAACTAACCACTGCTCCCTATATCTAGGTCTTTATAAATGAGTTGCTCTCTGCAGATATATATTGGCAGAATATTATTTGCAAAATACATTATTTCCTGCTAGTGCATGGCTTCCTCTTTTAGACTAATTAAAATCAATTATATCAGCACAGATCTAGAGGGTTCCACAAATGTGAACCTGATGAGATTCAAGAAACAAGTTAAATATGAAAGGGTTAAAAGGGATACAAAGGTTTTTGAAAGACTTAATAATCTGAAATAGCTCCTTTTCTCATGTTGATATACTGAAGTTAGGTTGTGGAAAGCAGTGAAAATAAAGTTGCAGTCCTTTAAGCATTCTTCATATTTTTCTTTGAGTTCATATCTCACACTAATATAACTTCCCCAGGATCTACATCTCCTTTGTGCATAACTTGCTTACTAAAACAATGAATTCTCCTTGAGTACAAGATTTGAGTAGCATTTTCATGGTCAATTGCTTTCAGTATTATTAGAACAAAGATGTCTTAGTGGTGCAGGATGGAAAATGCACTGCTTTGCCTCATCATCACGCTTTTCCTAGCCATTTTGTCTAGAGCTAAAGAGGGAAAAAAAGCAGCTATGTTCCTGTTTATTCTCTAATTTCTTTTTGAGAAAGATGGGGAAGGAATAAATAAATAGGGAAAGGGAGTGGTGAAAGGTGGTGGTAAACTGGTGGCAGGAAGCATTTGTAACACAGGGCCTATAATACTGTAGGAAATTCATCCTTAGCAGTACAGTGTCCCTTGGAGATTCTAGACAGACTTGGATGGGAATAAAGATTAGGAGAAGGTGAAGAAAGGATGCTCGCTCTCTAAGGTTTGTCTGGGAAAGTACTTTATTCTTGTAACTAGAGTCTTTCTGGTAATGTTCTCCAAAGTGCTCAGTTTTTTATCAAACCTAGATCAAATCACTGTAGTGAGGCTGTGGGCTCACCATGAGGCTTTCATCCTGCATCACTTTTATGATGGATGCTATATGACATATTACAAAATCTGAAAAGCTTTTAAGCATTTGTATTAGGTAGCATGGGCTGGGATGAATTGGCTGGAGCTAGAGTAGGAAGATTTCTTGTCAGAAATATGTGATACAAAGGGGAGGAGTGTGAAAATGAAGTAATTTAATAACAAAGAGGGCAACCACTCTAGACAAGCCATTGATTCTTCATTTCTTTTGCACTAAGTCAGGACTACTTAGAATAGGATATAAAGAGACAGACATTTATCTACAATCAAAGTGAGGGGTACTATTAATGCAGGATTCTGAGATTCGGTATGTCAGCTGAGACACTCTAGTACTGTTCTTTCTGACTTCTACTGCTACTACCCACAGATATTTATGTTTAAGTAAATGCATACATCTTTTACCCATTTCCCTGCGAAGGCAGCCTAGCAGGGGAATATGTCAACCAGGGTCGATATGCTTTTCTCCCACAAGACTTTGGACCAGTATAGGATGCATGTGTCCTAAACGACATGCTTAGAGCAGGTAGTCTGCAGGATACGGTCCCCTTACAAGCTCTAAAAGATAGACTAAGCTGAGGTATCAGACTACACCTGAGGCTGGAGGTAGCTAGCATAGGTCTATGAAGTAGCATTGAGATGTTTCCTAGTCCAGATGTCTAGAAAGTCAAGTCCAGTGACTACAAGCTGCAGTACTAAGGCCTCCTTCTGTTTTTATATTTGATCACATGGTAGTCCTTTGGTTATCAGCCTTTTATCATGTGTCTGTTCTGCAGTCTGTGATTAGTTAATTACTTGATCTAAATGCTGAAGCATTTAGCAGTCAAAGCTAATTGTTGTTGGCTTCCTCTGGTTCATACACTAGGCCATATAACTTTGAATTTTCTAGTTGGAAGTTTCTCAGCTAATACATTCCTCTCTGTGAGATAGGTTTTCTCTGGCTGATATAAGTGAGATCCCCATATCCCTTGCTGAGTCGCCTGCTTAGTCATATATGCAACTAAGCAGTTTTTTCAGACTGTGGGAGTGCATCTCACCTAGTTATTAGTTATAGCACATTTAGATCACAGTGAAGAAAGCTAGACTTCTTGCTTTTCAAACCTCCACAGTATTACTTCATTTGCACACAGGATATAGGCACCCAAATCTATTGAATTGTGATGGGATTAAGCAGCATGACTTTTTTAGACTCTTTTAAAAATCCAGGCCATAACTGGGTCATAAGCTGTGTATAAATGGGAGCATTGCTTTCAGATGTAGCAACCTGAATTTTTTGTATGTGCACTGATATAAAAGTGGGCTTATCTCTTAAAGACACCGAACTCTGATTAGCCATACACAGAAGTTAATGAAAATCTTGACCTACCATTATGAATTTTATTGTTATTCATGGGCTTTTATTCCACACTCCATTGTTCCTACTGTCCTATAAACATACACAAAAGATAAATCCCTCCCCAGACAGCTTACAATGTCAGTAGCTTTGCCTGTGCAAATCTGAAAACATGTTACTTATGTATAAAGTTTACAAATGTAATTTTCTGCATTGAAATGATTAACAATTTCTGTAGGGCTACTGAGAAAATATTTTAAAGTAATATTCAGTTCTCCTTATGGAAAAAAAAAAAACCTGAACCAAAACAGATTTGTATGCAGAGTATTGGTAGGACCATTGTTATAAATAATGCAAACTTCTTCAATATGAATATACTGTACATAGAAAGCTCATTTTCCTTGTGTGCTACTCAGGCCAGTTATCACAAATGCATAAAATGTAAACATGATGTATTATAATTTGGTTAGGATGAACAGTGAGGATTTTATGTCCTATTAGGTTTTTTTTTAATGCAATACTTTTATTGAAGTTGATTTAACCAGCCTCCTATGATCCTTGTTAGGTTCCTGAGAGATTGAAAATGAGTAGATATCCAGAGTAACAGCACAATTGTTTATATTATGCTGATACTGTGCTGTGTTTGAGCCACAGATAAAACCAAAAGATTAATCACATCACAGAAAATTCCTCAGGCATCAAATTATAAGGCTGGATTGTCTTGAACCATATTAGTTAAACCTGAAGCTGGATTTCAAAAGTCCTCAATGTTTTGAGTAGTTTCAGCGCCGGCTTCATGTTCATATCAATGTCTTAACTCTCAGCTTTTTGATATTGGACAGGATTCCCTGGTTTTGTGCAAGACTCTCTCCACCCTAATGAAATATGGTTGTATTTTTGCCATCTGCTTATTCCCTGAATTTTAGCCTGCCAAAGGGAGTCAGGGTCTGTATGTCTACAGCAAGTGCACTAATGTACAATTAAGAGAACAGAAAAGGGTACTTCATCTACTTTCTCCTCAGTTCAAGAAAGATTCCATCCTTCTCAAGCACCCCTAAGCATGGGAGAGCTTTGCACAATCCCAAAAGCTTATGCTCGTTCTATAGACTTAAGTCGTCTACTAACTTTTGGAATGGCTTTTCCTGGTAATCAAAATACCAGATGTTGTCCTTTATTTGCATCCCTCTTGTACTTTAAGCTGAATGGGAGGCAGCTTTAGAGATGTAGAGAGCCAAATCCTAGTTGCAGATGATGGCTTTTCCTGAACATGTAGAGAATTGCAGTTGCATACCAACGTGTGTACTTACTTCATGTGAGCCATGTAAGAAAAACACTGATGTCAGAAGCTTTACATGATGTAGATTTAGCTTATGCTCCAAAGGGCAAGGGAACATTTATGTTTTGTAAATGTGTGTTGGCTTTCTTCTGAATTTTCATCTGTAAAATGTAGATTAAAGAGTAGGACTCCAAGGAGAAGAATTTTAACATACACAAACATTATGCTAGAGTGGTCACACAGTGGTCACACAGTTAAAGCAGGAGATTGGGCTGGGAATGGGAGGTTCCCTATTACGGATGGAGAAGGAGGTGATAGTCGGTTTGCATGACGGAGAGAAGAATTTGTGCCTAAAATGAAAGAAAACTGCAAAAATTGGAGCTTTTAGAAGACGCTCACTAATCTGCAATTGAGCCTCTCTGATAGGATATGGGCCATGTAACTATTGATTTCTGATGTGAAGGTGCAGAACACTTCTGTTGCTCTACAGCATCTTCCTTCTTTGATGCTTAGCAAAATAAGATCACCTCGTGAGGACATTAGGATGGAAACTTACAATTTCTTCCATATTCCCTTCACAAGTATGATTTCACCCCTCAACCAATTAATGGGTACTCTAGCTTATGATATGCAGTCTGGACAGCATCTTCCTGCTCAACAACACTGCAAAGATTTGAACATATTATGATATTGCTAACAGCTGTTGTGTGCACTGTTGCTCTCTACATCTCAGCTATTGGGGGGGATGAAGCTCTGATATTCTCTCAGATTGTTAGTGCCCTATCATATTTACCTTATGCCACCAGAGGTCTATCTAAATCATTGTATATACTTAGAGGAAAAGATATCGATATGAGAAAGATGATAAGAACCTCACTGTTGGGAAAAAGGTATTAAAATAATCACAAGCTGCATGTTAATGGATGAGCAGTATATGTATATGGGGTTTTTTTGTAGTTCTACCTCTATGTATTCACTAGAAGATTAACTGCTGTTAGCAGAAGAGCAGAATTTAATTGGTCTAATTGTGTAACACAGAATATCAAATCCTCTGTGTGCACTCTGCTGGAATTGAGACTACAGCTGGCATTGGCTTGAACCGGGCCAGAATTTCAACTGTTATTCTTAATACTTCTCTTTTTCTTTAATGGATATAAATTGGTCACTTCTGACATCAGTTGGCACAGAGGGTCTTTCTTGGTTAAAATGTAAATTTTAGTGAGTGGAATAATAATAGAAATGAGACCTTTGTCTCTTGAAATTAAAGTGCTTGTAAAGCTGAGGCTGCCAGCTTCGTATATTACAGCCTGAAGGGATATTATACTGAATCATTCATTTCCTTTTCCTATTCTTTTTGCTTTCTTCAAAAGCACGTTCTGTTTCAAGTAATTTCAGTCCAATAATGAATATAACACTGACTAACTTACCATCATACAAGATCTGCTTTGGGATATACTTTATCAAGTTTTGTTTCAGTGCAGGCACAATAATGAGGAAAATGGGAAAAAATAACATATGACATGGTGAGCTTATGCTGCTTCTTGATGCTTTTAAATTATTGGGTCTTTGTTTTATGAGAAGCCCAGTTGTGTATGCTCTAATTTTGTCTTCTATCCATCATTACTTGAAGAAAGCAGCTTTCAAATACTAACATTGCACAAGAAGAATCAGTTAAATTTATTATTCAAGTTATTTTTGCCATGATAGAGGGTTCACTGGGATCAACTACTGTATTTTCATTGATAAATTGGATGATGGAGTAGAAAGTATCCTTGTTAAATTTTTCAAATGGCCTTGTGCTGTGGCATGTTACAGGACAGGCTTGTAGTGGAAATGGTACTGGCAAACTTGGACATAGTACTGAAAAAATGTATTTGTTGAATGAATGCACAGTCAAAAAACTAGTTGCACTAAAACAGGTATTTACTGATTGGGATGAAGGCTTCTTGGTAGAAGATCTGCATAAAATGAAAAAAGCTTGAAAGATTAAAATGCATTTTAATATTATTTAATGTTCTAAAAAGATACACAAACTGAAACACATCTTAGAAACAACATAACATATTTTTGAACTGTACTCAAGCCTATTAAACTTTGGACAACTTTGTCCAGTTTGAACATTGACGTTCAAACAAGAATTGGGCCATCTGAACACATTAAAGATGGGATTGGAAGCCTGCAGACATGACCAAGAAAGAAAGAATGGCTGAATACACATGGTTTTGTCTAAAGATGTGCAGAGATTGAAGACCCTAGTAACAGCCTTCAAATAGATAGAGAGATGCTTAAGAGAGTAGTCTGCATGTAGAGCCTATGGGAATATAATGGAATTAAATTTCAGGAAGGACAATTCAAATGAGAAATTAAGGCTTACAGGTAGTAAGGGGAAACAATGAACAGATTATTGTGTGGCATTTCCAGCATGATAGATAGAACAATTTACAAATGCGTCAGTTGGGAATGTCACAGTCCTAATTAATCCTGTCTAGCAAAAGGGGAGGGATTACATGATCCACTCAGATCCCTTCTGGTTCCTTTCATTTAAGAATTCAGGTTCATCTATAGGCAATAAACTGTGCACAACCCTACTTCATTAAATGCAGCTTTAAAATTTTCTGTTTACAATACAAATCTGTTCAGACAACTATGACAATATGAATAGGTCTAACATGAAAATTTATTGGCTTAGATTTTTCCATTTAATAAATAGTTTCATAAACTGGAAAAAGCTCAGTAGTGTTCAATGAAGATTATGGTAGCAGATCTCCAATTTGCATGAAACTTTAGTACTCCAAATTTTGTAATGACTTTGACACTTAACTATTGCTGTTGAAATTTCTTATAAACTCAGCAGACTTTTAAAAGTAACTGTGACTTTATTCTCTAATGGGCCCGATGCAGGAGAGGAAATGAGCTTTAGACTAAGAAGTAAATGGGGTTTTTTGAGACTTAACAGTCATTTTATTGCAACTACCAAGAAAGAAAATAGTTGATAAGGAATTATGTGAAAAGACATAGTGAAGGGCTTTCTGTGAAACTTTTGCTAACTAGAGTAGTGTATTTTAGGCAGATGAAGTTGATCATAAATGAATTTCAGCTTATTTGGCACACAAAAACTACATCTTGACCTTGCAGGGGAGATTAAATCTCAGTCTCTTAAGAGGAGTACTTGCTGAATTACAGAGAAAAGAATGTAAATTCAGTTAATAAATCTGGGTAACTTTCCCATAGGAATAAGTTAAGAAAATCAGAAGTGTACCAAACAGAACCTGTGAATGTTGAAGGGATCTGAATAGGCTATCTGTCTTCTAAGACACAAAACAATAAAGCTGATTTTAAGCAAATATATAAAGTGAAATAATACAATTCTGAATTAAAACACACAGGGGGTTACAGCGGTATTTATTTAGTTTCAGAAATTCAGCAGCTTCCTTTGCATATTATGCCTCAACCTTTTTTAAGGGGAGAATTTTGAATATACCTATGCTTATGGAGGATATTTGTCAATTACATAAGAACTATAAAAAACACATTGCAGTACTTTGCTTTTTGTTTTTAGTTTCATTTTGTAGAAGAATTAGTGGGATTCTTAACTTTTATTAAATATCTAGGAGATTTCATGCTATGAAATCTGAAGAAGACATTAATTTTATGGGAGTCACAGCAGGACTGATCTCAAAATATTGGACTACCTATACAGAGAGAAGTATAGAGTTTACTCTAGATCTGGCCATCTGGTATAGGCATAGTCCTTTGCAACAGAAGGCCAGACTTTCAGAACAAAATGTGCCACAGTGGTTTACATCTTAGTACAACAGGGGAGAGCTAATGCAGATTATGAAGACAAATTCAGTGATGAAGCCAGTGTAATGTCTTATAGGTGCTAAGGACCAGTTTATTGCTTACTCTATTGTATATTGTATATTCTACAAGTTATAATCCAGTTTGGTGGACAGTCTGTGCTTGGCCAAACTAAGGAAAGAGCAATACTGGAATTTGAGATTAATTTGCATGTGTATACCCGATTAGAGATTTCCACTGTTATCCCTATGTTTCGAGAACAACAGATGCACTTTACTGACATGATTACTGAATGCACTTATGTTGTTCTTAGAAGCTGTGTGGAATTGATAAGGTATACAGAGAAAATAAAATAATGACTTTCAAATTAAACATATAATAATCCATATATTCTGGTTTTAATAAATGCCCAATGCACGTGAAACTCCAGCAGATGTTGATTAGGATGTGAGGCTCTATGTATGTTTTGTACTACTGGATCTGCACAGAAAAGATGATTGCATGTTTTTTAAGAGATGGAAATATGTAAGGGAACATAGTTCAGTAATAACAAGGAAGCATAAACTGGGAATGATACCTGTTCTGATTTGGAAGAAAGCTTGACAGGCTATGGATCAAAACTTTCCCTTGGATTTAAAA
This sequence comes from Gallinula chloropus, assembly GCF_964237585.1. Taxonomy (NCBI): domain Eukaryota; kingdom Metazoa; phylum Chordata; class Aves; order Gruiformes; family Rallidae; genus Gallinula; species Gallinula chloropus. The sequence goes on along the minus strand of NC_140087.1, from coordinate 114,570,930 downwards.
AAGGTGAATGCTTTTGTTTGACTTGTGAGCATTTTTGTTCATTTCAGAGTATGATTGCATGCAAAAATGTGTCCCATTTTGATTCATACTTGTCACATGATTTGTTCTTATAAAAACATTTCCAATTTACATGCACAGCTGATGTGAAATAGCAGCCATGAGCAGATTTAGAAAAGCAATCTCTGAAAATTCAGCCAACTAGTTTTGCCCTGGAGTGTTATTGAGAGTAATATGAGAACCCCATGAAAAGTTACAGCCTTATAAAATATAGTGGACTTTACCTTGTTCCATATTTATGAGCTACAGTGTCAATACAGCACTGTTATGCAGTTGAAACGGTACAAACATTCTTAGGTTTGACCCTGCCAACATTGACTCAATATTGTACTAGTAATTTTAATCATGTACTTGTGTGTGTACAGGATTGGATCTTTAATCCTTATTTTATGTTCTTGTTAGTCACTAGGTAAGAGCAAAGATGCATGTGAAGGGGGGAAATTTAGCAGGTATAGTGTTAGTGCAAAGGTGTACTGCATTGGAAAGTTTGAGGAAAATTGGTTCAGCTATTTTTGAGTTAGCCAAGTGTTTTTCAGCTGTTAAGAAAATTGTTTCAGCTATTTCATGCTTGGGTGACTCAGTCTTGTTTAAAAACATCAGACCTGGTGTGCATGTAGTCTTGAAGTAGAAATGTGTATTCTACTTTGTGAGAAGGAAATTACCTTTGAAATATTAGAGGTAATAATCATAAAACATTCAGGAAGAGGGTATTATTCCCTCCTGTCTGCCTCTGGAAGAGGACTGCAGCATCATCTGCTCTCTCCAAGCTTTGACTATTTGAAGGTTGCCTACAACTTCAGAGGACTCTACCAATATTCCTTGTGAGTAAATGGACCACCAGTGGATGGTGGGTATCAAAGGTGGGGTTGAAATTCTTATTATTTTTACCCTTATTTAATATTAAATGTAATTGCTGGTGGGCTTATTCTATTTATGAAGTTGAGAGCTGCACCTGATATTATAGTGTAAGCAAAACTACATTGTTTTTTGGACATTAAGCCAGGTCTTAAAGGCCTCAAACAGGCCTCAAAACTGCAATACTGACTGAAGAACCACAGTGCTCTATTAGTTCAGTAAAGAAAACTGTATTTATTTTTTTTTTTCTTTACAGTGTCAGTTTTTTGCTGGGAGGGATTTCTCCTAATTAAACTTTTTTTTTTCATTTTTTTTCCTGTGCTTGGATACTTCTGGGATGTAGTGAGTTCACACTATGCATAATTTTTTTTTTTCTTACCCAAATACATTTACACATTAAATATTTTTTTATTGATAGTGTATTTAAGAGTATATTTTTTAGGTTATGAATTTTTATTGGTAGCTACTACCTTGCAAAACAATTATGTTACGGGCTAAAAATGTTCATTCTATGCTAAGCCAGAGGTTACTTTTCTCAGAATGTATGCAGGAGGCTTGATAGTATTCTTTTGCTTTACCAGCTTATGCATGCAAATGTGTTTAGGTATTCTAGAGGTGGAACTATTTACTGAAATCCTCTTTTTAGAAAGGAAGTTAAAGAGAAACAATGCATTTATGCAAGAAGAAGGTCAGCTTTAATCCTCACTATTCAGGAAATACATTAGATTTCTCTGTGTCTCTACACGGAAAAAAAAAAGGTAAGAAGAGGCCAAATGAATTTGTTATTTTCCCCTATTGCACACCTAGGCTCTAGGTATTTAAATTCATGGAATTTCTCGAGCCCAGTATGACTTGTCTATTTAGAAACTCTTAGCAGAGTCTTTCCCACAAACATACAACTAACATATTGTGGGAATTTCAGAAGTCTCACCTGCTTTGGGAAGAACTACATCAATTTCTTGGCTTTGAACACATTTCCAGTTGGTTTAATTGGATAATTTCCAACCCTTCAAATGGAAGTTTCTTACTGGTAGGTAGGTAGTCAGTTCCTGGGATAGATCATGATTTTGTAAACGTATAAGAAGAAAATACTGTGCTTCAAAACTATAATGTGAATTAAAAATTGGTAAGAAAGTGGTCTTCACAAAATGGAACTTTTTATAGCTATAGATGCACAAACTTAATAGTTTGCATTTGGAACATATGTTGAGTGATACTGTAATGCCCCACTCTGCTAAATGGTTCCTGGGCAAAGGAGCAATCTGCAGTAACCGTCAACTTTAATCTTTCGATTTGCGCACACAAACCAGATGTACAAGTTAATATGTTAATCTAATACAATGTTTTTTTTTCCCAGCATCCCACACTTCCCAGCAGGATATGGAACAAAACCAAGGTTTTGGAAACTTCGAGTAGATACTTGTAGCATCTTTGATAGGGCTACATATCATCTCTCTCTCTCTCCCCCTACCTACCTACTTATCTATCTCAGGCATCTGATTTTAGTGACCAGTGTCTTTGAGTTTTTGTTCAAGGGAGAGGGATTTTCTCCCTTTCCAGGGCATAAGCAACCAGAGTATGTGTTATAGATGATTATGCTAAGAAGCACATCTTTTCAGTTGACTGTTTTGGGAGGTAAGAGTGGCTATCCACACATAAAATTAATGGTGTGAAAGCCTGCTGTTATTTAATGAAAATCTTGAGGAGCATGGCTTGAATTTAGAGGCCCTGTAGCCTCTTGTCCCGAACAAACACAGGTCTATGACCAACACCAGGAGGATGTGCCCATGGTTTCATGGATTAGCAGCACCTCTTGACTCCTCACACCTGATTCAAAGAACTGGCCCTTCACTTACTCAGAAGAGATGAAATTTTTCATGTGAGCTGCCCAAGGGAGGACTAATTTGACTTCCCTGTGCAGAGAATGAATGAAAGTTGACATAAGTATTGTATCTGAACAGGTCATTCTCATTCTGCTGCAAGGAACATATCTGCCTTTCTTCCTTTACTTCCGAATGTCTCATACAAACTGAGCTACTTTAATCATTCTGGAGAATATCTGAGTCCTTGAGCAGCCTTGTAATTTAAATGTGAGCAATCATGAAGGAAGATACTAATCAGTGGGAATAAAAGGTATCAGACTGGCCTTAATCAGTATGGTGAGAGCTGGGAACAGAAAAAATAATAACAAAAGCATTCAGCCTGGTATTAAACAATGTATAGCTTGTTACAGCATTTTTAAACCAGCCGTGTGCACTCTAGTCAGAAACCTATCAAAATGCTCTCTCCATGGTTTTGGATTAGTTTTCTTTTTCTTTACTTTTTTTTCCTTTTTCTTTTTTTTTCCCCTCTCCCCACAGTGTAGTCCATATACAGCCAATCTGTGTGGTTACAGACAGCTGAGAAAATTTAGTGCAATTTCAGCTTCAATGCTCAAATTGTTTTTCTATAGGCCAAGTAGTTTAAAACAGCTTTACCTCTGGTCCCAGGTGTTGCTGAGGCAGCAAAGTCTCTGTAAGCCCCCACAAATCAGCAGGGAAAACTGCTGAAGCAAGAAAAATCTTTAATTGTGCAACCAAAAATACTAACAAAAAATCAAACAAGCAGCATTTTTTCCCAATTAAATTTTTCTGTGCTCCCATCAAGGAATATGTGTGAGTGTTTTTGAGATTTCTCAGCAGTACTTGGCTCTTAGGATGCTAGAAGTTATCTTGGACCTGTGTTGATGTGAAACATTACCTCCTTCTTGAAAAATAACATTATGGGGAATCTGGGACAGAGCATGAAATTCCATACGAAGGACATTTTAAATGTCAATGAAAGACTTTGTGTGACCACTGAACGGGGCAGTAAACCAAACTATTTTCCATCACATGGGTGTCCAGATCACAACCTATCATCAGAAGTTGTAATCTGCATCAGACCTGAAAGGACTAAGAGACCTGAATGATGGTGGCAGTTCAATAAAGGATCTTTACAGAGTAGAAACTGGGACCAAAGATGGGACAGAAAGAAGGATATGTCACAAGCCCTATCTTTTCATTGCTCATTTTAGAAAGAATGAGGAGAGTCCAGTTTCTGTGACTTCTAATCCAGTAGTTTATATGAACAATGAATTCACTTTTCATGTTTCCAAGAAAATTTTACAGGAAAATCCAAGCCATTATGTCTTTTCTTACCATATCCCACAGTCTTTCCCCCCTAATGCTTAAAACCTTCACGAGGTAAAACAATACAATATCTGTTATCTTCACTTTTCCCAGGGCAGTAAGAATCCAATGCAAGGTGGAAGCAGAAATGGGTGTGATTTCTATGTTGACCAGCACTGCTGGTCCAGTTCTACAAGACAGTAGTATGGTCATTGATATTCATTTTATGATAACTGTCAGTATGATATCGTACTGGAGATGGTCACTTGCACCAGGGACTCTAGCTCAGAACTGGAGATGAGGTATTAGCTAGAAATCAATTCCCTGATCTTTAGAAACTTGTCTCTTAACCAGGAAAAGAAGCAAGTACTCTACTTCCTCCTGTTTCCTTCCCAACCCTAGTTTGTCTCTCCAAGTAGAGGCACATAAGAAAATGGTGTAACTGGCTTCATCATTCCTGGGTATCTTGGGATCATTCTTAATCTGTAGAAGGCAGTAATGTACAGGTTTGAAGGCCCTAATGAGGATTCTGCCAGTGAGCAGACCTACCAGAAGATGTAACCCTGGCACTAAACCTGTTTCAGACAAAATATAACAATACAATAAACAGCAGGGTGAACAAAACTAATTGTAGTAGGGTCATATAGATGAATTAATGCACTCCCCGATGACACAGAAGCTCTTGAAAGTCTACTAAAAGAAAATTAATTGATAGAATATTTAATTTATTGGAAGTATTTTTGAATAAGGGTATGATTTTGAAGGTGGTGAAAGTGCTTTTAAAATACTTTGATGTATTGATTGGTAGAGTTAATTTGTCACCTGCACATTGTTATTTAATGTTGCTGGCTGTCTCAGTTAATGTGTTTCCTGAATATGAATATTTAATGGTCTTGTATAGTGATCATTATGTTATTTTAAGCTTAATAAATTGTACAGGCCCCTCAAGCCTTTCATAGAGTTGTTTTTGTTATGTAAATATAACAAAAACAAACGTCTAGCTGCTACTCAACCTTGGCATCACTGTAAGTAGATTTCTGGTAGGCATTTCAGAGGAAATTATTACTTTTTCAGAGGGGAAGAGAGCTTCTGGGCAGTCAGAAAGGGAGGTCTGTCAGCATCAGACAGTGCAGAAAGAGAGAAAGGAACTATTTGGTGATGGGGTTGAGACCAAGTCTTAGCTCTTCCAAGGGGACTTTATAGTAAAATCATCTGTCTTCCTGTATATGAAAATGAAGGATGTTTTTAAAAGTAAAGTGTTGACATAAAGTCAAATAGTTATACATGCACCATGAGTGCATTTGGATTGGAAATTAGAGAAAACATTTTTACCATCTGAAGAGTGTATTAGGTTTCAAGGCAGATCTTAGAATCATAGACTCATAGGATGGTCTGGGTTGGAAGGGACCCCAAGGATCATACAGTTCCAACCCCCTGGCCGTAGGCAGGGCTAGCAACCTCCAGTGATCTCACAGTGATCCCTGAACAAACACTGGTGAGAAATAGGTAATTTCAGGATGTCATTTATCTAACCTGTTCTAGACATCCACTTTAGGAAGACAATAATAATTTCCTAGAGATGGATATTTTTTCTTCATTTGCTGTAAAAGCAGTCTTGGAGAACTCTGCAAATTTTTGTTTTGTAGAAATCTGAACCGTGATCAGACAGAACTTATGCAGAATAATTTTTCAGGATTTGTTTCTATATTCTACTGTTTTGATATATTTTTCTTCTTTCAATTTATTATACAAGTATTGATAAATATTAACTTAAGAATTTATGCTATTTGAAAAGAAAATATATTTAATAAAGGGCATTTTATTTATGCAGACTAAAGCTGTGACTTAGGTATCAGAATAGTTTCTGGCCTGTTCAGATGCTTTATCTCATTGCAAGAGGAAAAATATCTTTTTGGTTAGATATATTTAAAAAAAGACATGTATCAGCAAAGCAGTGAAAGCTTCGTTAAATATCACAGAAAAATTCAATTGCAGAGCAGTAAATACCCTGCAACATTGATCAAAACACATCAGCCCACATCTTCCTATCAAAGGTTCATCTTTGCAAACTAGGCTGATGACTGAACAGGTGGTGATGTGATAATGGATCGGATGGGTCAACAAGATGAGGATTTACATGAAAAGGAAAAGAGTAAAGAATTGGAGGTAGAAATTGCTTCTTACACGAGTCTGGTAGAAAATCACTTGAGCAATGATCGTTCATGTATCAAGCATTTATCAGCCACTCAGCTCAGTGTAAAAATCTAAACTGATTGTAAGTCAGATGGAAAGGGTATAAACGAAGACAGAACAGAAATATCTGGGTATTTTAAAATTCTGACTAGAAACCCTACTAAAAAAATAATAAAGAGTTAAACCCCATGTTTGGTAGCCAAGAAATTCTTTCACTGTGCTGAGGTCTTTGGTATGTTTCAGGGACACACAAAATAGCTGCTTAAATTCTTAATTTATGAAGAAATTCACTATAGGGATGGAAATTTCTTATTCCATGTTGAACCAAAAGATCAATTCTTCTGGTTCCAGATGGTAGACGCTGTTATAGGTTCTTCCTGATTTGTCTCAGTGTCTGTATTGATTACATTTTCTATTCTATATATGCTCGATACACTATACACTGCTGTGAGAAGCAGAAATCACCCTTTGTGATTTCTTTAGTTTTTGCTGACATTCTGCTATTGCAGCATAATACTGCAAGATTTTTGGATTCCTCAGGGGTTCAGTTGAAATCTCCTGGTTCTCTGGAAGTACTGGAAATGGATTATTTAGATTTCAGACATATATTCTTTGGGGTAGCATGGAAGTTGTCTGCTTCTCAACAGCTTTTCTGGCAGGTTGAAGAGGACCAGTATGGAAAAACTCCCCCAAGCTTTGAGGACTGCTGCTTAACATAGCATCAGTGGTAGCTACCTCATACAGATCTGGATCCCTTTAACAAAATGACTCTAAAACTGCTCTTTTGCAGGTGATTTTCCTTCTTGCAGGACCACTGTCCTCACAAACTGTGTGGGAGTTTGGGATTTACAGGTGCACAGAGCTGGAAGTGATCTCCTGTCCTGATGAGTTTGATACCTTGCTATCATACCACAGCAAATGATCACTTTACAAACCGATTCATCTTACATGTCATTCAATTATCATCAAAAAATATTAAGAGAAATGAGTTGGAGGGGAGCACAGTAAGGCTGTGACTGCAGAACAGTGTGGTCTCACATTTCTAAGTCTGGCATTTGCATTTAGCATGGGCGTTTGAAGTGATGTGGATTATCTGTTCAATAAATTAGATTTTCTTTATAATAAATGCATTAGAATTATTTGTAAGGACCAGAGACCTGGTAAACAAGTAGATATCCTCTACTGAAACCAGAATCTGCTTGTTCTTCCTTACACTTCAGAAATATTGAGAGAAAACATGCAAATCTGCGAACAAGTGTATTCTTTTCCTGGTTTTACAGCATTTTGCCCAGTGATGTCCTGGTGTTTGACAGCAACACTCATAATAAGCATTAATAATAATTAGCTGCTATTTTTATGGACAATGATCTTGCTTTTTGTGATGTTTCTAATGATTTAAAATTGTAACACTTGATACTGTTGCCAACTCTGTGAAAAAATTATTTAACTCATATTAAGAAATCAGTTAACTAAATTTTCTGGAAAAGTGCTGTCAAATATGTTCCAGGCATGGACTCTTTGAAAGACAAGTGGCTTCTAAAGAGGAAGTTCTGTTGCTAGGAGACCACGACCATAAAGTTTCAGGATAAAGTATTTTTTATTTTAAATAAGAAATGTTGATTAATGAACATGCTTAACAGGCAAAGAACAAAGCTATCACAGCTATCTCTATTATATCAAAGACCAGTTGAAGCATTCAATGGATATTTTAAGAAGGTAGTATAAAGAGGAGGTCTTCAAAGGAAGTCTAGCCAAAGTTAGAGAACCGAGGAGTCCAAAGGACACTGGTATAACAAAAGTGCCCAAGTATCTGTAGGGGATATTAAATCCCACATTTGAAGTTTAAAACATATCTCTGTCAGCAATGAGAATCAGATTTATATTGGGGAAGAGGCAATTTTCCATCTGTATTTTCCAAACAGAAACATCTGAATGAAACAAAATCCTCTTGAGCTTTCTTCTGGTCCTGCCCATTTGGGATTTTGAAGAATTCTGAAACTTCTGGTGCTGCTCATGAGTGACAGGTAAATATTGGGCTAGAGGGTCTTCGGCTTTGATCCACTGTGGAAATTCTTAAGTGTGTCAGCAGTAACTGCCTATGTACAAACTTAGAAATGTTTAGAAATACACATAAATAATTCCAGTCTCATAAAGTAATAGCTGATGGCAACTGAGAAGCCAGTATTGATCATCTTAGTCTCACCTTAACCCAAAAAAAGACTACTGAAGTCTAAGAAGGTTTCTTTTGGAATAACAGTACAAGTACAGGCATTAAAATATGGCTCCACTGGCTCAATATTTATCTAGTTGTTTAATCCCACAGGTCTTGATCCAGTTTACAACTGCTGAAAATTGACTCAAGAGTAGACTAATTAATAAGTTCATAATAGTATCAAAGAGCAAGAAATCTTTAAAATGGCTATTTCTGCAAGGAAATCAAATTGCTTTCTGAGAACTAGCAACATGAAACAAAATGCAGACCTCTTCAAAGGGAGTTACATCACTTTCAGCTGTAAAACTTTGTGACTGTGTTTTCTGTAGTTGTGCACACAGAAATACTTAGAAAAGGATATTGTCAACAGGTAAACTTTGGTTTCTCAAACAAAAGCTCCCAGTTAGGTAGAGGATATCCCAGAACAGGGTCAGAGAATGATAGGAATTATTATGAGGAATACTGTAGATATTGCCACCTGTGCTAAGCACAGGATATGGTAATGCAACTTGCAACACCAGGAAAAAATGTTGCGGCTATCATACATGCTCAGTAGTTATCATTGATACAGTTTTACTGGGAGACATCTTCCTGGCAGTTCTACCTATCCTCTATCAGTGAAGAAGTGAAAGACCACTGAGGGACCTGAGTCTTCACACAGGCTGAGATGTGCCTGCCAAGAGGGACAGTACTTGGAAATGCTTTGCTGACATCTGAGGACTGCTGTTAACTGCAGACCTGAGCCATACTGCTTTTTTGCAGTTAGGATGAGAAAGAGAAGAAGTTTTACAATTCTCAAACTTTGCCATGGACAAGGGGCACATGCTGCATATTGCTGTCACCTTTGGCTTGGAAGGGAATATGTGTATATTTATGTTAAATATAGTATATTTGTTGTTTGGAAGGCTTATATTTGAATATACATAACAGCGAGATGTGGAAGTCTGTCGTAGGTAGCATATTTACTGTTTGATAATTTTTGTTTAATGTACAGATACTGTTTATTGTGTTTCAGACTGGTTACAAGGTTTTAGGGATGCTTTAATTTTTTTTTTTACTGAAGTTACTATGTTATTTTCTCAGAATTATTAACATGTCCTTATCAGAAATTTGCATGAACTAATCCCTTACAATGCTTTGAAAATTCCTGAATATATGAAAGTCTGGTTTGTGCTACTACAAAGAGTTAATCTCAAATGCCAGACTACAGAGAGTAAAACAGAATTTATGTATCTCTGAGTATATAATGCCTACATTCTGTTATATTTGTATTTCCAAATTTTTGGGCTTTGGTTTCTGGAAACCAGTGAGAAAATTATGCTGTTCATCAAGCAAAACTGAGAAGGAAATGCAGGATTTTATCTTGCTCTGCGAAAAAATAAATGGTGGGAGAAGTATAATTCTTGCTCTGACAGGGAGGCCTTGGCGCTTTACAAAAGCACAGGATCATGTTGATCCACAGCAGATTTTTCAAAAAGGACAACTAGACATCCAAACCCTTATTAGCCCTGCATAAAAGAAGCTTAACGACTTCAACCAATTGTTTCCCACAAGGTGAAAAACACCCAAACAAGTTGGGAATGAGAGCTAAATCAGATTGCTGACTGATAAGGATCCTTCCCAAGGCTAATAACAAAGGCTTACCACAGACAAGCAGCGGATTAAGCATTTTAAGCCTCTATCAGCTAGCGCCAAGGAATCTGGCGTGGTAATTCTGCAATCTGTAGCTGTTTGGGTAGCTATCAAAAACAGTGATGAAGAAAGAACGCAGACCTGAAAGGTATTTGAGGTATTTTCTTCCGCATTGTGAGCAAGTGAGGTTTGCTCTCTGTAACAAAGGGTTGCAACAGGATGGAGAAGAAATCTGCTGGTTAAAAGTAATAGAGCATCAGGAACATGAGAAGAGGAGGAGGAGGAGGAGTACTCGAGAGCATTTCTTTCCCTAAGTAGGATTGGGGAGAGTGTTTCCCTTCAGGAGTGCTTGGCTATACCATGTGTTTAGCTCTCGTTTGGGGGGTTAATGGGTCCCTACAAGAGCTACCTTTGAAAATGACCTGCATTGAGTGTTTGAAAGCTAATCATTTACTTTATAGCCGCGTGTTGCCTGCTGCACGGTGGCTGCATTGCTCTGGGCTCTGTCGGGCAGCTGTTTGTGTAGTAAAGCAGAATGCGTACTGTAAAAACTTGCCTTTCTCAAGATATTTTAAGGGAATGGGGTTTTCAGTGGAGTTAGGTGATACATCCTCATTTTGGCTTCGTTATTTAAGACATTTTGCATGACTTGTAACTTCTATGTGATAGTACTTTTCAAATCCGGTTACACTGAGTAGAAATAATTTACAATGAAGGTGATATAAAAATGATTGATTGTGACTGGCTTCTCTTTTGAAAGAACAAAGTATTTTGATAACCAATGAAAGTAAAAAGAAGGTAGTTATTGGCCCTATACTTTTCTGTGTGACCTCTGTCTGAAGACCATCACCTTCATTCTAATAGTCTGATTTGTGTTTCGAATAAATTATTCAATAATTTCAAGCAGAGAAAGCTCTCTGTCTCTTTTGGAGTGTGACTTCTTTTTTTCCACCCAACTGAGTTGCAACTAAATGCTTCACTGTGCTCCAAACCAACTTTGCAATTTACTTCTGAATCTCTAATGCTCTCACCGCACGTAATGGCTTTCAGTGGCAACAGAGGTGGTCCTGCAACACACACAGCCTTCTGCTTCCTTTTTAAGTCAGTGACAGATAAAAAGGAGGAGAGTAAGAAGTTATTCAGAGGTGAGAGAAGGGCAGTATAGATTAAGAAATAAAATGCTCACAAAGCAAATCCTACAGCCCCAGTTAATTGAATAGTTAAAATATCTCGGCTTCCATTTGTAAGTCCTGAAATATAGCCTTTTGTGACGGCTTTATTTTTTGCTTCTATGGACTTGTGCTAAGCTTGCAAGTCTGGCGAGCTGCTAGGAAGCTCTGAAAATAAGTGAGCTCTGATCACCCTGTGGATTTTCCCAAGATACCCCCAAGTTGCAGTTTTATTCTGCATATAAACCTGAAGTGCAACGGGGCCGAAATTGGTGCCTTAGACCTTTCAGATTTTCCCGTGTCAAGGAACACAATAAAGAAGATGCCTCTCTGCGCTGGTACCCGATTTGTCTCCTGTCTGTCACTTGTAAAGGAGCAATGGTGGCATAGTGCCTTTCTCTTGAGAAATTCTCTGGGCTTCTTCCCTGTGGGAGACAGCACAGCATTGTGATGCAGATTTTCTGCCAAATCTCACAAATCCCTCACTGTGGGGATTTCTCTTTTCAGTCGTCTATCCTCCTGTCTGTAGAGCACTCACATTCAATACAGAAGGCTTATCACTTCCTTTTTAGAACTATAAGAACCAACATCACAGCCTGCAAAAACCCACCTGGTGAGCAAGCTCTCATTTATTCAATTTTTGAATCTCGCCGAGGACTGCTCTAGAGAGGAAGAGCCTCTGATAAGTTATTTGCTCTTTCCTTTAAGAAATGTGTGTCTCAATCAAGTTCCAAGAGATTCCTGCTTCTACGCACGGGCAGAGAACGTGTAATTATATTTGTTGTTAAATGGATAGCTGTGATGTCCGATATTTAATTAGTCCCACCTGTCTAGCTGGATATGTTCATGGATCCAACTGTAAATTATGTCAGTTCCTTTCAGACATAAACAAGGGGAAAAAATGGCTACAGCTGCTAGGGAGACAGACAGATTCATGGACTGACTGAATAGAAAGGTAAATTCCCACTGGTTGTGGAAAGTTGCTGTCCGTAGGATGTGCAAATGTTTCCCGTTTGTGACTTGTGCTTTGTCCTAGGTTTCACCCTGATGCTAATGCAGCAAGGGGGTATGCAGAGATCCGGGTGTTCAGAGGTGCTCCTGAATCCCCACCACAGGCAATGGTAAAAGCTGTTGAGATGCACATTGGGCTTTCATGACAAGCAGCTGTACCTCACTCTGCTGATGTAAATAGGCTCACCTGTGCCCAGGATGTATCTCATCCTGCATCCAGGTGTTCTTATGCAGGATATTCCAATTATGACAGAACGGAACTGAGACATAGGCCACTGAGTTTGCCACTGTTGGGTCATTTTATTTTTTTTCTTTCTAGTATTTGCCTGTGTCGTGTCAATTACAAGACTAAACTTGCGTAGTTGTGAAGACAGAACTGCAAGAGGCTGATTCTTGTGAGGCATTGCGATAATATCGTAGCAAACAATGCACACACTTAAGTTAAATCCAACTAAAAGTACACCAATAATGCATTTATATCCTTTCATACCCAGGGAATAAATTGATACTTTTGCCAGTACAAACCCTATATTTGACTGAGAGAAAAAGCATAGACACAAATGCTGAACTGAACGCAAAATGGCTGATTGTTAACAAACGCAGAAAATATTAGTAATAGCCAATAACAAGCTATACTTCATAGTACAATTATCCCAGCTGCAGTCTGACCTAGATGCTAAAGATAGACAATGACTTCTTTGCAGACCCTAAGTGACCAGGATTTAGACCTTATAATTCACCAGGTGAGCAGCAGTGATATGAAGTTCCCATACCATGACAGAGCCCTGATTCAGCAGAGACCTGCGATATTTCCTGATAAATTACTGTCATTTGCTAATATCTGTGCAACACTCAGGCAAAGACTACCATAGGGGTGCTTCAGCCCCATTTGGTAAGTGCTGCAGTTTAAGAAAGGAAGGTGATCTGCCAGCAGTAATAACACTGCCATAAATCTGGCAGTTCTAAGCTTTGTTTTATATCTCCCGGCTTTTTAATTTTGCCTAATCATTACTCTCAACACTTAGAAGAGTACTAATATACTGTGTTTTTATAAGTGAGTCTCTATTTAAATCGGCCTAGATAATATGAGAGCAGCGTTTTAATTCTGATTATGGCCTGAATTGATTTTACAGGCATTTCACACACTTAAGCAAGGTTCTTTATTTCAGAAATTACTTCCCCCCCTCAATTTCCTTTCCCCTCCCCTTTCTAATCAGGTGTTTGAAGATTTTTATTTTTTTGATTTTGTATTTTTTTCCATGATTTCTGCAACTGTGATAAAAACCCTTTCAGAGATGTGACTGAATTTTGGATTTGAGACCTGAGAGATGAATACTGAAGGAGACACTATTGTTCTAATTGTAATACCTTCATTCTGGCACTATGGTCTAGCTTCACTTTTACTTTGAAGACAGTTAGAAAACTCCCTTTGACAGTTTATACTGTCTGTTGTGGTCAAGCCTTTTCTAACAGTGAGGGGAGATAACTGTTTAGCTACTTGACCTTCTTGGCAATGGTCTGGTAGAAGATTATAATAATCCTTCAGCATCCAACAGTGATAAGCTACTATCCAGGCAGTGTTTTGCACTGTAATATTCATGAATGATCTCTGACTAAAATTTAGCTAGGAGAGAAACTAACATTTTTCTAGTCTATAACATGTACTCAGCTGAGATGAATAGGTAATAATAATTTATTTTTGAAACAAAGGGTGTCCTTTCTGTTAGCTGCTCTAGGACTAGAGAATAATTGACACCAGAAGACACCACTGGAGGCACTGAGGCAAGCTAATCTTGTTTGCCCATTCCAGTGTAGAATTCAAGCATTCAACTCCAAACACAGCATAACTACCCATTACTTGTATTTACCAAATATTTTTTGTACCTATTTCTTCATTTACTAGTTCACAAATGCTTCTAACATCCAAAAGTCTATTTCATCTTTTTTCTTTTTTTTTTTTTTTTTAAAAAGTGTTTGTGTGTATGTGTGTGTGCGTGTGTTGGGAGCTTAAACAGGTCCATGCAAAGTAACTTTGTGATAGAGTGAACATTATTTTGGAAGGAATAAAGAGCTATTTCCACTTTAAAAATATCTTCATTTATTCTTAAATCCTGTTTACTTGTAATACTTTTTTAATGTGCCAACTGGTGCCCCTCTGCTGAAAAGATAATTATGAATTTATTCCATAAAAATAAGAAGCTCATACTAAGAAAATTATGATGAATTTGAATATGTGCAAGACTCCATCATGAATAGAGCAGCCTTGTGAATAAGATTTTCTCCATGAATAACATGCTGGAATACTTGGCTTTAATTTGCTTGAGTTAAAATATAATTAAGACAGTGCACAAAGTTATGATCTCTTTCTCTTTCATGAACTTAAACTTTGACTGAATTAATACTTCTAATTTAAAACAAATGTATTTAGAGATAGGTACAACCTGATCGAAAGCTTTCTGAAATCTGAAAGACTTCTGTGGGTTGCATCGAGGTCTGGGGGATTGCAGTTGCCATAATCCTGCAAGACAGGGAACCTCTTGAACGCAGCCCTATATTCTCAGAGACCGTTGTCTGTAGTGACAGTCTAGTTTATACACTTTGTACAATTTTGACAGCCTTAGCACTGTTTAGAAGGTGGCTCACACTTTTCATAACAAGTCTCTCTCTTCTCTAACATATTTAAGCTCAACAAGTGATATTCAATACTTTCTTCCTGAAATTTCCGTGCTCTCACAGGCAGTATTGGAAACCTTGGAAAGGGCTAAAGCTTGGAATCCTGGACACATAGAACTGGAAATGGTTTATTGGTCTTCAGATGCAACCTCCTGACATTATGGACACAGTGTTGTATATTTACTTTCGTAAATGTTTCCAAAACTTTAATAATAGTAATTAGACTTTTTAATCCCCGGTACTTTACCTGGAAAACGATTTCAAAATCTCTGTTATTTTGCATCTTGCTGCATTAACAGACAGTTTATGATGATTTATTACCATATAAACACCCTCCTTGAGTGTAAATAACTCTTTTGCCTTTCCCTGTCTGTACCCTGCTTTACACAGGCACCAATGAAAACCCTTTGGGTTATCTCGTCTGTTAAGCTCTCTATTCTCTTCATTATCTTAGTGATCCTTTTCTATGCCTATTCCAATTTCATATCTTCCTTGAAAATAAATGACCAGAACTGTACACACTATTGCAAATTAAGTCTCATCAGGGGTTAGTATAGTGGAATTAATGCTTTTCTATCTCAGCTGGAAACATTTGAGTGATGTATTTGAGGGCGGCATTTGAGGTTTTCCACTCTCGCCATCCTTTGCTAGCTTACAGTCATCCTGCGATTAGCTTGTACACCTGTGTCTCGCTCTTCCTAGTCACTTCTAACTGATGAATTCCTAGGCAATAGCAGAAATTCTTGTTCATAGTCCCCAGTGACCTTCCTCTTTTTATTATAAATTTAATTTAATTTAATTACGCTTTCTCCCTTCCTCAGGGCCGTGCAGTTCTTTTTGTGAAATACCCTAATCCTCTTCAGTATTGACAATGCCTTTTAGCTTTTCGTCTTAAAAATACGTGGGTTCTTTTGAGCCAAGGTTATTTGCAAAAAAAAAAAACAACCCAACAACAAACCCAAGATTGGTCCAAGGCCAACCATTTGTTACCTTTCATCAGACTCATCCTTTTTAATACTTCTCTACTATCCAACTTTTACTCACCTCACAGTTACAGTATAAATACCCATTTTCCTGACCATTGTTCATGTTTCTTCATATGACTTTGTATTTACTGTACTTGCTACTTTTCATTATTTTACTGAACTCCAAATGGATGAAAGTTAATGACACTTCTTTGTTTAGGTTACATAGACAAAGTATTGTAAGTGACCTAGCCTGTCTGGATCTTCACTGGATGCTGGTTGCATATTAACTTACTTTTTTATAACTTTAATTATGTTAGCCTTTATAATGCATATTACATGCTTGCATTGCTTTGAGATTAAGTTGGATACCCTGTTCTCTGAACTTGGTGGTCCTACATCTGGTGTTATACACACACGAAATACATTCATTACAGAAGTTAGGTGTCATATGCCAGTACTTTCAGACCTTTCATGGGTCCAAAGCAATTCAGCACACAAAAAACCCAATTATTTCAGCACCTCTCTTGAGATATGAAAGTGAAAACAAGGGCTTGAAAAGAAACATTACTACAAGACCTAAAGCATTTTTTAAGTAAAAGACAAAACTGAAGCTTTGAAATATGTTTTCTATACAACAGCAATAATTAATTTCTCAGAGCATTGATAATGATGATGGTACATAAATGTTTATTCTTTGGAAGCAATCTGCATTTGCTTTTTGAGAAGGGCTAGACATGTTTTGTTTCTAAACAGCAGACAGGATTGGACCAATAGTGAATAAAGTATAATTTCACTAAAGGTAATTGTTTCTGTCAGGCTCCTTAACCATTACTTAAACTGAAAATTTTTCCTGCATGGAAATTGTTTTCATAGTGGAAAATATCCAGAAAGGGTGATATTATAAAGAAAGCAGTGAACATTGAATCACTTCAACATGATAAAACTAGGTCAGAATTCTGTCTTTAATGTGTTTAATTTCAGACAGCTTTCCAAATTAAAGATGATCATACGTTCCCAGAGTGTTATTCCTGACTGTCCTGGAATATACAGTGTGTCTTTGACAGTTGTATAGCTGAAATTCATTGTTATTGGTTCTACTTTTTAATTTGCAAATGCAATTCTAAAACCTTTGAAAAATGATACAGCAAATTTCAATACCTGAAAAGACAATAGGATATGGAATGGCAAATACTTTGCAATAAATCAGGCTACATAGGCAGAGGGAAAAAGAAAACTCTTGTATGCTTCTTCCCTCCCCTCCCCTCCCCTCCCCTCCCCTCCTCTCCTCTCCTTTCCCCTCCTCTCCTCTTCCCCAAAAAGCCCTCAATTACAACATAAACTGAATAAGAAAGTAAGAGTTTGGTTCAGAAGATTGGTTATCAATAAAATACAGAAAGCAATAATAACAGGTAATAGATGAAGTGTATATGACCTTCATATCAGATTAGTGACCACTGTAGAATATTAGCAAAATACTGTGCATTGTATTGAGTAATATAATAAGATACTTTTCTTATTGTAATACAAAAGACATTAATGCAATACAAATGTTCATCCTAGTCTCCCTAATCAGGGATTTCCATGTTGTATTTCTAGCCTGGTCTCCTGCTTATTGGTCAGGTTTACATAATGTTATAAGTGTAAAATGGAGTATGCTTTTGAAATGAGAAGGACCAACGCAGTAAAGGAGGAATAAGGGAATGAAAACAAAACATAGAGGAAAGGGAAATGAGGAAAAATGAGAGAATGGGAACAGCAAATGAGACAGACTCTGTCAAAGTAGGAAAAGAAATAGGAACACATTAAAGAAGTAAGAAACAAAGAATGAGAATTATTAATGACAAAAGGTAAGCTTGTCAGTTCTTATGTTCCAATTCAGTGTTAAGATCCAATTTTCAGTTCTGGCTGAGCTGATTTCAGCTCAGGTATTCATATGTTAAATGTGCATGAAGGTGGCCTTTCATCATAGTTTCAGCAACTTGCTTCTTCGAAATGTACTTATAGAAGGAAATTAAATCTGGTGTGTCATTAAGTATTGGAATTCTGATTCAAGTGCTGACAAATCAGATTTAGTTAATGTGAAGTTTAAGACTTAATAGAAAACATGCAACCTTTTGCTTATCATTTGCTTATGCCTTTGCCTGTTCGAATAAGAGAGCATTTATACATTGATATCACGTTTATATTGATGCAGCCCAACTATTTCTGAGATCATTTGGGATACCGGCATTCTTACAGAGTTGTCCTTTCAGTGGTTTAGAATCCCTCTGGAACATGGTACTATGTCTTCTGAAGCTGCCATGTTATTGTTCTTTGATTACATGTACTATCTAAAAGGGAAATAATGTTTTTCTATATTTTTCATCTGCGTTAGATGGAATGAAAACTGCTTCTGACTAGTTATTCTTCTGGATTAAGCCCTTATCTCTCTGGTGATTGTGGACACGGAGTCAGTAGATATTAGCTCTTAATTCTCCTGAGGACTGGGTCTTTACGTCACTGTATTATTTGTAAGATCATAGCATAAGTAGCTGCATATCAAAATGGCCAAATGGGTAAATAAATGAGCCACCAGCAATATACTAATCTGTCAATATATAGAAAACCAAAAGCTGCCTCATCCACATGCATGCATTTGGCAAGAGCAAAGCAGACAGCATATTTGGAGGCTTTAGCATGTATGTTCTTTCAAAATTTCTGCAAGACAGGGATTGATGGGGTTATAAATGTACTTGTGATATTGAAGAAAAATAATGCTGGACAATCAAAAAGGAAAAAATCGTCATGGAAATGCTAAAACTCAGCTGCTTGCTTCTTTTCACAACTGCTTGTCTTTATCTTCCTTGCAAAGTCTTTCCCTTCTATAGACATCAAACACAGATCGTCAGCGATTTCTAGAATCCAAGACCGGTGGTACCAACATCTCATCAATAGCTCACCAAGGTTTTCCAATTGTTTCACAGAAAAAGCACTCTTATGTAAGTGCTTGAAAAAGAGCTCTATTAATAAGTAGCAATGGCATTTTCCTACCTGTGGCAACAACAGAAAAGCTCACTACACAGAAACTTTTATGCGATGATTCGTTAAACGAGTCAGGTTTTGGAGCCAGCATTTTTTCTGTTGATTCAGGGAAGAGATAGTGCTGCACTCCTCCCTTTCTAAAGCACTCAGTTCAATGTAAGAAAGTACGCATGCTGTCTTGTTAGAATATTTCAGCCCAATACCAAACCATCTGCTCTTTAATCAGCCCTGATGGATGTTTATCTAGTTTGTTCCAGTGATGGTGTTCAATAATCTGTTAAAATATGTAACTATTCTTTCAGTTAAAGAGCTCTTCTTAATATCTTATGCCCCTTGCTGCTATTTAAGCTAATTCGTTCTTTTCCTATTTCTAGTGGACATAGGGACAAGCTGATTCATTTCTTCTTTGAACCATTATGCCTAGTCTGGAACTTACCATGTCTCCTTTCAGCAGTCTCTGCTTTTTGTTAAGCAAGTAAAAGAATTTCAGGCTTGCTTCAACCATCTTGTTTATTTTCGATCATCTTTGTTTATTTATTTTTATTTTTTTTTCTCCCCTAGACCTTCTCTGTGAAACAGGGTACAGGATTGCAGCCTCCATCCATGGCGAGGGAGTAGGAGAGAAGCAGCAGGTACTACATCTTAGGCATGACGCCTCTGTTTATCCAGCTCAGTCTGATCACTTTCTTTGGGCCAGATATGTGCCAAAGGAGTGCAGTTTTGTGTGGAGAACCAAAGTTAGGCATGAATATGCTACTTCCAGCACCAGAGCAGTATGAAGACATTAATGGCATTCGCACCGTGCTCCGCATGCACTAATTAACCCTGCACTAGCACAGCAAACTGCTGCTGTTTTGTTCACAGTTCACATGAATATTTCCACATGACACTGCTTTGAATGCTGTGGAAACAATTGTCTGCAAAGCACCTTGCTCACCTGAGGAGAGATGGGTAGGGCAAGAAATATCCCCAAAAGTATAGATATTTATTTTTGTAACTTGAAGAATAAATAAAACTTTATGTATTTAGAATAATGAATAGTCACTTATTACTCATTACACATACTGTCTGTCCTCCCCTACCACTTTCTTAATGAATGTGTTGCCAGAGGGTATATTAGCAGTTTGAAAAATCCCTATTTGCCTAATGAGTTTCACTCATTTCACAGTAGTCTTAAAATTGGGCAGACAGTGGTTTTAGTCATTATATTTGACAATTATCCCAGATAGAACTTTCGAAAGAACCTAAATGCAGATTGAGAGTCAATAATAAAGAGATACCTAAATCTTTACAATTACAAATCTTGACAATTTTAGTCAGATTATAATTTATTCAGAGGCCAGTTACATCAAGTTCATAGTTTTAATTTCTGTAGATGAAGTGCTTTAAATAAAATAAAATAATAATAACAATAATAAAACCCCACTCAAACTTTATTCTGTTACTAGTAGACCTAGATTTAGATACAGCTTTTTCTCATGAAAAATGAAGTCTGAAGTGGACTTCACAGAGTTGCTGACACTCCACAAAATTCTGTTTGCATGTCAAATATTTCTTTTGTTTCTATTTTTAAATACCGAGTTTCTGCAGAATATTTTACTTTAATTTTTGGTAATTACCAGTTACTTATTTAGCAAAGGATGTCTGTGTTCTGGGTATCCCTCTTCTGCAGGAAAGCATCTTCGAGTGGAGACAAGGCTTGGTGTTTCATAATGAGGGAAACTTTATCCACTTTGTATTTCCCCTGCTGCATTTCATCCAGACAAATCTGGTCACAACAAACTGAACCAGGATCTCCCTGAAGTGTCTGCAATTTTCAATTTTAGGAATTAAAAAAAAAAAGAAAGAGAGGGAAATGGCTATTTTAAAGGTAATTGTTGTATTCGTGTCCTTTACAGTGATGGCATTTTTTCCTGCAGTGTTTGACAAAGGATCTGCCAATACTTAGTGAGGGCTGCAAAAATAATTTCCTGCTGCCTGAAGCAGCCTGTGCTTCTGGTGAGGTGAGAGCACAGTTCAGAGTCATCTGTTACACGAATGAGAAGATGCACACACTTCAGGAGGAAAGCAGATGAAGAGGGTTTTCTTTCCACTTCAGTAACTCACAGCAGGTATTATAGATTTATTTTCCCTTCTTATGTTGCTTTCATTTTGCTGAATTGTATCAAGGCATTGCAGATGTTACAAATAGGAGTGTACTATCTAACTTTAGGAGTAGGAAAAAGACCAATGGTGGTGTCCAGGATTCAGCTGAGATAGAGTTGATTTTTCTCCCTAGTATCTGGGATGGTGCTGTGGTTTGGCTTTAGGATAAGAATAATGTTGATAACGCAATGATGTTTTCAGTTGTTGCCAGGCAGTTTTAGTGTCTGCATTAAGTCAAGGACTTTTCAGCATCTCACACCCTGCCAGGTACAGAAGAAGCTGGGAGTGCACAGCCAGGACAGCTGACCCAGACTGGCCAAAAAAGATACTGTCTGCCACAAAACATGATGCTCTGTATAAAAGTGGGGAAGCTAGCCAGGAGGTGGGATTGTTGTTCAGAAACAGACTGGGCATTAGGTTGCTTTTCCCTTGTGCATGTAGTGAGGAAATGCATTTTAGCATCACTTGTTTTATTTTTATTATGACTACTATTACTATTATCTTCCTTTGTCATCTTATTAATCTGTCATTATCTCGTGCCATGAGTATTTGGGGTTTTTTTGTCCATTCTTCTCTCTATCATCTTGTGGGTGAGATGGGTCAACAAGCGTCTAGCAGGTGCTCCATTACCAGCTGGGTTAAACCATAACAGGTTGTTATCTCATTCAAACCAACATTTTCCATTGCAGTATTTACTTCACAGTTGCAGGAAACTGTAGAGACACTACATCACTGAATGGCAAGTAATTTACTTGTAACCTCTCTGAACTGTAGTCTGTTGGTAGATCTCAAGAAAACCTACAAGACTTCTGGTTGAACATGCAAAATTTCTGCTAGGAGTCTTATGCTTGTCCACTACTGTTTTTTCTTCTATTAATTAAATTTTCCCCCTGTTCTTTGTCCCTCTGTATAAGATCAAGTATTTCTGATCACATCTCCAAAATCCCTTCACTGTCCACTTTCCAGCACCCCTTAAAACTAAGACTGGTCAAAATAATTTTTTCCCCCTTCTGCTTCCCACCCTAATCCCCACTCCTCTTGTCCTCCTGTTCAGCTCTTGCTGTTCCTATGCTTTGCCTTATACCCCAATATCACCTTGTCTTTTATCTCCTCTAGTTGAGTAATCGAGAGTGCTGAGGAAAAAAAACCAACCGTCCAGCAGTAGAAAATAGTTTGGATGATAGGAGATAAAACTGATAAGATATTTCAGAGCAGCAGAGAAAGATGCACAGGAAATTTGTGGTAAATATCTGCTGAATCAGTTAGACAAAATTTTCCCAGGTAATGGACTATTGACAAACTCATCAACTCTTCATTGGTTTTTATTCACTTTTTTTGTGCTACAGTGACAAAGATTTTCCTGCTCCTTGGCTGGATGCCTCTTTTTTTTTTTTTTTTTTTTTTTTTTTTTTTTTGTTTTTGTTTTTGTTTTTTTTTTTTTTAAGCAAGGATATAAAAAAGAATAAGTTTCAAACATGATCCTTTGCACTGGCAGGTGTTGAGTTGCCTCCTGCTTTAGCAGGATCACTGGGAAACTCTAGCCAAAGCTGCTTCTATTACAGCAAGTGACTGTTTTCTCGCTGGGTGGCCAGCTGGCTTGCTTCAGCAATGTTTGTGTCATTACATCCTCTTAGCCTCCAAAACAGGGTGGTGACATCCACCTTGTTGGAACTAATTCTCAAACTCGGCTAACTGACAGACCACATCTGCGAATTTGTTAGGGTTTGGCTAGTTGGCACACCTGTCCCAGGGGCTGCTTTAGCAGTTTAACTATCTGTATGATTAAATTCCAAGGATGCTCCATGCCACTGATCAATTTACTAGTGTAGATTTAGTTTAATACTATCTTTTCTCTAGAAAAAGCAATGAATTAATTGCTACTAAAGGCCTGGAATTTAAAACCCTAGAGATGTCCCATCATGTAATAATTCTGTATTAATTTTTTGGAATAATGCATACTTTATGACTGTTGAGGTACAATTTGGCATGTTCCAGTTGTCACAAGTGATGATGGAACTTGGATATACCTGGAATATACCTGGGCTATAGTGGTTCCTCTTAGGCTGTGGGTTTTTTTCTCAAATTCTAGCATTCTCTGAAAATTAAAAAATGGAAGAATTTTTTAACTTTTGTAGGTACAGTATGAGCCACCTATCACTGGAGATTTCAAGTTTAGTGACAGCATAGAGCTGAAACAAAAAAATTGAGCAGTGAGCTGTCTACATGTACGAGCATGGGGACTAGATGTGATAAGGTTAAGTGAGCCCACTGTAGTGTGTTAGACTGGGTAGAGTTAACATGTCCAAACTGCTTCCTGAGTCTCATCTAACAGATGAAAACCTGTTGCAGTTGTCCCTACAAGGCACTTGTGTTTGGTCTGGAGCAGGTCATCTCTTGAAGAAAACATTTTTGTCTCTACACCATTTTTCTAGATTTTTCTGTGCTCCTGATAGCAACAAATTGAAAGAAGGTCAAGGGAGGTGATTTTCTCCCCTCTACTCCACTCTCATGAGACCCCACATGGAGTCCTGCCTCCAGCTCTGGGTTCCTCAGTACAAAACAGACATGGAGCTGTTGGACCAAGTCCAGAGAAGAGCCAAAAAGATGATCAAGGGCTGCAGCACCTCTCCTATGAACACAGGCTGAAACAGTTGGACTTGTTCAGCATGGAGAAGAGAAGGCTCTGGGGAAACCCTACAGCAGCCTTCCAGTACCTAAACAGGCTACAGGCAAGCTGGAGAGAGATTGCTTACAAGGGAGGGGAGAGATAGGACAAGGGATAATGGGTTTAAACTGAAAAAAGAGTAGGTATGGAGTAGATATAAGGAAGAAATTCTTCCTTGAGAGGGTGATGAGACACTGGTATGGGTTTCCCACATAAGGTGTGGATGCCCCCTCCTGGGCAGTGTTCAAGGCCAGGCTGGATGGAACTTTGGGTAACCTGGTCTAGTGGAAGGTGTCCCTGTCCATGGCAGGGGGTTGGAACAAGAAGATCTTTAAAGGTCCCTTCCAACCCAAAGCATTCTAGGATTCTATGATCTTATGAAAAATACCAGTTTTTAGAACTAGTTAGTGGTCATGTTTGGAAAAAAAACCCACTACTATTTACAAATCAATAAAGAATGAGCACTCTAGCAAGTAATAGAGAACCAGAACCAACATCAGGGAGTACAGTGGATTCTTCTCCATGATGTTATTGTAGATATCTGGGAGTTACCTATTCCTTACATAGAGCTTACTTTTGGGCAGTAGAGCTCCAACTTTTAAATAACAAGCTACTATGGAATTTCTTGGTGGTGGTGTTGGATGGATGGGGTTTAAAATATATTTTTCTGTTCCACTTTACTAAGTCCTACAGTTAATAATTTTCTTATTTTTGGGTGGAGGTCCTCATTTCTTGAAATGCGGGATCTTAAAATATTTTACTTTCCAGATTTACTGATAGCTCTGACACCTTTCCATATGCAGATACAATTTCATTATGAATCATCTACCTATGGCTGGGTCAGCATTATAGCGGCCTCAGCTCTCATTAGTGTATGACAGCAGATGTGAGACACTGACACTAGAAAGACAGAGCTATTCTAACCAAAAATATTCTGTCTCCCTTTGCTGCCTTCCTTGCTCATTGCCAGCTCTATTATTCCTACTCTGGTTTTGTGTGCTTAAATTTCCCTTCTGTGCATTTTTAATCTTTACTGTATTACCTTGTTTTCCATTTGGCACAAGTATACTCTGCTTATTTCTTCCACATTGTTTGTATACCTCTGGAGAAATTACAATACTCTAATTAATTAAAATAATTGCATTTTAAGTACATGAGAAACAAACCATATGATCCTGCTCATCCTTGCCATAAGTATTGGAACAACTTGCAGTCACATGTTAGCAATCCGACTCCTGCAAAAATTCTGCACAGAAATATACACAGTGGCCTTTTAGACATTATTTCCTATGTTTCCACGTGCTTTTGAGCAAAAATATGTAAGCCTGCTCAGATAATTTGATATGGATGACCTGCTTGTTGGCTTGTTTCTTCAACTCCACACACAATGCACAGTAGTCTGCAACAAAATTATATTTAGATGAGTTTTAGCCTCTTTTTGTTAAGGACTCCTGTCCAGCCATATGTTAGACTATTGAGAATGCAGCAAGCTGGTGAGTGAAGATTCAGATTCAGATGTTTATGGTTGCCAAACTATTTTAAAATATTAACAGAAGCCTAACCTAATTTATCTGAGGGTTGTAGAAAAAGAATGAGGAGAGAAATTACTTATTTCTAGGAATCATAAAAGATGTTTGATGCAAACTATTTAGATGACGGGTGACTGAGATTTCAGCAGTGTGCCCACAAAACAGAATGTGGACTGAAAAGCTGCATCCCATGGGTCATTTGGGACAGAATCAAGGATCCTACCTTTGAGTAATTCTATTTATGCAAATAAGGTTATGAAGAAAATGCTCATTTCCCCCCATTTTTATCTTATGATCTCTCCTTCTTCTTTGTTTCTTTTTTTTTTTTTTGTCCCAGTTCAGTTTTTTTCTTCCATTAACTCTGTTTCTAGCCTTTTTTACCTTTCACTCCTTTGCACTCTCTTTATCCTGAAGCGTCCCACTGGCTGAGGTAAGTCAGCACACCACAGTCTTCTCCCAGTGATGCTTTTACTTCCAACAAGGGAGCTTGTACAAATGAAGAAAAATGTTTGATGTCTCAGAGTCTTGGAAGTTCACCTTTTCCCGATGAAAACAAAGAGGAAAGCACTTAGTGGCTCTCTTTTGGGTTGGCTAACAGTATACAGCTGCCATTGAGCTCTGATTTTTCTGGAAGCAAGCTGTGTGCCACAACAAAATCTGGAGACCTGAGCTTTTAACTCATAGACTTGTCCTAGGCACAGTAATTAGTATTGATGGGGTACTTAGACTACCCATGTATCAGTCAATATAGGAATGTAAAAAGAGAAAGCCTTATTCAAATTTATTGGTGACAACAATTGATACTAATAGCAGAGAAAGCAGATGGAGGAAGACTCTTGTAGGTTGGATTCTGATCAATGGAAAAGAAGTAGTTGGGAAAATGAAAGTGGAAGGCAACCTGGGTGACCAAAATCATTAAATACTAAATACTTGATTTACAGGAGTACAAGGACAGAGAGTGGTAAAATAAGGTTTTCAGGAAAGAAGTCTTCAGTTGACTATTCAGAAGGATCTGTTGGAAAGCAAGTGTAATAAAAGAAGTGGTCTGGAAGTATTTTAATGAAACAATTATCCCATCTCCAGCATCATCACTGAAGGACAGTGATAATGGCTTTGCAAAATTATGTTATCTTTCAAAACATGAACATTTAACAGGCATCATATGGAAGAAAAAAATACCCTCAGTTATAAGGAACAAATGCAATAACACAATGCAGTTTTGAACAAAATCAGAAAGTTTATGACACAGGCAGGGGAAAATAAGCAAACACATTCTCTAAGTACATTAATAATAAAATGTTCATGTAAAATAATTCAGTGGGGAAAGTTTAACTTGCTTGAGTAAAGCAACTATTACGCTGAGCTCTGTAAATGGGAATGTTGTGTCCAAGCTGTAATCTTCTCCTCAGGGCTGATAAGCTTTCGACAGGACACCACTCTTCAGGCAAGATGTAGATCTATTAAAGCATATCCAGAAGAAAGAAATGAAAATTTTAAAATAAGCCTGCAAGCTTGGAAAAATGGGTTTGCCTTATCTTGAAAAGACTGATAGGGGCTAACGAGATGATCTGAAAACAACCTTCCAATACATAAAAGGTAGCTGCAAAGATGAAATGAAATAAGCAATTCTGTGGGTCCACAGTAGGTAGAATAAGAAATAGTGAACTTAAATTGAAGCACGAGTCCTCAGGAAGAGACATCTCCTTTTCAAGGACAAGTAGAATATGGAAGTCCACAAAGATGGTGGACTCTCCACAGCATTGGAGGATTTAGGATGTTACATTCCTATTTTCATGTTCATAGTTACAAGTATTTTCTTGACAACCGAAGCACTGAGGAGTTAAGAAGCTTGCAAAGGCAGATAATTTGAGAGGTTTGGGCAGAACTCCTCTCCAGTGTGAGATGTTCGTACTCATGGAAATTCATTCATGGAAATGTTGGAATAAATTTGAAGCAGAAGAATTCTGAACTAAGTGTTGTAAAGATGCCAACGTAAGAATTTTCATTGATATTTAGTGCTCCAACTTTTGAGTGCATAGTAATGTCAGTGCTCACAATGTCTGTGTTTTTTGCATTTAGAATTAGACTGTTCAACTGGACAGATTATTTGTCTGATTGATTATAACTACATTGCTACAGAAGACACATGGAAAATTGTGACTCTCAGGCCTCTTGGCTTGGTCTGGCTCATGTCCACACTGAGAAAAATCTCTTCCCACTAGAAAATATTCCCAATTTGTCTGTTAGGAATCATTCCTGGTCTTTGCTATTCCCCAGACTGTGCCCAGAAATTGTCTGCAGTAGTGTTGGTTGGCATGGGCCAAAACCATGGACAAGGTGTGAGATACCTGCCGAGCATCATGGGAGGACAGGCAGAGAACAGTTCTTGAGCTCAGATTCTGGATGTACCTCATTCACTTGTGTAGAAGTAGCCAAAAGGACTACCAGTGAAAGTAATATAAAGTAGCATACCTATTATGAGTAACAGGTTATCTGTCTTATTCAAATACAGAATTTTCAAGCAGTAAAAGCCTCTCTCAAAAAAACCCAGTTGTCCACAAACAATTTGTCATGTAGCACAGGCCATGGCTAGTCCTGACAGGCAGTTAAACATGATGATTCTGCTTTTTGGGGGTAAAGAGAGACTTTACTGATTATTATAATGTTTCTTCTTATAGGAATAGAAATCAGAAGGTTGTATGAGAGACTCAGATTTAATTTTGAAATACAATATATTTATAACCCTGATCCTTGCAAAGGAACTTGTGAGAGAGGGAACAGAACTATGTTTGCTAAGTTGCAAAACCCCCAGAAAACATAATTTTAAAGCCAGTCTCATGGTTTTCATGGCTTGACTCATGATTTCAGAGAGCTTATGGTTGGAAACTTTTCAAGATTTATGAAACCTTTTCAGCTAAATATTATTATATCTTTATTATATAGAGCCAAATCCTTACCCAGCAAACAAATACACTTCCTGCTGAATCTAACAGAAGCTCCTGGCTGCAATCCCCTTGAGAAATTGGCTCTAGTTTCTGACAGAAAATATGGACCTTGTCATGATTCACAAATTTTAAAAAAACAATACTTAGGAGGATGCCTGACTGAAATGGAACCACCTTACTTTTCTGTGATGACACCCATGCAACACATCTCACACATATGTTTTGTACTATTACATCTAGGGAAATTAGACAGAAGTGTCTTGGCACAGATACCAAGGGCTGTATGAAATACACATACTGACCAAAGTCCAGAGGAATTCGTATTGCAGAAGTGTGACAACGTCCAGGTGTTTGAAGGAACTGGGCCATGTTGTAGGGACTGAATTTCATATCTTAACATGTATAAGTATAAGCTACCTTAACATTCATTTGACGAGGTCTTCTGGCCAAACAGTGAAAAGAACAAGATAACCTACCTTTTTTGTTACCTTTTCTATTTGATAGTTAAGCGCTAATAACAGGACTGTCTTGTTCAACACCCATTAAACAGCGCACAGCAGACTGCAGCCCAGTTTTCACTGGTATTTGGACACTACCGTCATGGTGATGATGTTGATTTTCATGATTATTAATTTTATTATAGTTTCTAATAGTTATATGAAGTATTCATTTCAGTAATCAAAGATTCCAATATCATCTATGCCAATGAATGAATCAAGACTGTTCAAGTAACACAGAAATGCTAAAATAACTGTAAATTTGGGAAAAAGGAAGGACAAGTAGAAAACCAAACTGGCATTGAAAAGTCACATTCTGAGTCAAATTTCCCATTTTTATTGCTATAATATATTGCTCTAGAGATATGATTAATCTGGTACCTCAAAATCTTAATGTGGTGTCACTTTTGTAACTAAAACCACAGTTCACGTTTGAAAAGCAGCCAGAGTTGGCACTTTTACCACATACCTGCAAACAATCACTGAAGTTAACAGAACCACCACCAGTTTTTTTTTCTCCTGCTAGACTGTCTCCTTATCTTCTGCTTTTTCAAGGTACAGTATATAATCAGCTAGCTTGTTAAGGGGCTTAACAAGGTGAAAAATATTCAATCACTCACCTAGTTTACGATGCCTTCGCCATCCTGTAAAATAACAACATGGTGCCTGTCCTCATCTCCTGTGCTGATTAGATCTATTAGAGTTTAGTTGAGGCAAATTCTGCTAATAAAATGCTGTTCTGAATTTATTTTTCTGCCCACAATTTTCTTTTAAGCAGAGGAGTTTGTATTTCCACACCAGGTCTTTCCTGCCTGTGTTTTCTCTTTAGCTGAGTATGATATATAATCACCTTCTCCAATTGGATTATGAGCTGCCTTGTTCATGTTAATTTACTTAATTTATTCATCCTCCTTGCTCATTCTAATGATTTTTCACATGCTTCCTCTTCCGCACTGACAAATGATAAAAAGATAAAACGGCGTGGTGAGCCCTATTTAAACACATCACCAGAACCCCGTGTCCCCTTTGTCTTCAGATGCCTGATACAATTTTGGTTGTTGTGCAGCCCTGACACTAAGTAATGTTTTGAAGGAAGCAAATTTAGGCAAGTCTGACAACCACCATCTTATCTGACAAGAGTGGAGCAGGATACTACTAGGCATTGTTTATACTAATAAATTAAACATGCCTGGGACTGTTCTCGGGTGCAGAGGCCAAATGGTTGGAAGTGCTGCTAAACTTGCACTCCCTCTGAAACAGGAGGGTTAGCATCTGGACTGCACATTAGGAATGGTTCCCTCTTTGTCTACCAGGCCCTGTTTGGGAGGCTGTTGGCCAGCCTGAACCAAAACCTCCACCATGGACCAACCTGGCAATTTCACCTTCTGGTCAGTTGGGTTTTGGTGTCCTGAGGGACTCCCTGGCACCTTCAGCATACTAGGTCAGACAGAGCCAGCCTGGGGGTACTGCTCTCAGAGACCTACTCTAAACATAACCCCCTTTCTTGTGACTCAAAACAATTTTTCACATGATTCAGAGCAGCGGTTCTTGCTAATAACCCATAAATATTCACAAATATTTGCCAACCAGGCCTCTGCAACCACAAGTTTTAATTAGCTTGCATCTTACTTTCTCGGGCATCATTGAATGATTCTGTCAGCAGTGCTGAACCATTAAGTTAGCTTGAAAAAAAGGAAGGCTTTTGTTTATGCTGAAACACGAACATTATTTTTCCAGAGTATATTATGCCTGAATCTTTTTGTTTGTTTGTTTGTTTGTGTTAAAATCATCAAAATGTTGAGGTTGTATATTATTAGATGAGTAGATGAGAGAGGAGACCTGATAAGAACACATTATTGTGACGTGTATTAGAGAACAGTAATAGTGCCACAGGTTTAATGACAGTGCGATAAATAAGATAGAGAGGAAAGTTGAGTACTTACCGGGTGTTCATGCATAATAGAGTAGGGATGCATTGTCTGCTGTACTTTTGCTATACCAGTAAATTGCCTTTGGATAAAAATACCATGCTTAGCTAGTCTAGAGAAATACTGATGAAAAACTAATGCCAGTGGAACGGTGTTTGCGTGCAAACACCATCAGCTAGGCTTTTTCAAGTCTTTGCTGATCTTTGCACTCATTATTATCAAAAGTAGCTCAGGAGCAAATGGTTGGGAAATGGAAGAGGAAAGGAAACCAGATTCTTGATTTGGCCTTTGTAGGTTGGCCTACAAGTGAGACATTTCAGGGCTGGAGTAAGTTGGGAAACACGCTGGTTCTTATGCCAACATAATTTAAAGCTACTTGCTAATGAGGGAAAACAGGGAGGGACATAGAATTTCTGTTTTCTGGGCTGCATCCATTTCTCTAAAAAAAAGATTCAGGATGGAACAGAGAACCTGGTTCCATATTTGATACTAAAATGGATACAACCTTCCCAGTGCTCGGTAGATATTAGCACAACACACGGTTAACAGATTGAAAAACATCAACCTACATTTCTTATATGACACCTCCTTGGTTGTAGTGAGGTGTAAATTACGCAAACTGGTCCATGAATTGATCTAAAGAAATAACATTGGGATTATAACCATGATGTGGGTAACAGTTCCTACCCAGTAGGACTGCCGGGTACAAGAACTGTCAGATAAAACTTACCAAAAGGGGTTATGTTGTACAGATACTTCAGACAACAAGAGACTTACTGAACCTGGGAGTACCTTCATGGCCCATGTTCCTAAGGTTCAATTTTGATGTATACATGCTTTCCTAGGACCTTTGTAGGCATTTTTTCTTCTCTTTTGTAACCTTATCCACACAATTTTGATTTGTGTAACTTCTCAAGTATATTTCTATTGAGAGCAAAATATTTCTAGGAGAGGGTAACTTCTTCTGGGATGCCAGGTTCCATTCCACTCTCACTTCCCAACTCTTTTGACCCTGATGGAGCTGTGAAGAGAAGGTCTGTTCCTCTTAGGATTCTGGAGAGCTGGGAGAATATACATCCTGTCTGACCATGATTTGGTTGAAAAACATAAGTATCCCCATAGAATGGAAATAGCACTTATCCATGCGGGTCACTATGAGAGATAGGTACGCTGAAGTCTTTAAATCACTGAGAGAAAGCATAAAGGTACACAAGTCTGATTTCTGAATGCTTGCTTACAAGCAGAGGAAGAACAAAGAGGGAAAAGAGGTGGTCTCAGTGAAAGATAGGGGCTCAGCAGGTTTCTGGTTTTTTTGTTGTTGCTGTCGAAATTTGTCTGTGGGACAATGCTTCAGCCAGTTGCCACTTTTTATTTCTAATTTCCCCTGAAGACTTTCTTGTACTAGGTGGTTTACCTTACTCTCCCTCTCTGGCATTTCCTCCACAGCATCTGAACATCATCTGTATGCACTTAATGACCAGATGTTCTCTGTCTCACCGTTCCTCCAAAACTAGGCTGGAGTGAAAAAGAAAAAAAAAAAAAGAGGGGGACTCAAACTAAATCATCCAGGGATTACACTAACAGAAAATGATGCTCTTGGTATGGAAACTATTAAAGAAAACCTGATTTTGTCTTTATATACTAGGGTTCATTAACTTTCTCTCTGGTACAGCTAATGACCTGAACAGAAGCTGTGGTTCATTAGTGATCTTTCTCTCTCTGCCTGGCAGTTGAACAGAAAAAAGAAAGAGCTGGAAGGAGACGTAGAAACTCTAAGTGAGACAGAAGAGCATTACATGTTTCCAGGCTAGCGGAAGCAAATTTTCTTCTGTTGCCGTCCTTGTAATAGGAATGATATGATATTTACAGCTAAAATCATCCTTTATGCCAGAGTGGGTTTAGTCACCAAAAGAGGAGCAAAAGCGGTTTGTTTATCCTGTCTTTACTAATTTCTTCTTCCAGAGCTGCCAAGATCTGCTTTGATCTCTGGAGCTCATAGCATCTTAAAGTCTGTCCTGCCTTATGCACAACAGCTCCACAGGGTCATTTTGGCAGCAGGGAGTAGCTGCAGGGAGGTTCAGGAATACCCTGGCTTGATCTGCTTTGTGGGCATCCACCTCCTGCAGGAAGTGCCTTGCTGGTTTGTGCTGGTGCAGCCGTCTTCCAGCTGCCTTTGGCAATAAGGTTCGTTCAGCAGGATGAGGAAAGGGTGGACAGTACTGTTGCCTGTGTATCTGGCTCAGGGGTGGTGCTGATGCAAGCCAAAGCAGGCTCAGGGAGTGTTTCTGTTTCCCTGTATGGAAAAAATTTCACTTTTTCTATGTTACATGTGAAAGCTTCCTTTGTGATTGTCAAGGAAATCTGTTCCTCTTCAGCATGCCATTCTTAAAGCATAATAAAAGGTCTTTAAATTCTATTGAATCCTTATTCCATTTGGAGGGGGGAGTGAGGAGCGGGGTGAAGAAAAGAAAGAAACACTATGCCAACGTTAAAATGTTGCATAACTCATGAAATAACACACTAAAATATTCAGGCACTCCATTTCCAAGGCTGTTTATTTTTTCTAAACATCATTGTACATATTTTTTAATGTCATAATAAAATTGAATACCTCTCATCGCCTCTTGTATTTAAACGCAACTTTCATAGGAAAAGATGTGCAGTTTACTGTGACTTTAAAATGAACATTATCAAATGTAGCATGTGAATTCCAGGCAAGTAGCCAACGAATTACCTGTCACTGAAGGTCATTTTCTCTCCCTCCCTACTTTTTTGAAACATAATGCAATGATAAAATATATAACTTAAATGTTTTTAAAGGCATTATTCTTTGTTACAATCAAACGGAGAGAAGCAGTATGTGAAATAACTAATATTTGCAGATGTTATTGAAATGTCAAACCTGTAAATGTAAACTGGATGTTTTGGTTTAGGTAGTTAATGCTCTCAGAAAGCTTCAGGTGAACAAAAGGATGAATGAATGAATAAGTTGACAGAGAGCCAGTGACAGACATTTTTCGAGTTGAAAAGGGATCCTGAGTCATACATAATGCTGTCCTATAACCACCAAAATTAGACAGGGAAAAGACATGTCAAACAAAGCAGTCTGTTCCTTTTCTAGCACAGGACTGTTCCCTGAATTATATTACTTTGTCCAATCTAGTTTTAAGTATTGGAAGCAGTAAATCATCCCCATGGGAGGCTGTGCCACACTCTAGTAGTTCTCACTATTGAATTTTCCATGATATTCCACCTAATTTCCCCTTTGTTTAATTTCTTGCTGTTGCTCCTACTTAGATCTATATGCTCAGGACTTTTTTTAATAATTATTTTTCCCCCCTTTTTGCCCTGAACTTGCATAATAATGGCTTTAGCATTATTTGTTTTACAAGACTCTTGGGATTCAGATTGCCTGTAAAGTTCCACACAATGCGAGCATTGTGGTGCCTAAGGGTGAGGTGACTGACACACTGCTTGAGTGAGTTAGGTTCCTGACACCCATCTGCACCTAAGGTAGGGATTGGCCTTTGAGGGTGCATGCTGAAGCCTATGGGGGGGATCAGTTATCCCTTACAGCTAACCAAAAAGCAGAAATTAGCCTGTAAGTGATGTCTGAGCTTATCTACCCCCTGTCTCGTTCCCTGCTCAAAACATGTATGACAAAGCTGTCATCTGCTGCTAGTAATTTAGAGGTTAGGCAGCCCACATGGAAAATAGGATTAAGAATGTTGCCACAAGGCCTTCATGCAGTTCAAATAATTTGTCTTTTTCAGGTTATTTTTCTGCTCCTATTTTTGGACCACAGATTGCAGGAAGTAGCATAGACACCTGTACAAAGATGATATTCATGCACTGGACTTTTTTACTGGAACAGGATACCCAGGGGAGGGGTCATAGCACCGAGCTTGGCTGAGGTCAAGAAGTGCCTGGATGATGCACTCAGTCCCATACTCTGACTTGGCTGGTCCTGTGTGGAGCCAGGAGTTGGATTTGGTGGTCCTTATGGATCCCTTCCAACTCAAGAGATTCTGTGATTCTATGATTCTATGACTTCTTACAGACAGTGGTGTTACCCCGGCTAGTAGCACCTGGGCAGCTGGGCTGGAAGTCCAAGACATGAGTCACTTTCTGTGGCTGTACACCTGCAGTTGACCTTTCTGTAAGGGGCTGATTAGTGGTGGATTCCTCAATAAACTTCTACAACTGGTCTTTAGGAATGTAGCATGATTTAGATTGGAAGGGAGCACTGGAGATGTTGTAGTCTCACCCACCTGCTCAAAGCAGAGTCAGCTTAGGTCAGGTTGCTCAGGGTTGCGTCTAGCTGAGTTTTCACTGTCTACAAAGATGACTGCTTTTGTGGCCTCTCTGGGAGGCCTGTTTCAGTGTTTATCATGGTGAAATTTAATGTGTAATCAGAATTTCCTTTGCTGCAACTTGTGCCTTTGCATCTTTATTGTACTTTTAAAGATGTTTGTCTGTTTATCCAAGCCTCATAGAAATAAAGCCAGTTTATGGTATCACTTAAGGGGAGTTTTATATTTGCTCTTTTGCTCTCTAAAAGAACATGTTGTCTTAGGGCAAAGATAATACTATCATCACCAGTTATACAAGTGGAAATTGAGGACCCCTGGCACTGAAGTTCTGAAGTCCTGATATACCTTGATCATCCTCTTTGCCCTCTGTAAAAAGTGATGGTGTGCTCACCAAAGTGCTGACCTGGCATACCAACACACACCCTCCTGTCCTCAGCTTTGATTGCATTATTATAGAAATGCTTCAGGCGTTGAGGCTTCTTCATACATATATTGAAAGTAGCAGAAGTGGTCTTGTTTGTCACTCATCAAGGATGCAGGGAAGTACAAGGAGGAAAAAAAATCAGCAGGGGTAAGGTCCAGAAATGCCTCCACTTTGAAGGTGAACGTCTGTGTGCAGCTTACCGACAGCACAGTGATCCTTGCTGATGCCCACAGCTCCTTGAAGGCCCATCAATCTGAGAACAAGGTGCCCTACTTTCATTGACCTTTCTCGTGTATCTTCTGACCTGCACATACTGTATATGCCTGGGTTGCTTCAAAGAGCTGTTAGACTGCAGCTCTCTTTCTAGTGTCTTATAGCATTAGGTTCATTATAAGCCTGAGTGGCAATTCCTGGCTCCAGAAGCTAGTTACACAAATACCTTTCTTATTGGGGGAAGTGACACACATTCAGAATTGAAAAACAGGAACAATTTGAATATTGTCCTGCATCTCTGCTACTGCAGTATGATTAATAAATAATAATAATAGGATTTGGGCTGGAGGACCGAAGGTGAGAGGGAGCCTTTTGGAGCGAGCCCTAATAAGAGTGATAAAAATGAAATGGTGCGGTGTTGTATGATGCTATAATTGGCCGGTGCAATTACATTTTGTTTACCTTATGGTAATGCAGTGTATTTTCACAGGTACTCTTTGAGAAACATCAGTGTTAGATGTACAGCAGAAGAGATCCTGACTATGCTGATGTATCTCCCTTGGATCTCTGAGGGAACGGGAAGAATAGGATTACATGCAAACAACTCTTGACGGGTTATGTGGCATTGATTTGTAAAAGGTGCTGCTCTTTGATTTTCTGACTATAATTACAGAATCTCACCGTTTTCTTTCTCTCTTATTGATGGCTGAAGGGCTTTCATAGCAAAGAATTTCATCTCAGGAGAACTGTGATCTCTACCTTTCTAAGTTGTGGTGACACATTGCCATTGTCATTTGTACTAACGGCTGATATGGGTGGCAAGGAATCACTGCATGAATAGGAAAGGAAATGCATCTTCATTTTATTAATGAAAGCTGAAAAGGAGCTCTTCTGGCTTCAGATATATAGCTGGAGGAACCGAAGAACTTCAGGGCTGTTTAACTCAAGTGGTGGAATTGAGACAACCTTATAGTGTCCTGCCAAACGTGTTCCTTAGATGAAGGCTGGTGCAAGTCTGTTAGTCATCAGAGTCAATTAATATTAGCACAGTATGGACAATTATCCCTCGCACTCAAAGCTGCATTCAGTCTGGAGAGCCCAATTCCAGTTTTGGAGGAAGTTAAGAACAGAGGTGTGAACGTGAATTTTTATTACATACTCTCTTGCAGTTTAAATTAATAATTTCTGTGGATGAGATGAAACAAATTTTTAGTCTGAGACTTACAAAGTTTTTCAAATAAGTGTTCTGCTTTCTTGCCAGCAGCATCTGAACACCAATAACTTGAGTATTCCTATTATACTTTGTAAGTGATGCAATGGGTAAGTTGTACAACTGCTGGGAGGCAATACAGGTCTTGAGAAGTGAGCAGAGTAATAAGGATTTACAGGCAATACCTAGCTCTTTCCATCTGTGTTAAACTTCATCACTACTTCTGTCCAAAGACCTCCCAGGCTTTGGGGAGGCTGAGTGGCTCGACACCTGAACTTCCTCCGCTAGGTACCGAACTGAAATCCCAATGGCCAACCTAGTGATAGGAGCTAACTACAAGTTGGTGACAAAGGCACTCCTGGCTTTTGTTGCAGCATCCTTTTGCAAGGTGAGAGGAAAGGCTCTTTGACTGATAAAAGCTGCACCCCCTTGGGGTAGGTGAGCACAGTAAATGTGATAAGATAAATAAAAATAAATAAATGTATGGTGAGACAACACCTTGCCACTGCAGCTGAGCCCTCCCATAGAGCTGCAGGAGCCCTTTTCCCATTTCTCTTGTGTGTACTCAGGTCACTTCACACTGTAACACAGTACAAAGTTATTTGTGTGCCTGGGGTTACAGAAGGCAAGCCCAGCTTGGAGCTGTCTGAACAGAAGTGTGAGTCTGGGTGAAATCAGACCTCTGCTTGGTTGAAATTTGGGAAATACTGATCCTGAGCTGACGCAAATTTCATGATCCCCTTTTGCAGCTCTTTCTTTCGAATCCCTGGTGAGCTGGGCGAGTGGTTCCCAGGCAGGCTTCAGAGCAAGAAGAAAAAATAGCAATATGTTTCAAGGGCTTTTAAAGAGTTTTATTTTTTACATTTCTTGCAAGCTACTGCTGTGCTTATTTGCCTATCAATTCATTTTCTCTTTGCTGGTACATTTACTCTATATTTAGCTCATTTTAAAAGAGGACAACTAGATTGTACAGACACAAAATCACACAGTAGGGCCTTATTTACTATACTGTAATAACTGTGTTCATAAATCTAACCTCCCTCTGGCAACCTCATATACCTGTCTTTTCTTTCTCCCCTTTGATTCCTGTCCTTGCCTCTCTCTCTGCTGATAGCAGGCAGTAGGAGCTGCAGTCGTTCAGTACCTCTGAGTATTATGGCCCATTTACTTAAACGTGGATGCTGATATTAAACTTAAAGCATCCGAGTTTGACTCTTTTGTCTTACATTATTGTGGTGATCTGTTGTTTATACATTTACAGTGAAAGACATTTCTGGGATATTAAGATTTATACCAGGCAGGAAAGCAGAGAGTGGATGCTTATCTCAAATGCAGTTTCCTCGGTTATCTGGGTTTTGAAGGGGTCTTTAAATGTTAAAATGCACTTAGACTAGCAGGTGATGATGTATTGAAAACCTTTGCTGGAAAATATTCAGTAGGATATTTTTAACTACATAAGCTTAATTCTAACTTTTATCATTTATAATACTGCAGTTTTAAAATAACTATCATATAATACACATAGGATAATTAATAATTAAATTTTACCATATAACTATATATAATGTATTCAAATATTTCTTAGATATCTTTTTTAAAAAAAACAAACACAAGGTTCTTCTGAAATAAGGTTAAATTAAAAATTATGAAGAATGAACATGTTTCTTGGATTCAAACTCCTTGTAATTCGAATAAAATGTGAGGTAGAGGAAATTCGAGATGTACAGAAGTCAAAGCTAGGATTTAGCAGCAAAGTGCTGTTATTGGTTTTGAACATCAACTCCTGAACTAGTTTGTGAACCATACCGGTAAGCTGTAAAGCTGTAGGCTCACAGCTGCTCCAACAAATTCTGTAACTTGTGTTATATTTTTAGTAAAAATCTTGAATATCGAGGGGTACGGTTATGCATGATAAATTTTTAGTATAGACTTGTTTCTCAAGAATTTTGGGAAAACTACTCTGCTCTGTGGGACATGAAGCTGCCAAGTCTCTGCTTTCTGCTCTAGTAGCTTCATTTTGGTTCTCCCATTCATAAAATGTAAATTAAAAAAACATGGGACAATGATGTGGGGAGAAGCTAGTGAAGGAGCTGGACATGGCTCTGTACCACTCTGAGAAAGCTGAAGCACACAGTACACACCCTGTAGCTGGTTTTGGGTTTCTATTAGGTCTTAGATGCAGCTACTCCTGATACCCGAGAGGGATGAGGTACCTGAAACCATTAAACTAATCTGAAAAAAAAAAAACCCAAACAAACCCTTTAAGATTTTTAGTAGTTTTACTATTAGCTTCTAAATATTCTTTTTTTCCTCTGGAATAGGAATTGTTAAGCAGCTACTGATTTTTGCATGCCACAGGAAGGGAAAAGCATGTTCTTTTAATAATATTCTGTGCATGTAAATGTGCTCATCAGTTATGATAATTTTATTAACCAGGCAATAAATATACAAAAAAGGGGTGGAGAGCTGATATTGTAGTTTGGTCCTACTAACTTTTATGACAATCTGTTTGAGAGGGATATATGTAAAACTGTAGGCATGAGTTTCAGTATCTTTCAGGTCTATGACATGTTACTTCCCTTCCATGGTCTCACCATACTTAGGGAGATAGATGGATATATCTAAAAATTTTCTACACATAATTTATCATATTTGGGCAACAGTGACAACAGTCTCTCTGCTTTGGAAGAGCCCAGGTGAGAAAAAGAAATAACTGTTTACCCTGAAGGTTTAGTTCTTCCCACACAGCACAGAGGGCAGCTAGAAGCTCATGTGGGGGAACTCAACTGCTGAAGCATTGTGTGTTTAACGTGGCATGAGAATACGAATGAGATGACTTACTGTTCACCACTGCCACCCCTTGAAAATAAGTTTGAAATAAATCCTGACAGGATTATTGCAAAAAATCCCCCTGAAGAAAGTGGTGAGGTTTCAGAAAGAAAATCTATTATTCTTCATCCCATCATTAACAAAGTGGAAGAACTGGCAGTAGAATTGTTGGCCTAAACTTGAGACATCGAAAAATAGGTAAGAAATATATACCAGGGAAAAATTCCCTGGGAAAAGTAACATGCTGGCAGGGGGAGGGATTGGATAGTTTTGCTGGCCTTTTTCATCTCTCATTTTTAGGAGACTATTATGTTATTTTGCAGAGTGAAGAGTGGTTAAAATGATTAATGGACCACAGGACTTGATGTATGAGCAGAGAGCCAAACAAGTGGACCTGTGCAGCACTCTCAGTGCCTCACAGAGCAAGGGATGCCTGAGAGCTGCTGAGGTGGCAGGCAGGGGTGCTGTACCTTGTCATTTGAGGAGGTGTAATTAGCAGAAGGGAAAGGAAAATTAGCCCAGAAAATCTTTTAATGTGGTGTTTTATTGTGCCCACCTATGATTTCTACTTGTAGTGATGACATCCCCAGTCCCATCCCTCCTCAGCACCATGACAGTGCCTTTGTCTCTCTGCATGGCTCAGCTGGGGCACTGGCACCCCTTCTCCTTCCCTGCCTCCTGCTCTGTGTGGTCCCTATGCACAGTTCAGGGTATTTAGAACAGAACAGAATAGGAAATCTCCTGGCTTGGAAGGGATCCATATGGATCATCAAGTCCAACTCCTGGTTCCACACAGGGCCAGCCAAGTCAGAGCATGGGATTGAGGCACTTCTTGACCTCAGCCAAGCTCATTGTTGTGACCACTTCCCTGGGGAGCCTGTTCCAGGACCCAACCACCCTCTCAGTACAGAACCTCTTCCTGACATCCAACCTAAACCTCCCCTGTCACAGCTTCATACCATTGCCTCGGATTCTATCACCAGTCACCAAAGAGAGGAGACTGGTCCCTCTCTGGGACTGATCTTTTTTCCTCTTTGCTGATGTGTTGCATCACATGCTATGTCTAAACAAAAAGGGACTGTAGGTTAAAAGATAAAAATATCCCAAATGAAGGGAATAGGCTACATTAGGCAGATTCAGTTTTATGAAGGGATGCATAAAAGAAACTTCAGAAAGGTCTCCACAGGTATGAGGACTCTGCTGACACCACCCTTGGAGAAACCAGCTGGGGTAGAAGGACTCCTCCTTCACAGCCATCCCCTCCTATCTACCATGCCAGACCAGATGCCAGTTCACCTGCAGACTTGGAGCAGAGAATTGAGAGCAGCAGATGTTGCAGCCTGCTGAAAGCTCGCTGGTAGTTGAGTGTTTGAACTCTGAGAGAAGAGCTCTTGTGAAAAAGGCTACTAGCTGACTGCGGGATTGCAGCACACTACTTTTGGATGATTTCAGCGTTTTACCTCGAAACCTCCTCATGGAAGGAAAAAACCCACCCCATGTGTCAGGATCTTTCTAGCACTCCATGCAACCACTTGATGGTTGTTTGTCCTGCCACTCCACTGCCTGGCTGGAATCCTGTGCTACAGCATTGTTGGTATTGTCCTTGTCATGCAATGTTTTAGTGAAGTGAAGGGACTTTTTCTCTACACGGTTATATTTGGGACCCTCTGCTCTGTAAGAAGAAAGGAAATGATATAGTGTAAGCATGTTCTGGGGGGGAGGAGGGTGAAAAAGATATTTTTTAATCTAGTGAAAAGCAAGAAAGGAATATTATCCGTCTTTTTCATTCAAGTTTCCATCATGGCACAATCATTTCCCATAAGCCCTGAGATATGAAATAAAACATGTGCAGTTTACTCTTGCTTTAAGCCTACGTTCTGTCCAAATAAATCTTACAGAACACAAAAACACAATAACTGCTCCACTGTGTCAGACCGGAGGCTCAGCCGCCCCGGCGTTGCCCTAACGATGCCCTGTTACATCTGCTTATGGAAAGGTTTCTTATCCACACAGTGGATTTCTACAACGACATAATGTTGTTTTCCATTTTATCCTCTGCCTTATGCTGCTAATTTTTAATGGCCTGTTTATCATTCTGACCACTGCTGAACACTGAGCTGAAGTTTTCAGAAAACTGTCTAGTGTGAGTCACTGCTGGTGATGTAGCCTTGTTCCTCACTCTGTTCATTGCCTGGCATTTGTTAACTCTTAATTCTGCCTGTGCTCCCTGTTGTGGCTTTGGTTGATTGCAGGTTCTGTGAGACGGGAGCCAAGCAGGGTGCTGGACCTTCTGTGATGCTGCATCATGGCAACTAAATTATTTGTTTTGGGGGTTTTTTCCTCTCTCTGTTTGCTGATGAGAGTGATTAACTTCATACAAAACATGAAAAATAATATTATATTAATGTCAGGCAAACCTGCCCTATTCTGCTTTCTATAAAGCTCTGATGTTCATCTTGTAGGTGAAGGAATATGGTGTTTTATTTTGCATGGCAAAGGATGTGGTGGAGATTGCCATGAATAATGTAATATTAATGTAAATAGGGTCAGCTGTACATAGCATGCCTGATGCTCCTGTTTTTCTACCTTTTTTTTTTTCTTTTTACCCCCTTAGACCTTGTACTTACCCAGTGATTTTTTTTATTAAATTATTTATTGTAGCTGGATGATTGATGTTGTTTCACTTTGGTTCTTTGCAGCTTCCTGATTCTTTAGTTGTCAGAATGACAAGCACTCAGTGATTAATTAAAGCCTTTATTTTGCTCTGTTATTGTTCATCTTCACTCAAATCTAAATCCTTATGCATTCCAGAAAATAATAAATATTCCCCAAATGCAGGTTTCTAAAATTTAGATCAAGGAATATCTTAATTTATTTTTCATTATTATTGTTTTAATTATATTTAATATTTTATACATACACACAGGTATATATATAAAATATTTTCCTGTGAAAGATGTTAAATTGAAAGTGCTATATGAGAACCCTGTGAGTATGGCCTGATGCTGGGTGGTCACCATTGTAAACTTCTTGACAGAGGTCTCTCTCTTCTAAGGAAGGAGGGAATAATTAAGGGTGGCTCCTTGTCAGGACTGCCAAAACCCCCTGTCCCTAACTGCCATTAATTGCAGTGCTTTTTTTTTGGTGTGCACATGCAGCATAGATTCCTCTCTGCTTCCTTCAGTGCTTGGTGGTGATATGTACATATGATTCAGTTCTCTTAAGATCTCTTTACAGTGGTAGAAAATAATATGCACTTTCAAAGGTGAAATCCATCTCATATTAAAGCAGACATCTAAAGTGAACTGCATCCTATTCCCCTTCACTGATAAGAAAAGGATGAGCCTAGACATTAAGGCAGATAATTCCCACTCTGATATGCTGGGACTTGGGCTGAGACAACTGATTTATTTTGTGTGGCTGGACACAGAAAAATCAACATCTTCCAGTTCCTGTGTTGGCTCTGGCTCAGGCTGCCATCTCACTCCCATTTTTTCTGACATCTTGTTTCTCAGTCAGGAATGCCTCATTCTAAACAAATATTTTTTAACATGCCCTTCCACACGTCTTTATATGCAAAAGCTTAGTTGCAGTGACAGCAGCTGTGGATGGCAGGATGCATTCATTTGAATGAGTTCATGATGTGCAGAAATAGGTTAACCTGAGCTGGCTCAGCCTTTGCAGTGTTGCGGTGGACCTCTAATTTTTGTAGCTGTTGCAGGGAAGCTATTGCAATGGCGAAGCGACCACAGGCTGTGGGTATTTTCCACCGGGGTAAGTGATGGGGAGGCATTGGGCTACCTGACCAGCATGCCAATCAGCCTGTATCCCTGGAAAAGCCGTTCTTAATTCCTCTGGGGAAGAGCTGATGGCTGGAAGTGTTTTAAAGTATGTTTGGTTTTCTGGAATTGCTTTCACAGACCAATTTCTTTTTCATGGGGTCTCATGTGAGAATAAACTCGTTCGATTTGTGATATGATTCCCTGAATGGCTGACTCATGAGTTCTTCCAAAGTTACAAATTGTCATGTATGTAGCACATCAGATTTTACTGGCAAACTGGATTTGGTTTTCTTTTTAGTCTTTTTTGAGGATATTTTATCTAATTTATTCTCTGCTTCTCATTTCTTACTTCCTCTGTTTAATGTTCCCAAAGATGTGACTGACTGCACCTGAAGTTATAGTGACTTGGCCCATTAGAAAAAGAAATGAATTGGCTCAAGTAAATTACAAAAGTAAAATTCATATGATAATACTTTTGGTGATTGGTTATAGTCTTCCATTATGGAAAACTCAATAAAATCTTAATTAGAAAAAAACCCAACCCAAACAGATAAGCAAAAAGCAAGTAAAACCATTTTTAAAAATGTCCTGAAGTTCCAATTCTTTATCAGTTCCTTTGATGGTATTGAATAGATACTTACTCTGCTTTGGAACTTTACAAATGTCATTCCTGAGCTACTGATTTTGCTGAAAGGATGAGGATCAGATGTGGAAAATGCAAAGTATATGAAAGAGTGTTTCTGCAGCCAAACTGAATACCTGTGCATATTCCACAAAAGATTTCTACATATGTGATTTTCAAATTTTTTTTGCCAGCTACTACCATGTCTTCCTGATGTATTGTTATACATGGAATGACCTTTTCATATAATTTCAATTATCAAAGAATTACAGAATGGTTTGGGTTGAAAGGGACCTTAAAGATTATCTAGTTCCAACTGCCATTGTAGAAAGAAACCTCCCCATTATTCTCCATCATGAACAGGAAAGGATGAAGAAATTTCTTCCTGTTATAAAATCTGCTTCACTGTATCAAACCCAAAAAATGAGAGACAGCAAGAAAGCAAATTCAACAAGTTCTCCCACACCCTTCTTTTGCCAGAAGAATTAATTGCACATTTCCTATGAAGCAAAGCACTGTGGGTTTTTAGGGTACATTACTTGTATTTTTTTTTTTCACTGCTACTGAAAATTCTGAGTTTGTATACATGGTGTTAAGCACTGCTTCAGAGAAGTCTGGCCAAATGTTTAGGGCTGAAAGAAAGGGTTTGGACATGGAGACACTCATGGCTATGACTAGACTACACTGGTGATCAGGGTAGAAGCCATCATCTATCCATGGTGCCATGGGAAAGATTATTTTGCTC
This sequence comes from Gallinula chloropus, assembly GCF_964237585.1. Taxonomy (NCBI): domain Eukaryota; kingdom Metazoa; phylum Chordata; class Aves; order Gruiformes; family Rallidae; genus Gallinula; species Gallinula chloropus. Next base: position 114,526,143 of record NC_140087.1, on the reverse strand, counting down.
TAATAAAAGCAGTTTATGACTCAGTTAAACACATTCCTTTCTAGTCCATAGAACAAGATACCTATTTTCAAAGTTCTTATTGGAACCATCCTTGGGCTGGAATAACTCCTGAATGATGGCCAGGCATTGCATAACGGCAAAGGCCTTATCTGGGACAGGACTGACACTTGACATGTCTGGATAGGTAACAGGACAGTGCCTGACCCTATGCCCACATCCTGGTGTTGCTTTTATCTTTTTCTTGGGTTTTTTTTTTTTTTTTTTTTTTTACCATCTACAGCAGAAACTGAATCCTATGAACTAAATGGGAAATTCTTAGCCAAGTTTTCTGATTGCTGGGTTGCAGTCAAGCTCATTGCCTGCTCCCCCTCTGACAGCACATGCTTTGTCATCTCAGCTTGAGAGAAGTCCTCCTGCAGGAGGAGGGAAAGAATATACATGTGCTCAGGAAGCTCTGTTGCCTCTAGTTAGAGCATCTGCTTATGGTGGGAGAGGAGATGTGACTGATCTGAACTCTCCGATTTCTTGGACAAATATATAAATTGACAGGTCACTCCCAGTGGCAGAACTTACAAATAAATTTTTTTTCTAAATACTTTAGGCAACTGAACAAGTTATGAAGTTATGTTTTTTTTCATTGTTTTCCTGAATGTAAGCACCTGAGTGATTTAATTGATGTACTGTTTTAAACTCTTTCAATAAAAGTATGTATTTGCTGATTAATCCATGTACATTATTAAGCCCTAAGATGTCTGTGTCCATTTGAATTTCTACTTTCTTTTCAGATGTGTCTCATGCCATTCTTCACAGAATTGACAAGTTTTTTGCCTGCATTCCATGAGAATATATTCATAGTGATAGAATTATGTGTTGGCATATTTGGCTGGGCTAGCAAATGATGGTAGTAAGCCCTTTGGCTTAATCGGTTGGATATAAACCCACTGCCTTTTTTTCAATATTATGAAACTTTGATGCTGGATGTAGAAGAAGAATACTTTTCTGCCTTCCCACCTGGTGCCATACCTTGTCTTTTGAAACATTTTTTCTTTATCCTAAATAAAGCTAATGGGAGTTTCCCCCATAAAGCAGTGGAGGGTATTTGTCAAACTTGACTGCAAAGAGCATGCATTCATGTAGGTGAGATCAGAATATACTCACCACATTTCCAAAAATACGTTATGCAGGGTTTAGATGAAAGCAGTTAGGTACTACCACATTTAGCATGTCTTTTGGAAGTATTGTTAATCTTTTCCAAAATGAATGAGAATTTTTTTAGCAAAGTTTGAGTTACAAGCATTCAGCGCTACTTAATTTTTCCACACAAGCAAAAAAGCTAACTAAGCATGTTTATCACTTCATATTCTGAACAGGAGGGACAGTGCAGGGAAAATGCAATTCCAACTTCTGGTAACATCTGTGAGTTAAATATTATTATTGGATACTGGTTTGAGTCTATCTGGGTACCTTGGAATTTGAAAGAGCTGAGGCAAAGTTTCTAGATCTGTGCGCTGACTTAAGAAGCTTTGTGGGGAGCTTAGTTTGACTGATGCCTCTCCCAAAGAGGGATATGGGGACTGTATTACAACTCCACTGTGTCACGTGTTACATAGTCCACAGTATTCAAACAGCTATCACAATTAACACCAATGACAAATTAAGACCTGCTTTGAGTACACTTAGATATTTCTTATACTCCAGCTCTGATGAAATCCTTCTTGGTTTTGTGAAAGCTCTGGCTGAAGCAATCTTAGCAGTCTCTCAGTAGATTTGAGAATGTGTGGAGGTGGAGCAAGTTCTGGAAGACTGGAAAAGGGCAAACATGGGACTTTTTAAAAAAAAAAAGCCAAAAGGGAAGGTTGCGGAATGATGGGCCAACTCCTTTTGTGGGAACATGCTAGATCAAAATATCCAACAGTCTTTTTGTAGGGGACCTAAAAGAACACCAGATGAGTAAGTAGTAAATGAGTAGGCAGCAAATGCAGTGAGTGTTAACTCATTTGTCAGGATTAAATCATATCAGATCAATCCAAAATCTTTTTATGTGAAGTAGCACGCCTTAAGGGTATAGACATTGCATAGCTAGGCTTTGTTCAGACTTTTTACATTGTCTCACATTACACGAGCAAGTCAGGATTATTGTAAAGTGGGGACAAAAGTGTCTGGGGATTATATGCACAGAGCAGTTGCTGGCTCTTCACTGTCAAACTGCTAAGATGAATTGAGCAGGGCTCCATAAGGATCTATCCTTGGCTTAGTATATTCAATGTTTTCATTAGAATCCAACACCAGGTTGTTAGAATATGCTTATTAAATCTGCAAATGAAATGAATCTGGAAGATGCAGCAAACAGATTGAAAGATAAAAATTAATTCAAAATGATCACAACGATTTAGAGAAATAGTCTTGAAAACAACATAGAATTTAATTAGAACAAATGCATGGTTCTGCACTTAGGCAGGGATAAACATTGAGACAATACAATGAGAAAAGCTGAGATAAGATAGGTAACAGTCTTGCCAAGAATTATTTGGAGGTTGCAGTGGGTCACAAACTGAATGTAGGTTGAATATTATGCTCTTGCACAGAGGTCAAACACTGTATTGGGATTTATAAACAGCAGCGCAGGCCATAAAATTTGTAATGTAATTCTTCACAACATTGTTTTGGTTTTTGAGATGTGAACCAGCTGGGGGAAGTACAGAGAAGGCTATGAGAATTCTGGGGATCTGCAAAGGATGGTGTTTTTGGTCACCTTAGAAGACATAATATAGAACAGAGAGGTTATGACTGTTGTCTGATTGTGTAAAACACCTGCAAAGAGAATATCTCCTGTGGCCATGAAGGGTAAGGCAAGAAATAACAGTTCAAGCTGGAGAAAGATGTTTACTTACAATTTTAGGAATGTTTTTCTAATGGTAGGAATTGGTAAGTATCGTGGTTTCTTAAGAATGTTGCATAATGCTCATCACTAGAGATACTGAAGAACACATTAAGAAAACAGAAATAAGATAGTTTGAGAATATGACAGTTACAGTAGTTTCTTGTTATAGCAACATTGAATAAGATAATGCCTTAAAGTCCCTTTTAAACCTTCTGTGTTTTTCAAGTTTTGTGGTCTACCTTAGCCTGGTACAGGGAAGGAAGGTATAATGAGGAGCTGTCTTCCAGTGTTCTTAACCTCACCATGCTCTGCAGATCTCTGACATGTCCAGAGAGCATGAGGAAAGTTGCAGTGACTCTTCTATAATAGCAATAAGTAATCTCTCTAAGCAATAAAAATAATTAAATATATATATATATTTAAAATATATACACAGCAGCATGTTGTGTGGGAGTGTTGACCTGCTTGATTGAAGCCAACTGTATGTGGTTCAACAAGGCTCAGTGCTGAGTCCTGAACTTGGGTCACAACAACCCCAGGTAACACTACAGGCTTGGGGAAGAGTGGCTGGAAAGATCCCTGGACAAAAAGGACCTGGGGGTGGTGACTGACAGCAGGCTGAACATGAGCGAGCAGTGTGCCCAGCTGGCCAAGAAGGCCAACAGCATCCTGGTTTGTATCAGGAATAGTTTGGCCAGCAAGATTAAGGATGTGATTGTACCCCTGTGTTGAGCACTGATGACGCTGCACCTCCAGTGCTTGTGTTCAGTTTTGGGCCCCTTGCTACAAGAACATCGAGGTGCTGGAATGTATCCAAAGAAGGGCAACAAAACTGAAGGACATAGAGCACAAATTGATGAGCAACAGCTGAGGGACTGGACTTGTTTAGCCTGGAGGCAGAGGGAGACCTAACTATTCTCTACAACTACCTGGAAGGAGGTTGTAGCTGGGTGGGGGTTGGTCTCTACTAGCAAGTAAACAGCAATAGGACAAGAGGATATGGCCTCAAGTTGCACTATGGGAGGTTTAGACTGGATATTATGAACATTTCTTCATCCAAAAGGTTGTCAATCACTGGAACAGGCTGGCCAAGGAAGTGGTTGATTCACCATCCCTGGAGGTATTTAAAACATGTAGATGTGGTGCTCAGGGCCATGGTTTAGTGGTTGGACTTGGCAGTGCTAAGTTGATGGATGGACTTGCTGGTCTAAAAGATCTTTTCCAACCTAAAAGAGTCTATAATTCTATGAGTCTATATTTGTTGTTGGTCAATGGTTAATGAAACAAACCTTTTATTCAGACACCTGTATAAATGTTCTGACTCTGAATGACTGTGGCTTCTACTGAAATTACCGTGAACTTCAAAAGCTTTGTACTTCTGTGGATTAGATTCTTCAGAAATATTTAATGGTCCTTAAAAGTATAAGTTAATTTTGTTTAAGCAGTTGCTTACATTAAAATCAGAGCTGATATTTCAAAAAGTCACCCTAAAGCTTCTTGTCATTTATGGTCATGTGGCCGCTACTGTTGTTGTAAAAACAGGAAGATACTAACCTCACCTCTGACTGTAGTCAGTGTGAGAACTCCTGTTCCCAAGTGATCTTCAAAGCAAAAATATTAGGAATAAACATGAGGGTTGTGCTATATCATAAAAAGTCATGAATCTTCCTCTAGGACAGATTTTAAGAAAACAAGCAAGCTGAAAACAAAGACCATGACAGTCTTTCCTCCTGATGTCTGTACTGTGTATTGGTGGATCTTTCTTTTGATGCTGCAATAGTAAATAACTGGTTTTGCTGTATGCTTAGGAGACTTCAAAGCTTCCCGAGGCTTTCAATTTTATTAAAACATTGCACAGTCAGGTTTGTTCAATATGCTTTTTTGAATTTCATTGGCAATAGCACTCACTATCTGTGCTTTGAAAGGGTGGCTTGTTTTTTTTCATTTGGTTATTTCACCATAGCAATGCCATTAACACAGCCAAGTAAACTATTAGAGAGAAAACAGTAACCCCTGCCAGGTGTTGCTATTGGTCTGGAATAAATACCGTAGGTCCACTACAGGAGCACTTGTGGCCAGAAGGATCCTCCAAAGGTGAGTGGTTGGCAGCTGGATGATAAACTCTGTTCCAAATTAGTCTCTACTTAGATCTAGGATGGAGGAGGTGAAACAGGATTGTTACTTGTCTTTGATGATGTGCATGAGGGCTGGATATAGTGGAACTCTATGTATATCACAGGCTGCAGAGTCTGCTGCCTAGTTGCATTCCTTAGAATGGGTGGGATCTGCAGTTATGATTTGGTGGGGTTTTTTGCCCAGTGGATGGTGGAGTATGGTACACATAGATGTCTGCTTCACCATGGGGAGTCACAAAGAGCTCCCAGCATTGAGTGGAATGAGTGAGCAACAAAACATTTTATATTCTTTTCTCTCTGACCATTGCATCTTCTATCTAGAAACTGCCTCTTAAAGTACCCCAAAGTATTGGCATTTAACATGAGGATGACAAGTAAGCACCGTTTAACAATTGCAGAAGAAGATTGCTTCAAATAGAATTTTTCAGGCATTACATTTTGTATTTGATGGCGTGATAGATGTGAGCACTGATGGTTGCTATTGGCAGTGATGTGAGAGCATGAAAGATGTAGAGGTGTCACCCTAGCTGATGCTGAGAAGAAAGTACTGGGAGCAGAGCCTGATACTTTGGGAGGTTCATGGGTAAAGAAACAAGAAGGTTTTAATCCCAAAACTCTTTGGCTATCTCAAGAATTTTTGAGAAATTCATAGTATCAATGAGGCTTAAGGGAGAGAGACCCAAAGACTCGCATGGTCACAAGAACTAGCCTGGGTGGATGCAAAGACAAGCAGGGGAAGCCCCTGTTTTATACAAGTCCTTGCCCCACATCTTCACTTCTCAGAGGCTTCTCTATCTGCTATCATCAATGCCTGTTTATGAACAAAAGCGTTGTACTGTCCTCTTCACAAACTGCTTAGCATCAAAGGTGTGAGCTGCACATACATTTTCCAGCTCTTCCCCCACAGCTACTTGTCATTAAATGTGACAGGCTTCTGAAGAAGTATTGTTACTTGTAAATAAAATATGGTTGCTAAGAAACACTATGATTAACATGCTGACAATACAACCTTCTTTGATTGTTTGGGCACCAATTGTCTGCTTCTGTAATCAGTAAGGAAATAATTTTTGAAGGAGATTTGTCAGGCTGCAAAAAACTATGGGTTTTTGAATTAAATTAGAATCTAGTGTTTCCATACAAAGAAAGGGTCTCCAAGCCATAACTCTTATCTTTTTCTTTTTTTTTTTTCTCTTTTGGCACATCATGATTTTTGTTTTTCTGTTTATGTTAATTTTTCAGCTAGGAAAATAAGGTTAGCGTTAATAATGTATCTGCCAAAATATTCAAATAAGGAAACTGGAAGCTCAGGCTCATTAAAATTTTATGTGTAAATTCTGTATATTAATTTTCTTATTGCTGTTTCTAATCTCATTTAGATTTTCTCCTACTCTTAAATTCTTCCAGTAACTGGGGACTTTTGAAATGAACTTTTCTGATCTACATATAGGAACCACCATTATTTCAGAACAGAGCAAGGGGCTCCTTTTCCATTGGGGGGAGACAGAAAAATGTCACCATTTCTTCCTTTTTCAGTAGGTTGTACCTGGTGCTAATGGCTGGGGCTTGGTGAAAGGAGATGATCAGACAGAAAACACGATTCTCAGGTAGAAAATTACCCTTCTCACCTCCTATAACCGGATGTGTAACTGCACTTGCATATGTTGTAACAGATGGTGTTTCACTGAAGAATGGCTGAAAATGGCACCTTCCTACCCAATGTTTCTGCCTGCTGTGTGTATTTAGAGTCATGTCTGCTTACTAGAGTATTTAAAAAAAAGTTGCATTGCCTATTAGTCTTCCAGAGCCAACTGAGAGATGACGGGTGGCATCTCTTTTCTGCTAATGTAAATGGTCTTGCAACCACAAGGTACCTGTGCTAGCACATGGAAAACAATGGCTCTGCACAGGTGTCTATGTAGGCACAGCCTGCTAACAGCAGAGATGCCTGCTGGAGCCCAGTTCAGCCTGGATGTCCTCTATTGGGGTGATGGATACGAAGATAAAACGTTCAGTAAATTTTCATTTCCAGAATTTTAGAAAAATAAACTCGCTATACTTTTATTTCTGCTTGGGGATGGAATAGACTATAGGTTTTGAAACACAACATCTATGTGTTCTCTGTTCTGTGTAAGAAAGGCAAATGATTATGCCACAAGTGAGAGAAGGACACTTTGGCATAGTTAGAGGTGTTAAAAATAAAGAAAACTTAAACACATAGATGTTTACCTAATGATTGAAAAGCACTATGACTTTCAGGAAGAGTTGAATGCCCTAGAAGATAAGCAGAAGAGCAAAGAAAATGGGTGAGTTGTAGTCCGTCAAGCTGTACAAAGAAAGTTAATGGTTTTGCTGTTAAACACACAGACACAAAATCAAACTTCCCCTTCCACCCAGTGCAAACAGATTACATCTAACCAGTGTAGCATTACTTAAATAAATGTTTCTGGATCCCATCGGACAGCTGGCTGAAACCCTGAGGTATGATATTTGAGTAAAGTCATTGTCTACGTGCATATCTACCATGTAATGATTATGGTGAGTAATTTGGGCAATTCTGGTGATCCTGTGACACATAAATATTGAGGGTAGAGAAGATGGTATTCATGGTTTGACAGATTTCAAGGCCAGAAGGAGATCCTATGACTTCCTAATCTAAACTCTTCCTCACATTGGAGGTGTAGTTTCTCTGAAAAGCTGAATTATACCATCTATTTCAGAAAGCTATTTAAGCCCACCTTAACAACTCAGACTAATGGTGAGTTGCAACCTCTCCTCATAAAATTTCATTTGCTGTGTTGTGTTTTATTTCAAGGTTAAATTTTCTAACTCCAGCTTCCAGTCATTATGTCTAATTATGACTTTGTCAGCAGGTTTGAAAACCATCCTACTGGATGGGTTTTCATGTGCAAGGAGCTATATGCCTGGGTCAACTCAGCTTTCAATTGTCTCTGATAAATTAAGTTGAGCTCTTTAAGCCTTACATCTTCAGATTTGTTTTCTAGTCTCTGACTTTTTCTCTCTCATTTTTTTTTAATTGTTGGTTTTTTTTTTTTTACCATTCTCTGTGATTTCCATGTTCTTCTGGAAGATCTGACTCCAAACCTAGGTGTCTTTCATCACAGCAAAATAGAGCAGCAATAACGCTTCCCTACTTTTATTTGATAATCACCTTTTATATAGCCAAAGATCATATTAGACATTTAGCCAAGTGCCACTTTGAGAGCTTATTTTGAGGTGATTGTCTACAATGACTCTCCAGTCCTTTTCTGAGCTCCAGTTTTCCAAGAGAAAGTCCATTTTTCTGTACCTGTAATTCACATTCCTGTTCCCCAGATTCACTGTTCTGCATTTAGGTGTCCTAAAATGTATTTTGATGGAATTTAAGTGTTTTATCAGACATTTTAGGTATTTCTGCAGCAGAGGCTCATCTTTGTTATTTACTACCCTGCTATGCTTTGAGCATATGCTCTTTGTAGTTCATTGCTCCTTATATATATGGAGCAATGACTATTTGGAGGGACTTTGTAGAAGCAGCTGTGCTCCCTGATTTAATTATTACTTTCTGAACTCTGAGATATTTTTTATTGTATCTAATGTACACTCTGTTAATTCTCCACAATTCAAGTTTGTTTTTAAACCAAAGTGTTTTGTGTCACTAAGTCAAATTCTTTGTTAAAAAATGAAGAATGCTGTGCCAACACAGTCATCTTTATCAATAGGACCATTAATCCTGTCTTAAAAAAACAATAGGTTTGTTTGATAAGATTTACTTTCTACAAAACTGTATTGACTGGCATTAATTATATGTTTAGCCATTGCTTGTTGATAGAGTCCTGATTTAACTGTTCCATTATTTTTTTGGGGAATACACATCAGAGTAATTTTTCTATGGCTCCTAGGTTATCTCTTTTACCCTTATTAAAGATTGGAATTACTTTGGCAGTTTTCCAAGTAATTTCAATATCCCAACGTTCTAAGATCTGTTAAAAATTAAAATTAAAAAAAGGACTAAAAACATTCTTCATCCCTTAAAAAAATTTATATCTAAATTATGTTAATCTATATGTTTTTATTTTAAGCAGATGTTATCTCTTGCTATGCTTTTGATAGATATGGTGTTTAAATCGAAGGGATGTATAACACTTCTTTGTTTCAATTATGAAGACGTATTTATTGCAAATGTTTCACTTTTCTATATCACTGCTTAGAATTATTCCGTCTACATCTGAAATGAGACTTACAGCTGACCTAAGATGACCCTTCTTCCTAATATGTATGAACATTAATTCTCATTGTCTGAAGCCCTAGCTATGCCCATTATTAAATTCATTCAACTTACTTTCTTAGGAGTTGCCTATACTTTAAATTGGACACCATTAATTTATTTCCCATTTACTCATATTACATAAAATTTATTGTTACTAAAATCTCATTTTAAAGCACCGGCCTTCTTGTTGTAAGAAAGAAATTTTCTAGACCTGTGGAATCATTGTAAAGTACCACGAGTGGGGTTTGTGTCTCCTTTTAGATTTGTCAGAATTAGACACCTACATTTCAGCTAACCACTCAGATTTTTTTTTTATTTTTTAACAGAGAGAAACAAGCACTTCTAGGTGGTGATTCAACTGATTTATCTTAGACATCTATTTTAGGCTGGGATGAGCTGCCCACTGGAACTGCTTATTTCTCCCCTGGGGTACCTGGGTTAGACTTAATGCTACTGAGCATTAGACATCTGTGTTACGGCGTATAACTCCCACCTTTTGGTTTTAGTAACAAACCGAACCAGTTGTCCAGCACATATACCTTAAGTTAAAGTCACCCATCATAAAGCAGTATTTCTTTCTACATCCTCAAGAAATGACTTTAGGGAGGCTGGGTGCAAATGCACTCCCATCAGTAATTTTTCTCTGCTAATCCATAATAATTCAAGGTTCTGTGACTCTGAATCATAACAATGATTCACAGTCACCTCCACCTCTTCCCTAGCTGTTACTGAGCCTTCCAAAAGTAGCATAGAAACAGTTTTTTGGCTATGAAATGTTTATTCTTTATAAACATAGCTTTCTCAGACTGACTAAAACATGTCAGCATTTTTACCATTTTTGACCTGTTACAACCTCTCTGTGCTGTCCACCTGGTTTAAGCAGAGCAGCAAATGATACTGAGTTGAATCACTGGAGCTATAGATCCATTCAGCCTGTTATTTTCAGCATTTGAGAGTGATACAATATTTCCAGTCGTGGCAGTATCTTATATGCAATGGTTTCAAAATTGCAGTCTTGCTTTTTCAGCTCCCCTATCATTCCTTCCTCCCTCTCTGTCAGAGCTGTACAAGCACTAAATGGCCAGCTAGGAAACATTTATAGATCCTAGTGCTATTCCAGCTGGCCAAACTGTTTCCTTCAGCAATGCTGCTGTTAGTTACCTACTGCTTGTTATCTTTCTGCACAAGTGTCTCAGTAAGTGCATCCATGAGAATTTTGCAGGGGGACGCGGTGGTGTCTGCTGGTGCTGGATGCAGTGGTGCAGTGGTGTTTGAGGTAGGGTGTGCTCAGGCTGATAAGGCCTTTGGGGAGGCAGGGTACATTATCTCAGGCTTGACTGGGTGATAAATATGCCTTCTGGCTCCCAAATTGGAGCTGGCTCAGGGGGTGGGTAAAATGAGATGGCTTCTGCCAGGAAAATGCTGTGTAGACATAGCCCATGTCTGCGTAATGAAGGAAGCGATGAATCTTTGATATTTGATTCTCTTGTAGATACTGGTAATTTGCTGTTATTTCTGTTCAATCGAACAAACAAGCATAAATTGCTGCCACCAGTACTTGGGAAATAGCAATGTAATCCAGAGCCTTTGGCCAAGTCTAGAATTTAGTTACTGATTTTTTTTTTTTATTATATATTTCCATATAATTTTAATTTCAGATTTTTCATAAATTCAGCTTTTTCAGAGAGAAAACACTGAGAACAAAAAGTATCTCAATATATACAGCAACAGTCATGAACTTAGGAGAAGAGGAATATGATTGGTTTTGATTTCTTTTTCATCACTTAACCCAGAGTACAGCCAGCTCTACACTAGTTACATAATGGTGGTGGTGATAATCCAACAGGCTGCTGTGCTTATCTCCCAGGGCACTTCTGACTTTCCTGGGTTTTCCTTCCCTATTGCCTCTGTAGTCAGCCCTCCTGGGATGCTTTATCAGTTCTACTTCCTTAGGCCTCTGGGATGACTTCTGGATCCCTAAATGTTGAAGTCACTTAAGTATAACTATTTTGAGATCTTTGATTCTGGGGGGGCATAGAGGGGGAATTAATTTAGGGAGAAATTGTCCTGAAAGAAAACAGACACGCAGACTTTGCAAGGCTTAATAAGAAAGTATAATTTTAAAATATCACTGTTTCTTTTGACTAATGTCTAATAATTTATCAAAGATGTTTTCTTTTCCCCAAGCCCTACCCTTCTTAACATAGTGCTCTCTTGAAAGTGGACCCAGGCATCATTAAGAACCTGTCTGATAGGTATGGATTTGTTCCCTCAGAAAATATGTTTCTGTTCCTTTGCCCTTTTCTGTGTTCTGATGGCTCCTTGATATTTGTTCCCCTAATTCATGTCTTATATTACCTGTGATTTTCTCTTCTCTATTTTCATTAGTAGATTCAGTTGTAATTTCTAGCAATGGACGTAATGTTTCCCAAATACACTGATATTTATTAGTCAGACAATATTCAATACTCAGACCTGATGGCAAAGACAAACATAAGTGGTCAATGTATTGTCTTTCCTGAAAAAAGAACAGATTGTTTTTCTCTGCCTCTGTATCCATTGACGCTGACCTGCAGCATGTCTTAAAAACACATTCATCATACATGTCAGGTTTGTTTTTTCATTCTTTGCTCATGGGTTCTTGAGCATCCAAAGACAATCCGGCCTGGAACTCCACAGTCTCCCCATGTTCCCTAATTTTAGGACAGAAATTAAGGTATTCTGCCCAATGTGCAGGAGGAAATGGGTTGTTAGGAAAGTGGGGAAGATTTATTGTTGGAAAGTATTATCAAAAGTCTAGTGTGTTCTTTTTCAATTCTTCCCATCCAATTCTTCACAGAGAGTATGATATAATCTCCTATACCCTCCGCAGTTACATTTTGGCACAGAAATCCTCCCGTATGCATCCAATATTATCCTCTAATTTTTAGTAGGCTAGAGGATTTTTCCTTTTCCTCACTCAGAAAGTTGAAACCATAATTCTTCCAAATCCAGTCACTAATCTCTCAAAACATGTTCTCACACCTGGAAGTAGAGGCGAGGCAATATGCAGAATAACCACAGCACCAAACATCAAATGATTATTTGCTAAATAATGAAAGGGAAGTTTAAGACATTTCTTAGGCTCTGGTTAGTCTAGGACCATAGATCTTGACTATAAAATAATGCAGGGTTGGTGTGATAAACCTTAAGTCACTTCATGAATCTGTCCCAGGTGATGACACTATTGCTGAGGGTCCCTCTGACTAAGCTGTATAATGCCTCTCCACCAAAATAGAAGCTGTGTAAAAGTGGAACTGTGTCGGCCTAGTAGGAGACATGCAAGTCCACTGAAAAGATTGAATTGGAGTTTGTGGCTCAGTTAACCAAGTTGGGATGCTCTTATCAAGCAGGAAAGGTGAATGTGAGGGTGTGAGAGCTCAGAAGGGGGATGCTTGTGTCTTGATATAGGCTGTGACTAAATGGCATGATTTACTCTCAGGACTGCAAGAAAATGCTAACGTGAGCCCTCTGAGGGAAAGGAGTTCTTACATCATTGTAGTGTCTGCCACTAAAAAGAAAATTTTACTGCTTTTCCATCTCTGTCATTGGGGCTGGACATAAGGATGCTGTTGCACTTGTAATCCCCAGGGACCCAGCCCGCTTACAGACATGTTGGAAAACTATTACTGTGTAGTATGAGCTTTCCTACTCTGACTGAAGACTCTGCAGGGATAAGAACTGGATTCCTGTGGGGAATAATCATGTCTCATTTTCCTTTTTCTTACCACTTTATCTGTGAGGCACAGAGATTTGAACCCTTTGCCTTAAACAGGATACTTCCACCCACAATGTCTGTACTTGTCCCCAGAGGCAGATATTTACATGGTACTTCAGAAGTTATTCCCCGGGCACCTTTTGGTGCTGTTGTTCTTGAATAGCCTGTCCCCTTCTTTATCCCATGCTGTCATGAGATAGGAAACTTGGGTCCAGTGAAGACTGAGAAATTTGCACACTTAAAAATAACTCTTCTAGTCAGGAGCTCCATGCGACATCTTCTGTGCCAGATTTCCTTGTCCTGTCTGTCATTACTTGTGCCACTGCAGGTCAATGCCACATACTGCTTTGGATAGCTTATCACCTGATAGGGTTTATGTTCACCTACACAGAATCATCTCTTCTTTTGCTGCAAGTATGCCTACAGTGTGATTGGCACCGTGTTGTAAATAATTAGCGAATGTAATGATATAAATCCCAGTGGTTATCTCGTCCTATTTAGGATACAACTACAATCTGAACTTCAATAACACCTTTGACATAATCAAACATCCCAGAGCCCTTTACAAAGCCATAAATTACTCACCTGTAAAGTAATGACTGCAGGGAATTACAGCAGGCAATGAGTCCATTGATCGCTGCTGCAACAAAATGAAGGAGAGGAAGTACAGCAGAGGCCACTCCAGAACTCTTTCTGTTTGGAAATTTCCATAGCGCCTTTAATTTCTGCAAATATCTCTTTCCCTGCAGATGAGAGACAAGATGAGGAAGACTACCTTGCTCTGACACTCAAGGACACCTTCTTCTATGCTGGACTGTAGGAGGGTGGAAATAAATATGTTCTTAGGCAAGATGCAAATGTATGGTTTTATAGCCTGCAGGGAAAACTGCTCTTTAGCCAGTGATGCAAATAAACAGGGAAGTCACTTCCTTAAACTTGCATGTGCCATTACTGAAAGCAGAGTTTTTCTGTTGCTTTGAAAGAAAAAATAGCAGTGATTGCTTTGGACACCTCAGATGCTATTCTGCACGCAAAATCAGGACTGCCTCACCTCCCATCCTAAACTACTCACTCTATGATTCAGATTTGCTCTTGCATTATCAGGTTACTAGGAATTTTCTCCTTATCATGTTAATTTAAATTGGACCCCAGTTCTGTAAGCCTTACCTTGACAAGTCCAGATATACATAAGCACTCTTACTGACATAACTGGGACTATTTTGGTAGGCAACTCCTTAGTGTAAGAAAGGATTGTTAAGTCAAGACCACAGTTATTCATAAGATGGTGATGAAAAATAAGCATTAAATGATTTTTGTATTTAAAACTACAACTGTGATTAGGAAATATTTTGTATTATGTGAAAAATCTTAGTGATTTCTTTTTTTAACTGCAGGAAAGACATTAGAATCAGGCCTTAGATTTGTAACATAAATACATATTTCTTAGCACCACCTGGAGCCCTTCTCAGTTTTGTAATGTTCTGGGACTATATGTTTATTGTAGTCCTATTCTGGATTCCCAGAGTATTGCTGCACTTGTTACTGTGGTGCCAGCTTTACACCAGTGGGACTACCTTGTAGATGCCATTGAGTGTGGATCTGAAAAATTCTGCCTCTGAGATGACAAATATTTTGGTAAGATGGGAAAGTTACAATAACAAATATTTTGCCTGGATCTCAAAGGTATACTGCAGTTTTATAACTTGTGCCTTAGTTTTAAATTGTTTTGTGTTCTTAATTGCTTGTCTTGGGTATTGAACATGATGATGGACGGAAAGCCATGGGGATTTTTCATGGAGAAAGACAGAAAAGTTTGGCCCCAAAAGCCTAATTTTGAAATCCAGCAGAGCTGTTGTCCATGCCCTTTGGATATGACTAGCAAAAGAGGGATTCATATTGAATTTAGAAGGAATCATACAAATTGGATAATTTAAATTCTCATATTTAAAAAGATAGCTGCAGTCAGATTATTTCCTCTAGTCTGATCCAAGAAATGTTGAATCCTGCAGAATTATTTCTGCTGGATTTTGTGGACTGTAGAGTATACCCTTGTTGGTTTGTATAGGATAGGGCAAAACTGTCTCAAGCTCCTTGCTGAGTTATGTACAGTGTCTCAAAGTAGGTGCAGAAGGGACAACTGAGCCTCTTGGAGACAGGCTGTCATAGGTGTTCTCCTCCTTGGGAATGTTCTCAAAATTACAGTTTTTTTTTAGACAAAACTGATCTCAGGAAAAAGTAAATGAACAAAATGAAAGAGTCTACCCTCCCATCAACTGATGTGAGTTTTTCTTTTTCATTTCCAGAATTTTTACTAGTTCATCTTACACTTCCTGTCAGATACATTACAAAAATTGACAGAAGATATTGCAATTCCATGGAAGTTCGATGATTTTTGCTTAGTTTTTCTAGCTATAAATTAGCCCCAGCACTTTCAAATTTCCTGATCCAACAACTTTGCCTTTTTTTTTTTTTATTTGAATATTGATAACTTTCATTTCCTCTGCAGTCTAGCATCAACTGAAGGGACCAAAATGTAACTGTATGAATACTGACTGATAAGCATAATGAGTCCTTGTCTTCTGAAATCATCTCAATGAGCTTTTTAAGTTCTAGCTCCTGAAATGTGGTAATTTTCTTTGCAAACTGCTTGGCTACATTATGTCACTGGTTTTGCATTCTGTGAGGAACCGTGATGTTGCATTTACTAGCATCTTTCTAATTGTCCTGAGTTAGTATGCATTTGTTATCCTCCATGAGGAGATCTAGCTAATTAGAATAATACCGAAGAGTGATTATTGCTGTGTTTCATATTTAAACAAAGGAGCTCAACAGCTTTTTATACTTCAGTGAAAGTGATTTAAAAATGATTAAATCAAATGAAATAAGATTGATATAAATATTTTTAACTAACAGGAAAAGAGATAGTTATTGAAACTAGAAAATAGATTGCCTTTGGTATACAGGAAAACAGATTTAAATTGCTGTGTAGTATAACAGTTACAATTTTGCAAGATGAAAAATGATTGTTTCACTATTGCCTTGTCTACTTTTGTTTTTTTCCATCTGTTCTGTCCAACTCTATGTTTAGAAAGTAGTCTCTCTGGGGCAGGGAATTACTTTTTTTATTAAATATGTGGCAGGCATCCAGCACAGAAAGGCCTCGATTCCTGGCCCTGAGGCTCTGCATTAGTGTAATACAAGTGATAGATATAGGCCTATACCATATCAATCAGTAATACTGTAAAAATATGATTTATTATAAACCCCCATCTGTACTATGTATTTAAGGTACAAAGTTTTATGTATTCAAATGCAAGACTATGGCAAGTAGAACAACTGTCTAGGCAAAATGCTGCAGAAAAAAACTCAAATGATGACATAGTGCTGTGAAAATGCTGTATTGGAAAAATGAATGCATTTATCTGTTTCTAAACTTGTGGTAACTCTTTCACCATCTGCCTAAATTAGTTGGGAGACAGGTGGGTGCCATGCTACTCTGTTCTCATAAGACCCTGCCTCAAGTACTGTGTCCAGTTCCAACGGTCCCCAACATAAGGACATGGAACTGTTGTAATGTGTCCAGAGGAGGGCCACAAAGAAGATTAGAGGGATGGAGCACCTCTCCTATGAAGCCAGGCTGAGACAGTCAGGGTTATTCAGCCTGGAGAAGGCAAGGCTCTGGGGAGATATTATAGCGGCCTTCCAGTACCTGAAGAGGGCCTACAAGGAAGCTGAGGAGGGACTATTTAGAAGGGCATATAATGACAGGATGAGGGGGAATGTTTTTAAATTGGAAGGGGGTAGATTTATATTGGAAGAAATTCTTCACTACGAGGGTGGTGAGACACTGGAGCAGGTTGCCCAGGGAGGTGGTGGCTGTTCCCTTCCTGGAGGTGTTCAAGGCTGAGTTGGATGAGGCTTTGAGCAGCTTGGTCTAGTGAGGGTGCCCCTGCCCATGGCTGGGGGTTTGGAACTTGATGATCTTTAAGGCCTTTTCCAACCCTAACCATTCTATGATTCTATGAAAAGAAAATTAGGGAGCAAAAAAGTCAATGTAAGCACTTAACAACATTCTGCATTCTGTTGTGAAAAGGAATAATGTAACTCTTTGAGCATAAATAGTGAAACAATGATTAGGAGTGGGGTTTGAACAGGAAAGACTAACATTGGGACACTATATGCAACAGACATTTCTTTGGTTTTAAGAGTATGTTGAAAAACTAAGATAATGTATAACAGAACTAGGAAAATGATGTGAAAAAGCAGCTGGTCTAGTTTATGAAGTTGACTGTACTGTGCAAATCCAGCAATGCAAAGGGAATGCCTGATATTATGGGCCCAATGGTACTTAAAAAAAAAAAAAAAATGGGGGGGAAACATGTAGCAGTTCTTGACTGAAATACATTTCTGGTGAGGCTGGGTTCTCTGGGTCTCTGATACATTGAATGTTTTCATGCATTTCTGAGGCATACAGTTTGATCAAACAAAAGGTATTCGTAGTGCAGGGATAAAGAGGCAATTTTTATGTAAAGTCAGGATATTTGATCAAAGGCATTTTTTGGTCTTGAAAGCTATGATTCTGATAAACCTTTCAGATTCCTCTAACAAACCAGGTTTGAATACACAGACTGCAGATACAAGGTTCTGCACCCTACTAAACATTGCCTTGACTAATCAGCTGCTTCCTACTTTTAATCTTTAAAAATGTGAATTGATCACAATTCTGATAATTTCCAGGCTAAAGATATTATTTTTTTTTCCAGTGGACACACAGTGAATTGAGTGCTCAGGAGGAACAAAATGCAATTATGCAGGTTTTCATTCATCCATACATGCTAATTAGAAGAGATAAACCTTTTGCTACAGCATTTACAGTATATGTGGGGATAATGTATCTGGGAGATAAGAATGGACAATATTTCACAATAATTTAAACATGAAATATTTTCCATAATGCACCTATGGGGAATGGTTCAGTTATCAGATGCTGAGGCAGCAATGTATTTATGAAGCATTATTGTAAAAACACATACAGCAATGGCAGACTGCAAATCACAGCAAGTCACCCAAGTGATGTTATAACTCATGGTGGAAAGCTATCAGTACACTGTGGGTCTGAACTGTGACACTACCTGGAGCTGCACAACCAGCACCTGCTAGGTCATTACAAAACTTGTCTGGAAATTTTATGCTAGGAATAAGAGGAAGGAATGGGAATGAAGTGTCAGAAATTATGACTGCCTTTCATAGTTTTGTCATCTGTGATAAATCTTTTTCTATAGTTAGAGGATCTCCTTTATTGTAAGAATTAAAAAAGAAGAAGGAGAAGAAAGAAAAAAAAACACTGAAAGCTGATGAAGCTTTATAAAACTTAACTTATGCTGTATTTTTGTTTCTCTTCAAATCTACTTAACTTTCTGGGATTGCTGTAGTATCTTTTAATTTAGTCTGACTGTGGAGAGATTGTATTTTAGTCTGACAGCTTAACTCTTGTAGAAAATGAGAGATGTTTCTTTTGGACGTGCATCTCTAAATCAATGAAGCTAATTGAGCAAGTGTTAAGAAAAATGTGAAGAAAGTTGCTTTACAGTGTTTTGTTTTTATCCATGAAAATACTAAATGCATACATGGTCCCATTACTCATAAATCCCAAATCGGAGCCATCACATTGAACTGTTAATTTCTGTTTCAGAGTAGAGCTCCTCCCCCTTTTGAAATCCAAGGTTGTTCTACAAGTAAAATGAGTGAGAAAAATATAATGAAAAGTGACAAGGGAACAGTAGAAATGTGAATTAGGAATACAGTGGGAAAATGACAATAAATGACAAAATGGGAGATTCTTCTTACATAGCCTTGAATTAAATTGATGACTTGTGGCAATGACATAAAGAAAACCCTCATATTCCACTTCAGTGTCTGTCAAAAAAAAGCAGAATTTGATTCTTTGTATTTCTTTATCTCAACTGGAAATTAGCATGTTGAGTGTACTCTCAGGCTACCCTTGTTTGCCAGATACTGATACACTGTGGTCCTTCATAAATAGCAGCCTATTGCACTGATTTGATCACCCAGTTTTAGAGCTCTGCACCTCACAGAGCCTTTCAACTCTGCCTTCACAGCCTTTGCATGTGCAAATACCCCAAACTGCTTGTATGTGGCATGACAGGACACACATGCACTACTCTGGTCAGCTACACCAACCACACATTACTTCATGTGTTAAACTGCACCTCCTACCAGTCAAAATAATTGTTATACTTTTGAATCATTGAGAACCATTGATGTCCCACAGGCAAGATCTATGTGGAGAAAGCTGGTCTCTGCTGATTTGAATACTCTGGCTTTGTTTCCTTCAGTGCTGTAACCATGATTCCAGTCTATCTTCAAATTCTCACGAGGAATGGATCTGGATTCCTGCTTCCTATCCTCCTCCACAACCTGCAATCCTTTATAATATCCACTATCGTAAATTAATGTGTTTAAATATGGAAGCGGTGTCAAGAAATAATTACATTTCTTTCAGACTGTCTTTCTCACTAAGCATGATGGAAAAATACATATCCTAAAATAACTTCTGGAGTCAATGCGAGGAAGCGGTAACAGTGGTTAAAGTTCTGGAGAGGTGCTGGGATGGTGACAAGGTATCAAGACTTGATGACATGCTGAAGGAATTTAAAGAAACTGCTGTCAAAATATATGTAATCCCTCATTAAATTAATCAACCCCACCTGAGGATTTTGATGTCAGAAAGTATAATCACCTTTAAAAAAAGTGTTAGAAATTGTAGATTTCAGATTTGCTTCAGTAGGAAAAAAAGATCTGAATTATAAATGAAGATTTATTTTGTTTACAGAACACCTTGATTGGTATCAAACGGTAAAGCTGAAAAATACGACTACCATAAAAGAAAATCACACATCTCTAACTCCTGTGTATATGAATGGAGTGGTAAGTACAAGAAGGTAGTTATTATAACTAATTTGGAATTTCAACAAGCCTTTTATGAAACCCCTTGAAGGAGGCTTTCAAGAAAATTAAGTAGCCCTAATACATTAGAGGTGAATTGCACTTAGGTACCAGAAACTGCTAAATAGATAGAAAAACAAGGGGTGAATCATCTTCTCCTAGATGATACAGTTCACCTTATGCAAGTGCTTCATGGTGACCCTCTCTCTCAAGGGAGTCTTGCTGACTAGTTTTAACTACATATTCTACTTTTAGACAGCAAAAATATTTGATGAGGTAAACTTCATCCCTACTGTTCAGTATAGAGGTACCTGATGAAAAGCACCATGTTCTGTATAGTGTGATGTATCAGTTATTAATGAGCTAGAGAAGAGATGAATTGTGTTAGACGATAACACTTGAAGGTGATGCAATTATTTCACTGCAGAGGAATGAAGAATTCAATGTGCAGAAGTGTTTGTTTAGGTATTACAAAGGTAAATTAAATTTCAGCCCAAATTAAAAAAAAAAAAAAAGAATAATAATTTGAAGCAATTATAGGTTAAAAATAAACTCTAAGTCCCCAAACAAATAAACTGTTCTGTCATTTCTGTAGCTCTGTTATTCACAACCAGCCCTGTAACAATCCTATAATCATGGTTTCCTCAAGTTCCCATCAGATTTCTATCACCTCCATAAAACCCCATCGCTCTCTCCCTCTACTTTCCTCCACTTCCTATTTCAAAGGTAGATTCTTTTTTAATCATTCTCTCTTTGCTCAACATATCGTCATTGCCTTGCACGTCTCCTGGTCACTGAGTTAATGCAGTGAGCTGTGGGACAACGCAGGGTGAAGTGACTGAGTTGGCCATCCACCAAGTAGAGGAGGCAAGAAGTGGTGGGACAGTTGTATCTGGTGGTTGCTGGTCTTCTCCATTCCGGTTCTTCTCTCACTGTTCACTGGTGAAGGCAAATTGCTAAAGGACACATGCAATAGGCTGAAACAACTGAAGTGACAGCAGGAGAAGAAAGCTATGTTAGCAAGTTGTTAATATCCTGCAGACACTGTGGTGGTTGGACTCGATGATCTCTTGAGGTCCCTTCCAACCTCTACAATTCTGTGATTCTGTGATCTTCATCTGAGCAGAGGAGTAGCCAAATCAAAACACCCCATGTCGGACTATGTGATATAAAACAATAGTGAAAATAATGCTATGACATATTTGCACTCATCTTGGATACTGTGGTCATATTAGTGAAAAAAAAAACCCAAACCACAGAAATAAATGGAGGGCAGTGACAAAGTTATGAGAGGGTAACAAAGACTTCTGTGAGAGGAAAAAATGAAAAGACAGAGTTTGTTTAGCCTGGAGAAAACAGGACTGGGAAAGCTCATGACAAAAGTTTATAAAACAATGAATGGCTTAAGTAAAATAAAGAAGCCCCTCTTATTTGCCCCTTTTTTTCATAACAGAACTAGAACTAGAACAATCACATTGTGAGAGGCTCACTGGTTTCTGTGTTGACAGCCCTTGTGATAGCTTTCCAAAGTACCTTTGTTATTATATTAGCAGTATGCTTGGATTATAAAATTTTGCATTGCAAATAAAGAGGAAAAAAAACCCTGCAAAGTTAAATAATTGCATCTCAGGTTGATTGTTAGGAGTAGGCAGTACTGGTATTAACCTGTTCACATAGTAGCTTGAAATGTGCTGATCTTTTCTGTTGTTCATTAGTTCTCCAGTCAAACACAAGAGAATTTGGTAGGTTATCTATGCCAATTTGTACATCTTAAAAGGGAAGATTTTTCCCATTCAGTAACAAATGTTTCATATTTGCTGGTTTGTTTTTCAGCTGCATTTCATTTGTCCTTCAGATAGGAGGTCAGTTTATCTATCCTCAGATAGGGTCCTGGAAATGGAAAGGTGAGACAAGCACCAGTAAGTCTTTGTAGTGGTTTCATTGTGTGTTGGTAGAACATTGGGATTAAATTATAAAACCTTTGAAGGCCAGAATCACTTAACACTAGTATTCTAATCTGAAGCCAGGGCTGAGTAGCTATTTTAAAAACATAAAAAATTAAGCCTTGTTATTGTCATGTAAGCTTCTATACACATTCTGCTTTCCCCCCAATTAATGTTGAAGGTGCTTGTATTCTAGTAAGGCACAGCTCATTAAGTAATGCTGGGATGGAAAGCCTCTAGCTACTCATGTTGGAGGAAATGTAAACAGCTAAAGATTTCTCAGGTTTAGTAAAGTAGTGTCGTTTATATGAATAAAGGCATCTTTGCTCACGACATACCTGAAATAGAAGCTACATTTGAATGAGCTCTTTGAAAAACACAGACTCCTAGAAGGAAGTTAAAGTGATTTAAGCTTTCCACAGTCTACATGAAGACATAAAAAAAAAAGAAGAGAAAGCTTCAACCTTCATGCAATATGCCAAACTAGCACAAAGGAAGATTTTTGCATAGCTTGCTTAAAATATTCCTGAAACAGATGAAAAGCCACAACCCAGACATTTGAACAGACATGGGCAAATACTGAAAAAAATGATTAGCAAACATATTGGTGAATTTCAAACAGAATTTCCTTTTGTTGGTAACTTTTGTAGCTGAACTTTTTATTCTTTAACAATTGTATGAATTGAAGCTCACAGATGTTTATGAAAAGCAAATTTTAGATCAAGAATCAAGATTTACTTAGGCTCTGAGACAGCAGACCACTTAAATATATGCTTGACTTGGAGTCTGTGGAAACATTTACATACTTACAGTTAAATCTGTTCTTGTGCATTTCACTGAATTGGATCTAGAATAAAAAAAAAATCATACTAGGTTTATGATGAACTGAATTGCATCATGGAAAGAAGCAGGTTATACAATTTAAGCCAGCAATCCATCTGATAGCTACAGTCCAAATACTGTATGACACTATTAATTATCTTAAGCAATCCAAAGCATGAAATACATTGGCACATGTCACTTGAGTGGTAAGTGAAGTTCTTGAATATAAAATTGCTAACAGTGCATTCTTCATTTCCAAGTTCTTATCCAGACATAATGTAGTGTTAGCTAGAAAACTCTGGGGCAGGTCTCAGGCATCACAACCAAACGTAGACACACAGTAAAGCTAATGTGAACAAGAATTAGGTTTGCTTTGTTTAAGTCTGATGAAATATCTCTAAGTGGTAAATTATTTAATAAAAACATTAAGGTGCCAAGGACTGCAACAGAGAAGCTGAAATTGTCCTAAGGGTGGAATGAACAATGGAAAGTTTCCTCATCAAATCAAACTGTGTTTTCCACAATTTACCTCATAGGCACAGAAGGAAATTATTTCTACATTCAGAACCAATAAACTTGGATATGACATTTGTCTATTTCTTTAATGAACTAGAAGTCTAATCAGCCTGAGGACAAACAGAATATACAGATTTTATTTTTCTTTTGTAAAATATTTTATGGATACAGAAAATATCCATTGTTGCCATAATATTCAAATGCCTGGTACTAAAACTTTCTAACATATTGCCCCATTCCTTTTCATCAATTTACTGTAGCTGGAATATAATGTTTTTGGTAGATCTTAGAATATTTTTAGTGTAAGTTTGAGCAAAATCCTGAGCAAAAAGTCCAGAGCATACATCTTTTCTTTTTCTTAAGGACAATGTAGTATGTTCATAGGCAGTGCACAGTCAAGAAGAAGAAACTGATGTTTTTTTCTCACCAACTTGTCAATGAAAAATGTTCCAATGCTAGTGAAATGACATCTCTTGAAACTTTAATATAAAATCTTGAGTAACTTCTTATCCCTTGGTGTTTTCTGTTGAAAGTATGTTTGGCATCTTTCAGAGCTTAATATCAAGGACTCAAATTTCTGTATTTCAATCTTATCTTGGGAACTCAACTTGGCTGTTGGATTCTCTATATTTATCACGTTCCTTCCCTGAACACTTTAAATTAGATCATGAAGTACTGCTAGACAAGATCTGTTTTTCTCATTTTGTATCTTGTTTTGGAAAATGACAGAGCAAACAAGAGATCAACAAACCGTGGTCACTGAGATTTGTGTGCCTTGTTAGAATAAATTAGCTGTAGGATCTTGGATCTGCATAAATTCTTAAGATGGTGAACTAACATTTTGCAGAGACTTTAGATATGACATTCATCCCACCTAACATTAAACACTGACAATGAATTTGTCAGTGTTTTTTTACAGTCAATCTGTTGACAATGCAATAGTTGTTTTCAGTAATGACTTACTTAATGTGCAGTTCATGGGATTAATTTTTGTTGTGTATTTTAGGAAGACTAAAAGTACTCTTTTAGTATAATGAATATCTGTACCTATTCTTTGATAATACAGACAGCCTATGCTCACTGATTCAGATGTAGATCTCTGCACTGTAGTTATCCACCTTGGGTCACATTGATTGTACCTAGTAGTTTGACTTGTAAATGAAGACTCAAAAACCAGTGTATTACAAATTATACATAGCAAGACACAGAATGGATTTTGGGAGCTACTGCATTATTACATTGCTGCTTTGTTTTGTTTCTATTATTGTCTTCTACAGTGAACCCACATAATTTAAAAAACTATCCTAAAAAGGACACTCAGAGCTTAACTTGGGTGCCTAGTACCATTTGCAATGCCCTAGTTTTAACAAGGTGTTTTAACAACATCAACTAGATATAAGACCTGGAGCTCCAGCTGGCAGCTGGAGTCCAGACGGGATACACTCGAAATTCTTAAATTATTTTTAAATGCCCATATATGGACAACTGAAGTTAAGAAGTGAGAAAAGTCAGGTTCAGAACATGAGTCAATCTACTACCTATAAGGTCTGGAAAAGGAAAAGGAAAAAATAGACATGGCAATTTAAACCTGTGTCCTTCCTTTTAGCTTATGAAATCTGTCCAAACTATCCACAGAAGAAGAGATTCCCCTTTCAGTCAGTAAATTTGAATGCATCAGTATGTGCAAATGCAGCCAGGAGTAGTTCACGTTACTTACTGATGATAAAACTCAGGCACTAAGATGGATTTGCCAAGAGTAAGCATCCAGAAAAGACTAAGATGTTAAGCCATACTACTTCTTAGGTTTTACAGATCTGGTGTGCTGGACTTGTCTGCTGCCAAGCAACTACTCAGCTTCTTGCTTACCCCTTATACTGAGTACTTGCTCAGTGTTGAGGTTTTCTTTCCCCTGGTGTTTGATGGTCTTAACCATGTTTTCACAGAGGTGCCACAGACTTCACAATGGGCCATCCTTCACAACCTTGCCAGAGAAACCCAGTACAACAGAACATGAAATAAACCTTTCATCTTTGTGGGTCTTAGTTACTTTTGCTGTCCCTGTCCTTCCTCAAATTTTCTCTTGGCCCTAGACATTTCCAGTTTCAACTGTTTTGCTGTTGGGCTCCTCATTCTTTACAACAGCTGGGCACAAGGCAATCTTCTCTCTGCTGCACAGCCACAGCCTTTTAGTGGTGCACAACACTTGTATGCTGCAAATAAACAAATGAAAACAAGCTCCATCATCACATTCATTGTGGTTTCCCAGGGCAAATATGTGTACTGAAGAAGGAACCCAACAAATCATAATATTTTGTAACTCTTTGAAGAAAATGGATTCTGATTTCCTTTACAGCCTGAGTTAGGAAGATTATCTTTTCAAGGTCTGGAATATTAGGATTCCTTTACTGAATCCTCCCTGTTCCCTATGTGTTGTATTGGTGGTCACAATGTTATCAACACTTTCATGAGACCATGTTTTGGGTTTCTGTGGCAAGGGTTAGATAAAGGGTAGGCTGCAGGGGTGGCCTCTGTGAGAAGAGCCCAGAGGCTGTACCCATGTTAGACAGAGCCAATTCCAGCAGTCCTCAGAACAAACCCATTGCTGGCCAAAGCAAAGCTTTGTAAATAATTCCTGCCCATTTACTTTGCTATTCCTGTTCATAATGTATCCATGAAACAGGTGAAGCTTCAGTAGTGTCCTAGCAGAATCAGACCCATTGTCATTGTTAAAAATGTGTTTCAAAATAAATAAGAACCAATACCACTATGAAAAGTTTATTGAAACTATCTTCCTTAAGAAAGGGCTGTGAGCTTTATGCATTAGATCACTCAGAGCTGATACTGGCAGTGTCATGGAAGATGCAGAACCAGCTACAAAGAAATATTGAAAGAGGAGAAATGCAGTAAAAAATCACAAAAGGAGATTCAAACAGAGACACTACTGTGAGTCTTTTTGGGTAGTACAATGCAAAATACAAAATCAAGGAAAAAGAAATTAGGCTGGGTGGCAGAAAAGTCTATGGAAATGGAAACTATGAAAAAATGAAATAGTTCCCTACTGGGAGAGATGGAAGCTCCTACACAAAGTAGTAGAAAGAACTGGTAATTCATCTAAAATTGGCAGGCAACTAGGCTGGATGAAGTGATTTCTTTGCAGTAGGCATGGTCATGCCCACATACCTCCTCTCAGTTAAGGCAACCTCCAAGTTACCTTATCTGACAGGTTTTGGTTCCAAGAAGGTGCTTGCTGAATTGGAATTATAAAGAAAAACCATTATGAATCCCTTAATCCCATCTGGGGAAATTCAAAACACAGATTTATCCCATTCTTTCAGTTTTCTGTTTCTCGCATACTTTCTATATAAAAATAATAATAATGAAAAAAAAAAGAGCTGATCTATTAAGTGCAACGAAGTGCAAGCATATCTAAAAGCTATTACAGGTAAAGCAAGAACACCCATATCATGTTGCTCACCCAAGCAATAATATCAAGTGTCTCTGAATCTCTTTTGGGATTTCACACTCCAAAAATAAATTGCACACAGTTTATTCCTGTGGAAGAGACTTTCTGTCATGAGGCCTCGAACTGCAGTGTTAGGTGGAATACTGGAGTTACCATAAGCTGAACTCTGAAGCTGACTTACCTTTTTCATTTATGCTCTCAAATGAGTTCATTCCATACATCCCCAGAGCATCTGAATCCCAGTCTCTCTTACCCAAATCCCCATCTAAGACCTGCTTTACTGCCTCACTGAGTGGCATGAAGCTCTCTTCCACTGGAGCTGTTCTTGGCTGCCTTGATTTCAGTGTCTTTATCTCATGACATTGCAACATGATACAGCAAGACTATTTGTTTATCTTGCATCAGCTGTTTCAGTGTATACAGGGAATAAAGTCTCTGTGTCAGAGAACTTCTTTTCAAGTACGATGTCTTTTCTGCAAAATTTCCTGAACTATTGTGATGGCTTAGCCCTGGCTGAAGGTTTCTTATATCTTCTCACTCCATTCTCTGCTGGCAAAAAGCATCCTCTTTTTTCTCCTAGCCTTGAGCCCATCTGGTGTTTACTCTGTTGGGTCTAGGGAAAGTTTCTAGCAGCTTCTTGCAGAAGCCACCCCTGCAGCACCCCCGCCCCTTCGCCAGAACCCTGCCACACAAAACCACACCAACTATGAAACTCGGTCTTGCATAACAGTAACAAGAGCATGGTTGATCAAGATATCTGGAAGATTCCTTGTAGATTTTCAAGCATGCCCTTTGATTTTTGTTGTCCACATCGAGGTCACTGGGCATCCCTTTCAAATTTCATATCCAAAATACTTGCAAATCCATACTGGAAGTGAAGTAATGCACTTTCAGGCATCCTCCAGAGACTGTGAGGCTCTTGCAGGTGTGACCCCTGAAAAGTCCATTTACTGCTCATTTATACATTGCTTTCATGCAGCTGTCTGTATGCACCACCAATGTACAGTATAAACATGCTCCATTTGCAGTACAGTACTTGAATTCTTGGCCTGCTTGGCATTTGCTATCATTATGCTTTGCCACAGCTGTCAGATTAGTCAGTTTGGGAGGTTTTTTTTCTGGTTTTATCCGAGTTGGCTTTATTCCCAGATTCCAGATAAAAGTGATAGCATTTTGCTTGACCATCCCATTCCAAGCGTTAAACACTGTGACTTCAGGCTTGGATGCTCTAATGGTGTGCTAAAACTCTCCAATTTTCCCCGCCTGCCCTCCCCTCTGCCCACACATGCACACACACAGCAAGCCACTGCTATACGGTGGTGGGTTGAAGCCAGTGTGTGGAGGGTCTAACCAAGGGCAAGTTTAGCAGCTAGAGCTTGGAAGCTGCAGGCTAATCAGTGGGGTTAAAATAAACACAATGTAGAAAAACAGAATTTGGCTACTGATATAATTTGATAACAAGAGGGGTTTAATTTTTTTTTTTAAGATCTTCCCTTAAGCAATAGTGGGACACTGACCTTAAACATTTTTGTGATGAGAAATTACAGAACAAATTACTGACACTCAAATGAAACAAAAACTCCATCTTCTGGGAAGTTTCATCAACAGTATGACTTTTGACAGAGAAATTGCTTGCATTAATTGGTATTTTATTTAGCTGTTTGTGTAGTACAGTAAATAGAGTGTGTAGGATTATTAAAAACAAGAGAAATCTATGGGTCAGTTCATAATGCAGCACAGTTCTGCACCTCATGTTGAACTGCAAAACTGCATGTCTCAGGGTTTGTATTGTTTTAACTTTCATTCTGTTGATGCCACCTATGGTCAGCTATCTAAATGGTCCAGTTTAGAAAATATCTTTCTGCTTTAGTCACTTTAGTTGTTAAAATTTAAGTTATTGCACTAGTCTCCTGGCTCCAAAATTGCAGGTTTTCCACCATGCAGGTCTTTCATATGAGCAGCTAAAACTGTAATGCTGGAGGGCTGCTTCCTCTCACCTCAATAATGAGAGATCATTTGAATGTGATTTTAGCTTCAGCTTTTTCTTAAGTCAGGAACTTTGTATCTCTAAGGATCTATACCTGAGAGAGAAGTCGAGGTGCCTAGTACAGGCACCATTATCTCCAAGATGTTTCTTCCCTGTCATCTTGCCACATGAAACATGAGAAAGAAGGTTGTGACTGGCTTTGGGCTCCCAATGAAAGAGGTATCAGCAAATGAGAAAGTATTCAGTGAAGGGCCATTAAGATGGTGAGGAGGCTGTGGAATATCACAGGTAAAATGAGCCTGGTGAAGTTGGTTTGCTTAACCTGGAGAAAAGAAAACTAAAGGGGATGGTGGCGATCTAATAGCTGCCTTCCACAACCTAAAGAGAAGATGGTGTCAGGCTCCTTTTCAGAGGAGTGCAGTTAAAGGGCAAGCAGCAAAGGTTGGAAGATGCAACCACCAATATTTTGATTTATAGAGAATAACATTTACATAAGGGCAGGCAAATATTGGAGGAGGATGCCCAGAGATGCTGTGAAATCTCTGCCCTCAGAGTTGTTCAATATTCACCTGGTAAAAGTGCTCTTCTACCTACTCTAATTTTATCCTAATTTATGCTGAGGGTTGGATCACAAGATCCCAGACATCCTTTCCAAATCAGATTATTTTGTGAGTCTAAAATTCTGTCAAAATTATCTACAGTGCAACGGGAGTCAAAATATCTGTGGAAGATCCTTTAATCCCGAAAGGCAATGGAGAAGCACATTAACATTTCGTGCTTGTTTTCCTTTTCTTTGGAATTCCCCAGAGAACTGTCATTTGCTACTTGTCACGTTAGAACAAAGCAGTGCATCTTTTGACACATGTAACATTTTATAAACAAAGGAACTAAGTTGTTTGGATTCAGCAAAAGCCAGTGGGACACTAACACAACCATTCAAAACAGTTAGAGGAGTGAAACTTCTGAAAGAGCTTCTTAATTTCAGCTCAATTACCTATTTCAGTGAACATTATGAAAACAAATGTTGATTCCAGAAAATCCAAAAGGTAATTGGGACATTCTTTTGCAAATTCTGGCCACTGGTAATGTGAATATATTCTTCTCTGAAGCTTCTGGCATCCATGACAACCTCAGTATTTGTCACTTTGACTCCTTTTAATTTCAGATATAAACAGGAAACATTATTTTTTTTCTCCCTCAAGCCATTATCTTTTTCTTTACCTCCATGCAGCGACTAGGAATGCAGTGTGTATGTGAAGACTGAAAAGGTACCACATAATGAAAGTAAATTAAAATCCCCTTAGAACATGTTATACTCAAATGCATAAATCAGGAACATCTTCATGAGCTGGATTCTGGGTTGCAAGACTTTAGCACAAGGTTAGGTTCTTAAATCAGTGGCTTTATTCCACTTTGAAAGAAGAAAGATATATGGAAAAAAATGAAAGGCAAATAAAGAGACCACATGCTAGTATGGAAATGTAGAGAGACAGAAGAATGTTTCTTTGTGGTTTTATTTAACACAGCTTAGAACTAGCAGCAGCCTATTGCTTTATATTTGCATTATGCCACTCTTACATCTAACCTTTTTTCTTCTTATGTTTCCAAATTGATGGCAAAGGTTGCAGTTTGACTATTCTTTCTTGATGACCCAGTAAGTAGTGGTCAGGCATCTGAACATTGGCTTCTGCATATGCACCTCCTTTGTTACCGAAATCATAGAATCACAGAATCATAGGAGTTGGAAGGGACCTCGAGAGATCATCGGGTCCAACCCCCCTGCCAAAGCAGCTCCCTAGATCATATTGCACATATAGGTGTCCAGACGGGTCTTGAATATATCCAGAGATGGAGACTCCACCACCTCCCTGGGCAGCCTGTCCCAGGGCTCTGTCACCCTCACTGTGAAAAAGTTCTTCCACATGTTGGTGCGGAACTTCCTGTGCTCCAACTTGCAGCCATTGCCCCTTGTCCTGTCTCCACAGACCGCTGAAAAGGGGTTGGCTGATTCCCCCTGCACCTCATACTTAAGATATTTATGAACATTAATAATGAAGCAGCCAAGCTGTGGTGCAGTTGATGAGGCACAAAGTCCCTCCTCACACCAGCAGACCACAGCTACCTTACTCCTAACCATCCCATTTAGTTCAGTAAATTTTCTGTTATGCTCAACCTTGGGCTATTTTCTTCATTGTTTCAGGCCAAAGGAATTTACCTAGTCTGCAGGCTTATCCTTACCCTCTCTTGCTGGAAAGTAATTTTTTTCCCCCTTCTCTTCTGGCTGTGAGAGCTAACATTGTGTTTTCTCTTCTGTAATGTTTTTTTAAAATACCACTGTTACTTTATTCTAACACTGTCTGTACCCTCCTTTCCAGTGTTATTAGGCCAGCTAAGTGGGAGAGCTGGAAAGTGATGTGGAGGAGCAAATTATTTATCACTTTTTTTCCTCAGACAGGCTTAAATGATCAGGGTCAAAATTTGAGGTCTTATATATACATGAGGTTTTAAAACTTGCCCTGGGAGTTTTAAAGAAGCCCACAAAGGTTTAGTTGAATCTTAAGATTAATGTTCTATATATGTTTTAACTGATTTGTTTGTTTGGGACTTGACTTCTTTTACTGAGAGAGACAAGGGAGAAAAAGGATGATAGAGAGAGGGAAAATAATATTTTTTTAGGTAGTTGAAATGAATTTATGTGTATATGTAGCTAAGCAGACAAACATATTATACCTACACCCATCCATGGACACAGACAAGTTAGTCTGTATTTTAATGTAACCCAATCAAGGTATCTGAGAGACTAATTTGGACTGACTGTTTGCTTGTTTCTGTTCATTGTGTTTTCAAAAAGCTAAAATCCTAATCCCAGACAAGACCCGTCCTTGAAACACTGCAGTCGTAATACGCTAGTACAGAATATAATGCCTGTGCTGCTGTATGGCTGCCATAGCAAGAAAGACTCTTTTACAATTGAGTTCATTAAATTACTCTTTCCTGCAAGTTCAGATTTTGTGATATTAGAGTCCACACCTGAACTGTTCAGTCTAAACCCTTCCTTTTCTTTCTGTGTGCAAAAAGCAATTTTAATGCTAAATTTGCTTTTGATATGGTCCAAGAGCAATGCAGAATGGATGAATTCTAATAAAATAACACAGAGTTAAAGGCAAGCCTGAATTCTTAGCTTCACTATCATTTTACCTGGATTTGATAAACGACATTGCCTGCATGGTAGACAGTACGAGTTGTCATATTTTTCTAAGATCTTGTCTAGTGGAGAAGTTAATGTATTTTTTTTTCTCACTCTGAATTTCTCAGTGTAGTAATTGCTATGTATTTTTTAATTTAATTAAATTTTATTCTTCTAGATGAGAACCTTTAAGTTGTTCTGTCAGGATGTCCTTTGATGCCAGGTGCATGTCAAATTTGTGGACACACACTTGGGTTAGAGACTCTATTCATACTTTGCACATTAACAAATGAATCATCTAGAAACCATATTATCAAATTTTCTTTGACAGCCCCAAATTCATTTACTTGACATTAGCCTTTTTTTTTTTTTCCCTAAAAGGCATGCATGAATTTTTCCTTTAATCTCCCCATTTGCTATGAAAGAAGGATGTAAAGAATTCAAACTTGCTGACTTCTCATTAAATTTTTTTCTGTCTCTAACTTCTTGGTAGAGATTTTGCAAGAAGTGTTTTAGCTCTGTATCAACATTTGGATTCTGGGAATTTTTTTAGTTTTGGATACTCCTAAAGATTAAACATTCAAGTTCAAAGGTATGAATAGCATCATGCTGTGTTGTAAGACTGTTTTTGGTTTTGTTTTTTTCTTCTTTTTCTAAACAAAGTTTCAATAGAGACATGAATTTAACTTTGGGTTGGGTTTGAGGAAACTGTGTTGGCTACTCTTTTAAAGAAAATGGGGAAAATGAGCTAAAAGAGTTGTCAGGACACAGAAGATGATGGAATGTATGGATTTTGAGAGATCAGTTTTCTTCATAGCAGCTCTTTTGGTGCTGTGCTTTGGATTTGTGAGCAAAACAGTGTCAATAACACACTAGTGTTTTAGCTCTAGCTGAACAGAGCTTTGAGGCCTTTCCAGTTTCTCATGCTGCTCTACCAGTGATTATGTTAGGGGTGCACAAGAAGCTGGGAGGAGACACAGCCAACACACCACAACAGACCAAAGGGATATTCCATATCACATGATGTCATGCTCAGCAATGAAAGCTGGGGGAAGAAGGAGAAAGGGAGGATGACATTTGGAGTTAGGGAGTAGCATATGTTAAACATGATGGAGCCCTGCTTTCCTGAAAATGGCAAAACACCTGTCTGCCCATGGGAAGTGGTGAATGAATTCATGGTTTTGCTTTGCTTGTATGAACTGCTTTGGTTTTCCCTATCAAACTGTCTTTATTTTGACCCATAACTTTTCCTACCTTTTCTGTTCTGATTCTCTCTACCATCCCACTAGGCAGGAATAAGCAAGTGGCTGTGGGTGGCTTAGCTGCCTGCTGGGGTTAACAACAGGAAAAAAAAATCCAGTCATCAGGGATGGGAGTTGAGTGAAATGTTCAAGATAAGCGTAGCTGCTTCTGTTGAAGACATTTCTCAGAAAGCTTTGCCCAAAGACACAGAAATAATGATTCTCTGTGCTTTCTCAAAAATGTGGAACTTGCCCGTGTGAGTGGAAGATGGAGGAAAGACCAGAATTACCTGCCTTAAGGTTTGATTTCCTGTCTGTAAGGATGGGAGGACTGTCCTTGTCTTTCATCTCTCCTGCCTTCTTGTACAATTGGGCTTCCATTTTCTTCTCCAGAGAAGACAGTGGCTACAGTTTAACACAGAAGGATGTGTTGAACCTTCTGCACTGTCTTCTCAGTGGAGGTCCACATTCTCAGAGTCAAGTTGATTAAGTTGACTTGCGTTTAAGAATTAATTTTGTCTCATATAGGTCTGAAAGCAATCACTTCAGGGTTTGGGTTTTTTTTTTTTTTTTCCCATTCTTCTCTAATAGTTTGTGATCTGCTTCCTCCAACTTGCTGGAAGCACTTCAGTGTGAGGACTTGGACAAGGCCCTTCATCTCCTGGGCTCTCCCTGTGGGTTTGGCAGTTTTTCAAGCTTAGGGTCTTTTGTTCTCAAGGTTTTGAATCTGACTTGGGGTTCTCTGTAGCATATGTTTTATAAAAGGCATGAATAGATATTAATTCATGGATATAGCTCTTGCTTTCTGTCATGACAGCAACAGTAGAGGACATGGATCAAGTAGTCAGTTTGGTCACTATTTTCCTCTGGAAGAGCAACTAATTGCTGAGCTCAAATAAAAAGTGTAGTAATAGAAATTAGGTCAGTGATTAAAAAGAGGGCTGGTAAGGAGAGAATTCAAGCAGTGAACCTAGAACCATTTCTTGCATATAACCCAATACATTAAGACTCTGTTCCCACCAATGCCCTGCAGAAGTACAAATAGCTAAGATAAGAGTAATTGTAACCTGCTGGGGGAAAACTGAGTTTGAGATATATGAGTGTCCCTTGGTAGCTGCAATTATATCTACACAATACTTCAGCTGTGGGTAGAGCCACCTGACACCACTGTTTCTCCAGGGTATAAATTCTTTAATTGCATACATGACTAGAAGTGTGAATTAACCTATGAAAGTGTGAGAGAGTTGGAGAGTGTAACAGGAAAACTTGCACGCATCACATATTTTTTGCTCAGAAACTGGATCCTTTTCCTTCAACAAACCAGTCTGCCATACTCATTTCACGTGGGACTGCTCTTCTGAGTATGTTGAAGAAAATTTGTTTTGTGCTTAATTGCTAGGTTTTTTATGTTTTTTTTTTCCCCACCAACATTTTAGCCAAGAAATACTGCCTACATTTCTTCTTGTGATAGCTACTTCCCCTCCACATGTTTAACATAAAGTTTAGTAATATAAAGAAATTAATTACTATTCTAATCAGTTTGCTGGTATCTATCTGATCCCTTCGGAGTCATATACACTTCTAAGATAGCCTCTTTTTCTCTACTATAAGCCAATCTTCCTTCATAACTTATGCACTCAGACCCTTAATCATTTTGCATGGCCTTTGCTGCGCCTTTTCATTATCAGCAATGTCCTTCCTATAATAAGTGGAGTTGATTCAGCTGATACTCATTAGATATGCTGTCTCCTCCAAATACCAAATGTTCCTGCAATATTCAGAGGAATTTCAGTGAACGTGGTGTGGGGAGGTGAAAGGGAGGGAGACGGCCATCTAATCTTCCAAACTTAAGTGTCATTTTGTTTGCAATGACTTTGAATATGAATTTACATAGTTGTAAAAGCTGTCATGCTTGGTTGTGTACTCTGTTGGCTCCATGTATGATCATGTCCCTTTCTAACACTTCCCCCTCAACAAAATCTTACAGATATATATAACTATATATAACTAAATGACATCTTGATTTTACCAGGAATTTCTTTAGCAGTAAGATCAACACTAACAATATGAGGTCATATTATGGCCCCGTAACTCTGATGACTTTAAAAAGGCAGTGTGGCAGGTAAATTAGAAGGGAATTTGGCTTAAGGAGACCAGAAGTGCACAATATTTCTAATGTAGTCTCATTACTGTCCTATTTAACAGAAAAAGACACTGATTATATATACAATGTAAATCCCAAGGCCTTTTCTGCTTCTGCCAAACACTGTAGAGAGGGATTTACTGCATTATCCATTATCACGTCCAAGTCTATTCTTGGTTTGTATTGTGCTTCATTTTAGGCTATAGTCTCTGTGGATAGTTTTGATCCTCCCTTCTCTCATTACTTTATACTTCTCTGTGCTGAACTGCATAAGCCAATTATCAGACCATAAACCTCATCTATCCAAAACATTTTGAATGCGTATGCTCTGTGCCTTTGTGGCTGCTGCCCTCCTCCTATTTTGTGCCATTATCAAACAAAGGCATATTTAAAATATTGTCATACACGCCCCCCCCAACCCCTTTCAAAGTCATTCTTAATTAGATAATGATTAATTAGATGTTTGTAAAGTACTTTGAAAAAACAAAGTGCTATGGAAGTGTAAAGTATTATTATTAATATGCATCGTCGTGTTATTAATACTGAGCTTTGCTGCGGCAACCCTGTCATTACTGTTTGTCATCCTGAATTGTCCGCTCTTTTCCAGCGCAAACCATTTCCTCTTTGCAAGCCAGCTTTTAATCCAATTCAGCGCATTTACCCTTTGTAATGTGCTCTCTGACTTAGTAAAGAAATCTCTCTGTAGTGTCATGTGGCACCAGAAGCAGTTGTGAAATGCAGACAGATTATGTGACCATCCCTTTCCCCTGCATTAACAATCCAGCAATGTGTTCAAAGAATTCAAGCCAAATTGGCACACATGCTTTTCTTTTTAAGAATCCATGTAGTATCACCCTTACTGGGGGGTTGCACTATATTGTGAGTACCCCCGTTGTGCAGAAAAAAATGCAGAGAACAAGACTGCTGACCTCGTCAGATGAAGCTCGGCAGGAATGCAGAAGATTGTCTTGGTTAGTTTCAGATGGTGAATTAAAAGAGGCAAAAGATGGAAAGCACATTTAAAAGACAAGGCACTTTTCTATGATAATGCCCTGCTCCGCTCTAAGATATCACCTAGCTCAAAGTTTACAGAGGTGCTAATTTTAAAAAAAAAATTAAAAAGTGCTAAAAGTCAGTAAAAGAGTCCTAAGCCTAAAGCTATCTAAACTGTAAGTAGCCTTTTCAGCTGAAAATTATGCGTTCAGTTAACACAACTGATGCAAATACACTCACTTGGCAGTCTCTGCTCATCTACATCTGTTGGAACAGTGTGAGATCTGCTTGCCTGTTGGTCAGAGCCTTGCTCCAACATACAGGTTCCAGGCAATTATAAGTTTACATGGGCAGACTTGAAAACACTGTGGAAAAATTCGCTTTTCTTCAGGAAGTCCCTTCACTGTGCCAGCTGAACAACATTGGCAACATATGCCAGCTACAGTCAATTACACTAGCTTATACTAATGTGACATGCAGAAGTAAAGGCAGGCAAAGAGTCCGTGGCTCTTACTGGCTGCCAAAAAGAAAAGCTGTATTGCCCTAGGTGCTCCAAAGCCCATAAAGACCACATTGGGGTACAAGCACTAGAGTCAGATGGAAGGAAGAAATACTGAAATGGTTAATAAATGAAATTGAAATTTGGATCTTGTCCCAAGAAATAGCCGACAGTCTACCAGCCCAGAGCTCTGTGGTAATCAGAAGCAGCCCTATAGTACAGAGGAGCAGAAAACAAGATCTATAGTCAAAAGCCTTTATGTCTAGGAAAAGACTCTGAATGGGACTGTGCATAGTGCCGTTATAGCTTTGCCTAGCAGATTAGCCATCTGACTCCTAGTCAAAGCTGAGACAAAAATCAATAGGAACCCCTGCTATAGCTACAGGATCCAAAGCCAATAATGCTGGGTACATTTTCTAGAATTAAAGTTGGTTTGCTTTTATGCTGCTGACCTTCCTAAAGCTAAATATGTAATCGGTGATTCTATTGTTCACAGAATCATAAATTAGTTTGGGTTGGAAGGGATCTTTCAAAGATCATCTTGTTGCAACTTTTTGCCATGGGCAGAGACACCCTCCACCAGCCCAGGGTGTCCAAAGCCCCATCCAACCTGGCCTTGAACCCTGTCAGGGATCCAGGGACACCCCCAGCTTCTCTGGACACCCTGTGCCAGGGCCTCACCAGCCTCACAGGGAATAATTTCTTCCTAATATCCTGACCCCTAAGCTCTTGGCTGGTTCCTCATCCATTCCCAGACAGAGCTCCATGCACTCCAGCTGGTCAATGACATAGAGGGTGACAAGCCTTCCTCACCAGCCCTACCTGTCCTTCCTGAAGTGCCTGTATCCTTCCATCCAGTCATAGGAGCCATCCCACCACTTCTTTGTGATGCCAATGAGATCACAGCCCTGCAGGTGTATGCACATCTCCATCTCCTCTTGTTTATTCCCCATGCTACATGTGTTTGCTTAGAGGCATTTAAGCTGTGACCCCCAATGATACTGACTTACTGACTGGAATTCTTTTGTGCTGCACTTCAGGTGCTCTCCTATTCACCTGTGATTGCTGCCAGTGCCATAAAAATGGTAGGACTGGGATAGATTGAGGTTCCCCTTCCCTGACAAGTTTAGTATTTTCTATGTTCCTTTTGTTTGTCTTAGTACATGCCATTCTCTGCAGAACTGAGTCTTTGACCCCTATATTTAATAGTCTTAGTAACAGTCCGTGGCCTTTTAAAAGACATTTTTAAAGACAGACATATGTTTGTGACAATGGCCTATAGATGTTAGAAACAGCATCAAACTGAACTTGTAGATATGAACATGTGATGACCAGTATAAAGAATCTAATACAGATGTTCCAGGAGAATGAACATCCTTGGGAGGAAAACTTAAGAGCATAGGATACAGCTCCAAACCATAGGCATAGTTTTTTGACAGTTTCACATTACGATATCTAAGGAGGGATTCTGGGCTAGGTTGCTGATTTTTATTTGTGTCTTGTTCTCATGATGGTTTAAAAGAAAGTTTTGGTCCTGGACCTTCCTAATATACAGGAAATCTTATTTTAAGGACTAACTGGTTGTGCAGGATTTCAAAAAGACACACCTCTCATATTTCAGTGCAGATGAATAGCTATGTTGAAGCTAGCTGTGCTTTTCACCAGTAAAGGTTATCTGATCTCTGCTCTGCAAACATTCCTTCCATATTTGTTTAAAAACGTGCCACAGAAACATAACACCTCACTGCTGCTGATTGCAGTGTACTGCATTACTTTCTTCTGGGAGCTCTATGGGATCAAATATCACAGAAGGGGGA
This sequence comes from Gallinula chloropus, assembly GCF_964237585.1. Lineage (NCBI taxonomy): Eukaryota > Metazoa > Chordata > Aves > Gruiformes > Rallidae > Gallinula > Gallinula chloropus. Next base: position 114,487,526 of record NC_140087.1, on the reverse strand, counting down.
TGTGCTGAGGTCAGCCATTGTATCCAGGATAGTCACAGCAGCACAACCTGAATCTCTGCCTAGGTCTTCTGCTATAAAAAAAATATAAAGAAGAAAAAAAAAGGGGGGGGTGTTAATGAAAAAGAGTTTCAAGCTGCGGAGATCTTCAATAAAAACGGGGTTTAGCTGCACTTCTCTATGCTACCAAAAGACAGCGGATAAATAATGCACAAGTCAAGGTGTGTGCATCAGCCTGAGAGGTGCAGCCTAGCCAACTTACAGGGGTCTTGCCACCTGCCGCTAGCACAGCAGTGTGTGAGGTTTGTCTGGAGTAGCACAAAGGGTCACATGCACGCAAATCTGTCACGGGGTCGTTATAAATCAGGCTTCGCATATGTCTAGCTTTATTTCTTCCACTTTATAGGCTGTATTCGCTCTATATCTACCCAGGTAAAATCCCCCACTACCCTCTTCTGGCCTTTTCTCATGCTTTTTTCATCATTTGCTTAATCAATCATATCCCAGTTTGCTTGAACTTTCTGCCCAGGTAGCCAATGGCATACTCCCACAGCAGCTGTAGTTTCTTGTCTGAAATGATGCCAAATACAGGAGTGACTCCAGATTTAGAGGGACTCTTTTAGTATCACACACAGAACTAGGAGTCAAGAAGAAAGTGTTTTACTTACTCCCCGGTTAAAGTTACTCTCTTTTTATGCCCTTGGGGCACCGTAAAGGGACCAGAGGGAACCCCGGGCTAATTCTTCAGCACTGCAGATATAGCCAAATTTACCATTGTATCTCAAAGAAGAAAAGAGGCCCTGGCCCTATTTTTTCAGTTTTTTAGATACAGTCTAGGGATGCCTAAGATAATCTGCTTCTGCTTTGTTGGAACTATGGAGCCTTCAGGCTCATTTAGAAATTTTGGCATCTGTTTACAAAAAATACAGGGTAATTCAAACTAATGGAATCACAGAGGAGCCCAAAGACACCTTTTGTGAGTCAGCCAACGATTGGTCCACCCCTGACAGAATTCTGTATATTTTTGTATCCTCTTTGCAAGTCACACTTGCCTCTAGTACTAAGTGAGCATAGCAGCACCAAGATTATATGGGATGTCTATACCACAGCGGAGGCATACTGTATCCACATAGTACCTGTCAAGAAAACATGTCCCTGGTTATTGAGCTGAGCATGAAAAAGAAGTTCAGGAGCATGCTAGAAGGTCCTGACAACCTGTATTCTGAGATAGCATTCAAGATGTGAATGGTGAGACTTCACTGTGTGAGTATATATTCAGACGTACTTGACATTGATTGGAAGCAGATTTAATGCTTTAAAAATCAAGTCCAGTCAATGCACTACAGAGTTCTTAGACATTTGTGGAGCTCTTGCAGATTTTGGTGGCTGTGCCTGCACTTGCAGAGACAGGTATGTGACAACTCAGGCTGAGTGTGAAAGGTGGTGTGTGGGAGAAAGCTTCAAGGTCCTTCGCAAGGTAACGGACAGCTTTTCTGTTTTCCAGTATCAACTAAGTCATCTTACCTTGTTAGTATTGTGTTGGTGAAATAATGAATAACATGTACTCTTCTTTTTTTCTATGTGTTACTTTTAACTCTCCCTTGTGTTGTTTGCCCCTCATACCAAAGTCTGCCACAATAGTTTCCACTGAGACCCAAACAAGTAGAAAATATAAGTCACCACTGCTTGTAAGTGTCCAAAATAATATAAAGGCTGTGTTGCACACCATTGGAGTGAAGTTTTCATAGCAGGAATCAGTGTGGTGCCAATCTTCTCTCTTTGGTGAGCAGCAATAGAACCCTAAGGAACTGCATGAAGTTGAGACACGGGAGGTTTAAGTTGGATGTTAGGAGGGTGGTCGGGCACTGGAACACACTCCCTAGGGAAGCGGTCACAGCACTGAGCTTGGCTGAGTTCAAGAAGTTTCTGGATGATGCCCTCAGTCCCATGCTCTGATTCGGCTGGCCCTGTGTGGAGCCAGGAGTTGGACTTGATGGTCCTTATAGGTCCATTCCAGTTCAGGATATTCCATGATAACCTAATCTGTAGCATGAGGCCATGTGGACATGTTTGAGGATGCAAATTCCGCAGGGGACAGGTAGTAAACCCTGAAAATAAAAAGAGCCAAACTTGGTGCAGTTTTGTTCTTAGTTCCTAGAAAGAAATTCTCTCTCTTGTGTTAGCCCCTGATCAGTGCCTATGCACTACCTGAAGAAGGGATACCTGACAAATATGTGATGAGAGCTAAATGCTGTGGACAATCAAATAATGATGCTTAAGCTCAGACTCCTCTCTTCTGTCTTCAATTATTCCTGGTAGTAGTAAAAGCAATAGTATATATTTTAATATTAGATACGGCAGTGGAAATTATTCTGTTCCTTGGAGATTAATACCTCTGGGATCCTTTTTTCAGTAATACCCTTGAATTTAGACCAGCATTTTGAAACTTAAAGCTGGAACTTTATCTGTTTAAATAATCAAAGCTTATGTGCCTGGATTTGCACCACTGAGTTTGGGCAAATCTTAAGGTCAGTGTAAATTAATTGAACTCAGTATCTTTAAAAACAAGGTGATTCCTTTATTTGAATAAAGTGAATTTAAGAAGTCATGATTAGTTCTTAATTATTTTTTTTTCTGGTTCATATTCAACAGCTACTCTTCAAATATTTCTTTCAGACATTAAAGAAAACATTCCTTTAGAAATAAGAATATAAGAAAAAAAAGAATTAAGCTCTGGGATCACAGCTGGTATTTCTGAATTAGATGATATAACTGGGTTCATTAGATGTGAAGTATGTAGTATAGCTATGATACGGTGTGTCTTGAAGTAAAAAAAGGTTTCATGCTGCTTCCTTACACTTGTGGACTGAGTAAAAAAAAGATCCGTTACCACTGACGAAGATCATGCATATGGATAGTTCTTGTGGCATAGGCAATGCATAATAACCTGATTGTCACAGTAATTTGATTGTATAAGCTTTTAAATGTCCATAATATGTCAAATATTTTTGCTTAGATGCAATTTTATTTCTCCTTTGAACAATACATTACATGTTTTCCTCTACGTTCTCTTTTGAAAGATATGAAGGCCCTTTCTCTATACTAAATCACAGAGATGTTTGTAAAGATATGGATTGAATTACAAACATCTCACAAAATATTGTAGTTGCTTGGCTTGGAAGAAAGTATAATAGACTAATTTTTCTGACACTTTTGGCCTATTCTGATTTTTACCCAAATAATAAACAAAATACACAACAGTACACAAAATTGTGCATGAAATAATTATTTTGAGAATGATTTCAAGCAAAAAAAAATATTGTGACCAATGTAGTGGAAAAAAAAAATCAGCAAATTTAAAATTCTATTCATAAAAACATTATAGTTCCTTTAATTTTTGTTACTCAGTTTAATGTAATGAATATTTCTTTTTTTGAGCTACCAATGGCTGGGATTTTACAAGGTACTGAATATCTTACTATATCTCATTCCATGGTAAAATCACTTTCATAAGCAAGGTCTTATTGTATAGATAAGAACATATACTTTTATAGACAACAAGGATACAATCTGGATTTTCTGTCAGAATGGGGTAACAATTTCATATAATATGATTCCTTCATCTCACTTACCTTCATCCATCCAGAAATTAGATGTCCATTCAGAGGCAATTGTCTAGCCTCTCTCTGTTGCCACTGTAGCCAGAGAAGAAGCAGAAGGAACCTGCAGGCAGTTAAAATTCATTTGGATAAAAGCACTGCTTGAAAATTATTAGTTAAACTGAATAAGAAAGATTAAAATAATTTCTGAGGTATTCAAATAAAAGGGTATTTATACATGCTGAAGGAGAATGTAGTGGTCTCAAGAGAACTGCTGTTGACGTTTCTTGCAGACTGGTTTTCAGACTAATCTTATTTAATATTTTAACTAATATTGTCTGAAAAAAAATTAGAGGTTGTTAAAAATGGGATGGTGACAAAAAAGAGGTGTTGTAATGCAGAGGAAGATAAAAATCTCTCAGAAAGAACTGGCTGACCTTGAAACTGTTTGTGTAATAGAAATAGTCTGACTATAAATGTACAATGTAAATGGAAGTTATAAGTCCACTGGAACTTGTAGCAAGAGGTTTTTTTTCTCAAAACTAGAGGCTCATCAGTAAAAATCAGTAAAAGAAAGAAAGATCCCGGGACCACAAGATGATTTTAGAATGACTGAATGATCAAGAATCTGTGATGAATCCATCTAAAAGTGAAATATATTCATTGTGTGGATCAGGAGAAACATTTCGAAATATTGCAGAGATGTATACTGACATTGGAAACTACAATAATGGAGTTCCATCTGGAATTTTATTCAGTTCTATAGTTGACCAAAATAAAGATTATATCCACACTCAAATAAAACTAAAACTGAAGTCCAAAGTTGCTTAAAAGACAAATATATTCTCATGAGGCCTACATAAATTTAATCTTGCTATTAGCATAAAGACTTTAGCCACCAGAGATGTGAAGTTCTGAAGTAGCCTTCCCATAGGAGCAATGAGAATAAAAATGCAAAATAATTTCATAATGGAATTTATTACATTTTTAATGAGATTATGACATGGTCACCTGAACAGGAAGATGCTTCAAAACTTACGAGATCTTTTCCACATCTATATATTTATGTCCCTGGATGCTAGCCGTAGGCTGAGTTATGCTTCATTAGAAGAAGTGGCAATGTTTTAAATGTCTTAGACTACTTTTCCCATGCAGGAAAGATCCGCTAGAGACTTATCTCCTGGGTCTGTTTGACAAACAGACTGAGTTCAGCATGGCTAAAAATAAATGTTTGTCAGATAGGTCATCTGTGACTTCTGTGAGAAGAGTTACTCTAAAAAAAAGTAACTGGGTAGAAACATTTTGGTTCTGAAAATAAATAAATAAAAATTAAAAAAATATACATGTGAGACACATAGTGCATAAAGTTGACTTTCTCTTTTTACACTCAGTTTGTCTTCATTTTTTAAGCATGCTCTCCATAACAGTTTTTGAAGTAAATTTAGAAAATTAGAGTTTGAAAGGGGAGAGATTTTCCTCTACCTACAGTCTCTTCTTGGAAGGTACAGCAGGAAGGTCAAGGAGAACTAATCCAACTGTTAGAAGAAGACCAGGAATTTATTCTAGATTTAATAGATTTTAATATATATTTATATAGATTTTATATAAAATATAGATAAAATATAGATAACAATTGTTTTTAATCAAGCATAAAACACCAAGCCCTTATTCTTAGGTAACTTAATTGTTGCAGGTTTTCTGTATGTGAAAAAGAAAATGAGGAAAACAGTATTTCTTTACAAATATTTTAATCTATGAGAGTTTCAACTAACCAGAAGTTCCACAAGGCAATTGCATAAATAAACAATTGCCTTTTAAAATAAGGCTTAAGTAATTCAATTGAGCCATGGGAAATCCAGTCCAAGTTTTGTGCTAATGAGGATGTGTCATAAATATTCACATTTTCTTACCATTAGCCTTAAAATTTACTACCTACAGGTATGGAGATAGATGAAGAAACTTACACTTAAACCTTCACTGCAGAGTAATGAAGAAGGAAAGAAAGAAAATTAGCTTACCCAGCTACATTTTTAGTGAGCAGCCACTAGCAACAATCATGCAGGAACATCATTGATCTTGGGCGGACAGACTGAGAAAGTCAGAAATAGAGCGATATAAAAAGTAGAGCAGTGGAAATATACAGTGAATGGCTTTGCTGGCAGGATATGTTGTTACTGTGATAGGAACTCCGAGGGTGTCTATTTATTATTTGTATACGATATCATGAGGACAGAGTTCATAGAAATTAAATTTACCAAGACCGGAAAAGTATTCTATTTCTGCATCTGTACTGCTGAGGCCAGCAACTCAAATAATAATTTTGTCTTGACCCTGTACAGTCTGCAAATGGTTTATGAATGGGAATTATACAGACTCCCTGTTTTGCATGAACATTCACTCCCTTTGTTTGTACACACAAAAAGTGGTGATGGACTATCATTATCCAAATTGATAGCAGCTGTGCTTACTAAAAAAATGTTTTCCTCAAATCTGTTGACATGTCAGTAGTAATAAAAAAAATAAAATATGTCATATGGTACACTGAAACTCCTGAATTACTTGTCACAGCCCATTTAAATGTGTGCTGCATTCAATCCAAGAAATCTTCTGTAAAATTAATATATTTGCTAGGCCCTTTAGTACAGCTTCTGCTATTCTCATGGGAGATATTTTGAAGATTTCCTTGAAAATCTAAATATTTAACTTCCTTTCACATTTACATAATTTAATTGGAAGTTTTCTTTTAGCTTTTTTTTCCTTCTTTTTTTTTTAGATTTCAAGTTTCCCACCATTTTGTTGCTTGAAACTAATGTGCTGTCACATTAACTGACCAGAGATCAATCCATGAACTCCCTCCATAGTATCAGGTGACTGTAAATTTCTTTCTACTGCATTTTGAGAGAGGAAAAAAACCCAAGCTCTTCTTGCAGTCAAAACTGACTGTAACCCATGTGAATAAAGCATTGGTCAGGTCCTAGCTAATAAGCCTTACTGAGTAGCTGAGTGCTACTAGGTTGTGTGTGGTGCCAGGCTAAATCAGAGTCATGGCTCCAGTAGCTGCTATCAGCTCATTCTCAGAGGTCACCTGCAAAGTATCACATCCTAAAAGAAGGCATCCATCATTGCTTATAGGTATATGCAACGAGGAGTTTGTTTACACCATTTTAATAAAATTATTTTTTGTTTGGTTTAGATTATAATTTTGACACTTGACATCATGGTCTATTAAATTTCATCTCTCTCACTTTCACCATGGGCACAGCCTTAGGTTTGTAGTGAGAAGCAGACATGGCCAGGGGCAAAAAGCAAATAGGGGGGAGAGAGATTTTGGGGGTCAGGTTGCAATCTTACAGAAAGTGTAATATTCCTTTGAAGTCCCTCAAAGCATGCATTTGCTGAAGAAATAAGTTCCTACTACATGGGGAAAGACCTTCCTTGTTTGGGTGCCATGTGATGATATACCCAATTTGATTGCATGACACCCACGGGCAGCAAGTGCAATTGAGACCTTTTTCCCAATTAAGATACAGACATAGGCAACGGGTACATGTCCCTGCTCAAGGCAGTTTACAGTCCCAGTTGAACCAGCAAGGAGACCTCAGGGAGATGCAACAGCTTACTGTTGTTGAGGTCCTGAGCCAGATTTAATGCGAGTCTTCTAAAGCTCAGTACAGTGACTTGCCTGGTACCTCACCCTGCCTTCTGTTTTCAGCAAAAAGCAAAAGAAAACATATAAAATCAAGTAATGTAGATAAGATGGACTCTAAACCGAGGAGATCAGAGACAGGCAAAAGCCACTGGAAACCTAATTTCAAAATGAGGAGCACTGTGGAAATACAGGAGGTCACAAGTAGCAACAGAAAGAAAAGGGAAAAATATTGTAGGACAACAAAGAGCATGTGTGCTTCCTATTCTGTAAACAAAATACCTGTCTGCTGGCTGTGCCCTTGGAGAGGTTTAAAACCTCAAGTAACAGAAGGCACCATAAAGAAAATTTCACCCGCTGCATCGTGACAGACTGGCCGAGTCCTCCCTTCACATGCCTGGAAACTGTGACTCCCTGCTTCTGGGGATGACATCACTCATTACCTGATTTCTATGGCAACAGAAGGCACTCCAGCCTCTCATCTGTTCCTCCTGCCTCTCCCTTTTTTTCTGGGGAAGTAAAACTTCTAGCTGTGGATTTATGCTCCAGTTGAGGCTGACATCACTTCCGACGATGCATGGAAAAATAAGAAGTGGCTCTCTTTAGAAGGAACAATATGAAAAATTCAGAGGAATTATGTTTTCTTTCACTAAGTAATAGGAAAAAGAAAAAAAAAAGAAGGTGATCTTGAAGGAACAGGGCTGAAGGTAGAGGCTACCTATTTTTGTCAAGACAACGCAGAGTGCAAAGATATATGGAGAAAGTATAATTGTCAGTCACTTTCCCAGGAAGGATATTTTATGCAGTAATAAATGAGACAAACAGGCACTGAATAGGGCTTTATGGGAAGCAGTTTTGGCTCAGTTGTACCTCCGCCTCTCAGGGTTTCTCCCATTAGTCACTCAGCTGATGAATTTGCTCAGCAGTGATGGCAGTTTCTAGAAAAGAAGAAACAGCTCTCAGAAGATTCAGCAGTTTAGTTTAAATACATTTCCTCTCCCACGCCTGCTCCACGCTGAGCTCCCGTCTCTCTCCCTGCAGCTGTTGCCTGTTTCACAAATACCCTCTCCTTCATGTTAATTACCCCCATCCGTCCTTGGAGGCAGCTGGAGCCAACCAGCACCATCTTTTCACAGCTATGTCATGGGAAGATATCAGGCTTTAAGAGCCCACAGAATTTAATCCAAACCCAGAAGAAATCAAGATTTTTGTTCACAGTTCAGAAGTATCCGGTAATTTCTTTGGATTCAGAAGTGTTGAGCTCAAGTTTGATGCCTCCCTTTAGGTTGTGGTTACCCTCTGGTGTGGCTGGCGTAGATATAGTCTCGTCTACCTGAGCTGGTTCTGCATGAGCTAATCATAAGCTGCTAATGCTAAGGAAAATGGTGCAGAAAAACTCAGGCTGTCTTTGCCCAGATTCTGCTTGCTTCTGAAATCTGTGTAGCTTCGTTGCATGGTGGTTTTCTTAAGTAAGTCAACCTGATCGTGAATTCTTTCTGGCTTGAGCTGGCAGCACTTTGAGAAGCCCTGCACTGCTTTCTGTAATTTTTTACAAGCATTGCTTTCCCCCACTTAAAATCAAGATAGTGTTACTTGCAAAACATACTGAGATTTGTGCTGAGATGTAAATTTGAGGTAATATTGCAATTCCACTAATGGTTTCCTTTCAGATTCTGAGGGAGGGACATGGGAATTGATTCTCCAGCTGAATAGTGGGATTTAAGCCCATTTTTATGACTGACAAACACCTCATACTACAATGTATGATTTTCCCATTTACCCTTTACATGGCATTTGATGAAGTAAGCTATTAAATAATAAGAGTTGTAGTTAAGGGCAGTGTATTTGCCTACTTTTAGAGATTTCTGAAACGTTAATACATGGAGCTGTTGCTGCAGCTGTTTCAGATGTGCCTGCTCTGTGTATGGCATGTACTGGATGCTCTAATTAAGCCTATTTTCATTTAGTCAGTGAAAAAAAAATTGCTTTCTGTACCAGGTTGGTTATTTAATTGGGATGGGGAAAATGAGGAAACAGAGGAAGAACAAGTGAGATATCCCCAGCAGGAGACTGAGAATAAGCACTTTTTGCTTGGAAAATCATTGATATCAGTCATTGTCTTGAAATTACCCTTTAATGCTACTCACTGGATTTTTGTCACAAGCTGGTAGTGGGATCTGCAGATGCTGTTGTAGTTACACAGCTGAGGTATGATGAAGTGATTTCTTCAAGGATAGTGGCTTCCACTGGGACCTGGATAGCTAATGGGATTGAAGAGTTTTCCCTAGAGGTCGTCAGTTGTGACTGAACGCATTAAAATGAGAGAACAGTTCAGTGGCTTATGTAAAATGAGATAGTGGCATGAATCCAACTACTCAGTACACAAGTATCTCCATCTACACGCTAATACTGGAGATTTAGGCTCTTTGTGCCATGAAAATTGTTCATGATTCTGAGAGACCACCTACTATCAAGGGCTACAAGACTCCAGCTTTCTAAATCAGGCTGTAGAGATGACTTTTTTTTTTAATAGCATCTGCTCTGTTTGTATAAAAATATTTATATATTAATAGAGAAGAGACAAGAAACTGTGCTCCTCCAAGAAAATGTTTCCTACACTGGGATGTGGGCCCAGGGAACACCGAAAATGGTACCAGGGCAAAGAGTTTCAAGAGATAGGGCTGAGAGAATATTCTGTATCCTGGCCATTATGGCATGCAGCATGACTATGAGAGCTCCTGAGAACTGGCATCACAAGGACCACCACAACCACTTTCAATCCCAGGCGCAATCTTACCTCAGAGGCCAAACTCTAATATGTTGAAGAGAGAAAATCAGGAAGCTTCTATGGGTTGGGATGAAAAAAGATATTACAGCTCTGTCTAGAATTCTGTAGGAAGGATATAATTGGCAATATATGTTTTACAATGCACCTAAAGATAAGGCTCTTCATTAAATTTCTAAGGTTTTGCATAAGGGCTTGGCTGAGACTGGAAATGTTAAATTGCTGCACTTGTGAAATGCCTCCTTCACTGCAAAGAATGATGCTTGGGGAAGGTTTCTCTGTCATACCTGCTGTGCAGCTACATGACCTCACTCGTTTGCTGAATTGAAATAACAGCGTCATTGTAGGCATGATTATTTAAGGATATTACTGAATGATGGTTTGTTATATTGTTTATTAGCAGGAATCTTCAAGCTAAGTACAGGTTCAGGAACCACTGGTCTGAATTTAACTTTGTTATGTTCGGTAGTTATCATGCCTCCTTTTCCTGCTCCGCAGGTGCCAGCTGTTTTTTCTCTCAATGGTTTTAACTCATTAGTAAAATCAAGTTAAACTCGAAGTTGTTTTCTACCTATATCTAGCTGCAAGGCTGATGTCTGTGGTTCAAAGCTGGAAAAGCTTAGTGTGTTTTAAAACTTGCCTTTTTTATAACTGCTGCAGACAGTTTTGCACAAAGGAAAAGCCCCTCTCCTTGCAAACCACACCTAACTTTATCACCCCTTTTCCTTTTTATTTTTCCTAAATTGTTCACATGTTGCACTTTAAAAAGAATAATGAAAATGCATTTTATTGCCCTCAGATTAAGGTCAAAGGCAGCCTCACGCTTACTCCACTGATAGAGTCATCTTTCTGACTCTGACCCTACAGAAGCAAATCGTTTCTGAAATGTATTGTGTTTACAGGGCTTTTGGACAAGAGATGAGACCTACTGTGTAACTGCAATTTCACTGAAACATGCAACTGTCATGTTATGCAGCAAACAAATTACGAAGCATATTACAGGCATGGCCTTGAGATATTTTTTTAAGTCCAAATACAAGTACACTTTTTTTTCTAGTTTTCTAAGTGAATGTCTTGAAGCTGATTGACAGCAGAGCAAAAGGGTTTAGCAAGTTGTAGGAACACTTAATTTCATATCAACAGAAACTCAGTCCCCCCTCTCCTTTCAAATAGTTGTTCAAAACCTCATCCATTCCACTTGCCATAGCAGCTATAGTACTACTATCTCACACCTGTCCTGGATATGTGTGTATATATATATATATATATATTTATTCATACATGTATATAATCAATGAATTTTCGGGGTGTGGTTCTCATATTAATGGGCATATGTTACTCCTTTAGCAAGTATTCTGCAGCAAATTGATCATTTAATTTTCATTCAGTGCTTAAAAAACCCCAAAACAATACATTTTAACATTTGTTTTGACCTGAAAATCAAAATAAATCTTCAGTGAACTGATCCTGTGGGAAAAGAAACAGTGGAAAGGGGAGAATCCCTCAATTCTCTGCTTCATTGAATAAATACAGTAAATAGAATTGGAGAGTTTGAGAAAATCCCTATCTCAATTTTGATTTGCGTTTAATGATGAATGCACTATGTGGGAAAGCTTGTTGTTTCATATTGGGGGCAGTTTAAATGGGTGGCTTAATAGCATAGAAGAACGTCTTTATTCAGTCCTTACTGGCCTTGTGAATGCCATCTAAATCCTATAGCTAATCTGGCTTGAAAAAGCAAAATGTTTAGGGAACATTAAAAAGAATCATATTGACATATTCGGAAAACAGCATCTAGTTTTAGCTGGGTTGGAATCATTTGCTAAATTAACATTTAGTTTCAGTATAGTCCAAAACTGCACCTTTTCTGATTAATCCATCCAAACTACTGCCCAGACATTCAAGTTTAAGGAAGAAAAATTTCCCCTTAACTCTAGTACTATTGATTGCTTGTGACATTCACATACTGTTAGTCACCAATGATCCAAATCAAGGATTTGAATCTTGTTAATTCTAGGCAATGTGCATCTGAAAGATGACATCTTGCCCAAAAGAACTTATGATTTTATCTGGGAGCTGAGAAACAAGATGGATAGAACATACAGATAAGGGAGAAGGCAGCAACAGGACATGGCTTATATTAATGTAATAAGCAATGATTAAAGCACGTGAGGTTTTTTTCACGTGTCAGAAGGTATCTCAGCAGAGGTGACTTTTAAAGGCTTCAGGATGATTATAGAATCCTAGAATGGTTTTGGTTGGAAGAGACCTTAAAGACCTTAAATCTAGTTTGACCCCTCCTTCCATGGGCTGGGACACTCTACAATAGACCAGGATGCCCAAAGCCCCATCCAACCTGGCCTTGATGCCAGGGAAGGGGCATCCTTAGCTCCTCTCGGCATCCTGTGCCAGTGTCTCTTCACACTCATAATAAAGAATTTCTTCCTTATATCAAACCTAAATCAACTCTTTTTCAGATTAAATTCATTACCCTTTGTTCTATCACTCCATACCCTTGAAAACAGTCCCTCTCTAGCCCTCTAGCCCCTTTATGTACTGGAAGGCTGCAATGAAGTGTCGCAGGAGCCTTCTTTTCTATAGGCTGAACAAGCCCAACTGTCTCAGCCTGTCTTCATAGGAGAGGTGCTCCAGCCCTCTGATAGTTTTAGTGGTCCTCCTCTGGATTTGCTCCAACATGTCCATGTCTGTCTTCTACTGGGCACCTTCTACAGAGCTGGGCATGATATTGCAGGTGGGGTCTGACAAGAGCAGAGTAGAGGGGCAGAATCCCCTTCCTTGACCTGCTGTTCAAGCTAGTTGTGATGTAGCTCAGGACATAGCTGCTTTCTGGGCTGCAAGCACTCATTGCTGGCTCATGTTGAACTTCTCGTCCACCAACACTCCCAAGTCCTTCTCCTTTGGGCTGATCTCAATCCATTCTCCATCAAGCCTGTAGATGTGCTTGGGGTTGCCCTGAATCATATGCAGGACCTTGCACTTGGCCTTGTTGAACTTTGTGTAGTTTGCACAGTCCCACCTCTCAAGGCTGTCAAGGTCCCTCTGGACAGCACCCCATGCTGCCTTAGTGTGGACTGCACTATTACAACTTGGTGTCACTCCATCCCACTATTCATGAGGTTGACAAAGATGTTAAACTCTGTAGATGCCCACAGCTCTGCCCAAGGAAAGAAGTATGGCTATAAAATGCTCATGTTCCCCAGCTATCATAGAATTGTAGGGGTTGGAAGGGACCAAATTTGTTGTCTTACCAGTTGCAGGGATGAAGAGTGGAGAGAGATCTTTGAAGCATGGTGAGTCATCCTGGATGGATGTGTGGTGCAACCATGGCAGCCAGTAGGCACAGGGATGTGCAGGGTGCTCCTTGGCAGTGTGCAGGGCTGCCAAAGAAGACATGAAGGAAATGGAGCAGGGAGCTCAATGTCTTTCTCCTTGCTCCTGACACCGCTATGAAAAGTATGGTAACTTACAGATCATAAGCTTCAACAGAATGGAAAATAAGCCCTTATGCACCTTTTATGGTCTGTATTAGCTCCAAAGCACCACATAGGTGTAGAATGTGATCATAAAATCATAATATAAATGCACGTTGCTAGATGTTGGACTTTTTTTTTTTTTGCATATCTGTGCAAAACTATATTTCCTAGCATAAAAGTTTTATTTGTTTTTAAATTACATCCATAGGAAACAGGCTTATTTCCAGCTTCGTGATGGGTGAGGAACAGTATAGGAAAAAAAGAAAATACTTCAGTGAAATACTATGATTCTAGTGTGCTCAGCGCTCAACTATTATTTTGTGGTTTTGGCCACCGCAGTATAAGAATTTTGTAATACTTCAAAACAGGGACAAGGAAACCAATTCTATTACTACTGAGAAATGAACTATGATATGAATGCAGGATAAAAAAACCCCGTAAATCTCCAGCAGCATAGAATTAGGGAGAGTGAGGGGGAAGTTTAAAATCTAAATGGTACAGAGTATGTCAAGCCAAGTTATTATTTTCAGCCATGCACAGATAATAGAGCAAAGGAAGTAAAAATGGAAATTAAAAAGAAAAAAAATAGAAAGCATTCGTAGGAGATGTGAGGAAACACTTTTCTATTCAAAAGAACATAAATGTGTGAAGTGGCCTACCAGGCAACACTGTTGAACTTAAACACTAGGGCTATTCAAGACACTATAAGGTAGTGTCTCAGAGGGATCATGGTATTGAAAATGTAATGAGGCGTAACTTATCCCCGGAGATCTCTGATCTTATATTATATATGAAAGCTATTCTTGCAAAACAGTAGCTGAGCCTGCACGCCGCTGTCTTGCAGGAGCGTGTAAAGGAAAATCCACGCTGCCTGTTTAGGTTTTGGTTTTGGTGTTTGTTTTGTCTTTTTTACACTGCTTATTTGCATCCTGAGACTACCAGCTTTGCAGGGAAACCATATGCATATTTTGTGTCTGGTGCAGCTTCATGTACAGTTCTGGCAGGAGGTCCAACAGGTTAAGAAGAATAGATGAAATCTTAAAAGGGAAGGTTCAGGCAATGCACATCTACATCTTTCTGATCATTCTGCTGCTGGGGTTGGAGACAGGATTTTGTGCAAAGAAAAATTCTGATCTGTTTAAATGTAAAGAAGACTCACAGATATGAGAGTAATACACTGTTCTTGTTAATGTGGCCTCCTGTGATTCTGATGCTTTCTTCATGCTCTGACATTGTGAAAAAGGTGTAGGCTGCTTTGCTTTCTCTCTTTTTTTCTTTGTTTTCTTCAAGTTTGTTTTTTCCCCTCTTAAATTTGGGGAGTGAGGGGTCAGCTCAGCTAGTATAGAAGACAATTTTCTGTACACTGAGGAAGGCTGGAGTGGGATTCAGGTGGGGCAGAGAAAGAAGTAGAGCAGTAGGGAGAGTTGGTAAGAAAGGGTCTGAGAAACAACATAACCATATCCAGATCCTTGAGAAGCAGAGGAATCTGCATCCTGACACTCCTTTGCTGTGCTGTTAAAGAACAGAGCAGGGGGACGCATGGTCTGTCTGTTAGCTAAGCTACATGTAGGAGAGCAGCCCACTTCTGCTGCCTGTATTAAATCAAAAGGAGGGCTGTTCTCTGGTGTGTTTCATTTATCCTTGGATCATGTTAGTACCCAAACCACAGGTAGCAATGTGGGCCGCCTTTTCTGCAGCAATTTCTACATGTCTAAGACTCAGTGGGTTTCTGTAAGAGTCTTTTATGGATGGTGGAGAAAAGGCGCTTTCCTAGCTATGTTTGATTGTAGCCCAGACATAGGAGGGTCATTAATCTCCACTTCTCCAAAAGGGAGATCAAATGGTGCCAAGTCCTTTTGATGGCACAGGTGGATGTGTTCCTGTCCCCCTGTACCCCTTCAGTCCAGACCTTTTTCTCCTCGATGGGTTTTCAACCCACAATTTCTAATTTCCAGCACCGTGTCTCAACCACCACACTGCAGACAGTCCTTGGGGGAAGCACTTTCTGTCTCCTCTAATATAAAAGTGTTTCAGACTCAGATCACTGGTCCATTAAGTCAGTTTTCTTATTTCCAACATTACCCTCTAGTGACCGATCGGGGATGACCGCAGGAACTCAGCACCTGCATGAAGCAGTCCAACCCCTGCTATAACACCTGGCTCCATGGCAAACGTATCTGGGCTCTTCTGAACTGGATTTCTCTCTCAGACTGCTAGATTTGTTCATTTTTAAAATCTATTTTTAGAAAATGCTTTTATATTAATTGCTCAACCTCATCTTGTGGCAAAGAGGCCAAAGTTTATTTGCATGCCGTGTAATAAAAAGCAACCCTTTTTGCTTAAACTTGTTGCTTAATCAGTTCACAGGTATCTCTGTAACTTGTGTACCACCCTGTTTAGCCAGGCAGTAAGCGCCTAAGTCATCTCTGTCCTCATGGGAGAGACAGAACATAGTTATACTCATCTTTTTGCCTTTTTCTGTTACCTGTGATTCTGCATCTCTTCCAGTCCTGCTACAATCTTTTTGAATTGAGAAGCAAGCACAGCATGTATTTACATAGTAACATAAAAATGATTTCTGTTTTGTTCTCTTTTCCTTTCCTAATAATTCCTACAATTCCATTGCCTTTTCAGCTGATGCTGAGCACTGAGTTCATGTTTTCAGAGGACTATCCACAGTAACTCTTAAGATCTCTTTCCTGAGTGGTAATAGGTTATTTACAGCCCATCATCGTGTATGCATAGTTAGGGTTATTTTTCCCAATGTATACTTATCAATGTTGAATTTCACTTTCCATTTTATTGCCTATTCACTCAGTGCCATGAGCTCCTTCCGCAAGTCCTCACAGGCAGCTTTAGATTTAAGTACCCTGCATAATTTTGTATCATCCACAGCCTTTTTTACCTCTCTATTTACCTCCTCTTCCAGTTCATTTTTGAATATGCTGAATAGCACAGGTTCTTTAGTAATCTTTCTCCATTGTGAAGACTAACCATTTATTCCTACCTTTTGTTTCCTATCTTATGCTGGGTATTAATTCATAAGAGGACCTTCCCTCTTACCCAGACAGCTCTGTTTCTCTAACAGGCTTTTATGATGGATCATGCTAATGGCTTTTGGAAATCAAAGTGTTGCACAGATTTCATCACTGTTTTCCACATTCTTTTAAGCATCCACAAAGAACTCCTCCTGAAACACAGCTTCTCTGCACAGAATTTATGTTGACGGTTCCCAGGCATGTCATGTTTACAGCTGTCATGATTTTTGCTTTTCTTTTTAATTTTTCCAAAACTCCAGCATACATGTTACCAGTAGGTTTTTCACTTGGTCACTCTGAAACCCCTATTAAAGACTGCTAGGAGACTTGCCACCTCCCATTTCTCTGCTATGGAAAAAATAAGGGATGGTATATGACTACATTATTATTTGAGCAATCTCACATTGAAGACCCTAGCAAACTGTTAATATTGAATTTACTATTTTTTTTTCTGAAACATCTATTACTGTCCAGTCAGACTGAGTCAGTTCTTCAGGCTTATTTCCCATACACATAATCTGCTCTTGTGCTTTCTGAATCGCATATTATGCACATTGATCACCCATGGGTGATCACTAGCAAGCTTCCTGCTTCTGATGTGTTTTATGATTACCTTCTATGCCTTTAACAAGTTGTTCTTCAACATGTTTTCTGCCTGTCTTACTACATTTCTACATTCAGTTTCTGGAGGCTTATATACTCTTCTGTTTTTCTTAAATAGATACAAATTCCATTTTTCTGAAGGATTTTCACTTCCAATAAAGTCCTTTACTGTTTAACTGTGTTGAGGTGTTTGGGGTTTTTTTTCTGATCCCTTTGGAGGTGGATTTTTGTTTGCTTGCTTGTTTGTTTGTTTGTTTGTTTATCTTGAGCTTCTAGTATATTGTTTTAAAATACTCTCTAGTGCCACTTGCAAACAATTTATGATGTTACATACTCCGGATGTTTTTTTAACTAACTCCCCTTTTTTGTAGTTCCCCTTTAAAAGTAAAGATGACTGATACAGGAGGTTTTTTTTCCTTTTCTTTTTTGATTGATTTTTATTACTGACTGTTTTTTTCTATAGTCTTATTTTGAAGCAGGTCCTGAAAACACATGGGACTGCTTACTGTCATCTGGGTTTCTGGCTCCAGAAAGCTGTTGTTTATGATTACTGCAAATGTAGTCTTCCAATAACATGAGTTCTTTTGGTTGTTGTTTTGTGGTTTTGGTGGGGTTTTGTTTATTTTGTGTTAAATCTCCTTAGTGTCTTTTGCAATCTATTGGTCATTGAAATCAAGCTAACATTTTTCAGTCAGTAGTACAGCTCTGGCAATCTCCTTATATGAGCAGGGAAAATCAGTCCTATGGATTCTAGGGTATGGTTTGATCTTGTTAACTTATTTTGCCTTTTACTGTACACTTCTCCCCTCTGCTATCTGCCTGTTTCTCATTCCTGTCCTGCAGGAGCTGCCTTTATTATCAGCACACACAACACACTGATTTCCTGATACCCTTACAAACAACCTTCAGTGTGACCACTTGGGTATCTACCACTGTCTTACGACTTTTGACAGCTTTTAGTTTTACATGTAGGCTTCTTTTTTAGCCTTTGCTATTTATCTATGCATTTATTGTAGGTTTGTCATTAATATGCAAACAGCTTCTTTAGTTGACCTCTCCTGAGTATTGAATTCCCAGTGTGTCCAAACCTTCCTGATCTTGATGACTGTCTTACTCCTTGAGCACTAAAGAATGCAGGACTCATAAGGTGAGAAGGACATCAGCTGAAGGAAAGATTGGGAGTTTTGTTCAGGGTTTCTAGGATACTCGTTTTACATTAGACCACTCCCAGTAAAATGGAACCCCAAACCCCTTCTTCTCAGCTTCCTTACTCTCTCCCTAGATCATATAAGAAGTCTGGATCATCTGGGCTACCCTGAAGAGATTAGACAACAAAAATGTAAGTATTTCATTTCCTACTGTCTGTGATTTTGCTCTAGATTTAAAAATTATACAGACAATCTCACTGTCAGAAACATTTCCTTGAAATTTATTTTAAGTTTCCCTTTTTTTAACTTTGACCCACTATTTCTTGAAAAATTCTCTGGTAGCATAGGAAGTAATTTCTTTCACGCCTAAAGGGAACGCAAACATCTTTCAAACATTTGCAGATGGTTTCATGCCCCCTAGTCATCCCTCTACATGCTACATATTATATCCTTTTAATCCTTCTGCACAGGTTGTACTATAAAGCTGAAAGCTCACAAGAGCACTAGGGAATGTGTCTGTGTCTCTCTGTCTCTTTTCCTTTCTTTTTCTTTCCTTTTTTTATTTTATTTCCTGCACAACTTCAGCTGGCTTCATTGTGACTGGCGTATATGCATCCACAGGCAGAATCTGTCCCCGCGAATATGAATAAAGCTCTGGGCCAAACGATGTTTTTAGTCACACCAGTGGGACCCTGTTGACTTCAGTTTTACCTTCAGGAGGTAGTCTTTTGTGTGTGCTGTATGAAAAGACACAGCTCAGACAGTTCTTAGAAATATTCAGCTCTGTTCAGGGCAAAGTGCCACAAAAGCCGAATCCTAAACAATCCCCTAAATTGTCCATCTGGAACAGGTGTTTACAGTCATATAAACAAAATAAAATTGCTTTTTTTTTCAGACCTAGAGTCAGCCCTCTACTAAAATGTCTGGCACCTACTTGAAATCCAAGCAAACAAGCAAACAGAAACCTGACAACCAACCAGAAAAAAATGCGGGGCGGGGGGAAGGAGGCAGGTGAGGGAGGGAAAGAGGTGGGTGTTGGTAGATGAACTAAAAAGCCCTTCAATGATGCAAAGAGGGAAAAAAAATCCTATCAGGCTAATGAGAACGTTCCTGTTAATAACAACATCATTTCTAACCTCCACACAACTTTTCACATTGTGGCAAGATTTACAATTGCGTAACTGAATGTTAAGTTGTCTCACATGCAAACTCTTGTCCTTTTAAGACACACCAGTGGAATATCCCCATCTGGGGCAGTTAAGAAATTTATTGTGGGAGCAAAGGAGGTTTGAATAAAAGAGGTGAAATCCGTAGAAATTCTCTTGTTCACTTTTACTTGACCTGACATCCTGTATTCTTTAGAAGGACACAGTTCTTACTGCCTTCAGTGGATCAAGTTTCCAGTCTCTTTTTTTTTCTGAGCATTTTAAGCCAAGTTAAAGATGATTTTCTTTACCATTCCTCTTGCCAGTTGTTAAAACATTGCATGCTACTTGATGACATAAACCCCAAAACTCTAGAAAGAGAAGAAATAATATTATAAAGTTCCATATATGGGAGGTTATAACACCCTGTAACAAAGGAATAACATATTTGGATGCCCAGAGGCCTGAATTTTTATGACTTCTCCAAGTTACAGATTCAGTCAGGGATTAAGTCTAGGTTTCGAAGGGATTCCTGAAGGGAAAACTGGAGGGGGCTAAGGAAAAGGAAAGGGTTGAGAGACAAATAATGGTGTTACAGGATGAAGACAAAGAGAAGACAGTTTCCTGAAGGAGTTGCACAGTTGCAACCTGCAGCTAATGAAAGACTAGAGCTGGTAGAATCAGGATTCAGTATATCTTAATACCTTGCTTATGTTCTTGGGAATACATCCCTCATGATTTCTGTTTTGAAAGTTTACATCTGCTGACATAAAAGGATTTAAGTAGGGTTGTTTTCTTTCCAAAATTGAAAAAAACCCTGAGGATTGGTAGTCTAGGAGCATGTCTACAGATAGCACATCTTTTATAGGCTCACCTCAGCTAGCTTTTAAACTAGTTAATCCTGGTTGGGGTAGTGCAGTTGTGATAACAGCTGATTGTGGGCAGGATCATGCTGAAGTATTTATGCAGCCGTCAGTCAGGCTTTGCAGCCTGAGTTGAGCTCAGTGCTACCTGACTGGATTGGTAGTAGTTGTTTGCTTAGTTAGTTCTGAGCTATTAGGGCTTGATCTACCTAGACAAGATTGCAATGTCGATGCAACCACAGCAGTCAGACTCTTCAAATGTCTTTAACCACTTGGGTGCAATACTGCATTTCCCACTTTAGTTTCTATAGGTTTTTCATGAATGTTGTACTTCTAAAGTAGCTATGTTTTGGTACCTTTTAAGTTAACGTCCATCTGAATTGAAATGTTTACTCCCACCAGTTGATATTATAGTTTATACAGGGACTTCCCTTTTATACCATCCAGACGACTGCATGAATGAGCTCAATCCATTCACTGTGGTCTACTACTCCCATAACACACTAAAATGTCGTGCAGATTTTTCCTCATTTTCCCTGTTACCTGCATGAAATTATACATTAAAATTACTTTAACATGGTCCCTTGGCAATATTTCCAATATCTTTCAACTGAAATAAGACTTAGAGAGCTTGTCCCCTGAATCTTCCCTTGGTTCTTTCTTGAATCTGGGAACAGCATTAGTACCCTTAAGTCCTTGGGTACAACTACACCTCTTAGTGGCCTGTCAAAAACCTTTGCTGAAGGCTTTCCTATTTCCTTTGCTACTTCCTTCAGGATTCTGGAATACAATTCATCTGAGTCTGGTGCTTTGTCAAATGTAACAGTCCTAATTGCCTTATTATCTTCTCCAGTGCAATAGCAAAGCCTTTTAACATTTTACTTTCCCCTCCAGGAGAATGTCTCTCAGTCCCGGAGATGCTACCTTCCTTCTTTTTTTCTTTTTTTTTTTTTTTTTCACCCCAATGAATAATGAGGTGAGGAATTCATTTAGGCCTGCAGCAGAATCAACCTCATCTGTCACTAAGTTTCCACTTATGTTTTTCAATGCCTCTGCTGTCTCAGTGCCTCTTGTTGAATTTTGAATATATATTTAGAATCACAGAATCAGAGATGTAAGGAATGGAAAATAGATATTAGGTCATCCAGTTCATTGCCCTGCAACTGGAGGATTGTTCTATGCAGTATATTTCTTCCTTCATTGTTCAATCAGTTTTTTAACATCCCAAATGTTTCCTTTGGAGTCTCTTTAATGTCTCTCACAAGCAGTAAGTTTTCCCTGACGGTTAGCTCAGTTTTCTCTTTCTTAATGTTAAGACTCATGTCTAAATTAAATGGTCTTGTATCCCTTATTTTTTTTTCTCTGTTCATCTTTTATTTCATATTTTCCAGCTTTTTAAACAGAAATAGATGACTCCTCTCTCAAGGAGACATTTTGACCTTACATTGACACTAACTTGCTGGAACCTGAATTTCTCATAAGCTCATAATGATATAAAAATTATAATGATTTAAAAGATCTTAGATGGAAATTGTCTCTTGAGTGGTACAGCATTACCAGCCTGTGTGAAGACATCATGACTGCATTTGGAACATCCTGCACTGTTGGTGTTCTCTGCTTCCTACGATCAGCATGAACCTCAGCACAGCAGTGTGCTCTACATCCCATTCCACTCTTTCTTCCAAAGCCCTGAACTCTAAAGTTACGTGCATGCCAGTTAGCATGGAATTTGTATTTGTCTCTTCAAATATCATGGTTGTAGGTGTCCATGCAAGGCACAGATACCCCATGCAGTGTGTAGCACAGAGTTTATCCATGATACAGAAAAAAATTGCTTTCTTTCTGCAAGAGGGCCAAACACAGACAGTCTATCCTAGATAATCACAACTGGACTTGTACATATGTTATGTCACTTTCTTTAAGAATGGGATGGCTGCCTCAGATTTCCCAGTATCTAAGTCTGCCAGACACAGGGTTTTGCATAAAAACCATCAAGTGTAATGTCCGACAAAGCCAGCCACAGTTTGCTACTTGCTTACTAGGTCTTCACTGACTCCATAGCAAACCACTGCTGATTAATGGAACCTCAAAACTGCTCACTTTAACTTACATGCTGCTCCCAGTCCAAAAATCTATGGCAGAAATTAGACTCTAGCCCCAGATGCCTTTGGCCTATCTTTGTCTAGCCAGACTCAAGTATTAAAGGAAAACACAATATTCTAGATTCCCAGTTATTAGTGCCACATTGTCAGCTTTTTAGTGGTTATAGATTGTTTATCTTTACTTTCTTTGCTATTTCATATCATTCATTACTCTACTGAACCTTATTCCTTTTTACATTTCATAACTTTTCCAGGCTTTTCCCCATTTATCTTTTGTTCTTTGATATTTTCAGGTGTTCAGCATGGTTCAGCAAGGTTTTAATTTTCCTCATCAAGCTGTGAACCTCTTCCTTTTTCTTTCTAGACAGCTTAATATGGTTTGACATTTCTCCACATTTCCAACAGTCTGTAGCTGCTTCTACATGTAGCCACTGTGATTGGAAATGACTGCATATGATTGCTGTTAGACATAATATTGTGATTGTACTGCTGCTGGGCATTGCTTTGAAAGAATGGGAACCCAAAAGAAAACATATTCTGCTCACAAATATTTTATTCCTAAAAAACAAGGCCAAATCATAAGCCAAGTAAGCTTACCACTGTGCAACAGTGAAAAAATTATGAGCTGTTAAAAACAGGCAGCCAGCATTATGAATATCTCTTATAGCATTAAAGAGTCAACCCAGTGTACTTTTAAAGTAGGAAACTATGAAAAGCACATATTCTGCATGCTACTTTGTATCTTTTCCTCTATTTCCATCCCATCTCTTTAATAATTCTCTTCAGGACATGTCCCATCCTTCAGGGTATGTAAGGAAATGTGTTATATGTATCCTCATAATATCTACATTGACTCCTATATGAAAACAGAGTGTTACTTGCATCATGCATTCTGATTTGTACCACTTTTCCTCCTTCATGCTGTAGGAGAGAAATTTGGATAAGGTATTATCCATCATATCCTGCTCAGAATTTCCAAAATTATTTGGATATAATTGTTCTTATTCTCTTGAGTCCTCTGGTACAGGTTGCTCAGAGAAGCTGTGGCTGTCCCTGGATCCCTGTCAGTGTTCAAGGCCGGGATAGATGGGGCTTTGGGCACCCTCATCTAGTGTAGGGTGTCTCTGCCCATGGCAGGGGCTTGTAAATAAATGATCTTTGAGGTCCCTTCCAGTGCAAACCATTCTGTGATTCTATGATTTGCGCATTTCCTGTAGTCAGCCCTAGTAGAAAAGATTTTTTCTGAAAACGCTTTGGGAAAGTATTACCTTGCCATGACATAAAGTTTTACAACTTAACTATATACTTAATGAAGAAATAACTAATTTATTTTTAAAACCTGAAGCCTCTGGGTGTCAGATAGCATTCCCTGGCTCATGTCAAGAACACATACTAAAATACTGTTTCTTGCTCACCTTTTCCATGCTATTAATTTATTTTTACAGCTCTGGAATATGTCTCCACAACCGTGTGCTAATGTATCTGCCTAAAAAACATTTCTGATGAAATCAAGAGTCTTTCAGGCAGGGGTGGGTTTAAGTGCAACTAGAGCAGAGGTATGTGCTGGGCTGTCAGACTCCTCAACTGCATGAAAGCTGAGTGGAGCTGGGGTAGGCTTTTACACTACCTGAGCAGTGGTGTCTGAGCGGAGATGGTGCTGTGAAGTTAGGGATTACAGTTATTTTGTGCCAATCAAAGAGCACAAAGAAGCTGAGTTAACCTACTTCTGACCAGAATCAGAGACAATTTGTAAAAAACTGCAAAAGTCAGGTCACTCCTAGGATCTTTGATTTTAATTTAGACTTGAGAGATATGTGGGGAAATTGATAAGAACAAAGTGGTATGGATGTTTGGTGCTGAGATCAGGAGAAAAATATATTATCCATGAAAGCAATCAGCAGGGATTTGAGGACAGAGAGAAGGTGCCTGGTGTATGAGAAATGTGAGAGTAAAAGATGACATATGGTTTGTCAAGACGTCAAGCAGAAGAAGTTAGCAAAAGGGGTTTCCCAGCTATTAGAAATCTTTTGTTTAAGAGATGTTCTGGATTCATTGTGATATAGGTGAATATACCCAAGAAGAAAAGCCACTTTGTGACCGTGGTGAGAAGAACCCAAGCTACTCTTTTAGAAATTTAATATCCGTTTCATTTGGTGGTTTCCGTTAAGAATGGAGATAAGCACACACAGCTGCAGATCAAAAAAAAGACTTGAAGCTAGACATGCTTACTCTATGCTGTGCCAAACTATTTACCAAAGAAGCTGCCAGCACTGTGAGTAAATACATCCACTTTGCACATACTAGTCAATTTAGGATCAAACCCGTTTAACATCCTCTGCAACAGGGAATCAATGCACCTGCACAACATTTGGTTTTATCAAAACAGTTTGCTCATTTAAGCTAAAGAAGTTCGGGGAACTCTGAGTCCTTGTGTTCAGACCCATTGCTTTTTATTATGCATATGCTATCAATTAGCCTTGCCCTCATCAAAATCAAAATTAACCACGTAGTGCTAAAATGATGGAGTTGGAAAAATAATTAGCATTTACCTACTATTTAACGTAAGTGAAGCCGACGACAAATAATCATTATCACAAGTCTTTCAGTGCAACTTGGCAAAGATTTAGACACATTTGTTTTCAGAAAGCACTCCCTTTATTAAAAAAAACCCTAAAACAAAAAAACAAATGGAAGAAAGGTAATTCATATATAGCTATTCAGTTCCTGATTCCAGCCAGAGAATCCAAAGCAATTCAAATTTATTCTCAGAGCACACTTATGCCAAGTTCAAATTATATCTTCCCCTCTATATTTGACAATTTCTGTTCTAAATTTCTTTAAAGTAAGTGCTCTCTCACCACAAAGTCTTGCCACAATGGCAGCTGTTTAGCAAATAATCTCAAAAATAAAAATGTTGTCATTGTGAAATAAGATATATTTAATTAAATAAAATAGAGAAGGGAAGTGCTATTACAAGAACATAAAACTGTAAGGCACAAGATAAAACTAAATTACTACAGGGCTGCTCAATTCAATCTAATCCTTGAAGATAAAGATGGAGCCAGAAAATTGCATGTATTGTGAAATCAACATAAGCCCTAAGCAAATATTAACTAGGGATATATAAACTGATTTATTATAAATACAAGTGTGAATGCTAGGATTAGTTAAGGAAATGCAAACTGAGACACAATAAGGTGTAAAATACTCCAACACTTCTCTAAAATGCTGGCAAGTGTACACTAAAAAGTATGCAGTGCCCTGGACACACTTCCAGGTTACGTGATTTGATACATTATACATGGGAAAATACGGAATAGAGGGAAAAGTGGTGCATTTCTTCCTAATAATTTTGGATAGAACTTAATTCATAGTGTTTTCTTATTTATTAAATAATGAGGTTCAATTTTAAAACAAAATTGTTGGTTTTTACTGATCTACTTGATGATTTATTAGGAGTGTATAATATGCATTGAAGACAGCGTATGAAATGCTTCCTAGAATCAAAGGACTCGGATTTTTGTACAATATGAAGAGAAGACTATGCAAAGCAGTTCTACTTACTTCTGCTTCATGATAAGTCTGCAGACTATGTATGAACAGGAGAGAGATAAGGGTCATTTGTATCCATGGCTATAATGGTAACATACTGCAAATATTTTTATGTTCTTATTTTAAATTTAATTTTATATGTGTGTGCTTTATGCTTAGCTTTTACCTTTTGGAGAGGTAAAGATGCAAAATCTGTATTTTTGAGGCTTCACCCTAAGGCCTGACATATCTCTGTCACCAAATGCTGTCAGAGGACATTGTGTTGCATGCATCCATCATACTCACCTAGAAGGCAGATTAACACCTTTTAGACTGACCTTACTGTGTCTACAATAAATAAAATTTTTTTCTGTAGTTTTCAGCAGATCCTTCCTGCCCTTATTTGTTTCTTTTTACAGCATTCTTTTTCATTTGTGGAAGGACAAAAGCAATCAATTTGGAGCTTTAATGATGTATTATTTCATATTAAAGGAGTACCAAGAACTATTTCAAAAGGCGCTGCTTGCTTTGTGACGTCAAGTATCCAGAAGTAATTGCCACAGCACACACACTGTGCAGTGGCCAGAGATGAAACAGGTAGGGAGCTGGACTAGATAACCTTTAGAGGTCACTTCCAACCAAAATCATTCTATGATTCTCTGCTAGGTATGATTTGAGCACCATCCATTCTGTGCCTTGAACGAGGCAAGGGGTGCGTGATAGAAGGTCTGTACGTGTAACTGCGCGCAGGTGGGAAAGAAACAAGCAGGTATCATGCTGGGACACATCTGTTTTACAGCAGGAATGGATCCTTGTAGGTCTACCTCGCAGACTTTTTCTGCTCCCTAAATGGAATCAATGCCAAAACCAGCCTTTGATCATTTGCCCTCCCAAGCTCCTTCCCTCATTTAGTTCCACGCTCTCAGAGCCTCAGCTGCATACAGTGCTGATTTGTTAGCTTGCATACAGGCTTGGAATGGCACTGGGGAATTCCGACCCGCCCCCTACCACTTCTGGCTCCTTTGACAGCGAACGCTGGCAGTGAGCAGTGGGATACTCTGTGCTCACGTGCATGTCTGACCTGAGAGGGTTTGGAGTCCTCAGCTTGCTTTGGTTTAGGGTATTGAAAACTTAATGCAGCCTAGATGGAGTGAAAACAGAGGTTTTCCACAGAACCACAGATTTTAGCAGAAGGAGGCAATATGGGGCAATTCCATCTCTGTGGATGGGAAGGCCCCAAGGGGCCTGAGTACTACAGACATGGCTGCCTGCATTACCAGACTGGTGAAACATGGGACACTTCCAGATGGCACAGGTATATTCATTAGTGACTAGTAGGACTATTTGGCAAAATTTCTGTAGCATTACAGTAGCAGATTTCATGGATATTTTCCGATAGCTGGTACTTCCCATCCCAATTGATTCTCCTTCCCAATTTCCTTCCAACTGAATCAGTTTGTTCTATTAACTCTTCTAAGCTTACTGCTTACATCTCAGTCTTAGCTGAATGCATCATCCCTGATTCCCTTTATCCAAGTAGTCCTTGCTCCTCGCCAGCTGGTCTTTCCACACCACACAGTCTCCCATATTAGTTTTGATCCTTGATATCCTGCTTTACTCAGACACTTGTAATTTGATGGGGTTAGCAGTGTTTCTTGGCACTCCTGTGCATCCCAGTTCATAGGGAAGAAATTCTACTCTTGTTTTACTGCCTCTCCAACTACATTATGTATTTCAGAAGAAGGAAATACCATGCAGGAGGGAAATTTTAGCACACTCAAGTGAGGTAGCTGATGGGGACAGCCAAGACTGTGACTACCTGATACCCCGGTTAGTGTACCTGGCTGTCTGTCCCTGAACTTTGCTTAGGAAGTCTCATTCCTCTTCCTGTTCTGTATTTATTCTTTTCCTTGTTCTCCTTGTGCAGCTTTCAATATTGTTTCAAGGCAAGGACTCTTTCCATAAGAGTCTTAGTCTTCAGCCTCTCTGTTTCCCACACTAGCTCCCAATCCAAAAGACTCTAGCCAAGTTGTTACAAGGCTTACTTTTCCTTCACCAAATTCTGGCCTGTCTCTTTTCCCCACTGATGTTCAATCCTGGTCGCTCTTGGCTAGCAGTTGCCTTCAGTCCTCTTCATTTCAGCTTCCTTGTATGGCTAGTCCATTCTGTTCCCAAATCACAGTCATTTCATTCTCTCTGTCTCTGTCAACCCTTCCTGATTTGAACATAGATTTTGAGCGCTCACAGAGAACTTGCTTGGGTGCCAGCTGAAGGCGAACTAAGGTAGTCATATTTTTCAGTTCTTGATTATAGTTTTCAATCCTGTTCAGATTTATGCAGACAACATAGGGAAAAAACCTTCACAATTTCCTGGAGACTCCAGAATATTTAGCCTTTTCATAATGTCAAGATGTCTGCAGTATGGAAAATTGGAGAAGGGCAAAAGTGGTCACCAATGAGGCAATACAGCCTGTTGCTGTTACAATTGCAGAAATCCTTTGTGAGGATATGAAAATAGAATTATCTATTTTAAAAACTTGTCTTTTTAGTTTTAGCATCTAGCCTGGACAAATTTAGTCAGATTTTTCGCAGAAATGGCAAGAAACACATCAGTTGTGAGAGACCTGCCTTGTTTAAATGTCTTTTCTACTCCCCAAAAAGGTGATTAGCATTTCAAAAAAGGGTTATCATGAGTATTTGTATGGGAGGAAAAAGTACATGTATTCATCCTAGTCTCGTTCTCACTATCAATTTAAATTTGACTGAAAATGAATATGCATCCAGAATAGCATAGATGATGTCAACATGATAGCAGATATTTATAGTTACACCACATTGAAAACAGAGAATTTTAATGTGAAATTTTGGGCAATTTTGCTTTTAATGTTGGTCTGGATTCTTATTTTTCTGAATTTGCTTATTAATTAGGCAAATTCCACTTTCCACTCACAACACATCATTCTTTGCTTCTCATGTCCTGAATATTGTTCATGAGATTATTCTGAAAGCCCTCACTGCAGCACAAAACCAGATGAAACTCTTCAAACTTTCCTCTAGAGATCTGGATTCACCCTGCTTTAACCTACATACACTTTGATGCCCCAGGGAAATGAGAAGAGAAGCGAAGAGAGTAAAGAAAAAAGAAAAAGAAAGAAGAAAGAAGAAAAAAAAAGGAAAAAAGAAAATGAAAAAGAGGAATGCTGGGTGGAAAATAAGAACTCCAAATGAGTGGATTATGATCTCTTCCTTGACAATGGTTTAGGTTGTTTTGACTGCTGTTCCATGAACCTGATATCCTCACACAGTTCATGTTTTTGAGCTGGAAGAATCCCAGACATATATACAGACTAGAAGAAGAGCTCCTTGAGAGTAGCCCTGCTGAGAAGGACCTGGGTGTCATGGTGGATGAGAAACTTAACATGAGCCAGCAGTGTGCTCTTGCAGCTCGGAAGGCCACTGGTATCCTGGGCTCCATCAGAAGAGGGTGGTCAGCAGGGACAGGGAGGTGATTGTCCCTCTCTACTCTGCCCTTGTGAGCCCCCATGTGCAGTACTGTGTCCAGATTGGGGCATCGATACGAGAAAGATGTAGAACTGTTGGAGAGGGTTCAGAGGAGCCATGAAGATGATTAGAGGGCTGAAGCACCTCCCCTACAAAAAGAGGCTGAGGGAGCTGGGCTTGTTCAGCCTGGAGAAGAGGAGGCTGTGGGGGGGATCTCATTGCAGCCTGCCAGTCCCTGAAGGGAGATTATAAGCAGGAGGGGAAACAGCTTTTTAAAAGGGTAGACAGTGACGAGGCAAGGGGGAATGGATTAAAGCTCAAGGAAGGAAGGTTTAAATTAGATATTAAGGGGAAGATTTTTACAAAGAGGGTGGTGAGGTGCTGGAACAGGCTGCCCAGAGAGATGGTGGATGCCCCATCCCTGGAAGTGTTCAAGGCCAGGTTGGATGGGTCCCTGGGCAACCTTGTGTAGATCCAGGCTGGCGGTTGGTGTCCCTGGCTGTGGCAGGGGGGTTGGAACTCTATGATCCTTGGGGTGCCTTCCAACCCATGCCATTCAATCATTCTATGATTCTATGATCAAAGATCATATGGAAGTTCATTCACACTGACACATCTTTCTTTTCCTTCCTTCCTTCTTTCCCTTTTTAGATCTGTCTTTATGCTTTCAAGATTTCTTTCAAGGCCTCTAAATTGTTTTGCCAGTCAGATTTTTCATTTCCAAACATTATTTTTCATTCGGCGTTGCTCCGGAAGACCTTTTCCATTATTGTGCTTGTTATGATAAAGCAAAGGAAAAATAATCTATTAACAGAAGTTAAAACTGGTAGGTAATTTTTAGTTAAATTTTGAAACAAAACAAATAACCGAAGAACAACAAACACCTGGGAAACTTCACAATTGGGGAAGAAAATGAATGCTTCTATTGTTTCATTCATCCCGGAGGTTATTATATCTGCAGCTTTGATGTTACATGAAGATTACCTGAGTTGTTTTGTCCCAATTACTGAGAGCAAAGTTGAAGGACTTCAATGATGCATTAAGTCTACCAACTTTGATGTTATGCTGAACATCCCTGACTCAAATCTGGGTTGTTGAGAATAACTGTGTACATATAAAAATACTGAGAATATAACCAGTGCAACATCAAAGCATATATTTTGATGTTATTTTCAAGACCAAATAAAACAAGTTAGAAATGTTGATTGACTAGTTACCACTGCATTTTGTGATAAATTGCAGAAGCCATCCTTTGTTTCTGTCTCAGTTATTAAGCTAGTTTTGTACCACCATCATTCCTTTCAAAATACTGTGAAGTAACAGGGGTACTGTAAAGGTAGGTTACAGGAAGAAACTTAGGCATTGTCACACAGAATACTAAGATGTCTAAAACTTAGATTTCCAATTGTGGTAATGGAAATTACAATGCTCATCTGAGTTTATGGAGTGAATGGAGAAGCAAGGCATCTAAATTTGCATTCACAGAAACTGTTACGCAGCAGGCTGAGATTTAGACTCTTAGTTTTTCCTCCATTTACAATGGTATGAAACCTGGATTCAGAAACTAGAAGGTTTTCCAGCATCTGTGTGCTTGGATGACACGAAGACTCTTGTGCCTTGTCTTCTAAAATGATGGCATCTGAAATTTATGTATTTGGAAAGTGATAAGCTTACACTGTAGGCTTTCCTTGGGTTCATGGTGAATTCCCTAAGGTTGCATGTTGTTTCTGTTAAATTACTGTATGCTGTGGAGTACTCAATACCCTCTGATTTGCCTTCTGATTGCAATTAACTTTAGAATCCAAAACTATGACTGAGTAAAAAGAAATCACTCCTTGCATTTCTTTCTTTGAGTAACCAGTTATGCCGGAACAAATATTCCCTCTTTCTTACACATATTCAGCTTGATTGCAACCTTCTGTGTGATCTTTTTTTCCCTAAATTTAGATATTTACCATTAATTGATTCAGTCCATCTTTCACCAAATAATGAAAATCTTGAAAAATCTTTAGAAAATTCAAACTTGAAGTGGCCAGAGACTGGTAAATATTTTCTGAAGTATAGTTTTAAAAAGAACAACAAAATAAAGTTCTTAAGGAAGCTAAGATTTTAATCAAAAGCTGGAAAATGGAAGAGTTAATGAAAAAGATTTATAAAATTGTAATGTCTTGTACTCAGAAAATTATTTGTGCTTTGCATGTAAAATAAATTAACTCTTTGGAGTCTCTCAACATAACCTTTAAGACATGCAAGCACTTGAAGGAAGGTGGACTACCGCTGAGGAGGATTTGCCTTGTATAGTGGTCTCACACTTTGTGATAGCAATTGGAAGAAAATCATGAGGATCCTAAAATGACATTATAATATGCCTTATGAGGCCATTTTTGTTTTCTAAGCAGTATTCTATTATAGTTTAATAACCAGCATTTGTCTGAGACTGGTTGTTTAGAATTGCCAAGACTGGCATACGGGATTAAGGGATTTTAGTCTAGTATACTGTTTCTGATAGTGGGCTATATAAGCTTCTTGACAGAGGTGCAGGATGAACCTTCTGCTGCAAAATGATAGAAATTTTCTCTCTATGATTATTTTTAATTGTATTCAGCCTGCTCACTTAGAATCTAGCTTTGCCTTAAAGCATTAAAATTTTGTAAATATTCCAAATATTTTAAAACCAAGAAATTCTTATAAATGCCTTCAACTGCTTCACTTTTAAAGCTCTACAAAGTGCAACAGAAGATCATTCCCCTCTGCTTGCTTGGATGTTTCCTGTACTGTTGCATCCAAAACTAGTTGGCACAGTTCTGATGGATTTGCTGCTTCAGATCCAATACTGTTGTCATTGGCTCTTTCCACAGAGTTATTTAGAAAATAATAATAATGATATAGCAAAAAAATAGTTATGTCTACCCTTATAATTCTGTGACTCAATGTTAATAACCTTGTTCTATCCTACTGTAGTGTTGCTCATACTTCTGTGCTCTGGTCTGTCTATAATACAGCCTCTAAATTTAGAATTGTAGAGTAATCTAAATTGGAAATGTCTTCAGGAAGTCATGTAACCCAACTTCCTGCTCAAAACTTGTCTCACTTCAACGTTACATCCACTTTCTCAGGACTGCATCCAAAGAAGGTTTGAACATCTCCAAGGACAGAGATTCCACAGACCTCCATGGCAGTTATGCCAGAGATTAGACTCTCTCTTTGGAATTCAAAAAATAAAAATTCCTCATATTCACTCTTTAGCCTAACTCTCTCTCTCTCACACACACATGACAGCTCTTTGATGGAAATTAATGTGGCCTAAATTCTATCTCTGTCCCTGTTCATGGTATTTCCTATTGTCTGGCTGAAGACCTTCAGAGGCTCACAGTCAATAGGAAACAGCAGGGCCCAGGCCTTGGTTGAAATGTAGGCCACCTGAATCTAGGCTTTTGACTCTGTCATACACAGCTGCAACTTTCTACCTTTCCTCTAAATACCAAGCACTTTGTCTCCTGTCATATAAATCAGCCAGAGCCAGATTTTCCTATTCTAGCTGGGTTTGTGTGCCTTCCTCCTCGCTGGGTGCCTTCCAGTAGTGCATTAATCAATACGACTCAGAGCTGTCTCTGGTGTTTTTGTTGTTTTAGTCAGCTTCTCCTCAGAGGCTACTGCCTGGCCACCTTACAAGAAGCACTACTTTTCTCAGCCTTTTCTAATTGCAGGAAGAAAGGAGCACTGGGAGAGGGGATGAAGTTGGTTAGCGCGGGATGAGACTTTTTTATTTGAGATATCTTCTTTCTTTTGATCTTGTGCTGTCATTTTCAGCGTGAATTTCTGGTTTTGCATTATCTGCTAGAATGTCAGATCATTGTGATGGGAGCCAGATATTGAGATAGATAGATACATGTATGCAGAAGTAAAGACATTTAATTGAGACCAGTAGAAAACTAATATTGTGGTAATATTTAAAAATGGTAAATGGGACAACCCAAGTAATTATAGGCCTGTCAGGCTGACATCGATCCTTGGTGAAATAAGGGAACATCTGATATAGGGCTCAGTTAGTAAAGAGCTGAAGGATGGAATTAATGCCAATCAACATGAGTTTATGGAAAATAGATCCTGTCAAACTAACCTGCTATCTTTTTTTTCAGATTACAAGCTAGTTTTTAAAGTAATAGTATTGATGTACCATACTCCGCAAGTTATTTGACTTGGTAGTGCATAACACCTTCATTAAGGAAGTAAAAAGACATAAAATGCACATGGCAAACATTAAATGGATTGTAGCCTTTTTGTACTGATGGATGACAAGATCTAATTATAAATGCACTACTGTCCTATGGTAGACATTTTCAGAATATTTGTTTCTCAGCCACATGCAATTTAACACTTTTTCAGCTTCTAGGAAGAAGTACAAGATTATCACTGATGAAGTTTACAGATGATCAAAGTAGAATTTACTAGTGAGGATCATAGTTCACTTTTCCACAGAGACTGTGAATGTTTGATGAGCTGAACACAAATCACATCTAAGACCAACTGTGAAGTCCTACAGCTAAGAAGAAAGAGTTTACAGTAATACTATTTTTGTATGCTTAATGGCCAAAGACTTTAGGGAAAGAAGGAAGAAGTGATATCCTTTAGTAAGCCAAAGAGTGCATTTAAAAATGTGGACTGTCTTCAAAACTGTGTCTTCACTTTTCCATTTATATCAGCCAGTTTAATAAAATAAATAATAATTTTGAAAAGCTTTTACCGTAGACCTTTCATTGCAAAGAATGTGAGCCATATCAAAATTACCCTGGAGCACACCATCTTTGAAAAAGCTGAAGGTTTCTGTGGTTAAGCAGT
This sequence comes from Gallinula chloropus, assembly GCF_964237585.1. Taxonomy (NCBI): domain Eukaryota; kingdom Metazoa; phylum Chordata; class Aves; order Gruiformes; family Rallidae; genus Gallinula; species Gallinula chloropus. Next base: position 114,453,235 of record NC_140087.1, on the reverse strand, counting down.
CCATCACAGTGTGGTTAAGAGAGTTAATCTAATGCTAAGTATGTAAGCAAGAGACTCTTGCTTTGCTATTCCAGCAGTTAATTGTTATTGCTTTCTAAAATGTGCTGCAATTTTAGGGAGAAACAAAGTCCAGGAAAACCTTTTGGTTGAAAAACCCAGCTGGGGCTAGAGTGGTAGTTTCTTGACCAAGACTGCATGGTTTTCTAAAACATATCCCTGAGAAACCAAGAAGAACTCTCTCAAGGTAGGTCTGTACTTTGTTTTTTACCACACACCTGCTTACAAAACATTTTCAGTCCGCCTGAAACCCCAATATCTCAATCTGTGTTTTTGAATCCTTTCCCAGAAGGCAATGTTACAGGTAATACAGGTAATACATTGTCTCCCTTCTTTTTTGATCCACCAAACTCATGTCTGACTAGTACATTCTCCCCTTTCACTTGGAAAAGTACATGCTGATTGCTAGCCTCCATCAGAGTATCCTCTCTGCCCCTCACTATATCCCTCCATCCTTAGGCAAGGTCTTAGCTGTAGCACCTGCAGACCTTCGCAGGTGTATTACAACCTGACAAAGCATCACTCTTGAAGCATAAATTATTGCTTATGCAGAAAGGCAGTGAATAAAATCAGGACAGATTCCAGTATCTGATCTTATCAGACACTACTGCACGTGTACCACAATGCAATAAACTAAAGAAACCTTTAAAAAAATTAAAATCTACACCTACAGACATGGATGAATCAATTGACTGCAGGATATTTCTATTACTTTAGCATTTCATCAATGTTTCTCTTAGGACTTCTCTGTAGTTGCAAGCTAATTCAAGTGAAGATGGGATGTTAATTTAAAATTAAACAACTCCTCCTAAGTAACTCCATGGAATTTTATATTGGAAAAGCAGTGGTCTACCCTTAGTAAATCCATATGGAAAATTTCCACTTTTCCTTCTAGAAAACTTCAGTAAGACATTTCAAAGTAAATACTTATCTGTTGTGTTTTGCAGCAATAAAATAATTTCTGAATAATTTAATGAGTGAAAAGGATTTTTTTTTCTTCAAATTCCAAAGCCAGCTATCCTTCTTCACATCATCATTGTCTGCCAGCCCCACTGTTTATTCATGGACACTGTTTTTTTTTCAAGTTACTTTCTTATGCACTAAGTGGCAAGTACTCTAAAAGGTAGCATTTGACTATAGTCCAAACAGGTCCTATTTTAGTTTCCCTAGAGGCAGTTGCTATTAAGATTGGGGGAGCTTCTGCTTTTCCATCTTGCTTTATGCCATCCAGCTATTCATTGTCTGTTATAGGAATATTTCCCTTGGGAGAATTCCACAGTCTACTGTAACACTGAGTTTTCATGTGTTTCCCTCCTGAAATGTATCTGGGGGTGCTGGTTGACAGCAGCTCAATAGTCAACAGCATTATCTGACAGGCAAGAGGGCAAACCAAATCCTGGGGTACATCAAATACAGTACAACCAGATGGTCAAAAGAGGTGACTATTCTGCTCTATTTAGCTTTGGTGTGGTCTGACCTCAAATACTGTATGCTGCTCCAGGCCCCACAATTTCACAATGATGTGAAGGTCAAGAAACAAAGCTGGTGGAAGGGCTGGAAGAAATGTCATATGAGTGGTGTCTATTGACTCTCTATTTACTGTTTTGGAGAAAAGGAGGCTGAGGTGTAACCTCATGGCTCTCTACTGTTTCCTGAGGATTGGAGATGGAGAGGGAGGTGCTGAGCTCTTCTCCCTGGGATCCAGTGACAGGATAATTGGGAATGGTTCAGTTGTGTCAAGAGAGACTCAGACTGGACATTAGGAAGCATTTCTTTGCCGAGAAGATGGTTAAACACTGGAACAGGCTTCCTAGAGAGGTAGTTGATGCCCCATGTCTCTCAGTGTTTAAGAGGCATTTGCACAATGCCCTGAACAGCATGCTTTAACTTTTAGTCAGCCCTGAATTGGTCAGGCAGTTGGACTTGATCACAGCAAGTTCCTTCCAACTCAAATAGTCTATTAGAGACCTCGTGTTGGAGAAACTTTTCACAGCTGAGTGAACACTATTTTGCTTCCCCTCATTTGTGTAACTGAATTTCCTCTGACTTAATTTATTCCCATGACCGTCATCTCCATCTCCTACCCCTCTTTGGGGCTAATTCACTTTTGGAGTTTATGGACTGGGGTTAATTCACTTTTGCTGTTTATGGACTAGTTTTAAACCTATCATTTTCTTTTGTTATAATTGAGCTAAGTTTTGCCCCATAAAGCAATTCTTCAGCATGAAGTATAGAACATCACCGTGTGTCAGATATCAGTCTTTCATAACTAATAGTACAATTGTATAAATTGTGTTTAAGCATTATAATTGTGCCCAAAGGCTGAAGAGATAAAAAGCAGTTCAGTGTTGTGTAAATGGATAGATAATAACTGCCTGTGTCCCAGAGGTCTTACAATCCAAAATATTTTTTGGCCTTTTAACTTAATTGGAAATAATTAATATTTATCACTTTTAATATCAAAATCCCAGACTGGGATCAGTTTTCACCACCCCACCTCCCATCCTATATTCCTATCTGCTTACTCAGTCCACCTGAGAAATAGGAGGTAGAAATACTGCTTTAATCAGCCATTTTAGGGCACACAAAAGAATGTTCCTAACTTGGAATGCTAAATACCGTCAAATTCAAATATCTATTACATCCTACAGAACAATGAGGCTGACAAAGAATGTATAGATGCTGTGGATATGTATGAGATTATCCAAACTCAGGTGAGAGTAGCTGTGGGTGATTTACCCACCCATTGAAGAAGCGATCTTTGATGCTGATGTGTTTAAGGACCCTTTAGAACTGAGGTAGCACCTATATTGTGGTTTGAAGTTGCATTATGTTGAATTTGAATCCATCCAATATTGTAGGAGATATTATGATGATAAAACGTATTGCCTAGTGAGCTGACCATTAACATCTGTGTAGTAGCCAGCATTTAATCTTTTAAAGAGGATTGCCTCTTTGTGTCTGTGTGTGTGTATGCTCTTGCAATGCACTTTCTGTCTAGCAGTAATACATCCTAAAATATGGCATACTGGCTGGGAGAAAAGTCTATCTATGTTTTTACCTACTAACAGTGAGAATAAAGGTGTAAGAAACGAGGTATGTGCTTTCCATAATACTGTGTGCTTCTAATTAGTAATTAAAAGCTTCTTCAGCTGAAGCTGTGTTGGAATCATGATGTTTACCTGCCACCAATATACTGACTGGATGCTGGTTTGTTAACTCTGGACTCCATAACACCCTGTAACAATGAGCTCCCTAAATTTGCTGTCTGGTTGTTCCATTGGGCTCCTCCCTATTTTCTTCTGAACAATAGTGACTGACCATTCTTTGTTCACTTTCTCCAGCCCACTTTTCTTTCCACAGATCTCTACAGTAACTAGCTAAAGAGTCCTAGAGTTTTAGTATTCTTGCATAGAACCTAGTTTATGCCTTTAATTCTGCTTTTGAGATGATCAAAACTACATGCTGGACGTAGCTCAGATATGATAGATAGATAATGGAGGAATGAAGTCTCACTCCTGTGGTGGACTATGTGATGAGGTTTCCTTATCTGTACTAAGCTCACATTTGCCTCTTGCTAAGAAGATCTGCAGCAGTCTGCTAAGGACAGTTGAATCCACAATGCTGTGAGGGACCTGGAAACGATAAAGTGCAAGGGCAAAACCTTTAAGCCTCTTTGAAGCTGGAGACACTAGTCAAAATTTGAAAGTGCCATGAATTTGTATAGTGGCATAACGATTGTTCTTGTTTACCATTTCATTATTGACAGTCTCTGGCTTTTATTTCTAAAGACTTTTGAACAATGATTCAATGTTGTCATGAAACCTTCTGTAATTACCCATGCAAGGCAACAGTTATGTCTAAAGGAGATGTTAACATACAGGGGAAAGACAACACTAAGGGCCTGTCGTTGTGTACACAGGTTATTTTTCTCTCCCTGTGTACCACCTTCTACTTACTAATACTGAATTTATGCAGATGTTTTCATCCAGTCACCCAGTGTCAAGAACTTTCTCCACAACTCTTCACTGTCAGCGCCAGATTGACTATTCTGAATACTTCAGTGGTATCTGAATTTTCATGTCACAGCTCTTTCTCATTTACCAAGCATTTATAAAGAGGTTGAACCACACCAGCACTGGGCAGGAGTATGGGGGCATCTGGGAAAAAAGGTGATGGTCAGAGCTAAACTGGGTTTTGAGGAGGGAGCTGGCTATCATAGTCAGGATAAACTAAAGACAGGAAGCCTGTGAAGTGCAGAGATGGCTCCAGCAAAAAGCTTGGCTAAGTCAGGCAGCATCTCTACCACAACACAGAATTCAGGGTGATGACTGGATCAGGCCAGAACAAGGTTTGTTAGGAGTTAAACCAGGGCTGCTGTAATATAAAGAAAAACTAAGGGTACTTACCTGGCAGTGTTACGGTTGCTGTCACATTCCCTACCTGCTGGGATTGTCCTGATAGAGCAGGTCACAGGCCTATATTTCACTAATGAGGTTAATCAAGACCCTGGGAAATGGGTACAGACACTGCCTACAGGGTTAGGTTATACACACAGGGTCTGGTACTAAGTATCTGCAGTGACACTTGCAGAACTCCTCTGGCAAATAATAAAACATGGACCACTTATTTCTATATTTTGTTATTAATCCATGAAGGGATTCAGATTCTTTAGGAATATTTAGTGAGAAAAATGTTGCTTTTCTATTACTACAACAATAGATTGCAGCCCCCAAATGTGCTATTTGATTTCTCCCATTCTTGCTGACATATTGTCAAATTATTTTAACAATGATAAAATTATCCAGCCGTAAAAGAAATAGGAAAACAAATAATCAATGCTGAACTATGTTGGTTGACTCTGTTCATTTTTTCACCAATAAATTGCTTAAAATGAAGCACATATAAATAATTTTTGTCTTCATTTAAACAGTCTGTGGTCGTTTGACCCTGGCTGGAGGCTGGACACACACCAAAGTTGCTCTATCACTCCCCTTTTCAGCTGAACAGTAGAGAAAATATACATTGAGAGGTTTAGGAGCTGAGAAAAGGACAGGGAGAGATGATTCCGCAATTAGTGTCATGGGCAAAATAGACTCAACACAGAATAAAGGAAAGAAAACTCTCAAATTTATGACACTGCCCTGCACAGCCAGTGACACCAGAGTCAGGTAATGAAAAGTGTGACCAGATCTTAAAGCACCTCCCCCCACCCCTTCCTTCTTAACAGACTTCACTCTAGTTATGATTTCGCTCCCTTCTTCCTCCCCCATTGTGGCACAGGGAGGGGCAGAGAATGGGGTTTCCGGTCAGATCCTCAGAAATTGTTTTCCTTCTTAGCTGGGGCGGGGAGAAATCCCTCACAACCTTCCCCTGCTGTTGTGTGGGGTCCCACCCACAGGAGACAGTCTCCAACGTGAGTCCTTTCTGTCACAGCTTCAGCTCCCCACCAGCTGCCCAAGCATGGATCACTTCTATGGGGTGCAGTCATAAATCATAGAATGTTTCTCAGTCTCTCAGGCCCAGACTGCTCCAGTCTGGTTCCCCATAGAGTCACAAGTACTCCAGCAAACCCGGACCGGCATGGGTCGGTCTCTCCACAGGCTGCAGGTTTCAGTGCCAGGGCTTGCTCCAGTGCGGGCTTCCCACGGGGTCACAGCGTCCTTCAGGTGTCTTCACCCGCTTTGGCGTGGGGTCCTCCACTGCCTGTAGATCGTATCTATGCTCGCCATCATCATCCATGGACTTCAGGGGTCAGCCTGCTTCACCATGGTCTTCTCCATGGGCTGCAGGGAAACCTTTCTCTCTAGTTTGAAGCACCTCATCCCCCCAACTTCTTCACTGGCCTTGGTGTCTGCACAGTTTCTTACATCTTCTCACTCTCTGCTCTGGTGACAAAAAGCAGCTGCTTGTGCTTTTTTTCCTTCTAAATGTGATTCCCAGACATGTTGTGAGCATCGCTGATGGGCTCGGCCTTGGTCAGCAGCAACTCCAGCCTTGAGCTGGCTGGTGTTTGCTCTGTGGAGCCTACAGAAAGCTTCTCACTGCTTCTTGCAGATGCCACCCCTGCAGCCTCCCTCCTCCACCAGAACCCAGCCACACAAAACTACAACACAACCTTGTCCTGATTCATAATTTCCTTACTTTTCTTACTTCTGGGAAAGATGAAAAAAGATGCAGTTTTCAGTTTGTTCCCTGTGTTCTGAATTTTCAGCAAAGGCTAATATAGCAGTTACTCGTTAGATGAGGAGTTTAATTTTCACCCCACCATGTAAATGGCTGATACCCTCCTCTCTAGTCTCTCATATGTCTTTCAGTCATATGGCTTTTAGCAGAACAAAACACTAAAAATCCCGTAGGTACTGGTGTGTGATGGAAATTCTTTATCACTACTGAAGATTTTCTATGTTTCTATGGAGTTCCTGTAGGGAACTTTCTATGAAGTTCCTGTAGGGTCAATAACTTTGAACTAAAGGCAATAATTATGAGACATATTTGTACTTGTGTGGGAGTAGGGATGTTGATAAAAAAATATTTCAACCCGTGGGTTGGAACACTGTATTGTCAAGAAAGGACCACCAAAAAATGGTATTAAGACCTTCCTGAGAAAAAACACCCCAAATATGAATGCAAAATTTTGCCATGTAAACCCAATGGAGGACAGCAGAATTGTCCTGGTAGAAGGTTTGAAGGTGCCATCACTGTGCAGATGTGGAAGAAGGGATGAACACCTGTTTCCCCTGTGCATTCACATGAACTGTTAGAGGCATAGCCCACAACTGCATGATTCTGGCCTGCAAGCAGAGTCCCCAGATTAGACTCTATTCCCTGTGTCTGCTGGGTTTGCAGCACACTGAAGAGTTAAAAGAACCTGAGAGATAAAGCATCGTTAATGCAGTCTCCCTTACCCTTTTAAGAAACAGGCTGGATGGTCCAGTCCTCAGATGATGTATTGCTGTGTTGATGCAGGCTATGTCAGTTTAACTGAATGAAGCCTTGGTCTGGAAATACAGGCTACATCCACACTACTAAGTAAAACAAGATTAAGATCACCAACTGGTACAGCACAGTTTGCACCCACACAGGTAAATTCTCTCACCCCCTAAAACAGGGCAGCTGCAGCCAAGCTTCATTTTGGGGATGTTCACTCAGCTACACCAGCCCTTGAACTGTGCTTAGGTATTGTCCAACCAGACTTAAACATACCAAAGACCATGCTGTCAATGAAATAATATGGATTACTGTGTAATTCTTGGAGAGTGCCCAGGCTCTTCTGGTTGACTGTTACAGACACAGCTCCAGGTACCAGGTCAGTGGCCTGCAGAGACTTGCTCTGGTTGCAGCAGAGACACTCCATTGTGTACGTGGCCTGAGTGCTGAGCCTGGGCACAGATTTGACCCCACCTACCTGTGTGGCCTCCATTTCTGGCGGTACCTGATCTGGTGGTGGGCTGGAAATCTGCCTGCTGCCTTACCTGAGATGGGCTGACATTCAGGGGATCAGTCCAGTGAGGCACCCACAGAATGAAATTGATTTCACTTTAAGCATTTCCCAGCCTGTTTTCAAGGGCAGGCAAATTCAAGATAAGAGGAGTTTGTCAGTAGGTAAGTTCCAAAGAGAGAAAAGTACCACATTTGTCGAATTGGTGATATTCTACCAATTCCTCACTCAGCTCCAATTCTGAGCTATATCCCAGCTGTCCTGAGGATTAATTAGTTAATATTTATGGAGCACTGAGAAGATGAAGACTGCTAGAATGGTGCTAAATGTTTTATTTACATAGTTTATAAACAGCAGCCCAGCAGTCCCACATGGGGTTCAGCCTATCCCTGTGTTCACAGATTTCCACTGCAGGTTGAATCAGGATGGCTTTTATTATGATGTAATGTATTTTTATTGCGGTAGTAGGGCAAATGTATCCTTTAAATTATGTGATTAGTTTTAGTACAGCTCACGCTCCAGAATAGCTATCATAAAGCGTGAGACTTTGAAAGCATTGCCAAATTTAAATTTAGACTTCAGTCTATGATTTCATGTCAAAAATTTATGCACAGCCTCATTTGTCAGGCAGCATTATTGATTTTATAATGTGTAATGTTTTTCTTATTGAAAAAGTGTTCCCAGGCCTGAGCTTATTAACACCGTGTTGATTACTCTTTGGGGGCAAGCAAACGGTTTTTCCATTTATTAAAGATGATAAGAAATGGGAAATCATGGTTTTTATATACACATTATGTGAATGAAAATTATGGTTACTGATTAAATAATATGAGGTTTGAAAATTAAAGTATAACACAATGCTTCTCCTTTATAAAGTTACATAAGTTGCTAGAAAGTCTGCCTCTATTCTACACACCTATTAACAGTGTTAATTTTCCTCTTTTTTTACTGAAAAGAAAGTTTACATAAAAGCCCAATGTTTCATGTGTCTTTTCATCAATTCCTACATACTAAAGGGATAACTCTGCTTGAGACATTGTGATGCCGATAGTGACTAGAATCAAACATGCCATAGGATTATAGCTTTTGTAAGGAATAAACTGTAAAAAGCAAAAGACTGCTAAGACATCTGAAATTGAAGATTGGTGGGTGTTTTTTGGAAGGAGTGTTTTATGTGGTTAGGGTTTTCTTTTCTCAAAGACAGGTTTGGGATCTAAACACTTTTTTTTTTTTTCCTTGGGGTGATGATTACCTGTGAAAGTATCAATTAAATCTCTTAGAATATGAAGAAACAAGCAGCTTTCTCTTTAACAACACTTCCTGTGGAGTTATAATGATGTAGACTTTATAATGCTGAAATAGTGTAACATGGCAATATTAAATCACTGAGGTACAGAACAAGCTTCTGGCGTTATTGGAGTCAATGTCTAAACACCTCTGACTTCAGTTTGGCCAAGATTTTATTTGTTATTTTTCCATGTCACTATTCTGTAAGTACTTGGTCCTCATACCCTGAGGTGCACTTGGTTCTCAGTTCCTCAAATACTCAAATGAAGGAAGATTCAGAAAGAAGAGATATTCAGTTCATGTTTTTCCCTAAAAGCTGCCTTATTTGCACATTCTGGTTTTCACTAGGGAAATTTCTGGGAGAAGCTCCTCTTATGTAGTATAAACACATAAATAAGCTTTGCAGCAATTAATATTGGTCAAGTTTCAAGACTATCCCCACACCTCCAGTCTTTTGGAATCCATTATAAACTTTTTCATTATTAACACACCACTCAATTTGGCTTCATAAACTGCCTTTAAACTCATTCTATTATGCCATGTTCATGTTTATATCCCAAGCCTTTCCCCCTTTCCCAGAAGAGTCTGTGGAAATACGTGTTACTTTCAAAACATGTAGCACTGGGCTATTATGTTGCAGGGTTGATAGTGGCTGAATAGGCAACTTCTTAGAAGTAATTCTCCATGTCCTCTCCTCCTTGATAGCTTAGAGTCTAGCTCTTCTCTGGAGAATTTGTGGCAGATGCTGGTAAAACTGAAATTAGCTGAAAACTTGCACTCTTCCAATGATTATCTTCCTCCCTGGAATGCAAAACAAGGGTAGATATCTCCCTTGAAGGAAGCTGATATGGGTCTTGGGCAGGCACAGGAGGGAATTCATTGCAGTATCTTCTTGCAAGTTTTCAGCCTCTTCTCCTGCTTAAGTCCACTTGGATTTTTAATTATCTTTCAGATCCTCTTTTCATTTTGCTCGCTCAGAAATGCAGAATAAAGCCTACCCCCTGTTTTCCATCCAATTCACTCACAGTCTTCTGTCGCAATTATTGTACTATAATCCTCTCTCTCTGTTTTAATCCTTTTCCAGAGTCAGTTTATTTCAGAATTAGGATTCTTATCCTTTGATCTATTAATTTACAGTTTAACCTTATGCTCTCTTTCTGCTTTTTATTTGGGGCATTACTGAGGATTGCTAAAGTGGGGAGGAGAAAGCAGAGCAGGACCTTCATATTACACATTAAGGATCTCTAAAAGCAAGGCATTAGGGGAGTCCTCCTAAGGGATGGCTACTGGGAGAAAAATGCAATTTGGATTTGGATTTGAAGGCTAAGCAGAGCAGGGAAGCTAGAAATGAAAGAGCTGGGCAACATTACTCTGATGTTCATTCGCTGAACAAAATATTTTATGGTTAAATTTGCTGAATAACTTCAAATAAAGTACAGCTGATAAATTTTGAAAAGCAAAAATTCCTCTTCCTCAGCACATATAACACACCCTGTAAACTCTTTTGATTTTTTTCCAAAGAGAGTAGTCTGGCTTTGGTCTCACATGCTTGAGAATGAACCCTCCCCCCCCTTTATTTCCTTTGGTTTTGTTTTGTTTTGTTTTGTTTTTTTCCAAAAGCAAAGAAACACTTGGAATGAAGTGACACTTTAAACTGAACAAAACTTTTCCTTTCAAGTTGAAAAATCTATTCTTTGCAGGAGCTTGTTCACATATTGGAGGTAACAAGCTTAACAGCAATATTATTTAATAGAAAATGGGGAAGAATGCAAAAAAGTAAAAGACAGAATAGTTGCCCGAGTGGACAAGACAAAAGGAGCACTACACAGTTAAATAGGTGGACCTAGCACAAGTAGTGAGCCTTTCCAGAAATTTATAGCTGTTTTTCCTTTAGGTGCAGCTGTTAGTTTCCTCATCTGGGGAAGAAGGGGCAAGGTCTGAGGATAGGATCAAGGAACTGATTCATGTTTTGATGCAAGAAATGTCCATGGGGAAAGACTTTCAGAAGCCCTGAGCTGAAATCCTGTTTTAGCTGCAGAATTCCCACATAACTGCAAGGAAACAATGCCACAATTGTTTTTCTCTCCTCCAAAATGAGAATATATCCCTTGGTCAGAGTAGTGTTGCTCTAGAATAAACCCATCAGTAGAAATAAAGCAATGCAGAGAGAGAAGCCATGGAAAAGACCTACTGAGGATTGCTAACTACACCTGGCCTCCACAGTAACCAGTGCAGGATGCAGGGTCTTCTCACATACAGCATACAAGTACACCTTTGAAGAACCAATAATATCATAGGGTGCATTAGGTTGGAAGGGACCTTTAGAGGTCATCTAGTCCAACACCCGTGCAGGTTTATCAGAGCCCCATCAAGCCTGACCTTGAATATCTCCAGGGATGGAGCCTCCACGCTGTCTCTGAGCAACGTGTTCCGGTGATCTACCACCCTCATATTGAAGATTTTTTTCCTAATATCCAATCTAAATCTTCCCTTTTCTAGTTTAAACCATTACCCTTCATCCTACTGCTCCATACCTTTGTGAACAGTTCTTCCCCAGCTTTCTTACAGGCACCTTTCAGGTATTGGAAGGCCGCTTTACGTTTCCCCTGTAGACTGCTCTTCTCCAATCTTAACAACCCCAACTCTCGCTCCAGGTTGTGTCAAATGGTGCCAAAAATAGCCCAGGGCAAACTCAGCTCACCTGTGCTGGCTGCTTGGGGAGGTTACCTCTGGCCTGGCCAGAACTAGGACATTCTCTCAGTCTGTCTTCCTAGGAGAGGTGCTCCAGCCCTTTGATCACATTCGTGGCCCTCCTCTGGATGCACTCCAAGAGGTTCATGTCCTTCTTGTGTTGAGAGCCCAAAAGCTGGACACAGATTCCAGGTGAGTTCTCACCAGAGTGGAGTAGAGGGACAGAATCACCTCTCAATCTCCTGGGCATACTTCTGGTGATGCAGGCCAGGATGCAGTTGGCCTTCTGGGTTGCAGATGCACATTGGTGGTTCATGTCCAGCCCTTTATGTCAAAGTTGGATTTTTGAAGTAAATATTAAAATACAAAAAAAAAAAAAGTTGCAAAGACTACATGAAAACGAGAGGAACAGCTTCTTAAGAGTCTCTGCAATCTGTCATGTAAATAGAAAAGATACAGACATCTGCAAAGAACTTCTAGTACATATGGGGACACATTTCAGATTGTCTATCCTGCACCCAAAACATTGCACTGTGTTCCTCTGCATATTGGTGTGTTAGCAGCTAGTGAAAGTGCGAAAAGCTGCAGTCACCATCCTCAATTTGTTTGCATAGTGTACCTCAAAGTTTGCCCTCAATGTCTTTATTATTTGTCCACCTGACACAAAGTGCTTTAAAACTATGTGTCTGGAGGTGAGCAACACAGTCACACCCCTCTGCAGGAAGAAACCAGTTTGACAAAATAGAAAAAAACCCCAAGTCTTCAAAACCAGCTCTTTGCAGGCTGGGACTATTCCTGCGGGGAAAAATAAAAAAATCATGCATTTGCTTATCCAGATAAAAAAGGTGCCATTTCCAAAAATATAAAACCCCTAAAAAAAAAGGAAAATATAACAAATGGATCAGTTCCTTTCAAGTAACAACTTCAAATTTGAAAAAATGCTGTGGCTTAATCTTAAAAAGTCTTGCCTGTAGTGAATTGTAAATATTTTAAATCATCACAGACAATTCCAGTGGTATCTCTTCATGTATCTGATGCTTTTTTCAAATCACCGTAATGTCTAAAAATCCTGATGCTATGATGAATGCTGATGCTGCAACAGATGCATAAATCATTATGTGAAAACTTCTTGTCAGTTGGGAAGCCTTACTGGTCCTTATCCTCCCTGACGTGACGCAGTTGGGAAGCCTTACTGGTCCTTATCCTCCCTGACGTGACGTTCTGCTGTAGTGACACCAGTGGTCGATGCACATTAAAGGTGACCTCTCTTTATGTGTACACATACTGCATGTGGCTTTTCATGCTTTTTTTCACTTTTGCTATAAACATCAAAGCAAGTTCCCAGTTTTTAACTGCATGAAAACTGCCAGCAAAGACAGAGAACTCCGCTAAACCTTGAAGCTGGCTGTGACTCCTGGTTCTGGGCCAAGTGGTCACGAGCACGAGGAATTATCTTGTAGAGCAGCACTTGCTTTCTCTCCTCTGAAAGGAAGATTGGTGGTCGGCTGTGTTTTTGCATATTGTTCTGTGGCAGCTGGAGAGCCATTAGTGGTGCATATACCTTTGCTTTATAGCATACAGACACTCAAGGAGATGGGAAAAGATGCCCTGTAGTCTAGCCCATTATTAATGTGTCTGTTTCTTTAAGAGGTCAACCTATTTTAACAATCAATTCTGTTCAAGAAATGTTTTTGAAATGGGTGTTGTGATATTCTGATTTTGATTCTCTTAACCCCCCCTGTAAAGTAATAGAGGTATAAATATTAAACATCCCATTTCCTTTACAGCTTGGATGGATTTGGGGTGGAATTCTGACAGCCAATGTGATTCATTCACCAAAACTAAAGAAAATCACTCTGTGATAGAATAATAGAGTACAACAGAACAGATTAGAAGATGTGTGATCACTGGTACTAGCCCAAAACCTAAATTGCTACCATGTTACGATTCAGACAGCTGTTCTCCATAAAGGAGAGCTGTGGATTTGGCCCCACAGACCAAGCTTTCTGCTTCTTACTTTAATCCTTCTCTGGTAAACTTTCCACTGGAAACTTATACTTGGAATTTAGGTTTGCATTTGAGCCCACATAATCAAAATTCCTTGTTGGAGACCTTCGTAGGCTCAAAAATTTGTTGTGTGGGTTTGATTGTGAACCAGGAGCTAATACTGAAAAGAGCCCATTCTACAGTGATTGTAAACGTGAATGCTGAGTTTATTCATTCCTTCGTATTTTGTCAAAGAAAGGAATGGGGTATTTTTCAACAAGTACAAATACTTTTTGATCTTTTTTTGTGTGTGTGTTTGTTGCAAAAAATGGCTTTGATGGCTTAGCTTCTTTGAGTGGAGTGTAATTTAACAGTATTTGTCCTATCGGCTATGAGAATCTCAGGATCAGGTTGCGTGCCAGGGCAGCAGTGAAATTGTTCTAATGAACATACTCATTCAGCTGTGGGCTCTATTGTACAACCAAATGGTAATTGTCTGACTTCCAGAAATTGTCTGACAGAGTGAGTTGTTTGAAAATGTGCTCTTTCCTCTTTTATTTCCAAATTCCTGGGCATGAACACCTTTATTCTTTTCAACTGCTTGTATTTATGTTCCTAAATCTCCGTGACCTAGAAACCTTTTCTTACTTTAGGTGAGTACATTTCTTATGCTTCAGTTTCTTGATACATCTGAAAGTGATGTACAGGGATGAACAGACATTTTTCATACTGTAACTGTTTATACCCCGGGATAAAGCAACCTGAAAATGTAAATGCTGAATGGTTTCATGTAGTACAGCTTATCTGATTAAAAAAATATTTTCAGTTGACTGAAAGAAGGTGGGGAAGAATTAAAAAAAACCCTGTTACACATACAACATTTTTCACAATGGCTCACTATTTGTGTTTATGTAACAGGGATATGTTAAAAAAGAACAAAAACCATGAGAAGCTTTAGGGATTTATGCTGCCTATCACTATTGTGTTGAAGTTATATTCCTGTTAAAATACATGAATGATCATCTTGTTCAGAATTAGTGGGAAAGATACGTATGAAATCTCTTACAATTTGGTGTACCTCTAAGGTTTATTATATGCATGTATGTATAAAATGTTATATCATATCTATAATATCTCACATACATATAAATCACACAAAAATGCATATGCTTAGGAACATGGTTTAGTGGTGGATTTGGCAGTGCTAGGTTCAGTTGATGATTAAGGTCCTTTTCAACCAAAAGGGTTCCACGCTTCTATACCTTTGTAGATATACTTGCATGCGTATCTATTTACATTTACTGGATAATTTATTTTTCATTTAAAGCATTTCAGTGTAACACCAGGAAAGCAAAACCCCTTTTCTACTAAGAAGACCTGTGCAATATGGCTAGAAATGGTACACTTGTTTCCTACATTCCAAGGCTGATGGGCCTCAACACTTCCTTGGTCCAATTATCACCATGACTGGTGGGTAATTTGTCCTTCTTGAAGACTTAGTTTCCCTTGCTAGTCTGCCAAGAAGGCAGTTGCATGTTGATAATGTGGTTTTGGGGCTGTGGTCATTTGGTTAGGAAATGGAATAATGTCACCAGCTTGCATCATGTTAATGTTCAACATAAAACTGTAAGAATAATACCTTTAAATCACATGAAAATACGTAGTAGGACAGAGATGAAAGATGTAATATTTCAGCACCCGTCTCTACAATTCCTTAGCCTTCCTTATATCTTCACAGTATTTGTAAGTATGTAAAGCTAATTAAAATGAGGATTGAGCTGAGTGATCTGAGAAAGAAAGCGTTTCAGTCACATTCTTCTTTATGATTTCTCCGTGAATGTCTGCAAGGTCTGTGTTCCCTAGAAATACAATGGAGGGAAAGCCGGATTGCTCTGGGATTGGTAATATGATATAGAGTCTTTTATTTTTGCATTGTCAGTCTAAGTCTGTGTGACTAAAATTTGTTACCATCTGATGGCTCTTCAATGGCCTATTGGAAATGAGTTTCATGGTTCCAATTTCCAGCAGTGAGGCATCCACATCAGAAAAGCCATCATTGCACTTGGCAGTACTAATTGGCACCCTTGTCACCAGCCAAGGACTATAATGGGCTGATGGTAGTCCCTTCAGATCAGAGCTTAGGAACATTGTTGTTGAAGCTTTTATTCCTGCTCCCTGTGCAGTACATTTTTTTCTGGACAGACAGAGACATTTCCAGAGCTGTCAGTCTGGTGCTTTTTTCCACAAGTTACTATATTCTGATGAAAAACATTTTGTCAAAAAATTTTGCAGGGATGTACAGTGTTTTTTCTGCTTTAAAGTACTGTATTTTCAATAATAGCATATAAAAATTGCCTATATTCTACACTTAAATGTTATTAATTTGGGGGAACATCATTAAAATGAAGCACTATCTTTGGCACCCATGTGGCTTTCACAGTGTCACAGAATATTATCTTTTTAATGTATTCTTACTGCATCCTTTTGAGGCTAGGACACCTAGTCTTGTCACTTTAGAAAAATGAAATAAGGGATGTGGACAGACATCCTCTTCCAGATCCAAATGCACTGGTTTGTAGAAAGCTCTGTCCTCGGCTGCCCTCCTCCTAGAAGTTACTGACTCCATGAATCCTCTGGCAGAGCAGTTTGCATGAATGTCCCCTGTGTCACTCTAGGGAGAAATCAGACTAACTGTTTCAGACCACCCAATTATTCTACTAGAAGTTGCGTTGCAAATTTTGCCTGAAGGCAGTTGGAGAAGTTTCATACAAACTTTCACCAGCATTTACATGAACTCAGTAACTTCTTGCAATGTGTAATGATGAGGTCCCAATCTCCTCAACTGACAAAACTGGGACTGAGGAGAAGCTTTCCAGACTGGAGGCACAAAAAAAACATTACCAGGATCTCTAGGGCAAAAAAAGAAACTTAGGCAAGTGTTGGGCAAGCCAAATGACACTAGCACTTCATCAAGATATTTGCTACTGGAGCTACAGTTAAAATAGGATTAATTCTATCAATGGAATTGATTGAAGGGTTTAAGGCTAAGTTCAGTAAGGTACATATTGTTCTTTAAGGTTATGAATATTTCTTCAGGGTCATTGAGATTATTTACATATTTATTCTCAGTCACTTGCTTACACACCTTGGTGAACTGAGTTTTACAGTAATAGCATTGATAAAAAACTGTTAAAAGAACATTGTTTGAGAGAGTGAATTGGGGGGGAGACAGAGAGGAAGGAAAAAACAAGAAAGGGAAAAATGGAGAAAAGAAAGAAAAAAAGAAATAGAAATGCTTTACGTTTCTGTTCTTTCACTAGGTCCAAATGTTGTTTAAGATTCTGTAATGTTTCAAAAATTAGTTTTTCTTTTTATTTTGCCTGTGACCAGACCTGGAAGTACCAAAATACTATGAGGAAAGCTGTTTTAATGTTAATTTTGGCCATGGACAGAAGTAGAAGTGTGAAAAATCTCACCAAGAGCAATCTTTCACATTGCATTTCTTTACAGGTTGAGGTTTCAAGCAGATAGGATTAACACTTGATTTTGGATCCTAATCGAAATTGAGCCTGAACCTTTCTCAGGTACTGTCACCACTAATTAGGAGAGCTGAGCCTGTGTTTACATAATAATAAATAACTATTGAGAGCTACTTCTGAGAGGTTATGAGTTCCAACGAACTTCCATTATATCACTCATTCAGCAAAGTATGATAAATTAAATTGTGGAAGTCAATACCACAAGCTCTAATCAGAGTGAGAGTTTTGTGTTTATAATAAAGGCCTTTTACACTCTAACTGCTTAAGTCCTTTTACAGTGCTTATAACTACGATATCTGAACAATACCTGTGATCTCTGTAAATCTTTTCCAGTCACTGGCGTTCATTAAGAATGAATCTGACAGTTTGTGTTCTAATAATTATGATGCAGCAAAGAATAATTATAGATTTTTTATTACCAATTTTTATTCCTTATTATTATGCAGTCTATGTTATTAATGAGAATAGGAGCTGAGAAAAATATTTGTGAATTGCCTGTACATTTGCTTTCAAGAACAAAAGAAGGATGGCAAGTAACTTCTGAGAAGAGGAGGAGCTTTCTGGTTTTCTGAAATTGGCAGCTGTGAATTTTCATACTTCCTCTGGTGAATGTGCTGTTCATCACTATATGAACCGGATAATGAACTGGACACGGACTTGATATGCTAGATATATGCTTGAATGTACTATATATATTATATATACAGACTGTGAGAAAAGCTCCTTGAGAGTAGCCCTGCTGAGAAGGACCTGGGTGTCATGGTGGATGAAAAACTTAATGTGAGCCAGCAGTGTGCTCTTACAGCTCGGAGGGCCACTGGTATCCTGGGCTCCATCAGAAGAGGGGTAGTCGGCAGGGACAGGGAGGTGATTGTCCCTCTCTACTCTGCCCTTGTGAGGCCCCATCTGCAGTACTGTGTCCAGATATGGGGCCCCAATGCAAGAAAGATGTGGAAGTGTTGGAGACGGTTCAAAGGAGGCCACGAAGGTGATTAGAAGGCTGGAGCACCTCCTCTATGAAGAGAGGCTGAGGGAGCTGGGCTTTTTCAGCCTGGAGAAGAGAAAGCTATGGGGAGACCTCATTGCAGCCTTCCAGTACCTGAAGGGAGCAGAGAAACAGGAGGGGAAACAGCATTTTAAAAGGGCAGACAATGGCAGGACAAGGAGGAATGGACTAATAGTTTTTTACAGAGAGAATGCTGAGGTGCTGGAACGGGCTACCCAGAGAGGTGGTAGATGTCCCATCCCTGGAAGTGTTCAAGGCCAGGTTGGATGGGGCCCTGGGCAACCTTGTGTAGATCCAGGCTGGCGGTTGGTGGCCCTGCCTCTGGAGGTCCCTTTCAACCCAGACTATTCTATGATTCTGTGATTCATTGTTGTTGCTGATGAGCTTTACTGAGGTTAGGGAAGGCGCAGTATCCCACACCACCTGAAGATCCATCTCCTTTAATAAGTCCTTGAATTATACATGGTTGGCTGTGTAACTGGTGGATTGTCTGTCATCTGCTGTTACTTATCAATATCTTGCCTCCAACAAATATATTTTCTTCCAATGTAATGGTCACTGTGAATAAGTTTATCAGTGTATTTTAAAATAACCAGACCTATGATACAGTAAAACCCTGCTTATGATGTAGTAAAAGATTTATTTACCTCTGAGTCTTTTTACTGACCAAAAGTAAGTGAAAAACTGTTATCAGAACATTTCAGCATCAGATTTGTTATAAAGTCATGATGCCCTGTTGAATCCTCAAGAGACCTTTGAGGTTTGTTCTGTCTGGAGAAAGTTTTGTTTATACTTATTGCATTAATTTATTTATAAATATACAAATGTATGGAGTTGACCTCTTCAGCTGAGCGGCTGCATGCATAGGAAAATTGATAGAACTCATTAGAGGGACTTTTCTGGTATACCAAACACAAAAAAATGGAAGTGAAAGAGATGATCACTGCTCCTGGAGGATGTTCTCTTTTGTTTTCCATCTCAAGTTGTAATACTGAAATGATGATTCACTTTGAGGTCTTTTTTAAAGACACTACACTGGAAGAAATACATCACCTCTGAGGGATATTTTTGGACTATAGAGTAAAATAAAAGTTCAAACAGTGTTTAGAAAACCACTTTTCCAAAGTATACTGTGTATTTTGATAGTAGGTTCCACCAAAATCAGATGCTTTCTACTAGCAGGTTCTTGGGCAATGCTGGAATGTTGTCCATCCTCATTTAGTGATCCAGCTGCATGCCGTCACTTCTTGTTTCTATGCAATACAGATGGGATGCCACATAGGAGTCATTATCAATTCAAACTTGGCTCCTAAGCAATATTTGAGCCTTTCCCATTAAAATAGCACTGTCTGAAATTAATGTTACTCAGACATTATTGGTATCATACTGCTTGTGCTTAATAAATGTGATCTTTTTAATACTATTTAGGTTATGTGACAGAAAGCTCATCTTCACATACACAGGTGACCACAGAGAGTTGATGAAAGATGGGAGAAGCCAATAGTACCCTACTCCAGTGACTCCCCAACCCATCACAGGAGTCATCAGCTGATCAAAGACCCATGTCTACAAACAACAAAGGAACACAGTGGTGCAGTGGTTTGGGGGGAACCAGTGGCAGCAACTGAAGTCAGATCACAGATCAGAGTGTCTATGTGTTGATGCTGCCAGCAACTGGAGAGACTGGAGTGAATGGATTGCAGTGCCAGCATCTGGAGTGGGAGGTGTAATTCATGCCATGTGTGGCCAGTGGCAAACATCAAGCCTCACCAGTCAGCAAATAGGTGGAGTGACATGGGAGCCAGGGAGTCCCTAAGGGTGAGATCACTGGAGCAGCTGGCTGTCAAAGAGAACAGGGAAGTCCTGGTCAGCAGAGAGAGACCATGGGGTCTAGGGGTGTCCTGAAAGACATGTGTGTGCCTGAGTACATTGTGTCTTTGTACATAGGCAGCTGGGGAGAGCTAGGATTCATGGTCAACAAGATGCACCATGTGTCTAATTTCAGTTACTGGAGGAACCTATAGGCTTGGTGTTTGCAAGGGTGTCTGTACCAGCAGCTGAGAGAGACCATAACCTCAGGGTTCATATACACAGCTCCTGCAACTGAGGATACTAGGATCCATGCACAGGTACTGGGCAGACTGATTGAGCCTTATTGTTGGAAGGATTCACATTGTACATATGTTGCATATATACATTACTGCTAGAGACCTTAATCCAGATCAGCCGGGATGAGGCTATTGGTGGTGTTTGTGTGTGCACTGAGTGTGTCCCTTAGTGTGGGATGCTATGGATGTGTGTGTGTGTTGAGTACGTGTATTTATGTACATGTCCCAACTGGGACTCTATGCTGAACCTTGACACTGGACCTCAGAGAAGGAGATGCAGCACCCTTGCATTTCTGGGGCTGCTGAATTCAGCAATTCCTGACATTAAAGTCTTTAAAACAGAGGGTATCAATACACTAATGATTGGCATTTCTTGGTAAATCAAAAACATAGGAAAATTAAAAAAGAAAAAATTTACAGACACCAGAGAACAGCTTTCCTGTGACCTTAAACACAGGCTGAGGTAAGGAGAATGGGACTGGAAATCTGCCATTTGATTTTGGTTGTTACTGGTGCTCGTTTTGAAATGTTTTTCTTGTAAACCATGGGTCTGGTCTTAATATTTCGTTATTTCCTCCACCTGAGAGGAACTACTGCAAGATAGGTGAAATGACACATACCTGAATAGGTGGACTTACAGGAAAAAAAACAAGCTAGGCTTTGGGAATTCATGTTCTTTAAGATATTTTTCTGAATGTTGTGTGCTTGCTTATTCTTTATGTCTTATGGAACAAGTGGTGTGCTGTAGCACTCTGCAAAATTGTTGTGTATCTCTTCTCACAAGAAATCCCTGAAAACCTTAAGACTTGTGTTTTGATAGGATTCTGGGGAGTATGATAGAACTGGAGAAGCTGGGTTGATGGCACTCATTTCAGAGCCAAGGCACTGACCTACCGCAGTCACAGCTGCTGCACGTTGTCTTACTCCCCGGTTAATGCAGGACAATTCAAGGCATCTTATCTCTCAAGAAGAGTATTTACCTTGAGTGCTTCATTTTAAAAGTACAGCAAGAATAGTTACTGTGAGAGGTGGTAAATCAAATACTCCCGTGTAAGGCTGGGGTTTTTTTTATCAGAAGTCTCAGCAAATTTCTGGTGAGTATCCATCAGAAAGATTTGTTAAGATCAGTGGTAACTATATGTGCTTAATGGCACCCTTCAAGGGTTTGTCTTGAAATGAACTCATATGTTGAAAGTCACGACTAAAATGCTTAATATATATATATATATATCAGTGTCTGAAACAGTTTCTCAAACAAACTAAGGAAAAGGCATCTATGTTTCAGGGAACCAACCTGATTACTGGAAGATCTTATAAGCAATGGTGTGAAGATTCTTATTGGCTTGTATCTCTAGGATGGGGAAAGAACAGAAAAATGCAGTGGGGTATAGCCAAAATAATCTTCTTTCTTCAGATACTACTCTTGTGAGATTCTCCATAGTTTTGGTACAAATAAGTGCAAAAGAATGAGTAGTCATGGTGTGATTCCCTTCTGCATTGCACCAGATGAGCTGAAGGTGTGGGAGCACTAAACATCTGAAAACGAGAAAATGAAAAGGAGAAATTCAGAGCAGTAACTTTCCCCCTTATTTCTGGGGCCCGTGAAATTGCTCTGAAGAAGAAATATATACTTTATTATAGACCAGATAGTGATAAACAGAAAGTTTTTGAAGAAAATAGCCTATTTGGAAGAAATCCTTAGATAACTCCAAAAGGTTTTTGCACACCATCTTCCCTTTCCCACACAAATAGAATACTATGTCAAGGATGAGACATATTTTCAGAATAAAACTTAACCACTGCTAGAGAATGTACTTTCTATCTCTCCATTTACCAAGGATTGTCTTCTTCCTTTATATCGGTTATAAACAGCTAACCTCTTTACTCCTTGTATTTGAACAGAAACACAAGCTGATGGATTTCCTTCAACTATATTCTGCAAGCACACATTTCATGGAGTCTATCACATGCTCAGGAGGTGATCTGGTAGAAGATGACTTTTTCTATTCTGCTAGAAAATTTCTGGTGGAAATAGTCACCTGATTTGTCTTATCTGACTGCAACATGAGTCATGAACTGACCATGCTTGCTATTCAACAACTGCCATCTCTTAGGACAACTTTTATTATTGCAAGATACCACAAGTTTTCCAGACTGTGTTCCAAGCTACAAATACATCAAAGTCTTCGATAAGTCCTTTCTGACTTGGATTGATTCGCTTCTCTATGGAGATAAGAGAAGCCTCTGATCTCAAGAAGCCATCATTTATTAGGTTTTCTCAACCTGTGTTCTACAGACGATTGCCAGTTTGTAAGACTTGAGAAGAAGGTCTGAAAAAAGTCATTAAAACTTTACCTTTGTACCCCATATAGAAGTATCCCCACATATCTGGGTAAGAAAGTGAAAAAAAAAAGGAAAAATAAAAAAAGAAAATACAACCAAATAATGCAGATTCAGAAAGTAGCAAACTAAGAATTAAACAGAGAAAACCATAAAAGATTATTTCATGTGTCTGTTTTTTAAAATATTATATGAACATGAGCCAGCAGTGTGCCCAGGTGGCCAAGAAAGCCAACAGCATCCTGGCTTGTATCAGAAATAGTGTAGCCAGCAGGACCAGGGAGCTCCCATCCACCTGTGGTCAGCTCTGGTGAAGCTGCACCTCAAATACCATGTTCACTTTTGGGCTCCTCACTACAAGAAAGACATTGAGGTCCTGGACCACATCCAGAGAAGGGCAACGGATCTGGTAAAGGGTCTGGAGCACGTGTCTTATGATGAGCAGCTGAGGGATCTGGGATTGTTTAGTCCGGAGTAGAGGAGGTGCAGGAGAGACTTTATTGCTCTCTACAACTACCTGAAAGGAGATTGAGGTGAGCTGGGGGTCAGACTCTTCTCACAGATAACTGTCGATAGGACAAGAGGAAATCACAGAATCACAGAATGTTAGGGGTTGGAAGGGTCATTGAAAGATCACCTAGTCCAACTCCCCCACCCAAGCAGGATCACCTAGCTTAGGTCACACAAAAATGGCTGCAAGTTGTGCCAGGGGAGATTCAGGCTAGAAATTAGGAGAAATTTCTTCTCAGAAAGAGTGATTAGGCATTAAAATGGATCGCCCATGGAGGTGGTAGAGTCACCGTTCCTTGGGGTGTTTAAGGAAAGGTTGGACAAGGTACTTAGGGACATGGATTAGTAAGTAATATAGGTGGTAGGGAGATGGTTGGACTAGATGATCTTGGAGGTCTTTTCCAACCTGAATGATTCTATGATTTGATGAACTTTTAGTTTAGGGAAAAATAAAAGGAGAAGCACTGATCTAGATGATACTGAGCATAGTAAATCATGTCATGTATTCATGCCTACTCAAGGAACAAGAATGAGTTTCTGTTCATCATCTGTAGCCCCATATTTCTGTGACTCTTCTCAGAGATCTTGAAAGGTAGTGCTTAAAAGCAAGTCTTCAGTAGTAGATTCCTGGCCTGGGGTTTGAACATTATTGGCATGTGTTTACAGATCTACAGGCTGAGCTGTACCTACTCATGTGATGACTCCAACCCCAGTGATTTGCCTTTCTTTTTTTTTTTTTTTTCAACTAATTATCTCAGTTATTGAGAAAGATACTGACTCTGAACCAGGATAAGCCAGCAAGGGCCAAACCTTTAACTCAAGGCCTCACAATGATGCTGGAAGCTTGTGATCAGTTGAAAAAAAATTCTTCTGTTTTATAATCCCAATTTTAGTTGTCTTCTGTTGTAGATTTTGTTTTAAATTCATAGTGATTGCCACTATGTGCTGAAACCCTGGCACTGCTGCTCACCAGCTTCTGTATAAACAATCGATACAAAATATCTGTGACTGTTCTACATTACCCACTGAAAAATGAGCTGTTCCTGAAAGGAACTCTAGAGTTTTGTGTTTATTTCAATAATTACCTCACAAGTTTTTCTCTCCACCATGTGAGAACAGTTCTGCCCTGTGGGCTGTTCTCTCCTTTTAAGCAGATAACACGGCGTGTGTGCTATTACTGCTCCATCTGTACCGCTCCTGCCACATACAACTGGCTTGACTAAGGACAGGGGCAGGGGGTCGATCAGGGAGAAAGCCAACAACAGAATTAAGACACAACATGTTTGTTTTCTTTCTCGTTGTTCTGATTTTTATCTTCTTTTCCTTGGTGAGCAGTTTCTTTTCCTTCCTGCTAACTGTAATTTCCCCCCTGCATTTCTCCAGTGATGCTCACCACCCTGGGCTCATGGAGTTCATTCAATCTGAAGAGCTGACTCTTTTTTTGGGAGCTTGCTTGCCAAGCAAGTTTTCCCAAGTTCTCAGAGCTCTGCATGTAACTGAAGTAATTACGAGATTAAGCTCATTAATAATATGCATAGGAAAATCACTCTTCTTACAGAAGGAGCTCGGGAAGAGGGAGGGGTATTTAGATGTCACTGATGTGAATTACTGTATATATCTCTGTGTGTATGTGTACATTTATGACATATGTATGAATTTTTATGCACGTATGTCTGATGTATATATACACTGTTGTAGCTGCTGTTACAAAATGCTCTTTCAGATGGAGCACTTATTGATAACAACTCTAAACCTCACTTCATATACTGTAAATTCTTTTAACACCCTGTGCTTACATAGTACAGCAGATTGCACATTCATTACATGATGACACATGAAATAAGACACGGATAACAAGACTCAATTCTCTGTACATTTACACTGTTTTCCTCTTTTTTTTGTTCCCCATCTTTTTTCTGTGGATTTACTGAGCTTGTTGCTGTGAGGTCTGTATAAGATACACAATCCTTACTGCATTCAGGATCAACTGAAGAAATTCAAGTAATCTCAAAAGCAAGGAGGAGTGGGAAGAGAAAACTAATGGTTATACAGGGCTATGCAGGCGGGGGCAAAGGGTAGGACTCCACAATGTGTGTTCAAAATTGCATATCACTTTGGGCGTGCATGGGTGCACACACGTAGACAACATTCATTATCATTGATGGGGCCATAGTAATTACTACAATGAATTTTAATAGTGAGGTAAAAATTAGACCTTTGCTGCCATAATAATAGTCTTTAATGTAACAAAATCAACCCAGATTTTCAATGGAACCAGCAAGATTGGATTTTAGTTATTCATCTGCTCTGTTGATAATATACCACTGCATAGAGCGATGCTTCAAAAAGGGTTTTGTGTCACAAGTCTATTTTGGTCTGTTCTCACCATGGTGTGTCATGGTGCTTTCTTATTAAGTCAATTTTTTTCTTTTTTTAATCTCAGACTAAATGTGATTTAAATATTCCTCACAGGTGTTATCTGAATTAAAAAGGATGACTACTGCTAGTAGCGTGCTTTCTTCTTAATAGTACAATGCACACAGCTTCTTCTCCTCTCCATCCTTATGCTGCATGCTGCTTAACTGTGGCTTTTAAGGTTTCATCAATTCCTACTGACACTTTGCTGATAAATAGGTCGTTCAGAAATTCAACTGCATCCTAGTCTGAAGGGTTATGATGCTGAGACGATACTGAATCATTTCCTTGGTCTTTCTTTCACCTCCCACAGCAGGAAAATCCCACCCAGTAAATCTTCAATGAATGGATTATAAATATTAAGGAATTCACAGAAGCAGATTAAATTTCCTGTGAATAGGGGAAAGAGGCTCAGCTGGGTGTTCTCCCTATTTGAACTCAGACTTGGCAACTGGATGGAGGTGAGTACCCACAACCCCTGAAACGCAAAGCACAAAGATGCTAACTTTCCCCAGCCATGAGGTCTGAAGTTGAGCCAACACTTTCTGGGACTTTCTGCAAGCTTCAGTGCGTATCCTGAAATGGACTTCTGCTTTGAATGCATGAGCTGAGGGAGTGTGGTAGTTCTGAAAGGGTGCTGTGATATCCTAATGGATGGGAAGAGAGGGAGCAGGAGGGCTGCCGCAGCCTTGATGTAATGCCAACTTCACATTCTGCTCCTCTCTGCTATCTCCTTTATTAGAGTAATACTCCTCTGGGAGCCTCTCTTACATCAACACATGACAGAGGATGCATGGGTTCACAGGAGCACGGTGCCAATACCCCCTCCTTCTCAAAGAAGGTGACAGTCTCTACAACTGAGCAAAAGCTCCATCAACAGAATAATTCAAATTTATTTAAATAAAGGCATAAATTTACTGATGTCTCACTGGTAAAAAAAATGTCCATTTTCCTTTGTTCTTCATTTTTCCCATGGTGTTACAGGATGGTTCTTGTGGTAACAGAGCCCTTTGGGGATTGTCTTGCCTGCACTGTGCCAGTGTGTTACAAACTGTGTCATAAATTGCACTGAAACTTTCAAAATTTTGATTTTTTTAATGACCTTTAAAACTAGTTATTAGACTTACGCTTTTGTAGGGATTCCACAAGTGTCTTTTCACATGCAGAACTAAAGTGATAAGAGATCACTTGGTCCAGCATATTGTAACTTTTAATAAATTACATAGATTTACTGCCCTTATTGATTCACTGATGTACATAGAATGATCTGATTTCATAGACTTCTTTGTGGGGAGGGAGAAATGGGGGAAACAAAGGCCTTTTATTAGTATCAATTTTTCTATGAAGCTATAAATGGTGAAATGCCAAGATGCAATGTGTTCTGGTGATATATTGGACACAATTAGATTGAACAATGACTTGCTTATAAATCAAAGTAAAGGAGAAAGCATAAACCATTCCTAACCAAGTGACCATAGAGCTTTTGAAACAAAATGAGGAGAATGGTTGTTTTTCGCATGATTGATACTCAGCTTTTTGTGTCTTTGTCATACATGGATAACAAACATATCTTTAAATTACTTCACCTTAATTTGCTCTTCCTTTAACAGCTTTAGCATTGATTTATTATCATTTTATTAAGTACTGGTCTATATACTGGTGCACGTACTCTGTATAGAACCTAAATCATACATGAAAAAAACAATAGAAGCCTGAACAATAGGGGTTTTCTGAAATACCATTGAGACAAAACCATAAGAAAAGAGGGTTTTTTTCTTTTCATTTGGTTCTCTGTCAAATAACAGGGAAAGGAAGAGAAATTCACATTTATAACTTACTCAGCAAATTTGATTCCCAGGGACAAAGTGTTCTAATGCAGTTGTATAATCAGTTCTGTCCTCCCTCTCCTGAAAGCAAGGCATTGTGCTGTTATATAGCACAATAAACTGGTAAAAAATAAAGAACTTTTGCTAGAAATAGAGTATTTTTAAGGACAAGCTACAGTAAATTACTATTGAATTGTGTGCCATATGCTACCATATAACCTTTGTAAACCTTAATGTGGATAATGTTGAAAATGTAATGCATCTGCTTGTTTTATCAATTCCTTGTTTTATTAATTCAAGACTTTTTTACATACTTGAAAAGAACAGCATATATGATGATAGAAGCATCAAAAATAATGGCAGTCAGAGGACTGAGCCTCTGTTCCTGATCCTACTGAAGATTTACTACAGAAATATTACCTGAGCCACTCTCTTCAAAGTTCATAGACATTAAGTTTGGATCACTTTTATGATCATCTCATCCAATTTTCTATAGAACATAGGCAAATAACTTTTTCGTGGGTTTCTACTTCAATCCTATATTGCACTTGAGCTGGAGAAAATTAGACACTTAAATCTCAGATAGAAGGGGCCAAGGATTTGAATCCTGTTTGCCAAGGTGATGAACATCTTCCATTTTCTTCTTGAAGTTAAAGACATCTGTGCATGTTCAATACCTCTCAATACCTGTTCAATATCTTGAACAACCTTTCCCATCTTTTAGTAATGTTACTTACATTTCTCTACCTCTCATCAGTGTTATGAATTCACTGGTATCTGTAAAGCATTTGATGGGGGGTTGTATAGAAATTGAAAATATGGTAATTTGCTTTGACTCTAAAGTTCTGTGTGTGTGTGATCTTTCTAGATATGGAGACAAGTTACGTGAAAGGCTGTTTTTCCTGTCTTCTCCCCATGCACTCTTACCTCTACATACAAAATAGTTATCAATGCCATATGCAAGGAAACTAAGATTTTAAGACAGTGGGAAGCAGACACAACAATAGGTTAATAAGAAGTCAGAAAGGTAGGCTGAAATAAATGAACATGAAAATAGGGAGAGCAGTGCTGAAATGGTGTTACACTGGGCACCTTTTTTCTTCTGAGCACAGGCAAAGCAAAAGAAAATATTTAGATGATTTAAAATGCAGAGTCAAAGCAGCCTTGCTTCTTGTGTAGGTCTTCTGAATGGGATTTGCTTCTGTGTGAAATTAAGTGCATTGCATTTCTAACACCCGGGACATATTAGAAAGTGATCTGCATTGCCTCAGGGTTTTTAGCCCATGCACGATTTAAATATATTATCACAACAATTAAAATGCAGGCATCCTTTCTCAAATAAATACTTAGTTTAATCTTCCATCAGGATATTAGTATTTATTTATTTAAATACATATATATATATTTTAAAAATTGGATTTTTGTTTTTATTTTTATTTGGGGGTGGTGGGGGGAGGGAGCACTGAGATGATCATATGAAAAATATCTTTCCTTAACGATGCAGTACAAGTAAATCCCCACAGAAAACATGCCAGAATTGTCAGGCATTGCTTGGAATATCTTTAGTATAGAGCAGGACACATAACAAGATTTACCCACTGCCTTGGAGACAGAGAAGGGGTTGTCACGAGGACAGTTCTTAAGAGTTTTTACAAAAATGCATGGCTCCATCTGTCTTCTCTCTTTTCCTTGGCTACGAGAACAGCCTAGCAATTTCAATAACCCAACAAGGGACCTCATGCACCAGGAGAAGTGAGGAACAGATTTTTCAATTTGGCACCATTCTGATTTTTTTTTTTTAAATGGCAGTTGAAATAATTATCCGCAACTACAGGCAGCTGATGGATAGCATGTTTAATCTATGGATCTAACTTCACTCTCTCCAGTGTGTACTGAGGATAAACAGGGATGTTATGAGTGAGAGAGTTGTATGAAATAGTTCAAATACAAATCAAAGCAAGAGTGGTTTGTCTTTTTACTGACTTCCCAAAAAGGGAATGACTGGAGTTGTTTTTCAGGCACCACCTGATCTTTTTAGTCATCTCAGAGTAGTTAGAAGAATAAATAAGAAATGGTGTGGATATCCCAACCCTGAAACACTCATGCAAAACAGCCACTGCCATAAGTAAAATATAAATATGTGTATAAGCATCTACAGATAATTAAAGCACATACACATAATCAAAGTTTAGATATATTTCAGGTTGAATGTATAGAAAAGCTCTGCTCTCTCACTGCCTAGGGCAGATCCCACTGTAAATTTAAAAAACTGCTTTTTTTTTTTTACTGGTCGAGAAAAATGTGAAGTTTCTGCATTCATTATCCAGTAAATCACTGAATTCAGTGATTTCAGTGCATTCACTGCTTTCAGTAAATCACTGAGTACTTTTTAGCATGGTTTTGCAACCCATTAGATTGCGTTTAGAAGATTTAACATGCTGCAGCATCAAGAACTTGTTGATATTCAGATAATTTTGAAGAATTTTATGGACTGTTTGGTGGGGTAGATGGCATGGGAAGCTTTCCCAGCCTTCAAATCACAAGTGACTTGTTTGAGACTTATTTATGCAACTAACACAGGAAGTCTTACACTTTCTCTTTCCAGTTGATCCCACTAATCAGTTTGCTTGGTGGGCTTTTTTTTCCTTTTTCACATATGGTGGTTTGTGATCACAGGCTTAAAGGACAGACGTCCCCAGTGGCTATAATATTCTGACAATGAATTTCCTAGTAGTTTTTTCCATTACCTTCCAGATACTATGCCTTTTGTACACAGTTCCCTGAACACAGGGCAGAACATGCAGTTGCACACATTTTGGTTAAATTTTGGCCTCCAGGTAGATTTTCTTTACTGTTGCATTGCTACTGTCATTATGATTTCTGGTTCAGTAATATCTACAATATCTAGACTTGGACTAGGCAAAGACCTAGCTGTTACTGTACTATGAGCTGTACAAACAAAGCATAAAATCAAGTCTTTGTCTCAAAGCTTACAGGCCATGTATCAGTTGAGAAATGCAAAGGCTGAACGAACAGAAAATAAAATATACAGGTAAGCATTGTAGACAGGGCTTTGGCACATCAGAAGCTTAATTATTGCAAATGTTTTCATGGGGATCAGAGCAAAGGAGAGTTATAAGCGTACATTTAAAGGAAGGTAATGAAACAGATCTGTTCAGAGGGAATTCCTCTGAAGAATGAAAAGAATAACAAGCATGCTTGAAATCCAGCTGCAATAGATGATGGAGACTGGCATGATGAACTGATCAAAAAAGACGTTTTGTCACTTTAAGGTGATAGCTAGGAGACAAGCAGGCTTTGAAAATGCAAACAATTAGGTATTACTGGGTGCAATAATGAAGGACACCCCCCCTCCCTCCCCAAACAGCAGAATGTGGAAGAAGGGAGTGGATGGTAGATGGTCCATGTATAAATCTGAGAGGCTGTGAAAATCTTTACATCAGCCTTAACAATAGTTTTCTGTGGGATGAAGCTGTTTATGGTAAGAGAAACGAAAGATGTTGCAGGAGATGAATTCTGCAGAGGATTTTGGATGGAGAGAATCACAACTCCGTGACTGGAGAGGAAACCTGTGACCTGGCTTTGTTACCTAGAAAGGACCTGGCAGACTCTGGAGGACCCAGACAGATGCCTCGTCAGTCTCATGGCTACACTGCAGTGCAAATACTCTTGTGTACAAGCACTGGGCATGTGTGTTGCTACTGAGAAAAAGTGGCTCAGACCCCTCCTTACAGTGCAGCAGGTTTCATACATGGAAAGGTGAGAGACATCCCAGTGGATAGTAGGTGCTCACTGCAGGGCACTGGCAGGCTGGCTGCACTTGCCTTTAAAGCCTTCACATCTGTTCCCCCCATCTTCCCCCTCCCCTGCCCCGCAGCACTGCTTTTAATTATCCTATTAAGCTCTGCCTCTACCCACTTTAGTCAGGAGAGCTCAAGGAGAGATATTTCTTTCCTCCTCTTCAGTGTCAAGATGGGTTTCTTTGTTTTTTTTCTTTCCCTTGAATACACCAGTCCTTGAGTCACCTCACAATTATCACCCGTTCCAGCCTTGGCTGATCCTTTTTCCTCCCTTCCCTTTTGGTGACTGGTTTTATTTGTTTGAATTTTATCAAGAGTGTTTTTTAATTATGTTTTTATTGCATTTTAATCATGGTTTTATTGCCCCTTGCTGCACCTTGAGCATAGTATAAATATTATCATAGCTCTTCAATGTTTAAATGATACCATGTCTGCTATGATAAAATATGTTATTACTAAATGTGTCAGGAACAGCCGCATTTTTTTTTCACGTGGTCTTTTGTTGTTGTTCTGTAGTAAATATGCTCAACAGCCCTCAGCTTTGCTCTTCTGAGTGAAGAAGTAGGATATCATCCTTTTCTGTTGTTTATTAAGGAGAAGAAAGAAAAAAGTGTGAGAAAAATCACAGCCTCTGGCTCAGTTGCTCAGCTAATGTAAAATGGCACAATGTTATTAAAATCAATGAGACTTGGGCCAGGTTGGTCTACCCAGGCTATCTAGTGATACTGGCATATCAGATGGAATACAATATTTTTGGAGTAATAATATAGCTAGAAATTTCTAACGGCATCCCAAATTTTAGACTGATTCACTTACAAATTACAGTGCTGCATGAAGGGCATCACAAACAACAGTACTGGAACCTCATTCAGTGTAAGTGCATATTATCTTTCCCTGGGTGAAATTCTGGCAATTTTTTATTACCTTTATTATGTCCAGCAGGACTTCAAGACATGTTTTAAGATGTAAATTTCTCTAGAAAAACCTTATTGATACCTCATTCTTGGTGGCTTCTGTTCATGATGATATTTTTCAGTCACTTTTCCCATTAAAGAAAGGAGCACCCAGTAACAGAGCTTTGATTAGGTAACTTAAAACAACTGGCAGGGTGTGATGTACCCACACAATCTCAAGAAAGGCTACACCATGTGTAGCACAGCTTGATGCCAGGGCAGGATATTGTGAGACCTGTGTGGCCTCACCAGTTTGTCTGTACACTTTTTATTCCAGGATCAGGGCCTCATCAATTCCAGTGCATGATAAATTCCTCTGAGTAGATAAAATGAGGGCCATCACAATCGGAACATTTTGAATAACAGCACAAAAAGCAACTGCCTGCACAGAACCACATGAACACCTGAGACCACAGCATGGCAATGGCAACTCCCTGCTGCACAAAAGACAAATTACAAGCACATTTTTCAGGAAAATATGTCCCTGAAGCTGCACAGTTTTACTGATGCTTGTGTTTGGATTTTTGCTCTTTTAGATTTTTCATTATCATAGGAAAAATATCCCAGATTTTAAAAGATCAATTTTAAAGAGAAATTCTGCTGTTTACTTTCTTGATGATGGCTGGGGTTTTAAAATTACAATGTGGATTGAAACATCAACCAGTTTGAAGGTACTGAAACCATTATCCTTTACTGTAAGGCCACACAGCATCAGTATTGCCATTAATGGTCAAGAAAGGACTGTATAGGTTGAGGCGAAGAAGCTTTGGGGTAGCCCCATCTGTGTTCAATAAGGTAGGTACTGTATAGGAATGAAGGAGTAAAGCAAGAGTTCCAAGGCTGTTGTTTAATGCTGGTAGCAGGGAATGGTACTTATTAACCAGACTTCAGAGGTGGTGGAAATGTTGAATTTCTGTACTATTGGAAGATTCTTGTTTTTTTCAAAAAGACTTTGAAGCCAGCAATCATGAAGTCTTTCTTAAAGGGCCATTGTGGGAAGCAAACAATTTTCAGGTCAGTCAATCCATTCTTTCCCCAAGAAGGTGACTATGTTCTGCTTCTATTTTTGCAGAAATTGCTCCATCAACTCACAATAAAATACAGACTAAGAAGAGAAACATAATTCAATTGAAAAACTGAAAGCCAAAATGTTACATTTCAATGCTGTTAAAATATATTTCACCAAATATTATTGGGAAATAAACTCTTTTGGAACTTCAAAACAATCCACCCCCCACCTGATTCCAAACAATTAACATTTTTTTAAATTAAGGAGTTGTAGTACTGGGATATTTTTCATCTGGTATTAGTTGCTGAAGTTTGACTGTCTTTTGCATTGAAATGAAGAGAGTTGTGAAAACTTTTGCACACTCCTTCTTGCCTTTCTACCTCTTCACAGAGAATTCACTATCAGTTGTGTCTATATCCACATTGCACATTACTATGTCTCTGATGATGTTTGCTTTAATTAAAGAAAAGCAATAATAACTCATGGGTGGATACAGTTCATCAGTAACAGTACTTGTAATGATAAATGCCATGATTTGTCTAAGTCCCTGTATACCATCCTTCCTCTTTCAATGCTAAGAATCTTTTGATCTGAGGAACATCCACAATAACTTAAAAATACAGATTCAGATGGCATAAAAAGTTAAATTACTTTTGAAATGAATATTAAAATCATTTACCAAGAAATCATGACTCAATTCCAGTTAATAATTATATGAGATAATCAAACATCATGCTTCAAAACTCCAGCACAGAGAAGTAAAAGAGGAATTTTTTTGCTTTTGCATTTTACATAATTGTCTATCTTTGTTACCGCTGGATATTTAAAACCACTTCTCTCCTTAACATATCAAATACTGTTCCAGAGTAGCACAGGGATGGCCAATCCTGTGTGTTTTCATATGGCTATAAACCATAGGACACATGGTGAATCAATGGGAGAGATGATTGAAGAGCAATTCACAGACGGGAGATGACAATGGCCCATCATGGATCCTATTTTGGGAATTGGTGGGGCTATGCGTACAGTCTTTCAAGGTCACCCAGTGATATCAGCTTCATTAGCCCTTTCTGGCTTAGTACTTGCTATTAGCAGGAGACTCTGATTATACCCACAGTCCCTGTGCCAGCATGGCCCATTACTCCTCTTCCTGTGATGTGATTTAGCCCTGGCATAGAAACCTTCTTGAACAGCTCAAGAGGTACATATGGCTCAAGAGCCACATGTTGCTCACTTCTGGTATAAACCCACG
Source organism: Gallinula chloropus (assembly GCF_964237585.1). NCBI lineage: Eukaryota > Metazoa > Chordata > Aves > Gruiformes > Rallidae > Gallinula > Gallinula chloropus. Next base: position 114,418,994 of record NC_140087.1, on the reverse strand, counting down.
AAACAAAACATTGTTTTGTCTCAATATTCCCCCCTTAACATGTATCTGAAGATTGTTTTTTAGCACATCTTTGGAGAAAACTATTCCTCTCAGCAAAATCAGCAGTTGTTCAGAGCAAATCCCATATGAGAAGACTTGATTTCCTTTTTGTATGCTACAGATCATGGGGGTAAGATAGGTTCTAACAACTATTGGTATAACTGAGCCCAGTACCTAGTCTCATCAGCAGGGAGGTAATGAACACATCTGAAAATGTTTCAATGCTCTTTTCAATAGGAGCTTAAAATAGAAAGGTTCTCTAATCTGTCTAATTCATCAAGGGTACTTTTGAAATCCTATCATTGGTAGTGGAGGCTTAGAAGCTTACATAGAAAAGCTTTATTCTTCTCTTGAAGCCATTTGGTCACATAACAACTGTGTTATCAGTTCATTGATGAGTAGGCAATGCCTATGAAAAAGTGGGATCTTAAATTCTCCTAGAAGAAATATTTTTTTTCTTAAAACTGATTTACAAAATCACTTATTCTGAGTATGATTTGTTTGGGATAAACCATGTTGCAGTGGAGACCGAAGGATGCTTGACTGGCTCTGCTCCACCACTAAAGCTAACCTGTGTACTTCATGACTGAATTGCTCTAGCATCTTTGGTTTCCAGAGGGACAGAGATAATTGCTGCGTGCCTAAGAAATCCTCAGCTGAACAAGCAAAGCATGGAAGCTCAAGCTGTACTAGTCATTCATCTTTTCTTTTGCATGACAGTCACTAGCAGAGTGATCATCTCTTTCACCAACACTGCTACAACTATGTCATCAGGAAGGCTGCTACTAAAGATGTGCTTGAGAGTTTCTGATCTTCCAGTGAGTGTGCGTACATAACACAATAGATGCAACTCTCTTTGCTATCCAACATCAGGATGCAGAAGGCACAATGCCACCAGCATGGGCCACTGTTTTGGGTTGGTGTAGCAAAGTTTTGGTAGTGACGGTGGGGATGCAGGCGTGGCTTCTGCAGGAAGCTGCTAGAAGCTTCCACTAGGTCTGACAGAGCCAATACCAGCCAGCTCAACAACAGACCCAATGTTGACCAAGGATGAGCCAATCAATGGCAGTGGTAGCACCTTTGTGACAGCATATTTAAGAAGGAAAAACCCAAACCTGCAAGTGCCTGTTTTTTGCTGTCAGAGATTCCCCCGCAGCCCATGGAGAAGACCAAAGTGAAACAAGGAATGAAGTTGAGGGAAGAAGGGAGGGGTGGGGGAGGTATTTTAAGATTTGGGTTTATTTCTCATTATCCTACTCTATTTTGATTGGATACTGAATTAGATGCCTTTTATTCCTTGTTGAATCTGTTTTGCCATGATGGTAATTACTGAATGATCTCTCCCTGTCCTTATCTCAAACTGCAAGCCTTTCATTATATATTTTTCTCCCCTGTCCAGCTGAGAAGGGGAGTGATAGAGCGACTTTGGTGGGTGTCTGGCCTCCAGCCAGGGCCAAACCACCACAGGCAGACTGAAGTGTTACTCATAACATCTCTGCTTCCAACTGCAGTATTATTGATAGCACATTGCTGTTCAAAGTAAGTGTGCATGTGTTCAGTGTTAAAGCTTCAGGACATAATTGAAGTTGGTGTAAAGTGGTCAGGTGCTCATCAATAGGCCTATACTATTGTAAATTTGTTGGTGGCATGATTATGTAATTGACAGATCAAAACTTCTGTCTGGACTGTTCTGGTCTTAAAATTGTAACAGCAATACTTTCAAGTTAGCAACTTATTGGGAAAGCTAATTAAAGAGCATGTGGCTTTCACTGATGAATTGGATATGTCATATTGAATGCACCTGTCCAGAGAGGTTGAAAAATTTTAGGTTTGTTCTCTATTTGAATGGAAAACCACCCTGGCAAAAGCCAAGGTCACCTTGCTAAACACTTCCTTACAAAATTCAGAAATTAATTTTAGCATCTGTGGTGAGCTGACAGATAGGAAATTCTTGATAGGTATTGCTCAGACATCATTGTGGAGTCTTCTGCTTTGTTGTATCCAAAGGAAATAAAGATTTACATTTAAAGACTTAGAGATAGAACTGTTCAATCTACTTTTAAAGCATTGACTAAAAGGAAAGGCAAAAAGATAAAACAAGTAAGCAAACAAGGATTTAGCTACAGCACGCTGCCAAGTTTTGTGTCTTGCCTTGAGTGAAGTATGCTATTGACTGAATAAAGGTGCACATTCACGCTCTCTTATACATACTCTAAGGTGAAAATACTGGTCACTGCAGTCAGTGGAGTTGAAGAGTAACCATGGAACAACACAGAAGGTGGTCAAAGAAGGATGTGGATACTGTTCTAAGCAAAGGGAAGGGTATACAGAAAGTATGAGGATGTCTGGTGTGGATAAATGTTAGTCTCTGGGAAACACCTGAGAATGAGCTGGACAGAAGATTACTGGTTGAAATGATTGAAAATGTGCTGAGAGAAGTGTCAGGCAAGTGTGGAGAACCTGCTAAATGTTGTAGAAACTAGTAGAAAATGTCTCTGCCACCTGACAGCTCTTTAACTTTTTGTATTCGGTGGTACTGCCAGCTACTCCTCCTTTCTAACTTGGGATTAAAATGGGACAAATTCCTTGTTTCTTTTTCAACAGCTATCATAAATGTCCCTAATAGCCTGAAATGTTAAGTTTAATTGCTGCAAACTGCATATAAACCTAAAAAGAAATGTTAGCAAATACATATAATATATGCTTCCTGCTCAGTTTTCAGGGCAAAACGTTCCAGTTGACATTTTCTTCCTTTAAACTTGTAGTTGTTTAAATTGTGTAACTTAAAATATTTGTCCTAGGATATTACATTCTCTTTACATTGTTATTATTTTTAAAGAAATGCTGAAATCCTGCTTGCAAATCAACAAATATTTTTGATTTTTCAGGGTTTTCTAGGGTGCATTAGTAAGATCTCAGCATTTTAATTTTTGACAGATCTTTTTGAAAATCCCATTGTGGATAGTGTTATCTCAGCCAAATTAATTCCTAGAGTAATTCATTTTGATTCATTATGGATTTAGCCCTTGTGAGATATTTTTTTGGCATGACCATTGCCTTAGAGATATAATGTAGAATTAAGTGTGTGGAGACTTTTGACCACCTACAAATTAAATTTTATCATTACCAGTGCTACTATTGTTTTCTACACATTTGATGATTTCTGTAATTGTGTCACTGGGCTTTAGAGAGATGGGAATTTCATATATGTGCCTTTTATGTGTCCTTTTCACTTTAATCTCTGGAGCAACACTCTTCTAGCCATTAACAAAGTGTACATCCTTAGTTTAGCTACTGATGTTCTTGAAATATTAGATGATAGAAGTATTTTTTTGATGAGTCCTTATTTGCTTTTCTCTCTCCTCTTCATGGGGCCTGGGGGCAAGGAGAGAAGGTGAAAAATGGCTTTGCTGAGGGATGGGTAGGCAAGCTCCTACCCTACTAAACTCAACAGGAGGGTTGTTAGTGATGTGAATAGGGTTCTCTCTGTTGCACACAGCTCTCCTCTTACATTCAGTAGGTGTCCCAGAAAGTCAGTACAAGCTTTAGGCATAAATGCATAACAGGGAAAGAATGAATTTCTGAAATATTCCTTTCTTTTAAAATTACATTGCCTATAGAAGGCACCAGACGGGACATACAGTCTGTTTTGTAAGTCTCTGTGAATAACTGCTGAGATTCCTGCTTAAAACACTTACACAACAGAAAAGCAAAAACATCCTGATAAAAGCCTTTTAATTTCCCTTCCCCATCATTTTTCCTCAGAGTGCCTTTGTGTTCTTTTGATAGAAGCAAACTAGAATTAAATATTGAAAAGTATTTAAAAAAAATAAGGGGGAAACCTCTATTCTCAGACTCATAGTAAAAAGAGATTTTAAATCTTTGAGAGACCATTTTGACTATCTAATTTGACCTTCTACAAAGTACAGAAGGCAGCGTTGACCTTTGTCAACCCTGTAAAGATGCCCATAACCTGTCCTGGACTAAGGTATAGCTTCCAGAAAGACTGCTTGTCTTTATTCAGAGATATCAAAAGATGTAGAATCCACTACTTTGTTTGACAGCTTATTTTGTTAGTTTGGTTGTTCATATTGCTAGAGATTTGTGCCTCGTTTTTAATAAGATCACATGCACTCATTGCTTTGGAAATAGGTACTGTTTATGTACTTTGCTATGTGCCTGTCTTCCCCAAGAGTCAGAAGCCTTAATTTGAAAATGTCTGTGCAGCGGATTATCCATTCAGGTCAGGATTTATGGAGATCCTGTGGGGTGCCAGTTTCTGTTAATTAGCGTGGGAGTCAGAAGCCAGAGAAAGCCACGGGATCTGCCTGTCCAACTGCTGGAGTAGGGAGTCTCCTTTTCCTCACATTGATGCTGGGCTGCCTCATTCCTGGAGACTTTGTCATTATCAAGTTGCAAAACGCTGATGTTTCTTCTCTCATAGGCTGAAATCTTGTGAAAATGGTTCTTCTGGCAAATTTGCAGCCCACTGAAACAGCTTTCTTATGTAATTGCCTGATGCCTTGCAGTGGAGGGGAAAGGGGGGAAAATTACATTATGACTGAGCGAGAACCAGTGGACTTATGAATGACAGTATCTACCTGATTCCTAGAAACAGTATTTAAGAGCCCCAGTGGGAAAAACACATTTAACAATGCAAAAGGGAAAAATATTATACTGGCAGTTGTGCATGGCCTAAGATCCCAAAGGGAATAATTGACTTCTACAAATCAGAGAAGAAATATATTTTTCAGACTATAGTTTAGAAGTAAAAGAGGGAAGAGGAAATCACTTTTTCCACAGCTGAAAACCAATATGTCTTTCAGGTGGCTCTTTGAAGTACAGGGGAACAATTATTTGCAAAGAAAAAAGGGAAGTAAAGTAGATATATTAAGAAAGTTCTGATAGAAATGCAGTGGGAAAGAATTAATCCGAAACTGATCTATGAGCACTCACCTGATCACCACAGAGGTGATGGAGGTGCTAGGTAGTAGTAGGTCAGGGCAAATCAAAGGCACTTCTTATCTGTTGTGTACTGGCACAACTCAGCATAGCACAGGAACTGCTCTCAACCGACTCTGCTTCAGATAGCCTCAGACATAAAGTGGAGAAGTTGCTCAGCCTCATTCAATGTGCTTCTCTGTGTAGTGAGACAACACGACAAAGTATAATCCATTAAGTGTGTGGTGTTGAGAAGCTTGTCATCCTCCCAAAGGGAAGATGAAGGGTGATTACAATGTTTTCCAAAAATGTTAGAGGTTCTGCAGCATCTCAGGTGCACCCCCAGAGCTCTGTGTTGCTATATCACTATGACTTTGACACTGCTTCCTAGTTTGTATGTGAACTCCTTCTCTGTAAAACTGGAACTGTTAAAGACCTTTTTTTCTGGGGTGGAAGGTGAGCCACTTGCTGCTGTCCACTATTGCTACTCTCAAAAAGGCAAGAGGTGTGTTTAGCATCTCCTGATGGTCAGTCTTCCTTCACACAGTCAGTAGGGTGCTCTTCAGCCTGGTCCTCACACAGGTTTGAATGTACAACCAGTGATCTGTCTCTCTATGGGTAGGAGGAAGATCTTGTTTCAACTCACAGGTAGATGAAACTCTGCATCTTTCCTGTTACGAAGCTGCTGCTAGCTGCTTCATTGGTAATATGGAAGCTGCAGTACAGTCTGGGAAGATACTTCTTGCTAGTGTTTGGTGCTAAAGCACTAACTAGCAATGGCGGGACACACTGCCATGTTATGATTTACATCCCTTGTATTTGACCATCTCTCTTGATGCCATCTTGGTCTATGAGCATGGGGAGTGATCCCTTCATCCTGAATAGCCCTTGAGATAATGCTGAGACTTACTTTATTGCCAGTTCCTCTTCTGCCACAGCAGCTGCTGCACTGCAGTCTCAATAAAACTGCTCCATAGTGATATATGTATGTCCAAGGCATAATCAGGGCTCCTACTATGTGTATTGTCATTGCCAGAGGGATTTCTTCACTATAATACCCTTGTGATGGCTGGGATCATGCTCACCATTCATGGCACCTGTCAGTGATATTTCAGCAGCTCCTGCTGATGAGACAAAAGTCAGGTCCAAGATAGTTAATAACAGGACCACTGCAGCAGCAACAGACTAGGCATGGAAAAAGAGTCAGGTCTAAGAAACTATTTACAGGAAAAAGAAATCAATATATTCAGTGGCTGAAGGGGTATTGCAGTGCTTGGTGTTGGTCAAGCACCAATCAGATGTTAACAGCTAAAGTAACCTGCATTCTCTTTATCTGCATTACCACTAAACCAGCATTTACTATTAAATCTCTCCATTTGCAACTTTTTGTGTCCTGCAAGTCTTCTCAAATTTGAATGGTACCTTGTTGGTTCTTAATAATTGTCTGATAACCATTTGTGGGTTTTCAAACAATGTGGTAGTTTAACTGGGAAGAAAAAGAAAGTGAATTGTAGTGATGAAGCACAGAAGAGGATGGGAAAGTTGATGTGGGAATGTAGAAGGCAAGGTGAATGTTTCATCAGTGCACACTGTAGGTAGGACAGTACTTGGACCATGCAGAGGTCTTGAAACACTGTCACCAACTTTCTACAGCCCGTATCTTGTATTGCAGGTGGGAACATGGTTTTGAGTCAGTGTTTCGCACAGAATATTGGAGATGGCTGGGACTCCTTGCATGGTCTGGACTAAGTTGCTCCTCTTGCTGCTGCTGTTGCTTGTAAAAGAGAAGACCATCAACCACCCCTTCATACTGAGATTCTCATAATCATTCTTGAGAAAGTGACCGAAATGCAACCAAGTATCCTTTCTCCTTCCCCTACCCACTACTGTCCGTACTCGCTAGATTTAATGAGACTTAATATTTCTGCCACTACCCCATGTAGAACAGAAGAAAGCAGCATAATGCTATCTAAGCATGATGTGAACAGAACACATTTATTTATGTCTGTTCATTAATTAGACTCCTGTAATGCAGCCAGTTTCTCCTCCAGTTTCTGAATAGGAGTAGCATGGGTTTTCATTCATCTAACAATGATTTTATGACTTGCTGAATGGCATGGAGTAAAGTCTCAGATGATAAATGTGTCTGCCTGTCTTATTTGGTGGCTTGAGCTTCTGGACACACAGGAATAGAGAGAGCTCAGTGGAGAAATTAACCTGAATGGTTTAGGTCTTGGCTATAAACAAGGAGCTGGGAGTTTGCTCTGCCTGGCTTTGTGTGCCTGCATCCCTCTTTCTGGTGCTTACTGCACAGTGAAATCTAAGCACAATTTCAGCAATCCAGAGAAAAGGTAATATATAGGAAAAGGACTCCAACAGAAGAGCTATTAATATTTCTTTACATATTTGAAAGCTGAAAATGGCCTTGGTCTTAGGTATTACAGACAGTTACATTTCAGCCGAGTATTTCACCACTGAATCCAGGAGCTACCAGTGTAAAGCACTTTTCAAGGCCTATTTTCCACAAAAGAAACCAGAGATGTAAATCTGGTACCTTTCATAGTCGGTTCCAATGGTTAATCACACTCACTGTACTTATTTCTTATTTGAATTCGTCTGGCTTTAACTCCCGTCCACTGATTCCTGTTATGACTTTCTCTGCTAGATTGGTTTAATTTTACTTCCCACACCCTGTTCCTTTTAGATTTATTGGCCAAGTTGTTATGAAAATAAAATAAAAGCAACAACAGTCTGCAAAGAGAGACAGGGGAAAGAGAAAGAAAGGCAGAAAGGCAAAAAGACAGGTGATGAGAGATAGAGCAAGGGAGAGGAAGAGAAAGAGAGAAAGAGGGAAGGCAGGAAGGCAGGAAGGCAGGAAGGAAGGCAGGAAGGAAGGCAGGAAGGAAGGCAGGAAGGAAGGAAGGAAGGAAGGAAGGAAGGAAGGAAGGAAGGAAGGAAGGAAGGAAGGAAGGAAGGAAGGAAGGAAGGAAGGAAGGAAGGAAGGAAGGAAGGAAGGAAGGAAGGAAGGAAGGAAGGAACTCATAAGGCTACGCCACATTTGTCACTTGCTCTATGTCCTGAGAGAGCCCATATTAGGGCAGCTCAGGATGTTTGGCTTCTAGACACTCATAAGGTGAAGGTATAAAAAAATGATGATGATAACTACAGAGATCTCTGAGATCAGACCATTATATTATTTGGTTCATAAATATTTTTCCAAGCTTCTGATTCTTTTTCTAAAAATAAATGTTGGGGTTTTTTAAACATGATTTTATGCAGGACAAATTAAGAACTCATAAAGTTATGAACACAACTGTCCCACACCAGTCCCAAGTTATCTACACGTCCCCACTTTCCCCTGATCTGACAGGTTTCCTAACATGATATGACTTCCTCACATGATATGATTTCCTCCTGTAGCCAGGAATCAGCACACCCTGTGGAACAGAGACATTCTGTCAAATCTTGTCTCCAACTCTTCGTGAATTTAACCATCTTCTCTTGAAGAAGATGAGGGTCGTGGTTTAAGAGCACACCTAAGGAAGAACTCTCCAATACCTCTGTCTATAATAATTTTAGTTGTTCATGTACTGGAAGAGACTGTGAGATCAGTTGTGTACTTTGCTACTGTCATGTACATAAGCAACCATATGCACTTGAAACAAGGGTCCAATGACAATGGCTCTGTTATCTTTGAAAGCCTTTAATGAGCTCCATATGTCTAGCAATCTGCAGCAAAAATCCAAGGCACAAATTAAAATGTGGCTTTTTTTTTCTCAAGGACTCATTGGCTTATTGCTACAGACCATGTTCTCAGTGTTGTTAGGACACTGGGAGGTGGATGTCTCTGGATAGTGTGACTGGCTCCTAACCTGAATCCTGTAGCCAGCCAAGGTTGACAGGGGTAGGTAACAGCTTTTGTTAAACCAACTGTTGGAGAAGGTAGAGGAGCACAAACTCTGCTGCCAAAAAATTTGACGATTTTTTCCCCTGCCTGAATTAGTTGGCTTAATAAGACCCCTCTTTGCAAAACGTTCTAGTCCTATACCTTCAGGTCATTATGGCTGCACTAATAAGAGTCTGTGAAAAAAACTGAGAAACTCACTCTTGTAACGCTGTAAACATCTAACCTTGCATAAAAATAGACCCATGGTGTCATTACTAGAGATAGGTTTAGACCAATGACTGTTTTCTCTGAGCATTTTTGCAAGACTTTGCAATTGGAACTGAATTTTGTTTCCTAAGCTCATTTACAATCACAACAAGGTGGGACTCTATTTTGCATATCTTACAGCACTGTCAGGAACAGCAGCAAGCTGTGCGTGATTGCTAGCTCAGAGTGGGTCATTTCAGCACTGTACCAATCTACCTGGCATTTGATACAGCAGTTACTGGTGAAGTGTTCCCTACTGGCAGCAAATGTTTGTTGTTGCTCCAGCCACCTTCACAGCATCCCAACCTCGAGTTTTGGGAATATTAAAGGGTTCTCACAAGAGAAGACACTAATGAATTCAGTGATGCATTAAGGACAGGCTGATGCCTTGCTTGGAAATGATCTGTGCCTCTGCAGCTGAGAAGTGATGAAAAGCAACAACCAAGCTCTCTTTGTGACGTTACGTCCTCACAACACTGCTGCATTTAAGGCTCCTCATACTCATGGCTTAGCCAAAGGCACAAGCAGGGCAGTTACCCAAGGATGTCCATCAGTGTGGAAGAATCTTTGATTCTTTCAGACACAAAAAAGGCCAAATGTATTCAAGCAACTGGTTTCCTTGCAGTTGCAGTAGCAGTAGAAGCAGCAGATTTTTTTCTCATGTTTTTCACAGAAGAGAAACTGGTGAAATCTGGCTATTTTGCTTGGGCATTTAGCTTCAGCCAAAGGCTAAGTGACCTCTCCTGTTTCTTGTCGATAGGGTGAAATAACCCCAATTTGCTTTACAGTAGAAATTGCCTTGAGATTATCTAATGAAGGTATTATTATCATTATTATGAAGTGAATGGGAAAAGTGTTTGGATAATTGGCAGAAGAGAAAATGAGAACAGTGAACAGTTACAACTCTGAGGCCCCTTGGCAACAGATACCTTCTTAAGTGCATCTGAAACAGGCAGCTCCCTTGATCACTACAGACCTCTCTGCTGGAGAGGAAGCTTCTTCTAAAAGTGTAATTGTGAATTTAAATGCACAGGAACCCAGAAACAAAAATAACAAAGTTCTTGATTTCCACCCCTCCCACTAACTAAATATGCATTTAATGCTAATTAACTTAGAGGTACAGACCACATTCCCAGGCACAAATTTGTCTCCTGCTATTTGTTAGGCTGCATAGCTGAGAGACAGCTTTTCCCATTTGAATTAGCATGTCCTTGTGTTGTGGTGTTTTTTTAACAAAAAAACAAACCACAAACCAGTTGGTTTTGCTGCTAGAAAATATGTCCAGATTCCTCTCAGGAGAGAATAACTTCCTCCTGCTTCATTAAAACACAGGAGTAAAAGATGAAGCAAATATTTATGGTAAAAACTTAAAGCAGCCTCAGACCCTGCCTCTGCATCTCCATCTCCACTCTCAGGAGTGGTGGAAGTGCCACAGGCAGGTGAGACTCTCTCTGTGCTGTTCTGTCCAAGGTGGGTGATGTGTGGTGTGAGATCAGCTATCACCCTGCGATGCTGAGGTTGGGTCCCTGCTGCCACTTATGCTGTTCTCCGTCTATTGAAGGTCCAGGTGTGATGCCCTGGATAGACATCCAGGGTTATTTTGCTTGTTTCTTTTATTAAAAAAAAAAAAAAAAAAGAGTTATGTTGACTTTGAAACACAGGGATCAAGTGTGGTTTTTTCTTTTTTTCTCTCCATAGTATATCCCACCAGGTCTTTGGCTGTTGTGTCAGGAGGTTATGGAGCTCCCCTTGGTTCTACATCATGTCAGCCAGGCTGGTACAGGTGTCTCCAGTACCATCCCAAGGGGTCTAAGAGAGAACCAGAGGTGTCTGTTTAGACAGCTGAATTTCTTTTCCCAACCCTGGTTCTGGCATCATACAGTTTTTCTCCCAAAACACTTCTGTTTGTCCTCTCACTGGCATAGTTTTCAGGGACTAACATTTTCTACAGAAAATAAATAAATAAATAAATAAATAAATCCCTGATCTCAATTTTTTTAAATAATACAGAGTTTTATTTTTGGTAGGTTTATTGTTCATAAGTGGGGATGGGAAGGGACCTAGCAAAACAATTATACATTTTTTTCCCCTTCTTCCTTTTGCATTCTTGTAATTTCTGCTATTCAGAGAGCATTTGCTGTCCAAAGTTACATGTTACTATATTCCTAGCTGAAACAACGAAATGGAGGACAGTAAATTTTGGTTGTTTTAATGAGACAGAAAACATGATCAAGTGTGTAGGGACTGAGGTGCTGCATGGTAGCTGTTGAAATGACTGCTAGGGAAGGCAATTTTCTACTTCATGTCCCTTTTCTCCATTCCTTCTCATTTATATAGATTGTAAGTTCTTAGCATGTTCCTGTGGATCTGCAGAGTGCCTTAGACAACATTGCTTCAGTCTCAGTTGGAGCCTGTAGAGCCCATTGTCAGAACATATAATAAATACTTACAAACAAATGATAATAAATTCTAATAGCAGTTAGTGCCGCATGAGGATATCACAGAGGCACTGATTGTTCTTTCATTACATTGAGAAACAGAAACATTCAGGCAATCAACACAGTGAGTTCAAGGCCTGGCCATCAGCACTAATGATGTCACTTGTCGCCAAACCTGAGCAGAAACCTTCCAGAGGAGGAAAAGGCAAATAGCTACAACCCACCTTTAAAGTGGCCCAACATAACACAGCCCAGATCGTTTTTCCATGTGAAAATTTCAGGATTTTTTTTTTTCCCAGAGAAGAAACTACTGATAAAATAAACCACAAATGCCACAACCCTCATGGCTCTCATTTGCCTCCTGCAGTCTGATCACACGAATGAAGTCCGAGAGCATGAAGCAGCTCTCCAGTCGAGCTGAAAGAGGAGGAGCTGACAAGCCGGGGAAATGTTCTCCTGTAACCTTGAACTTGTATTCACTTCCCTCTGAAAACAAGATGTCTCAAGGCAGACAGGGGTGGAGGTGAAGTACTTCACAACATCAATACCATGTTATAAATACCTCAGAACTGTGGTAGCCTGAAGGTTTTGTGGGCTCCATGGAATTTAAAATCAACCTACCACAGAGCATTTCCTTTTTACACTGAAAAAAAAAAATCCAAGTTCAGCTTGTTGCAATTATAAACCGTTGGAAAAAGAGGGCTAAACAAAGGAATAACTCCTGTTCAGTGATTCAGCGCTTCAGCTGACGGAGAGCTGAGCCAATAATCTGGGTGATACTCTAGAGAACTAGGGTAGGGCTGAGGAGCTATATTGAATTCCTGGCACATCCACAAATTGTATAATACCAGACAAGTTTACTTTGTTCCTCAGTATATCCTTTCTGAAATGGACATGCTCTTTCCCTATTTTACAGCATAGCTCTGGGAATAAAAGTATTTAAAGTCTGTTAGAAATGATTTGCACAGGCAGGAGGACTTCATGGCATCCTATCAGTTATCAGGTAGAAGAAAAGGAGGTATGATCCCAAAACTTTCTCCATCCTTTACATGTTCCATCATGTTCAGCACATGATAAATTGTCTGGAAAACTTGGGTAATTCTGGAAATCTTGTGAAAAAACCTGTATGGAAGGTGAATAAAATTCCTATCAAAGGTTGAGTCTTTCAGTGTTTTCTTCTTGAATTTTTCTTGGAACCATTCTGAGACCAAAAGAATTATAATAAATATAAATAAATACTCAAATTCTCTGATAGCAAAAGGAATGGAGAGACAGATTACATGACAGAAAACATACAAAGGCATGGAAATAACTGGAGTGGAAGGAAAGAATGAAGAGGGATGGGATCTAATAGAAAGCATCAGGAAAAAAATAGTGAGGTTAAGTAACAATTTTTTTCCATGCTCCACTCTGCAGTGAAGTTTATTAGAATTTTTGTCCCAAGGAAGAGTAATGAGAATTAGAAAGCTTGTTGGGGAAGTCTGAAAACCACAGAATAAAGGTTTTGGAGGCAAGTGCGGGAATGACATACTAAATCCTAGAGGCAGCAGTGAAAAAAAAAAAGAGACGGTAAAAAAAAAAAAGTTATTAATCATCTGATTTAGTTAAATCTCTGTTGAAGAATAAGGCAGAAACATTGAAGGTGATAAGATCTTATTTTAAGATAAAGGGAACAGTGCTCTGCAGGTACTTGCTTTTTAAAACTACTTTTAGGCAGCATATTAGATGAATCTTACCCTGTGGGACCAACAGCAAGGTAAAGTACCCACATCTCCTAAACCCCAAATCCAGCCATTAAGTTACACTGTCCTTTTAAATGTTCATAAATTTTTCTTGTTTTTATCATGACCTAAAGCAATTTTTGTAAACTTGCTATCTGATGGTTTAACAGAGGTGGTTTTGAGCATTTTTACAATGGAAATGTAGCAAACAAGTCAGTTCTGTTGTCTGCTGAGGATTTCTCATGCCCAGGAATGAGAACATGGAGTAATTTCAGTGGCTGGCCACCTCATAAGTATCCTCAAAGTAGATAGAAGTGATCTGAAAATTGAAACTTGAATTTTAGGAAATTCATGAATATTTTTAGTCACAAGGGAGAGAAAGAAGGTGAGAATAAAAGCCAATACAGTATCTTTTCTCTATATTTATCTCCTATAAGTAAGACCTCTGAAAAATATGGGTTGGTGTCTGCCTGATGTTCTTATGACAGTGCTGTGCAGAAGGCATATGATGGGAAAATTGAGACAGGTGTCTAACAGAGACCTGCTGCAGATGAAGAGTGGTTAATAAGCAGGGTGCTAACACGCGTCATTCAGATCCATGTAATCAGACCAGACACTTTATTGAATCCAGGATGAAGTTAAAGGCTTCGCTTTTCTAGACATCAAAAAAAACCCCCAAACCCAAAACCCAAACCAAAACAGACGCGTGAATGAGAATATATGCATGAAATCAAACTACGTACACCCTCCTGTTGACATGAAAAGGACTAATTAATTATCTGTTGTCACATCCCCAGCTATTCTGCATTCTGTCTCGCATGCACATTCTCACCCTATCACAGGTTTTCTGGGTTTTTTAAGGATGTAAAGCAAAATCTAAATTAAACACCTATAAAGCTATGTCTGATATTAGCAATCACAACATCATAAACACAATAAGAGAAAGGAATAGAGAGAGACAGATTCAGAAAAACACCCCACCCAACATATAGAAGGAAAGGTAAGGGAGATGTAGAAAACGTCGCAGAACCACACAGTAACAAGCAAGATAAACAAGAGGCACACACAAATTCCCTAAAATCTCTTCCTGGGTTAACAATGGTTTATAGTTGCACCTAACGTTCAGTTTATTTCTGGTAAACAATTACTCACTACCAAATCTCCTTCTCTAAACTTCTAAAGTCTTGTTTCCAAAAGAAACATGGAATCAGGCAGCTGTCCTGTCTGGTTATTCATGTTTAATCATAGGCTGAAAATCAAACACTTCTAAAAAAAACAAATAACCATTTCAATTTTTTTTAGCCCTAGAATTTTATCCTGATTTAGTTGTGTTTTCCTCGTCTTGTCAGGTTTCTCCATTTAAGTTCTTAGCCTGTATTATTTCACATTGCTTCCTTGCTCTTTGTGTTTGCTAAACTGTTGAACTCATGAACAGCATTGGCACTGACATAAGTAGAGTGCAACACACTGTATTTCCCACAGACTAATGTGCAAGGATTTACCACTTTAAGACCAAAAGAAACCAATGGAGAAACGAACCCAGGTTATGTTTTGCAATATCACAAGCTTGCTTCTTTGGCCGTTGGATTGCACCCACTTTGGGACAAATGTTATTTCTGTTTCTGTCATAGGAAAACAACACTTGGATAATAAATATATCGAAAACAATATTTTTTGTAAAGTTTTTTAAGTGTAGAAACAGAAATTGCAGTGCAGAATCACGGGAGATCCAACTGAAATTTTCAAACTGCAATTAAAATTATAAACAAATACACTTCCCTTGATTTTAGAGTAAAAGAGCTTCTTTTTTTTTAAAGAAAAAATCCCTCGATTGAATACTGATTGAACACTGTTAAAAAATAGTATGAAAACTGAAATATTTTCACAATAACAAAAAAAGCTCACAAACCTGAACCCCAACCAAACTATTTCTAAGTCAGTTCATAGATCTTAAGAAGACAACTGTGACCATATAGTCTGACAACCTGCAAAGCAAAGAACCATTAATTTAGCTTCAAAATTCCTTCATCAAGCCTAATAACCTGAAGATGAACTAAACTGTCTCATAGCAAAATTTTGATGTTTTTCTTAAGGTTTCGAGGGATAGGTGGTCTACAACAGCATGTGATCTGGCAGATATTTACCTAAATCATTAAAAAATGTACTTCTATTCAGCTTTGAATTTCCTGTTCTCCACCTTCCAGCCCATGGTCCGTGTGATATTTCTCTGTGAGATCAAATGTCTCGGATAGATTTGGAAGTTGTTTTTTGTTGTAAATATTCTCCCATTTTACCCATGACCATTTCTGTAAATATCTTCTGTCACCAAGAAAACTGATAAAAAGTTGACATAGCTTGAAGGTAAAACCAGATGTCTTGGTGACAGTTTTTCATAGTGTCCCCACTTGAAGACAAGAATACCATTTCCAAAATTAAAACAAAACAAAAAAACCAACCAACCAAAAACCAAAACAAAGAAGAAAAATAGAAAACATTGAAACTTAGACAAATAGAAAATAATTCGGAAAGATGTTTCAAAACATATCCAAAAAACCCTAAACCACCTCCAAACACATGCATAACACACTCAATCCAAGGTCCCTGCTTGCTGTCCTGGCTGTCACTCCTTGGCTGGGTGCCACTTTCCTGCAGCATCTCAGGGGATGCTCAGCCCAGACTGGGCAGGGTGGCGATGCCATGAGGCAACTTTTGGAAGTACCAACCCAGATTCAAACTGCTGCCTGTCTTTTTCCAAGATCACTCCCTACTGTTAAATATTTTTTTTATGCAAGCATCTAGTGTGCCTTTTCAAGTTGATTGTTTCAAAATTGAAATTACCTGCTGACTGTTTAGTCCAACTGATACTCATTTATTTACTACGTATGATGGCAAACACCCTCCAGAGACTGCTCCGTGTTTTATCTGCACACACTGTGTGCTTTCACATATTTGTCTGAACAGCGGCTGCTGTTTGGTTGCAGAACGTGAGTGGGCACATGTATGTGTTCAAATGTCATCTGCAGCCCAGCTAAGCAGAGGTGGTACGTGGGCCTCTAGCCATGTTAACATGCAGTTAGAGTAGACATGAGATCGTCTGTATAAAGAATACTGATATGTAGTCAAAGGGTATTAGGGGAATATACTTAGGACAGGATTTCCTCACATCAGCTGTCAAGTTAGTTGTTTGAGTCTAGGCAAGATATATTTTATGGTTAATGGAGAGGAATCAGCATTACTGGAAGCTGATTCATACAAATTTTAAGAGTCATTTTAAGATAGGAAATATTTCTTTCTGTTGACTCTGAAAGAAACCTATAACAACTTCCTTTGATTCTGATGAAAATGTGTTAGATGTCTCAATTACAAAAGGGTAGTACAAGCTTGTGAACAAAGGTATTTAGAACTGTCTCCTGTTTGGTTC
This sequence comes from Gallinula chloropus, assembly GCF_964237585.1. NCBI lineage: Eukaryota > Metazoa > Chordata > Aves > Gruiformes > Rallidae > Gallinula > Gallinula chloropus. Next base: position 114,402,281 of record NC_140087.1, on the reverse strand, counting down.
TTTTTCATCACCTATTTTGTTAACATTACCTTTTTAGGAATGTTTTCTAGATCTTTTGAAAGAAAAACAGTCAGAAGCAGGCAAATGAGAAGGATTAGTTTATTGTGAAGAAGGAATGTCCTTGGAGTGAACATTTATCAAAGGAAAGATGCAACATAGTGGGTAAGTATTACTCCCTGGGTTGTATAACTGAAAAAGGGAGACAAGTTTTTGCTGGGAATAGCAGGGACAGTTTCAAATGTGAGGTTCACTGCAGGCCAAAAATAATTATAGGGGTCATAACGTTTCCCTATTACCAGTTACATATTTGCAGGGTATGATGATTTCTGCTCATTTTTTCAAGGAAATTTTCCAATCTCAAATGAAAAAGGTGACTCTGTAAGTGTATGCAATACCTAAATGTCCACATTGCTTTCCATTAGGTATTCTACATATAATCAATGTTTAGAACTATTTGAAATATTTTTTGTACACTATACACAATTTGCTTTGGAACAACCAATAAAGAAAAAATAACGTCTTGAGCACACACACAACCACACATACACAGAAAAACAGACTTGATACATAGCAGAGGGGCCACACATTTGATACAAACATCAGTCTGGCTTTATGCTTACATCAGAGCAAGAGAACAAAAGATAGGAGATCATAACAGTACACTAATCTGATGTTATTCTGGCTCTTTCTCTGCAAAAAAAGAAACTGTTTCATAACATCTGAGAGGCACGTTCTTTTGTATCTATCTAAGCACTCTTTATCCCATGCCATGTGGTTCAATTACGGTTTCAGATGAGACGTCAGTCAAACAGGTGACCCCAGCATACAAGGGATTCTCACTCAGGAGAACCGCTTGCTTCAACTCTAATTGCAAGACACACACAAAAAGAGTATCCAATGGCTTGGATACCACACAGCCATCAAATGCTACCTGTATTGTGGGTTTGTTTTTTGGGTGGGGTTTTTTGTTGGTTTTTTTTCTTTTTCTGCCTCTGGATTATGAAAATGTTCTTTACACCTCATCTGAAACATAATCCTTGTTTTCCTGTTTGTTCAGGGGAAAAAGCCTCAAACCAAATCATAACTAAACACAACATCCTGAACTCATTGGTTTTATGAGGCATTTAGAAACTTGGAAAAGTGTCTGGTTCTATTTTATAGCAAAGCTCTGCAAACCAGCAGACAAACACAGAGTCCACTATGAACAGGTAGAGAAATTTACAGGCACTTCACTTGAGGAATGGATGGAAAGGATCCTACCACTCCATCCACTTCTTCCAGAAGAGTGAAAGGAGTTGGGCTATCCAAACAAATATTCTTCCCCTGGAATGACTGATGGGTACAGGCATCTAACATGAAGATGTTGTTTACCTGCCTGGAGTTGTCCCACCTCTCAAGAAATTGAGCAACTTCCCTTGAATGATTGGTTATTTATTGCCTTTGACACTGTATCTCTGGAGGACACCTACTCTTCCCTCAAAATGGTAAATTCAAAACTGGTTGTGGTTTAATCTCAGCAGGTAACTGAGCACCAAACAGCTGCTTGCTCACACTTCCCCCCAAGAGAATTGGGACAAGAATGAAAAAAACCTCATAGGTTTAGACAAAGACAGTTTAATAGATAACAAAGAAAGAGAAGAATAGCAATAATAATAATAATAGTAATAATAACAATAATAACAGTAATAACAATAATAACAGTGATAACAGTCATACAAATGATGAAAAAATGCAATTGCTTACCACATATGAGAAGAAAACTATCTGATGCCCATTGTCTTTCTGAGCAACAATGCTGCATCCTAGCTAGCTTCCCCACTTCTGTATGAGGCTTGATGTTCTGTGGCAGGGAATATCCCATTGACCAGTCCTGGTCAGCTGTCCTGTCTGTGATCTCCCAGCTTCTTGTGCACCTGGCAGGGTGTGAGAAGTTGAAAAGTCCTTGACTTAGTGTAGACACTGGCAACAACTAAAACTGTTGTTGTGTTATCAACATTATTGTCATCCTATATCCAAGACACAGCACTATCCCAGCTACCAGAAAGGTAATTTACTCCACCTCAGTTGAAACCAGGAAAATACCAACAGACTACTGTGTATAGCGAACAGTAATTCTAACTTGGCTCAACTTAGTTTAAGAACTATCATAGATGATTTACAACAGCTGAGCACCTCAGCCCATAGGAGCTGAATATCGAAGGACAGCTTCTCTCTCAGACAAAATTAGTTTCTCTGTAGACTAAGACTATTGAATTAACCATTTCTACTTTTCTTTTTAATAGTAGGTACCACATGGAGTGGTGGTGCTTTCCTCAGTAACAGATTTGGTAGGGGGTAAGGTCCATTTTTCTCCTTCCTAATTACTAGGCAGGACATATGGGGGAAAAAAGCATGAATTTTCTTTAAAAATAATAGAATCATAGATGGGATGGTTTGGGTTGGAAGATCATCTACTTTTGACCCCCCTACCATGGGCAGGGACATCCTTCACTAGATCAGAGTACCCAAAGACTCATCAATCACCACCTCAGTAATACATAAGCATTTGTGTAGAGAGAGGGGACTAGAAGAGCCCAAAGCTCCACAACTTCATCTTTTATATGGTCCAGGTATGTTTTTTTAACAGACTATTATCAGTTTTGAAAAAAAAAATTATAAACATTTGGCTTAATTCTTATAATGGAGGCTGAGAAATTGTTGCGGCATTCAGAAAAGCATCATTCTCTTAAGAAAGGATGAATTTGTTTCTTCTTAAACTGCCTAATGAGATGAAGGAATATCACACAACAATAATTTCTTCTAATTATGGTAAGTCTAGAATAAATTAAAGCAGAGAAATATCTATTTCTCTTTTCTGTACAGCAGCATTTTCAGTGTTCATCAACATTGCCCCTAAGGCAGAAACAGAGTCATGCATGATCAATTTATCTTACAAGTCGTCCAAAATAGTTCCCTGTCTCCATTTAGCACTGTCAAGGTTTGTTCTAATCTGCCATTTCAGACAAGATTTAGAGCTTCCACTCTTTGATTCTTTGGATGAACGAGGATTAAAGTTTTCATTGCTTGTTTGTAATGAGGCAAGTTGTAGCTCTAATTATGTAACCAATTTGCTGCAGTTAACTCTTGAAAAGAACAGCCATGGTCCAATCAGAGGTTCAGTTTGTGTTGATGAGGTCTGTAGTCAATGCAGACAGTGTAAGTTGAAAGTCAATGGGATCTGGATGCCTAATACTGACTTGGCTTTGAAAACTCCAATGATAATCACTGAATGACTGGAAAAATAGGCACGGATTACAGTGACCGCTTAAGGCTAATGTAAGGAAATCCAAATCTCTGTGGTTTTTTGTTTTGCGCTAGTGCCGTTCTGAGATCAGAGGGATTTCATTAAAAGACCCAAGCTAGTTAAGAGCTAGCCTCTGAGTAATGCATCAATCAGTTTTAAGGGAAAAGACCTTTCTGGTCACCTGCATTAGACAGGCAGCAGAAATACACACTTCATTTTTTATTAGAATCAATAACTTAATACCAAATTCATAACTTCTAAAAAGATATCATGTCTTCTTCAAAGAAGAAGTAAATGTGGAAAATTCATTGGTAAAATACCCTAGGTTTCAATTTTAATATTATTAAAAATGTGCAAATTATTTATTATTAATTGTTGCTTGTTTGATCCTCCAAACTTGGAATTTTCTTCTGTCCTTAACAAAACAGCATTAAAAGGACATGCACATTTCTCATCTTTTTGTGTCTTCACAGTCAAATTGCTTCTCTACATTCTCTTTCACTAAATAAAGGTAGGCTGGATTCTTTTCAGATTCTCATTAGAAGAATATTTTTTCAGGTCTGGGAAGAAAATTTTTGAAAGAAGAAAGCAGTTGGCAGGTTTTGGTACTTCTACAGATGAAGATTATCTCCAGTTTATTACGTCCATATGCTAGCTGTGACTTTCTGGAAAACACTATTCTTTCAAGGTGTGATCCCACAGTTCATGTGCAGTCCTCTTTTCAATCCCCATGGATTATGCCTTGTGGTAATACAGTATAGGTTCTTCACAACAGCAGACCTGTAACATTATTGACTCAGTACTGATGGCTGAATATTGTTATTAGTCAACTCTTTATGTTATCACCAAATCTTATTGCAATTATATTTTCTTCTAGTTCATTGACAAAAACTATCCATGAAGAATGTCTTAAAAGCACTGTAAGTAATTTGCAATATGTCAGTGTGGCAGGCATAGAGGGGTGTGTTTCTATATATGCGAGTACTTTCTAAATATACATTATGTTGCCGTTGCCGTTTGAGTGCAGATGTGAAGAATCAAGTCCTTTGTTAAAATACTGTGTGATCTGTAATAGGCTTTTTTCTCCTGTGGAAAAGAAGACAATGGAAAAGTTAGGTTTGCTACCAGTTAAGAGATACTCTTCTTTAATTCAAGTGGTTGAATGGTGGTAGATTTTCCAATGCAGCAAGTGAAAGGCTTTGGAGTATCCTTGGGACATCCTTGAGAGTACAGGAAAGGAATAAAACATTTCAGAGACCAGTGTGATTGCTTACAACACTTCTGCTTGTTGGCAGCTTAGCACTGCAAACATGAAAGCCATTCTTACATCATTACAGCGTTCCAGTGTGCTTCAGAAATTCTTCCTTGAGACAGCCAAAGTAAATGCATAAATATATTCTAGCCCAAAATAAAACACATACGTACATATTGGAGTTACTACTTACCTTCACATGGAGGCTTCATAGACAACTCTTTTACTGAAAGAAAGAATTCTCATCCTTTGGATTGATATAATTGTGACTCACATTTTAAGGTCCAGAGATTTTTCACTCTTGCCTTTGACATGCTGTGGGGCACAAGAAGTATGAATGAGGAAGTTATTCCCTCCAGGAAAAAAAAAAACAAACACAAAACAACAACAACAAAACCAACCCAATAACCCAAAACAAAGCAAATCAAACCAAAGCAAAAAAAAAATCACACAAGAAAGAAGCATGAGAAATTTGAAACATGAAGTTTCTTGTGGAAGAGTTTGACAGCTTTACCTATGTGATTGTGATCTGAACATGACTTTTCTGGTAGTAAGCATAGAAAAAAGAAAACTGTAAAATACTTCCATATTAGGCTAGAAAAGTGCTTATTAGCACACAGAAAACTACAGTCATTTAAGCAGATGTGACAGAGTATCAGAACAACCAAGACAAAAAGGTAGGAGCTTAAATTGCTCTTTGAATGAAATATAGAAACCTACACTTAGGAAAGTGAGTCATGCAATCCTGCTGAGAATTTCTTCCTCAGATTTCCATGATTCAGAAAAAAAGATATCCTTGTGCTAATTTTTCCCATGTTCATTTGGACTACCCTGAATTCAGCTGAGACTTAGACTGTGGAGGTAGTGTGTGGTGGTTTAGCCCTGGCTGGAGGTCAGATGCCCAACAAAGTTGCTTTGTCACTCCCCTTTTCAGCTGAACAGGGGAGAAAACATATATTGAGAGGCTCAGGAGTCAAGATAAGGACAGGAAGAGATCATTCCACAATGGCCATCATGGACAGAACAGACTCAGCAAAGAATAAAGGAAAGAAAAGTCTCCAATATATTACACTGCCCTGCACACCCAGTGACACCAGAGTCAGGTAATGAGAAGTGTGACCAGATCTTAAAGCACCTTCCCCCACCCCTCCCTTCTAGCAGACTTCCATTTAGTCATGATTTTGCTCCCTTCTTCCTCCACATTGTGGTACAGGGAGGGGCAGGGAATGGGGGAATGAGGGGCTTGGTCAGTTCCTCGTGAGTCGTTTTCCTTCTTATCAGGGGGTGCATTCCTCACACCCTTCCTCTGCTGCACCATACTGTCCCACCCACGGGAGACACTCCTCCACAAACTTCTCCAGCCTGAGTCCTTTCCCATGGGTCTTCAGCTCTTCCCCAGCTACCCCAGCATGGATCACTTCTATGGAGTGCAGTCATAAATCATAGAAAGTCTTCCAGGCTCAGACTGCTCTCAATGGGCTGCTGGTCCTTCCAGGACCTTGCTCCAACACGAGTCATCGCACCTTCCATATGTCTCCTCCTGCTCCAGCATGCAGTCTCTCCATAGACTGCAGGTGGGATCTCTGCTCCCCATCACCTTCCAAGGGCTTAAGGGGGATGACCCACTCCACCATGGGTTTCTCCATGAGCTTGATCTCCAGCACCTGGGGCACCTCCTCCTTCCCCCTTTTCACTGACCTTGATGTCTGCACAGTTTCTTACAACCTCTCACTCCCTTCTGTGGTGGTAAAAAGCAGCTGCTTGCATTTTTTTTCCTCCTATACATGATTCCCAGATGCTCTGTGACCTTCACTGGTGGTGTTGGCCTTGGTCAGCAATGACTCCAGCCTTGAGCCGGCAGGTGTTTGCTCTGTGGGGCCTGCAGAGAGCTTCTAGCTGCTTCTTGCAGAAGTCACCCCCTGCAGCACCCCTCCTGCACCAGAACCCCTCCATGCAAAACCACAACACAGTCCACAAAAGCATCTAAAGCAGAGAAACATTGACAGTAGATACACTGCTTTCGACCATTGCCTTTTGGCAGCAGATCAGATTACATATGTCAGCCACCCAAATCACACACTTTCCCAGGTGAGCATTAGCAGAACCATCTGGCGATTAGAAATCACCTGGACAACCAATCCAACCTTGAGCTGGATGAACTTGGAAGTTTCAAACACTACCATTGCTTTTTGATAGTCAGGTAGGTGTTTGGCCCTTGTGAATCACAGACATTTGATTTGGGATAGAAAGAATTATTCAGTTATTAGTCTTCAGTCTTGTTCAGCTTTCCATGAGGTCAATCTAAATCATCTCTCATAGAACACATATATCGATCAAGTATATATGCATGGCTCAAATCCAGCCAGTTTTGGGGATGAGTAAGTTGGCTGAGCACGCAGAGAAGATCTGTAACAATCTTGGACCTTTATGTGATGTGGCAGACTGAGGATAATTTCGGACAGATAGTACCCAGTGTTGTTAATTCACTGAAGCAGTTTAGCTTTTGCTGCATTTCAGCAGTGACAAAAGCTCCCACAGCCTCACCATAGGCCCTCTTGATAACAACTGACAAAATCTGTATCTTCCAAATACATTATATCATTAGATGAAGTGGACAAAAACAAAACAAGTATGTTTATGACTTAGCCTGAGGAGATAATTAACTTCTGAGTGCTGAGATCCTTGATTGCATTCCTAGCATGATCTTAATTGGAAGTCTGAACTTGTAAAAGGTTGTGGTGTTTGGAGGATATCTGAAATGGTTCACTGAGAAATTGTTTGTTCATAAATTTGAAAGGTAATCCAGACAAATACCTTTCCCTTTGCCTTTGTTGTAATTGTTGTGGTTGATGATGATGATAAAAATAATCTATTACAGCAGCAGCAAAGGCACCAGACTATGCAAAGAGAACATGTATCAAAATGTATTAAGCTACTTCAGGGAATTTCAAAAGAAATAAGTTTTACCAAAAAAAGCTGAATACATACCAGAAGATATTACTTTGAAACCTGTATTTCTGCTTCAGAGCATGCTGCAGTACTTTTCTCTGCTGAAACTATTGACCCCTTGTGTGTCCTCAGCAAGAATTTTCATGATCTAAGTATTTTGCATGGAGCTATGTTATGTTGTGCATGCAGTACGGTAGGTTGCTAGCGTAAGATGAAAATGCAATTCTGTTCTGGTGATTTATCCCGCTGTTAGATGTGGGAGGCCCTGAACGGAGACGATGTTAGCTCAAAAAATGAAATGCTGACTTTATGTTTGGGCAATTACATTTTTGATATTTTAGAACCAGCTGTAAGTCTTTCTGTTGACCTGCTGGACTAGCTGAATCCTATTAGTTACTGGCATTGACAAGAGGTCTACATGGCACGATGTATTTCTATGCAGGGACACTAAAGCTATGAGCTAGTAAGGATACCAGCAGTAAAGCTGCTATGACATGGTGCTCCAGTCACAGAAGGACTAATTAGCTCTGCTGAGACACGGGCTGTAATGGCCTGGGATGACCTAGTGCTGCTTCCCATACATGCACTAGACTGTACATTGTACTTTGTGGGTCTATCCTCAGAAGGCTGTGTACGTATTAAAGGGCAGATTGATGAGAAGCAATAACAAGCCAAGCAACAAAAGCTCAAAAAAAAAAAAAAAAAAATCTGAAACTCTTTAGCTATGCTGCTTTTCTGAGGATGGCAAAAATCTCTGCTCTTTACCTGTCCCAGCTATGGGAACCTGGCTATTAGGTGCAGGCATCCCAGGTCTTTTTACAGTCAGAGGGGGCCACAAAGTTCATTCTGTCTCAGGATGAATGCATAGAGTAACAGAGATCATGTTCATCTCACCTAAATTTACACATTCCACGGCTGGGAACGAGTGATGGTGGTCCTAGATGCCCTCTAAAGTTACCATAGAAAAATGAACTTCGGGTGATTTAACATGTCTAATTAAAATTAGACAGGAAAGACCTTATTGCAGGCTTTCAATACTTAAAGAACTAAAATACTTTCAATACTTACATGAAAGACAGGGACAAAATAGAACGGGGTATTTTTTTAAACTCGAAGGTAGATTCAGGCTAGATATAAGGAAGCAATTTTTTACAATGAGGTTGGTGAACACAGGATCAGGTTGCTAGAGAGGTTGTGGATGCCCCATACCTGAAAATATTCAAGTTCAGGTTGAATGGTGCCACAAAGATTATCTGAGGGCTGGAACACTTCTCCTCTGACAGTGGGCTCAAACAGTTGAGGTTGTTCAACATGGTGATACCTTAAAGCAGCCTTCCGTACCTAAAGGGATTTACAGGAAAGCTGGAGGGAGACTGTTTACAAGGATATGAAATGATAGGACAAGGGGTAATGGCCTTAACCTAAAGGAGGGTGTATTTACATTGCATCTAAGGAAGAAATTTTGTATGATGAGGGTGATGAGTTGTCTACTGGAAGGGATTACTGAGAGAAGCTGTGGATGGCCTCTCCTTGGAAGTGTTGAAGGACAGGTAGGATGGGTCTTTGGGCACCCTGGGCTAGTGGAGGGTGTTAAATACCTATGGCAGAGGGGTTTGAACTAGATGATTTTTAAGGTCCCTTAAAGTCTATGATTCTCTGATTTTATGCTTTTATGAACCGGATTGGGAGAAATAATGACTGCCTTATATTAGCCGTGGTTTGGGTCTAGTTACATCTGTGTTTCTTTCTTATAGAGCTTGCACCTGTGAAAGGAACAGAAAATGCACCCTTTTTATGTTTGAGATATTGTCCTAAAATTTCAAGAGCAACTGTTTTAATGCCTTCTTTCTTCCAGAGTTTTGTTTCATGGGTCAGGTGATACTTCTTTTAGCATATGTGTATTGACTTTAATATATTTCAGTTTCTCATTGAGCTGTTGTTACGCATCATCTTCAAAGAAAATGCTGAGTGGAACCTCTTCCATATGTCTAAAGTTTGGCCTTGGTTTCTAGTATTTTAAAACTGTGCAGTGCTCTTGACTTATAAATTACTCTAGTTGAGAGTTTGGCTCAGAGTTTCTGCAATTATTTACTTTTGCTGTTTATTTCTCTAGATAATCTCTGATTGTTAAAGTCAAGGGCACAGCCTAGACTTTAAATTAAATAGCTTTGTTTCCAGTGATGATATTGGTGTTTAATAAATTCATATTTTGCTGCAGTGGATAGTATTTATACAATTTTCTTGGAGGAAGTTAAAAATAGCTCTCTGCTCCTTAGGGTGTAAGGGGCTGCTTTAGACTATGCTGTTGCTTGGATTGTTGCATTTTTTAAACAGAGTAAGAAAAAAAATAGAAAAGGAAAAGTCGAGCCTTACTCTCTCCCGTACCTTTTTTGCAATTGAACGTGAAATAAAAGCAAGTCAAATTGGCAAGACAGCATTGTGTTCAGGGTGGTGTGAAGTGCCAGCAACTGTATTTTGCCTTCACACAATTTGTTCTTTAATAGTCTTTTTTAGTTTTCACTCATAACAACAGAAGTGAACTATTAAAAATCAAATGTTGAGATGAATGGAACTAAACAAAAACATGCTGAAGGCGACAGGCAGGGTTTAACACTCTTTAACTTTTATCTATCTGGTGTCTCTCTTTGATGGCTGACATGGCAAAAGAATTCTCAAAACGCTTCTGAATCCTGATCACTTTGCTAGTAATTGCAAGAGCACCACTGTGCATCATTTCTTCTCTTGAATCCCTCTAGACACGATTCCTTGCTTACCCAGTAGATATTCGCATGGCACTACTCAGCATGAAAAATTTAATAAGGGAAATTATGAATTCCCCTAAGGAATCCACAGGCGATGTGGGTGCATTGTTATTATGACTTTTTTGTTCATCAGTGGTGCAACTGGAAACCAATCGAGGATTAGTGTTCTGACCTAAGGTGTGGCAGGCAGATCCTCAGTGGTGTATAGTACCATGTAATTTAATGGAATTGGGATGGTTTAAACCTGTTAAGAGTCTATGCTTATGACAAGCCCAGAACAGTGGGGTAAGATGTGGAAAAGTAAATGGAAAATTGAGCATGTTTCTATAGCCATTAATATAGTCTTTGCTCCACAGGCTCCCTAGCCACTCAGTCCAGTACATTGCAGGGGCTTACAGAGGAATAATGAAGTTAGAACACCAGAGATTTCAGATGTGCTAGTAATATTCTCAAAGGGTTTGTCAGTTTTCTCTCTGTGGGGAAAAGGTGTTTTGTGAAGACACTGAGCCGAGGCTCAAAAGATTTGCACTTCATTCCTCGTTCATCATGGACATCCTCTTTGATCTTGGGGAATAACCTGTTTTCCTCATGTGAAAATAGGAATGCTAATAATGAGCTTTTGCCTGCCCTGTAGGTTTAGGTAAAATGAACTCCTTTGGCCATGGCATCCCAGCATCTGTGTACAAGCAGAAAGGGACATGCATTTAACTGCAACCTTAATTGACTGCCGTAATACAAACCATCATCAGGAACAGCAAATCACAGAATAACAGAATACCATTAAAAGAGGGGTTTTTTTGGCCACGTTTTTTATCCATTCAGTCCAACAAAAGCAGAGAGCTTTGCTCCTGTGTCTGGACTTCTTTTGTAAAAGTAGAAGTGAAATCATGGCCAAAGGTGAAAGTGATTAATAATATGAGGTGAGCTGATGTTTTCAGGATAAGAAATTCTAAAACAATCAGTTGCTTCCTGTTTTAGTGAAGTGCTAATGATTACAAGGGAAGTAATGTGCAGCTTTGAAGGTCTGTGTTAGAGCCTTATGAGTTTTTAACACAGAAAATCAGATTTTATTTTTCTAATAGACATGTAGAGATGGATATAGACATGCACCTATGATCCACAGCCTTTACGTGATGTCTTCACTACATCACTTATGCTTCAGCTTTGCATGTCTTTTTACATGGGCTGTGCCACATTGTGCCTCTGTGTTAGAGAACTGCCCTAGCCTTTGGTTACTGGTACAGAAACAGTAAGTTGTTCTTTACTGCCTGTAAGAAGAGACTGAAATATTTGAGTAGGGGATTTGTCATCTGAGTATCTGTCAACTAATAATGAAGTGAGGTTAAATATTTGTGTAATAGAGTCATAAAACATAGGTGTGGGAGGGATGTAAGTCCACTCTTAATCAAAATCAAGTAGAGTTAAACTGCTCTAGACAGATGTTTCCTTAGGTGCTTCCAGATGTTTCTAAATGTCTTTACTGATGAAGATTGCACACACTCCCTGAGTAATATATTCTGGAGCAGAATTAACCTTTGATATGCACATTTTTCTTGTAATTAGCAGCTGATAATCATTTTTGTTCTTTATGAGAAGAAGAAAGTTTTTGGAGATAAAAAGGTCAGCAGTCCATTGCGAGTCATATGTGCATCCAGGATACCTTCATTATTATTCTTTTTTACCCTGGTAAAATTTCAGAAGCATGAAGGAATTGGAAAGTGAGAAACAGTTACAAGAAGGAATTGGAAGGATGGCAGCTTGTAATTTGTAGTAGGATCCATGTATTATATAAGATAAAAATAAAACTTGGACAAGGCTATATTTTGGGGTCCTAGTGGCATCATAAAATACTCTTGCTTTTTGCTTTTATGGCTTATTTTGATGTCAGCAGAGCCCTGAGGTATATTTGTAGCCTTGAAATTCATAAACATCTTCTTTTTAAAGCATTTGGTTTTAAAAGGAGCACATTTGTAAGAGGTAAAAAAAAAATCTCCATTGTGAAATATCAATTATTTGTAAGTGCTTGGATTAATTTATTGGATTTTATGGGTAAAAGAAATGGAAATTGTTTCTTACATTAAAAATTAATATTTTACATCCAGCTGTGTCTGGCTGGGCAATAAATCAGCTCCTTACAATTACTTATTTGTCAGCCAGCATGTTAGTTCAAAAAGCTAGGGAGCTTGCCTGTGGATCCTGCTCTACTTGAAAGGCAGAAAGAGTTCAGGTCAAATCAATTTGAGTCACAGTAATTAAGAACAAGATTGAAGATCCTTCCCCACCTACATAGTAAGCATCTGGAGTTGCTTTTTAGAATGGATCCACTTCTCAGCAGCAGCAGCAAATATTGCAGGGAGACAACACTACTTAGGAAGAAACGTTTAAATGCTTGAGAAGGTTATATATGAATTTAAATGCTCAAACTTACCTCTGAATAAATCAGAGTACTTCATATTTGGTAAGCAGGAAAACATTTTATCTTTTCAGCTTGTCTATTTACAGCTGAACATCACATAACCTTCAGAGGATGTTTTTACTGAGTGTCTCCCTATATGAGCAAATTCAACAAAGCCAGAGTAAGGTAGTGTCTCATCGTCACCAAGAAAACTGGATTTTTAACAATAACTGAAATTATTTTTTCCACTAATCCATACTCTCCCTGACACCCTCTGACCATGCGTCAGGAGTTACTCTAAGGACCATCCTCAGTACAGTCCTTGTAGACCCTTATTTGGCAGGTAAGAAAGTTCATTTCTGATGGGACCATTCAGCACCTTCAGAACCCAGAGTGGGAGAAGAGACACAAGCTCTTTTTACTACTGTAGTTGATGCCAGTATAATGAAAAAACTAGTAGAAAACTGGTATCTTTATCACACGAGTGATGAGGCCCAAGGACACATTGAAATAAAAAAAAAAATAAAAGTGTCTAATAGCTGCTGATGTAAACAGCAAGTTCCCTTCATATATTTCTTCAGGGTGTTTTGATTTGGCAAGACAACATAAAACATTGTTTAATTTTGATAGAACATAAGTTTTTGAAGCATTTGCTTGTCCATCAAGATGAAAAATTAACTGTAACCACAGCTCTAGTTGTAGCACTCCTAGTGAAGAGTTCTGTCATGACAGGGGAACTAAATTAAGTCAATCACATACCCAAGAAATATAATTAGTTGCACATCCCTTGCACATGCAAAATCATATTCAATTATGGGTAAATTAAATATCTGTGGTAATAAGGTCACTTGAACTTCTACTATATAGAGGAAACTCAGATCTTTTGAAATCACAGGAACTGAAGAGAAAAGTCTGACTTCTTGCTTCCCAGACATCCTCATGTATTGGCATCACAGGGATTCTGCTGATGAATTGCATGGGCTGTGTGGGACTGGAGACTGAGGGAGGCACACTAGCATGATCTTGAAACCACGGTGTGCATTAGAAAGCATGTTTCCCACCAGCAGCACGGTGCTACAGAAACTCTGTGTCAACTGACCCTATGCCCTATGTCCTGTGCATCAAGAACTTGCCTCATAATGGTGGAGGTAATTGCATGCCTCAATATTCATCCCTCTCTTCCAGCTACTTGTCTTACTCTGTAGGATTCCTTTGACTAAAGGCAGAAATATTTGACATGTAATGAAGTTGCAAAATACCCTATGTATTTCTGAGTGTCAGTTGCTGGTGTTGTTTGGTCTTGTATTTATATGTACAAGAGGAGTCATCTGTCAAGCCTGGTGTAATGAAAAAAATGCTTCCTGTTGAAACCAGATCATTTCATCACATACCTGTAAAATACAACTAACTTGAATGCATTTAAATGATTATATATGAACTAATTAGAGTCTGAGTGAATGATTGGTGAAGCTGTGGATAAATAGGCCAAAACAAGGTGGTTACAACAAATTGGCAATAGTTATCTCAAGGTCCAGCAAAGCTGTGCTGTTCAAATGATTGTATTAGCAAGCAACGAAGGAACTGAGGTTGATCTAATTAAAACTGTATACTGAGTTATAAAAAGAGCGTAGAAGAGTAAACAAGTGGTACAGTCTAGATTAATTTGCAATAAACATGGAAGCAATCACAGCATGATGTTCAAGTGTCCAGCACAAAGGAACTAGGATTCATAAATAAAAAAATCCTCTGCAAGCCCGTGTTTCTTGCAGTATAGATGACGAAGCAACGGTAAGTGTGTTTCTGAACATAAAGCTGCAAACCTAAAGGTCTGATTATGAAGATGATGAAGAGGCATAGTTCTTTGAGAGCTCCTCATCAGTTTACAAAGTAACGTTCCGCAATGGATTGGTTTGTGAGACTGAAGACGAATGACTGAATCAAAGCGAATTTCATCAGGTGCAAGGGGTGTATGCGGTGGGATCACAGCAAGCATAAACAGCAGGAGCAAGGCAGCAGCCGCCACAGTCTCATACATGCTGTGAGCAGAAAACAATCCCCCTTGGCCACATCACAGAAGATTATGCCACACATACTTTGGCATGCTGGCGTCGTAAGCAGCCATAGTAAAGAGAGAAAGGGAGATATTTCAACAATGGAAATGGTAAAGGGCACGACCCCATTGACTTCAGCAGAGTTCTGACGGTTTTCAACAATACAGCTATAATGAAGAGCTAGTTAATTACAAATATATAGCCAATTAAACAGATTCAATAAGTTATTACGTTATGAGGGTTTTGTGTTTGGTTTTTAACTATAACTGATGGGAAACCATGTATTTAAGCCCTGAAAGTTAATTCATTTTTTCAGAATTGGCTGAGAATAAAACCACACAGACAGAAAAGAAGAAAAGGTCTATTTTCTTCCTGATATAAACGTACAACTTTCATTGGCATTTTAGTGCAGCATTCTCTCCTGCATACATAATATGGCCATACATAATGTGACTTCTATGAGATGTCACTCTTTCAAATTTTTTGATCTGCTGTATTACCTCAAACTTTCCACTTCCTTACTGCTGCCTCCCAACCATGCAGATTTTTTTAGAAGAGATACCAACTTTTCATATACTCTTCCTATGGTAATACAATTTCCATCTTCAATGGGGACTGAATACAGCTATTTCGGGTTAGGGCTGATGAGTGGCAACATTATAAGCACTTTTGTTTTGTATTCTTCTTTGGTAATAAACCCAAGTATAGTATTTAGCTTTTTTTTTTTGTGGCTATGATTTTGGAGGCTTTCCTTTTCTCTGTTAGCCCAATATACCGTTTTTTGTCGTTGAACTGAACAATTGAGACATTTCTCCCAATATCCTACAGACTTTTCCCTTGGCTCAAGAGTAATTATTTCACAGTGAAGTACTGTTGTCCCCCACAGGTCCAATCATCCACACCATCCAAATCTTGCTGAATCTGAACACTTTTTCTTTGTTATTTTTCTGTACCTCCAAGGGAGTAAGTGTGGCTCTAGGCTCTGGTATTTTTGTGCAGCTTTTACTGTATCGCACACAGCACCTTTTTTTCAGGGGTTCATCACATAATTTTTTTTTTCTTTGGGGTTATTTTTATAAATTTGCTCTAACTTTTCTCTTCTTACAGAATCACAGAATTGTAGGGGTTGGAAGGGACCTCGAGAGATCATTGGGTCCAACCCCCCTGCCAGAGCAGGCTCCCTAGCACATATTGCACAGTATTCTTTAATGATTTTGTGACTGAAATAGTCCATGTTTCATCTCTATATCAGATTTTTTTATTTAAATTTTAAATTAGAATGAAAATGGAACAGTCAATTTTGAGAAATTATTTCATATATACTTTACTAAGATTTTTCTTTTATAATTTGTCCTTTATGGGTTGCAGAATGTCTTTCCATTTAATCAAGGGCTAGGCTGTGGGAAATTAGGGGTCTGTTAGGATTTTTTTCATGTAGCTATAGATTTGACTGCCCAAATGCTGCAAATACCAGCACTGAAAAATAATATTGTTATAAAGGCTTCTTCATTTATTGACTGTTATCTCAGCACTGAACATGCTTTCAGACTACACAGCTGACCTGAAGAAGAGACATCCAAGACAAAACAGGTTGGTGCTTTCTGTGCCCTCTTTAAATCTCCTTTTGCCTAAGGCTGTGAGACAGGAAAAGTTTGAGCTTTTTTTTGACATGTATTAAGAGCCTGACTTCTAGTTCAACTAATTCTTCCCTCAATCCTCTCTCACAAGTGGGTGATAACATGGTCTAATACTTATGCTTTTTTTTTACTAAGGTGAGTGGGTTTAAAAGAAAGCTTAAAATATGGTAAATTGAAATTCATGATTTTTTTGGAACCAGTAAAATTCCCCTAGAGAATACAGAAGTGTAAAGGAAAATAAAGTTAGAAGCTGGAGGCAAGAACAGCAGTTTTTGAGTATTTAGACCATGAAAGAAGTTAGTTATATTTAAAGCCAGCTAGAGAAAACAGTTTCTAAAGGGAAGTTAGCAGTGGGAACTAAAGGAGATATCTGTGGTAGCCAGGAAAGATGCCTGAAGGCCATAGCAAGCTAGGGCAGCTGCCTAAGTAATTATAGCTCATCTCAACAGAAGCCCCACATTAAGAAGTAAAGGAAGAAAAGCTACTGACAGTGGCAAGGAGACGGCGAGACCTGAAGGACGAAAGGGCTCTGTAATTCACTGACAAACTGAACATGCTCTGCTTTAATATTCCTAGCTCAGTGCAGGCAGGCTCAAATCTTATGTTAAGGTGACAGAGGGGACCTGGGTGTACTGGCTAGGCTAAGGCAAAGTGTGCCAAGTGTGTATATTTCTCAACCCTATTTCCTCCTTTAAATGCGATTGATATTAGGGGCTGGATATTGCCTGCATTCTTAGAAGCATCTTCGGCTCTAGATACTAGACAGGTATTTGAAAGTATTTTAAAGCAGTATATTTAATGATGGGGGATACCACCTGGGAGTCTAAGTGAGACTTCAAACTGCCTGAGCTAATTGGATTGCTATTATTTGAGATAATCTTATTGGGATGCTTGGAAATGAGTTTTATTCTTCATTAAAAGGACAAAGGGCTGCGTCTTTAAAGGGCAACACTAATGTATGCACAGAGGGCAAAAAATAATGTTCTCTAAAGCTCTCTATGGGCTCCTGCCAGTTGTGACTAATGTTGGTGCAGGTATTAGGAAAACACAGACAAATGTGATGATGAAGAAAGAAGAACGGAGATTAAAAGAAAAGTGGTTTGAAAGCTCTGCTCATACTACTGTATGAAGAATAATATATGAGGCCTGTGTAATGAAAATGATAATGTGTTCTGTCATTTTATTTCACATAATTAGACTGTGATCCTGGAAGCTGGGTTTTTTTTTTGTGGCTGAAGCTCCGTATCTGGTTAGAGTCCTCCTGGATTTTCTTACAGTTTTCTGCAGCATAGTTTGAGATGCAATGGGTCCAGGCCTGAGGAGACACTGATGCTCTGATGTTCTCAAGGGATACAGTGGCAGAGTCCTGGTAAGGTCCCCTGAGTGTCCCCAGCATACTGCTGGGTTGCTCAGATCCAAAGGGAGCTGTCTGGCTTATCATGGATGGATACTCAACGCCAGAGAAGAGGAGGAGCTAGATCCAATTAGAAACCGTCTCTAATACCCAGCACAAAACTGCTGCTGCAAGACATGGCTGGTTCTGGTAGAAAGTTGCAGCACTGATTTGCTTTCATCCTTTCTTAATCCTTTCACATTAACAGATCCACTTTGTGTGGCTGACTGCAGAAAAGATGGTGAGGTAGATGCAGGATCTGTACAGCAGGTCTAACTTCAAGTGTTTGTCAAAATAATTCTCTATAAGTAAGGAGCCGCTTTCTATGACTTTTGGGGGACTATTTTCTTCTAGAGTAAATCTGGCAATCTGCTCATTTGTATTTTTAAGTGCTTTCCAAGCTTCATCAGCAGAAACAAGCTGGATACCATTACCCTGAGTAACCAAAGGTCAGTAACTTGATTCTTGTCAATGAAAACAAAAGTATGGTGCCATGTGAGCTCGAAAAATGCAGCTTAGCTTGTAAAAAAACCCAAACAGTGCAAATGAGGGGCAGAGAAAGAACTGCTTGGTGAATAGCTGTGAAGAGCAAATACAGGAGATTTTGAGTCAACCTGCAGGAAATGCCTGAAATGAAAAAGTGACTACCTTTATTAGCCAAAGTATTTGCTAAAATGCCTTGCTTTATTTCTTTTTCTGGCAGATACCATGTTCAGCTGCTTCTGAACTACTGACATCAGTGAGCACTGTGGCTCTCTAGCCCTCTGCTAAGATCCATGGGGTACAATTTGCCTATTCAGCTTGATATAGTAGTGTCTTAGACAATATATAGACAACTGGTCATGGTAAGTGATGAATATAAGCGAGAAGAATTTCGGGCTGCAGGTTCAATATAATTAATGAAGTGTTACTAAAGCATTTTAAGAGAAACTGGTTCCTGCATTTACAATGTGCTGTAATGATTTACTTAGAAGTCTCCCTTTAGACTCGGTATACAAGTTACAAATGATGCAAAATGTTGCTGATCAGAGATATTGACAATCGCTCATTGGTATTGACATATACAAGAGTCTCCACTGGTTGCCAGTGCAATTATGAACTGACTTTAAAGACTTGCTTTTGGCCCAAGGCTAAAAGAGGACCTTATTTCTCGTCTTACTTCAAAGGTTCTCCTATCGTACTCTTCAGTTGTTTCCTCCAACAGATCAAATTAACAACAATAATAGTAAAGGTTATAGTAAATAATCATAATCTGAAAGCTTCACGTGTTCTTCTCCTTTATTCTCCATCTGTTTGTTCTGGACTGTTTATTCAGCTCAAACAGATGGTAATGACTTCTAAGAGATATTTACAGTATTACCCCAGTAAAACTTCCTTTCTATCAATGAGATATTTGGAAAATAGGCTCGGGATTTAGATTTTGAATATGTTCTTTAAAAAAGCCTAAGTGATTGAAGAAAAAAATATCTCCCCCTGAACACAGGGGTTCTGACTTGAGGTGGCTGGATTTCTCCTAAATCGCTGTCCTCCATGTTTCCGTTGACTAGGAATATCTGAAAATATCATAGTAATCTCGTAACTAAAAGTTAGAAAGACTCTGTATCTTGGAGTATTTTCTGAAACAAAGGAATAGAAACAAAATCTCTCATTGGAGAAGACCCACTAAGTAAGTAACACTTACTTAGTTACCTAAGATCTAAAAATTTGACTCATGCCTTACAATGGCTCTGAGAACCACTGTGAAAGTTGCACTGAAACGTGCTGAAGTAGGGAAAAGAAGGATGGTTAAAAAATTTTAGTCAAACTGCAACCCTACTTCTCTTTTCTTGCTTGAATTTGAGGGTGTGAGCACTCTGAGTTTTGTGGCTGAGAGCTATTTCCTTTATTTTCATATGAGTATCAAAAGGGGATTCCTATCAGCTGAGATGCATTATTCTTGACAGTCTGAAAGAAAGCATTTGCTCCTTGAGAGTGTGTGGCATGTAGTGCTTACACTTCTGCTTCAGAAAGTCTGTTGCTCATTACAGAAATGTTAAGTCTATACTCCACCCTGGCTGCTCTGTTTCTGTGGAAAAAAATAATACATCCAACAAGCCATTGTAACACCTATGAACTATCACCAATAAACAAATCTCTGTCTCCTTGTGCTCCAAACAGCTGTTGGTAATTACCCTCCTCCCATGGAAACAGAAACACATCTGGTGTCTGCAGAGCAGCAATGAAACAGAGAGGAGACAAGCCAAAGCATCTGTCCCAGGTGTACACAGCTGCATCATCCCAACACTGCTGCTCCACCTGAGAGCCATGTTTCATGTAAGTGGTGGGGCAGGAGAGAGATTAGGAGAAAGTGGAAAATACAATAGGTACTTCCTTTATGTGTCCCATCATGGCTGAACTGTTTGGCTTTGTCATCAGATCTCTATGTGATGTTTATTGTTCCCATTTTTCTATGTTCTTCATGGTTGTGTTAAAGGGACTAACTGGCCTAAATTATCAAGTTTATGATTTTTGAGGAAAAGTTTTCTGTGTGAGGAAGAAAAATACGATATTTACTATTTATTAGCTCCTCTAATATCTTATCTTATGACCTGTAGAAACAAAGTAATCAAGAAGTTGGTTTTTTGTCTGAAATATCATAATTTCAACGTTGTTCATCAGCAAAACACATCAAAACAGAAGCCTAAACCCTGTGGTTATGAGTGAATTTTAAAGAACTGTAAGATTAAAAAAAAATGAAAATATTATGGAGCCTGTAAGCATGTTGCATCATGTATTTTAGTTTTACATAGCAAAATTAATGCTAGGAATGTTTGACAATGCATGAAAATGAAAAGTGAGATTCTCTCATGTTGCCTTGTATTGTTGCTGAGGTTCATATGAAAAATAGGAAAACACTAAATATTACAAAAAAGCTGATGACATGTTCGTGTACTGTAGTATATGGTAGGCCATGTCCATGTATTTGTTTGAACTGTTTTTCCTCTTACATTTAAGAATTAGAGATTTTTTTTGAATTTTCTTCCCTTTGTCTCCTTTTTTCCCCCTAGAGCAAAAGGAAAGGGAAAAAAAAGAAGTCTGACTTTTGTTTTTGGATTTTCTTTTCAATTGGGCCTTTGATATAGAAGACACCTGCATGAAAAAATCTTCAATTTTTCTTTAAAAATCTAGTTTCCTTTCTGATAGACACTTTGCTGAGAAGTCATTTTCTGTCATGTGAAGATCTAACACAAGTAATGCCATATTAAAACATATTCTAGCTTGAGCCAAATTCATTAATACAAAATCAATGTAGCTGGGTGCTGGCAAAGCTACTGTAATCTGGTATTAGTTGTAGAGGTAGCTAGAGGTAAGAGGTTCCCAAGGATCAGCTCTCAGAACGGTAACAAAAGGTGAC
This sequence comes from Gallinula chloropus, assembly GCF_964237585.1. NCBI lineage: Eukaryota > Metazoa > Chordata > Aves > Gruiformes > Rallidae > Gallinula > Gallinula chloropus. The sequence goes on along the minus strand of NC_140087.1, from coordinate 114,381,165 downwards.
AAATGCCAGAATTGACTTGACTTTACATCCTCATATTTGTTTTCTTCTTTTTTTCCTTTTAGCTTTTCCTTTCCTGCCAGCATACATTGTTCTGCAGTAGTTCAAAAATTATTATTATTGCTCTCTTTGTCTCTTTTCTATGCCTAGCTCTGCTACCCACCAGGAAACCCTTCCCTGTGTTGTTTGTGTCCCACTTTTATTTTGTACTTGATTAGTGGGTAGCCTTGACTTTATTAGATTATCATTTATTATTGTGCCTAAGAAAGTAAGTGAACAAGTAAGAGGGTAAGACTCTTCTGCAGTTAAATGCAACTGTGATGGTGTTAATGGGTATTGAGAAGATGCAAATGCAGGAAAGAGAAGAACTGTTCCTGCACAATAAAATGTTCTTCATTACAGACAGTGCTGAACACAGCTAATTATACTCCTGCATTTTCGTTTACTTATTTGATGTCCAAAGTAAGCCTGGACAACTGTTTGTTGCACTACCATATCCAACTATAATGTTTTGTTTTCATCAGGTTTGACTTTGGTTCCACTAGTTCTTATTTTTGTTTATACATTTTGCTGTTAACTTTTTCATTTCTTCATTAATGGCGTGAGTCCCAAGTGCCCAGCACCTCAGGAGAGGAAGAACTACCCCTATCTCTGCACGTGGTGAGATGGTACAGATTTATTTTATTTTATTAAATGACTGTTTTCTCTCCAAGTGAATTGCCCAAACTCCCTCAGCTGAAAATGTGATAACTGTTGAGGCTGAAAGCTTGTAAAGGAGAAGAATACAGTAGGCTCATACATTTTCTGAGGAATTTTTATGAGAATCGCTTTTTACAAAATTTCCCAATTGATTTCCTACATTATTACTCCTCTGGCTCCCAATAATGTTATTTAGACAGAGAAATATTCCGACAACATATCTTCCCATTTACACTTTGCTTTCAGCACTGGCCTAAAAATAGGCCATTATAGTCTGGAAAAAAATACAAAAAGTAGAACTTTTCCTTCATGTTGCTTAAAAATGCAGCCTAACTAATAGTTGTCTGACATGCATCTGCTATTCTAATTTAAAAATTTTCTACCATGCTAACCATGCAGAGGTGGACTAATTTGATTAACAAATAGGTAAAGATAGTAAACGGGTAATTTAATATCTACAGTGCAGGCCTGATTATTATGGAATATCTCAGTATGTTCAAGGAGAAAACTATGAGCAGGCCCTGCAGCAATATTAGCAAGCCCAGCAGACCCATTACCATGGCATGAGTGGCTTTTAGGTCAGTCAGGTTAAAAAAAAACTTGCTCCAGACCAACCCACATCTAGGTATTCATCTTAGACAAGGTAGTATGTGTTAATATAATGCCTACAACAGAACTTATTGTGGTAGTAAGGTCTGGGCCAAATTCTGCCTGCCATGCCCATGGAAAGTAATTCCATTAACTTCAGTTACAATGCATATGGAAAAGCGTGCACTAGTATACAACTAATCAAAAGAGCTCCTTGGCAGAGGCAGTAAGTGGCAGATGCCTTGAGGGGCTGCTCTGATTAGCAGCATGCCCCACTTCTTCCATTCAGTGCATTAGTTTTCCTACTGCACCAGAAAAGATTGGAGCTAGGGCCACCTGCTGTTACAAGGAAGATGAAGTTTAGGTAACTGCAAGCTATCCATTGATGAAGAGCTCCTCCTCCAATATTTATGCATGCAAGGGAAGTTCTAGACATTGGTTGCGTACAGAGGACCGTACATTGATTTTGAACTTGTAGTGCCTCATTGTGAAGGCTTTAGGCATAACAATTTTTAGTTCCAGATTTATTATCACTGTAGTATGCTATAGAATCATGGAATCATAGAATATCCTGAATTGGAAGGGACCCGTAAGAATCATCAAGTCCAACTCCTGGCTCCACACAGGGCCAGCCAATTCAGAGCATGGGACTGAGAGCATCATCCAGAGGTTAAAGTACAGAGCCCCAGTGTTGGTGGGGCAGTATATTACAACTAATAATTTCTTGCCATGAATCAGAGATCACAATAGAGAAATCCTGAACCTGCTCTAAGATCAAAACTTTGTTTATCTGTAGTTATGTAATTTTACAGCATAATATATTAACATAGGCCTATTGGCTTTAGGAAAATTAGGATATTTACATCAGTGTCAGTAAAACTCAACATGATCTATGGGGCTTGAACTGTGTGTTAAGAGACTCTTAAATGGAACAGTATGCTCTGGATATTGGTATTTCATTTGTTAAATTCACTGTATGGAGAGAAATTTTCACCAAAATTTAACTCTTTAAATAATTTTGTTATGTTTTAGACCTCCAAAATTATATGCTTCTGTGATTCTACTAAATAAAGCCAACAATGATGAAGTCCTGCTTACTTACAAGTCTTTGTTTATCTGAAAAGATGTTGGTACTTATGCCTTATTGTATGACTTAGAGGAGAATGGGAGGGCAATGACAACAGAAGCTGGTGACTCCTTTTTTGAGGAATGAAGGTACTGGATGGGATATACTGAGGAAATTGAGAAGTGCTGTGCCAGTAAAGCAAGGAAATTTCTTAGAGTTTCAGACACAAGGAACTTGTAACGAAGAGGAGAAATGACTGAGTGATGACTGAGCAACAGCAATGAATAGTTGGTCTCAAAAGAAGGCATGTGTTCAAATTGAAAAGAAAGATAAAGGCATTGATTGTTAAACACAGGGTTATGGTAGACATTAAGAGGTGAAATGTCTATATAAACTGATATTGCCACAACAACAAAAATGTATAAACTTGCCATGAGCAAATTAGGTTGGATATTAAAGTGTTCCCAAACACCAATGCGATTCCTGAGCAGCCATCTCATAAAAGTAGTTGAAGCGAGAAACCATTTTCAGAGGGAACTTGATAACAGGATTATGTGATGAGGTTACAAGATAAGACAGGCAGGATGCAATTATCCAGATCCCTTCCAGACCTATACCCTTGGGAGAAAAGAGGAAATCAAAAGCTGTGGCTTACAATGCACTGCAGGTGTGTATGTGGCCCGGCATGTAACCCGCAGTTTGCCAAAGCTGGATACTAATCTGACTCATCTAGAAGTGCTAAAATGATCTATTCTCTCCATTAGCCCCTAGAAAAGCATACAGCTGTTAAATGAACTGTCCAAAGATATGTATTAACATGAAGCTGATGAATGCAACTACTTGTCCTTCACTGTAGCGATGTTCCTACCTCCAAAATAGTCTTGTGCTTAAAAGACATCAGCAAGTAATGAATATTAAAAACTCAAGTAAGAAGGCAGTGATGCTACTAGAGAGAAGAAAGCATTTAGGAAAGTTTTGCTCCTTTGCCTTTTTCAGATTTTTGCTTGCAGATACTTATCAGCAATTCATCAACTTGTCAATTTGCCCCATAATCTCTGAGTGCTCTAGCTACGTTCTAGCCTAACACAAGCAAAACTTTCTCTCCAGTTGCTAGGTAACTCCAGTGTCTGTTCATCTGTGGTACCTGTTATCAGCTGCTCACATCTTTCTTTATTTTTCATCTTGACCATAGTAATGTGATATAACTGGACACAGAAGCCTCCAATGTTTAAGAGACTCTGTAAACTTGTCAAGTGCTGCAGCCCATCAACATGAGCTGCCCTCTTCAAAAAATTATGTACCATTCATCTCAAGCTAAAAGGAGGTTTCAGTTCTCATCTTTAGTTGGTTCTTTGCATATTTTAAGACTACTTTGAAGCTGTGAATGGGATAAATTCTACATGAAATTTCATCTTTTAGTTCAATGGATGACTTAGTAATAATGTTTTAATTCAGCATTCTAATTCTGGGGAGGGAAAAACACAAGGGCAGAATGGACAAAAGTCCTCCCCCAGGAGCTAGGGAACACAAATCCATCAACATCTGCTATAAATACCCAGGCAATATAAGTATTTTCAAAACTCTTAGAAAAACCTTACCAAAACAAACTTCTTTGCACTCTCCTCCTCTGGGAGACAGTAAAAAAATTCATAGAAACATTGCTTTCTGAATAGTTAGGAATTCTAGTGAGAGAAGTGACATAAAATTATATGCAAACCAAAGGACTAGGAGAGCAACTGACTTTATTTTGTTGAATTGCAGTAACTTCTAACAGCCATATTCTGTTCTAACAAGAAAACACCTATCTCACACACGATGGCAAAAAAAACCCTGCTCCTGAAATAATTGCTCTAACTACAAATCTAGCTCTAATGTGAGGATACAACAGGTGGAGCAGAAGTTCAAGGGAAGATGTAGATAACAGTGAGAGATGAACTAGGAAATGATCAGAGTGTATCTGCTACCTCAACCGAGACTCCAAGGTCTGAGGAATTCAGTTTTGAGACATCTTTGCTCACATTACTGTCTGCCAGAAAAAAGTTTACTTGGTGGTGTCTTTTCCATAGAGGGATCTATATGTGTCTAGCTGTCTATATTCTGTCTCTCTATACAGACATTTATCAGCTAAATACATACATAATTTATTTAATAATTTATTAAGGGAAGAGTAAGAAGCAAACTCAGAATGCTTCTGTCTGGAAAGAAAAAATGTGCAGCTGTCTGGCCCCTAGCCGATTTGTTAGATTTCCTACACAGAATTTCTTGATAACCAGGAAAACATTATCAAATACATAAGGATTCACTAAAATAGTTTTAAAATTGATGAGTCCTCTGATCTAAATATACAAATAATAGTGAAAGATTTTACAAGTGTTTTCCAACAATGTGTTCTTAGTGATAATAAGACACCAGTTTTCAAGTGTTTCATCAATTACTTACTGTAGTCAATAGACTGAATTTCCATCACAAACAGACAGCCTTCTCTATAGAAAATAGACAAATAAAAAGCTCTACATAGATAAACACTCAAAACACTGTATATAGTCAGACCCTGTTGGATGGTGCTAATAGTTCTCTCTGTATCTTCTGATATTTAAAACTCCCCAAACTGCCCTTTCCACACTACTTTACTTGGAAAGCTGTAATGTTCATAGGTTTCTCATTTATGATGCTACACATTAGAATACCTTGAACTTTTGTTTATGTCAAGGTCTTGAAGCTATATTCAGAACCCACAGTACATTTGAAAATTATTTCCACACAATATTGTTTCCATCTTGATGGGAAAAAAGTGATGTCTTGGAGAAAATCTGTATGTTTGACCTTTAGAACATCAATCCACAAAATTCTGCTTTGCTGATGTGGTGGTATATGTAATATCATCTGTGTTTTATTTATGGTATGTCAGAGATGTGCATGCAAAATAAGATGTCTAATATCATACAAGGTATTTTATAATTTTGAGCCATGATTTTATCAGGTGATAAAATCCCTCCTCCCTGGAAGAAGCTATGTCCTCTAAGTCTACTGGACTTATACTTCAAACAATGATTTCCTTCACCATCCATTCTTGCTTTGATTGCCATCTACCTTATACACTATGAAAGATTGGAAACGAGTCTGTGATAAATAAATCAACATCAAAGACATGTAAAAATTTAGAATTAAGTTGGATGAGCAGTCTTAAAAGTGGAATTTCATATTTTTGGGGTACTTGGCTTTATATCCTTGACATACTGCTAGTGCAGCATTCTTTTACTCATGCACATACTTGAATGCAGATTTACAGTGTATTGAAGGGCAAAGACGAAAAGGAGCAGCTCTGCTTGTAAAGGTATAAAATTTAGGAGGTCCAGGAGAAAAAATAAGTTTCTCTGTGCTTTGAATGATTACCTTTAAATAGCATGGTGGAATTGATAAATGATATTCAGATTACCTTCTGTGGCTGCACAAGTTAAATGTTGTTATACCAGAAATTGCAAGTTTCATTAAAGCCCCCTTTCCACTGATTTACAGAATCATGGTCCCCATTACTGCTTCTTTTTCTTACATTCATTACTTTCCCATGGCCCATTTTCAGCAAGAGGGCAACCTTGTTTTAAGTTTATTAAGTTATTCTTCTGGGAAATAAGAGATCTCAGAGGCTGAGAAAGGACTAGAGTTTAGCTCTCATGTTGTTGAATGCTTCAGTCATTGGAAAATTTTATGGATGATTCTTTCCTTGACTGATTTTGAGTTGAACTCTGTGCTCTGTATGTGTATTAGGCACAATTTGTGCAGGATTAGGGAGTATTTAGGTGCTTTGCAGATGCTAGTGAGTTGCATTACAATATAGAGACCACTCAGCTCAAACTGGCGAAAGGAGTTGAGGATTAAATGTCTTGTGAAACATATCTAATATAGATGGTAAGTACCACTAGAGCCAGGTTGTCTCTGACAGTAAGTGAACAGAGCTGCTCTCTACAACTAATGTGCTTAAATTCCATTTAAGATTATTTTGATAGTGGAAGGTATGAATAGAGCCCCAAGTGATTTGTAGAAAAGAAAACATGACAGAGGTTAGATGCTTATTCAGAGATTGAGGCACCCAGTTCAGAAGGATGAGAAAGAATATTCTAAGTGAGAAAATGAGATGGAGTGCAGTTTTGTCTTATCAGAAAAAAGTAAGAATAAATTATTTGCACCTGTACTTTTACATTACTGAATGACATGCCGTTAGATGTGTGAAAAGGAGTGGGTTGCAGTCAGGCTAAACAGAAGCTTGTACATGTGTAATATCACAAGAAAGAAAGAAGTAAACAAGACAAATCTGGTGGCTATCTTTCCTGGTAATGCCTAGGAGGAAGTGGTGCTTTCCCTCGCATGAACCCACAGCAGCGTTTGTCATACACAGCTTAATCGAAAAGAAATACATTGTGAACTATTAAATGCACAAACTGTCTCTGACTCATGAATTTCCTGAGTTACAAATCACTGGAGGCCAGGAAAATTTTGGGTAGGGATTGTATGTGTTTTGTGGCTTCTCTGGCATCTGCTATTGGTCAATTTTGAAGACCAGATACTGTGCACTGTTCGGCCTGCTGGTTTTGTTCTTGACTTTTCAAGTTCATATAAATCATCTAAAGGGCTCTATTTGCTTAAAGGGGGAAGATATGGTACGGCAGAAGGAGGTTTATCCTACCTTAACACTTTGTCAAGGACAAAAGAGAACACTCCAGTACTGCCTATACCGCTCTATTGACCTAGAAAGGAAAAAAAAATAGTTTAAAGTGGTCATTTAACTTCCAGGTAGATAAATTCAGACAAAGTGATTCCTAGTTTTAGAGACTTGTAAAGTTGTTTCACTGGTCTAATTTTTATCATGCCAGAAACAAGAGAAAAAGACTAACCAAAAGTGTTTCTTCTCCCTTTAACATATAATGCTCAAATGCTCCTGATGATGCCCTACTACAAATCACTTTGCTTTTCTCACCCGTCTTTCACAGACAGACACTTATCTTCACCAAATACACATTAGCTACTTCTGTGAGTTTATCTGCTCAGTCTCCCGAGGACCAGCATTGCACCTGCTTTTTTTTTTTTTTAGTATTAGCTGCCTTGTCTTTAAGAGCCTTAATGGATGTTTTATTAAAACTCACTCTCTCCTTTGCTCTGGAGAGCAGAAATTATTTTTTTTTTCAATGGCTCAGCGAAGTCTAGTAAAAAATGTAGTAATCTTTGGGCAGAGGCATCTTAGCCAAACAGTATTTCAGGCTGCTATTCACAATAGAAATTTGGAAATTTAGTTGAAAAAATTTCCACTCCTTCTGGTGAAATACGATCTTTTTACCTTCATAGAATTGCCTAGCTTGGAAGAGACTCTTTAGTTCATCGAGTCCAACTATAGATCATAGAATCCAACCTCCACTGTGAGTCACAACAGGAAAGATTTTGGGGTTTGAAAGGAGGATGAATAGTTTTACAAGTCACGTCCTTGAAAAATTCTCTGTATTTGGAACTGTAATTAAAAAAACAGAGAGTATAATTCACAGATTGATGATAATATATTTAAAGAGAAGACATAATGGAAAAGATGCTTTGAACTTTGTGCACCACAATACATGATGTCATCTCATGTATTTTCTCTGAAAGATTAATTGACTTTACATCGAATTTCACACGAACCACATATTTCTTCAAATGTATGTTAAAAGTGAAGACTAAACACACATTTGCCAGAGGTTGGCACTTGGATTTTAAATTAGATACTCAGATATCATTCTGTGTGTGTGTGTGTCGCGCACACACAAGTGTGTGAATCTGAAGCATGCATTCACACTGATATTTATTCACAAAAATGTGCCACAACAGAAATCAAAAACACTGGTGATCACTCAGCTGCACTGTTGAGTCTTGAACTGATTGAAGAGAGAAAGTGGCACACTTTTGTGTTTGTCTTGCAGACAGTATCTTTGCTTTGTCAGTGCTATTAACAGGTAACATCTGAAAATTTTGAGTGTCACTCTCAAATATTGACTCTTCATTATGTAATAAAATGGAATACTGGGAATACTGTCATATCCTGGGTTGCTGAAGCTACTTAAATCAACATAGTGCTTGAGTAGAATGTCTGCCTTGTGCTTATCACACTGTCTGCCTCTGCTGTGATAAACTACCAAAACCCCAAACACAAAACAATGATGATTTTTTAGTTTGTAGCTAGCAAATAGATAATCTGCAAGGGGAAAGGGAGGCAGAATAAATATATGCTTAGATAAGGTAATTAATGTGGGGAGCAACCCCTCCCACCTACTTTCGAGATTGCAAGTATATTATGGGAACTTTGTAGAAACATCTTTTTCAAAGCTTGAAGTACATAAATCCATAGGGTCCTCACATTCAGAAGCACAAGAATTACTCACAGTATCTCAGCAAAGGAAGATGATGATGACAAACGTTATCCAAAAAGACCCACTTTTTACTTCTTAAAAATATGGCTTTAAGTACTACTTAAAAATATAAATTTGAAAATTTTAATCCAAAATTGGCTTACACAATAGGCTCTGAGCCCAGGGTAATATCTGGTTAATATTCTGTAGGTTCTTCTTTCTTCTGCTAACTTGAGATCTCTTTCAGGAATCTGAAATGGATTCACAGGGCAATATATTCACTAGCCTTGCCCACTTCCTCACAAGGTATAAAAAGCCCATCTCCACCAACCTCTTATTTTAGGTGCAATAAGGTCCTAACTACTTGTCATCCTTGCACAGACCCCCTCCAGTTTCTTAACAATATTACTGAATTTGGAGGCCCAAATCTGGACTAACCATGTTGTCTACCTTCCAGCCTTCCTCTTGATCCCAAACTTAGGCTTCCGAAGCTTTCATCTACAATCCGGGGCACAATGGTTCTTCCTTGTTTGCAAGAAGCACAGTAAGTTGAACATTGCCTGTAGCACTGGCATACAGAAATTGCCACTGTTGCTCTTCCCTCCTTCCTCTGTAGACTCAAGTTTCAGGCATTTGGCAGAGAGACACCTCAGTGTTTTTGAGGAACTCTCACTGCCATAGTCTTGGCTTGAATGTTTATTATGTCTGATTCCTGAAAGCTTTCTGGAACTCTTCCACTGAAGCTACACTGCTGAGCAAGGCTGAGATTCTGTTTTGGCACAAAAACTCTTCAGTGGCACAGAATCTTCATGTTAAAGAAGAATTCTTTTCCTTTACTGAAGTATGGAAATGCTTTCTCCCATTAGATTTCATTATCTTATCTTTGCTGCTATGGAGTTTGCGCTGCTGCAAGTTTGAGCACTAGTATTTAATCTTCTACTTCTCTCTCAATAAAAGTGTGCTAAGAAAGAGCCTAAACTTTTACAGGCTTTCTCTCTTCCCTCAAGCAAAGTTCTAATTGGGTCATCATTCTCATCAAAACAGTCATGGTAACTATGTTTGTACAGTGCTGGAGCTTGGAGATATTGTATATCACACCACATTTTCCAGGAAACTTGTTAGAACTTGTAAGTTAACTTACTAGTAACTGTGAAATGGGTGGAGTGTGAACATGTTAATATGAGTCATGAATACAACCTGTATGACATTACATGATTTTATAGTGATTTAAGACCCTCCGTACCAGGAAGCGAGGTTAGTCCATTAATTTAATTGAATGTATAGGGAATAAACAACAATTTAATCAGAATACATTATTCCCTCATTTTCCATATATTAAATGTATTTAATATATGTGCCCATGTATTAAATAGTTGCTCAGAATAAACATTTTCATAGTCTTATAATGAATTTAACCAAATTTTCAAACAAGATAGGCAATGATTGTTAAAGTCTTAATGAGTTATGTTGTATGTAAAGTTTGACCCAGCTGGATATACTCCTTTTTGCTACATTTATATAAAATGTAACATTTTGTATTTTTATTTTAAATTTTAAAAAGGTTTTACATTTTCATGAAATATAACAAAAAAGAATAGACAAAGTATGGTCCTTAGGGTGACTCTAAGGACTTTTCTTGAGCTAAATGGTCTTTGGCTTCCTTTATTTATTCATATTAATGTACCTTATATTTACAGTTTAGCTCTCTCGTTTACATAGGTCTTGGTTGGTTTTTTTCTGCTTCCTGAGTTCCAGCTGTTTTCAGGGGATTGATCTCAACAACAGATAAAATTTTCTTTTTTAATGATAAATAGATGTGACATTTTATCCTGAAAAAGACCTGAAACATTTTAAAGCTTTTGAACTTATTGTTTAGATTGTTCAAAGTCGTCAGCTACCAATCAATGGGAGGTGAGACTGACTAGCTTCAAGAAAAAGGCACTTGGAAGAGTCATTGTCCTGCTATGACCATAGGTGTTAGCATCTTCGTTTAAGTGCTGTATTTCATTCACCTAGTGAACAACTGAAGATTAATTGCAGGTGTCAAGGTCTTCAATGAAAGTTAGTTGACACAGCCTCGTTGTCTTCAGTAAAGAATTGTCCCTACTCAACAATACCTTTTCCTATGTATTTCTTCTGCTTCTCAGAGTACCTTTTGTGGTTTATCACTATATATCCTATGTTCTAGATCTTATTCTGTCCTTTGAAATTCATTCTATCATCGGATGCTATGTCACAGAGCCTCTAAAGGCCAGAGTAGTTTCCAAACTACTCCTCTACCCAAGGACCAACTAGTAAAAATGTTGTGCTGGGCGATCTAAGGGGAATCAAACCCATAACATGAAATACCAGCGGGCAGGAAGCCAACTGGGAAAAGAATTACACAGGATAGAATACATATAGCTTTGCATTTTTTTACTGATCCACATGGAACCATGTCAATGTTTACTCCTACACCTAGAAGCAACCTACACAGCACTGGACAAAGGAAAGCACAGGATACTGACTTTCCAGACTCTTTCATGGGACACACTCACTACCTAGCTCTATTTGCTGGGTCCTAGCCTTTATGGTGGTACTATTTGTAGGTTAACATCAGAAAAACAAGGCATATTTTTATAATGCTGGTAATATTTTACTGGATTATAGTTATTTGTAAAGATGGAAAATTGTGTTGGTAAACATGTATGCAAGTTTCAGGTTGCACTTCATTAAAGGAAGTTTACCTGAAGAAAGACTTTGTAACAATGATTGAAAAGCCATCAGTGAGCATGTTAGCATGAACATGCAGTCTTAGAGACACCTTATACCATACTAAGAGCACAGCACACTTAGAGTCATAGTATAATTTAGGTTGGAAAAGACCTTTAAGATCATTGAGTCCAACCATAAACCAAACATTGCCAAGTATTCCACTAAACCATGTCTCTAAGTGACAAATCTACACATCTTCTAAACACATCCAGGGATGGTGACTCAACCTTTTTCCTGAGCAACCTGTTCTTTAAATATAGGTACCTAGTGACAACTGAGACCTCCAGAGATCCTCTGTCTGATTTCCAGCTGCTTTTTCAGGTGTTCATGGGTCTTCTACAAGTCCTGTGTCCTCTGTCAGCTCCATGCGTTTCTCTCAGATACTGGTGAAGAATTAAAATGTCTTTGGATACCCTTGATTAAGCAAGTGAGTTGAACTCTGTGTGAAAACTTACTTTCTATCCTGGACTTTTTAGCCAAAGTCTTTCAAAGTATAATAGTTACTGCCTTACACTTAAAATCATCTTAACCAACTACAGCCATCTCCAGTGCTAGACATGTCCATCTGTGCTGGTCACTCCAGGTCCCCTCATTAGCCACTGAAGAGAAATGGGCATTTTTAAGAAGATATTAGTTTCACCTATTTTTTACTGTCCAGATGACAGGAAGCAATAAATCCTACCCTAGATACTTAACTTTTAAAAAGCTTTAAAGTTAGATGAAATGGATCCTAGATATACTGTTTTCGAGAGAATAAACTTTCCTCTATTTCCACACACACCTCCAACTGATTGAGCTCAGTGCAGAAAAAATGCATATTCAAACCCCCAAATGACACTGATTACAGAATAGTCACATAATGAAGTTTTAATAATACATTTACTGAATGTAAATTCTGATGGTAAAAGTAGGATGCTCGTATTGTATGATCTGTGTTCCAGCTTTGTCTACAGGGGTGAATTCCACCTTATGGATGAAATCTTTATTCTACAGCTCTACACAGCTGTGGGATGAGAATGATATAATTAATAGTGAGCACTCAGATCCTGACTTGTAGCAATGGATGCACACCCCACCATGCGGTAATGGGAGTGAATTTTCTCTTAGCATGCACGTATGGGCTAATGTGGAGCACACTGTGAATTCTCCTCTTCCAATTGGCTGTAAGAAAAGGAGGATGCAAAAAAAGTGATGCCTTTATTGCAATTTTTGCTAGCACTAGTCTTCATCTGCTTCCTTAATTAGTCCTGCTGTGTGGTTGAGACTCCACATAGTCTGTCATGCCACAGTGAAGACCTTTATATTATAATATAGCAATTATATTATTTAGCCTCACACACTCCTGCATCAATGACTGGTTCTATCTTGCATGCGGCAAGCTTTTGTATTGGACAAATACATGGCTTCTGTTTTTAATGACTGAAGCCTACTTGTTTCAATAGGGTTGGTCTGTCCTGTTTTCCAGTCCCTCCAAGTGATGCAGCCATGACTGGAATAACAAAGGTAACAGGGGAGCAGTGACTGAACTCAAATAATTTTTGTAATGATCATTTTCTATGTCACATACTTTCAGGATTCAACTTCCTAGTGTATGTGTGTGTGACTATTAAAAAGTGAACTACATTTTTGAAGCTGGGGCTTTATTTCTAAACCTCAGGTGTTCCTGACAGGGTTATTAGACATGCTTTTCTGGATATGTCCTCTGAACCACTTCCAGTGATCTCAAATGTGAATGAGATATCTGAATATTACTATTATTTCTGATTTTCACCTACTACATTTTTGGCATTGAAATTAATAATTTATGGGTCCTTTTTTGCCATTGAGGGCAGAGATTTTATTTTTTCTATGGCATATTGGGGTATGTAATTTCAGACTGACACAGTCTCGTACTCATTGTTAAAATGTTATTGTAGAGCCACTGCACAAATCTCTTCCGTGAACTTTGGCATTCGGCATGAGAGGATCCTCACAATTGAATAGACCATGAACTGCCACTAAAGAATTATGAACATCAAAAATTCATAAAGCTATGCAATAAAGTTTATCAGAAACTCACAGTTAATGCTTTTTTATCAAAACTTGCTAAATAAAGGTTTCTATATGAGTAATATTCTTATGGGATCAGTGAAGCCTTTTACTGGTTTCAGGAAGTCAGGTTTAGTCTGTGTGACTGTCATTCACACGTATCCATGTATGTTAGCAGAGGATTTGTGTTTTTAAATTACTTTTTCCCCCACTAGGAGAAAGCAATGTCGAAAACAGAACATAGCAAATTATCCCTCTAAAAACCAAAGAGAGGGAGGAGAGTAAGCTCCAGTTCATATACGCATAGCAAGCATGTTCTGAGAGTATCTGCTTCAGAGTATTACAGGTTTCTGTCCTTTTTCTTTGCTCTTTAAACTATTCATTAATTTTCTGCTTCTCCAGATTCCTCAGGATTATGTGTGAAGCTCTGTTTTATTGCATCTGTAACAGCATACTACAAAAGGGTGAAGGTGGTCAATTCAATGTTAAATATCATCTTGAGTTACAAATATTCTTCCCAGGTTTTGCTCCCAAGTCTATGTTTTCTTCTGTGATTTTCAAGCTATTCAAGTCAGCATTACTCTCCTTTTAGTTCATTGCACCCTCAACATGCTGTCTATCCATCTACCAGAAACGAGATACTAATTTAATACAAAAAAGATTTAATCAAATCAGCAGGATGCATGCAAGTCTATACTGCTACATCATTCGTTTTTGCTATTATAGACTCTATCCATCTTTAAATATAAGAAGACATTGAATCTTCTCTAAAATGAAAAAAGAAGTTTGAAAAGTGTAAAAATAACAGTATCTGCTTTTAGAAGCATAATTCAATACCATGTTTCAGTGATTTCAGTTTAAGTAATGTTTTAAAGGTGAAAATGTGGCTTTTAAAAACCCTAAAATATTTGAAATTTTCCCCACCTTTTTAAAATCTTCTAGAAAGAAGTTTCCTTTTCTTTGGTTTGATGTATTTTATTTAATTAGTTTCTCCAGCTTAATCTTTCACTTTAGACTATCCTTTGAAAATAAATCTATTCAGTTTTTATGTTAACATATACTATTTCAGTCTGCTCCAAATTAATCTCTGATGAATGTTCCAGTGAGCGTAAAATTTCAGAACTTTTGGTTTGGTTCTGAATAAAAATGACACTTTTTCAACTTTAAAAAAGTATTGCAAGCCTATAAATCTACTTTCATCACACTTCTTTTTTCTATGTTGTATTCAAAGGGTTACTATCTCTCTTCAGTGCGTTTCTTCTTCCATACTTTTTCCTGCTATCAAGTAGTCCAAAATTACTGGCAGGTATTAGACACCCATCTACTTGATGTCTGTAATCTTGGGAGGTGAAATTCATCCTGTCCCTGTAGAAAATAGTGAATGTCATATTCAGGTAAAGGAGAAACCTACAGTATGACAAAGCAGAATGTGGTCTGTGGATTTGAATCTATTCTCTCTTAGGCAGAACTCATAGATTTGCTTATGGGATCCTCCCAGCTTTCCTGCCCAGGGACAACCATTAGCATCATAAGGAAGTTTCCATGGAAAAGGCACAAGGGTTTGTGGTAGAGCAAATGTCAAGCAGATAGGAACTGTAAAAATTTACACAGGAGTGATAGGTGTAGTGGAGTTTTCTGAAAAGTTACTGAAGGATCTCTGATTTTCATAGAATCATGGAATCATAGAATGTGTTAGGTTAGAAAGGACCTTTAAAGGCCCTCTAATCCAACATCCCCTATACCAACCAGGGACATCTTCACTAGATACGTTGCTCAGACCCTCATCAAGCCTGATATGTCCAGGTATGGGACCCTGACTACCTCTCTGGACAACATGTTCCAGTGATTTACCACCCTCATATTGAAGATTTTTTTTCTAAGATCCAACCTAAATCACCCCTTTCCTAGTCTACCCCTTGCAAACAGTTCTTCCCCAGCTTTCTTATAGGCACCTTTTAGGTATTGGAAGGCTGTTATAAAATCCCCCCACAGCCTTCTCTTCTCCAAACTGAACAAGCCCAAGTCTCAACCTATGTTCATAGGAGAGGTCATTCAGCTCTGATCAATTTTGTGGCCCTTCTCTAGATGTGCTCCAGCAGTTTCTATTCTTTTTTTTTTTTTGTGATCTTGTGCCAAAACATATGGTCTTAAACAATTAATATGGATTTGCCTGAACCATATTTGCAGACATTAGCACCTGGGAATCCATGTAGAAGCACACACCCTTCACATGAAGTCTCTGTGTTCTCCACCAGGTAACCAAACAGTGGGTTTGGTGAGTGACTCCCTTATTTAGCTCAAACAGGAGACAGCAAAAGTCTCTTCCTTTCCTCGACCTGTAAAGCATCCATGGTTTTCCAGTCAGTGTCTTTTCAAAGGATGAAAAATAGAGGAAGTATTTGTGTATTTATGTGTGTGTGTTTCTCTGTGTGTATGAGATAGAGGAGACTGAAAACTAAATGAATATGTATGCAACACTGTATAGTGACATCTGATTGATATTTCTACAAATTAATTCCAAGTGAGTGGTACAGTGTTGATGTCATAGGTTACTGATGCATATACTCTTCCACGGGCATAACATTTTGTTCCTACAACTCCCATTTGCTATGGGTATCTATCAGCTGAGCATCCACTAAATGCTGCTGTTTAAATTGCTTATTTGTTTTGCTGGTTGGTGGGCCTTAACGACCTAAGGACAGAGGACCCACGCAGTGCTCTGTATTTTCTTTCTGTAATTGTATATATAAAAGCCCCACGTTAACAAGAATGATTTCACTTCCTCTATTTAAGATGACATGCAGCCTTCAGTGGCACAAAAAAATAATTGCTTCAGGGGCATGATCCTGCAAAAGTTGAACCTTTCCTGAGCTGAGTTCAGTACTCATCATTCCCCTTGAGTTCCAGTGCCTAGTACCTCTCAAGGGCAGCTAGTAACACTGTTGAGGAACACTGAGCATTACTTTCCAAAAGGGAAAAGGATGGTGTTATTTACCAGATCCCTAACAATGGATGATATTGCTTAATATGATAGCCATTTCAACTGCTGAGAAAATTTAGGTAGGCAGAATGCAATTTGTCCAAGACACTGGGGATATACTCTTGTTACAAGGGCAATGACATATTTAATCCTGCCTGAAGACAACAATCCTAATACTTCCTAACTTTTTTTTCCCCAAAACTGTTTTTGAAAACACTCCTAAGTAGTGCCACAACTAAAATAAAAACAAAAAAATATGTGGAGATCTATGATCTCACAGGTTGGCTATATGAATATATGTTTCTAAATAGCACTCTGTTAGCATTGTGTTTCCTGCTCTATTGTGAGACAGTAGTTATCCAGTATTTTGAAGATCGGAATTTCCAGTTTGTGTGAAATCACATCTATTGGACCGAGAAGCTCAAGAAAATTAAAAAAGTTATCCAGGTATTTGGCTCAAAGCAAAATTTTTGGCATATTTGAGTCAAATGTAACATTTGTGGCCAGTAGGTCTAGGGAGGTAATTGAGCCCCTGTACTCGACATTGGTGAGGCTGCACCTTGAGTACTGTGTGCAGTTCTGGGCTCCCCACCATAAAAAGGACACTGAGGTCTTTGAGCAAGTGCAGAGAAAGGCAACCAGGATGGGGAAGGGGCTGGAGGGCAAATCATATGAGGAGCGGCTGAATGAGCTGGGGATGTTTAGCCTGGAGAAGAGGAGGCTGAGGGTAGACCTTATCACTACCTACAACTACCTGAAGGGAGGTTGCAGAGAGGTGGGCAATGGTCTCTTCAGCCAGGTGACAGAAGATAAGAACAAGGGGAAATGGCATGAAGCTGGGCCAGGGCAGGTTTAGATTGGACATTAGAAAAAAATTTTTTACTGAAAGAGTTGTTAGGGCCTGGAACACGCTGCCCATGGATGTGGTTGAGTCACCTTCCCTGGATGTGTTCAAAAAAAGGGTAGATGAGGTACTTAGGGATATGGTTTAGCATAGGATCGGAATGGTTGGACTTGATGATCTTCAAAGGTCTCTTCCAACCTTGTGATTCTGTGACTCTGTGTTTCTGTGATTTTGCTTTCTTGATGGAAATTAATTTGACTGTTATGTTCAGATCATGTTCCTGAACCTGCAGTGATATGAGAATTACAACTCTGAGTCACTCAAATTTCACTTTCCCCAAGTTTTGATTTGATCCTGCACCACCATTTTGAAACTGGATTTTTTCTTTTTTGTCTGCCATCATAAATGATCTAACTTGGGTTGACTCAGACAAAGCATGTGAGCTTCAGATTTCTCCTTTCCAGTCTCAGATGTGGCTCCAATTGTTTTACCTTAGGCTTGGACAGGAGCAGAAAGGTATTACTGTTTCTAAAATGGCATGTTTGGACAATTACATAATTTCCATTTCTTTTTCATGGTATTTCTGGACACTGAAAGCACATTTGGGACTTTTCAGGCACCAGGGGATTGGGCAGTCACCTATGATAGTAAAATAAAGATACAAAAGAACAAATACAGTGATGTTCTTCACTATTTAACTATTCAGTGTATTGATGTCCCCTTACAAAATGCTGTGGGCCATAAAAAAAGAAACAAATAATGAATTTCAGTTCTAGTTGAAAAAAACAATTGGACAGCTATGATGAATCATCTCCTATAAAAAGAGAAAATGCTGTAACTGTTGGATCGTTTCCAGATCAGACACAGCACTGCCACTCTAAGGCGGTTGTGAACTGGAGAGGTATTTTGGGGGGTACTGACATGTAAATAAATCCACTAAGCATCACCCTCTGCTCTGGCTTTCTCAGTGTTGGAATTGCTGTACGACAGAAATGTCCAAGCAGAGAGAGAAATAAACAAACCGCTGATACATTGCAAGCTATTCAGTTTATTCGGGCTGTAATTTGGCCTAATGAAATCAAGTCCTGCAGCCTGTGCCCGTTATCCACCTGCCTGAAGGAAACAATCTTTGTAATTTTTTTTTTTACTTTTTGTTCTTGTTGTTTGTTTGTTGGTTGGGTTTTTTTGTTTGTTTGTTTTCATGAATGCTGCCTTGTTAGCAGTGTGGGCAAAGCCTCCAGCTGAAATTGCTTTGTGGTGTCACTTGGTTTGATTACACCATGACACTTGTAGCCGATTGGATATGAGGAAAGATCTGATTGATATCTCGAGTCCACCTCTGTTGTCATTTGATCTAGGTGATGCTAGTGTGGAAGTGGAATAAAGCTGGAGAATCTAATCATCAGAAAGTCACAAAGGGTGGAGGTATGTGGATTAACTCTAGGTATTCTTGTTTCTGAACCTGGGCACAGGGTTGTAAGGCTGGACAATAAACCACACCTAGTTTCCCAGTAATTCTTCTCCTTTTCTGAGAGGACAAGCTGGATTTTTTTCTGTCAATTCATATGTGTGCAATTCAGAAGAAACTCATGTAAAGCCAAACAGATAAGCTTTTAAGTGCTGAAGTCAGTATAAAACTGGTTCAAGGAAAGAAATGTAAAATCTGTAACTCTATACTGTGCCTAAAAAGTCATACATACACAGATTTACTACTTTTTGACAAGGTAATGCTAATGCAAAGAGATGATATTGCAGTTTTAAGTTAAACTTTCCTTTTACATAAGCCATTAACTTATATAAGCTTATCAACCTGACTTCTTTTGAACTGTTTGAACAGTGGAATTATCTCCTGTAAGAAATTTTGAAATTGCTTGCATTTCCGAACCCACTTGAAAAATCAAAATATTAAGTTTCTGAAAAAAAAACCAGCTAAAAAGCCCTTCTGACTTGAAAATCTTGGGATGAAAAAGTCAGTATTTTTACCAGAGTGAATTTGTTGTATTAAATTGAACTTTTAAAAAAGTTATATGTTGATGCTCCCAAAAGGAAAATAGAAGAATTTTATGGAATCCAGTAGAAATATTAAGTTTTGATAAAACATCCGCAGGTGAGAAAAAATACTGATCCCTGAAACTTATAATTCTTCAGCATTTTTATTAATACACACTTTTAATAATCCTAAGTATACCTTATACTTTTTGCAAGTCCTGTGCAGATATAAAATGACAGTCCTTAGACAGCTTAGCACTGTTATACACATATAAGTACTAATACACATATTAAGCACTAAAACATCCAATTAAAATAATCTATTTGAAGTAACTCAGTAAACAAATGGGATTTCTGGAATTAGAAACTCTAGAAATACTAGTTCCCAAATGGATTTCCATGCTTTGTGTGTGTGTGTGTGTATTCAGATATGCATGAGCATTTCTATATTAATAATGATAGCTAATAGCTACAGGTATGTAAATAAAACCTAGCAGAAAATGTTCTTGCATGACTAAAGCTTCACCTGCCACTTAAAAAACTTCAGTCTGCCATTTCTTTGTTTCCACAGAGATTTTTAAATCTCTGCAAAACAAAGACAGATTTTATTTGGATGCCTAATTATTTGGAAAGGAGGTTGATAAACAGGGAGATAAAATGACGTCCTGTTTCTGGCTAGGCCAGAGTTAATGTCCCCAGGCAGTCAGAACACCACCTGACATCATTTCCCCATAAAAGGGGCTGGTTGGGGAGTGTGGCCTGAGCGTCCAGTCAGTCCTTGTATAGTGCAGCACTGTTACCGTCAGGTCAATAAGGTATTTTGTGTTATCATCAGGTGTAAGTGAAATTTGCTGCTGGTTGTTATTGTTCCCCTTTCATGGTGATTTTGACAGTAAACTGTCCTTACCCCAGCCCACAGAGGCTGTTTGTCCTCCGTGAGTGAGTGAGCAGTGTGTGGTGCTCAGCCACTGTTTGGGGCTGAACGGTCTCGTATGGAAGCAGAGGCAGTGGCAATAGGGTGAAGTTCCCACTAACTGGAAAAGATTAGGCTCACGACCATGTAAGGAACATGAAGGTGCACAAAGCCATGGGACCTGATGACATGCATCTGTGGGTCCTGAGGGAACTGGTGGATGAAGTACAAAACCACTATACACCATGGTTGGCAGTTCAGTGAAGTTCCCATTCTTTGAAAAAGAGGAAAAATAACCCCCACTTTTAAAAAGGGGAAAATGGAACACCCTAGGGAATTGTAACCTGGTCAGTGTCACCTCTGTGCCTGGCAAGATCATCAAACAGATCCTCCTGTAGACTATTCTCAAAGACATGGAAAACATGGAAATTATTGGTGACAACCAATATAACTTCACTAAGAGCAAATTGGTCCTGACAAGTTTGATGGCCTTCTATGACAGGGTGACCATATTGGTGGATAATGTAAGAGCAACTGACATCATCTACCTGGACCTGTGCAAGTATTTGATACTGTCCTGCACATGCTTGTTTCTAAATTGGCAAGACAGGAATTTGAAGGTTGCACAACTCAGTGGATAAGGAATTATCTGGATGGTCATACTCAAAGAGACCGACGACAAGTGGCATTCCTCAGGGGAACAGGCAGAGGGGCTCAGTGCACCCTCAGAAAATTTGCCAATGACACAAATCTGTGTGGTGCATTTGACACACTGGAGCAAAGGGATGCCATCCAGAGGAACCTTGACAGGCTTGAGATGTGAGCGTGTGTGAACTGCATGAAGTTAAAGGCCAAGTGCAAGGTCTTCCACATGGGTTGGCACAATCCCAAGCACAAATACAGGGTGGGGATTGAAGGCAGCCCTGTGGAGATGGACTTCAAGATGTTGGTGGATGAGAACATGAGACAAAAATGCATGCTTGCAGCCCAGAAAGCCAACTGTATCCTGGGCTGCATCAAAATCAGCATGGTCAACAGGTCAAGAAAGGGGATTATGCCTCTCTAGTCTGTTTTGGTGAATCCCCACCTGGAGTCCACCTCACAGAATCACCCACCTCTGGGGTCCCCAACGTAAGAACACGGAGCTCTTGGGGGGAGTCAAAAGAGGGCCACAAAAATGATTCTAGGGCTGGAACACTTCTCCCATGAAGACAGGCTGAGACTGTTGAGGTCATTCAGCCTGGAGAAGAGGACACTCTGGGGAGACCTTAAGCAGCCTTCCAGTACCTAAAGGGATCCTACAGGAAAGTTGGAGAGGGATTGCTGGTTTACAAGGGTGTGTAGTGATAGGACAAGGGTAGGTTTAAATTAGATAAAACAAATGAGACCTTGGCACATGTTTCCCAGAGAAGCTGTGGCTGCCAGTGGATCCCTGGCAGGGTTCAAGGCCAGGTTGGATGGGGCTTTGGGCATCGTTAGATGATCTTTGAGGTCCCTTTCAATCCAAACCAGTCTGTGATTTTGTCTGTAATTCCGTGATTCTGTGATTCTATGATTTTGAGGGTTCAGAAATTTAAGGAAGATAGTATTTGATACTCCCTCCCTCAGAATCACAGAATCACAAGGTTGGAAAAGACCTTTGAAGATCATCAAGGCCAATCATTCCCATCCTAAGATAAACCATATCCTTAAGTACCTCATCTACCTTTTTCTTAACCATATCCAGGGAAGGTGACTCAACCACATCCATGGGCAGCCTGTTCCAGGCCCTGACAACTCTTTCAGTAAAAAATTTTTTTCTAATGTCCAATCTAAACCTGCCCTGGCACAGCTTCATGCCATTTCCCCTTGTCCCATCTCCTGTAACCTGGCTGAACAGACCATTGCCCACCTCTCTGCAACCTCCCTTCAGGTAGTTGTAGGTGGTGATAAGGTCTCCCCTCAGCCTCCTCAAGCTAAACATCCCCAGCTCCCTCGGCCACTCCTCACAGGATTTGCCCTCTAGCCCCTTCCCCAGCCTGGTTGCCCTTCTCTGCACTTGCTCAAGGACCTCAATGTCCTTCTTATGGTGGGGACCCCAGAACTGCACACAGTACTCAAGGTGTGGCCTCACCAATGCCGAGTACAGGGGCACAATTACTTCCCCTAGACCTACTGGCCACACTGTTTTTGTACAAACCAAGATGTCATTGGCCTTCTTGGCCACCTGGGCACACTGGGCTCATATTCAGCCTACAGTCAACCAACACCCACAGATCTTTCTCCGCGTGACAGCTTTCCAGCCAGTCTCCCCCAGGCTTGTAGCTCTGCATGGGGTTGTTATGTCCCATGTGCAGTACTCTACACTTGGCCATGTTAAACTTGGTCTCATCCCATCGGTCCAGTCCGTACGGATCCCTCTGAAGAGCCTCCCTATCCTCAGGCAGATCAACACTTCCTCCCAGCTTAGTGTCATCTGCAAACTTACAGAGGGAACATTCAATCCCTTCATCAAGGTCATTGATAAAGATGTTGAACAAGATTGGACCCAGGACTGAGCCCTGGGGGATGCCACTTGTGACCGGCCTCCAACTGGATTTGGTTCCATTCACCACCACCTTTTGGGCCCGTCCATCCAGCCATTTTTTAACCCAGCTGAGGGTCCACCTGTCAAGGCCAGTGACAGCCAGTTTCTCAGTCAGAAAGACTCCTCCCCACAATTTTTTTTTGCTAATTTAAAATAGTTTATAATTATGAAATAACCACAGAAATGGGAAAAGGAGGGAATCAGAAGCACTCAGTCCTCATACTTGGCAGTTGTTAACCACAAAGCTACCTTTGACTGTTATGTTTAAAGATAGATGTACTTGATATATAATATAGAACTTGATATATAATACAGATTATATTTTTAGGACTAAAGGGACCCATTTTCCTCACTGCTTTTATTTGGGACTCATTATATATAATTTTGTTCTGAAGTTCACTAATAATACAGTTATTCAGTACATTTTAAAATGAAATTAAATATTCATTTATTTATAATTCTATAAAAACAAGTGACTCTACGTACATCTATCTGTTACATAGAAATGCATGTAGTCAATCAATATAAAAAAATCACATCAGTCCTGTTATTTCCTTTAATGACTTCTGTTTATGGAGTTTTTCAGAACTGCATGAAAGTCTCATGTTATTGGGTGCTATTACCTTCTCAATATTTATCTTGCTTTTCTCATTGGAGTAGTAACAACTGCTACAAAATGCTAGTGATTGCTTAAGCCTGAACGTCATATTTTTGACCGCTCACCATGCGATCAGTTTCTCTTTTGCTTTTTAGGATATTGCTTGAAGATTTATTTGTAATTATATCCTCATTAAAATAGTTCATCTTGTTGATGCAGTGGTACTTCCTATGGTGAAGATGAAGTTTATTTTCTATTTACTTTCCCAGGACATTTTTAGTCGTGAAAGATATGTCTCTTCAGCTGAGGAGAAGTTACCCTGCAAGACAGCATAGGGAATAAAAGTGTATAATGGTAAGGTCTTGTATGGGTAAGAGGCTGCAGAAATGCCCAGGTATTGCTTCTGCATGTGAAAAAGAACCTGCACTTAGCAACCTGCTCAAGTCAGGAAACCTATTGAGTGTTGCACTAAGTTCTGATTTGAAAAGGCATTGATCAGACTCAGTGCTAATTCTTTCACTGTGCTTTATGGGAGTGGGATAGGTTCTCTTTCCATCGAGCTGATGGTAGCTCTGCCATTGATTTCATTTGGAGTAATAGCATCAGCCCAAGTGTCTGTTGCAGGACAATAAAGTACAGTTTATTTAAGTGCATGAGAGGATTTTATGAGACAGCAAAGCACATGGGCTGTTGAGAGTAGAAGCAGCAAATAAACTAGACAAGTAAGACAAACAATTCCAGGCTTTGTTCTTTGTGGTCCACCATTTTTCTGTATCTGTTGATTATAAATCCCAGTTTTTAATCTCTTCAGCCACTAACTACCCACCACAATACTTCTTTATTCAATCTATATTCCTTGCCTAAATACCAGTTTTCTTCCTAAAGATGTCTGTCCTGTTTTTACTCCTGGGAAGTTTAATATTTTAT
Organism: Gallinula chloropus; assembly: GCF_964237585.1. NCBI lineage: Eukaryota > Metazoa > Chordata > Aves > Gruiformes > Rallidae > Gallinula > Gallinula chloropus. The sequence goes on along the minus strand of NC_140087.1, from coordinate 114,356,848 downwards.
TATTTTTTTCTGTAAACCTGTTGGATTATTCCACTTTCCATGTTATCAGGCCATACTACCTGAATGTTCTAAATCATCAAGCCACTTCCATAGCAGTCTTCCATCTGTGCTCACTATTATTTTAACAGTTCTTTCAATATACTGATTTACTGTGTGAAACGATCCTAATAATCATGTTAAGCTATTTCTTTTTAAACTGTATGCATCAGTACTTTTGACTCATTTTTTCTTTAGGAAGATCCCAGGGGCTCAATTTAAAGGTACCTTCAGGTTTCAGAAACTTTTATTATTACCATATTGCACTTCCTTGCCTTGCATTGCAGGTCAGTGGTAAGAGCATGCATTGGAATTTGGTTGTTCCTCATTTGCTCTACTGAATTAGTCTAGGCATAGAGTAACTTTTAATATCCACCCCACCCAAAAAATTTATTTTGTTGATTCAAAGTTTTAGTGCCTGCAAAATGGAAATAATCCAACCAAATAAATAAAAATCTCTACATCTTGGAGAACTTTCAGTTGAAAGGCAACAGAGAAGTACAGTATAGAAGATGGAGGGTTGTCTAACGGTATCATAGAAATTAGAAATGAACAATGAGATGCAAGAAATGCATATTTTTTTCCCTGCAATATGTTTGGATTATTGAAAGATCTTCAATTGGTAGTAGAGGTGTACCTACCTTTGGTGAAAAAAAAAATTAATTCTTTCTCTTGATGGGATGACAATCCACCTTCTACAGAAGTTGGATTTTCCATGGTCATTAACAATAAAAAGATTTAAAAAAAGGAAAAATTTACAAGAAAGTGAATTTCCATCTTGGTCTTTTCCAGTTTGAATTTGGTTTATGTCCTTTCCTACACTACAGCCATCTGGGGTTTGGATTTTTGTTTGGTTGGTTGGTCGGTTGGGTGGGTTTTTTTAAAAAATATAGTTATAGTAATTAATTCACTAATTCTTCATTATTAGAATTTATATTCCTATTCAAGTTGTGCATTGCAATTCCTTGTTTTGAATTTTTCCCCACCTAAGAGGTTTTTTTTGAAGTATGCATTTTTTTGGTAATCAACAATGTCTGGACAATAATTTTTTGCACTCCTTCAGATAAAGAAGAAAATATTATTTCCAGTTAAAAAAAACCCCTGAAAATCCAGGAAAGGATGGATATTGAATTATTTTTAACCCATTTTTTTTCTTACATCTTCCCCACAAATATTTCCCATTATGATAATCTAAAATAGTAAGAAACAAGGAAAACATGACTCTTCATATTATCTGATGGAGTGCTTTCAGTGTCAGATTGACAGTGATAGAATAATAATGGGAGAAATGCTGCTTGATGTTGGTGGAAATATGAACAGACATTGAAAATCATTTCTAATAGCAGTAACACATTTACTTTCAGCCTACTTAGTTGTTGCAAATATGACCTAGCATTAATGTCCTCCGCTGCTGCAAAAACTTTAAATTATATTCTGTAGAATATATTAAGAAAGCTATATTTCATTAAGCTGTTTTGCCTTCACTTTGAAAATCGTTGAGCAAAAAAAAATATGAAATAATTTCACAACATTATTTGGTTTCCTTGAGCCCTAGAAGTAAGAAACTATGACTAAAGTTATGGTACTATTAAAACAACTTAATTTTCATACGGCTCATTCATGCAGTATGTGCTGGTTTGACCCTGGCTGGAAGCCAGATGCCCAACAATGTTGCTCTTTAACTCACCTTTTCAGCTAGACAGGGGAGAAAATATATATTGAGAGGCTCTGGAGTCGAGATAAGGACAGAGAGAGATCATTCCACAATCAGTGTCACAGGCAGAACAGAGTAAACACAGAATAAAGGAAACTGTCTAATTTATTACACTACACTGCACAACCAGTGACACCAGAGTTGGGTAATGAGAAGTAAAACCAGATCTTAAAGCACCTTCCCCCCACCTGTCCCTTCTCAGCAGACTTCACTTTAGTCATGATTTCATTCCCTTCTTCTCCCACATTGTGGCACAGGGAGGGGCAGAGAATGGGGAAATGGGGGTTTTGGTCAGTTCCTCATGAGCTGTTTTCCTTCTTAGCCAGGAGGGGGACATTCCTCACACCCTTCTCCCGCTGCACCGTGGGGTCCCATCCACGGGAGACAGTCCTCCACTAACTTCTCCAATGTGAGTCCTTTCCCACAGGGCTGCTCTTTCACCAGGTGCCCCATCATAGGTCACTTCTATGGGGTGCAGTCATAAATCACAGAATGTCTCTCAGTCTCTAGGGCCCAGACTGCTCCAGCCTGGTCCTCCATGGGGTCACAACCCACCCCCAGCAAACGAACTCCGGCATGAGTGTCTCTCTCTCACACATCTCTATGTCTCTGTCTCTCTCTGTAGGATGCAAAGGCTGGCAGAGGCTTGCTCCAACATGGGTCATAGAGTCTTCTGTATGTTTCCCCCTGCTCCAGCATGGGGCCTGTCCATGGGCTGCAGGTGGGGCTTTGGCATTTTCCATGGGCTGTGGGGGGACACCTGCTCAACCCTGGGTTTCTCCACGGGCTGCTGGGGCATCTTTCTGGCACCTGGGGTGCCTCCTCCCCTGCCCTTCCCTGGCCTGTACATCTCACTCCCTTCTCTGGGGGCAAAAAGCAACTGCTTGCAGGGGTTTTTTTCTCCTGTATGTGATTCCCAGAGGTGCTGAGACCATCACAGATGGTCTCGAAACTACAATAGAGTAGTAAAGCAATGGTGGAGAATTTTAAAATAAATCTCTGGGGGAATCTAGATATCAGTTTTAAGAAAGATGCATTTGAACTAGATAATCAGTACTACAGTCCAGTGTGCCCTTCAGAAATTATCACGAGATACAAATGGCTCTACGAAAATGTTTTATTGTATCCCCTACTTCTTGGACAAAGAGTATGAGAACACCACATCTCCATGTTGTTCTATGTTAATACACTGAGTACTGCGTCTGTTTGCTGTGATCTAGCAGAAGTTCCCTGAAGAACCCTGAGAGGATGTTACTCATGTAGTTGCATACCTAGTAGTACCTCTGAGCACATTATTAACATATTGAAGAAGGTGGTGAATTGAACAAAGCATACTGACATAAATCAGTGTACTGCAATCTTCCTTTCAGAATAATAAAGAGGGTCATGAGCAATTGTACCTTAGTGTCTTGATGTGTTTATTAGGTTTTATTTCTGTAACTGTAAAATTATTAGAAGGAACCACAAGATATCATCACCAGAGAGGAAAATCATTTGTGTGCAATGATAGATATTCCTTATGTTATATGTCAACAAAAGTATTATTTCCTTGTGGTAATAAAAGCCCATTTGAAGAAAGTGTCCAAAGATGAATGAAGATAAGCCAGGAATGAAATTAATATGAAGGAGGAAATACTACAAAGGTTTAGAAAAATTTACAATATGTCCTTCAATGCAGGAAATCTTCTTTCTATTATTAAGAATGCTCTTAACCTTGAGGGCATCCATTTTTGTCTCTGGTCTCTGCTATGTTTGCTTTATTTAGCAACTGGACAAAAGGCTTCGCCTTGGTAACATTAATTATTGGTGAATTGCAGGCTTGGTAGTTGTGTAAAAGATGATGATAGCCAGCGAGCTGCAGCTGGATCAAGATGTGGCAGCCCACCTGTTAAGCAGGGAAAAAGAGCTAGAGAGCATCAACCAAGTGTTTCATTCTCTGCAGTGGCTTCATAATTAATCTCAATCAACATCAATTTTCAAAGGTTTCAGAATCGGAATTTCCTTGAGCTGTAAATTAGTAAAAATAACCAAAAAAAAAAAAAAAAAGAAGGAAAAGTGAGTTCTCCAAACTTTAAAAGAATCAGTGTATTTGAATTCTGTAATACGGCAGAGGAAGGTCATGTAGCAGAACTTGGACTGAAATTTAAGCAGCCCATCATTTAGAAATCCTTGCATGTAATGCTTCCATACTGGGACTGATTTAAAGAAACTTGACACTAACAACGTTAAAGTTCAGAATGACTTGGTTTCACTAGATTGTTAAATATCATTGCTTAAATAATGCATGTGCAATAATAATTTAAATTTTCTCTGTGGATCATTCTACTGGGTTAAAGCTAAAATAACTTGCCAATATTTATGGTATTCATATATGTCATGAAGAATTTTTTTAACTGTTATTGTCCATTCTGACAATAAAACCAAAATCAAGTTTAAAAATACTGCAAATTGTTTTTCTTATTATGGGACTTCTCCTACTCAATATATACTAGTTCTTTCTTTATTATATTTAAAGCAAAAGCAATAAAACAGAATTGTTTTCATGAAAGATGTGACTTATACACATTCCTTCAAAATTGTATTCATGAAAACAATGCCCAGGAGATGGTTTTAAAAGCTACCATCGTTACATAATTTCAGGAAACATACATCCTCAGTTTGGCTTAAATCCCCTACAGCTTGCAGAGGTTTACTTGATTTAACTTTACTGCTAATATGCTTAAATGAGGTGTGTGCATGTGTGTGCATGTGTATATGTGTGTAATATTTGCTACTAATGAACAGGGACGTTTCTACTGCAACACTTGATTATACGGAGCAATTATGCAAAGAGCATATGAAAAATATTTTATATTTTTAGTGTGAATGTACAGGAAATTGAAGGGAAACCATTTTTCCTCTGCTTGGTTCTGAATTGATATTTTTTGAGCGATTCCACAAATAGATAAATGGGCAAATTATGAAGGAAGAAGTGGAAAAGGAACATTTGAAGGTAAGAATATTATTTGCATATGGGACTAGGCATCACTTTTTCTCCAGATAAATCTGCAATGTATTACAAGGGACTAGCCTTTTGAAGAATCTACAGATTTAGATAGATGTCTGATACAATTTTAAACATTGCCTAAATATTTGACTCCCACTGATTTTAATTGGAGCAGGTGCCTGAATTTATTTTGAGAATCCTTCACATTGCATACCAGTGCTTTTAAATGCTCTTTATATCCTATCACTGCATAAAGAATTTTGCATAACTTTCTTCATTTGAGAAAATTATATGAGTAGATCATATATATATATATATATATATACACATATATGTATATATATAGACACACACACACATTAATCTTTCCAGAGCTGGGTGCTAGATTTTCAGATACACTAAATTTAATTAAGTAAGAAAATATAAAATTTGCATTGAAATTCAATGGATATACTTTTGATATATAACTCTTGGTAGACTACTTGGGAGATTTCCTTTGTATATTACTGTTGAGACAGAAAATAAACAGGAAAAAATCTTTTTTATCTAATATGATAAAAAATTTAGCATCCATTATGAAAAATTAGCTGAAATGTTGTAATATTTTATAATAAATAATTACAGAGTCTTTAGTTCTGGCAGATCATATTTGGTCTTGTTAGCAAACAAATAACGTTAAGATTTGCATTCATCCTACTACATGCAGATCCTACAGTATAGACATCTGTGCTTGAGGTAGTATCCATACGCTGCTTTTAATATCAGTAGAGATATGAACAAAGCTACAACTATGCAATTCATTTAATGCTGAATAGACTTCTAAAAAAAGAATGTGGAATATTTCTGCCTGTTTCTCTCCTCTGACTACAAAGGGACATCCATGTGACAAGGGTAGAAAAAGGGGGTAGAAATGATATCTGACTGCATCCTCTGACAGCAGTGGCTACATTGCCCTAAAATACATCTGACATGCATAATTAGCAGTGCTTCATGGTAGCTGTCATTTTTCCATTTCCTTGACTGCTTGGTGCATACCACTTCCCAAGTAAAACTGGACCGAACCGTTTTATTTTTGGTACATTAGAGAAACCCCTTGGAACTGAGTTTCTCATGACGTAAGAAAGAACTCAGTTTAATTCTTTATTTTTTACAAATTGTTTATAAGGAGACTTTATCATGGTGTTATATTTCAGAGACTTCTTTTATAAAAACAAACAGTAACATTTGGGCCTAAAGTACTGTGTTTGGCATTTTCTCTTTTAACGTAAAGGATACCCTTGCCAGGCAAGACAAATCACTCACTTCCAGATCACAGTCAATTACTTCAAGAACTGCTGCAGAGTTTCACTTCTGAAGAATTAACTTTTTGGCTACCAGAGCTCTCAAAAGTGACAAATTGCCTAGCATGTAGCTTGAAAGATCATGTGGGAAAGTGAAATTTAGAGCTATTTATGATTTCCTCCCTGGAAAGAATTGATTTTATTTCATTGCTGTAGAAGTTGAACTGAACAGCATATGTTCCAGATTCAGCGTTCACCACGTGCCTTTGTTATTAGCTCTAGGACTAGCATCAGGTAGTCTCACTGGAGCGTAAAGATCATGTTTTTGTGGGTTAGCTCTACATTTTCATTGGTTCTAGATTAGATGAATAAAGGATAGCTCTTTTACATCATTCCCTTGGGATTTATGGGATTTATGATGGGATTTATGAAGGCAGGAGCAAGGTCCTCTCAGGCAAGGAGCAAGTACAAGCAAACACTCAGGTTTTTGCAGGTACTTCCTATAGTGGTGATGAATATTCCAAACACAATCACAGCATTAGCCAAGAAACCAACATAACCAACAAAGGTGTTTGGTTAATCACTAGATTTCCTAACATGAAGAATGCACACAAAAAAATGCAATCCCAAATCTGGGAAAACCAAGCTAAAGCACTCAAGCAATGTGTCAGAATAAAGCAATTGGTATTTAACTTTTTTAAAATGTCCATTATGGCATGTTTTTGACTATACAGCAACCCTCTCTGATATAGAAATATTATGGACTGACTTATGTGTTATCACACAGCAATATCAGAAGCACCTTGTTCAGAAACAGACTTGATGATGATAGTGTTGTATTTGGAAAAAATTCTATTGAATGCTATCTGAAAAAAATTGCCCCTATTTTGTACATACAGTTGGCATTTCCATAAATGAAACAAACACCTGCATGCACAAGCACTCCTAGCTCATATAAATGCAAAGTTTATGAGTTTGGACATCTGTGTTTGCTAACAGTTGTCACCATAATTTAGAAGGTCCTGGGAAGCGAAGGGTTATGGAATTAATCTTGACATATATTTCTGAAGATGAGGTTTTTTATGTAGACTGTCTGCTATATGTCAGTGTGTATGTGTATATTTTATTAAAATGTACAATATATTAAGGCATAAACTATTACATTTTATACAGGGATATAATTTTTCTATTCGTACAGGTCCAAATTCAGGAAGACATTTCAGTACTTATCTATCATGCCTTCAGTTAATTTCACTTGCATATGTTAAATCATTTTCCAAAACAAGGATACTTTTCTGAATCAAGGCCAGAAAGGTACTGTTGTTAGCTATGCAGTTATCTTCCTATCAGTTGATATAATAAAGCATGCTTATTTCCCTAAGGTCACACAAATGTTATTCTATAAAATCTAGTGATTTCATTGGCTGGTTAATTGATTTTCAGAGGAGAGTCAAGAAATGACCATCTCACTAACATGCAGAACTTAGCAGCCAGGATCCACTGCTTTGGCTGGAAGGGAGGAAAAACACACAGTGGGAAGAATAAAAAAAGGAAGCACACAGACAATATTGTAGCCAAAGGCTCCATTCATTGTTCAAACTTCTCTAACCTGTACTTTAAGGTATTTTTAATCTCATCTCTTTTCATTTACAGTGGCAGGTAAAGCAAATATATAAAATGCTACATTGGTAGAGGAACAGGTTGTTTTGTTTATTAAGTCAGAGTGAAATGTTGATTTACACTAAGAACATAAAAAAAAGGGGGGATGATTACAGCTTCACTTTGGCTGCTCAGATTCTAATAATCTTCTACATGTAATGAGACTGGGGAATGGAGAAGCCTTTTCTTGACAATGCTGGCAGCAGGATAACTTCTACACGCTATTGATTTTTCTTCATTGATTGTAATCTTCCTCTTCCTGAGCGTCTGTCTTTGCTTCTCTGACATATTGAACACTGAATAGTCCCTGAGTAATTCTTGAACAGTTTGGGATCATTTTTATTTTCACAGGACAGTTGAGACCAATGGAGTGATTTATGTGTACTTTGGAAGGCAAAACAAAACAGTACTGCTCTGGGAATAAATATGGACACAAAGATTTTTTTTTTTTTTTTAAAAGCATCCCCCCCTCTTCCCTTCTTTCCAACCCCTCTTTACTTCCACACTCCAATAATTTCATAAGTATCTGCCAAATCATGTAGAGGAGAACAGTAAAGCATAAACAGCTCTCACAGCTGTGATTTCAGCCATGATTGATGATGAAATACCACTGGAGGGATAGCAGGAAAATGAATATTTATTAATGATATAAAGTACCGCTGGTTTAAAATCCAAAGAGATCCATCATTTTATATCCATGGGATGTATGCATTGAAAGTGGAATGCTCAATAAAAAGAGCCAAATACCTTAGTCAAAACATAAGTAATTCCAGTGGGCTGCTGATTGAATTCCTTTCTTGAAGTGAGCTAACCATAGTGGTTTTCATAAAGATTTTATTCCCATTTTAGCTACCATTAAGATTACATGAATAGTAGATCATGTAGACCTAGCCTAGAAAAAATTTGCAGTAGCAATAGCTTTAGCATATTATAAAAGCACATAGCTATGCACAACTATCATCCATATAATACTAACATGCAATTTACAATCGGTTTCTGCAGAGGTAAAGACTGCACAGTTGTTTGATGTGTAACAGTTGGCTTTTTCTGCCATGACTTCATTAGCTTTCATTTTATGAAGCTGATAGGTCAGATAACCTGTACCACACTGCTACAGGCAGCTTTGCATATTTTTTATTCACAGCAGAATTTTGCTCTGAATGATCCTAGTCTTTCAGAAGTTAAATAAGGCAATTTCGGGCTTATCTGATATGCAAAAGAGAAATTTTTTTCCATTTTGTTTTGCAAAAGAAAAAGAAATCTTTGTGCCTTCCTCTTTTGAATGTAGGCCCGATTAGGAAGTATTGTCCTGTGTTGATCCTTTTTTTTTTCCTCTGATGTTTTTGCAGCCTGTTATATGGGATGAGCTTGTTCAGACAATAAAAAATGTAGCTGCTGTGTTGACAGCAAAGGAGAAATTGACTGATGGAATTCAGCTGCATAATTTAACATACAGCTTTCAAGTCAGGCTGGAAGTTCCAGAATGTTAAACTTTGGCTAATGGATAGTGCTGAGAAAGGCAGGGTTCAGATAAAGTCTAAAAATGGATCAAAAGCATACTCGTGGATAAAAACACAATCAAAATATTTATTTACTTTGATTTGGGAAAAGAAAGAAAGAAAAAAAAGCCTCTAATTGATACTGTTGGCATTTTGACAGTAAAAAAATTGTGCACACACACTCTACCAAGCAATAGGACAATAATTAAATCATATAAAATTAAGAGCAAGTGACTGGACAGCAAGTGATCTCTTACCTTTTATCAGCATTGGCCTTACTCAACTCAAGAAAGCTTCATGAGATCAGTGGGTTCAGTGTCATTTTATATGTTCACAACCCTCAGTGGAAAACCTCCTACATTTCTCAGTGGATTTATTATTGTGTTACCTGGGCTTTGCAGTTGCCTAAATAATGAGCCCACAAAGGACAAGAGCAAAGAGCGGGGCAAAGAGATAGAAGAAGGGGAGAGAGCTTTGGTAGCTAAACCTCTGGAGAGCCAGGTGATGTCTCTTGCTGCTCAGTGCAAGGATTAGTGTCTCCTGTTGCCAAGATTTGTGAATAAAGGGCTGGTGCCCCTTTATGGATCACAGCTGGTGAAAGAGTGCAGAAGTCAGGCTTGTTTAAATAGATGTGCTATTTAATGACTTTTTGCCATATAGTCTCATTTCGAAAAAGGATTTAGGAGTTAAAAGGTTAAAAAGAATAAATTGTTGTAGCACAACGAATTATTGTAAAAGCAAATGAGCCATACACAGCTTTGCTTGTCCTGAATGCTGAGCCAGCATTTTGCCATTGCTGCCTTCCCAAGGTATTCCCAGTAGCAGCAATGTGCAGGGAAGGTTAGGAGTATCTTTTCTGAAAACCAACCACTCCTGTGTGAAGTCCAGTTAGCACTCATTTTGGGAAGAATAATGACAGCAATCTGTGTTTTCATGTAAGGAGATCAGAACATTTCCTTCGGGCAAGCAAACATATATTGCAAGTGTAGGTGAACTGAAAGACACTGAAATCAAGTAATACTCATAATGACAAGGATTTGGATTAATTTTGTCTAATGCTATGGACAGGATTCAGATTCCTCTTCAAACACCTGAATGTCAGTTTTGCGTATATGGGCATCTGCTGACATCTGAAATGCCCCAGGGTATTCTCTCTACTTTCCTGCTGCTTATCTGGGTGGACATACATCCTTTTCAGTTCACATGGCTCTAGATGCCTAAGTGGGGCTCTTAGAAGTAGCTTCATTGGGTATCTCCAGACACCAGGAGTATTCCTCCTTCCTGGGCTGGTATTTGCAAGGCTGCTGCAGTTCTACATCCACAGGTCAGGCCAGTAGTGAGTCACATGTACAGACACACACACACACAAAAATATAAACACAAAACAGCCACACACATCAGCAGAGAGAGGAAATAGAACATTTACCAGCACCTGCATCATGACACTCAGCGCTCACATGATGAGCCGTAAAGGTGCCCTGTTATACTCCTCTTCTCCAGCTAATCAGGGCTGAAGTCTGCTGGTGGGATACACATACAATGTGGGCCTCTCCAAGAGCTGGCCTCATACATTAATTCTACCAAGAAGCTGGTTACGAAACCCCAATGCCCTCCACTTGATCATAGCTTGAACTGAATGTTCAAGGCCATGAGGTTCATGGACATGACTATGCCATCAGATCAGTGTACTTGAAAAACAACCTTATTTTCCTACATTTGTTCTTCCCTGAAACTTCTTTATATCTTACTTTCCTACCTTTGGTCCTTCCTCTGTATGTCCCAGAATAGGTTTTGCACCTTTGCACAACTCCACAAGAGTTTCCTTGCACGAGACAAGGAAACCATTATGAGTCTGATTTTATAGTTGTGTCTCAGGTTTTTTAGCTGGTGATTAATTGGTGGATCCTTGTATATTTAAAGTGCCATACACAAGAAAATTTAAATCCCTCAAATTCTTCTATTTTAACAATCTGCCAGAAATTACCAGACTAGTTTCCTGCCCTTCCAGTCTTGAAACTCTTGCATGCTTGTCTACAGACTTCAACAGCTAAAATGAAAAGAGTCATTGTACTCTTGGGGACAGATAATAATTTCCTGTCAGCATATTCTTAAGAGAGCAAAGTTATTAAAAAAGAAACAAGGAAGGTACAGACACCTATCAAGCATGTACACCTGTTAAAGTGCCACTTTCAAATACCTCATATACCTGGAAAATTTATCTGAAACTCCCTATTGGCATAGATAAGGCCTTCTAAAGAACCAGAGGGGTAAATATTTCAAGGCATTGCAATGTTTCCAGAAATTTAACAGAAAGGGACATGGGCAGTTCATCTGTAAGGGAAATGGATGCTCTAGAGGCTAAAGATCAAGGGAAATCAAGATGCTGAAGTGATTTTTAGTCTGTGCAAAAAATACTCAGCTAACTTGGGATAACTTGCTTTGCTACATCTGTATTTTCCCAACTATTAAAGCAACTAATAGAAGTCAGTTAAAGACAAGTATAAAGGTATAACCAATAGGATGCAAGATTTAGGAGTATTAATACTTTTTAAGTTCTACTGATGAAAATCTGTCTGATTTCTTTCTTTTGCTTGCATATGGGTACAAATACCAGATTCCAGTAACTCACTGGTTAATAATATCAAAACTAAAGCAGCAGAGAAGTGGAAATAATGAAGCTGGTTAAGATTCTGTTGCTTCTCACAGGGGAAAAAATGGCTTTATTGTGATTCAAGCAGAGCAGCCAGATTTCAAGTATTTGATACTAGCAGGTAATGGGAAATTACCCAGGTTTTTCTCGTATTTCTGCTCCAGCATCTTAACTTGAGCACCCTACATCATTCTATTTCATGGGCTCTGACACTTGGTAAATGGGTTTAAAAACTTTTAAAAAGAAGGAAAAAAAACCCCATAAAGTCCTTTTGTTTAGAGCGATTATAATCACAATTTTCAGAAAACAGCATCCGTATCCTGGGCTGATGGTATGTTACAATGGCATGTCACATCTGGATATATCAACCATATAATACTATTTGACTGGTGGCAGCATTGCCAATTCAAGGAAAGGCACCTCTAACCGAGGTAGCATTTCCAAACACATTTCTACTCCCAGCCTGTAATGTGTACACGTCTGCCTCTTGGGCTCTGTATTGCTCCTTTGGCTGTTGGGGTGATGAAAATGAGGCTTCAGGAAGGGAATATCCACACTGCTGCCAGGGCCTCTATGATCAAAGCCTTGACAGATGTACCTAAGCTACTTTTAATGTAGATTTCTTGGGTAAAGTCCCTGGAATGAAGGTATTAATGTTAGACAGCTTTGAGCAGCCATTATTAAAGTCACCAGAAAAGCTATGAAAACTGCCTGTACCCAAACCTGCTTGTGTAGTGCTGGGGAATCTCCTCTTCGTGGCATGATATTTACACTTTTTCACCAGAAAATAAGTCTGATCTTATCAGAACATCTCCCTGTATTTACCATGTCCTTTTCCTCTAGCACATTTGCTGCCTGCACTTGCTTTGAGGGCCGGTAAGGACCATTTATGAGAACTATTCCTGGAAGGAACCAGATGTAAGCTATAACCATGGAGAGGTCACAACTACCTTTCAAAGGGAAAGCTCTAAACTGTTTTCAGTTTTATTTGTGAAGTTCACACAACATAGTTCTAGATGTGTGTTTTGGGCCACTGTAACCAAATCAGTGATTGTTGATGCCATGAAATGTTTATTGAAAAGCTGTACCCACTATCTCTTATTTGAGCATTTAGTCAATGCTTAAAGTATTTTCAAAGAATAATTTTCATGATAATAACATAATCTTAAGGTTTAGGAAGTATATTGTCCACTATTCCTTTATGTGAAAAACTGTTAAATCAGTCCTGGAAGTAAAATGAAACAATAGAATTTATGTGACGAAGACAAACTCCTAAGAGTAAACAGTCGTGTTGAAAAGTCCTCACTAATCCAGATGATGACAGATAAACCATACCATTTGGTGTATGATAAATAAAGAGTGCATTCTAGCTCTTAATTAACACAGTGAAAATACAGGAAAGGTCGACATCCACTTGGAGCAAGATTCATCTCACCTAACTTTGGAGACCTGCAAAACAGACATCTACATCTAAATGACAGTCTAGGGTCCTTCTTTAGCTGATGGAGAGGAGTAGACACTTCTAAAGCTTTTGGATTTGTTGTTTTTTTTTTTTTTTTTTAAAATTTCATCTGCTTTCTTATATTAGGATTAAATTAGCTGAGCCCTAGATGTGGTTATTTCTCTTCATCAGGTATGAAAGGACCATATTCACTGGCATCACTGATATAAATATCTGCACTGTAATAATTTGTATTTAGCCAGATGAATCATGCTGACAGTGTGCTTATGATTTTAACTGTTCCCCATCCTTTCTGATGTAGACTTCTTTTTTACTTGCATTACCACAATATAAGAGTATTTTGCTTCAAAAAGGGGTATCTGTGACAGGACCAAGGCAAGCAGTACTTAAAAGGGCAGGATTCTGCATTCTTCACTGTTCCACATTTCTTACAGCTTCAGAGACATCAAAATAACAGGAAATAACAGGAAATTACTGTATTTTTTGACCTTCAGCTTCCTAATCTTTATTACTAACAAATCATATAGTTGCAGGAAGACAGAAACAAAACATATGTGCAATGTATTCCAAATCATATTTGGAAATCTTGACATTTAAGGAAATTGCATTTCATTTCCATGCTACTGTTTTAGAAGTGCAGGTAAAATTTCTCTTTTTTATTTTTAAATCACAAGGCAGCACCTTGAAAATGTGTTTCAAACAAGGTTAGTTTTGCATATAAATATGTAAAATAGCAAAAGCTGATGTGACTTACAGCAGCAAAACTGTGGGATTCAGAGCTGAGCCCTTGAAAATTAATAAATGTTGTGTTACCATTTCTAGATAAACCCTATTTTGACTGACTTATTTGTATGTTGTAATAACATCTTTGCTTACATCAGCATGTTTTCTACTTTTGTTTTTCTTTTCCAGGATTTTATTCCTTCTCCTTCACACAATGGTTAGGATGGATGTTATGTTTCAGACATTGATGAATCTGCCATTTACTAACTTTCAAGAACCTGCTTGGGAATTTTTAAGACAACCTAAGTATTTAATAATTCATAAAATTTTCCAGTAAATTTTAATTTGTTGTGTCCAGGACCTTCAGTTTTCCCTAGGGCAGTGTGAGCAGTATGTATTCAGCCCTCTTCTCGTCTCCTAAGCTCACGCACCTCAAAGGACTGTCTCTAGTCACCATCATAAACAAGATACTTTGGTATTTGCTGGAATCCTCAACTTTAAATTTTTGACAGAATTCATGGCATTTCCAGGACTTCACTTCTGGGTGTTTGTTACAGCAGAGGGTTATTGCTCTTCAGAAGGCAAGATGAGTCTTGCCCTGTCCCCTCAAATCAGCAAGTTACAATGCTGCAGCTTTTTTCTTTCTGTACGATAAGTAGAGATGGTTAATAGGGAGATGACAATTATAGCTACCTTATGGACAGATATTTTATTTTAGTGCTTGCAATGTGGCCAGATGCCATCGTATAAATAACACAATGAACAAACAACTGTAACAGCACTAATGACCTTCTGAGACACTTTGCAAACAGCAAGGAATTTAAGTTTGCTCCTATTCAGTCTTTTTAAGAAGCTGCACTTACCTTCCTCCTGTGAGGGAAGGAAGACCTGTTCTTTATAGGCACCAGGACCCTCATGGGATGTAAAAAATTATGCATAATGGAGCTGTCAGGAAATTTTCATATTTAGACAAGACATTGACGTAGGTTTGGCTTTTTGCCAGTTCTTAAGAATGGTATCATTTAGAAGGTGAAAAGTGTGTGGATTTGTCTTTATGTCCAAAGACTTTCCTCCTTCTTGACCAAACGTAACCTTTTACTTTTTAACTCAGCTGGAAAAAAAAACCCACAGAGAAGACTGAAATGTCCAGTAATTTTCCTGAGATGACAGAAATGCAAAACTCTTGCTATCTGCCAAGCTCTGTGTGAGAGCCACAGCAAAAAAAAAAAAAAAAAAGTGTGTCATGCACTTTTCATTACCAGTCTGCTGCAGAAATGATTGATATTTTCATACTGCTTAGCCCTCACCCACCTACTGCAGTTTTAAAGTAAAAGAAATACTGCCAGCGCTTTGCATATTGAGGGGCTGCAGGACTGCTCTGGGCCTCCTTGCAGCCATACTGCTGAAGGTTATTATTAATTGTCAGTCTGTTAACCTGCTTGCAGTGCTCAGAGACGTCTGACGGCTGGAACTTTATCATGCAAATACAAATAGCAAAGGAATACCTTTGCTTGCTGACTTCAGGACAGGACGCTTCTTTATGAAGTTTGAGAACTCAAGACATTTTCCTTGGGAGGGTGTGTATAGACAGCCTGCCATAATGATTGATTGCATTCACAGAGCATTTCTGCCCTTGTCTTGTTACTGAAGAATGCATCTTGGGCTCTATATAGTTCTCTTCCATTGGTTGGCACCTTCCTGTTCTAATGAGATTCAAATCTATACTTTCAAGCAGTCTGAAATGCTCTTATCCCCCCTTTTCACTCTGCATTAGCCTGTGGGGACAGCAGCTGGTGTGCTGTGGTCCAGTGGCTCAGTAGTCCTGGACTATGCCAGAAGATAGAGCTCACACTCTGTCTCCACCTTTGAAATAAAGGAAAAGCACTGTAAACACTAGACCCTTCTCAAACACAAAGTTCAGGCTTCAGCCACCAGCTCTGCCTCATGGCTGTTATCTAAAGAACACGGATTTGGTATGGGTTTTACATGAACCGCTTCTGTCTTCAGAAGGGATGCAGAGAAAGCACTTAATTTTAATCTTCACACACTTAGAAGATAGGAAATGCATACAGAGAATGGTAGCAACTGCTGAATAAAGTCCCTTATTATATTTTCACTGATTGTTTTTGTGCCTATTATTGATTCAGCTTCATAACAGTATTTTTCATACAAAAAGAAAGGATGACGTCATGCCACACAATTACCCCTCAGAGAAGACCCAGACTTATAGTCCTGTCACTACCACAGGTTCCTTTTTAGCAGTCCAATCCGGTACAACTAGAGTCAGAAAATAAGACAGATCAATAGGACGAAATATTACCTAAAAGAAAAGAGGATTACGGTCAGTTCAATTCAAGACTTTGGTTTACCTGGGCTATTTAGGTCTTTCAGTAGGATAGATATGGTTTTGAACCTTTTGCTATTTATATAATAGCTTATGGTAGGGATTTTTTTCCTATCAGTAAAATTGAATAGTATTTTGCTTTGGGTTACCCTTCCTTGCTGACCACACGGTCCCAAAGGAACAAATTTACAGTGCATCACTTAGCCTGACTCCAGGAATGATCCTGTGACGATGGTACATGTGGTGCTACTGGTAAAAGTGCTGTAGCTGGAAAGGGACCACTCCTGAAATAGCTGAAAGGCTTTCTATGGTCAAAGGGAAACTAGGACCAGTTATAACTACTGCCACTGTTCACACCAGCAGCAGAAGGAGCACAAAAAAAGAAAGAAATTCAGGAACTATTGCTTTAAGCTATTGGAAATAACACTCCTTAAACATGTTCTTTTCTGGTGCTTCACTATACACAAGCAATTTAAATTGCTACTGTTAATGTTTTCTGTACAATTTTTGTCTCTGATCTTTCTCTTCCTTGTGCAGTTGCTATCCTTCCTCTGATAAGGAGGTGCATGTTATAATTCTGTGTTTAATACATTTGCATTCTTTATAGCTCATGATTGGTAATTACACTTTTCCTATTAATAGAGTCCTTTCGTCTTTCAAACATTATTTCATTGGATTCCAGCAAATCCTCTCAGGCATAGTGCGACTTCCATACTTCTGTTACCTAATCTGTCTTCCTGGCTAAAGTAAGTATTCTTTTTCTTTCTTTCTTTTTTTTTGTTTTGTTTTGTTTTGTTTTGTTTTGTTTTTCCTTTACCCCCCTTTTTTTTTTTTTGTCCTTTTCTGTATTTCTGGAGTGGTGAGGTATTTGAGATTGCACTTCCTCTAGGTAAGATAGCATATCTAGCTATCAACTTAAGCTCAGTGATTGAATTTTGTATGGACACTGCTTGTCAATACCTCATAGCTATAATTTCTTGTCACATTTTTTGTCAGGTGAATGTCCCTCTTGTGTACAACTAAGAAACCAAAGAAATATAGCCAATTGTAGGCAGGTACGTGAACTATTGCAGGCTTCTCTAAAGGGACCAACAGGCTGTTTGGAGTCATTCATATGGTCTGCAGCTGCATGTTCTTGTAGGTTAATACTGTAGCAAGACCTTCTGGAAATAACTGCCATAAATAGATTGTTGGTAGAAAGAACTGAACACACCTACTGTTGGTCTGAGAGAAAGAACCATTATAATTGGTGCTTTCTGGTCTGTACAGCCCCTGGGAGCCAAGGACTTTCTTCTCAAAAGAATTCTGTAACAATTACACCCGGGGGCTGTGTGTATGTCATGACATAAAACACAGTCTGAATTAATTATTTAGTATGGTGCAGCCCACTTTGACTTATAAGCTATAAAAAGCCCGCCTGAGAGAGAATTAATTATTGCTGGAAATAACATATAATTACAATGTTGCAGGGAAAAGATAAGAATTAATGTGCCAGGTGTAAGTAGATTAGACCAGCTTGACAGAAATGAGCAACTAAAAAAGAATTTATAGATGAAAGCTTCCAGCCATTGCACCCATAGTGACTGGGAAGCATTACCATGTGATGACTGCTCAGTGGCTTATGTGAAATGAGATATTGGCTTCAGACTCATTGCTCAGAGACATGTCTCTATGTCACAAATCTGACAACAAAATGGAGTGAATTGAATGTCTCATCAGAGAAATGAGGAAAGAAAAATCTGAGAGGCTAAATTAAACATACTTCCCTTCTTGAAATTATCTCCTTCGGTAGGAGTGGAGGAGTCTTGTGGCAGAATAAGAGGCTCTGTGGGGAAACACAATTCACTGTGTGGTTCTGTCTTTGTCCAGTGGTGCAGAACTACAAGCTCCAGAGTGGGGAGCTTTTCAGTCTGTTAGGTGGATGGGTAGCAGAGTAAAGAGGAAGGAAGTGCTAAGAACTAAGTTTTCACATTGCTTGTCACTTTTCCTAACCATCTCATCTGCTTGTTTTGAAAAGGAGCATTTATAATATTCTGCTTTTTGACACCTGGGGGAGGTGTTTGTTACAACTTGTGGTTTGAAGGGTTCAAAGGCTGGTGCGAGAGAAATTATCTTAAGCCCACTGTGTGGAGACTCATTAGGAATACCAACACCTTGAATGAACATTCAAGGAACAACACAGAAGACAGCTGTATTGATGGCCGCCTTCTACCTGGGATTGCAAACTGGCTTTATTAAGTCATTACAGATAACTCAGAACTACATGAAACCATGATTTTGAAGAATTGAAAGAACAGTTGTAAAATACAGAAGAGTGACACAATATAAATAGTCCATGCAACAGTACAGGAGAAATGAATAGCTCACTGAAATGGGATAAACGTCCCACTAAGCATGCCTGATTCCATCTGATGGATACAGGAATTGGACAGAATTGTACATAATGTGTGTTTTTGAATTGTTCAATTATTGGCAAAGAGTCAGTAGGCTCTGCACCTGGGTCCGTCTCTAGCATGGAATAAAATTGGAGAGCGTAATCTTTCCCCATTTTCTTCCCTAGTTTATCTATCTGCAACACTGATTTTTTTTTTTCTTTTTGGTCCTGTAATAGTATAATACCAGGCACATGATTAACTCAGCAGCCAATCACAGCTACTACAGCTCGTCCACCACTTACCACCTTTTGCTGTGTTAGGACTAGGAGTCATTGCAGCTTTTCCAGGATATCATAGTATAGTAATAAGTGCACTGAAAGCACCCGACACCAACATAATTTTTACTGTTGTTACAAGGCTTTAGATAAATCTGGAACTTAACCTTAGTTTTTCAATAGACCTCTTTGGTTCACAATTTGCTAGCCATATTTCCAGGACTAGTTAAAAAAAAGAAAAAAATGTTCTTTAAACCAACTGTGCCACTGTTTATAGTAGTTTGTTTGCCTTATTTCAAAACTCTTGTATTAGTGGTTCAGATGAAGTAGAATAATTCAATTCCATTTACAAAATGTTTCTGACTTTTATTCCATTTATGTAGAACTAAAACTAAGATTTTCAAGAACATGTTTTAGTAGAAAACAAGTACTGACTTTTTTTTTTTTTTAGTTTTTAATGAAAACAGAGTCGGGTCTTGTGGTTTTGATTATAATTCCTTGGGGTTTTGAGGATACATCTGAAATCAGCTAATCTTATGCTGATGTGAACCTATATGAAAAGAACCTCTGGAGGTTTGCTTACCATTACTTAATAGTCAAATAACTAAAAAGCTAATATACAGATCTAATTTTAGGTTGATTGCCTCACAGAGATTGCTAGATATAATCCACTTTACAGCATGAATCGATCTATTGTTTTGATTTCAACTGTATTGGGCCATGCATAATTATGATTGATTCTTGTGAGTATTCACAAGTTCACATAATGAAGAGTTTAGTATAGCAATAAAATCAATACAGAATAAAGCTT
This sequence comes from Gallinula chloropus, assembly GCF_964237585.1. Classification (NCBI taxonomy): domain Eukaryota; kingdom Metazoa; phylum Chordata; class Aves; order Gruiformes; family Rallidae; genus Gallinula; species Gallinula chloropus. The sequence goes on along the minus strand of NC_140087.1, from coordinate 114,337,034 downwards.
TGTCAATGTTATTTAAAACTTTACAATTAAACCCACAAAAATATCTTAGAGGAGTTAAAGTTTTGAGTGTTTACATTAACATTCCTCATTTGCTGTTTCACTGGCATTCATTTTATAACAGTAAGACAAGAATATACCTTAAAAAAACCCAACTGATATATGTTCATGCTTACATCCCCATGGTAGTGTCCTGATTGCCACTCACATGGGGATGAGTAAGTTAGTGTTAAAGTTTGCAACAGCACTGTTGTTCAGACTTTAAAGGAAAAATAACTGGTAACAAGAACTCAGGATTCATATGGAAGATCATAGCTGGTCTTGAGCTACATCACTAGTTAAGACCATGCTGCTATTTGATATGCCCCTTGTTTGACTAGAATAATTGATACCTGCCTGTATGTCAATCATTTGCCGTATGTATATGGATTGAATAGCTTATATGTATAGCCTATATGTATAGGCTATATCAGTATTTTGCCCAAGGGCCAAGCCTTGGAATTTGATTTTCTGTACTATTAAAAGATTACAGAAGTCTCTGATATGTTTTGGTTTGTGCAAATGACATTTCTCCAAACATTTCAAAGCCATAGTGTGAGAGTCAGAGCAGGCCAGGGATGAGTGGCACTGGATATTTTCCAGTGGCGCTCATATATGGCAGGCTGGGAGAATTCAGTAATACAGATGTGGATCATTCTATACTCTGTTGCTGCAATGCCATAAGCATGTTGCTTCATTAGAATAGCTTTAGCATACTTAAATACCTGCTGCCCAGGGAGGTGGTTAAGTCACCATCGCTGGATGTGTTCAAAAAACGGGTAGATGAGGTACTTAGGGATATGGTTTAGCATAGGATGGGAATGGTTGGACTCGATGATCTTCAAAGGTCTCTTCCAACCTTGTGATTCTTGTGATTTTGTGAAATACCAGCCTGTTGTGTTTTCCCATCTTTCTCTCTCACCTCATTTGAATTTTGCGTTTGTGTATTTTGTGAAGTGGGGCATTTTTATTCCTCTGTGCTTTTCTGTTCAAAAAGGGAAAATTAAAAAAAAAACCAAAACAAACCACAAACATAACCAAACATCCAAACAAAGAAGAGAACACGCCCTGTGTTTAAACATGTTTTACTGAAAGAAGAACACACGACAGGATGGTCTTTTTTGATCATCAGTTCCAACCCCCTGCTGCCACTGGCACAGACATACAATCCCTCCCATAAACTGATCAGGCTTCAGTGATTGCAGCTAGTCTCTGAAGTCCTCAGCTCATTGAGTTGAATAGGTCAGCTTCCCGTCTCGTCACTGTCAATATGTGACAAGACTGTTTTCTGAAACTTTTCAACATAAAGGAAGGAGGGGGGAGGGAGGGTAAGAACACATTTTTAAATGGAAGATTGATTTTGTAGATCAGCACGATTCTGGGAAGACACTGGCAGGTTTCTTCCATAACCACAATAATTTTTTGCTAATCATATCAAGGGTATTTGGGAATGTATTTTGTAAGACATACCGTGGTGGATCTTAGTATTTCATTTTCCCTTAAAATTTCTAGGCAAAATGCTAGAAATTATCAGCTCCTGTAAAACCATATATAATGCTGAAACTCTCTTACGTCACTAAAATGGGAGGTAGGACTCCTCTTCAAAACATGGGAGCTACAAAGCCTGACAGAGAAGTGGTATAGGTATGTACCTTTGCCTTATGTTTATAAAAACATTAATAACGAGGGACAGGCTGAGATGACAACACTACTGAGCATCCTGGTAAAATCAAGCTTACCCAGTTTTTACATTTCCATTAGCGTCTGCTTATGTCTATTGAACTATAGCATATTGGACTGTATGGACCTTGGATTTGACCAATTCTGACTATTCTTATGTTCTTCCCTACTTTCATTAAATTCTGCTGACAATCTGATCACATTCTCCGCACAGTAACGTTTTCTCATTTGTTACTTAATTAGAAATTGCTTCCAACTTCCAGGAAACATTTATTTCTCCTCCTAGTCTGTAAATGAAGATGTTAGGGTGCCTAGTTCAGTTTGAGATTAAGAAATCTAAATTTGGATATCTAGCATAGATGTCTACTGTTACACTAGGTGTCTACGATCCTGTTACAATCAATGAAGCCCTAGTCAATACAGATCATAGAAACTCTCCAGCTCTCTGGTCTTTATAGACTGCATTGATTACATCTCCATTAACGATAATGGGAGCTTATATAATGATCTTCATTCAGTTTCCTAAGCAGGTGTCTAATGCCATTTGAGATGCACTACTGTAACCCCTCATAGTTCATTGCTGCTTCAAAAGGATACACACCTCCTCCAGCAAGTCCTTTGTCAGATCTATGAGCCCATTTGTGGGTGTCTTGAATAAACTAGATGGTTTGAAAAAGGCAGCGCATGCCTGTTTTCAGGGAGTACAACTGAGCCTGTTGTGCATAGATGAACACTTGAATTTAGCATGATAATGAGAATCTCACCACAGATTTTATTGCCTATAGGCTGGTTTTGCCGCTCACAATTCAGTAGGACTCCTTAATGTGAAGTGAAAAATATACCAGGCTTTCCTGGGTGCTGAATGAAATCTGAAATTTCATTTTCTCAGTTCTTTGAATGTCTGCAGTTCTGTCATAGTCGGAGAGTGATAATGAAGATAACTGAAAAATGAAGACTAAGAAGGACTTGGTGCATATGTTGTCTTGCTGCTTCATTTAACTGTTTGGTTTTTCATGTATTATGTTTGCCTGGGGGTTTTAACTGACAGGGCAAGCAATGATTCTCATACTTTTAGATTTTCCCCAAACACTAGACGTGGAAGCCTTTTGAGTAAATGTATGTGTTCAAGACCATAATAATTAACATGTTACCCTTCAGCAGAAGACTGCCTAAAGCACTGTGCTGACAACAAGCCAGGTATTCAAATGTAAGTGAAAGTCCAGTAGTGGCAACCTCGGCATTCAGGAAACGTGAATCAGGAACCCTGAAATCCTGTTATAGAATCAAGCATTTTATTACATAGTTTCTTGTCCAGCATCTGCACTGCAAACCTCTGCCACATTTGCAGGCTTCTCTGCAGACAGAAAATTGAAACTGAATCATTCAGACACACACAACAGAAAGGAAACTGAGTTTCCACATTCCTGATTTCTATAGGAATGGAGGATTTAGGTTAAAAAAAGACAACTGCTATGAATATTACATTAAATTTGCAGGATCTCATGACAACTCTGGTTGCTTGACTCTGTCCTGGGGAATACAAATGAGTATTCATTTCAGCTAAAGCCTCTGGAATGGAGTGTCTGACTTCAGTAGTCCGGCTGAGTAATTTTGATGCTCAGTTGTAGCAAACATCACACATTTTGTTTCCTAGCTGACAAATGTAGACACTAAAAAAGAATTTCCCTATGAAGTCAAGGAACTTCATGCAAATTCAACCTCACTTATGATACGAAAGGAACCTGAAGAATTAACAAATAGAACAGGTTTTGCTTTTCACTGACTTTGGAAAAAAACCCACATATTTATCTGAAAGTTGTTAACAGAGATTGGGAAAGCTATTGCAAACTTTCTGAATGCATCTGAGCCCAGAGAATTTTCCCTAAGGGGAGGAAAAGTTAATGGATGAGCTGCATTTTGTAGTTCATCTTACTGCGGAATAGAAGGAGGGGGGAAAGAGACCTTCATAGATGGCAATGGCCTCAAAATCAGAAGTCAAACATTAATAACAGCAGTTTCAGAAAGGGTACAGTTTTACTTACCTGAAAAGTAGAAGAGGTTCTGTCAAGTGCAAAAGCCAGATATTTTGCTGCTTTCACACCAGCTAGGCAGTTTTTGTTTTTTTTTTTCTTTCTTTCCTTTACTCTGAAAAATGACCTTTCAGTCCAAATAAAAAATGGCAAATTTCCACCTTAAAGTCTATTTGCCTTACAGATGTCTAATTCTCCATAACCCCTTTAAAATGAAAATGCTTCCTTAACGAAAACTAAAAGGCAACAAAAGTAGTACTAGATACCTATAGGATTGATCCTGTGTTACGGAGAGAGATAAGTCAAGGTACGCATTCAGATGAATAAGGTGAGTCCCTGTAATAATCTTCCTCTTCGTATTGGATCATCACAATATTTCAGATTAACCTGTATCCTGCTGGTGGGAATGAAACTACCTGTTGAATAATGAAACAAAAACATAGAAATATCCGCACAGAGAGGGATCATTCAGCCAACTCTGCCCCTGACAAGTCCAGTGCCAGCTGTTTCCACCAAGAAGCCAGACAAAAGATAGCTAGAAGCAAGTTTTCCTCAGCACAGATTTCTACTTACCTTATGGTAGTCAAAGACTGTGAACAGATGACTCAGGATTTAAACTACACCAAAACTTGCATTTATTATTTTAATACATTATAAGAAAAATCCAAGTTAGAGCAGGAGAGCAAATATTATGAATTTTTCTGCCCTTCCATGTAGAAGTCATCAAGCTGTGCTGCATGGTGACAGAGCGGTCCACATTTTATTGGTCCTGTCAGAAGCAGGTAGCTATTCATTAAGAACTGGGGCACAGGGATCTATCTCGTCACATCATTTTCTTGAGGTAAAGGACTGGCACACCTTAAACTTCCTAGTTCACTGTACTGCCAGTTTTGGGACGGACTATTGACTGTAACTCTGACCATTCTTATTTTCTAGATGAAATGTCCATTCCTGCTAAGCTCTTAATCTCAATGTGGATATGGCCATTTTAGCAGTGTACTTGTGACAGTTGTATAGACAGGAGGATGTGATGTCTTCATCAGCAGCAGACAATATTTCTGGCAACTGCTGATCATTGTGGATTTCTGATGGAAAACGTATGGAGAGGACTGTTGGAAATAGTCGCTTCAAACTCTCTTGTGGGTTTAAAAGCACAGGCTAAGAAGAGTGTTAATAGAAAATGAAGTATGATCAGAATAGATAAGGAAATAAGTAAAGCAGTCAGTCCTTTCAGAGACTTCTGTGCATTCATTCCATTTTTTTAACTAGCTAAGCGAGAAAACATGGCACATGTTGCAAAATGCACCTTTTGCAAATAGCAAAACATTAATATCAATTTAAATCTCCTTAACTAGCTGCAGCCCCAGCAATTTTTCCAAAGACATATCTGAGGGGCTCACTCTGAAACACTTGCATTGATGACTTGGGTCTCCTCCTTCCAGGATTTCACAGCCCCTCAGTAAAACGTAAGAGAGAATATGATAAACAGTCCTTGCTTTGGCCCAGCAGGACCTCATCTCTACTGTTGAGCCCTCTTCCCATAAGATGCCTAATTGGGCTCTGTGGGGAAGCATTATGAGACTTCATCTGGAATTATTGTGCCCAGTTCTGGGCCCCACAGTTCAAGGACATAGAACTTCTTGAAAGCATCCAGCTCAGGGCCACCAAGATGATTAAGGGAGAGGCTGAGGGAACCGAAGGGTGACCTCATCAATGTTTATAAATATGAAAAGGGTGAGAGTCATAAGGACAGATCCAGGTTCTTCTCAGTGATGGCCAACGATAGGACAAGGTGCAGCAGGTGTAAGCTGAAGCACAGGAGGTTCCATGTGATCATAAGGAGGAACTTTTTCACAGTGGGGGTGACAGAGCACTAGGACAGGATGCCCGAAGAGGTTGTGGAGTCTCCTTCTCTGGAGACATTCAAACCCCACCTGGATGTATGCCTGTGTGATCTAGTCTAGGTGACCACGCTCTGGCAGATCTCTGGACTAGATGATCTTTTGAGGTCCCTTCCAACTACCAATATTCTGTGATTCTGTGATTTTGTCACTATCGCACTGTGGGATGAATCCTTTCAGAAGTTGTGAGCCTAGCTGGTTCAAACTGGAACTTGAGTTTGAACACAAGTCCATTCTTGTGGAAACATAACTGCATATAATAACACAAAAACTAATTTCTACATAATGAGGAGGAAGGGGCAGCTAATTAATTAGCTAGTGACTATAAATAGTCTGTAGGTGAGCCAAAAGGACACAATGGGAAGTCATGACTCTAGGACTTTTTTAATCATTGTTTCAGAGATGTTTTGACTTTCCTGGATTTCTGCTTGTTTCAAGATGTTTATTTCAGCATTTGTCTTGAACACACTGAGAATTTTGCGCAAGTGGATACATATGATCCACAGAGAGGAGCAATATATTCACATTGACAAGATTTCACCCACAAAGAGGAACTGTGTATCGTTTGACAAGTTTGCCCCACAGTGCCAGTATCTTTTTTGCTACACACTTTCGTGTGAGATCACTTTGTGAGGAAGAGATGGAGAGAGGCAATTCTGAAAAGTGATAAACTATGGCATGATAATGACAGGAGAAAGTAGAGGAGTGGGTGGAGGAGGTTTTTTCACTCTTCAGACTTGAGAGGTCTCCTTTAAGGTGTGTACTGCTGTTGGATAAAGAGACAAACTTGCAGTGATGTGTCTGTCAGCACTGCTTAGCGTGAAGGAGCAAGGTAGAAATTGCACAAGAGTCTATTACTGTTGCCTTCCAGGTAGGCTGTAGAAAAGGAAGTGTGCAAAGGGAGAGCTGCAGTTTACAGTCACAGTTTGGCAGCTATTCTCAGCCTGTCTTTACGTATTTAAAATTCCTTTCAGTACAAACATATGAAGGATCGCTCTCTCTCCCCTGCCACCGTGACAGTTCGTTTAAGGGGACAAGCAAAAAAAAAAAATCATAAATAAATTATATGTTCTGCTCTGTAGACATTTTAATTTCTGGGTGTTTTATTTCCTCTCCTTTGGGTGTGCGTGAACCTCTCATACTTTTAAATTGTTATTTTTATTAAGAGAAAAATGGGGGAATCTGTCTATAAACCTGGACTGTGTCCCTGTTAAGAACATGCTCCTTTCTGTTTTCTTGTTAACCCTGCCCTTCTTCCATCTGTTCCCATCGCTGTCAATAATGAATACACCCCTTTGCATTATTTCTGTGCTCTTAGAAAGCTAGATCATCTGAAGGTACAAATCACAGCCCCTCAGGAGAGCTGACCGTCTGCCTATGAAAGGGTGAAACTTTATGCATAATGGTAACTTTTACTGGCTTTTAATGGTAACTTATACTGCTTGCAGTAAATACTGCAGCTCCAAAACAGGCAATTTCTGACATTTAAATTAGGACACAGTGACCAAGGCACTGTTGATTACCTGCTTTCCCTCTGTTGTTGCTGGAGGTGTGGCTTCCTACCCTCAGCCTACACACAAGTCTCTTGGAAGGCCACAGGGGATTAGAGATTGTGTCATTTCTCAGTGTGAATCAGACGTGGTCTGGAAAGTTGAAAAAATTTTTGGTTATTGCCCCTCTTTCTTTTGCTCATGTCTGCTGCAATCTGTCCTTTGGAGCACTTTGGGGAATTTTGTCATTGGCTCTGATAGGAGCCTGGTAGTACTTCATTAAGACACTGATAAAGGTAAACATATTCATTTACATTTTTATTTCTATTATGAATGACATATAAAATAATGTCATAGAATTAAAACATTTCTAATAAAATTAATAGAATTAGTACTATTTAATGCTTATGGCACATATAAAATATTCAGTGGGTTGGTTATTTTTTGGTGTTATTATTTTATTCTGAATTTAGGAGGGGAATTTTTTTTTTAATGGATGAATTTTGAAAGTCTTATTTTTTTCACAGGGACACTTAAAAGAATGGAGAAGATAATTAAATCCAGCTAATCGAGTCATATCTGAATAAGCCTTAAACAGCAAGTATGAGGTGACTTGACTGATGAGCAGTGTCTGGGTGATGCTATCATCCAATACCTTCCCTTTTTTGGCTCAATCCCTTCCCTTTTTTGGCTCAATCTCACACTTTTCTCAACTGACCATCACTATGGGATACTTGGCAAACAGATATTCTGGTTCAATGAGCTGCTGTGAAGAAGGTGTGCCTTTGCAATTCTGCACCAGTGGAGTGTTCAGGTGAGGGCAGCAAAATAATGCCAAACTGCTGGAAATTTTTCTTAGTTGGTGAAAATATGGTGTTCAGGTCCTGTTCCAACCAAACATTTCTATGAGGAGGTAGGAGTCTAGCTAGAAGCTGGGAATGTGCCTATTTGGTTAAATCATAAGGCTGTTCAGACTAATATACAAATACATAATACATTGGAGCATCTCTTACAGCTAGCATCTCTTACACTCCTGTTGTTTAGTTGTGGTCTGAAAGGGTCAAACTGTGCAAAAAAATGAACAGTACCTGAAGTTTAGTGTTCTCAGAAAGAAATGTAGCTGTATTTCTTGATTCTGGGTAATGGTTTCTCACAGAATCACAGCATCATTTATGTTGGAGGGGACCGCTTGAAAGCACCCGGTCCAGATTAATTCTTTGAGAGTTAATTGCAGAGTTTCCTGGTGAGATGAATGGATGAAATGTGCCAGGGCAAAACACCCCATCTTTACCTTGTTTTCCCCCTGAATTCTTAAAAAGACAATACACAGCTATTTCTGGGTTTGACAGCATGGCTGTTATTCCTGTAAATATGGGGGGGTGGAGGAGGTTGTCCTTTCATAATTTCATAACTTTCTGGAAAGTGTTGAATTTGATTTCTTACGAATTAAGACAACTTGCAATTCAGACTGAAACAGTTAGTATTCTTTAAATAATATCCTAGGACTGACTAAGGGGAAATAAAAGATGTCATAGACCAGTTTTCTTCTCATCCAAAATAGTCAACTTCTGCCCTTCACATTTTAGAACAATAGAATTTAGGTCCTCTTGATCCCATACTTCCTGTGCTGTGCAGGTCAAATACCAGTCTATGATACAGCGACTGAATTTCTGGATTACTATGTAGACATATGTTAAGAAGCCCTAGGGTGCAATGAACCCTAACTGGATGCAGAATCTAAATGCAGAAAGTTAATTTAAAACATGACCAGCTTTCTGCCTCAAAATAGAGAGTAATTCTTCCATCAATTTATCATAATATTTATACAGCTTTTAATACTCGACTAGTTGATTACTTCACGGTCTTTGAAGAAATTATACCCACAACACCTTTCTAAGGTATGAAAATATTATTATCCTCATTTCTTAGGTAGGATAGCATGGTACAGATAAAGTGAAGGCTATATTTTTAGAGAGAGCTGGGCACATAAAGGAAAAGAACAGGTGCCACGCTGAATATTCAGAAACAGCTAAGTAATACCAAAATCCCTCCAGGAGGCTATTGTCATTATTAAATGCCTAAATACCTCTAAAATTCTGTCCCATAGCCACCGTGCCATATGCCAATATACTACAAGCAGGAATGGATCCTTTTTTAGAAGGCAGCTTTCCTTAATTGATCTGATACTTTCACTGCAAAATTGAAACAAATTAGTTTATCTGTTTTTAACTCCCTCTCAACCCCCTTCCCTGAGCACTTTAAATGTCACTATTTCCACTGGAGCTGAAGGTGTGCTGAATAGCATGTCCTGCACAGAAATATGATAATCTCTCTTCAATGTTTGGCAACTAGTATCTATTAATTAAGAATCCATCATTTGTACTCTGTAATTATATTTATTAAACCCTAACTCATATCCTAACTATAATTAGTTCCTGCTAATTAATTTTATCAAATCCCTCTAGATTCATATCTTAAGTAAATATTGAGTAGCCCTACACTAATTATTTCAATCAACGTGGAGAGCATTTCAAATGACTGTGAATAGTTTCTCTTAATTAAATTTAATATAAAATAAATGTTCTATATAATAAATTTGTAAATGTTAAGATTTTAAGATAAAATAGAATAAAAGACTGATATAATGTGAAATAGTAATTTACATGTTAGACCAGGTTAAATAAGGCGGTTCTGTCAAAGTCAAAATTTTCACATAGGAAAGGGAAGACTTTTTTTATCTGAGAAAAATGTGAAGAAGCATGGCTTAATGCTATAATGATGTACCTTGAAAAGTTTTTCTATATCCCTTGAAGCATATGGAACTCCCTAGATTTTTTAAAAATCTAATTTAATTTCAAAAAATGTGTGAACTTGGATAATGTTTATGAATTAACTAGCAAATAAAGATAGGGTATGATAGTGAAACAAGAGCACACATTTGGGTATGATGCAATATTTTTGTCAAAAGGAACTGGAAGCATCATCCTTAGCCACCAATCCTGATAGACAATCTGTTTTATTACTTTGCTAAAGACAACTCAACTTGGTCTATACAGCAAATGAAATTATGGTGTTAATTTGGGTTGCTTAAAGGAAAATGATTGATAATTAGATAACAACAAGAAGTTAGCGTTCAGATGACAGCCATGTTGGATGCAGGGGATTATCCTTAGCTGAAAGGTAATGTATATCCTGTAGGACCTGTCTTGTATGTCCCAGCCATTTCTATCTGCAGATGTCTCAGATATCCCAAGGAATCTAAAATGCTCCTTCACTTAGGCTGCTGCATCCCACTGAAAGTGTCTAGGGCAATCTAGGCTGCAACCCAGGCTACTTACTGGAGTTAAGCTCTAAGATCTTTTATTAATGCTTTCATCCAACTGAGCTATATGCTGTCTCTCCATTTATACATGAGGCTTAGAAAACTTCTGAGATATTCCAGATCTCTGCTGTTCCAGAAAGAGATAGGCAGAGGGGGATTAATCTCTCCTAATTGTAGAAGTCCTTGCTGCACTTTCCATCCTTGTTTTCCCCTAAATGAATCAGGTGCTTTCATCTGCCCTATTTTAGATGACGACTATAATACAGGAAGAAGCACATCCTAGAAGTGTTTATTTCTTTCTGCTGTCTCTAAGTGGAGGTGAGGGTGACAAGCTCAGATAGAAGCATTTCTAATGCAGATGCCTGCCTTTGATAAGATTACTCCTGCCTGCTGACACTGTGGAGGCTGCGAGCAATGTTGGGTAAAATAAGAATGTAAATAACTTGGGATTTTGTATTGGATTTTGTCTTTTGTTTTGCCTTCCCAGAACTACAGCTTTCATAAAATTTTGTGACTGGGGAGAAGAGCCTGTATTATTTTTGAAGGATGACAGTTTGCTGTCGTGGGCTGTTACAGAAGTTGTAGTATTCAGTGACAAAGAGAAAAAAGATTTCAGCTCTGTAGCTGCAATGGGTTAGTCTTGATTTCAACTAGTGTAACATAGGTCAAGTGTATAAAGTAGCTTCCATCTGTGGATATTTGATTTTAATTAGCAAAGGATACAAACTACCAGAAGTTAAATCCTAATCCAAGCAGGAATATGTGGCACTATGATTCAGATATATTACACTATCACATTTTAATCTTTCACTTCATAATTTACAGTGTCACCTCCTAATTGACAGTATTACAGTCACTTTGCTGCAGAGATCATGACAGCACTGCACAGTTCTTGAAGTTTACAGAGAACCTCAAATATGTGTGTAATTTTTTTTTATTTCCTTTTTAAACTTTTATTTAAGAAGGTATGTCCATGCAAAATATATAAACAACATTTGCTATTGCAGTCAGAGTTGTACTACTCTCTGTATTGGTGTCAAAATTTTCTTTTTCATATGTTTTGATACCACTTTACCACTGCAAAGGTGCTTCTGGGAAAGATCTGCAGATTCATAGGAAAAAGAGACCATTAGTTCAACTCTTCTGATCAAGACAGACTTTAGATTTCCTGCAGCTGCTTCTGTTTTGAGCTCAGTAACATGTGCTTGTATAAAATATTTATTTTCCGGGAAGATACGCAATCTTATTTTCGAAAGTATCAACAGATGGTGAGTCCACCTCCTCTCTCAATAGTTTGTTCCAGTGGTTTATCATTTATGCCATATGCTTAAAATTAATGCCACATTTCCCATCTGATTTTATCTGACTTCAGTACAGCTACATTCACTTCCTTGCCAGTCAGTTGTTTGCCCATCCTCAGGCCTTTTGGGTCATTCAGGGAGAATCCATATTGTCCTTCACACATGAAGCATCTGAGCTCTGCCTGGTTGCCTGCAACCCTCTTCTGCTCCAGCAAGCAAGCAATAGACAACCTGGCATCAGCCAATGACTCTGCATTTATCAGTTTAAATAGTCTGAGCTTTGTTGGCTGCTTTACTTGATTGGTTATTGCTTTTGGATGTTTCAGCTCTTTATGTTTCGGTTGCTTTCATCCTCCAAATACTCATATTTATACTGTCTCTCTTGCTGCCACCTCATATGTGTCTCTTCCACCTTCCTTTTTTGCTCCAAGCTGCCTGTAATTCCTTTGTTAGCATTGCGTTCAGTGTGCAATTGAAAAAGACTGGTTACACAGAATCACCTGAGAGATACTGACTGTTGCACGTTCATTTCCTTGCCACTATTTCCCCATTATTTTGTACAACTTTTCTTCCCTTATATTTAGCTGTGAATTCTCTAGATTTCTGTATTTGATTTGTTAATTGAAAAGTTTAGTCAATTTGTGGGTATTTGGAATAAAAAATAAAAGCAACAGCTAAAACCAGATTAAGACATAATAAGGTAATTTTCCTTGGTTGGTGACAAGCATTTTCAGAAGCTTAGTCTCTAGGCAGAAAACATTTGTTTTTCTTAATGGTTGGTCAAAACCCTTAGGATTTCTTTAGACATTTGGTCCTTTCTCTCTCACTGATGTTAAATCTGGGAGCCCATCCAAGAGTTTCTGTCCTGAAGAAGAGGAGGTGGAGGAGGAAGATTGTGATCTGTATGAAAGGAAGTGTGAAAAAAATGACAGCAGTCTTGCTGGCAAAGCTTCTGGTGACCAGTTCTTTCACACCCAGAGATTTTTCAGCTTTTTCACAGCCATTTTTTGATGAGTACTCTGATATGAACACATACAGAAATCTTTTCTTCTTTGCTAGCCATCTATGACATATACCTGGCAATGTCGCCCACTAACTGCAGTACTATTTTAGGTCAGTCTAACCTTGTAAGTGAGGGAGTCAAAGCATTTTGGAGGAACACGCAGTCGGAAATGTTTCCTAAAATAGTCCTTTCTTTGTGTCTACAGCGGTGGCTGATAATTTCGTTATAATAGTGTCATCAACCACTTTGAATGGCTGTGGTCTGCAATGCTTTTTCCATGTTGTATCATCTTCCCTTCACCAAAGGCAGCCCCATCAAGACCAATTGTCAGTTTGAAACAAGCACTACTTTTCTTTCGTAATTTCAGGACACTGTATTATTTTTCTTCTTTTATTGATCCACCATCTTTTTTTCGCAATCAGCTTACAAGTGCTGGATTTATCCATAACAAAATGAATTTACCAGATGACAGACAAATAATTAGTAAAAATATCATTAGTGAAGGAAGAAAGCCTATTGAATGTCAGTTCACATGTACAACAAAGATTCTGGAATTCCCTCTGCTTTGACATACTTTGGAAAGCTACCAGAATGCTATTGAATTTTACATGGAACCTCAAATTGTCTAAGGCTTGAAAAATGGGTGGGCTGTGCTAAAGATATGTGAAGAAAAGTGATAAATTTGCATAGCTGGTATTTGCATACTTCCAAGGAGAATGAAACATATGCAGTTCAGGAATAATGCAAAAGTACCTTCTTGTGCATTTAAGTAACATACTTACACTGGCTTATCCACCTACATGCAAATGTGCATATGGATGTATTTGTTGCAGGAACGCTTGATAGTTTAGTGAACTAGATTCTTTCCGTCTTTCTTTAACAAAAAATACATTGTATTGATAGTACCAGGAACAATATCGAAGCCTGAAGAACAAGAAGTCTTTTGCTTGCTGATGGCTGAAGGGAAAATTGCACAGGGAAAACTTGTTCACAATGTTTACTTTTTTTTTTCCAGCCTGCTGGATTACACATACCCTAGATTGCTTCAGGAAAAGACTGACCAGATCTATTCCATGTCCTCACTGCATCTGAAATAGAATTTCAACAATGTGCTACTATTTGGACACATACAGTATAATCCATTACTCCTTAAATGAAAAAAAAAAATGAAGCATTAGTTAACACATGGCACAGCAGCTCTGACTAATATTATATTTAGCTTGCTGCTTGTCTCTTAATTATGATTACTCTTCAGTACATTGCCTTAAGAGTTCCTTGGGCCATCAGATATGCAACGCAGCCATTCTTGTAGCATCTGTCCATGTCACACAAAACCCCGTCTCCTTCTGTACTACTACCTTTTAAATTATAATGGGGCTGCAATAAGTAAAAAGGATCAGTGGAGCATTTCCTGCCTAGCAGTGAGCCTCTTCTTGACCTAATGTTCAGAGACTTGTTTGTGTCCTTGTCCGTCCCAATGCTCTGCTCATGGTAGGCTGCATATGGCGCAGATGTTTCTGTCGTGCTATTACATGGCTATTTTCAACCTGTTTCTCGGAACAGATGTTCCCATGTGTGTTCTCCCTCCTCTCTCTGCTGACACACTCTCTCTACAAACAGCAGTGTGCATTTCTGCAGTCCTGATTTGTGGAGAGAATGAAAATCAATACCAGTGACAGTATTTTCCTTTCCAGGCTGGCTCTGTAATAGGGCACATGAGCCTGGTCTTCTTTTAGTCTTTCTCTCACTACTAGCAAAGTACTTCAGCTCTTGATTTCTCTGTTTTTAACCCATTTTCTTCATTGTATGGGACAGTATTTGGAAGTGCATGTGTTTTGTAATACAGAAAGCTATCTCCTTCAGTGTGCCGTCTAGTGGCTGTTCCTTCTTTCTAACCACAAATGGCAGTGTAAATTCAACAGTATATACAGTGGGATTTACTCTAAAGGGAGAAGCAGCACAGTAAAAAAATCTTGTCTCGTGCCATCTGTCTCCTACGTATTTCTTTACAGTCCAAGTGCATTATATTTGAGCTCAAATGTTTCAGTGTTGGCAGCAGTGGCCAGTTATGGTAAGAAATCTCCCATGAGTCAAAATAGAGAATGAAGGTGACATATGGACAAAATATACTCTGGAGTTTTATTCATAGCAACACAGAACAGTTTGGGTGGGAAGGAACTTTAAAGCCCATCTACTTCCAATTCCCTGCTATGAGCAGGGACACCCTCCACTACACCAGGTTCCTCAAGGCCCCATTCAAGCTGGCCTTGAACACTGCCAGGGAGGGTGCAGCCACAGCTTCTCTGGACAACATGTGCCAGGGCATCACCACCCTCATCATACAAAATACCTTCCTTATATCTAATGTAAATCTTCCCCTCTTCAGCTTAAGGCCATTAACAATTGCCCTATCACTCCATGCCCTTGTAAAAAGACTCTCTCCAGCTTTCTTGTAGGCCCTTTTTAGGTACCAGATGGCTCCCCAGAGCTTTCTCTTCTCCAGGGTGAACAAGCCCAACTCTTTCAGCCTGTTTTCATAGAAGAACACTGAAACAGGTTGCCCAGGGAAGTGTTGGATGCCCTCTCCCTGGAGATGTTCAAGGCCAGGCTAAATGGGGCATTTAGCAGCCCATGGCAGGGGGGTTGGAACTTGATGATTTTTAAGGTCTGTTCCAACCTTAACCATTCTATGATTTTATGACTCTATGAGAGATGCTTCAGCACTCTCATAATTTTTGTGGTCTCCTCTGAAAGCACTCCAACAGGTCCATGCCTTTCTTGTACTGGTACCCCCAGAGGTGGACTCAGTACTCCAAGTGGGGTCTCACGAGAGAAGGGTAGAGGGGCAGAATGACCTCTCTTAAACTAACTTGCCTCCTAGAGAGACAGAAGAGAAAGAAATTTTGTCCAGAGGGCATGTCAGTCTATATTGTTAGAGGAAAAGTATTATTCTTTAGGGGTGCATGAATATGTGAACTACAGGGGCAGGCTCTTAACTGAGAATTCTAATCTTTAGGTGGCCAAAAATAGCTGAGGTAAGTCTTACTCAGTGTGGTTTCATTAATTATTGGTAACTGCAGAGGTGATTTCTGTGGTGGTCAAATGACATGGCAGGACACTTTTGAGTCTATTTGAGAACAGCGGGAGCTCACTAAGAGTATATAAATAGGCTATACAGCCATACTGAAGTTCTTATGAGCACAGAGACCTGTTGTAAAGATTGTTTTCTAGGGACTTGGCTGATTTATGGGATTTTGACAGCAGGTGCCCCTGCCCAATTGGAAAAGAACAAGAAGAAAAGAGGATTCTGCTAAGTGCAGATTAAAGAGAGATTGTTCAGCTACTCTTTTTTCTCTGCTGTAAGAAGCTGGTGTTCCTTGTAGAGAATTTGGATGCTGCTCCATTGAGTCTGGGAAGACTAAATCCTATCAAAGAGGAGCTTTGAGGGAGTTTGTGGAGGCGTTTTAGCACAGTTGTATTTGAACTAGTGGTAGTAAATACTAAATTCTTGAAAATAGGAGGAAGTAGGACAGGAGGGTCTGAGAAAGTTTATCTCAGTATTATGACTGACCACATCCACAGGCATTTCACAGCTGTAGTTAAATCCTTGTGTTTTGTGTGTTTAGATCAGCAACGTATAGTCACCTTTTGCATGAACATTTTAAAATTAGCATATGTTTTTGGAGATATTTTTGTGTTTCTTCTGTCCACACTTAGGTGTCCAGTGCCATTTGAGGTGACCTGGACTGTGTCAGGCATTGACACAGGGATGGCAGATATCACACAGACTTGTGGGAAACCTTGTGCCCTCATAGTGTGGTAAATGGAAGTTGTGTGTAGCACTACAGCGTCTCATACTGATCTGGACACCAATCTGTGAGCAACTGAATTGACCTCCTAGCAACTAAATAGGCTTCTAATGTTCTGCAGCTAACTCGGTGGCTATTATTCTGAGTCAAGAATAACATCTGCAAGCAATTGATGCTCTTATTGTGGTAGAAGGCCTATAAATTGATGTGACCTCTTTCTGTACAAGTAGAAATATTGCTCTGTGAAGGCTGTTAATAGCTTCCTGCTAGTAGGTCTCAGACTCACAGACAACTGCAGACATTGCTAAAGGCTGTTGGTGCGTCAAGTATTCTGTTTCAGATGTAACCCAAGTGCTATACAGTCCTTTCCAATGGTAGAACCCAGCTGTTGGCAGCAGGAGTCACCACCCAGAACAATAAACTCTGTCAGATGATGTGGCAGCCAAAGCTAACTGGTGTTGATAGTGCTCAGGCTAAGCCCTTGGTTAAGTTAACATCCATATGTGTTATAGAGGGGAAACCCAGAAAAGGAGCTGAAAGCTGAGCTTTGTTCCAGCATCTTTATAGTCTATAACTAGAACTGATGTGATTACACTTTTTACCCACTGGACTACAGTAGAATTGACCCACCCTCATGAAGTGCTGAACCTGAGCTGTCAGTCCCGACTGGTCACAAAGCTTCTTAATTCAACTAGAGGTCTATAATAATGGTTCAATTAATTGCTTTTGAGTTGGAAAACCAGTGTTGTTTGGTATACTTTGGCAGTCCTATGAAAGGAAATCTCTAGCTATTGCTTGACTCTTCTGTCTCGTATGAACTAGGATTTCCTCCAGATCTTTTATGGACAAGCATGAAAATGTGGAGTCTTATCTGATTTTTTATTGTTGAGATAGAAATGCAAAAGAGAGCAGGGTAAATAGGAGGATTTCGGGATTCTCCATCCTGAAAAATGTGATTACAAAATGATTTGACAATCAATTCCCTGATCAAAGGGTGCCAAATTTTTCATGGGATTTACCAAGCAGAAACATGTGCACATTTGGAATAAGCAGAGGGCTTCTGGTATTCATTGAGCCAACTACACAGTCACTGAATTGATGATCTTACAGACTATGTAAATCTGACATGTTCTAAAGACATCAGATTTGCTGAATTTTAGGAGCAGAATACCTTGCATCAGAGGCCAAAGACTCTCTATCTGCATATGTTCTCTAAATTTGCAGTGTGCATGCACAAGACAGGCTGTGAATACTGCACATTCCTGGAGCTGGTGCTCCAACCAAGCTGCCAGATGTCAGGAAATCCAGGAGGAAATTTAGTCCAAGTTCCTCGAATTCCATCAGTACAAAAAAAAAAAAAAAAAAAGGAAGACTGAGTGACTGCTAATTTTACCTTGACTCCAAGAACTGGATTTTTCACAACCTGCCATTCATTTGCATGAGGTTACACCCTATTCTACTTCAGATTTCTTGGCAGAGGAACAATTTAGATACTATGAATGTGAACACTTAAGTTCAGTTACAATAATTGTGAGCTGGGAACTTTGCCCTGTGCAAACGGGATGTAATTTTCATATTCATCTGTCTGGGGACTACATTAATCTGATTATAAACTGTTAGATATTTTGAAATTGAAGCAGAAAATGTACCTCTCCAAAAAAAAAAGCATATTAGAGTATGCTAATGAAAAGAAAACTTGCATTTCTTTAACTATAAACTCTTTTCTGTCCTTCAAAAGCGTAGTGCAGGTCTCACTTTAATACGCAGCACCAATCCACAGCAGCTCTTTAAAGTTTCATTTTTTACTTAATCACACACAACACCAGATGTACCTATAGGATCTGTGTTCCCCTCCTGGAACCTGCTCCCAACGAGAGCTTCATGCTACTGCCTCCTTCACTGTCACAGTCCCTTCTGATGCTCTTTCTGTAGCAGCTATTATCGCGCTGCCGTATCCATCACTGCTGGGCGCACGGCACAGAGACAGCGACACAGGGCACAGTCAAAGCAGTAACAGCAAAAGCAGAAATAGCGATGGCAGTAGCTGCTGTGGTGGCAGCAGGAATAGCCTCACTGACAGCAGCTGAGTAAGAAAAGCTGTTTTTCTGAAGCTACAAGTGTGAGATTAAATGTTTGCCTGCTTGATTTACAGCTGGCACAATCTATAGATGCCAGACCATTTACATTTGGAATGTGCTGAAGATGCTAGGGGGCAAACCTCTAGGGAGCATAGCATGATTAAAGGCTCCATTTTCCTTGAACATTTTCTAGCTCCGGTTTTAGGAACGTTACGTTTGTGTTTGCATGTGAGACTATGGAAAAGGTCAGATTTAGACAGCAAGTTAGTCTTAGCAAGTAGCTAAAGCACTTAAATATTATTTTTTCACACACACACAGTTTCTGAAAACTAAGCAAGCCCGTGTTTTCAGTCATATATTATGTATCAGATACACAGAAATCTTGGATGGTCCAATTCTGCAAGTTGCTGATCGTTGTTTGCTGCATTTGGTATCAAAACAGCCTAGTGTTTTACAGGTTTATGCTCAAGAAATGCAGATCAACATGCAAATAAGCATATAATGGGTAGCAAAAGCTCATCTCCCCAAGTCCCTTTTGCTTGTATGAGTGACTCTTGTCTGCCCATATCTCATCTTTTTGACTGCTGTCCCCAGTGGTGCCTTCAGAGGTGTCCAGTTTTGCATCCTTGACTTCCACTGACATTAATGAGGGTTACAGATGTCTGCTGAAAGGAGAATAGCCTTTCAAATGTCAGAGAGCATGCTACTGTTCAACATTGCCTTTAACCTAAGCAGTACACAGCAAAGTGCTGTCAAGTAAAGGGATAATTCCAGGTGATTCCCATGTTTAGAAACCCTTTGGGCTTTTGCAGTGACTGCAAATATGGTTGCCAGATTCTGGAGCATTCACTTGTCAGGGTCGTCAGTATATGCTGACACCACAGAGGAAAAAGGGCTTCTTTCACATGAAACAGATAATTCTTTCCATCTTTCTGTTCCTCTGAGAGAACTGGAATCCTGAATTCCTTGTCAGCATACCATTTGGACAAATTTAATCCAATAATTTGTTCATTGTTAAATGGTGATGCAGTCCTGAAAGAAATTATAGTTTGGTAAGCCAGAGTGGGGGAAAAAGTATAATGCTCTTACACAACAGTTTCTTACACAGCAGTTTTGTAGGAAATTCTGTTTACCTATATAAGGCAAAACTATTTCTCGGACAGTAAAATCATATTAATCATATAAAATTTTAGATCTCTACAGTTCAGCTATTTTCATCTGAGCTTCTGGTCACTTTGAAGAAACAAGTACTTCTTTAGTACAATTCATCTCATCTCAAGGTACATCTCTAAAATAGTCTGGATGAATCATGCTGTAGAAATGCTAATTTCTCTCCACTGGCTATAAAAGGCACCTGGCTCATATGAGAGTTGAGGTGGTTTCCATTCATTCCCTGAAAGGGTTTTAGGACCACAGGGAATAAATGTTTTATCTCAGTGGAATGCTACACTGCAAAGAGCTCCAGTAATTTCTGGAGTATGAGCAGGAGCAGTTCAAGGAGGGATGTACATAGTACAAATGTTACAAGGACTAGAGTACAGTTCTATTTTCATACTCTGAAGGAAAGACCTCAATCTGTTGATGAAACATATTTGCCTTGGGCTACTTGAGATGTCTTAGGATATCCAAGACATCCACACAGAGATGATACAGGATGATAGTAGTGTCTTGCCTGCCTGGTATGGCAGCTGGAGGTGGTGAAAGCTAACTCAGAATATCTTAAGCAACAATGAATGTCTCTATGTGTGAGCTACTCACTTGAGACAGAATCATAGAATCACAGAATCACAGAATCACAAGGTTGGAAAAGCCTTTTAAAGATCATCAAGTTCAACCATTCCCATCCTAAGATAAACCATATCCTTAAGTACCTCATCTATCCTTTTTTTAAACACATCCAGGGAAGGTGACTCAACCACATCCCTGGGCAGCCTGTTCCAGGCCCTGACAACTCTTTCAATAATTTTTTTTTTCTAATATCTAATCAGAACCTGCCCTGGTGCAGCTTTGTGTCATTTCCCCTTGTCCTCTCTCCTGTCACCTGGCTGAAGAGACCATCGCCCACCTTTCTGCAACCTCCCTTCAGGTAGTTGTAGGTGGTGATAAGGTCTCCCCTCAGCCTCCTCTTCTCCAGGCTAAACAGCCCCAGTTCCCTGAGCAGTTCTTCATATGATTTGCCCTCCAGCCCCTTCACCAGCCTGGTTGCCCTTCTCTAGACTTGTTCAAGGACCTCAATGTCCTTCTTATGGTAAGAAGCCCAGAACTGGACTGTACTAAACAAAGTCAATAATCTAAAGGATGATTTGTTTTACCTATTTTCAATTAGATTATTTTCTATGTACTGCAGGCTGCATTGATTAAATTGTTTTGAATTGTAAGGTGAGTTTAAACATGTGTATGAAATACATATGCACATGTAAGATCTATTTTACATGTGTATGTGACATTATGCAATTAAGGTCACTAAATCTGGACTTTCTGGCATAATTCCTTTGTCTAAACATTAGTGTCCGGGATGCCCTTGGGTAACCTGCCTGGACTCTGATTTCCTGTCAGAAGAGCTGTGTGTCTTTTGGAAGTCCTCTGACTGCACTGTTATATGTCTTAGATGCCTGTGTATATCACAAATAG
Organism: Gallinula chloropus; assembly: GCF_964237585.1. Lineage (NCBI taxonomy): Eukaryota > Metazoa > Chordata > Aves > Gruiformes > Rallidae > Gallinula > Gallinula chloropus. The sequence goes on along the minus strand of NC_140087.1, from coordinate 114,315,753 downwards.
TGCTAGATATTTATGAAAATGAGACAAGACACACGGTTTAATCTGGAGCTGAATCCCACTCTAAGTGTCTTCTGTTTTAAAAGGGATATTGAAACACTGTAGAGATTGCAGAAGCAGCTATTTATTTTATAATTAGAGAAAATGTTTTTTCAATCTTTTAGTTTATTAGAAAACTGACCAAAGATAGATGTGAATACAGAGTAGAAAAGTTCTCAATAGATAGACAATAAGATGTACTTTAACTAAAAAAACAGAAGATAAATGAACAAGTGGAAGCAAAGAACCGACAATTTCAGTTTAGACATTAAGTGGTAAACATCTCTTGATTAATTAGAGGGGAAAATTACCAAGGGAATTGGTGAAGCCTATGTCCCTTGGAGTCTTCAAATTAAGACAAGATACCTTTCCCGAAGTTATGATTTGCTGAAAGCAAGTTTGTGAGTTCAGTACTAGGGTAACTGGAGGAAGTTTGATGGCATGTGGAAAGCTGGAAATTAAACTAGATGGCCTGTTGATCTCTTCTGGCATTAGATGCCACAAATTATGCCAAAATAAGAAGACTGTGAAATGAGTTCAGCTGTGCTTGTGGGATATCAATTTTTTTCTTCACCAGAAAATGGCAAATAGGATTGACTTGGATAATCTCTATATCACTTCCCTCCTCCTTTTTTCCATTAATTATCTATGAGGAAATTACAAAATTCTCAAAGGTACTTGCTGTTTGCAGTTATTTGTATACTACACAGTCACATCTGTATTTGTTAACTTTCTTCAAACCCTTCTTGTTGCCTTCTGTACCTTTTTCTTTGTTTGTTCACCTGTTGCACATTATCCAACTCCCAGAGTTCAGACTCTCTGGATAGATAATGCCTTCATGCTAGTTCTTTATGTCTAATACAGTGAGGCATTGATTTTTTTTTTAAACCGAACTTTCTTTCATTAATAATAGTAATTCAATTCTTGTCTTTCAAACAAAGTAATTCTTCAGCAAATTGGAGAGTGAGGACGAAGATTATTCACAAACAATTGATCGATGATGAAATCCTCTCTGTGTCAGTCAGCTCTGGTAATGACTGTAGAAAAAGAACCTCCATTAGCAGATGAAATATGCAGCTTTGCCTCTGTTCTCAGGCTGTTAATTTCTTATTCAGTGATGCTAGTATCAAATTATGTTACATCTCCCTAAAATGTTTATCTTGCTCCCCAGGCTTTATATTTAGGTGCCTCAGAGTATACTTATCACCATAGCAGCATAAGACATTTGCAAGGTCCTCCTTCTCTGAGGCACTGAGGGTGAGTTTATATTGACTTTTTGGTACCTTTGTATGTTCTCATATGAGTATTAGTCCCCACTGCCCACTTTGCTATGTGTGCTAGGGTGCAGCAGCTGGTTTCCTTCTCAAAGGAGCTCAAATAGGAATTTAGGCATTGACACTGAAGAAGGTACAAACCTAGTTAGAAAATTCCATGCTATTTAGGCTCCTAAAGATACCATCGGGCATTAAGTGAGCTTTTCAGAAATATCAAGGTTCTGGATCCAGTGAAATAGATTTGGAACATGAAATGTTTTCTCTAGGGACAGAATGATCAATTTCTTCATTTTTCTTTTACACATGTCTCTGTAGTATCTGAACACTCTGAAAATATTAACTACTCTGCTTGATATTCCTTTGGGGGAAGAGATGATACTATTCCTACACTACTGACAGTGAGATGCGGGATTAAATAACTTTTTGAAAGTCATTAAAAAGCTTTGATTTTTATTTTTTTTTAAATAAGTTTTGCGTTTTACAGCACCTTTCTGTATTACTTAAGCAACTTGAATTCTGGTATTCCTAAATTCTGAGCCGTCAGTTCTTCAATGGTATCCTCTCACCTTGAGAGGATTAAATGTACTTTTGAACTTCATCCCAGCAACATCCAGGCCTCTTTTCCCCCCATACCTCGCCCATTTTAATGATCTGGTCATTTTTACTTTTCCCCCCTTTGAACTCCTCTTTCAACTTCTCTTTCTCCTTTCTTTTATATCACATTCTCTACCCTTGTATGCTATCTCCACTATTGCTATATCTGTCTGTCTCTTACCAATACAGGATCCTGTAGTAATAGTGTCCTCAGACTAATTTATTGTCTCAGTACTCTCTTTGCCTTATTCTACTTTTTCTGTGGTCCAGCTGCTGTTCTTCGTGTTTTCTAGTCAGAACAGCTGAAGAATCATTGAAGACTCATAAGAGACAATAACCCTGCAGCCATTTCCTCTGGCTGACTTTAGAGGGAAAATTGCTATAATTTCAGTGAATTCCCTACCCCTGCCCTTCTGAGTGTTCCCAGAGCCATCAGAGTTATTTGTGGGGAAGCTTCAGTAAGTCTGGAGTGAACATGATTTTTTTCCCCCTCAAGCTGACTGTTGACTTGTGGGTTTTTGTTGTGGTAGTAGAAGATGCAGTATCACAGTCACTGCAAAGAGAATAATTGCTGAATAGGAAACACTAGACTAGCACAGTGCTTAAAAATAATAAGAAAATGAAAAGGTCACAAGAATTTTTTTGCATGCAACCAAAATATGGCATCTTGTATCTGCTCTTACTCCTGGCTAAATATTCCACAGCAGCTAACATGCATGCATTTCACTTTAACTATTTAAATTTTGTTTAAGCTTACAGCCACTGTAAACAGAATCTTTAGACAGAAAGTGTTTAGAAACCTTATTAATAAGCAATGTCAGCACTCCTGTCTGTAATTTGGTGTGTGCAGAAAATCTGCATGATTAGAGCCTAAACTTGTAAGTTCTTTGGGGACAGCAACCATTACCTTTATCTGACATTTAGCATAATGGGTAATTTCCTGACTGAAATCTTCTCACATTTCTTAGAAAAAAAAAATATAAAAAAGCAAACTAGTGTGGATGAATAGTTTAAGCTGAAAAAATATCAACAAATGACAGAAGAAGAAAACATTGCATGTCCCTGCCCACTTTGTGTCAGATGTGGATCAAAATGACTTGTTCTGGTTGCAATATAGGGAAATTAATAAAATATTTGCAATATAGGAAAAGGAAATTAATAAAATATTTGCAATATAGGAAAATTAATAAAATATTTCCTCTCTGCTGCTGATTTACTAAGTTGTGCTGTGCAGAATGGATGATTACAAGCATTATTTTTTTAAATCCTTGGTAGCAATGCTTTTTTGGTAATGGAAACTCTGGCATACCTAGCAGTATTTGTAAGCACTTGTGTACTTACTTTGCTGCAAACTTCACCATCTGCTTTGTGTCAGATTTATTAGAATAGACTGAATAGACAGTGCTTCAGACAGCTAAAATATTTTCCTGTGTGTCCATGCAATGAGACAATAAGCAGGCTCCTGCCTCATACACTTTATGTGGGTGATATATACTAATTTTATTTTTAAAATGAGCTTGAAGTGAGGTCTCCTTCCCTATGATTGTGAAAAATATTTGCACTCTATCCATCCACAACTACATCTAAATTTAATAAAAAACCCTATAAACTGAAACTAAAGATTCCATATGCTGTTGTACTGCATATTTTTTACCCATACCAACTTTAACCCTGAATTTTTGAATTCATGAGTACAGATTAAGCATGACAGTCTTCCCTCTACTTCAAGAGCAATTGGCATCATGTCTCACTCCTTTTACATGGACATCTTTCAAACATGAATAGACTTTTGAAATAAGGTGTATAAAAATGTCTTTAGAAGCTAGTGTGAGGTCAGTGGTTACAGCTTTGTTCTTGACATCATGAAACTCAGGAGCTCAGTTTGAGACCAAAACCCCAACATGCAAATAACCACATATGGCTACTAAATGTGGACTAAGTATCTAAGCTTCCTTTGCGGCCACTACTTCTGAATCTTATACCTGGAGATGGTAGCTACAAAACAGGTGCTGAGGAAGAGCTAAACCTTCCTGGAAGGCAGCTGGAGGTCAGGACACCAAGCAGAGCTTTCAAAAAGACAGCAAGTGACTACATTAGAATCATGGAATCATAAAATATCTCAAATTGGAATGATCCATAGGGATCATTGAGTCCAATTCCCTGCTCCTCACAGAACTACGTGAAAGTAAGCCATATGATGAGTGTTATCCAGATGCTCCTTGAACTCCAACAAGCTTGGTGCCATTACCACTTCCCTGTGTAGCCTGTTCCAATGACTGACCACCTTCTGAGTGATGAACCTGTTCCTCACATCCAATCTGAACTTCCCCTGATACAGCATCATTACATCTACTCATGTCCTGTCGCTCGTCAACAGAGAGGAGTTCAACACCTCCCCCTTCACTGTCCCCCTTCTGGGAGAAGACTACCATGAAGTCACCCCTCAGATTTCTCTGAGCTGAACATACCAAGCAACCTCAGTCACACGTCCTAAGTCTTACCCTTGAAGCCTTTCACCTTTGGACACCGTCTAACAGTTTGGTGTCCTTCTTACAAGGCACCCAAAACTGCACTCAGTACCCAAGGTTGCACTGCACACACCAGTGCAGTGTAGAGTGGGAGACAGTTTAAGACAGTTCAGTTAAATTGAATTGAGACAGTTGAATCAAGCATCTTGTCAATGTAGTCAGTGGAGCTTAAAAAAAGATCTATTTTGCTGTAAATGAGGCAAAATGGATTTTATTTAGTTGCCCACGCATGGGCAACTGTGGCCATTTTCAATGTCCTGTGGTGTCTCTAGCTGTCTCCAAGAAGGCACGTGTTTCCTATGGACTATGCTGGATATCTGCCAGACTTATCTGGACTTTCTGATGTCTGAGAACATCTGGAATATGATTAGATGATCCTGACAGATATTTCAAATAGAAACATAACACAGACAAATTAGAAGTATAAAAAGACAAGTTATGTTTTGATGTATTCACCTTTTTGTTCTTCAAGAACTATCACAACCGTCACCACTGGTTACCAAAATAAGTTTTTAATTCAAAGTGTGACTTTGAATTAATATTCTAAATATTCTGGTATGAAGCTAAGGATGGTCATTGTTATGAAAAGAGCAGTCCATAAATAATTGGTCTGAATCCCGTAATGTATTTTCAAAAATAGAGATGTCAGAGAAGGGTCTTATTTCACCTCCTGCACTTCAGCATGTGTCTGGACCCAATAGTTTCCTCAGTGTTTCTGCACTAGCCACAATAGGCATGTCTGTAGCATTTTAGTCTTCAGCACTTAGACAGAGAATGCTGTGGCAGCTGAGAATAGTGAGAGGCACAGTAACAGAACAGTTGTTCCCAAGAGACATTGTGGAAAGAATAACCCATGGACTTCTCTTCATTCTTCAGCAACCCCTGTATCACCCTTGGGCACGTTGGGAACATGAGCAATACCACAGGAATATTTACTGTGTCTGCACAGCTTTTATTTGGCTTTTTTATTTGCTGTTGTATAAACTGCTTCTTCCTTCTTACCTCTATTTCTTGGCTTACCTCACCCCTCTCTTCCTTCCTTCATCCAGCTTTGTAACATCACAAACTGCAAACACAACGAGGATGAAATATGGACTGCCACACTCATGGTGCTTTTCAAAAGCTTAAAGGATGACATACAGTGTTCACATTCACAGTGGTAAGGCAAAGAAACTCTGAGGAAAGTGTTTATGAGTTTAAAGTGAGTTTATGATTGTGAAGTGACAGCTTCCCAAAATAGTTTTGTCCTGTACTGACAGACAAGGGGCCTCAGACAGGCACCCCCGTTATCCTTCTGACTGCTGCAGGAATGGGTACTTGCATGTTCACCTCCAGGATGGGCAAAGACATCGCAGTCAGTGCTCACCCCTTGCAGTGTCGCTGGTGGAGCTCTTGTTTTACAGAACAAAGGATTTGTTGCTCCTACAACTGAAATGTGTTCTGGAAGAAAAAAAAATCCTATTCATTTCTTTGCAACTTTAGTTCAGAAAAATGTACTGGAGACTCTCATCAGATAAATTATAATTTGTCCTCCAAAAGGCTTGATCTTGCAAACTTCTTTTACAAAGCCTTTTGCATTATCCCCCTCTCCAACAGCTGGCATCTCATTCTCCTGTTAACAGTCCCAATTAGGGTAATCACTCTAAAACTTTAGTAGAAAAAGACACACTGAAAACAACTGCTTTATCTCTTCCAGTTATTTCTTCTTTTGTGTAAATACTTAAACAATTTAACTGTGCCTGAGCACTTTCTCAAAGGAGAGTTCAGTTAAAAGAGGACAATCATAAATCAATATAATCCAGCTTTTTTGTTAGCCCATTCTTTTTAGTGCTCATAATAATGAGACATAGCTGAATTATTTTAACAGTGATTTTTGTTATTATACTTCTCTCTAAAGCATCTGTTAGTGTTGTGGATGGTCATCCTACAAAATTAAAAATAAGTCAGCAAAATTCTATGAAGAATAGTTCTCTTTTCCCTCTCTCTTACTGTCTCCACTTATCTTTATAAACTGTTGAGATAAACGGGAGCTGCTGGATGTATGAAAAGACGTGCTGAGTAACCTAGTAAATGTCTTCATGAAAAAAGAAAAAAAAAGAAAGAAAAATAATTCTAAGTATATATTGTGCTCTGCGAATACATAACCTGAGCTGTAAGAACAGAAATGCCACTATAGTGGTCTTTCCTTGGAGAGCACATGGTTCTTGAGTGTTGTGGAAAACTGGATGTGAGCCTCTCCAGCCAGCATTCATGCTGTGAGCAGCGACCCCAGCAAAAAGAAAATCTGATCAGGACATTTTCAGTCTCCCACATCATGGAAATGTTAATCCAGAGATGTGTCTGTAAACATAGCATTTCTGGCTGCTCAGACCGGGCCAGGAACTAGAGTCACCAGAAATATAGACATGAGGAAGCACAGGCTGTGATTTCTTTTATTCGATAGGTTAAGGAGCTAAAAAGAAAGAAAAGGTTTTATCTAACAGGTTTAGACTAAATGCTTCAATCCATTAGTAGGGATATTCTTTACTAAGACACAATGTGATGGGACCATAAAACCTGATTTATTCCTTACCCTTTAGCCCATAGCTTCGTTACCTCGTGGGTTAGATCTGCCTACCATCACAAACCTATAAAATAAGTGAGGATGACATATGAAGACATCATCTATTCCAACCCCCTGCTCAGAAACAGGCTTTGCTACTCTAACTATTCCTGATACGCTTCTATGTAATCTGTTCCTGAAAACCTCCACCAACAGAAAGGACCAAAAGGAATATTGAAGAGAAACCTTCCCAGAACTTTGAAGGAATTCATTTTCAGACTGAGACACTATTAAATAACCCTGTCTCAGATCCCACAGCTAAAACTCTCTTGCTAACAGGTTTGCGGCTTGCCAATCAGTCAGCAGACTGAAATTAGTATCAGAGGAGCAGCAGACAGAAGGAGGTCACACGGCTCTCCTCCCCTGCTCTGCCAGCTACAAGCACTAAAACTTTCCTGTTTGAGAACATTTAACAGGGTTTTAAGACACTGTTGCTGACAGACATAGCTTCACTCTCATTGCATCCGGGAGAGATGATATGTCATAAAAAATGGAATAGTAAGGGCAATTTTGGAGTATTATGAGAAGTCACTGTCCTAATTTATGCCTTATTTTGCCCCTGTGCTCATGTCAAACCCTCTCTTTGTGATAAAAACATGCACAAATTAGACATTATAAAGTCAAATGAGTCCTATAAATGCTGCTTTGTGACAAACACTCTGAACTACGGCTGCGTTGCCAATTACAAGGATTTACAGAAAAAGTTCTCCAGGGATGCGTAAGCATCATGGTTGCTACCCATGTGCTATGTAAACTTTTCAGGTCCCGTAGCCCACTGAGTACCCATCAGCTATTGATCAATGGGCAGAGAAGCAGCTATCAGTAGAAAGCCAATTATCTCTTTTTATTTCTTTTCAGATTTTGGGAAATATAGGAAGAAAAATCAGTAATAATAGATGGACCTTGAAAAGAGCAATGATTAAATTCTCTGTGGTTCTGACATTTTAGATTAACAAATTAAAACTATTTCTGCTGTTCCTTTGTGATAGAAGAGCTGCCCCCATCACAGACACAGGGAAAGCTTCTCTCTACGGCAACATACAGTGGCACAGGCATTGCAAAGTCAATCACAGGTTCTTCAATTACTAGAACCTGTCAAGTCTAGCAAACATCAGTTGATGCTTGAAGACATCAGTGCTGTTATTTATATCACTGCTCACTAGACCTGTATAATTTGGTTACGCTAAAGATGGGAATCTGTTTTTTTCCTAAGTGCAGAGAGCAGCAGTACTAATGGCATTCATGAATAAGGTTCACATTGTTGTGAATATTAAAAGAAATGTATATATACCTCTCAGGCCTACCAGAGAAGCTACAAGTAAAAAGGGTGAATTTTACCTGGATTATATAGTGGGGGGTTTTCAGGTGATTATTCTTACTGCTTTGAATAAGAGTACCTTGCTGGTTCAATTCAAGTGTTGGAACAGGACTCTATAAAGCCAAACACATGAACAAATACAACTGGCACAAAGAATGTACAATAAAAACAAGAGAATGCAGACAGAAGAGAACATGTAATACAGCATATCTTGACTGTCTTGGTTTTATGCCTTGATACATTGAAATAACCATGGGGTAAAAAAAATGTTGAGCTAGCTAGCCTGTAAACTAATCCCTACAAATGTGCAGTGCTCAAAAAGTCATCTGGGAACAGCCACACAGAGGCTGCTTTGTTCTAAATAAATCTGCACCTAGTCCAACTCCCAGTGGGAGAGTCCTACTGAGATCAAAGATCTATTGATCAGGCATCTCGATGATAAATCTAAATTTCAGAAATTGGGTTCTTGCCTATCCCATGGAGTCTTTGAGAAATGAAAGGGGCAAGGAACATACAGAAGCCTTGGTTGTGCTCTCTGTGTCTGAAAGTGTTTATTTCTATAGTTTTTCAAAATAATGAACAGCAACAGAATGAAAACTCAAAACACCAAAACCCAGATGAAAACAAAAAACCCTCTCCAACCCCCCAAAATAGATAAAAATACCTTTGCATACATAGTGTATGTTAAAAAACCCTACCCACAGTATTAAGGTTTTAATAGGAAAAAGGACAACTATTTCCTTCACGTTCTTCTCTCAGGACCTTCTTTTTGCCAGGTTTGACAGTGTGAAACAATATTGACAAAAATGTTCATACACAGTAAATACTGTTGTATATCCCAGCCTGAACTAAAAACATTGCTAGACATTCCGTACACACTGTCAGTGACCAACTACAAGTGCAAAAGTAGTTTTGGACCTTTTCAAACCATTCAGTTCTGATCTAATTAGAAAAGACATGGTTTTCACTTCCACCCAGATAGCTGTTTTCCCGCTCACAGCTTGTGAACATTGTTCTCTCTTCACTTGCTCGTACGCTGGCTAAGAGTGCAGGTGTTGACATCGCTATCCTATATTGCCTGAAGAATGTGTTCTCCAGATATCCTCCCACTGAGGGGGAACATCAATGGCCTAGCATAAAAGGACAACATCCCTTTCAACACAGTATAGGATGCAGGATGCTTATGGTGGTTTATGAGATAATCAGGGAGCAGACTCAATCCTACAGAAGCATGTAGGTAGCTTTATGGTATATTCTGATTTTCAATTACCATTTATATGGAGACAATTGCTATAGCTTTTGTACATGAAGGAAGGATTTTCTACGTTGTAATGTACAGGGTAGAAATGCAAGGATTTTCTAAGCTCTTCCAGCCTTGAAAAAATCATATAATACCATCTACAAGAGGAACTTCACTACCTCACGGATGTTGTAAACATGGGCATTGGAAGTTCCGAGATATTAAACCCGCAACCCTGTGGTTAAAAATGGACAGTACAACAAACAGGTTTTTGTATGTCCTTCCTGCCGAAGAGAAAATAATGGAAATACTGTAAATAGTTCAAGTAACCAAAAAAAAGGAACACAACACAAGTTTTGTGGGTTTTTTTCTTCTGCTAGCTTTGAAGAAGAAAGGCTGTTATAAAAGAGAGTCAGTCAGCAGCACCATTTCTAAAGCCACATTGTTGTTTCCCAGTCTTTCCACCTAGACTATTCCAGACTAGCTGCTGGTGCTTTGGGGGAAGAAAAAGAATGAGCACATACATTTATTAGCGATGTAATCTGAGGTATTATGGATCTACTGAAAAAAGCTTTCCAATTTATTGCAGGACCTTGGACATGCCATCCTTCAGCTGTCTGTGACTTGGTTTAATTACATGACAAAGGGATGCATGTGTGAAATTTACTGCATATGTTTTAAAGTGCCTTGAGATTGTTGAGTTGTAATAAATATAGTGTGAAGAATTAAAATACTCTGAAAGGACTTTAATTATTTCATACATATGGATAAGAACCTTCACCACTACCACAATCTACCCCCTCCCAGAATAACTCAAATCCAAATTTCCCCAGAAAGCACAAGTCCCTTTCAAATAAGCCAGAAATATCCAATACTCCTTGAAAAGGAAAGACTGAGGTTTACTCGGTGTTTCAAAGAATTTGTCTCCACATGTGCTTGTCATCTTCCTTCAGAGAACCTATACAAGATATAATGGAAACAGTGTTGAGGGTGATGAAAATGCCAGCGCATCTGTCAGTGGATCACCTTATGACAGCAAGTGATAAGCCTCCTAATGCTGAAGTGATGAATGTGCCCGAATGTGGACACTATGCTTGTGTGAGACAGCTGGAAAACACAAATATGAACAACTAGACATGAGGACATGCCTCTGGGGATACCCCACTAGTTTTTGTCGTACTTGACTGATTCTAGAAAGCAGCACATTTTTACCATAGAGAAAGATAAGTGCGCTTATCAATACAGCAGCATGGCTCAGAAGAGTAGTTGGGATGCAGGAAAGCATCAATCATATCTAAGTATCAAATGTGACCTTTTGCATATGTTCTCCTTACAAGCTATCTTTTATTTTCTGTACATTCAAGGTTTTTTATAATGCATTTGGAGTGCTTTATAATTGAGCAGTAATATAAAAGCAAGTTGCAATAGGCCTATTCAAAAAGAAATTGCATACATTAAGTGCTGGTTACCAAAATACAAATGACTTCAAGAAAAGAAGTATGGTGCTTCTGTTTGTAATCACAAACAAAACATGGTATGTAAGTAGGGTGTGATTTGCAATGTATGAAGGTCTATGTAGACAAACATCTTTCCATAGGAAACTAGGAAGGTATAGGGGAAGAAAACTGTTTTCTTATAAATAGAAAAAGAGGTTGTAGATACTGATAGAAGATATGAAAGTATATTTCCCAAGCTGTGTCAAGAATCCACAATATATTTTCCTTCTAAATGTTTTTCAAAGGTTTGGAAGAGCCTCAAACACTGACTTTACTAAGATATTTTGCAGAATATACATATTGAATTATGTATCAAAATTATTCAACATATTTAATGATAGTAAATACAGTAAGGAAAGACATATCAGTTGAATTCCCACAAGAATAAACATTAGTATATTAGAAATGGATGCAGAAATCTATATTACAAATAGATATAAATAAATTCATTTGTATTTCTTGTGCAAGATGTTAAAGGGAGCAATCCATATTATTGACCTGACTCTAATAATTTTTGCTTTAGATTAGCCCAGTAAAACCACAAATCTCAGCAACCGTTCACAATAAGCATTCTAACTTTTGACTAAATATTCTGATCGATAACTTCGTATATACTAAACAAACAAACCCACCACCTGCAGTACTCTTGTCTCAAAATTTAACGGGCATTTTCTCAGTTTCTAATAAATGAATAAGGTAGTATCGACTGGTTGGTCATTAACGTGTTTGAACAGACAAAGCTTATTCTTTGTTTACTGCTGCATCTTAGTCCACACAAAAAATCTACAGCAAAGAGAGGGGTAAGATTCTCTGGTGCAGGAAATGGGCAGCGTTCAGGAGGCACTCATGCAGGGTTTCTTCTTTCAGGTGGATGAAAGAGAAAATGGGGGTCCATTTTCAGATAATTTAGGACAGAAAATTAAACAGGAAGGGAAGGAGAGGGCTTAACCTGAGATTGTCTCTGCACTGGTTGGTGAACATGGTGGGTTTCATCTGGGGTAAAGCATTGAAGGAGGCACTTGTTTCATTGGTAGAGCTGGTCTTCAGTTCCTCTGTCAGGACAAAAGCCACTTGTGTTTCCCAACTGCTTCAGCATGAGAAAGCAGAGGTCAGCTGTGGGATCAGCAAATGTACATGCCTGGTCTTGAGGGTTAGGGAAGGGGGAGGTTGTGGAGGGAAGGAGGAAAGGATAAAGATTCTTTGTGCTGATGGAGGGACAGGACAATATCTGATACAGCAGTGAGCATTTCTCAACTTGTGTCAAAGGTCATAAGATAGCTGCTTATAAAACGCCTTGCTCATGTTCGTGCAAAAATCATGGCAGAGATCCCAGTCCTCTCTGAGGACTGCCTTGGCAGGGTTTGTTTCATAGGGACTGTCAATCAGGTAACCTTCATGGACCTAGGGTAGAAATTCTTATTCCTAAATTCATGGTGGCTATATGCACCCTTGAATGAATCATGCCTCAGGATCTAGCACAGGCTGTGTGGGCTTCGTTAGGTATATGTTTTTACACCACATGCCTAATCCAGAGCTCAGTTTGGAAATCCACCATGTCTTTATGAGGAGCGGATGTCAGGGGAGTTACTAGCTCATGAATTAGTTCAACACCCCCAGCCAGGGCACAGACCAAAGTTTACAACTTGCATGTGAGGAAAGGCTTAGTGAGCTGGGACTGTTCAGCCTAGAGAAAAGAAGACTAAGGGGGGACCTTATCAATCTTTATAAATATCTTAAGTATGGGATGCAGGGGGAAATGTCCAGCCCCTTTTCAGTGGTCTGTGGGGACAAGACAAGGGGCAATGGCTGCAAGTTAGAGCACAGGAAGTTCCGCACCAACATGCAGAAGAACTTTTTCACAGTGAGGGTGACAGAGCCCTGGGACAGGCTGCCCAGGGAGGTTGTGGAGTCTCCTTCTCTGGAGATATTCAAGACCCATCTGGACACCTATCTGTGCAATATGAGCTGGGGAGCTGCTTTGGCAGGGGGGGTTGGACTCTATGATCTCTCAAGGTCCCTTCCAACCCCTATGATTCTATGATTCTATAATTCTAAGATTCTATGATTCTATGATATCAGACACAGAACTACCCAAGCAAGACTGAGGTGACCTCTTTCTGTGCTCAAACCTGGGGGGCTATTTTGTGCAAATCTGATCCTGAGAGCACAGGTGGGCCTTGTTGTGCCCCATCCAGCCTGGGGCTAATTTTTGTGCTCACTACATATCATAGACTTCGGTTTAGAGGGCTCCAAGAATCAAAATCTTTTGTAGAGAGATTGAAAATATGATGCCAAAGGAACTTCTTGGAAAAAGAAACAAACTTTTAAAAGAAGTTCATGAGTTTGGCCACCGTTCTTCCATTCTTCAGTTCCAGGTGAGTACTTAATCTCTTTACTGCTTCCCAAGTCATTCTCTGTACTTAGGAAAAGAAGTTTCTCATCTGTTTGAACCAGATTTTTCACCTTCTTGATGCTGATACACACCAGCTGCTCACTCTCTGCTCTCATATGCACTGAAGGCAATTAATCAAAAGTAAAAATTTAAAAATCACTTCTTTTTTTTTTGCTCATTATTAAAAAAAAATGTCTCTGACTGAGAATAACTATGGACAATTTCAGCTTGAAAAGTAACCCTCTCAAAAAGTTATAAGCCAATTCTGAACGTGACCTTTCAAATGGAAAGCTATACAACTTTAACCAGGTTTCATGCTGGGTTCCTAGAATATTTCAAAGACATTTCTTTCAGTCTAGCCCATTTTTCCACGAGTCTGTGCTATGGTAAGTTTGGCTTCATATTTCTTTGATCCGTGAGGCAAATACTTTACATAGCTTAAAAATAGATCCATGAAGCTTTAGCTATACTCTTTAGAACTGAAAGGAAAGCGAGTTAATAACCAATGTAACAGTCTAACAGTAGTGTACTCCTTGTGATGCTCTCATTGGAACAAATTCATTCCCACTGTAACTCCGTTGACATTAACAGAGCTACCAGCTGAGATGAATTTGCCACATTTTTGTAAAGCACTTTAGAATTTGATGTCATAATTCTCGAAAGACACCCTAGGAAAGATGTGTCTCTGCCTTTCTCAGTGTGTTTTCATGCACATGCCAGTTTTCCCAGCTTCTTGTGTTCCTTACATTTCTTTTCACACTACCTCCCCACACTTTTTGATACTCTCCTGTTGAGCAGATATGATGCACCAGATACTCTTTGAAAATAACTGTTTTGAGCTAATTATAACTCTATTCTTATTTTTCATATGTGAAGGTGAATTCAGCAGCAGATAGTGAAGAATGAAAACTGTTTCAGAGAATATCATGAAAAACTGTCCATTTCCAAAATGGCTACATTGCTCAAAGAAGGTCCCATGGTGCAGGCTGGACCAAGATGTTATTTTTTAATATGGTTGTTGATGAAACACCGATGCTATGAAATGAAATGAAATTAAATGGTAGACTTACAGATCAGAGAACATAACTGAAGCAGGTTATAGATTTTTTTCATCTTTTGTTTCTTTGTAAGGGCCTATTTCCTGGAACTGAGTACATTTGCAGAAAAGTAGTTTTATTTCTTTTCAGAAAACTTTCACATTCTAATATCACCAATTTTGTAATTGAAATTCACCTTCTGGATTTTAACTTTGAGTTACATGAAGTAGTATTTAAGTTACAGGTCCAAGCAAACAATTTCAAGTCAAACTGAATCTTAGTTTACATTTTACATTTTTAGCATTTTGTCTATTTCTGCTTTTTAATTTTGCTTTGGGAATGGAGAGAAACTAGATCTGAAATGGTTAAATAAGACAAGGAAATTAAATAGTTGTTTTTCTTTTAAAAACAAATTAATATTTAAATTTAAATGATGTTTCTATCAATTATTAGCAGCCAGAGCTTTTTTTTGCTTTCTATCCATGACTCCCATCATGTGAGTGTGGTTGTAACATACAGCATGCCTACCCAAACAACTGTAAAGGTCAGTAGAATTTGAAATGCCACTTAGTGCACATTTTGTTTATTTGATTCATTTTTTATTAATTAGAGCATTTGATGTGTAGCTGTAAAAACTATTTTGAAGATACAGTGTTCCTGCTGAATCACTAAATAATAATTTAGAGTTGTAGAAAGATCTCATTTTTAGCCTCTGAGGATTGTACAGTAGTTCCCTTAAGCAGCATGGCTGAATACAGGCTATATATTTCATATACTGCATGCCTGGAGCAAATATTTTCTGACACTATCCAATAAATCATGTTTTCTTCAACAGCAAATAATAGAACTGTACAGTACATTATATCTGCAGCAGCAACAAACAATTCATCATCTCTGACCTTTCCATAATGACAACAATCTGAAGAATAGAGACTAATTTAAATTTTTATATAATGTTTAAAATTTAAGGACTAAATCTTTATACTAGATCCCCTCACACTGCTCTGGTAATAAAAAGCCTCCTTAAAGTGAACACAAATGCAATTATTTTTGTTTCTCTTCAAGGTCCTCCAAATTAACAGAGCATGGATTTCTCAAGGGGTTCGGAAATAAATGCAGCTCAGGTGGATACACCCAAGATAATTTTAAATGATCGAATGATAGCAAGTACAGTGCAGTCTGTAGAACATGAGGACATTGGGTTTGCACTCCATAGTTATCTATGCTGTTTCAGTCACACATCTGCAAAAAAATAAAAATGCAGACCTCACACTAATTGTTAACTCCTTCCATCTGCTCACATGTGATCTATATGTTGCTTGATTTATTCCTGCAAAGGGTGGTTGACTAACCAGCACGCTAAGCAGCAAAGTATAGTAAACTGTTACATCTCTCAAAAAATCTTGCAATGCAAAAATCAATTTCACAGTCGTCTTACGTTGCACAGCCATGGGACTAGTTACCATTTGCATAGAAATCTAATGAAACCAGAACTAAAACTTCAACTGTGGGCTCTAGAAATAATTTAAATACATAAAAATGGTAAACCTCTTCATTCTCCACTGGGCCTCAACACCAAGCCAAATCAACCAGAGGTACCAATCAAAACAAAATAACACCTTTCATTGCTAGTCCTTCCTGATGCACATCACCTCTGGCCTTTCTGAAAGCTTGGATTTGAAAGGCACATTGAAGCTGTTCCTCTGAAGCTGTACATATTTTGTCTCTTTCATGTCTAAAGGTCTAGCTGTTTCCAAAGAAATCCCACCACAATCGCTTTGCCATCAACTGGCCTTAAGTTTTTAAAAAAGAGCCTTCATCCTAAACAACAGATATGCCTCATGCTTTTTGTGGAAACCGCTGGAGGGCTCACAGAAATGTATCACGTAATCAACTTTTATAAACACTTGTGTTCCTAATACAACCAGGAAAGTGGAGGAAATGTATCCCAGGATCCACACAACTAAAAGCCTATTCAGGATCAGCTACTGTGGGACTGGAAACATTAAAGTTTCTTCTGATCCTTAAAAATTACCTGTTCGATACTGAAGTGAAAGGGTGATGACTGCTCTGCCCCTCACTGTAACAGCAGTGTGGCATCTTGCTTTGCAACTTGTTTCACCCTGTGAAAGAGACACAAGGGTACAAGTGAGCAATCTCTCCATTTAGAGCAGATTTGAAACTATTTGATGCTTTAGCTTGGTTTGAGGTCAAATGAGATGATTCCTACCCTTAAAACAGAAAGACATACTTCTGGCAGCCTGAATAAATTAATATTTTTTCTTATGTCTTTTTAAGTTATCACCTCAGGATATTTCATGGATGCTCTCTACAGATGGTGATGCACATGGCACTGTCTCGTTTAGCTCAAATTCTTTCAAGTACTCTACACAAATAATACCCCAAATGCATCTGAAGCCTGTAGTCTTTTCTCTAATGAAAGCTCTACTGCCCCTGCGCCTCATTATTGTGTGTGTCCTTGTGCAAAAGTTAGCTTCTTTGCTTGCTATAGAAATAACCCTACGTACTGAAGCCAAATATTTAATTGTCTTTATTGTTGCAAGAAAACGAAGATCAAATCCCCAGTTATTCAGAGAGCTACTTTGCAACACGTAACATTTAAATAAAAGAGAGAAGAAAAAAATCATCCTTGATTATTGTATCTGTAAAATTATTTGGAATGTATACTGTATAATTAAGACTGATTATCAGCTTAAAATTCTTGGCTTTGCTTTTTGAGAATACTGTCTTCTGTGGACATGAGGTTACTGAAACTGTACACTAGTGAGGGAACAAAACAAAACAGATGGTGCATTAATAATGGAAGTATTAGAAAAAGGGTACTCTTCCAGATTTCAATGTATTCATTAATACATTTTAGACAATTTAATTGCTTCCTGAAACACTAATTGAAAGAGTTTCATTTGCAAAAACCTAGTCCTCGTAATATAAACTAGGCACAGTGCCACAAAGAGCTTGAATGCTGTAACAAGGAAATGAATAGGAGGGTTTGGGGTTTTTTTTCATGCATGTATGTTTATTTTTTTTAATGAAATCTTTACAAAGGTATACAAAGCATCAGGAAGAGATTTACAAAGGGAAGCCAGGTTTGAGAAGTACTGCACGTTTAGAAAACGTGAAGAGTATTTTTAGTTTTTGAAAAGTCAGCCCATGTCAAGGGAGTGTGAGTTGGATTTAAGAGCACAGGAGTCTAATGCAATATAATTTTATCAACACTATACAGTCCTATACTTGGCATATCTATCAATCTAAGTAGAGTATACTTTTAAAATGTTTTCTCCTAAAGACGTCTGCTTCAACTGCTTCAGTGGCTCTTCTTCATATGGATGGGCAGGCAATTTTTGCCTGATTGTGAAGTCACTCACTTGCTGTGTTTTGGAAAATTTGAGTCAAAATTTACTGTAACCCTTCTCTCATCCATCTCCAGAAGATTAGAGATGAATAATAGACAGGAAGATAGAAGAAAAAAGAAAACCAAACCCTAAATAAATGCAATAAAAAAAGACCTGCAGTTTGTCAAAGAGAATATATAAAGAAAAAAACCCAACAAGCATGCAGAGGAACTGGAAAAAAAAGATCAATAATAAAGAGAAAAAACCTGAACAGAAATACATACAATTTCTAGAACAGCAGCTTTTCAATGTCTTCCAAGGATGGGCAAAGTACAAAATTATGCAGAAAATGGCATAAATTAGATCCTCTTAAGGGGTGTTTTGACAGCTGTCCATAAGAAGTGTAATGATCACTCATACCACACTTGGGTGCTCTGTTGATTCACACTTAGCAAGGATCCATGGCTACGGGGATCTCACCTGTCTGGTTTGAAGGAAGCTGAATAATTCTTCAGAAGCTTCACTGTATCAGCAGCTGGAGGATAAAAATACACTCAGACCATGCTCAGACATGATGCACAGGTCATGCCTAAGCAGGACTGAGATGTTATGATCTGATCATCCTACACTCTGCCTAGGAATTATTACTCTCTTCAACTTGCTTGGCCAAATATGGTCCCATATGCCTATGTCAAAATGATAGCAAACAACAATCACCACTGATTCTAGAATCACAGTGTTGCTGGGGTTTCACTTTTAATCATTCAGCCACACATGGAATTTTTTCTAGAGGATTTGGTGGGTGATTATCTTTGCTAGGAAACAAGGGAGCAGTGAGAGAACAAGATGGGAGTGCTTTTCTCTTTGATTGGCTTATCTGTGCCCAAAGAGGAGATCTAAATGCAAACTCATGCTCCAGTAGAACCTTCCCACCTATTGATTCTGTATCAGTATAACAACATTGGTTAGCAGTGTCATTTTTTTCTAATTATGTAATTATAAGAGAACAAGTCCCTTTATGGATGTCATTATTTCAATGCAAAAGTGACTCATGATAAAACAGATGGCAGATCTATGTGAACATGCCACAAGGCAAGAGAGGACCTGGATTTACAGAGCATTCCCTGCTAGGTGGTACCTGTCCTTTCTCCTCTCAAATAGCATGAGGTATTTGTGGAGAGCTTAGAGAAAGTTCCTTGATCAAGTAAACATCCTATGACATTCTAAATATTCATACACATATGACTACAAAATAGTAAGTATTATATTTGTGATATAGAGATTCCATAAATCAAAATTTGCTTTGATCCTGGTATGGAACTCAAAATGAACACAGAAAATTATTTGTGAAAGAAAATACTCCAAAATATTTCTGAAATACCAAATTACTGAATACTTGCTACATGTTGCTGAAAAAATTGAAACATTTTTGGTTTCCTATTGAGTGGCCCTGGTATGCTGAATCAGTTCTATCCAGTGGAGTGGAAGAGTCCTTTTTCTCTTTTCAGGTTGTCAGAAACAAGAACAGGGAACTTTCTGTGCTTCAAGAAATACAATATGTATAGAAAATCCAGGATAGACCCACAAGAGGGGGTGACACATCAAAATTACAGCACTCACAAAGTCCCTGTAGTACTTCAAATAGAAACTGCTTAATATAAGACTGTTCCATTAAAAGAAACCCCCCCAAAACCCTGAAAACCTTCAAAGTACCACAACATAAAATAAACAATCACACAAGACCACCAGCTCAATAAATGCAATACTCCAAAATACTAGAATTTATGTAGACTGAAATAATGAATATATATTTTAAGCAAATTTAGCATTTCCCCCTTCTCCTTCAACAAATTGTGGAGAACATTTTTTTTTCACATAAAAGCACATTACCAGAAAATTGATGAGAAATTTAAGGAGATTTAGCTTGATGCCATTTTGAAATACCTCTGAGGTTTACAAGAGGTTAAACAGACAAATCTAGTTCCACTTTTTCATTCAGGAGGAGACATTTTTTTTTCCCAAGTTTGTTTTTATCTACTAGCATTATCATCTGTAAGTAAATAAAGGTAGAGAGACTGAGTCAACAAAACCTGCACCACAGTTTAATTGCCCACAGTAGGTCACAAAATTACTGGCAACTTTAATATTTAATATCCGATTTGATATCTATAGAAGCTAAGGGCTTATCTACCTCACGTAGAAGAAATTATGAAACTAATACAAAAACATGTCTATGCCCTCCAGAGCATTAGCAGCAGCTTGCTTTATGAATCATTACTGTCTTTTCCAAATTACCGAGGAAGAGACAGTACCCTGTCTGATGAATGTGGCATTTAAAAATCATGGTAAAGACATATAAGAGTTTGACCGTAAATACTTCCTTTACCTGTGTTCCTTAGGGATAGTTGCTTGCATTACATTTACAGTAAAGTCCTGGCTGAAGCAGGAAGATCTATTTTAAAGCAAAAGTTTGTTCACCTTGTCCTGGAGTTGTCTCCATGCACACTAAATTTAGCTAAGCTTTTGGGGTTTTTTTTTGTTATTTTGGTTTTTGACAGAATATTGCAAAGTATTAGGAATCTGGACTATGGCCAGTGGCCACATTTCATCTCAATAATCCAAATCCAAACTAAGTGCCTCTCTTGGCTACCTAATTTGTAGGCAATGATCCCTGGCGTTGGACTAAATTCTGATGTCTATGTGCGATACCTTAAATCAGGTAAACAAATAAAGTGTTTTGTGTTCTAGCTCTTAAACTAAGCAAATTAAATCTGTTTGCTCATAATAGTTGAAATAACATGTGGAAGTTGTGTGCTGGTTGCTAGATAAGTGATAAGAGATGAGGAGACCTCCGAGAATGGCTGCAGAAATGTGGAGGCAATACAGTACTTGCCTAACATTGTTTTAGATAATGAGAAAGTAAAAGAATAAATGGACAAGGGTAAAAAGCTGCCTGCATGCGGTATGTATCCACATAGTTAAGGATACTGCAAATATTTCTGTAGTTGAACTAATGAATAGAAAATGTTTTCTAAACATAGTCATTATATAAGAAAATTTAAGTGCTCCCTAAGTGTGAGTAGAAGACTGGGGCAAGTTAAAACAAGATGGAAGAAATAGAAATAATGTTTCATGATGATACTTCACATGGAAAGAAAGAGAAAGGATATTTTAGCATTTCCTAATACTGTAAGGTTGAGCTGTATGATTCATGATTGCTACTACTGACCTTCAGATAGTAAAACTAGGCCAGTATGTGTTTGGAAAGATAGGAAAAACTTTCAAGAAATGCCAGAGTTGAGGGTAAAATAGAAAATGCTCAAACTTTAAACTGCAGAAAGTCAGTCTCCTCAAATATATTCATAATAAAAATAAAGGAGAATGAGGAAATAAGGTCAACAAAAATGGTTCAGGTAATAACGCTAGTCTCAAGAAAGTTCTTTCTATTATATGTGGGTTGCTTAGTCTGTGATCTTTCCTCCAGTGTTGGAAGTCTGTCATTGCTATCCATATCTTTGCTACTGTAACCTGGATTATTGTAGCATACTTTATTTGACTATCTGGGGGCTTCTTAGTGGTGCAGAAAATCAGTGAATTATAGAATTTAAGGTCATCAAGTCCAACCATTAACTTAGCACTGCCAAGTCCCCCACTAAACCATGTCCCGAAGCCCCACATCTACATGTCTTTTAAACACCTCCAGAGACTTGTATCTCTCTGGGCTGAAAACTCGGGATACCTGTTCCTGATGGGATGAATTAGCTTTCTTTAAACTTCTGCCTGTTCACATTTGCCTAATCTCTGATACAGTAGGACTTGAATTTAGATATCATTTTTCAGAAGATATGTATGGAAAGTAGTGAGTTGAGAAAAATAACAGTAAAAACTCTAAAATAATGAAGGATGATTTGAGGGTTTGGGTCAATCCCAGCTGACAGCTAAGCTCCATAAAACCACTTGTTCACTCCCCCATTTAGTGTTAACATCCCTGTGTTATCAACACTTCTTTCATCACAAATCCAGAACATAGCACCATGCAAGCTGCTATGAAGAAAAATAACTCCACATCAACGAGACATGGAAGAGCTGAGGATAAACAGCTGATTTCTTTACCATTGTCTCTACTTGTCTGTCTCTAAGGATGATATTGAGTTACTGTCCTGGAAAAGATTTGTTTATTTGTTTTCAATAAGGTGAGAGGTTAGATTGGCTCAAATTAAAATTAGATTTTAAAGTATTAGGAAACAGTTAATCAAAAGTTTTATCTTTCGCATCCTCTGTTGAGGTTTTGTCATTATAATTAATAAATGGGAAATAACTGAATGACATATACTGTTGTCATTGCTTAGCCTTTTGAGGTAGTAATTGATCAATTTGGCTTTTCACATTTCTTTTCAGTGTGAACCTATGTGTGAAGAGGAAGGAAGTTTTGATAACAGTTTTCCTAATTTTTAAATTAAAATACTTTTATTCGGAAAAGGAAAATATTGACAGTGTTAATAATTTGAAAGATATAGACTTCATTTTTAAAGAAAGGGCAATTGAGAATGAGAAAAGGCTTAACTCAGAAAACACTGTCTGGATTTAATAGCATTTTAAATATAACTGTAACTTTGTGGATAAAAAATAAAAGCCACAGAATTTGAAAGACCGTATAAGCTGTTGCAAGAGTCCAACAATGTGATATCTCAGACAATTCAGGGTTTTGTCAAATATCTTCAGAAAAATTTTGCTTGAAAATATGAAACAGATTAAATTGCAGTCTAAAGCTGATAGTCTTGTTCAGCTGATATCACATAAATAGTTTTTTCTCATTTGTGGAAATTCGTTTGTGGACACCTCATTTTAATTTAGATAGAACATAATGATACAGTTGAAAACTGTCATATATAGAGATACAGGCAACTATATAGGCAGGCAATTCAGCATAGGAAACCTCCACTGTCTTCCAGCTGGCAGGAAAGCACAGTGGTGCAGATTATAGCCAAGAGCTGGGGCAAAAGATGCATGAACCACAGCTCCCAGCAGGCTAAGCCGAGTCACAGGTGATGGTGTTTGATGCTCGGAGAAAACATCTAACCACAAAATAAAATACTGCACATTGAACATTTTGCTTCACTGAGAATTTCTTTATTTCACCTTGTCATTGTCTTTCAGGCAGAACTGAACAAAAGGCCTTAAGTGCTGTTCTAATGGAATTTTCTTCAGGAAAGGTATTCTTATTTTCTCTCAGATCTACATGGTTTTCTCCATTGAAAACCCCAGCTGTCAAACAATTTACATATTTACCTTATTATTCTCCATCGCACCCCTTTATTATAATGAGGTTTTCCCAGAACTATCAGAGTAAAAATTGCCATTTGCTTCACTTTATTGGACACTGTACTCTATATAGATATCCATTTATATGTACATATGTATACTATATCTTATACAATGATCAATGCTAGATTTTTCTCTATTTCAGACATGATTAAAGTGCTCTGAACAGTGGGAACCCAGAACTGAGCAGTAGCTAACGATGTTAACGCATTCTGCATTCCTAGAGCCGGCTGGGGTTTTCTGCTGATAAACTGTTGGTTACTGTGGGAACATGGGTATGAGCAATACTCATGCTATCTCCTTTTCTTTTTGAGTCACTGAATGTCTGTCATTTGTACTGCTTTGATCTTTTTCCTCATGCTCTGGACTTATCTATAAGCTGCTGAGATGTGTCTCAGTGGATGGGTATGTGTTTGGAGTGCTAGTTCTTGGAACCTGGGAGTCCAAGACCTAACTTATTTCAGACTGCTTCCTCACCACAGTTTCCCATTCCTCTGTTTACAGTAGTAGTTCGGAGACAAGTAGTTTAATATAGAGCTATAGCTGTGAGCTGGCTGAAATGGTCTCAAGTTGTGTGAGGGGAAGTTTAAATTGGATATTAGGAACATTTTCTTCACTGCAAGAGTGGTCAGGCACTGGAACAGGCTGCCCAGAGAGATGGGGGAGTCACCGTTCCTGGAGGTGTTCAAAAAACTTGCAGAGGTGGCATTGCAGGACATGGTAGTACTGTACAGATGTTTGGACTTAATGTTCTTAGTGGTCTTTTCCAACCTTAAAGATTCTATGATTCAAAGTTGGATGAGGCCATGAAAGTATGTGACTGCAGGGAGCTGGTTTCAATGATCTGGGTGATTTCTTTCAGTCCCAGGCTTCAGTTTTTCAAGGCAGCACTTTAGCCCTTTGTTTCCTGCTATCAGCTTTTAAGCGGACTTCTCTAGTATAATTCTTCCTTCTGTTACAACCAGCTTATCAATATCCCAACAGTATGTTGCCTTTCAGTGTTGTTGCCCTTGCCTGTTGCATGTTGCATCACTCAATGGGGGAATTTTCCTAGGAAAATTTTTTGGGGAAAGCAGCTATTAATTTTACAAATGGCAAATAACAGTGGGTTTTCCTCTTCTTTTTTTTTTTTTTTCTTTTTTCCCATACTTTTCCTTTTCTCTTTATTCTATAACAGAAAGATAAAAACCACTCCCATGGGAATGTGTTAAAAATAAATGAGTTTTACTTTCAGAGGTGGAAAGACTTGGAAAGATAGAGACCTACAGCATGAGAGTGGTATTTAATTTGAATTTTAGCACTAAAAACATACTGTTCTACATCATAAGCATACTCTTTTGGCCCATTCAGGTTTATGCATATAGGTAGACAGCAGCATTTTTTTCTGCTGTTATGTTTATTTTATGCTACTCAGAGCTAGTTTCCCTTGTTCTCTGCAGTGTTTGTATCACCTTAAATAAGAAGGCTTCCAGAAAGATGTTTTAAATGTTTTTACCATACCAATACATACCAATACATACCATACACAGATGGAATAAGAAGTTATTTTCAATAAACTTATTTTTGCTGAACTCTAATCAGCCTTGAGGAAAATTCAGGAAATCCTGAAACAAGCAAACAAACGAACAAACAAAAATCCCAAACAAAAACACCCCAACACCTAGACATCTGCCACTTAGTTAAGAGGCAGATTTTATTCTAGCAATCCATTGTGTTTCAACTTTTATGTTTATAAAATAAATCTTGTAACATAATTTACCGGGGGCTTACTTTATGAATGCTGCACTAGTTGAGATTGAAACCAGCACTGTTTGCTAAAATGATATTTTAGTAACATTTACTTTTAAAGAAAATAATAATGAAACTTGACAAAACAACAATAAATGCAAAGAAAAAAACCCTTGTTTTTCATAAGCTTTCTCTTTATTGACTAAAAGACAAGTTTAAATTTTAGTATCATGGATTGATGTTGGATGCTGAAGTATTTGCTTTAAGCTGGAGTAATAAATTATGAATTTGTGGCCTCATTTAACATTGTGGTAGCCCTGGCTGAAGCACTCCCTTAGGAAATGTCAGGTTTTATCTATGCATAGAGCAATAAAAATATGCACCCTGGTGTTCCCAACATTTTCTATAATATGGAAGCTGTGTGGCATAATTTATAAAGTGCACTCTAATATCACAAAGCTATTTTTGAAATTAATACATTGAAAATAATTAATAGAAAACACATAAGGCATTCACTTTCTAACTACGGTTGAATGAGCTCTCAGCAACTAGAAAAAAAAAACAACACAAAACCCCAAACACCTGAAATTGTGTGAAAATTAAAAAATCACTTAGAATTGTGAGAAAATAAAAGGCAATAAGATCAATAGCCAGACCAAGCCTGCCTGATCTTTGCTATTATTTTGTTAGGTTAATCAGGGCTCAGCTCTAAAAAATGCTGATTTTCCTGGCCCTGATTCAGCAAATCACCATCATAACTACAAATAAGAGTGTAACCCTCCTGAGTATAACAGAAATAAACACATGTTTAATATTGAACCCCTTGAGGGAGATCCAGAAGTCTTTATATATACATTTGGCAGTTACCCTGTAACAAGAGTAGAGGGACCTTAGCGGGAACTGAATGTCTAAATAAATTACTTCTATCCCTGACACCAGTTTGTGCTACACCTCTTGTGCTGCACATCAGGAATTTCCTTTTTTCTCCTTCAGAACCTCAGGCCTTCTTTTCTTTCTAATGTTAGACTTTTCTGTTGACCCAGTGATCAGCATTATCTGCCATTATAAAAAGAACCCCATAGTATCGGTAATTTTTTTTTTTTAATTTTCTATTTTTTCTTTCCAACTATTAGTGTAGTTAACTTAAAAATAACACTCACTTGCTGCTTCTGCTGTATAACACTATGTGTTGAATGGAATCCAAATAAATATAGCAGCTATTATTCACACCCTTCATTATTTTGTTTTATGTCTGTGTGCTGACGCTATTATTTCAGTCTAAGTGAGCTATTTTGATACAGCTTAAAGTTGATTCCTTTCCAATTTAGCTAAATTTATATAAAGACATTCTTATGTTGAAATAAGAGGGTCCACACAAAGCTTCAACCCAAAATAGGAAAAGCTATGAATTACTATTGAGATCGTTATTGCAGTTCCACTCATGCTGCAGATAAACCCAAAATCATTAAAGTGGGTATTAGTGACAAATAGGTACAAAAGAAGACCCCATCTGACAGAGGTTTCAAGGTTTTGCATTCTGCTCTGCTCCTCATTCAAGTTTTCCATCTATGTGTTGTACCAATAATTTTGCATAAGATTTCATCACTTTTTTTTTTTTTTAATAAAAAGGATGACTTGTTACTGATAAGAATTATTTTATTTCTTTTGGGGAGTCTGCTCTGCTATAAAAGATAAAGCATTTAGATGGAGTCATTCCTGACCGATACAAAATTTCAGATGTTACAGCCCTCAAATATTGCAAGTGGATTTGGTGATTACCCAGGTTCACCAAGGGTAAGACAAAATATGTTTTGTATTGGGAATAAGGTTCAGTCCTTTGAAGAATAGTTAGAATCATCATTACAATTAGGTATGTGAATTTGGGAAACGGGGATAAATTTTAGGTTTTGAATGTTTCTGCTGTTCCAAATACAATCCTTGTTGAGGAGCAGAACTAAAATAAATGATTTGTACTGCTATGACGTTAATTCAGCCTAATTGCCACAAACATTCAACTTATTTTTTCTTCAACAGATTTTTTTAATGCATTATTAGAATTCCAGCTATTGCTTTCAACAAATTTAAAGTTTGTCTGCAAGCAAAGACTTCTGTTAAGTTGCCTAGTATTTCTTTATGTGGATAAAGGGGAAAAATTATTCTTAGATTTCAAGTTTTGGAGTTGGATTCTGAGCTAGGAATCAATGAGGAGGTGGTGTGAATTTCATGCTATTTCAAGTAGAGCATCATGGATGCAGCAGTCAATGAAGCTGATCAGAAGCAACATTAGACTTGCCTATAAAGATAGATGAGGGAATGTACTGTATGGTGGATATCCTTGAACTGTGTTAGAAGCAAATAGGTTAAAAGCCAAAAAAAAAAAACTTCAGATGTTTTCATATTAGAACAACAAAAAAATCATAAAAGTTTTAAAAGGAAAATAGAAAAGAAGGAAAAACATTTAAAGAAATAATCCAGAGACCCAGTAGGGAATATCAAGATAGGATATTAAATTGGGTTTAGAAAACTGTACTCATAAGATTATGTGAAGGCAGAGATTTGAGGATCAAAAGAAATAGAGTTAAATGGCTCAAATGCTTTCACACGATTCTAAATCGACTCAGCACGAGCAGCTTGCGATGTTCTGTCTGCCAATCTTCCCTGGATATGTGCATTCTCTTCCTAAAGCCCTCATTGTGATCTTTGTAAAAGAAATTCACATACTAATGATGTCCCTTAGTGTACCTTATGAAACATTCAAAATGGGCTGTTATGGATGTGAAGTTTAACAGGGAGCAACTAATTGTTTATGCTGGGCTAGCCTGAGGGGGTTTCATTTTAAAACTTTAAAATTATAAGGCCTGAATTTCCAGGGTAAAGTTTCTCTAATAGATGGTTCAATAGCACATAGCAAGTCAGTGAAAAGCATACTGTGCATATTTTTTTTCATATGAAACTCTCTGTAGACTATGTGCTGTTTATTTATGAGGCTGAGGTCTGGCTATGCTAATAGCTGGGGAAAAAAATCAGACAGCCACCCTACCTGCTAGCATACTAGAATGCCTGTTGTGCCACCTTCCAAGCTGCTGTTTTATTAATGATCTTGAAACTGAAATAGTAGGGCATGAAGAAGTGTTAAAATGACTTACTGATATGTCACAGACATTTGCCAAGAAAATGAAATGCGCTGAGAGGAAAAAGCACCAGGGAGGCCAATGAGGAACCAAATGTTCCATATTCTGATTTGTCTGACCTTCGCCTTCCTGAGCTCTAAAGAGAAGAAAAAAAAGCTGCATTGCTTGTACTGAGCAAAGTTGTTACCCATAAGCTCCAGAACTGTGTAGATTATGTACAGCATTTCCTTATTTACATTAAAAATAAGTCTTCTTTAAATTGAACACATCCTTTGCTTTGTTAAAAACAGCAGCACTGATATTCCACATTGCCTCAGACCCACTGATGCTTCGTGATTGTTTCTTAGCATCTCTAGTCACAATTTTTGAAACAGAAAAGAATGAAGAAAATGCTCATACTGAAGTTTGTCCTATCAGGGGAAGAAACAGAAGTATTGATGTGGTTTGCCCTGGACAGCAACTAAGCATCACACAGCCCCTCACTCACTCTCCCTGACTATACAGGGGAGAGAATCAAAAAAGTGAGAGTGAGAAAACTTGCAGTTTGAGAGAAAAACTGTTTATGTAGGACACACACACACACAAAGGGAAAACAATAATAATACAGTAGCTATAATAATAATAATGATAATAATAATATACACAAACCACATGATGAACAGCATAATTTCTCACCACCTAAGACCAATGCTGTGTGAGACCCCCAGCTGCTGTGGAAGACCTCCAAGCTGCCCTGCCTCTCAGCCCACATGGTCAAGCAAAACAACACAAGGGATTCATTCACCACATCCTGTTGGCAGGCAGGTGTTCAGCCATCTCCAGGAAAGCAGAGCTCCATCATGCGTAACGGTGACTTGGGAAGACAAACCAGCTTTCAGAAGAATTTGGGTTATTTTCCTCCCTGTCTCAAAAACTTTTGCTGATGAATTGTCCCGTACAATGATGTCATCAATGTCTCGCAGGTGCTCTGGGGCTTCACCCTCTTCCAGGAAGGTTCATATCAGTCCATAGCAGATGGTGGGACTGTGTTTCCACCCCCGAGGCAGTGGTGTACTGGGCATCCATACAAGTGAAAGTGAACTGCAGCCTGCACCCTGCTGCCAAAAGGATTGAGAAAAACACATTTGTGATATCAAAGTTGCGTACCACTTTGTTGCCTTTGACTCCAGTCCACATTGACATTTCGGCACGTCCAGCATGGCAGCACCCAGTGGCAGCATGACTTCATTTGGGCCATAATAGTCTACTGTCAGTCTCCACTCTCCATAAGACTTTTGCACTGACCATATGGGACTAGTTGCTGGCTAGGGCTACGCCACAGCAAGTATAAACAGTTAGGTAGTTTCAAGCAACAGGTAATAAATTTCAGATACTCTTTTGTCCATGTGCTACTTGTGTTGAATGTAGTTCTGCTGGGTAATGAACTGCTTATGTCACAGCACATAGTATAACAGGGTTTTGTCTTTGATAAGGATCCTTTCATGGTGAATTGATACCCTCTTTTCTAGTAGCATGGCAAAGGAAGACTACTTCCCAACTGGTTATCATACCCATATGCAGTGCTAGCAACTCATTACCTACATCAACTCTGATTTACTTGAGCTTAGCTCAGCCAATGGGGATGATAAATTTCACCAGAATCTCTGTGAAGATGAAGGCATTCTAGCTGGATCTGAAGGAGACATTCTGTCCACACATTTTAACCATCCACTTCACAAAGAAAGCAAGAGAATATCTGAACAAGACACATTTTCTCAAGTGCCTGGTGAAGGTGTCCTGCCTTGAGTAATTTAAAACTCAGAAAGAGGACTGACAAATATTCATAAGCAAAACACAGAGTCTGGTCACAGAGTACATAATTATTTTTTGGGGTTTTTTTCCTACAGAATTGATTTTTTCCCATATTATCAGAAGGCACTTGGAAGCAAGTAAAGCTAAGTTATCTTTGCCTTTTGTGCAATACACTTTCTTCCATAGGTTTCCCTGCTATTTTTAAAAAAAACTTTTACTCGGTAGTTTAGCGGATTTGAAATACAGAAGAGTATTTCAGGTGCATAGGTGACTTCATTTTGCCACTGAAAGAAATAACACTTGTCTATACCTCACATATGAAATGCTTTAGGGAGCTTAAATGGCTCTGCATAAATATGCTGTCTGAAATTATTATGTACCAGAACGTCTATATGGCATCCTGTAGCTAGAATGGGAGTTGTAACTCTGAATCTCTGCGGTGAACAGATATTAGAGCCACTAAATGATTTTAAGTTGGTTTAGACTATTCTGTTTGTCAGATGGATTTGGCACTTTTGGAAGGAGCTGGATTTGCTTTTGGAGGCAGAAGACCTTTACCCACAGCTCACGAAGTGGATGGATGGCAGCGGTACCACCCCACACTACCTTCTGACAGGATATGGCACCAGCTGGGTAGGTCTCTTTGTAGATGGGGAAGATGAAGTAGGCAGTCGCAGCATCCCTGTGGAGTTTGCTAGCAAACACGACTGGTGCCACTTGCTGTGCGCCTGCATGTCTAAGCTGATCACAGGAACAGGGTTTAGAATCCCAATTCATTTCTAATTGCTTTTCAGTTCGACGACCAAATTTTAGATCTGTTTGAATACCTGCAAGCCTGCTTGTTTCTATGAGGCTCTAAAGGGTAAAAGTCAGTGCAGAATTCAGCCCTCTGTCATGACTAATTTAAGCAAGTTTTAGACTATTAACCCAGAGGTCAAAGGTTCACTCTGCTATCTCAACATCACCAAGTCCTCCAGCCTTTCTCTGGCTTCTGATATTTAATTGTGTTTGGTTTCTGTTAGAGGCCCAGAATGCTTGTTAGATGCTAAAAAGGTATAAAACATAATCCAGTACTGTCTCCAAACTAGTACTCTGGCAAGTACAAACAGTGCATCTAAGACCATGTTAGTATTGATCTCGAGTCGGATCACATTAGCACTTCCTATGCTACCTAGCTAGTGCCTGCCAGGGAGTTAGCAATGCATAGAAAGACAGACCCAGGCAGTCAGATCGATGGATTAATGACGTCTGTCTCCTTTCTGCAATTTTACTTCCTACATATCTCTCTTTATCCCCTTGTGCCTTCCCTGGGAATGGTCTTTCTAAAGGTTCAGAAGACACATAGCACAATTGCGTGCAAGTAATGCCTATATCACTACAAAAAAAGAAAAAGCGTGATAATAATGCAGGTCAAGATCTGTGTATGTGCCTACACTCCCACATATATAGTTTCTCTTTCATTATAGAGATTTTGCTTTATGAATATGTAGTGTGCTCTTATATTTTAGGCTAGTATATGAATTTTTAGGAAAAACGGGTTACCTTTCACAGATGGTCGTGTTTACATGATGTAGACAACTTTATAAAACAGCTTGTAAAATTTCCAGTGTGTGGATGAATAATAAATATAAAGTTCCCTAAAGGAGTTCTATGTTTCTTCTCATGTGTCTTTTTCACGTCCCTCTTACTTTGAATTATTAGCATTTCTCATTGCTAATTGGCTATTTTCATCCACCTTCACACATTCATGAGTAGACTGAAAACAAGTCTCTTACGTTATCAATAAATTATTCTGTCAATTTGTTCTAGTTTTTATTTCATAATTTAACACACTGTTTTAAAAAAAATCCTGCTGTAGATAAATATTCACTGTACGTTACTCCACATGCTACTCTGCTATTTCCTTCCAAAACAAATCTCCATTTCCATGTGATCATACCTTTACATGTTATTCTATCACTTCTGTTTATGACTTTTTCTAAAATGGTAGCTTTCCAGTTGAATTACTGACAAAGAAATATCAGGTCTTTGTGATTTATATTCTTCACAGGAAGGGATCTGCCAGGGAGAAATATGTGTAAGGTTTCATATATTGTCAAATATCACCCTCTTGTAAAATTAACTACTGGATCTTTTTCTATCTATACCATTCTACCACTCTTCTGACCTCATTCTTCAACATTTTCCTCACAGTTTTTCAGTCTGCCTTATTTGACATTCTTTACATAAGTTTTACTTCCTTAAACCTATTTTCCCAAGTCCTTCTGAGAATCTCAATCTTCTATTTGTGATTATTTGTATTACAGCAATAGCTGTGGGACCTAGATGAAACCAGAGCTCAATTTTATTAGCAGAGATTCATGCTGAGAAACAATATTTACTCTGAAGACTTGATAATAGTGGGATCCAGTCTTGGACACCCCAGAGAGATGTGCATTTTAAGTACATAGTAAGGCAGTAAAGAAAATACTGACTCCCTCATACAGTCAGTGGGAAGTACCATGAAGACTGGAGGAACTTCTCCAGGGATGTGTAGCAACATCATCATGGGAGGTTTTTAAGATGTGATTGGACAAGGTGCTAGATTACCTAGGGTCCTTTCCCCATGAAAAGCTGGGCCAGGTGGTCTTTCAAGGTCTTTTCCAACCTGAGCTGTTCTTTGATTATTATAAATGAGAAGCTTTCTGCTCCACTTAGAAGAATTTGAGGGCTTCCACTTTCTTCACTGACTGCTCAGGTACATCAGGCTGGGAGTTTTATCTTCCCGTATTAGTTTGGACATGTACTCATAACAAAGCCTAGACTGCCCGAGCATCAACACAGTCTACATGTCCTTTATTTTTCTGTCCCTGCTTTGATGTGAACTCTCTGGTTCCCTAGAGGGGAAAACCAGAGCAGAGGTGGCTAATGGGTGATTCAGGTCTGCTGTCCCTACCCAGGTGATAAAGCCCTTAGACCTGAAACTTGAAGCAGCACAGCAGATAAGGTGACACAGACATGGTTGGTAGCACATTAATTAATTTATTTTTTAAAAAAGCAAATTTGGGCATTTCAGTTATGAAGGCTCAATCAGACCAAAAATCAGTAAATGAGAGACTAGAAAAGGAAACAGAATGGAAGTGATTCACCCAAAGCTGTGCATCTGGTCCTAGTCTAGCGCAGAGCTGGCTGGACTCCCTTGCCTCCAATCTGATGAGCAGTTGCTCACATTTACTGAACACCAGACAAAAATACATTCGCTCATTTTTTTTCCCCTCACAGATTTCCTTGTTGGTTTTTCTTTTTCTGGTGATTTAACCTCTTCTTTTCAAGTCTCACTCCCGTCTTTGGGCATAGTGTGGGCAGACAATTTAAGGCTTTCTGAGCAATCCAGGGTAGGAACCTGACACTAGTAGAGTTCTCGGAGACTTCTCTGCAAAGGGATGAGGAGTTAAGAGCTCTAGTAGTATTCACAGGCAAAATTAAGGCCTCTGTGACTCAAAGGTCTTGCTTAGAACTGCCATGAATGTTTTTCTTGATGATATGGGAGCTGCACTGCAGTTTGGTGACTGGCTTATAAATTTGTATAATAATTCTGACGTGCTGCAGAGCTCCTTGTGGTTTTGTTCCCCAGAAGAGCTTCAGGATGGATTCTGCCCTCAGTTATGACCGTGATTATCTATTGTGTCATTATATATGCAACAGATTCGGTTCTTTATCCTAGGAGAATGGATTCCTATAAGTATAACTGTAAGCCCACAAAGATGCTGAATATTTTATGAAACTGTATTTTAGTTTGGAAGGGATCTGCTAGGAACGTATTGCTTTCTTCCTGCTGAACTCCCTGAACACTCTTAAAAACACGATAATGCTCCTGACAAACCTTTCAAGGCTAAGCAATTTCTTTCAAAACAGGAAATAAATTACGCATCTGAAAATTGTTCACACACTTGATCTATCCTGATATAACCCACCATCCCTCAAGACAGGTTTTCTTCAAAGAACTTTATACAGGGTTCAAGTTCGTCTTGTTAATTTAAGAAAAATGCTATAGGCCAACCATTTTTTATTATTTATGACTATTTTCAAAAACTCATTTCCCTTTTCCTATTCCTCAATAAGAACACAGGTGGCATTCAGCTTTATGGAGCTTATATTGACATTCTTGATAACTCCATGTTCACACCATAGGATTTAAAACTGCTGCCCATCACAATAGTGCTTGAACACTTATTCTTCAGGTTCCCATCCAAGAAGTTGCTCCTTGTATCAATGTAGAGCCCCTTTGCCTCGTCTCTCTTTTTATACATTTATGAAGAAAGAA
This sequence comes from Gallinula chloropus, assembly GCF_964237585.1. Taxonomy (NCBI): domain Eukaryota; kingdom Metazoa; phylum Chordata; class Aves; order Gruiformes; family Rallidae; genus Gallinula; species Gallinula chloropus. The sequence continues at coordinate 114,281,608 of NC_140087.1, read as the reverse complement.
ATAGTTTGTAAGATTTACAAAGGCAGGCTATTTCACAACAGAAATTAAATAAATTCCCTAGGCACCAGGCTCCTTGTGCAGCATGGCCAAATATTCTCTTTTTGGTATCAGCTGAGCTCTTATGTGAACCATAAATGTGGTATTTTAGCAAGTGAAGAGGTGTACTTAAAGTGCTTGCACGTATAAAATATTCATCCTTTCTAGTGCTCAGTACATGAGTGCAGACTATCCTGAGAATAATGAATCTGAAGAAATCCTGAATTGTATTTCTGTTCATCATGCTAAAATAACTGTATGCTGTGTCTGGACAAAATATGACCAAATAATTTGATTGTAAGTATAAATATACACGTCTTCCCAAGCTAATTGAGATTAAGGCCTTGTTGATCTAAATACTGTGCAAACATAGCATCAGTCAATGCCCCTGGTCTTAAGACCTGATGTCACCAACACGGAAGACAAAGTCTGAAAAAGGAAAGCAGAAGTACAAAAGGTTGATGAAAATCATATAAAACGTCAGTGGCCAGAGAGCGAAACAATGTTCTTCAAGCCCAGTCTAGGCCAGATCGCTGTTCATCAAAGCATGCTTCATTTTACACCAAAAAAGGGCCTGGAAATGCCATGTGTTGGGTATGAGGCCTGTTTGCTTGCTGTAAGGCTGGCTTACTTACTCTTACTGTGCGGTGTCTGTAGGTTTTTTCAATACTTAATGAAAAATGGAAAATAAGATGTATTTATTGAAGTTGAAAAACAACTGGGAGTACAGAAAATCTATTAGAGCTCAAATAAATGTTCCAGTTTTTGAAATTAAAAAAAAATATTTTGGTTCCATGTTATTGGTTGGTCTGTTTTTCCAAAGGAATCCAAAGATAAGAGAATTTTGCTGGCTTAGGTGATTTTTACCTTTTATCTCCATCTTTACTTTTCTGGGTTTGTGGGACTGGGGTCAGGACTACGCTTTTCATGAATGAAGCAGAAGGGTGTTATTTTGTGAAATTGGAATGTGTGTGCCCTTTGCAAAACTGTACATTTGTTGATTGCTGTGCTAGGGCCGTTACGTAAGTAAAAGCAAATAAAAAAACCCAGCCAGTAGCTTATGGCAAAAAGGAGATTTTTTTTTCCTTTCAGGTGGAGTTAAGCACTACATAAGGTGTGTGAACAGGATTTCAAACTTGGGTTAAAAGGGTTATTCAGATGTAACAGCCATAAACTAAATTCATTGCTCATGTAAACATAGCTGCATTAGTGATACTACATAATGGAAGAATTCTGCTCTTATTTCTTAAAGTAGCTGTACAAGTTAAAAAAGTTTTATGTATACAATTATATTTAAAATGTACAAAATTACGTGTTTTATAATACAATTACACAAATATTACAACATTGCAACAATTCAGAAGACTTTATCTTCTTATCACAACTGAATAAATTTTAAATACATTTCAAACATGAAACCATTAAAAGTCGCAAAACTAGTTTAGAAAATGGGCTTTGGATTAAGAGCAATTTACAATAATTTTGTTTGTTTGTTTTTAAAAGACCTTGGAGGGAAAACTAAAAAATTAAACAAAACTTGTTCAGAACAATCACAATGAAGCACCTTGAAAAGGTTAAAGGAAAATCACTTGGAAGCTCTTTTAGGGAAAATTATTTTTCTCTGACCAATTTAATTTCTGAAATATATTCCTTATTTTTTATCTATACTTGAAAACACCGTAAGATTTCCATCCAATATATTAACTATGATCTAACATAAATTCTTTTCATTCTGACTAGAGGAAAGTTCATCACAATGAATGGTAAAAAACATTCAGAAGTTATCTCAATTTCTTTTGCAAAAATGATCACCTTTTTACTTTACAAGTCTCTAGCCCAAACCTCAGATCTACACAGATCTTACCCAAGAGAAAGCTTAAAGTTCTAAAAACAATCTTTTTCTCTTTTTTACTGAAAAACTATGCCTGAAGCTTTTTGTTAATTTTAAAATGTATTTTAAAAGATGAAAAAAAACATACATTACATTCAATTTTCCAGAACATTTATGTGATAAAGAGGATTTTACTTTTACTTTCTAGACTGCTTCACTAAATAGGTACATTGGAAACCAGAAGTAGGATGCGAAAGGAATTTCTAAGTTTCTGGAGAGTCAGGTTGCTAATATTTTCTTTATCAGGCTTGTTTATAGCAGGCTTTTGCGAAGAGTAAATTTGATCATCTAGCATATCCCTCAATTTGTGTGCATCTAAAATCAGCAAACTACAAACAGTAATCTTGTACCTATGCATGGGGCAAGGTTATGGGTGGAACAGCAGAGACTTTTCAGCTGTGGTGGTAATTCAGACCAAGAAGTCTGGTAAGGCCTTAAGCTCAATTTTTATAAACTCTATTAATGTTAATAACTTCTTTTGCCAGGCTTTGTGGCCCTAGATAGCAAGGTTCTTTGTACAGGAAGATCATTGTCATTATCTCTGTCTTAGGGAGAATGAGACAAAATAGCTTGTCCAAAATCACCTTGGAGATGAGGGGCAGAGTCTTTGGCGGAAATATGATCTGAGACTTTCCATCCTCTTCTGGCAGATATTGCACAGCACTTAGCTGTCCTTCCACTGCAAACCATGCGGCTTAGCACAGGGACAGAAAATTGGAGGTTTATAAACATTTGAAGTGAATAGGCTGTACATTTTGTAAGGACAGAAACCTTCTTAGATTCTAACGTTGGGGAAAGAAGCCTAAAGCCTGATCCTGTCCTCTTCTTAGTCTCTAGGCTTAAAGCTGAAAATCTGTTTGCTAAGCTGTTACAGCTCGCTTGTGAATGCAGTGTTAGGAGCGAGCACAAATCATTTCCTAGAAGAAAAAAAGGAGGAAAAAACCCCACAAAACAGTGCATTGCTGCATATCAGAAGCAAGATTAAATTCACATGCTGTGAATAATAACAACAATAATAAAAATGATCATGGTAATATAAAAACAAGATTAAATGTTCTACACCTACGGCAGAACGTGTATCATCTTTTGGTTAAGACATGGCTGTCAGGCTCTGATTTGTCAGTCAGTTTCTCATTTGTCCACAATACAGAAAAGACCAAACCCCTCAAACCTCTTTCTTTTAGAATACTAATATAGAAATTAATGCAACAACATTTTTCATGCACCCAGGCAAGTGGGAGAATAATTAAAATCTATTTTAAAGGCATTTTGAGATCTTCATGTCAAAGCTAATTAAATACACTAATTTCAGTAAAGTTTCATCTATTTAGACTTACAGAAAGACTTTAACACAGAAAAGAATAGTTTTTGAGAAGTATCCTGATACTGTTTCCAATTCTGTAATTTGAATTCTGGTTACCATTTTCTGTGTCCAAACCATTCTTTAAATATATATAGGTAAAACACTATTTAGATGGCTAGAATTACTTTTGTATACTAGTTTGGACTGGCAACCTAATTATGGAGGGGGGAAAAAAAGAAAAGAAGTTATTCCTGTAGTCCATATTATCCTTTTTTGAATATGTATTCCCAGACAATATTATGTATTCAAATTAAAAAGCTCTGTGCTGAATCAGTCCAAGGTCATCATAGTTTGTCTGTTACAGTCTCCCTCAAGTTTGATGAGAGAGCTACATTAATGAAAATGCATTAGATTAAAAAAAAAAATAGAACACTGTTAAGTTCTTGTATTAGCGATGATAATTTTGCATTTGACACAGAGTTAAAAAGAATTTCTCTATTTGATGGTGTATTAATATCTGTAGTGACAAATCCTTCAGCACATACTATAGCTGCCATTGCCTGGAGGAAAACCTAAGGACATTCTAAAGAGCACTGTGGAGGGAAGTTGTAAAGAAGTACTCGGTTTGGAGTTGTTAGACTGAAACTAAGCAGGACGGTTTGATGTATTGCCAGAAGGCTTTATCTTCTTAAAAAGTTTATAATCAAACACAAAGGAGAGCCTACTGCATATTTTGTTGTTCAGCGAACATGAAAAGTTGTTTTCCTTTCATTAATGCATCTGTCTTTCCACTTAGCCTTATCCAAAACAGCACATTCTGTAGATACTGTTACCATTTAAAGTCCAGGATTAATTCACTTCAGTGAAACTTTGGTTCCTTTTAAAAACGTTTTAAAGCTGAGTTTGGCAGAGACACTTGAATCAGAAGTCAGATAAGGGAAAGTGTGAGTTAATACGGTAATATTTTTCAAACCTCCCCTGAGAAATCTCAGAAAGTAGTTCACACATTTAAAAAGGTAAGGATTGTCCCATTTTGCCTGGGGAAAATATGGAGTAAGGAATTAGTTAAGGTCATATATATTCCAGAGAGATAAACTGGACATGGAATCCATGTCCCTTATCTCACTAACCTTCCACTGAAATTATAGGTCAACATCCCCCCCACACACACACTCACAAGTCTCACACCTGCACCCATATTAATGTTGTATATAAGTCATATAATATTAGGGTCTTCAGAGTAGATGGCTTCAACTTCAGTAGTCATTCCTTGTTTCTTGTAAAATTAATAGAGACTTGCATTTTAAGACATGATCCACTTAATCTTACTAGGTTTCAACTTTAGGAAGGGTTAATCATACTCCCCAAATGCCTATATGCCTTTACTGATGCTAAGCAGAATACAGACAAGTAGCTCAAATGTAAACACATACATTTAAAAAACCCTGCCCACAATAAGTGCTAGAGCACTTCATAGCGTGTTTCTGTGATTTTTCATTAAAAGCAATTGACAAGTACATGGCTATGAATATTAAGCAACCTTTTAAGGTGCCCATTCTCATTTTTGTATGCACATAAATCAGTTAGGGCTACAGTTTTGAAGGTATTAATACATCTAAAGGTGAGATGGAAATTATGTATTACGTGTGTTTTCTTACTTTTCAGCAATAAATAAGAAATATTAATGATATTAATATCAGGAAATGTGATAAAGGAGTATGAGAAAGAGTCAAACTATATGAATAAGTTATTTTAGAGATATATTAGCCCCAGATGAGCTATGTTGAATAATATTACCTTGGCTAGGGGGTTAAATTTTTCTATCGCCATACAAATTACTAACTTGCTGTAAATACACACCTGCATTTAGTCTGCAGGTTTTGTTCTTAATTTTACACAGAATAATGGTGCACTATGTATAGATTAAAAATAATTCACATATACTGAGTATTGGGTAGAAAAGTGAAAGATACGGCTAACCATTGATATCCTGGCTACAGGAAAATAAATGACAAAACTCCCATCGAGTTAAATGTGGTGACATTATATATTTCATCTTGAGTGTCATAGAGTAGCAAATATGTTGGCTGATATAGTTAAAGAGAAGAATGTATTCTGTCAGAAGGGGAAAAAAAGAGGAAAAAAAGTCTACTTTGTTTTCTAATTGCTTTGGATGTCTTCAGATTGAAAAGAAAGAGACCATTCTGATAATATTTAAAGAATAGGTAAGAGATGTATCCTGGGAGACAAAACTAAAACGGCAAAATCTACAAAGTGGGTATAAGAACCTGTGTAGGATAAATGGACAAATAGTAAGGCACTGATGTAATTCAGCATTTTACCCTCAGTGTTTTCCTCTACAGCCTGCCTCTTTTTCTGAAGCACAGACCACAGCCTGAGCAGAATCTCTTCTGCTCAGCTTGAGCAGAGCCTCATTTAAAGAATCTTAATAGAAATTAGAAATAATGGTGTGAAGAAAAAGAAAGGCAGCTTCAAACTGAGTATTAAGCTGAACTTTCAAGAGAGTGAAATCTATTCAAACATGCAATAGTGTAGCGCTGAAAAAGCATGAGGGATCATACTCCTGGGAGCATTCTAGTATTGGCAGGTATATTGCTATATGACCTTCCAGTCTTAGTATCTATGATGTTATGACAGCTCTTCAATTTAGCTTTTTCTCCTTGTTCCTGTTTCAGTTTGTGCTGTTACCTAATGTGGCCTGGGAGCTTGCAGCTTCCTTGGTAATGACTGGGCATGCGCATTTGGAAAGGGATCACCAGTTAAATGGGTGGGATCGCTAAAGGATTCATTAGCAGAGATGGCACCGGGCATGATTTTGACGAATCTACTGCAATTCTTCTGTGACCTTGTGCAATCATGTTTGCCTAACGCTGTGCCTCTACTGCAATGCATCACCATGGCAAGATCACAGCATTTCTGTGGAGAACTGAACCTACCCAAGTGGTATCCTTAAGCAAAATAACTATGCAAAGAAATGCTAGTCTGGGTTAGATATTAATTTGCAAGGTACATTATTCTTTCTTGTTAAGATGCATTTCCCTCCATTTGGGTTTCACAGCCCAGTTCCCCCGTTCATATGTAGGCGCCTTAAGCCCTGCTCTCAGAGTTCAAGAAGAGACTTGAAAAGTTTCCTTTTCATATAGAGTACTAGTGAGAACACCAACCTTCCTTATATTCTGCTTCTATAAATGAGTAAGCATGAGAAAAGTCTGGAAGTCCTTTTATTTCTTCTTCCTTCTGCTTCCTGGCACAAATCTACAAAATGTATAAAGAAAAAAAACCCAAACAACCCAACAATTTTTTCTTCATTCATGATCTGTTTTCTCTTTATAGGATGTACATTTTAAGGGACTGAGGCTATTTTCAACTGTATGTTTCTGCACTTCTTTAGCTCAGTAAGGATCCATTTCAGTTAAAACCTGTGTTACTTTAATGTAAAAAGATCAAAGCAGTTTTCATTTTTCCATGGTGTTCATTAACAGAAACCACATCTTCTATTTGTTTTTTTGGTATTTTGGATTCAGGCAGCTAATCCAGAAATGAAGAGACAGTCTGTTATTTTCTTAATAGACATGAGAGGGCTTTTACATAGTTTTGTAGTTTTCTTTCTATTCTTTCTGCACTGAGCGATATTTCCATAATGCCCTCAAATATTTGAAACACAAAACACTTAGTGTTCCTTATTCCAGAAGTATTGTTCTTAGATGCATTTTTTGCAATATCCTCAGAGCTTCTTAGTCTTCAAAAACACAATTGTAATATTACATCAATTGTAATATTACTAAGGGGAAAGAAAATGAATGCAGTTCTTTTTTTTAGGAATATATTAGATTTTGAACAGTCTGACTGTTTTCCTAACCAGAACTCGAGAAGGCTGAATGGACAATGCCAGGGACTTAATGAACATCTTTCCTGTTGGTGTCATTCTCTTCCTTCTTCCTCGGTTTTAATCTCCTCCGTTATGTCTGTGGCAGATGGCGTTATGCTGACGAAGAAAAGAGATCTCTGGTCCTCAACAGCTTGTGCCAGCAGATCAGCAGTGCCTTTCCCTGCAAAACTTTTTTTTTTTTTTTTTTTATGTAGGAAAAAGAGTAGCGGATAATTATTTTTAAAAGGAAAAGAACTCAAAGTTCATCAGTAAAACATGCTCATGAGGGACATGAGTACTGCCAAAATACAGCCATGTCTATGTCCTTTTAAGCTCTGCTATGGGGTGATGCACTTACTGATTCTGTAGAGCCCTGAGTGGGATGTATCATATACCGTAGCTGTGGTGCATCATGGGAGAGTTAATCTGATCAGATTAATCTAGAACAGACCTTTTAATTTCTCACTGAAATCTTTAAATGCTGAAGGGAAGTAGATGCTTAGCACAAAAGATTAAGCATATTGCTAGGTCAGAAGCCTAGTTTTGCATTAAAAAAATAAAAGCCTTACTTAGCTTTAATAGTAAACAAAGAACTTCAAGCTAATGAGACATTTGTGCAGGAGTCTGTTATTGGCCAGCATTATTGTCTGGGTACTATGAATATTATGTAGCACGACACAACAAACCCAACTCGACATTTTTTTTCATTAGAAGACAAAGCTGGTTTGATATTCTTCTCTAAACAGCTGACTTAGAGAAATATTATCTTTTATTCTAGATTTTAAGATGAAATTATAAAAATCACTCCCAAATTTATCTTAGACACTGACAGATTTGAAGAGTTGGGTTTTGTTTCTGTGAGCATGTTCTAGAAAAAGGAATTCCATATCATATTTTTATGGTCAAAGTTTTCCTTTTTAAGGATATTCATTCAATCTGCAGATAAAAGCCACTTAAAAAAAATCTTATGCAATAAAATATTATCTTCCAGCAAATGAACCTTTAACATCTTATATTTTGTCATATGGACCATTAATGAGTTTTTTGAAATATCATTTTCAACTTATGGTAACCAAAATACAAAAAAGAAACTGTGTTTTACATTTATACCAAAATGTCATATTTATTTAGTGTATTTCATTGTGAAGGATTCACATGCTATTTAAAGCCCAATAACAATGTTAGATTTTCAAGAGAAAATCCTGGATATTCTGATACTGAAAACACAGCAGGAATTTAGAATGAAAACACGTTTCCAGGTATGGTTTAACACACTATAATTTACTAGCTTGTGCTTATGTTCTACTGATTTCTAGAGGATGGAGTGTTGGGCCATCTAAATGCTTTCTAATAACTATCCAGTAAAGTCACTTATACATTTCTGCCAGTAGCAAAGGCTTTACTTTATTTCCAATGGCAGGATAGAGACTGTGAGTTCAGGTTTGAGATCCTGACTAATACGGCCATAGTATTTTATTGTGGCCACAATATTTTAATATGGATATGGTATTTTTTTCAAAGCAAAATATGAGCTACATATGCAGTTCTTTACCTGATTTTCTCTTTTATTAAAAAAAAAAAAAAGAATCCACAACAATAAAACCCAACCCCATCCCTACAAACAGCCAAACCCACAACAAAAGCATGTTCTAAGATTTTAATCATCTCAGATGGTCAGGATTTAAGTTTTATATCTCACCAAAAAGATTGATTACATTCTTACCAATTTCACATGCCAGAAGTATACTATATTGATTGAAAATCTACTGCTTTTAGCAGTTAATAAATCCCAAGTTAGTGTTTACTGGCTTACAAAAGAGACACACACAATAACGTCGCATATATTAATTGTGCTTTTGAAATTAAATGTCATAGAATATCTGTAAGGTAGAACTATTTTCATTAATGCACCAGGTTGACAGCAAGTTGTTTTAACAAAGTTCAGCAAAATGTCTTCAGTGTTCCTGGGATGTTCGTAAAAATAAATTAGTCTGTGAAGACACAGCATGCTTAGGAAGGTTCTAGCACATGTAATTGTACTGAAATGCAAAGCAAGCCAACAGATTTGCTGGAATGATTAACAGTTAACTAGGTTTGGAATAATATAATGTTTAATATATCCATAATTTATTGTCATATCTTTAGGTTCATTACAACTTACATGGACACCAATTCAGAATAAAGAATGCTTATTTAACCTTAGTTTCCTTCTGGGCTGTGAATGAGATCACTTATTTTTAACTAACAGCATGATCTCTGACCACAGACAGCACAAACCAAAGAAAAGGTGGTCACTGATCCTGAATAAATTAAGAGGCTGGTTAGTACATATCAGTGAACTATTCTGCAGAGTATTTGACTTTGTGCCTTTGTCAGTAGTAAGGATGGGAATGGTAATTGCATTAATTAGCTTAATAGGACAAATCTTCCAAAAATCTATGTCTGTTTCAGAATGAGATAAAATAATTTCAGGAAGGAAATACGCAGATCATTTGCTAAGCAGAAATCTTACTTGAAGGCTACACCTATGAATTTCAGTCTGCAGGGTTGTAGTTAGCAATTTAAAAGTTGGTTGTTCACAGTAAAGTGATCAGTGAGGCTTTTTTTTTTTTATATAGACAGGACAACTGTCTTGAACAGATCAATCCCCTTCTGTAAGGAAGGTAATCTGAATTATATCAGTTGATATGCTGCTGGTTTTGCCTCAAATACTGTAGGGGCAGCTTAAATGGCTGATGGGAAACATGTCCACCTTTACTCAACTACTCCAGTGAGGTGACTTTCATCCTGGTATGGGTCACTGATTCACTAATTGCAACATATTGCAAGGAACATTGTTCTAGGAAAGTGGCTGAGACTTAAGTGACTTCCAACAATCCAAGCTGGTGGACAATGTTACTTTTGACAATGTTCTGATCTGGGTACAGTAGCCTCTATCGTTATCTTCTTTTCATTCCCTCTTCTAGAAAGTAAAATAGAAGCAAAAATAAAGTCGTCTTGTGATCAACTCAGAAATCAAATTAATAAATATAAATATATATAAATATATTAAAAAAATAATAAATATAAATATAAATATAAATATAAAGTGGTGGCCAACTCAACATCAAGGAACTTCCATATTCACAAAATTCAAATTAGACTTGCTTTTGGACATATGAAATATCTGACCTAGCCAAAAGAGTAGATCATTATTTATAACCATACCAAAGCCTAGAAAAACCAACACATTTAAATGTTGAGAAAATTTTGGCCAATATGAGTGAGAGGAAATTGTTGAAGCAAAGAGGTGCAGGCCAGAAAGGAAGAGAACACACAGGGTGTATTTATACAGTTAGCTTAATAAACAAGGAAAGTATAAAATTGGAACAAACCCACATCATTTACAATAGAAAAAAATATGTAATGCTAGACATCTAATCAACCAAGGTTGTTTCTAGACTATAATTTCATAACTCTTTATGTAGAAAATGTTAGTGCAGCAAAATTAGGAAATTGTGGTCAGCTATGACATTCACGTTTTGAACAGGCTGCAGAAACAAAAGAAGAAAAAAAAGAAAATTCTGAAAAGAATCCCATAAAAAATTCAGGACCTGGAGAAAAAAGTTAGAAACTTGCTAAAATGATCAGGCTATTTAAAATATCTGCAAGAATCATGGCAATTGGCTTGATCATATAGTATATATTTTTCCAAAGGGATGAAACACAAGATATTGAAGAGTTTTTAACTTTGGAGTCACAGTGAAAGTCAGTAGCTTGAAACTGCAACTAAAAATGTTTTAAAGTACAATATATATTTGCAATACGAACTTCATGAAGAAATAATTTAGTGAGTAGACTTTTTGAATTTCTGAAGGACAATTTTGTGTTTTACATGAGCTTAGGTGCTGCATAAAAAAATGAATACAAAATTACTGTTCTCTTTAATGAAAAATCCTCCCTTGCTTCAACAAATTTACATGGAAGCAGGTCAACAACCACAGTGAAGCTGTCATCAACTTCCTTATCCTCTACCCTCTTCCTCAAAAGGAACAACAAAAAAAATTACTTATAGTAATGTAGAAGAGCTTGATGCATTTTTTAGATATATAAGAGATTAAAGTAGCTTAATTTCCCTCCATTCAGCACCTTTGAAGAGATTTTAGCAGTGTAATGGCAGAATGCCAATTCATAACATCCTAAATAGGTGGAAAAAATTGCTTGCTGAAAGTACCTCCCCTTCTCTTCAGCTGGCTAAAATTAGCTGCCCAGTTTCAAAAAGCTGAAATAAGGTGGGATAAATCCCATCATAAAAAGAATTCAGTGGAAAATAATCCATGAGAAAGAGTATGGTTTGTGAAAAAACTACTTACACTCATGCATTTTGTCTAATTATACTTTGCTTTTCAAACCATAATGAACAGTGGCGCCTATAAATGCTAGGTTTAAAACATGACTAATTTAGTTATTGTTATTTCCTTTGGCATACACTTTGATATGTGTATTGTTAAAATCTTGGTATATTATCTGCATTGAATTTGCATCTTTGGTTAGTTGGCTACTTAGCTTTCAGCACTCTATTGCATTTGGAAACATTCACGCTTGGAGACATCCAGTACAGCAGTACCTCAAGTTTTCTACATTTTTATCCTTCCTTGCACTTCTTAGCATCTAAAGTCCCAGAAAGAGTAGTATGAGAGATGCACACCTGCAAAAGCTCCTCATAGAGGATACCAAATGGAGGAACGTGGAAGTGCGAAGTGGAGGAAGTGTATGTACAGCTGTTTTGCTTATTCTTTCCAAGCTGCGGACAATGCCAAAAGAGTAAATCCAGGTGGACTGCACAGGAAGGGTTGGCTTTGGGAGACAGAGAGCTTTAAACTGTTTACAGTTGGAGTGTTTAATACAAAAAGGGAACAAATTGGTTTAAAACCTGAAAGGCATTTTACCTCTTGTTTGGGATAAATACATTCCTCCCAAATGAGGGTGAAAGTAAGAGGAATTCCCTGACCAGCATGTGCTGGTGGGAAGAGTCATGGTGATGGGCTGCAGGAAGATGCATAGGAAGCTAAGAGAAGGAATGCTTAAAGAGGAGGGATGGGAGGATAACACTATTGCGAGATCTGCTCTTGAGTATCATGAAAGCCTTTTACAATTCTGGTACTACATACCAGCACATTTCAGTGACACATGAATCAAAGTATAAAAGATGCTGAAGACTGGAACTCCTGTAAGTATCGTGGAGCAAAACTGGAAAGGCTTTTCTTTCATCTTTTCATTTCCTGAGATACTAGTCCTAAAGAGTTAGGAATAAACAGTGTCTCTTATAAATTATTGTTTCACTATCTGAAATTCCCACACCTCATCTTCTTTTTTTGCTACCCTTTGTAGCAGTTTATTACATTATGTTTATAACAAGAACTGTCTGTTTGACTATCATGCATTGGAGACACCTGCAAAGCAGCTTTGAACTAGTTGCTTTCTACAGCTGTTGGAAAGATAGGCATGGCAACACAAAGTTTGCTGTAGGCTTTAAAGTATGGCCTTGAGATAGAAAGGGGACAACATAATAAACTGTGACTATCTTCTAGATTTGAGTCTGAATATTTGTTTATATATTCTTGTTCTGATAGAGTAACTTGTAATCCCTGTTTACACACTCAAGTGGAAATGAGACCATTGCCCCCAAACTTTGAAACATGTAGCCAGTTTTCCACAATTTAGGTTGTCAGGGGTGCAGTAGATGTCAATCAACATCTCCTGTTGTGCAGACCTACTTGCATTCTGAACTACCCCTCATGGTTTTTATGTCATCTGCACAAAGTAATAAATTAAAAAAGCCCCAAACAAACAAAGACCTCAAAGAGGTTATTTTCTTATTCCTCATTCACCTGATGGGTTATGAGTTATTTCTGCCTCACTAACGAGTACCCCCACCACATTTTGGGAATGTCTTCAGTGAGTATCTGGTGCTTCTTTTCCTCCAACATTCTTCTTTTCCTGATAGCTTTAGGCTCCCTCTTAGGGTAAAGTAGAGTTAAACCAAAATCTCTCTTATGTGATAAAGAAGGAAATAATTCTAGATGTTAAAATAGGTTGTCAGAAACGTTGACAAGTGTAGATAGAATGTGATTTATGGACCTTTAACTTTTTAAATTAAAATCTTATATCCTTAGGTAATACAGTAGTGCTGGTGTGCATTGAATTCTTGCACTGCATTCCAAATTATCTATAGCACATTAATTTACCATAGATCTGTTTCAGTTGTTTGAGTAAAATGGACAAGATAAATTGAATTAGTCTGAAGTATAAGATTGTGGGGAAAATGAAAGTCCATGAAGACTGTCAGATGTAAGAATTAACCATTACTACTTTAAGCATTACTTGTAAAAGGGAGACTCTGGGAGACATATTTGAATTTGGATACTCTTTTTTTCTGGCTGATACAGTGGATATCCAGTTCAGGGACACACAGCTTAGGGGACATGCAGTATAATTTTCCTTTCAGTATTTCTCAAGTTAGAAATGGAAATTTCAGAACCTAAGTTGTACAAAGTTGGTCCAAAAGCCCATTAGACCTGTATCCTGTGAGTCTCATGACAAAATTGAGAGTTGTAGGCCAGAAACCTCTGAAAAGTCAAAATAAGCACTACCCACAAAGGGTTTTCTGTCTCATCACAATTAATTATGGATTTCCTTGTAACCTGAAGCATAACAAAAAAATCTTGATTCTTTTCAATTTTAACTTCTTCAAATTCAAATCAATATTTTTTAAGTTCCAGTTTCAAATGTTCTGCGCTAATGCTGTCTGGGCATAGATACTGCAAAATACGTGGAGAGGCTGTTCTCGAAATTTTTCCTTAAAATGTGGTCAAAAGAAAACACTTAAATTACACTGAAAGGCCTTTTTGCTTATCACTTTTAGCTAGAGATGATGATTAGTTTTAAAAGTGGATATCTAGGGAAACTAAAAGTAATTCAAAATTATTTCAGGATCTGAAGCATTTGTTGAAATGAAGATCGAAAAAGGAAAGTATAAACAATACCAAAACAGATAAATTGGTATTTTATAGACTGTGGTCATAAGTTCTTTATACAGCTTTGTTGGGAGTTCCAAAGTCCCTCTCAAACTGCAATATTTAGATGCCTAAGTAGTTACAGATGAAAGTTAAAATTCTTCTACAGATTAAAAACTGGCAAAGCAGAAAAATGAAATAAACACAAAAAAGGGAAAAAAAAAAGGTCACAGCTGGATATCTGAGAATTACTTTCAAGACTACATTATTGACCACGCATTATTAGTTGCTTGAAAAAGCTAGTCCCTTAGGCTCTCTTTACAAGGGGCACTTATAAAGGCATTTCACATCTTAGGTGTGTGAAATGGCTTCCCAGAAGTACTTATCTGTTAACTTCTACTAAAGGAATTCAGGTAATTAGATTCCTATCATAGACCTCGCCAGTGCACCAGATTTGAGGGATGAGCTTAAGTTAAAGCTATTAATTTGAACCAATCTTCTAGTCTAATTGGTTTGATCTTCACCATTTCTTCACTTGAGAACAACTACACTGGCAGTTTCATCAGAAGCAGAGACCTACGGTGTTATATACCTCATTTTCTCCAAAGGAAGGTAGGAAAACCATGCAAATAAAGATGATTATTTCTGCTATTTCCATATTTTAGTAGGAAGAAAGCAGAACAATATTGCTAAAAGAACACCAAAGGATTCAGAAAAAAATGCATGCCTAACATTTAATATTTTTTGCAGTTCTTTTTGAAGCCAAATAGCAGGTGTTTCACTATGAACATATCATCCTCAGTCAACCCAATGCGTATTAGAGACTAGGTTAGAGGTAGATGTTAAATATAAGAAAAAGTTTAGGAGAGTTTCCAGGCACTGTTGATCTATTTAAGATCAAGCAACGTTCTTTTGTGACATCGAAATAACTACACGTGTCACCTCAGCTTCACTGGGGTGTTTCATTATGCCAACATTTGTGATGCAGCTATGGGAGAGCTGAGAGAAACATTTGTAATCTAAACCAGCTCCAGAGACTGCACCTTCTGGAGACCTGTAAGCTAATTTCTTTAAGTGGAGTGTCGAACTCATTTATGAGATAAAATCTCAGTAAATACCTGTCTCCATACTCATCTGGCCTGTCTGGAGTTAAACACAGGGAATTGTGCCTTTTGAAGTCAGACTTTTATAAAGGTCCTAGAGATGTACATGCATTATTCTCTATATCTGGATTTCTTTGGGTGCATATGTGGGCGCAGGTAAAGCTTTCCATTTTGCAAACACTCAGCTTTACTCAAGTTCATCCAAGGGCTGGATTACGCCACCCAGGAACCCACCACGACTGAAAATTTAGAATCATTGAATGATGTTGTGGGAAAGAAATCTCCTTTCTTCTGAAACAGCATGAAAAACTGAAATAGAGTCTCAGATCAAAGATTTCTGTTAAGGTTGGGAATTGCAATTAAGTGTACATACACAAAGAGACAAACACAGTCTGCAGGAGGAATATTGGTGGGTTTGCTGTATAAACTTTTTGTTTAAATCTAAATTTAGGCAAACAGGCTCCTCCTCTGGGGTGCTCAAATGCATTTACTTTCTTCTCTGACTTTCTAAAGAATGGAGGCTTTAGGAATAGTGAGTCACTAGAGACCTAAAATGTAGTTATAAATCGAAATTAAATGAACTGTATCTCTATCAGCTACCAAAGACCTAACTATATATATATCTTTCTGAAAAACCTGGAAGATGAAGCACCTCCCTGTGCTTCAGTGAATACATAAACTGAGATTCAAGAATTGCCTCTCTTACATGTACATATTTTCTTAGGTTCTCATTTTATTTGCTTACAATATAAGCAATTAAATGTATCATCTACTTCAGAAATCTCCTCTTAAACTTACAGTATTCCGGTTCCTTTTTACCCACACCTTTTCATATGAATGAATCTACATTTTATATGCTGAAAAGAAGATAAAACTTCAGCTTGGGAACTGTATGGGGATGGATTTCTTACCATAGCAGATGAGTTCTCTCACTTCAAGAGCTCCTTTACATAACCTAAGTGTGCCAAGGTGATCTAGGCTGTGAGAGCAGGAAACAGGTTCAGGGGAACTTTTATTTGCTACAGGCTTCTTTCTCTCACAAAATACCATTTTTCAGTATGGAGGGAGCTGTTTATTAGGTCAGAGCCCACCATTCCATCCCTCTATCAGCAATAGTATCTCTCTGTGGCTGTTTAAATTCAGATTTTCTGACTTTTACATGGCCTGGGTGGAAAAAAAAGGACCAGATCTCAGCAGGGAATTTGGCTTCTTGTCTGCTCAAGCCTCGGGTACCTCAAGCCTATGTACACGTTTAGAATTTTGATGTCTATTATCAGCCAGGGTTAGGCACATTTTTCTCTTCATCTAAATCTAAAAATGCTGAAAACATCTTGAGAAATGTTTTGCTATTTTACTTTTGGTTCAGAAATTATGCATTGCTTGGATTTGTGTACCGACAGATAATGAGGGAACATCACACAATATATGATAACAATAACACTGAAGTAATGTGAGAAAGTCATTTATCTTTCTGTTTCCACTCTGCCTGTGAGAATCTGAAAATCACTACCATTCCCATTTGAATAAATATTTTGGTGGGAAACATGCATTTGAATATAAAGAACTGAAGAGTTCAGCTATTGACGTTATGTGCAGAAGTTAGATGGGGAGGGAAGAAAGAGATGGAGTATTGCTACTTATCAGCAATATAAACTGCATCTTTGGAATGCTTTGTCAGTATTAAAATACCTTCTGTTTATTGATAATCTCTTTGCCAGACATATTTTGTAAGTCTATTGCTCAGAAATGGTATCGCTTATTTTCCTTGTCTCTTTCTTCCCCCTCTTACTTCTAAATTGCCTAGCAGCTTGGAGGAATTTGTCAGAAATTTCATTAAAGCTTCAATATTTGCCTGTACAGGTAGAACTAATTAAGTTTAGAATTATTAGAAAAGTGTATTTTCCTTTTGCCCTTCCTAATGTTGATATAGGAATTAATAGTAATTGATTACAATCTGTGCCCCAATTACATTGAAAATTTCTAACTCTAGTAATGCATCTAACTCAAGCACTTACTTAAAGAACACACTAAAGGTAAGGGATCTTTGGATCCCTCGTGAAAGATCGGAAGTCATAGAAAAAAATACATCTGTCCCATATGGTTTTATGTGCTTAAGTTAGCGTGAAATTAACAGGGGCCTAGATCCTGGCATACATTTCTGTGGATGTGCATAGTGTGTAGGAAGAAGAAAGGTGGGGTCTTTTTGTCTTATATCTGGGTTTCCTCAGTAACCTGGAACCTCGGTCCTCAGGGATGCACCTAGCTTTCTGAGCAACTCTTCTTAAGGGTCTCAAAGAACTTGGGTGACTATTGGAGCTGTGCAGGCAGTGCTGGCAAGGGGGTCTGTTCCAGGTAAGTGAAACACTTGATTTGATCTTAACCTAAATTCCATGTCTGGAAAAAACAGACAAGGAAAAAAAAATAAATGTCCAACTTCCTCCTATTTCACAGTCTGATAGACTTTATTGTTTCTTCCTTCTTTACTTTTCAGTCTTGGAGGTGAAACATATTTTATTTTGGAAAGCTCACAACCCCAATAACTGCATTGGTAAGAAGAGTGAATTCAGGATGGTATGCAACCTGATGGTCCAAATTTGGCAGCCTAGAACAGCTGATTACCATACAGTTCTTACCCTAAAATTAATAGGCTAAGAGTATTGTTTTTAGTTGAATTTATATCATAGAACCATAGAATCATAGAATCATAGAATCAATAGAATTCAAATCTGACAAGAATTTTTTTCTGTAGTTACATGGTTCCAACCTGACAAATCCATGACATTGTCCTGTCTGATCCTAATTCGTGAGGGTAGTGCCACCAATTTGCTCTCTCAAGGCAGTCCTACAAAGCAAAAAACCTGCTGCCATTTCATCCCAACAAACTCAGCTCTGATAATATGAGTTTGGCCTTCTAAATTTGTGTGCCCTTTGAAACTTAGGTGGAGTTTACAGTCTCAAAGTAAAAACCACAAAGACAGACATGAGCAGCTGGACATTTCACTAGTATTTTGCAGTAACTTCTGTCCTGTTTTGTATTGAACTCCTTGCTGAA
The DNA here is from genome assembly GCF_964237585.1 of Gallinula chloropus. Taxonomy (NCBI): domain Eukaryota; kingdom Metazoa; phylum Chordata; class Aves; order Gruiformes; family Rallidae; genus Gallinula; species Gallinula chloropus. The sequence continues at coordinate 114,263,339 of NC_140087.1, read as the reverse complement.
CATAATTTCCCTGATTTCTGAGGACACCTTGTATTGGCACTGAGAGACGCAATTACTCTATGTGTACCTTGCCTAATTAATATATCACTTGACAACTGCAGATGCATAAACCAAATTATATTCTTAGGTAAATCGATTTGCAACCCAAGCTGCAGCACAAGTTAACTACAGACAGACATACAAATGAATTTGGGAAGAAAAAAAATCCCTCACTTTCCTCTTTCAGTGGGAGAGTAAAATAAATTCTAATTGTAGAGACAAGCATCCCCTTGTGTGAAAGAATTTCCTGGGAGGAACAAAAAATTAACGTCATTTTCTCACAAGAAACCCCAAAAATCTTAATAGTTGTCATGACTGGGTTTAGGTTCAGCTACCTCTACATGTGAAGCTTGACTGGGTGCTTTGAAACACCTATATCACATGTATGAGTCAAGAAGATGCTGTACTGGGACAAAAAACTAAATGAAGTGGTGTTGCTGATTCATAAGTTAAGGCTTTCCTCACTAAATCAGTACTTGTGACTCAGCATGAAGTAGTGTGGTTTAGAGGAAAAGTAAAAGAGGTCCCTGACCATTTTGTTTCATTAAACATCTGATGACACTTTTAACCAGAGCAGAGGATGTTAATTTCAATGTTCTTACAAAATTCCTAGCTGGGTAATTACATTCTGCTCCACTAAACTCCCCCTAGAGAAAATTTAATTAAAATGAGTTGATGTCTCTCTGGCACAGAGTAGACAGGTATCTGTAACACGAAAGCCACCAGCACAATTGACATAAACTGGTGCTTTTCTGTGGCATGGAAAGACAGGATAGAAGTATTAATTTCTCCTCACCAGAAATGGACATTCCAGTTTGGGAAAACAAATATTATTTTTTAACATCTGTCCAGAACTTCTTTTAAGCAGTAGGAACTGAACTCATTGCTCGCAGATTTTTCAACAGTTATCTAAGTTCTTAGTAGGTTTTATTAATGTTATAAGTAGTGATTAAATAGATATACACAGGAGAGAAGCATGGGAAAGGCACTTCTGTAGTGCAGCTGGAAAGCTGCTACAAAGACATTGAGAAAGTCTTTTACATTAATAATCAAAGAGCCACAGAATCACTGGGGCTGGAGAGCACCTCTAGAGATGGCATAGTCCAACACTTATACTCAGAGCAGGGTCAGCAAAATCAGGGTTCCCAGGCCAATGTTATATCACATTTGAAAATCTTCAAAAAACAACTGCAACATGTGGCAGTGTTTGACAGTAAAAAAAATTAATAAAAAAAAAGATTTTTTCTTATATTTAAACAGAATCCCCCATGTTGTCATTTGTGCTCATTGCCTCTTGTCCTTTCGTTGGGAACCACTTATCCTGTCTCCATCTTCTTTACTCACCCATCAGGTAGTTATACACATTGAAAAGATCATCCCCTGAACCTGCTTTTCTCCAGGCTGAACAGACCCAGCTCTCTCAGCCTCACCTTTTATCTCAGATGCTCCGGGCCCTTAATTATCTTTGTGGCCCTTTGATGGACTTGCTCCAGTATGTCCATCTCTCTGTTGTACTGAGGAGCCAAGAGCTGGACACACAACTCCAGATGGGTCTCACCAGGGTCGAGTAGAGGATGATTGAAGAATTTACTTTCTTCAACTTCTGTGTGCTAAATACTTTGGCACAAGGTGACAGCAGGCAGCTTGAGGTTCGATAGATCCTATTTGGAGCAAAAAGTCGAGAAATTCAAGGATCAGATGGGCATATTCTATGGACCTTACATGTCTTGCAAATATTTTGCTTCACATCCACTTCCATATGACTGTCATTCTTTACTGGTTCTTAGCAATAGATTAGCTTTTTAAAGCTTTAATTAAACTGTCTTGCTAATGGACAGTTAATGATTTAAAAGGAAACAATTCACCAATGTCATGTCCCTCCATTATACAGTACACATTTTAATGGTTTGTACTGAATCAGTGGCTTATTAAGACCTTGAATATCTGAACAATCATACTACATTTTCTCAAAATAACATAACATGATACAATGTGGTTAAAGCAGAGTGACAGCAAGAGCTGTGGCTTGAATGTAAATGTTGCATTGTAAGGTGGCAAAAAATATTCCACAAATCTAGTGAGTCAGATGTAGCCTTGAGTTTGGATGATATTCAGCATAATGACATGGCTCAGAACTAATTTCCAAACAGTCTCTCATCACTCACAGAGCCTACTCAGTCATCTAGAGCCTGTGCAACCAGAACTCCTAGTGACTTCAACAAAGAAATGTCTTAGAAATGACTTCAGGATAGTTCAAGGGGGAAGTCAGTGTCTCAGAAAAACAATAGTTTTAGAAAGCTTCCATCATCGTAATATCTTTGTGCTTCACAATCTTGCCACAAAATACTATTAAATTATTCTTAAAGTAGGGATTTTATGAATGAGCATTTGATGTGCCCAAGGTCATGCAAGAAAACTGGCAAACAGCAGTACTACAATCCACTCTAAGAGAAAAACCCTTGTCCCAAGACAGACGAACTTTCATCAGAGTTGTGGTTTTGTAGTACTGTCTGAGGTGTGCTAATAGGTCGTTTTCTGCATCAGATGTTACCATTAAAAAACATCCTTAAAAGTCTGAAGCAATGTTGATATTTAGACTGATTTCCTTATTGTTATTGACAGTAAATTCCATCCTGAGATAAAAATCTTCCTAATATGCACCTAAAATACACCTTGCTGCAGTGTGAGATCACTTGCCATTCTTTTCTTTTCCAGTTAATTATAATAATTGATTCTATTGATTCTGTGCTTTTTCTGAAAATGCTTGTGCATGAGTAACTCAACAATGAATAGCCAGAAACATTCTTCTAAACTAAAACCTAGCAGCAGCAGATGACCGATGATCAAAAATAGATTTATGTACTAGTGAATAACAAGATGACTCAGACTACATCCAAAGGCAAACTGTCTAGAGCCTGTTCTCTAGACTTATGTTGTGGATTAGCCCCAGCCAGCAGCTGAGCACCACACAGTCACTTCTCTCTCTCCCTGCTTTCTGCAGTGGAACAGGGAAAACAACAGGAAGAGTAAAAGCAAAAAGGATCAAGGTAAAAATAGCTTAGTAAGTAAAGGAAGGAAAAAGAGAAAAAAAGGCAAATGAACAAAACGTGATGCAAAGGCAATGACTCATCACCTCTACAAGCAGAATGATGCCCATCCAGTTTCTGAGCAATGTATGTCTACATCCCCCCAGAATACTGCTCAGTACTATTTTTATTGCTGAGCATGACATTTGGCCAGCTTGGGTCCCTTCCCAACTTCTTGTGCACCCCCATCCTACTTACTCTGGAAAAGTGTTGGAAAAGTGTTGAGACTGTGTAAGCCCTGCTCAGCAATAGCCAAAAAGGCAGTTTGTGATCAACACTGCATTGGTCACAAAAGCAAAGCACACTACCTTATGGAAGAAAATTAACTCTATTCCAGCCAGACCCAGTACAAGAAGATCATTCATACAATTAAATTCCCTTAACATTTAAACCAGCACGGCCACATCCATACATCTATTGAAAGCAGGCAGTCAGTTGACCTGTGCCAATTCCTGGCACTCTGCCTGGGAGTTGTGGATTATTGTAGTGAGGTATAAATGAGCTGGAGATTGCTCAAATAGTTTGGCAGCATGGATGATAAAGTTCCTGGGCCTACAGTCTGACATTGTTTAATATCTTGGTATATAAACCTGAGTCACATAAGTGCTTTTTCAAAGAAAAAGATAAATGTGACCTAGTCAATAGTAAGCAACATTTAAAATGTGGATTTTGCTTTTTTGTTTTCCTCTCTTCCTGCAGATGTAAATGTAATGTTTACTAATGTAAACATGGCTATCTACTAAATGTTTGGGCTTCGGGTTTGGGGTTTTTTGGGGTTTTTTTGTTGTGAGGTTTTTGTAGGGTTTTTTTTTTAAGGGATATGATTTTATTTTCCCACATACTTGTTTCCATTTAATTTGAGAATTCAGGGCATTCACTATTTACCATTTTTCTTTTGACAGTTTTAGATTATAGGAAAAGGAAGCTAGAAACTTAGATTTTAACAAAATACAATATTTCACTACAAATTGCTGGGATTTAATTTGTCCTCATTCTGCTATAAATGTTTCTAAGTTTTATCAAATGGCTTTGTCAGGGTTTTTAAGCTTTATCACTTTAAGCTATTGCTGGAAAGGGACTTTATTACAGGACAGTCACATCCCTTACTTTGTAAACAAATTGACTTTCTTCTTTGCTTCTGTTTTGTTTGGCAGAGTAATTGTCTGTTACTGTCTTGCAGCAGTTCTCCTGGTTGCAGAGCCTTGTTGCGCTATTTTAAATAAAATTGGTGGACTGACCTTTTTGTCTATGACCACGTCTTTATTTCCTTTTAAATTGAGAGTGAACTCTCACATAGGTAAGAGTAATCAAGGAGCAGAGCTTTATTTATTACCATTGATTCTACAAATCACCTGGTGCAGCAAACAAACTCTACAGGCAATACAATAATTTCGCAATTCTCTTGAACTTTAGAGTTGGTCTTCTGACTCTTGTTGGTGGTATGAGGAAAAGTGAAACAAAACAATGAGCAGCAATCACTCTTCTTCACCCTTTTGCTCCTTTATGGCTCACCACACAATAATGCAATTTACCACAAGCAGGGAAATCCTCAGGGAATCCTTTATAGAATAGGATATGGACTTAGGCTTTTATGGGGTTTTTTAAGGGTACTTTTTTATGGAAGAAAAAAAAAAAAGACTTGCTGTATTTTCCCCTTCTTTCTGCCTCCTGATATCAAAGTAATAGGTTGTGACCAGAATCATAGCACTAGTTTCACTTTGTAGAATGTGTGGTAGATGGTTCAAATTCTCTTGTCCTGCTTTCCAGGTCAGTGACCTATTGGCTTGTATACTGGACCAACTTCTCTGTAATTGGTTGATCTCCTTAAATGTCTCCTTAGTCAGTGGAAAAAGATTAATTCTTCCAGAGAAATTAAAAAAAGGAAAGAACTGTGACAAAGTGCATCTTGGAAGGACCAGAAGCACGTAAAGTCAAAACTGATACAGAAACACACTTTAACTGTTTCCTTCAAACACAGCAAAACCAAAGTATTTCCAAAATATGATGCTAAAAGGGCAAAACAATATTTCTCTATGAGTTAGATTGGTGAGATATAAAAATAATCTGGTCCAGTTAAGTGTGAAAAGGTAATGTCAGGAAAAACTGACCGAAATAGTAATACTAGAAGTGAAAATGGATTTCCAGCATCTACAGCTCTCTACATCACTGAAGAAAGAGATGGTGGGACCATACAAATGGAGCAGATGATGTTCAGAATAGGTTTGGGAAGAAAACTGGAGGATTTCAGAAAAGCTTTTATTCTAGGTGGTGGTACTGCAAAACTGCATTTTGGTGGGATAATTTTGGCTCTTTAACTATGAGGAAGACAGTATGTTGGACATCCATTCACCACTGTTACTGTGACAAGATGTATATCCGTTCTTATGGGCAAGACATTCAGGGTATTTAATATCACATTGGATCCTGTCAGACTCTAGTGTTTAAAAATCAGTATTTCAACACTCCCTTTGGAAAGCAGCACTTAAAGAGTCTCCAAGATGCTTTCTGTGCAAAAGAGATATTCTAGATAATGGGGAAAGAAATGTAGGAATAGTTGTTTAACACCTGGCAGTACCAGTGATGAGCATAAATAAAAATTAATGGTATTATCAGAGCAGTCGGGGGCACAACCTGAATCTGAGTCAGAGCCAAATCTAAAACAGTGAAGAAGAGGATATTAAATCTGATGACAGATTTGATTCAGATAACTGGAAGTGCTGATGTTATATGAAGACATGAACCTGCTATGAAGAGCTAGAAAGTACATCAGAACTGGTGAACATTTTGTTTAGCTGTATATCAGACTTGGCAGAAGCCCCATTGTTTCTGTAAGAGCAACATTATCAAGAGGAAAAAAGTGACTGTCACATATAGGTCCCTCTAACCCTGAAAACAGAAGAGATGTGATTCAAAGAAGGGAAAGAACATGGAACAGGGATGTGTTTTTATGCATGGATCAGAAAAGTCTATTAAAGAAGAAAAGGAATTATTTACTGCTTCTGCTGAACGTCAATTGTGTAGTCATTACAGTACAGTTGCACCAACTACAACTGTAAACAGTCTGAACACTTACGGGGCCCTTTGGACAAGCTTTTGCCATTGCCACCACTGTAGCACCCAACAATGTTTTCCAAAGTTCCAAAGTTATGAACAAGCAATTAAAACCATAAATTAAATAAAAGTTGTACTTCTTCTTTATCTGTGCTAATTTGAGGACAAATTTGGCAAAAAGATTTGAGGGAATTTGGTGGTTTGACCCTGGCTGGAGGTCAGATGCCCAACAAAGTCACTCCCCTTTTCAGCTGGACAGGGGAGAAAACATCTATTGTGAGGCTTAGGAGTTGAGATAAGGACCGGGAGAGATCATTCCACAATCAGCGTCACGGGCAGAACAGACTCAGCACAGAAAAAAGGAAAGAAAACTCTAATTTATGACACTGCACTTCACACTCAGTGACACCAGAGTCCAGTAATGAGAAGTGTGACCAGATCTTAAAGCATTTCCCCCCACCCCTCCCTTCTCAGCAGACTTCACTTTAGTCATGATTTCGCTCCCTTCTTCCCTGTATTGTGGCACAGGGAGGGACAGGGAATGAGGGAATTTGGGTTTTGGTCAGTTCCTCACAAGTTGTTTTCTTTATTAGCCTTCACATCCTTCCCCTGCAGTACCATGGGGTCCCACCCATGGGAGACAGTGAACTTCTCCAACCTGAGTCCTTTCCCACAGGGCTTCAGCTCTTCACCAGTTGCCTCAGCATGGGTCACTTCCATGGGGTGCAGTCATAAATCAGAATGTCTCTCAGGCCCAGACTGCTCCAGCCATATCTCCCACAGGGTCACAAGCCCTTCCCCAGCAAACCTACTCTGATGTGGGACTCTCTCATCTGTGTGTCTCTGTCTCTTTCCAAAGACTGTAAGTGCTGGCAGAGGCTTGCTCCAATGTGGGTCCACAGTGTCTTCTGCATGTCTCCACCTGCTCCAGCATGGGCCTTCTCCACAGGCTGCTGGTGAGGTCTTGGCCTTTTCCATGGGCTGCAGAGGGACACCTGCTCCACCATGGTCTTCTCCATGGGCTGCAGGGAAATCATTCTCTCTGGTGCCTGGAGTGATCCCCAACCTTGGCCTGCCCCGCTTCACTGATATTGGTGCCTGCACAGCTTCTTAAATCTTCTCACTCCTCTGGTAGCTAAAAGCAGCTCCTTGCAGGTTTTTTTTTTCCCTAAATGTGATTCCCAGGGGCTCTGTGACCATCGCGGATGGGCTCAGCCTTGGTCAACAATCGCTTCAGCCTTTAGCTGGTTGGTGTTTAGCCTGTGGGGCCTAGAGGAAGCTTCTCACTGCTTCCTGCAGAAGCCACCCATGAAGCACCCTCCTCATCCACCAGAGCCCAGCCATCCAAAACTACAACAGGGAAACAGAGACACTTTTCCTATATCATTTAACTGGAGTGGAAGTGAGCTAGGACAACTGGTGAGGGGAACATGATCTTTAACGTAATAATTTTTTTTTAAATACTAACATCAGAAAGGTTGTCGCAAAACTCTTTCCCTTTCTCCATGAGACATCTTTGAAATTACAAGAGTCAACTGGTTATAAAAGAGAAGAAAACAAAGCATTTTAAAATAGAGTCTGAAGACCAGAAAAAGATGAATGACTATGATACTAAAGAAAAGATGCAAAAGAGAAAAATTGCTCACAAAAGATTAGTGCACATGAGAAATATTTAGATTTGTTTGTGCAGCATCCCAGAGAAAGAAGTGCAAGGAATTTCAGTAGTTGTCATTCATGATATGTTTTGCAGTATATAGTAGCAGAGGAACACTGGATTACCAACTAGGTAAACAATCATCAGAAGATGTTATAGCTCTTTTTAGAGTGGAAAGAAGAATTATTCATCCCCATTATGGAAGAAGGCACAAAGAAAAGTGTAGAAGAACCACATTTGGGAAGAATGAACTCCTTTCACCTATCCGGGCAGAGTTGGTGGGCAGCTCTGCAGTTGCCAAGCCAGTCTCCATGATATTTGAAAAGTCATGGCGGTCAAGTGTAGTCCCTAATGACTTGAAGAGAGGAAACATCATGGAGATTTTTTAAAAGGGTAGGAAGGAGTACCCTGGGAACTACCACCCTGTCAGCCTCACCTCTGTGCCTGAGAAGATCATGGAACAGATCCTCCTAGAAGCTGAGGCACATGGAGGACAGGGAGGTGATTCAAGACAGCCAGCATGACTTTACTAGGGGCAAGTCCTGCCTGACCAACCTGGTGGCTTCCTACAATGGAGTGACTGCATCAGTAGACAAGGGAAGAGCATCTATCTGCATTTCTGCAAGGCCTTTGACATGGTCCCACACAACATCCTTCTCTCTAAGTTGGAGAGATATGGATTTGATGGGTGGACTTTCAGTGGATAAGGAATTGGCTGGATGGTCGCATCCAGAATGTGGTAGTCAATGGCTCCAAGTCCAGATGGAAGACGATGACAAGCAGAGCTCCTCAAGGGTCTGTGCTGGGACCAGTGCTGTTTAATATCTTTATTAATGATATTGAAAGTGGGATTGAGTGCACCCTCAGCAAATCGGATGATGACACCAAGCTGAGTGGGGAAGTTAATGTGCTGGAGAGACCAGATGCCATCCAGAGGGACCTGGACAGGCTGGAGCAGTGGTCCCTGGTGAACCTCATGAGGTTCAACAAAGCCAAGTGCAGGATCCTGTACCTATGTCAGGACAATCCCCGTTATCCATACAGGTTAGGAGATGATGTGCTGGTAAGCAGTCCTGAGGAAAAGTATGTGGGAGTACTTGTGGATGAGAAGCTGGACAAGGTCAAGTGCATCCTGTACTGCAGCACAAGTGTGGCCAGCAGACTGAGAGAGGTGATTCTACCCCTCTACTCCGCTCTGGTGAGACGTCACCTGGAGTACTGTGTCCAGTTTGGAGCCCTCAACACAAGAAGGACAAGGGCCTATTTAAGTGTGTCCAGGGAAGGGCTACAAAAAAGATCAAAGGGCTGGACCACCTCTCCTATGAGGAGAGAGTTGGGCTTGTTTAGCTTGGAGAAAAGAAGGCTCCAGGGGGAATATATAGCGGCCTTCCAATATCTGAAAGGTGCCTGTAAGAAAGCTGGAGAAGGACTGTTCATGAGGACATGGAGCAGTAGGATGAGGGGTAGAGGTTTTAAACTAGAAAAGGGGATATTTAGGTTGGATGTTAGGAAAAAATTCTTTCAATATGAGAGTGGTAGAACATTGGAACAGGTTGCCCAGAGACGTAGTGGAGGCCCCATTCCTGGAGATATTCAATGCCAGGCTTGATGGGGTTCTGAGCGACCTGATCTAGTGAAGATGTCCCCGCTTACTGCAGGGGGGTTGGACTAGATGACCTCTAAAGGTCCCCTCTAACCTTACACATTCTGTGATTCTACGATAAAAAGTAAAAGATGAACACAGGCTTTTCACAGCAGGGCCTGATATGAGGATGGAAGACAATAGATATAGGTGAAATAAGAGAAGTTCAGGTAAGATATAAGGGAAAACTTTTTTGTCTTTTACACTTTTGTTTTTTCTGACAAGACTGCCTTGCACAGAAGCAAGTTGCCACGAGAGACTGTGCAGTCTTCATCCTTTTGGGTTTTCAATACAAAGCTCCATGAAATCTGTTCTGAACTCTCCTCAAAATCACAAAATTAATTATCCTGTGATTCCATGATTCTGCAATTGTGGTATATCTTAGTGCATAAGTATTAATGCTGGCTTTTTTTCTTTAATTATTGAGACAAAGTATTGGATTAATACCAAATCATTTTTATAATATCCTTGCAAGTATGTGCTCAACTGAGGTACTGAAAGTTGGATGTGTCTGAAAAGTTTTGTTAATCAAAGCCTATTCCAACTATGGTTTCCTTTACGGGGAACAGTCTAAACTAAGGCAATGGAGAAGACTGCTCAGGTAGTTTAACTTACCACCACCTGCTTGAAACTAGCAAAACACTGCATAGCAGTTTTTTCATCCCAGTGGATTTGCTGATGTTAAATCAGGCAAATCCTCTGCCATGCTCTGCATGTCATGATAAACACTGTAAATGAGAGGAAAATGTAATGAGGGATTGTTTGGCAAAGCTTAGCAAAGATGTCACGTCATCATTACACTCACTGTGTTCTAAAATAACAGTTGTCTCTCTCCCACAGCAGCAGTATCTTCTGGATTAGATAAGGAAAAAATATAGATTATTTTGAAATAGCCTCCAGATTTAGTGGCCTAGCTAATTCCCTGTCCTCTTTCCTTAGTTAACAGAGGTGCAGCTGGGGGAAGAGACATTCTGCTGGACAGTTTGTCATCCTGGACACCAGGTTTGTGTCCACTGCAATAACTGGCCAAAAATAAGGGCAGGAAAGGGAACAGAAAAGCAGAAAGACAAGTCTTAGCACTGGAGGAAATAAAAAAACAGATAAGGAAAAAGGAGAGAGGGGGAAAGGAAATCACAGGGAAACTGTGGTACGTAAGGAAATAGGCAGAATGAGCTAAAAAGGAAGAGGGGGAGGATAGACAGTGAGAAGTAGGGCTAAGTGCCCCCAAATTAATAATAAATTACAAAATCCCAAGAGGATTCACAGAGCTTCCACTGTTGCTCAAGTACAGAAAATGAGCATGACAGCAGGTATTTCTACTCTATGAAATTACCATTTTAAACCTAGAGCGGTATTATACAAAGGAGTGAAGTTAAAAACGCTCAAGCTAGAATTTTAGGCAAGTTTCCTTAAGACACATTTCTAAGCAGTACCACTAACCTGAGGGCAAGCTAAGTAATGCCAGACCAAAGTTTGCTTGTGATTCACTGCTGACTTAAATCTGGTAAAGTAGCATCCTGAAGGCAGTCTAAAATATGGCCAGCCACAAACATGGGTTAAATTAATCTGGTTCAGCTAAAATGTAGTGCATGAAATAAGAGCTAGTCTAGTCAGTGTATAAAAATATATTATAAACTTTTATGACTTAAAATTACTGGACCTGAGTATAAATCAAATGACGAACCTTCGAGAGACGTTTCGTGCGGAGAAAAGTGACATGAGCATGACGCTTGGGCTTTAGCTATATTCTTCCTCCTGTTACTTTAAAATGCAAAGACCTTAACTCTTGTTTATTACTTTCTGACTGACAGTGAAGAAGATGGGTGAGGTATCTATCCCTCTCCTCCCCTGGCATCATTTACATTCATGCATTGAGAGCAGCCAGCACAGCGGGAGCGCCTCGGATGCTGCAGAACAGGCTTCTTCCATGTTGTGTTGTAAAGTGCTACACACAGTGCTGGCCAAACGTTGTGATATGTGGCACAGCTGCCTGGTGTGAAAAATGACTGCTGGTGCCAGCAACCATGGCTGGACCACGATGTGGTCACAGGGAGGTTTCAAACCAGGGCAGAAAGCCTTGGTTGCCCTAAGGTAGCTTTTTCCTTCATAGCAGAAGGTATGTCTCCTCCTCACAACCTTTTAGGGAGAAATGCACGGTCTCCACAAGCCAGAAACTTGTGGAGCTTTCCTAGATTGTTCAGGCTGCAACCCCTACTCCAAGGGCAGCAGGAAACCACTGCTGTAATTCTTCCACTAAGAAACAAAACAGGCAGAGGTTGGAAAAGCAGCAGGTGTTTATTCCTCCAGGGAACAGAGGCTTTAAATCCACAATTTTTGATGGATAGATTATGTAATTGTGTGTGGGTGTTACAAAAGGCAGAAGTACAATGTCACATGAAGATTTCACTTCAGAAACTTCAGAACACCAAGGAGAAAGCAACAGGCTATGAGAAAGGAAGGAGTGAAATGAAAACCAGTTGTTCCATGAACTCAAATTTTACAGTGCTCCAAAATGCACTGAGATGTACTGACTGGCATATCATCAAAACTGGGAATAACATAAAACTGCCCACCCTTGAAGCATGACATGAGGAAAGTTTGCAATTATGGAATACTGAATATATTCCAACAAACAAAATGTCAGGCAGCTCATCTCCACCTACTTCCCATGCTCCGAATATAAATGGAAAAGGGACCATCAGCAAAAACTGTGGTTGGATACTTTGTCGCCGAAGGCTTTTTAAGCAACTGAAGATTAATCATCCTTCTAATCAGAAGGAGATTGAGGACTAAAGACTTATCACCAAACAACTTACTTGGGTAAATTACTCAAAGCACCTAATTAAATTGATATACTGGCTTACCAGGATGTAAACTTTAAAGTCTGAAACCCTGTTAACAACACAAAGGTGCTTACCCATTATTCATGATTCATTTCTCTATTGGTAGAATGGATAACAACTTTCTAAGAGCATCATAAAAATTACTTTAAAGAGTGTAGTAGCCACATAAAGACCTTTTTCTTTCTCCCTTCACATCATAAATTGCCAGATAAGACACACGGATTTTTATTAGATATGAAACGGTAAACTAACAGCAATATTTACAGCATTGTACATCTAAAAAACAAGCCTTGAGCTCTTTGAAGCTTTGTACTACAGTTATTATTGCTCAAGAAATAATTGCTTCTGCTTCAAAGTTTGCTCAGCTCTATAAAAAACATAAATACTAGAACATGTTTAAGACCCTAGATCTGAGTTCAACCCACGTAACTTTACTCTCTTCACTGAGTTGTATTCATAGGAAGCCTAACCATGATGGCATGCTCTGCTGCTAATGAAGAGCAACTGGGTCCAGATTGCTCTTAGCACTACTGAGGAGTACTTGAGGAGTAAGGATCCTATCTCAGGCCTTCCAATGAGTAAATAAATATGGGTGAGGTGAATTTAGGCTTTGGATTATATCCGTTCTGGACAATGCAAGTAGGGAATCTTAGGTCAGATTATGAGATTTATACTTCTTCCAATCTTTCTAGGGGCCAAACCTTTGTGGCCAAAAAAGAAGTCTGATCAGAATACCATAAGTATTAGTTTACTTTGAAACTGAACATACGTGTGCTAGAATAACGTCAGCAAAACTAGATAAATATTTTGGAGTACTGTGATGGCATAGGAAACACAACATATAAACATATTACTTAAGTATTGAAACTATGTGCCCACCAAAAGGACAGGGGAAAATGAATGTAGCTGCTGGTAGGAGTCATCCAAATTGTGATAATTCACTTGAAAAAAATAATTAATTGCAAACAGAACATCCTGCGGAATATAGGAAACATTACTGGCAAAAATTAGAAACAAGATGAGACTGATATAGAATAATAAGCAAAGTAAAACTAGACATATTTGATTTTGGATTTTACCTATTTCCTTTCACATTTGTGAATAAAAGGGGAAGGGGGGGAGGAGCAGAAAAACCCCTCCAAACACTAGACTAAGTAAAAAAAGGACTATCCACACTAATAATGAACATTTGATGAAGGTCATTTTTGGGGAAAACTATCCCACTGAGCAAAAGAGAAATCATAAGATTTTCCTGACTGAGATGTATCCCGGGCTAATAATAGATCCTCTACAGGAAACTGTGTATCATCAATAGCTTTTTACAACTGGATAGGAAAATTCATTTGACAAAATATTCTAGGAAATGTTTGTCTTGGGAGAAGGATTTAGTAGGTTTATTCCACTCCGAATTTTGAAATACTGGACTAACATAATCTTATTATTTCATTCTGATTTCTTTACTTCCATAAAGATGATTTTTAAGTTTTGTGTTTTTATGGAGTGGGAACTTTAGATAAAAAGATAAGTGCTAATGTTGTTTTATTATTATGCAAACCTCCATCTAGGTTAAACTAACCTGACACAGGGAAGAATTTGCTATATATACTTTATGATTTCCTGTTATCACTTGAAAGAGGGCAAGAGCAATATTTACCCTGCTTTTCTCTGCAAGGGAGGAAGAAAACAGATAGACCTATTGACAAATTAATATTTTTCCATGCAGAGCCAAATTCCTATGATTGTAAATGGACTTGGGGTATTTTTTTCTGACAGCATGTGAGTATGGCCTACTCCATTTTTCTGCATGATTATTTTTTATCCTTTTTTTTTTAATATAAATTGTGGTAGCATAGAGTGAAAAAGTAGACCCTAAGAACTCAATCAACAGAAGAGATCTCTTGAAGTATGTTTACTTTGGAATAGAAATGGCAAAAATAAAGTGTAACAAGTACAACTTCAGTCTCCGGTCCTAATACATCAGCACCTGTCCAGACCAATGATTTATTTAATTCCATAAATGGAGTTTGCAGCAAATTCATATTGTTCTGTTTGTGACCTTGCACTCTGTTAGAGTTAATTGTCATCTTGAGGCTGCAAATCAAACTCCAAGGTCCAATTCATCACCTAACTGCAAGATAGCCAGTAAAAAATGATGAGAGCAGAGAAAACCTGAGAGAGTGACACACTGCTTTTTTGGAGATTTTGGGCGGTTGCCCTTTAAGAATAGCTACATTACTTTCAATCCATGAAAAACAAAGACTGTATAAATTTACCTAATTTAATTTAGGGTCAGCTTAGAAGGAATGGAAAATTATGAAAGTTGCATAAAATGTCTCTGGAACTATGGTGTAAACTGATCTATTTTTCCAAATTTCTACTGAATGGAAGGAAACAATTGGTTTTATATCACGGACACTATAAATGTAAGCAAGATTTTCTCTGAGTTAGGAAGTAATCCCACTCTTCCATCCACACCGTGATTTCATATATGAACACCAAAATCCCAAAGCAGTCTCATCTTCAATTACAATATTCCAGGGTACAAGAGAAATTCATGGACAGCATCACTAAGATGGAAACAAGACACAGTTTTTAAAAACATACTTGTAAATTACCTGCAACAAGTCTAATGTTATAAAGAGTTTGAATAACTTCTCTCAAATTTGAAAATATATAGGAAAATTAAAACATCTTGAGATTCAAGCACGGTCTCCTTCCTGGTCTTGCTTGAAAATAGAAACAACTAAATACCTATGTATTGCAGCAATGACAGAAGATGGTAAAGCAATAGGCCAGTTTATCACTTGTTTTTTCAACATAACGACTGTAGATTCTCTGCTCACCAAAAAAAAAAAAAAAGAAACCCAGCCTGTTTATTTTTTTAATGATGAGCTGTTACCCAAAAGAAACAAAGTGGCATTCTGTTGACACCATATGGTGGCTGAAAAATGGATTCCATAGTATTCTATTTGTTAGAATGTCTTCTGAGTTTCTGTATCCATAATTTATGTTGGGGCCTTCTCTGATTGCCAAAATATTCAAACGGCTTTCTCTTCACAGGGTAGCCTGCGTGGGGGGAAGAAGGTTTTCAAAACAGCAGGACCCGAACAATCTCCTACTGCTCAGAGGAGAAATCATTTCCAAGCTTCTGTCCTCCTGGCTGCTTTCATTGTAATAATAATTTACATCCTGTGCAAAGAGACTGTTTGCATTCAGAAGAAATCTAAAATAATAAATAAAAGGGAAAAAAACCCCAAA
The DNA here is from genome assembly GCF_964237585.1 of Gallinula chloropus. Lineage (NCBI taxonomy): Eukaryota > Metazoa > Chordata > Aves > Gruiformes > Rallidae > Gallinula > Gallinula chloropus. The sequence goes on along the minus strand of NC_140087.1, from coordinate 114,247,766 downwards.
AAATCAACAGCTTATGTTCTTGCATGCTAATACAAGAATATGTGAATATTAAGCATTAATTTAAAGTTGCATTGACTCCTAGGCTCTGACGTAAGTAGGCAGCTCAAGCTTTCATATCTTAATGGGAAGTGATATGCAGAGGTTATTGAACAGTGCAGTTTCCAAATGATTGCCTCTGCAGCTGGCTTTCATAGAGACATCCAGAGTGGTTATGAACGAACTAAAATAATTAAGACATATTTCTCCTGGTGTCTACTTGGTTATTAATCACTTTTTAAGAGGCCATATTTTAGGCAAAGTCTTATGCATGACTGTGTGATTTACAAGCAGATCATTCATATGGTTTTAATATGGTATACAAGGCAACTTGCATTATGTAGCCAGATATGCCTGTTGTAAGCAGCAGGGATCCTGGAATCACATTAAAAGACCGAGCCAGAGAGACACCATCCGTCCTTTCTCACCTCCCTTTTCTCCTCCGATCTATCACAGCTTAGTGCTGGCTGCTGTTTGACCAGTTCTGTTTTCCTCTTGCCTCTGGGATGTTGGCAGTAGCACGTAGGATGATGAATGACCACCTGAGTGAGGAGGGAGCTAAGAAGACCAGCTGCAGCTGAGTTATTAATACTTAGCAGAATAGGATTATAAGTGAAGGAGCCCACCTGTTGTGAGGATCTTCTTAAGAATTAGATTAGACCTATTTGACCCCGGGATACCCTGGTCTCAGAAGCTTATTTTATCCTCAGGAGTGAAATGGTTCTACAGAGGTTCTATTATCAATCCTCAGCCTTGGGAAGCATTCCTCCATTCTTGACCCTCCAGCCATCCTGGGCTCACAGCTGAGTTACTCCAGCTGAGGTCTGTACAAGCAATTTAGCCAGTAGCAAACATGGATCCCATTAAATTGCAGTCTTTATAAAAAAACCTGAATGGAAGTTGAATATTCTTCCAGAGCACCTAGCAAAATGCTGTTGACAGCTTTGCTTATTCTGAAGATGTAAAATGTTTCATGTTTAAAAAATGGCTTCACTCTTACAGAGCTTTAGTGATGTGAATATGTATTTCTTGTATTAGCTTGTTTCATGACACACTCTTGGAAGTTCAGTCAATATTTAAATCTGATATATTCTAATATAAAAGAAAGATAGTCTCCTATATGAAATGAAAATAGAAAACTTGTGACCATATTAAATAAAAAAGCATTATATTTGGGGAGAATCTTGAAATGTTTTAAGTAATTAAATTTGAAAAAGAAATTATGAAAATTTCTTCAAATACTTATTTTTACATGTGATATTCCAGACATGTAGAACTGTAGAATATCCTGAGTTGGAAGGGACCCACAAGGATCAGCAAGTCCAACTTTCGGCTCCACACAGGGTCAGCCAAGTCAGAGCATGGGACTGGGGGCATGGTCCAGATGATTCTTGAACTCAGTGTAGCTTGGTCCTGTGACCACTTTATCGGGGAGCCTGTTCCAGTGCCTGAACCCCCCTCTCAGTACAGACCCTCTTCCTAATATCCAACCTAAACCTCCCCTGTCTCAGCTTCATGCTGTTCCCTCGGGTTCTATCTCTGGTCACCAAAGACAGATCAGCACCTGCCCCTTTGCTCCCCCTCGTCAGGAAGCCATAGACCACGATTAGGTCTCACCTCAGTTCTCCAGGCTGAACAAACCAAGGGACTTCAGCCTCTCTTCATAAGACTTCCCCTCCAGACCCTTCCCCATCCTCATTGCCCTCCTCTGGACACTCCACAATATTTTTATGTCGCTCTTGTGCTGTGATGCTCAAAACCACACACAGTACTCAGACCGAGGCTGCACCAGCCCAGTGGAGTTCAAGACAATACCCTCGCTGGACTGTCTGGCAATGCCGTGCTTGATGCACCCCAGGATACAGTTGTCCCTCTGGGCTGCCAGGGCACACCACTGGCTCATGTTTAACTTGCTGTTGACCAAGACCCCAAAATCTCTCTCAGTATGGCTGGCCTAAAAAAAAAAAAAAAAAGTAGATGGACCAAAAGTTCAGTGAATGGCAGCAGCAGATCTAAACATTTATAAATTTTGTTGTAACTTATGTGAGATACAGCTCTAGAAAGATTTATTCTACCTTATAAAGCAATTCTCTAGACAACCTGAATTTAGGATATCAGATAAATTTCACTCATGTCAGCAGCTCTATTAAAGCTATTTACACAAGGAAAATGATTGGGTCCCCAATATTCATACTGGCTAATGACTTTGCTAAATGAATATCTTTTATTTAAGGTTCCATTTCCCCTTCAAGCATGATGCCTTTTATGTTGAGTCACAATTACTAGTCTTCATGTATATTTTTGTATATAATTGCAATTAAAGTTAAGCCAAGTTTAGTCTCAATGTGAATATAGAATCTTTACTGGAAAGAAGGGCAAGAAGACAATCTCAAACTGCTCTTTAGTCCAAGAGTGATGCTTTTGGATGTTTACCATAGAACCTTCCAGAAACAGTAAAATTCAGTTTCAGATTAAGTGTTCACAATATCAGTGTCAAAATGTAATCAGGCATCATTTTCCAGTACAGTTATTGGGGTTTGCAGGTGGTTTTGGGTTTCCTAACGTGAGTCCCTGCTGCTTTTTTGATCTTGGAGGGTGTGAGACATCTACATAAGGCTTATGGGTATTGTATGGAAGGTAGGAGAGATCTATATTATTCTGCAGCAGCAGGTGAAGGCTAGACAAAATATTAACATAGGATTTCTCTCCTGGAAAATAGTCAGCAGAGTCCAGTGAGATGGTTATCACTGCTTTATAACAGAGACCCAAATTTTATTAGCTGAACTGCTCTGTTGGGTCCATGGACTGTATTGATAGGCTGTCCATTCAGTAAAATAGGAGATGAGACAGGCAACTCACCAGTAGAAATTTAGGTCTTGTTCAGCTGCCTGAAAATAGGCATCTGGTGCCATTTGAGATCCAGAAGGTTTCCTGTAGGGGGTCAAAGTATCTGATTGCCTATGTCTGAAATAGGTGCCTCTGTTTACATAACCAGCTTGAGTTTCTGGGGCTCACTGACTACGAGACCTTACATGTGGACACTTAAAATTTGGACTTTGAAGCTGAATCTCCAACTGCCAATGTCCTTTGAGCACATGGTAAGTTGAAGTTCTGATAATATACTTTTTTCCTCCAATGACAGACATTTTCAGACTTTCCTTAAGATATTGCAGTCACTTAGGTCTGCACCTATTTACAGATATTCCCTCGGTCAACAAAGAAGGAACAGAGTACAGTTCATTGCAAGTAACTCACAATTTGTAGGTGTATTCATTGCTGGAGAGAAGATTCAAGGCAGTAAAATGAAATGTCTAGGAGAGGAGGCAAGTTATCCAAGGTTCTCTTCCTTGTAATGAATGAGTAGAAAGAGATATCAAACAACAGTTATAGGTGGAATAAACTCATTAGTCAATGTGGGCAACTCACATTTCCTTGGCCTTTCTGAAATCAGTCCATTTCCAGTCAAATATTCTACAATATTTTGACCAAGGTAATTTTCCATCTAACAGTTTTCCAATACTAATCCTCTCTGCACATTTTACCTATTCCATTCTTCAATTGCATTCCACGTAGATTTCCTGCTTTATTTCTGATTTTTTCCTATCATGTAAAGATATTCTAAGGATTTCTGTATTGTCTCTTGTTACCACTTCTGATCCATTTTTGACACTGCAATCTTGCCACACTTTGGACAAGGACTTCTATGGAAATCACTGAACTGACTTCTCATTCTGTATCCACATTCTTCCTTGGACTGCTACTTGAAATTAATTGCCTCAATGGTTAAAAATCCTGGCAAGAATTAGACTGCTAATGTGTCACCATAACTGCACATCATGCCTTGTCTCATGTCACATTTCTGTCTGACTCGTCTCATGTCACATTTCTGTCTGATTCTTGTCTCATGCAAAAATGCAAGCACTTTCTTCTTTGAACACAGTGCCTAAACACATTGGCAACCTGCTGCACGCTCAGGGGTCCAAAATGTTATAGCAGTAGAAGTAATACAGAAAAATAATTTACATGCTAAGCAAAGAACTGCCAAACTTTACTCTCAGAAAAAAACAGAGAAAGGATCAATGCTTACCTTTTAAAAGTCTGTCTTGAAATATACATTACTACCCATTTAAAACCTTACTGTAAATCTGTCCAGGTTCAAATTCTTATTTTCTTAAACTAGGGGAGTACTTTCTTCTAGAAACCAGGAGGAAAGTAGGAGATCCCCACTGCTTTATTTTCAGTAGCTTGATGACTAGGGCACTTGCAGGTATATACATATTTGTATCAATGACCATGATCATCTAACTACACTTGAAATACCTTGTTTGAGAGTCCCATTAAATTCTCAAACAAGATTATATGCACTTTTATAGAGATGTAGAGAAACTTTTTCAATGATTCTTACAAATTTTCTTACTTTTTGCTACCTATTAATTGTAACACCTGATACCTCATAAGTCTTTCTCCTAGCTGTTTCTGACAGACAGGACTGTGTTGCTCCTATATGTGAAGTTCATTCAAAGTTCTTTCCAGAAGAAAATTATCTGAAACATGAAATCTGAATGAACTCATGATAAACTAGGACTGAAAAAAAACCAAACCCAAAAAGCAAGAAAGAATGTGAAGCAGATCATCAGAATGAAGCTTGGTAAATGCTACCACTGCACGTTTGTATGTATGTGTTTATTGCAAGGTTTGTTAAAGAATCACAGGAAATTATAACTTGTGGCTTTTTGAGACAAAACAGAATCTCTTTAGAGTAGAAAAAGAAATGGTTTTATCCAAGAGCATCCACTTTAAAGTAAAAAATATTTTAACAGGATGAACAGAATTACATTGTTTTCAAAGAAGTGTTATTGTTAAAATTAGTGTTATAATAAAGTTGTTTTAGTTTCATTTTTGCAGAAGCTTCCTGTAGAAAGAAACGTTAGATCTCTTCTTACCTGCACTACCATTCCTTGTTTTTGTCTCCTCTGTGTAAGTAGGAGATTGTTTCTTGATTTCTTATAATGTTGTCAGATCAACATGGAGATACATTAAAAGTCCTGCCTGTTTCATCAAAAGCTCCCCAAAAGTAAACACATTTTTAATAGGCTGTAGATCAGCAGTTGTATTTTCTGTTGTTTTGTAAGACAAAATGCTAATGAAGATTTTTAGATAATGATGGTAAATGGAAATATGTTCTATCACTAAGTTACTCCAGGTACCATTTGTGATTCCTCAGTAGAAGTTTCAGAACATTTCTCAAATATGATATTGATGGTTTTGTTCCCTAGTAAAAGCTACAATAATTTGTTAAGGGTACTTCTAATTTTGTTTCTTTATTTTCTGCTTTCCTCTTCTTTAACTTCTTTTTCATTCTGCACTGAGAATAGGTGATGAGACGTCCTGTAACTCACTTGCAAAGCTTTCTTCTCATATTAAGAGTTTCTTTTTCACAGGGCAGGAACATGTGTTCTAGCTACAAGCCTCTTCTTCCTTTGTTATTCATAACCTTCAAGGTCATGTGGTAAGTCTTTCACTTGCAGTATTGCAAGTGCTACTTGTTTGAGACAGAATTGTTCCTCTCCTCTCTTGTCCTGAAAAAAAAAAAACCAAAAACCCAAAAATATGACTTCAGGTATTAATTGACTAAGAAATGAAAGTGATGTTCATTAGAGATTGCAGAGATGAGAACAGCAATACCCATGCATCCTAACAAGCCATTGTGTTCACAGTATTTTGATAAGACAAGACATTTAGGACTGAATTTACAAGCTGTATATGAGAATACTGGTGTTATAGCTTAATAGCTTAAGTCTCTGGAGTGCAGTAGGGAGGAGATACCTTCTGAACTCAGTAGTTTTTTACTACCGAGGTCTGAAACACAAATAGAAAACCAAGAAGAGACTGATATATTATTTTATTAAAACATTTATTCATGCATGTAAAGTGCTTTGAAAATCAAATACTTCTAATAGACCAATTGATATTGTTGTGTGGAAAAGATGTATCTGTCTAGAAACCCTTTCAACCCTTTTGTCCATTTGGCTATGGGGCTTTCATAGGCTGCATCTCCCTTGTTTTGCAGATGTGTGCAACACCAGGACCTGATTTACTCATCCCTTTTTCAACCCCATCTGTTACTTGGGTTCAGCTAATCGTGGCATCTGCCTCGCTGGTGCACCTCCAAAAACATTCATGTAGGAAGTTCAAAAGGGAGATACATGTAGAGATCTTACCTCTAAATGTAATGGTCAGCAATACCTAGGCCTGATAGTTCCTGAGTTGAGATACTGTACACAGAACTCCAACCAAGAACACCCGTTTTATTGTTTCCAGTCATAATAGATTTATATCAGAGATTATATCAACCTACAAAACTTGATTATGTCTGTAGACCATTATATCCATAACAGTACTATGCTAGAAAATGTGAAGCACTCTGTAAGTGCTACATTTTATTCTTGCTAACATATGACAACAAACAGTTTTATTCAGGGCAAATGGCACTGCTTAAAAGAAAAGTCATTGAGAGGATTATCAGGGTATTCGACAACTAAATCCTGAGCAAAACTAAAGAGGATATCTATTGTCAGGGGGGTCACTGGTAAAGCTGCAGTATAATTAAAGTTCTGGGATATTTTCTTTCAAAGGGCTTGATTCTGCATTTCACAACACTATTTTAATGCCAAGGTACTTGTCTTTAATCCAGTGAAGATACACCAATGTAATGAAGAATGATTTCCAATATTATTAATTTCTCTTATCTATTCCTGTTTGCCATTTGTGAAGATTAGGAAACAAAATGATAATTAATTTATAATAAAGTTGATCCGGTATACAAAGATTTGCCTGCAATATAGTTTGTTATGTATTTTGAAAATAATCAGTTTAAGCCATTATTAAGAACTTTAATTTGTATGTAAAAAAAGACCATTACTTGTGAAATCCTGCCCCCTGACAGCAAAATTGTCATCTGCTTCAGCAGAGGCACACTTTCTGGCATTATCTTAACTTCAAAATACTTATGCTGCATTACTCAAACAGAAGGAAATCCTGAACTGGGAAAGACCTACAGTAAACCCTTTACTTATAGGGAACACAAGACAAAGCCAGATTCTTCTCTCAGAACAGAATAAAACATACTGACTTGAAGGATGTTTGAAGTTTGAATGTAAGCATTTTATGCTTACATTCCACTTCAGGATAATGCTGGACACAGCATGACACATTTATCCACATCATAGTCTTCTTCAGACTGGACTGATGCTATAGACCTTGCACCAAAAACCTCAGCTAGGGGAGTGGAGCTTTCACTCTACTCTGCTTTTCAAACCACACTGAGTGCAGGAACGACTGGGTGAAGCACAAGAGAACATGTTTATGAAACATATCTAGCAAAATGTTTCCATTTTAAGAAGTTCATTCTTTGGATGAAATTCAGATACATGTCCAAGCTTTTCGGTAACTATCCAAACCACCAAACTCATCTGTCACTCTGGCAAGCTATGACGACTTCAAAGATAAATAATCTAAATCCCCAGTATGAGTGTTAGCAGCAGAATGCTATACTTACTAGACTTGACAGCATGTTTAATAAGTTTTGCTTTGTAAAAAAGGTAAATATTATTATCTGCCATAACACAGAGACCAGAATCATTTCAGTGATTTGCTCATAGAAACGTCATTTTTCATTTATAAATACAAACTGATTTGTTTATGAATGGAACATATAAACTTGGTCTGCTGTGTATTGTAAATGTAAGGGCAAGGATTACCTGTGTAATTTAACACTTGATTTTCTTCGCTGTTTTAAGAATTACCCTATTCTTTTTCAAACCCAATGCCACAGACCATTATTTTGTGAATACAAAATCAATGTGTTCTGTGGACAGCACAGACTCATAAAAACGTAGGACTTTTATTCAGATGCCTTACTTCAAAGTCTAAATACACTAATCATTTCCTGTAATCAACAGAGAGGCATCTGCAAGGAGGCAGTGGCAGTTTTGTGAGGTGTATTTGAGTCCATAGAAAAAAAAAAGGAGGCAGGAAGTGATGCAAAACAAGAGGGGAAATATTTCACTTTGATCTATTTGGAACAATCTTACCAGCTTTCTGAAATTATGCGAGGAACGCAGAACTGAGGAGTGTCACTCAAAAAGACCTGGCTCATTTGATCTCGAAGAGCGGATAGATTTATCCTGTGTATGATTTTAACTGCTTTATTTCAGTATTCTGCATACAGATTGCAAGGCTTCTACGTTCAGCATCTCAGCCAAATAGTTTCATGTCTGGGGGTGGAGGGGAAAGAAGTGTTGAATATAACCTTTGTTAATGATTTAGTTTATTGCCAATAATTTTGTGTTGATGTTGCCTTTGCCTTATCTGGTTTTCACACATTTCCTTCATTGATATTCCTGCATCATTCTCAGTTGTTTTCCTTTTATTTATTTTTTTAAGAAGCTCTCCATAATCTCTGATTTCCTTAATCACAGTTGCACTATTTTCTGACATCATAGGGGTCAGAAGTCATGTTCTCTTCCTTACATTTTTTCTTGTCTATTTTGATGCTTATTCCACTATTTTTCATATCATACATTCACAGGTTGCTAGCCTAGGCCTTTGTCACCCTAAAAATATTTAGCTTGTTTTGCAGTATTATCAAGTACTATATGCCTCTGACACCAGTTATCAACAGCATAGAACTGAATATCATATAAAGAAATAAGGGACAGGATTCCCCATTAAAAAAACCACCTCATATTTAAATAAAAGAAGGTGTGTTTGGGGTACATCCTCAGCTTGTTATCATAAATCCCTTAAAGACAATAGAACCACTTAATTTGACACTTGATGAACAGGTGGTTTGAGGTCTGCATATGCTGTACCAAGGAGAGACACTAGTGAGGTGCTCAAGGCAGTGTGATCCCTCCCACAGTTCCAAAATGATGTGCATTGGAAATAAGTTACGTGGCTTGTGAGGCTGCAGCATCTTTCTGATTGGAAATTCCAGTTTCTGTGGAAGGTGTGCTGTGGATGCCACTTTTCTAGAAATGGAAAAATCACAAAAATCCACTGCTAGTTTCAGTGTAGGATGTGTAGGTGATCACTCAGGCCCTAACTGCATACAAGTTCCATGATTACGAAGATTAGAGTCACAACAATATGAAAATACATGCTGTGGTTTTATTTCTACCATGAATAGATTTTTGTTTGCTTCCTGCATCGTTTTAAGCCAAACCCTTAGAGCTGCATAACACAGGCTGTCATCTGTGTTTCACTTTCCCTTAGAGTCTGCTGGTCATGATGAATTTGTTTTCTACCTCATCGTTCTTGTTTGAGAGCAGCATCAAATATTTTAAAGAAAAAAACAGGCTATTTAAAAGGAAGTCAACTACCACAGAAGTATGAAAATACAGTACAATGTGGGAATAGAAATTATCTTTAAAATATATTGCAAATTTGACCCTAATCATCAGACTTATATTTTGATCAGGCTGATCAAAATATATCATCTGAATCAAATATAAAAATCATGACTACTTAAATAGCTTTGTGAGATGCCAATGTTTTGACCATGTGATAATGAACAGTAAAAGTAGGGAATGAACCATAACCCATATGATGGACAAATCTTCACATTACTGAGTAGCTTTAGAAGACTACTTCTTAATGATGTATTTAAGCCCTAGAATAAACACAGTTTTATGCCTTTTAATCACCAAGCAATGCCTGGCATTGATTGTCAGTATAAAGATATGTCAGGCCTCAGGCCATCCTTGCATATCAGTCACCATGAATTCTGCTGAAGATACCAGTCATGAAACATTAACTTCTTGAGACAAAAAACAAACTTCAGAGGCATCAGAGCAGATGTGTGAACAAAGGAAATCAACAGTTGGGTTTGTTAAAGGAAAGCCATATGAATATATACAGACCACTATCTCATTTTCTTTTTTATTTTCTTATTCCTTTCCTTCCTATCCTCAGAGTCTCATTCTTCTTATTCCCTTGAGGAAGCATTTTCAGGTAAAAGAGGAAACTATTTCACTGGATGAAGTCCCATAATTTCTGATCACCATAAAATGAGATACATTGCATGCTATTAAGTCAGACCCAAGGGAGACTGTAGAGCAACCTGTCCTATACCTGTGCCTCCAGTGAGATTCTTTAGGTGCACACAGTGAATTTCTTGCACTGTAAAAGTATTTCTTCTCTGGTTATCCACTGCAAATTACATGAGTTTCCCTTCAGATCCACATGGAAAATAAAGTCACTTTTCTTTACTACAGCTAGTCTCCTGCTCACACACGAGAAAAGCTCTCCCTGGCTTTCCAGCTTCCAAACACTAATAATACCTGTGTTAGTATGCAGTGTCACCATATGTAATCTGTCTAAATCTTGGCCTGGATTAAACAAGTAAGGAGTAGATTGATGACTATACTACTACCATATTGATTTCAGCTGAAGTTTGTTGAGCTTGCTGCAATTCAGTATCAGGCATGAAGAGTGCCTTTCAACTATACCTTCAGTGTTGGTATACTTATCTAATTCCAGGAGCTGTATAATAAAAATAAATCTCAAACATGCTTCAGCTCACGTATATGTCAGCTTTATACCTAATGTTTTGGACGTTCACCTGAAGCTTACCAGTATTAAAATTGCTTTGGGAGTCTTGTGCTGCCTTGGGGTGTTAAAAGATTCCCAGCACAGCTGTTTTCAATGTTGGAAGGAAGAGTATTTCTGCCATTTTTGGTGGCATGCCTATAATAAAAAAGACAAATGTTTTGAGGAAAAAAGTAGGTGTCATGGATATTTTGGCATCCCTAATAAACATCCATTTTAATTGAATTTTAGCAGTGAACAGAGATTCCTCTTTCCTTTAATGTGCCTATGGGAAAAGAAACGCCATGGGCAGTATGGAAACAATGGGTTAAAGAAACTAAATTTGGACATCTGGAGAGGGATATTTTTTTATTTGCAGGTCAAATTCTGTGTGCCTTTTGGAACAGACTATAAAGTATTGATGTTAATTTAGCACAGATGTTATCTGTCTGTTTTTTAAAGAGTTTCTGTTTACAAACAAAAAGAGCCTGAAAAGTAGATTTAAAGTCAGGTCTCACAAACAGACAGAATAGATGATGATCAGAAGTGGTTGGAATGTCCTGAATCTAGATGGCTTGCAGTTTTCTCCGCTTTCATGTTCTCATTCCACTTGTAGCACTTGACTGTTCTCATATATGCTATGGGCTTAGAAGGATTTTTGAATTGCAAATCTCCAAAAGAAATAAATCTGGAATGATCTTAAGGAAACAGTCATAATAATCTGGACTGAATCTTGTGGTTTTGTTCTCTTTTTTTACATAAGGATTAGCATAACCAAAATGAAATCAGATAGCCACCAACTCAGAGAACTAGGCATTCAAGAAACTGAAGCATCTTCAGATGATCATCTTTCTTCAGACTTCTGCAGTTGCCTCACAAAAATAATGGTGTCTTATCACTTTAACTTGCTGTAGCTGACATTTCATTTTGGTTTTATAGACTTCCCCAATGGTAGCTGCATATCCAGACAATTTGTCTCATATTGTTGGACTGTTATTCTTAATATGTATTTACATCTCTTCACTGGAGTTGCATCGAGAAACAGCATGACTGAGGTTACAAAGCTCTTGTAGAAATGTATAGTAAAGTGCTAGTCTTCCGAACAGGTACCAACCTAACCTGTGATATTTAGCCAGTGGTTGGAGCAAACACAGGAGTTAACAGGGGAGGCACAGGACAATATAAGAAAATTTTTAGAGGATAGATTGCTACTTCTAGCTATACCACAATAAAGATAATCATTACAAAATGGTTAAATTTTGAAAAGTAATTTGGAAGGATGATGTCTGTCTCAGGTCAGAGGACATTTAAACAGTTCAGACATACATAAGAACATGGGACCTGATGTGATGCACCCATGAGTGCTGAGGAAGTTGGCAATGTCATTGTGAGGCTGTCCTGGATTTGGCTAGAATAGAGTCAATTTTCATTCTGGTAGCTGGGGTAGTGCTGTGTTTGGGATTTAGGATGAGACCAATGTTGATAACATGCTGATGTTTCTGTTGTTGCCAAGCCATCAGGGACTTTTCAGCTTTTCATGCTGCCCCGCTAGCAATAAGGCAGGAGTGCACCCAGGAAGCTGGGAGGGGACACAGCCAGGACAGGTGACTCAAACTGGCCAAAAGACTATTCCATACCATGTCATTGTACTCAGCATAAAGGGGGGTTGGTAGGGGTGGAGCTCACAGCTCCAGAATGCCTGATTTTGAGGATGGTCTGGTTTTGGGACAGCTCTGAGTTGTATGGTCTGAGTTGTGCAGTTTGGTGAGAAACTGCATCGTGAATCACCAGTTCTGTATATTTTGCTATGAAGTCCTGTTACTGATAATTCTCCCTCCTTCTGCTGTCCTAGTAATCTATCCTTACCCCAACCCGTGAGGTTTGCCTTTGTCTTCTCATTATTTTTTTTCCTTCCCACCCCCCACTTTTCATTTTCCTGGTTTGGGAAGAAGCAAGAGACAGGCTGTGTGGTCCTCAGCAGGCAGCTGTGGCTACACCATGACAGAGGTCACTCTTGATAATCTTTGAAAGATCATGTAATTGGGAGATTCCTGAGGACTGAAAGGAAGCAAATATCAGTCTCATCTTCAAGAAGGGCATGAAGGAGGACCCAGTAAACTGGAGACAGGTGGTCCTCACCTCAGTTCCTGGAAAGATGATGGAGAAGCTATTCATTGAAGCATAGAATCATAGAATGGTTAGGGTTGGAGGAGACCTTAAAGATCATCAGGTTCCAACCCCCCTGCCACGGGCATGGACACCTCTCACTAGACCAGGCTGCTCAAGGCCCCATCTAACCTGGCCATGAACACTTCTAGAGAGGGAGCATCCACCTCTCTGGGCAACCTGTTCCAGTGTCTCACCACCCTCATAGTGAAGAATTTCTTCCTAATAGCCAATCTAAGTTTACTCCCAATTTAAAACCATTCCCCCCTCATCCTATTACTCCACACCCTTCTAAAAAGTCCCTCCCCAGCTTTCTTGCAGGCCCCCTTCAGGTACTTGAAGGTTGCTATAAGATCTCCTTGGAGCCTTCTTTTCTCCAGGCTGAACAACCCCCACTCTCTCTCAGCCTGTCCTTATAGGAGAGATGCTCCAGTCCTCTAATCATCTTTGTGCCCTCCTCTAGACCTGTTCCAACAATTCCATATCCTTCTTATACTGAGAGCTACAGAACTGGACACAGTACCCTAGGTGGGGTCTCACAAGAGCGGAGTAAAGGGGGAGAGTCACCTGTCTCGATCTGCTGGCCACGCTGATGTTGATGCAGCACAGGATACAGTTGACCTGGGCTGCAAGAGAGCATTGTAAACTCATGTCAAGCTTCTCATCCACCAGCACTTCCAAGTCTTTATCTGCAGGGCTGCTCTCTATCACATCATCTCCCAGACTGTATTGATTACAAGGATTGGCCCAGTCCAGGTTCAGGACCTTCCACTTGTTCTTGTTGAACCTCGTGAGGTTCACATGGGCCCACTTCTCCAGCTTGTCCAGGTCACTCTGGATGACATCCTGTGTGTCAACTGCACCACTCAGCTTGGTGTCACCTTCAAACTTGCTGAGGGTGCACTCAACCTCACTTTCAATGTCATTGATGTAAATATTAAATAGAACCAGTCCCAGTACAGACCCCTGAGGGACATCACTTGTCTCATCTCTCCATCTCAACTTTGAGCCATTGACGACTACTCTCTGGATGTGACCATCCAACCAATTCCTTATCCACCAAACAGTCCACTCATTAAATCCATATCTCTCCAGTTTAGAGTCAAGGATTTTGTCAGAGACTGTGTCAAATACTTTACAGAAGTCCAGAGAGATGACATCCATTGCTTTTCTTGTGTCCACTGATATGGTCACCCCAGGATATAAAACCACTAGGTTGGTCAGGCAGGATTTGCCCTTGGAGAAGCCATGCTGACTGTCTTGAATCACCTCCTTGTCTTCCATGTGCCTTGGCATGGTTTGTAGAAAGATCTGTTCTGTGATCTTCCCAGGCACAGAAACAAAGCTAACAGGTCCTGGAAACCATTTCCAAACTAATGAAGGACAAGGTGACAGGGAACAATCAGCATGGATTTATGATGGGAAATCATGCTTGCTCCCCTGATAGATTTCTAAAATGAAAGTGCAAGATCAGTGGATGAAGGGAGAGCTCTGGCTGTTATGTCCCATAACATTCCCTAATGCAAACTGACAAAGTACAGGGTAGCCAATGGATGGTGAGATGGACTGAAATCTGTCTGAATGTCCAGGTCCAAAGGTTTGTGGTCAGCACCAGAAAGTTGAGATGGAGAATGGTCACTAGGAGTCTACTTGGGGGTTGATACTGTGACCACTCCTGAGTAATCTCTTCATTAGTGACCTGGACAAAGGTGCACTGTGCACCCTCAGCATGTTTGCAGACAAGTAAGATGGATGTGCTGCCATGGGGACTCCACAGGATGGAGACATGGGCCAGTATTCTTCATGGAGTTCAACAAAGTGAAATACCAAGTCCTGCACATCAGAAGGAATAGACAAACACACTCACGCAGGCGTGATCTAACCAGATGGAAAGAAGTTTTGCAGAGACGGATCTTGGTGTCCTGCTGAACAAAGTGTCCTGTTGAACAAGGAGGACAACAAGCTATTGTGACAAAAATTGCAAAAATCCTCCTAGGCTGGAGTAAATAGTGTTACTAGTAGGTCAAGGAAGGTGATCCTTCCTCTCTAGTGAGTCCTGGCAAGACCTGACTGAAGTGGTAGATCCAGTTCTGAGAACTCCAGTACAAGAGACACATAGACACACTGGACCAAGCCCAGCAAAAAAACAGGAAGATTAAGGAATTTGATCATCTGACCTATAAGGGAGATGCTTAGAGATCTGGGACTGTTCAGCCTGCAAAAGGCTCAGGAAGGTCTCATCAATGCATAAATCTGATCAGGGACAGTAAAAAAGGCATAGCCTGTCTCAGTTGTGCCCAGTGAAACAGCGAGGAAAGAGGACCAAATTTAAATACAGGAAATCAATGTTAACATAAGAAGTGACTTTCTTTATTGCAAAGTTAGTCAGGCAGTGGAACTGGTTGCTCTGAGTCTCCACCTTTGGTGATACTGAAAAACTAACTGGACAGTCCTGGGCAACCTGCTATGTTTTAACCTGCTATGAACAAAAGGATTAGACTAGATCATCTCCAATGGACCTTTGAACCTCAGCTCCATGATTTTGTGTGATTCTATAACATAATACCTTTTTACATGGCAGCTTTTTCCCATTGTTATACTGGGTTTGACTTAATGAAAGATGAAATCATTACTTACTCAAAGTCTCAAGAAGGTCCCGTAGAATGAAAATATTCCAAATGATATTTCAAATTCAAAAGTGCTAAATAGATGGTGATTATATTTCTGAGAACATGATTTTAATTGTCTTGGATGTTTATGAAAAAATTGCCTTTGTTGATCTAGGTCTGATGATTATCTTATAATGAATATTATTTCTGGGAATAATTATGCATTAAATTTTATATCAGAAAAATTGCTATTTGACTGCATGAAAATTTTGTTACTTTATAAAAAATATTATTGCATTGTTATTTGTTTACTTGGTTTTCCTTTTGACTTCCAAATTTAACCTTGTTTACAGATACTGTTTTATAAAATGGTCTCTAATCACTGCAGAATTAAGTAGCTACTAAGCACCTCTTGAAATGCTAAAAATAACAGAAAAGTCACAGGAATGTGAAAAGTAATAGACTTAAATGCACAGTTGATGCTATGGAAGAAAGATGCAGATATTTGATATGGAACTTTCACTTTTCTCCTTTTCACATTTTATGAATCATTAATACTTTTTAGTGAAGATTCTATATAAACAGAAAATTGAGTCCTAGGGAAATTTGATTTCATAAATGTATTTGCAGGACTGAAGTTGGCTCAGTCAAACTATCCCTACATATTAATGCTGTTTGAGTTCTACATACATCTCTTTAAAGAGAACCAATGAAATATTTCTCACTTCAAAATGCGGCTGTATTTTAGGGACTGAAGAAATCCTAAGAATAACAAACTTTGTGGTGTTTAGCATTATCCAGGCAGTATAAAGCAAAGCAAAACAGTAACTCAGAATTTGGATTGAGATTAAATTCCTTCTTCTTCCTTAATAAATAAAAAGAAAAATAAAGATTGCTGCTCACATCTCTCCTTCATCACTCTTCAACATTTATTGAAGGCTGTCAGCCTCAGGGGAGTCAAATCTCAGACTTAGTTCTGCTTCATGTACTAAGATAGATGCACACCTTCTAACAAACATAGCATTAGCCAGATTACCGATACAGGCTTTTTTTTCCCTTTTCTTTCCTTTTGCTATTTGTGTGGTGTCCATAGTAAACTAGGTTCTTTTCCCTGCTTTCTCTAAGTCAGACTCTAAGTGGAGTTCTACAGGTCCACTTGCATAGTCCATTGCAAGTTTCTGCTGTACTTGTGTGGTGGATCTATCCATGTTTTCTGTCTCCAAAGCTGGCATTCTCACACCTTTCTCAAGCCTTCAATGTGCTAAGCAAAAACGTAACAATGTCTTTGCACTAATGTGCACTTTTTAAACTGTAGTGGCTGCCATGACAGAACAGAAGCTCAATTCCACAGCAATGGACAGATGGAAAATGTGAGTGAACTTATATAAAACTCACATCCTCTGTATGGAAGGCCAAACTTTTAGTATTTGTATTCTAGGCAGAACATTTTCACCTCCATGTTAAATGATTAAAACATAAAACCAGCAAGATTATCTCCTCAGCATCAATGCTGAGGGAATTTTCCATTACTGTTATTAGTGTAGTAGTGTTTTCATTACTGCTGATCCCAAGGTTTCATCTTTAGTTTAGCATGCTTCACACATAATTTAAGGGATTATCAATGATGTTTTTAATTTTTTCTGGGTTGGTGGGTTGTTTTGTTGTTTGGTTTTTGGAGGTTTGTTTTTGGTTTTTTTTTGGGGGGGAGAGTACAGTACAGAAAAAAAGTCCTGATGAAACAGAAAAGCTTTCAGCATGTAAAACTCAATAGAAAGCTCTGTATCCACATTTATGTGTGAACATTGAGATTTTAATGATTTTGCTTCCCTCTCTTTATACAATGCTTAACACAATAGGGGCATGGTTATGACTGGAGGTGTGCAGAAGATGCTGCTGCCTGAATAACAAGTAATTTTTTTTTTTTTAAGTGACAGCTAGAAAGGCTAATTAGATATCAGTAACTGAAGAACATGCCATGGGCCTTACCAGAGAAAAGTCTTAGGTGGAAATTGTAATCTTTGTTGTCTTTTTAATATAGTCATTCTCTTGTATTTTAAGTCAAATCAGATTTTGGGGGGCAGGTGATGTTGGGGGGTTTATTTATTCTATTTTTTTTTTTAATCTAGGGTAATTTTCTTGATTTCTACCTGGAAAACAATAGGAAAAGAAAACAATACAAAGAGGTCACCTGATTTTAAGCAAGAAAAGTATTCTGACAAGATTGGGAGTTCTAGATCATACACATCTGTGTGTCCAAACACTAGTCTGTTTTCTCCCAACTGCTATCAATCAATCAATCAATCAATCAATCAAAGAAAAGACTTACTTGCCTTACATCTAAATATGTGAGGATCTTACTGATGATGTAACATCAGATGGTTCAGAAATCTTTAGTAAGATTCTTAGTAAAATCACTGAAACACTTACTAACTTCACAGAAACAGTCATGGAGTATCAGATCAGTGACAGGAAAAGGGAGTAACAAAATCCTTGGTTAACATCTTGACAGTGAGGCAATTAATCAAACAAGATGGGCAAAGATATGTGACAATGCCCTTTTCAAATAGGATTGTAAATGCAAATACAATTACTGTGTATAATGGTGACAAAAGGTAATTAAAGGTAGATTTCTGTACACTGCCAGTAAATTTTGGTCTGTTGTTTATGTCTTCCTCTTCAGTTCTTTTCGTTATTATTAATAAAAGATTCATGTTTGTTTTTTTAAATCTGAATCCAAATATTTACAAGATAATAAATGTAGAAAAGACAGTTAATGTGGGTCTCTTTGTATAACAATACTAATCGATAGAATCCATTATCTGGCCCTGAGGCAACATGCATGTTACTACAATCTCTTTCTCTCCAAAACAGAGTGACTGCATCCAAACTACCTACTGACTCTGGTCCCTGGGCTGTAGTCATTCTTGAGCTATGTCCAGACATTGTTTGAGAAGTAGTTTTTGCCTGACAAATCCTGTGGCCACCTGACTAATTTAATAACATAGATAATCAAACTCTTGCATGCAAGCCTGGAATCTAACATTTTGAATTTCTTAACTCTTTTATAAACTAATGTGCTGTACCTGTCTGTGATGGAGTTAACTTTCCCTATTGCACCCTGTATGGTGCTGTGTTTTAAATTCCTGAATAAAGCACTGTTGATAACAGGCTGGTCATTTGGCTATTGTGGATCAACGCTTGCACTGTGTCAAGGTTTTCCTCCCGCCCCACCAGCAAGTAGGCTGTATATAGAGTTGGGAGGGGACACAGATGGGAGAGCTGACCCAGGCTGGCCAACAGAATGTGGCATGCCATGTGATATCATGTTGGGCAGCTAAAACTGAGGGAAAGGACAAGGAAATGTGACTTCTGGGGTTATGGCTCTTGTCTTCTCCAGGAACCAATACAAGTGCTGAGGCACTGCTTTCCAGCAAGTGGCTGGATATCTGCATGATGATAGGATGAAGTGACTGAACTACTTATTTTATTTTGCTTGCATGCTCAGCTTTATTTTACTTATTAAACTGCCTTTACCTTGACCCCACTTTTTTCTCACTTTTGCTCTTCCCCATGGAAATGTGTGAGGAGTGGCTGGATGGGCATTTAGCTGCTGACCAGCATCAACCCACCACACCTAATATGTGTCTCCTGGTCTCCTTTCCTGATGCCTTTCCCTCAGATCCCCTTTCTCTTAAGACAGAAAAAAAAATTCATGTATTCCTCTCATTTATAGAAATACAGAGAAATATAAACAATGCTCTATGACTCGGAGAACCAAGTGACAGAGCTTGGTCATTCAGTTACTAAAGAATTTGCAAAGATATTACTATTAATGTGGTGCCTGAGACACGAAGAAAATATTATGGAAGAAGTCCAGCAGAGGAATGAGGCATATGTAGAGATAATATAGATAGAGGTCCCTCTTCCTTTCCACCTTTGTGGGTTGCTGTAATCCCAGTTTTGGTCTATTCATTGCTATAGCTCACAGTCAAATTTCAGTATACAACTGCATTCAGACAGTCCAAACCAACAAAATATTTCAAATATATGAATAGAAAGAATATAACTGTGAATAACAAAGATGGAAAGAAGTATATAATCTCCAGTTGGGAGTGGGGAAATACCCAAAACCTCATCAAAATGAGTCAAATTCAGAGGTTTGCCTAACTCATGGGTGACACTCTAGCCAATAAATATAGTAACTTGAGCCTTTTTCCTTGGAGAATAAAGCTCCTTTTCCAAAGTGTTTTTAGTGACCCCTGAAGTGAAAAGAGATAAGTGCTAATTTGAATTTATCACTAAATGAGAATTCACTGAGTTTAACAGAAGTGTGTAAAACCAGCTTTATGATCCCCTACCAAGTAACTTTGGTCACACTCCAATGCGCAATCCCAAATCTGTTGTGCTGAGCAGTGTTTAAGGAGGGCCTGGTTGTAAATCCATGGATGGGAATTCAAGTCTTTCGGTTCTCCACAGCAAGGTTTTCTTAAGGCATCCCTACTGCGAGGGTTCCTGGATTATGTGTGCCAATTAACCAAATGGTTGAAAATAAGAAATAGCCATTGGGAAAGGAAAACGGTGATGATGATTTATAACGTGAATTTTTGTTTAAAATTATATGTGAATATGAAGTGTGCTTCAGTTTGTTTGGGGAAGAAAAATCTGCCAAGCTGAAAGGTTATTTGTTTAAGATTGCCTCCCTCTGACATTGGGACCTCTACATGTTGCTAAATAAGTAAAGCTATTCACAAAGTGAACCTTTGCACCTGCAGCAAAGTTACAAAGAGAAGAGATGCTTCAGAATTCAATTTACTTTGTATTAACTTGAGATCTGATACTCATCATTTGCTTTAACTGCTTGTTTTATCTAAACTCCTGGAGTCACATGACTGGGAAAGAAAATTAAGAGATTTCAAATTTGTTGCTCTAAGCAAAATGACTTCCTTATCTAATCTAATAAGAGGCTGGTTGAGTTTCCCTGTTTTAATAATCAGTGTGTTCCAAATTTCCATTCCATTAAAAAATTAACATAAATTGTCTGGAGAATTTATCTTACTATAATCAAGAAAGTTTTCTTTAATACCACCCTAAAACATAAACCTGATAGTAGGCTGACAAACTTTTGCTAGAGGCTTTTCCTAGTACAGTAGAATTTTAATGATGCATTTAAGATTTTAGAATAAGAAACAATATATTTATAAAGACCAGAAGGATGTAGACATCTCAATGTCAGTAGTTGATGTGAACTTCAGTGCGATCAGACTAGTACAAAGGCAGGTAGCCTGTTTTTAAAAGTCTACAAGAAGTACAGTTGATTTAGAAGGTGGCATTTGTCTGCTAAATAGCCATAGTATGAGGTACTATGATATAAAGGTATTTAATGTTTTCGTGCTTCATATTATGATCTCACTTTTACCAGTCTGAGTCCAAAGCAGTGCTGTTTGACTTTGGTGCTTATTCTACAGACCCTGAGATTTAGAACTTGGTTTTTGCTTCTGCTGAGATTTAATCAGCTGTGGTTTTTAATGTTAACAACAGTCTATCATTCATGGGAAAGAACTCGCAAGAAAGATGATTAAGGGTAGGGAGGTCACATCCTTAGAAGGAGGGGGAAATCATATATCTCATAAACTTTGGTGCTGATTATTTTGGTGGTACTATATCCCTTTTGGCCCGGGTGTGTGACTGAGGATGATATCGAAAATTCATGAAGGATAAAAAAGCAGGTCACAGAACTATTTTTCATACATATAAATTTACTTAAAACATCACCAAGCATAATCAGTGTTCTCTGTGAATATGATGTTGCAATGCTATCAGGAGATATAAAAATCTGTAGGTCTATTTAAAC
The DNA here is from genome assembly GCF_964237585.1 of Gallinula chloropus. Taxonomy (NCBI): domain Eukaryota; kingdom Metazoa; phylum Chordata; class Aves; order Gruiformes; family Rallidae; genus Gallinula; species Gallinula chloropus. The sequence continues at coordinate 114,226,514 of NC_140087.1, read as the reverse complement.
AGTTCTTGTGGTAAAGCAGTTACCACAACTGCTTTGTCCTACTTTTGTGTCTCTCATTCACCTGATAAAAGGTTTGGGATGTTTTATCTCTGAGAGATGGTCTTGGCTCTCTGAAAGCATAGACTTCCAGTGACCCTGCTGCAGGGTGAAATGGTAAGGTGGCTTTGTAAAGAAGGTGGAGAACTACTGTTAGCCCTGACCAGTCTCTCCATGAAAACAAATCTCTCTTCTGACCTCTGCTGCTTTAGTCAATGCCTTAGAACAATTGCTACCTTCAGTTCAGCCTGCTTTGCAGTGTATGAACAGGGTGGTAGATGAACAGGTTCTCAGCTGTGTCTGAAAACCATATGGAATTAGCGTATTTTCCCTTTAGCAGACAGTAGCCCATTGAGAATCCTGGTCTAGTTGCTCCCTCAGTAGCCACTTGGCATGAAGATACAATTTCTTCAGCCTTAGTTTATGTGTCATTTTAGACTGAAAACATTCAGAGTCATGTCATGTTCCTTACTCACTACAACATGTACATTTTCTTTCACTGAAGCCTTCCAATTTTATTGCTGAGCAATTTAGTAATATTTAATAAAAATAAATACAACTTTTTTTTATTTTAGAATAAATGGGTTTTTCAGTCAGTCCTAATAGTGGATATTACATTTTGTAAAGATGTTTTTTTACCTTTCACATCTAATATCCCTTCCCTTTACGTCCTAAGAGTTGTGCAATGTTGCCGAGTCCTAGACAGTGATCAGCAGAGTGATTCTTGCAATGACAATCCTGGATGTGATCTCTGGTCACACAAAGGCTAGATTATACCTCTGTGGTGGTTTAAAGGGGTCTGAAAATGAGAATAAAGTGAAGTTGTGTCCACCAAATGGTCTATTATATTGCCATGAAATATAAAATGGCTTCTGCGAAGCTGAGAAATAGGCCTCTCTTGATTTTTAGGGATGAAAAATATTGTATAATTGTTAGATACTGTATTATTTTAGGAAAGCGTATACTTCAGCCGTGATATAGAATATTAAATGGTTCAAAAATCATTAGTTAATTTTAACATTTTTATACATGGATATTTATTTTTACAAGATGTTAAATACATATATATGCTATCTATATATATGCAGGCTATAACCTACATATATATATGTACATATAAAATTGATTTTAACATGTAAACATACAGAGATGTGTATTGATACAGTCCCACACATACATTTTTATATTCTTTCCAAACATTTTGTAAGTCACCTACTATTGACATTTCCAAGATTTCCAACAAAATTAATGTTACAAGGTTCAGTCATGTAAAGTATAGAAGTCTGTGTTATTCATCTGTTTGTCTCCAGAATAATATCATTAAAGTCATAACCAACAATTGTGAGAATTTTGAGAACACTGCAGTAATTAGAAACCCTGATTCATGTTTAAAGGAATATGGAATCTACTCACCAAAGCTTTTTGAATGTAAAGCAATCATATAAAGATGCATGTTGATACAGTTTAAAGGAAAATGCCTTCATTAATAGAACATGTATGTTCAGTAACTGTCTGGAATACATCCAAATCTGCTTTGAAACTAAATAAAGACCATCATAAACACTCCTGAAATAATGACTACCAAGTAATTTGCATGTCTGCTGGAGACACTATAAGGTAAGAGAAATAGCTCAAGACCATTTGGTTTCAAGTGTTAAAAATGAGACAAAATAATGGGTATAACCGCCTGTTCTACCTTTCACTTCTTCTGGCTTCAGGATAACTAAGCTAATATTCAAGGTAATAGGATGGTGTAGGGTTGTTGTGTGTTTGTTTCTTTGTTGTCCTAGAAAGTTCGGTGCTAAAATTCTACCCCTTTTTATGTTCATCAAATCCCAGCTCACTAATACAGAACTTTAGATCCAAAATTCAAGTACGCTGTTTCCTATTGCATTGTGATCAAGTTGTAGTTAGGATGCAAGCTATATAGCATCTGGGAAATGTTAAAGCTTTCTGGCTGCCCACTCACAAAACAATGTCCAAAGCCAACTCCTGGAGGGTTCCACAGTATATATGTCTATGTATGCCACTATATTTTCCACTTTCATCCTGATCAGACAGAGAAGGGAATTGCATGAGGCTGTTGGTGGTTTTTGTGTTTGCATGAATGCTGTTTGTGTTTCTGTCTGGTGATCTGCGTGGTTGGCCACATGTATGTCTATATGTATTGCTTACTTCAGTCTGTGTGCATATTGGGAGCCCATGTTCAGCCTTGCTAGTGTCCAGACATGGGGATGTGGAGCTGGAACAGCCTCATCTCTGTTGGAATAATAGATTCAGCTACCCCTACTAAACCATAGGGTAATTCAACCTGGAAAACACTGCAGGTTGCTCAGGGCTTTCTCCTCTCGAATCTTGAAAATGTCTCCAGGTAACTTGTTCCAAAACTTGGCTATCTACCAACATTTTTCACTGTAGCATGTCAGAGCTGTGTTCCTCCCTTTCTATATTGTTTTTTTCTGGGATGGAGATAATTTTCTTTGTAATAGCTAATATGGGGCAGCTTTGTGGGTTTGTGCTGAAAACAGTGTTTCTAACCCAGAGATGTTTTAGCTATTGCTGAGCAACCTTATACAGTGTGAAGGCCTTTTTTATTTCTCACCCCACTCTACAATTTAGTAGGTTGAGGTTGCACAAGAAGCTGGGAGGGAACACAGCTGACCCCAAATGTCCAAAGGGATATCCCATACCATATGACATCATGCTCAGCACTAAAATCTCAGGGAAAGAAAGAATAAGGGGAAGGAAGTGGGGTGGCATTTGGAATTATGGTATCTGCATTCCCTAGTAAATATTACGTGTGACGAAGCCCTGGTTTCCTAGAGATAGCTAAACACAGGAAGTAGTGAATGAACGCTTTCTTTTGCTTTCCTTGCATGTGCAACTTTTGATTGTCTGTATCTCAGCCCATGAGTTTTTCCACTTTTACTCTTCTGATTCTCTCCTCCAACCCACTTGGTGGTGAGTAAGCTGCCAGGCAGGGTTAAACCACGATGCTCTCTCATACGAATCTGAATGCTCTTCTTAAAAGTTGCTTTTTCAAGTTTCCTTCTAATGTTAGAATAGCTTGAAGCACTTTCCAACAGCTGATTGCTCTGATGTCTGGCCTAGTCTACCACTTTGGTATGCTAGGGATAACTAGTTTGTAAATGATATCTTGTCTGTTACTCTGGCAGTTTCATACATGGTTTGTGGCTTAGTGGATTAAGCCACAATAGCCAACACTTTAAGGTTGCAATGAACATTCAGAACTCCTCCATATATTTGGAATGTCAGGTAAATACCAGCCTCTCTCTTGCTTTACAGCTTCCACAGACATCCATTACCTTGGAAGGTTCAACACAAGTTCTTGTTGGCAAAACTGTGATAAATGTTTGCAGGTTCAGATTGACACACCTTCCATTTGCGTTTTAGGTTTGTGACACATGAATGGAAGGATCATAAACTTGTATTTATTAACTGATAGAAAGAACTCCATTAAATGTTTTCAATTAGAGTCCTGGACATGTTATACCTATTATTTTCCAGTAATTCATTTTAGTAAGCAAAAATAATAGAGGCAATTAATACTGCCTGAAAGTAAACTCTCCATCAGCAATTCCTAAAAGCCCTAGTCTAAAGAGATTATATTTATAAGATAAATGATACACAATTACTAGAAATTCTTATTTCATGTTTCCCAAGCTAGCAGGCAACTTACCTTTGTACAGGAAAAACCTGACTTCCAGTCCATTGTTCTCCAGAGCATTTTTCAGACGCCTAACAAGTTACCTAAGCGTGGATTCCATGGTACCTATATGAACCAATCTATTCTCCATTATTGACAAATTAAAACCTAACATTACATTAATGGCTCAAACATGTCTATATTTAGAGGTCTTTATATGTTGGAGGTTTCATTTCAAGCTAAAAAAACCCCAAACCAAACAAAAAATCCAACTGACTGGAACAAGTTTTTGTGATTTACAAACAATTCAGCTTTTTTAAGGAATTAAAGCCTTTTCCAAGGAAGACTAAAGGATATAGGGAAAAAAAAGTGCTTGAAAATCTGATGTTGTCAGACTGTTTTGGCATTCTTTCTATGTGCTTTATTTTGTGAGCTTTTTTATCACTGTCTGAGTATGAAGCCTTTGTTTTCCTGAAAAAATTGTCACATAAATATAGGTATTACAGATGAAATAAGCCTATTAGATCATTTCATCCCTTTCCTTGTCAGTGCAAGAACATTTCCTATGGTAAATTATCTAGTGCAGGCCTAGAGAGAAAACAACTCAATTTTGTAAAAAAAACCCCTCCAAACCAAAACAAAACCCCTCCCTACAGAGGTTTCAACATTTATTTTCATTCTGAATCAAAAGACCATTTGAAACTCAAGAGAGAACAGAAAAAGATAGAGATAGAACAATACAAAGCAGGTTCCAACAGTGTGAAAACTCACTGGGAAATTGGAAAACTTTAATTCTTATTTCTTACAACAAGGGATTTGAATTTACCTTTCCCACATCCTGGCCAAATAAGAATACTGTTAACAACACAGAAGAATAATGTGTCCTTTAAAATACTCTTCTACATTTGAAAATAATTAACAGTTTAAGATTATTTTTTTTCATTTCTGATATAAATTTACCAAAATTAATTTACAGTACATGTTATTTAATCTTGGTTATACACTTAAATAATTCCTCTCTATCCTTGATGTTTATAGCTAACTGTATGTAGACAGTTAGCATGTCCCTTCCCCCTTCCCCTTCCAGTCATTCCTTAGTAAGTTATACATATTTATTTCTTTTAATCTTTCACCATAAGTCAATCCTTTCAGCCCCTTAATAATTTATGTTGCTTTTCATTGAATTTCTTCCAATGTCTCAAGATTTTTTCTAACTGTGAGGCTCTGCATACTTTATTCTAGACGTATACTCAACTGTTGACATGGAGAGAGAAAGATGGAGAGGTAAAACAGTAGCTTATGTTTGCTTCTTTTTTCATTTTGCATACTTAAGTTGGGGGTGTGTGTGGTTAGAATACCGGAAACGAATGTTATTTGTCTACTTACAGTGAATGTACATACTATATATATATATATATATATATATATATATATATATATATATATACTCACACATATAATATGAAACTAACTTCATATTATGGCCTCCTGAAAAATCACCTTACATCAAAAGACTGATGAAAAAAGCAAAGCTGTGAACAAAATTGGTCAGGTATCTGACAGCTGTAGCATCTCCAAATGCAGAAATCTTATCCCCATGCTGGTGATCCTGCAAACGTTTTAAGACATCTTCAAGTGAATATGACTTAGTAGTTTCCAGTCTTGGAAGGTGGTATGCATACATAGTATTCTGATATGTACCAAACATAACAAACTGAAACATTCGCTACAGCAGCTGGGTATTAGGTTATGTAATGGTTTCAAGATGGTGCTTAATTCCACAGGATAGTTTTGCAGGTGGATGTTGATGCTGGTTCTGATGTAATGGAACTCAAGTCTAGGACACCACCCAGGAGACCTTAGGGAGGTTTATCAAATGAGTTTGGGATCAATACAATATCAAGCTTTTCGCCAGATAAAAGCTCTTTAGAGCTGACCACACTTCTGGTCAACTGTGGGATTTGGTCCTTGTGAGAAAGCATATCATTAGCTTGGATATGTCTCTGGAGGACCTTAATCCATTCTCAGGTGACAAGACACAGGGACTACTGAAGAAACATCACAGTATGTTAGGTACTGAGATGAGCGAAGGAGCTAGATATTAGGGTCTACCTGAGCATACTCGTTGAGGTGTTCAGATTGCCAGTGCAAACATTACCTCACTGGATAATGATAATTTAAAAAAAATTGTGAAGGGTGAAGTGTGTATCTGAATGAACAGCAGGAAATGATAATTTTTTTCCCACTTTCAGTGTTTTCATAGATATCCTTGTTCATAGGAGTCATTCAGAGGGATTTGCTATTAAAAAATATTAGTAAAATTTGTGATAAAACAGAGTTCCATTTCTAAACACATCATCTGCTCCACTCAACATCTCTCAGGTACTTCCCAAGCAGTATTACTATTCCCAGCTGAAGCAATCAGTTTATAGCATATCATTACCGCAGAGTTTGTGTTGGAAGGGACCTTAAAGATCACCTAGTTCCAGCACCCCTGCCATGGGCAGAGACACCCTCCATTATAGCAGGTTTCCCAAAATTCCATTCAACCTGGCTTTCAACACTTCCAGGGAGGGGGCAGCCACAGCTTCTCTGGGCAACCTGTGCCAGGGCATCACCATCTTGAAAATAAAGTATTTTTTCCTAATATCTAATCTAAATTTGCTCTCAGTTAAAAACAAATTACTCCTTTTCCTATCACTGCAGTCCCTACTGCAAAGTTTGTCCCCATCTTTCTTATAAACCTACTTTAAGTATTGAAAGGCCACAATAAGGCCTCCCTGGAGCCTTCTGTTCTCCAACAAGCCCCAGTATCCCACCCTTTCTTCATGGGAGAGGTGTTCCATTCCTCTGATCATCTTTTTGGCTTTCTCTGGTCTCAGTCTAACAGGTTCATGTTTTTCCTGTGCCAAGCACTCCAGAGCTGGACACGATGCTCCAGGTGGGGTCTCACAAGAGCAGAGGGGCAGAATCACTTCTGTTGATGTGCTGGCAATGCTTCTTTTGATGCAGCTCAGGGCACAGGTAGCATTCCAGGCCACAAGCATGCACTGCTGGTTCATGTTGAGTTTTTTCCACCAGTACCTCCAAGTCCTTCTTCTCAGGGCTACTATCAATGCCTTCATCCCCTATGAGGGTATGCTGAAAGAACTGGGGCTGTTCAGCCTTGAGAAAAGAAGGCTAAGAGGGGATCTTATTAATGTTTATAAATATCTCATGTGTGGGACATGGGGGAAATAGCCAGCCTCTTTTCATTAGTCCGTGGAGACAGGACAAAGGGCAATGGCTTCAAGCTGGAGCAGAGGAAGTTCCTCACCAATATGCAGAAGAACTTTTTCACAGTGAGGGTGACAGAGCCCTGGGACAGGCTGCCCAGGGGGGTTGTGGAGTCTCCTTCCTTGGAGATATTCAAGACCTGTCTGGACACCTACTTGTGTGATATGTCCTAGGGAACCTGCTTTGGCAGGGAGGTAGGACCCAATGGTCTCTCAAGTTCCCTTCTGACCCCTACGACTCTGTGATTCATCCCTCAGTCTGTATTGATGCTGGAAGTTGCCCCAATCTTGGTGCAGAACCTTGCACTGAGCCTTGTTGAACATCATAAAGTTCACATGGTCCCACTTTTCAAGTTTGTCCAGGACCCTCTGGATGGCAGAGGCCTGTCCCTCAGGCATGTCAACCATGCTACTCAACTTGGTGTCATCCGCAAACTTGCTGATAATGCACTTGATACCATATACCATATGATAAGGATACTAAACAAACTTTGAGGGACATCATTTGTCAGTTATCTCCATCTCAGCACTGAGTCTTTGACTAATGCCCTCTGGATGTGACCATGCAAACAGTCCCTCATTCACTGAACAGTACATTCATCAAATCCATATTTCTCCAATTTAGAGGGAAAGTTGTTGGCAGAACTGTGTCTATGGCCTTACAGAAATCCAGATAGATGACATATGTAGTTCTTCCCTTGTCCACCCATATAGTCACTCCATCATAGAAGGCCACTAGGTTCTCAGGCAAGCCTTGTCCTTAGTCAAGCCACGTTGTCTGTTCTGAATCACTTCCCTGATCTTCATGTACCTCAGCATAGATTCTAGGAGGATCTGTTATATTATCTTCCCAGACACAGAGGTAAGGCTCAAAGGACTGTAGTCCCTAAGTCCTCCTTTCTATCCTTTTTTAAAAATTAGTGCAATATTTCCCTTTTTCCAGTCACCAGGACCTTCACCTTACTGCAATGACTTTTCAAATATCGTGGAGAGTGGCTTGGCTTGAGACGATGTTTTCTTTGTTCTTTGTCCCTTCATTCATTACGTTTTCATTATAACAAGATTCTGTAACCCAATACTTTACCTTTCTGTTTTTCAAAAATATTCAAAATATGCTTCCACAATGCAGCTGTCCTTTTTGCATAGTGACACCACTCTTAATTTAGTGCAACCATGTTTTAGTGCATTACTGCCACATCATTCTCCTAAAGCACTTCAATAGATCTACAGCATGTACAATGTATAAAGAACATAAATATGCCTGACATTGATAGCTGTGATGCTCCACCACTCATCTCATCTATGCCCCAGTTTCCTCCTTGAAGTTATATCTGACCGCTCTCTTTTTCACCCTCTGAATATGTTCATTTATGCTTTTTAATCTATTACTTTAACAAATTTACTGACTGGAGAAATTTGTCATTTATTCATGAAAATATCTTTTTAAACAATGTATCATAGTTACAGAATACATTTCAGAGGATTTTACAGATATTAACTAATTAATCAAAGATACCTACATATAATAGAAAATACAATTTTAGTATCTGAATTTTAAGAAGACAAAACTGGACAGAAAGATTTAAGTGAGTTGCCCAAGGCAAAATTGAAAATTAGTTGCAGATTCAGAATGATAACTCAATATTTCATGGGCAACATGTCTGTGTTCAAACCTCTGGGAAGTATTGCTTCACTGCTCTTCAATCTCAACATCTATGAGAGCTTTCTTACAGTGTATCACATGGCTCTGAAACACATACAATGATTTTGCTAGTTTTGAAATTATTTTAACATTGTTAATTGACAGAAATCAAAGCTTTATGTTGTTGGAGAAGGAGAATTTGCAGATCTCCCTTTGAGAATCAGAAAATGTATGTGCAGGACCAGAAAACCTCAATATACTGCATTTAAAATCATTTGCAAATACAATATGAGGAGGTTACATTTTCTCGCTCAGAATTCATGGATTTGTACACATTTTGAAGAATGCAAAAGTTTAACTAAAGCCTTTAAAAAAACTCCACAACTTCTACAAGCAGACTGGATAAGTGTGGTATCCTTCAGAATGCACTGATAAGTTCAATATTTGCAAAGGAGGAAAATATATCAGCATGTCGATAATATCAACCCATAAGAAAAATAGCAAGTCCCTTCTCTCAAGACCTGTAACGGTCTTGCTAATTACTCTTCCTACCACTTAGTGGAGCACAAGAACATAGGAATACATTGCTTAATACAACATTCTTCCTCTAGCGGTGGCTGGTTGAGAAGTGTAGTAAAATGCATTAGAGCCTGCCCCCAGGAAGGCTTCAATTCTGTTAAGATTTCATTGATTTCTCAAGACTGAGGATTATAACTCTCTCAAAATATTTTTTAGCATTAATAATTTTTGTTCCTCTTCTTATCAACAAAGCAAGCAATTATTTTTTTCTAAGGTCTAGTCTATACTAAAAACTGTTTTCAGTGAGGACTGTGACCATCCTAAATCAAGGTTCAAAGGCGGGGGAGGGGGGGTGGGGGGAAGGAGGGGGTGTTGGGTGGGAAGTGGAACATATCCTAAGAAAAATAAATTCCATTTGAAATTGCTTTATTTTATCAACCAAGGAAGGAAACCCTGGGATAAAAGTGGTTTGGACTAAGTGACTTCCAGAGCTCCTTTTCAACTTAAATTCTACACATTCCATATATTTCCTTCATCTAAGTGTCTGATTTTTAATGTTAACAATCCAAGTCTTGTAATTTTTGCCTTCTGTCTTGTGACCCATGGCCAAGTAAGAGGCAACTTTTGTGGTTTACCTGATGTATTTTTCTTTTTGAGAAGAGCATGTGCAGTCCACAGGAGCAGTGACTTTTTCCATCTTGTAATCTTTAGCCCTCTGTACCTGGGAGATGCTCATCTTTTTTAAAATCAGTCCCATTCTCTGCCTCCAACCCATTTTTCTGTCCCTCCTACTTCTGTGGAACCTCATCAGCCAATCTGCTCAATGTGGTTTATGAAGGCTGCTCACTCCACCCTCTAGACTACTGACCTTACAATATCATTTGATGAAAACTTAGAGATTGATTATTTAGAAAATTTTTCCGCTTTGAACATGAAATGAGAATATCATTCCTCTTGTCCCCTGCATTGACTATGTATACTTGGAGCATCAAAAATCCATTTACTCTTCAAAAGCTTGAGGAATTAACCAAGAGTTAGCACCTCTTTTCTACTGCAAAAGAATCACAATCATGCTGTAATTAGTGGCTAAGGTGAGCAAGAAGCAACAAATTTGTTCTTTAAGAAAGTCAAGAAGCAAGAAAGGGTGACTCTGTCTTGCAGAGTTGTCTCTGCACAGTATCCCTTCCAGCATCCTAATCAAGCCCGTAGGAGGAAAAAAGAAAAGAAAAAAAAAAAAAAGAAAAGCCATCTGTATGGCACATCGCTATGTGGGCTTATACCTCATAATCTCGTTGTGGAGGGATGGCTTTATTAATGAATGTGTTATATTTTTGTCACACAGAAAATCTTTTCAGGCAATTAACCACTGGAAAAAAAGAAAACTAAAAGCTATTGCCTGATTTTTATTTCAATGTGATTAACTGAAAAGACCATATAGTATACAGTATATTAACAAAATATTCTATTAATATTTTCTAGGCATATTTAACCAACTGAGCATTTATGGCAGTCAATGAATCAGTCTTTTCTGAGACTTTAGGTACTTCTGTAATAATGTGCTGAGGCAAGCCAAACTATTGAAATGTTCTGTTGTGTCAACTATCGATTTATCATAAAATACTAGGGTCTACATTTGCACAATAGATGGTGAACTTAAAAGCAAACTTCACAGCCTATTGAGTATATTAAAAAATTGGAAATGTTCTAAACATGATAGTTTTATAGATGACATAAACAATAAAAGTTTCCTTACAATCCAGAGGCTAAGACATACACACATACACACATGAATCCTGTGCTGATTCAGGTCATTATGTTGTCCAAAAAGTTTCCGTAACCTCCTGGATGTTTATCACTTCCAAACTGCTTAGCTACATCTACCAAAAACTTTAGAGATGTTGCAAGCACCTGAAAATTCTAAATCTTACCTCTGAGAGAAATTCATGGTCCTCAACAAGTCACTTGAATTTGGACTGTAATAGTTGGTAATTACATAGTTGAGTACAGTTCAATGAAAGGAAGGTACTTATGAGTAAGACTGGAGAACTTGTTCCTTCACAAGTGAATGCTGAATAGTCCAATAAGTTCCTATACAAGTTATAGCAATCCTCAGGTGTTAAAATATATTCTGTCTTTTAATGGAAGCTAAAGGTTTTGTTATGCCGATATGATAGATCTCTGTATTATAATTTGTTTAATCTGTGGCTTTGACTTTCACATTCAGCTGGGATTGGGTGACTATGGAAAGCAAAGATCTACCTGTGAAAATTTGGGATGAGCAAAAGCAAGGATTCTCCCACCTCAACAAATCTTTGACTCCTCCGATCAAGACAGTTTACAGATCCCTTCAAATCACTAAATCTCACATAAGGGAAGCTTTTGTCAGAGCTTTGTCGGGTGCCTTAGTTTCCTCACTTATACTATCTGCAACACATATATCTCTATAACACTGTTATATAATATTATGACTGATGGGTAAAAGGTTAAGTTTATTAAACTGAGAGATAAAAGAGTTGCCCCGGTGAGTACTTGCCTAGAGCAACAATAAAAATTGATGTCTTTCAGTCACAGTGTTGATATATATGTATGTACACTTAAATGTTTTCGTCATAAATACCCTTCAGTCCTGCTTTATGGCGATGAATTTCAAAACTCTATCTGTTTTCCTTTAAAGCTAACATTCTAAACTGGAGTTGAAGTAAAAAGCTGAGGAAGAGAGAGAGGAAAAAAGCATTATCCTCTTTTGATGAGCTAGTTAAGAAGCAAAGAGCTTCATGAATTATTAGATTGTGTCATCACAGGTGCATAATAATTTCAATTGAATTAATCTACAAGCACTGAGAAGGCATTTAGTTCATACATGGACTCAGAAGTATATTTTTCTAGAATACAATAATATTTCCCCATGCTGAGGTAGACAATGGAACATTCAGTCAATAAAAAAACATATATATATATTTAAAAAATAAAAATAAAACTATTAAGAAAGCGTCTACTTAGAAATGTGTATCATTTATACTACCTAAAAGTCCAGTCAGGTGCACTTTTTACGATTACTGTAGATAATAAAATCAGTTCCTGTCACCTAATACTTGATACCAGGTACTGCAAACCTAATTCTCACTTTCAGAATGACCTTTCCTAATTCTCATTTGCCTCAGAATATTTTTTTTTTCTACAATGTTACCAGTTACAGATATCTCTAGAGAAAATTGGAGGTATTGGTAGGAATCCTTTGATAAAAGAATATTTGCGGAAAAAAAAGATTAGGAGATAGTAAAATTCTCATGGGAACTTCAGAATTAGCTTTATGAATTCTGAAATAGAATTAAATTTAATGAGACTTATCTATTGAAAAGCTAGGTAGCAATAAAGTGCCATTATCTTTGTGAAAGCTTTCTCAAGTCATAGAATCACTAAAAAAACAGGGCTGAAAAGAAATTGAAGGGATCATCCAGGGAAGAGAGTAACCCAAGACTAGGGATGTTTTTGCTGTTTCTTTTAGATAGTTGTTTTCAAGCTCTCTGTAAAAGACACCCAAAGATGGAAACACCACAGATTCAGGAAGCAATTAATATTAGTATTAATAATTCTTTCTCTAATGTCCAGTCTAATTTTTTTTTCCTTGGTCTTTGTCTTAGCCTCCATAGATTTTTAAGAACAGGTTATCTTTTCCTTTATTTCAACATCTTACTATCATATATCTCAAACATCTTTTTTTTTTCTTTTAGATTCAACAAACTTGGTTTTTTGCTCCTTTGTTGTTTGTGTGTTTTCTAGATCTGTCCTTTGCTTTTCCCTTCAATTAGGTCAACTTATTGAAGTGCAATGCTAGAAAGCAGCTAGTGCTCAGACTGAAGTGTTCTCAGTGTTTAGTGGGGTTTAAGCACTACTTCCTGACTCTTGCACTATATCAGAGCTATACTGCAGTTTATAAATGCTAATAGAGTATTTACTGTCTGATGACTGCTTCCCTCTTACAGCCTTCAGATGCTCCTTGAAGAACTGCTAACTAATTAGCCATTCACCGTCTTCTATTTGCCCTCCTTTTCTGCCTGAAAATAGAACATCAGAATTCCTCCTGCTATTTTTTTCCCCCAGGAAATATTTCTTTAATTTGAAAAGGTAATTTTCCACTGTAATTTTACCTGAATCATACTCAGAGTTCCTCTCAGCTTGTTACATCTGCATACTCAGTAAGCAGACTCAATGTTTATTACAATCCAAGCAGTTCATTCTGATACTGGACACTAAAGAATTTAGGATAGATTCTTAAGAAACCCAGTCAAGACTGTTGTTAAGTCTCATATTGCCTGACTTACTGCATTTGTACTACATGGCCTGTGAGAGAGAACAAGACCCTGGAGTCAGACCTTCTTGATCAGGACTACACTCCTCCTTGAGCTGACTTTACAAATTTCTTTCACAGCATGTGGATGAATGCACTCACCAGCTGCTTGATCAAAGTTCTCTGCTTTGCCACAGACCTCTTCTATTTAATCAACTTCACATTTCCTGGGGGTAATCAACATAAAGCACGTGCTTCTTTTTAAAAACTAAAAAGTAGACTATCATCAGGTTTTGTTTTCACATCAGTGGTTTTTGTCACAAGGTCCTGGATGGTCTATGGACATCCCAGATGTTCCCTTTGGACTGACTTTTTCTGAAGGGAGTCATCTGTCTGTTTTTTGCGAGGGCACAAGATATATCATATTTACTTGGTAATTGCACATAATTTGTTTAAACAGAGAATGTGATTGTGTTTCAAATTAATCCCTTCAGCAGAACATCTTGTTAACAAAAATTAATATCTGCCTAGCCTTTACTTCTGAGCAGTATCCTATACCACTAGTCACCATTTCTGCCAGTGTCTGTTGAAAGTAAGACAAAGTCAATTAGTTATCACCTTCATTACTGCTAAATACACATACAGGGTAACAGAAAAAAAGTATGCTAGTTTTAATTCTGGTATAAATTACTTCTTTTCAGGACATGAAGATGTGTTCTTTGGACTGATTTATTTTTATTATTCTGGCTTCAGGAAGGTATTAGCTATTTTTATTTTATTTTATTTCTTTGGAAAAGTTAATGGCAGTTATGTCTGGCCAAAATTTGTCCTAAATTTTATTTTTGGTATTTTTAATTTGGTATTTTCCTAAGAAGATATCCAGGCTGCTTCATTGATTGCAATAGTGGAAATAATAACTTCTGGATGAAAAGAGAAGAAGATATTTATTAATTCAAAGATATATGAAGTATTCAACTTTTTCATGTATTTTCTTCCTAAAGACATATCATCATTTGACAGTTTACATGCTAAAGCCATTTTTAGTTTAATTTCTCAAAGTCAAATTTTTTGGAAAATAAAAGGGTTAATTAAATAATGGTTTCAAAATTACATAGAAAAACAAGTTGAATAGCATTTTTTTTCTTAAGCCTGAATTTGAATATTGAGGGATTTATTTCTTTGAATCAAACAAATAGGACTTTAAAATTATTTTAGATAAAATATAGCAAACAGTGAGATAACATCATGAACATATTTTGAACATATCCATAGAAACTTCCTTAGGAGGTGTCCTTACTAATTCATTCATTATCCCTACAATGAGCATGAATGTTGTGGTTTTGTAACATAAATATTTAAAGCAGCAAGTTGAATAGAGGAAATGGAGTTAAGGTTTACTTCTTGCAGTGTATATGGCACAAACCAAATATTTGGGAAAAGCAAAAAACCTGTTGCCACTAAGGTGGGCTGGTATGAAGATGCTAGAGGATGATGGAGGTTGCATTGTCTATTTTTTAATTCCTTAATCTCTGAAGTTTCACGGGATGAAAATAGACAAGACAGAGATAGGGTGGTAACAGGTAGTTTAGATGACACATTTTTAAATAATAACTTGATTTTTGAATATCATGAAACAGTAAGTCACTTCAGTAGCAGGTGATTTTTACCTGAAATAAAATTTCAAAATATTACTTTAGTGACAAATGAAAATCTCAGTTTTGACTGAAAAATATGTCTATTTTCTCTTGTCTGACAGAGGAATTTCTAAATCGTGTTGGTTTGTTTGTTTAAATCTGATTGTCCTTGAAAGGGACGTGACTGTTGACCATATAACCTCCTCTGTGCATAGACCAAGTAATCATCAGTGAATAGGCTAAAGCTGATGAGGAATTCACTTTTTAAAGAGTCCTTGATAGTATGAGCCGTGATTAGTTTCATAAGCTAAGAAAGAAGGCAGAAGGGAAGTGAGAGCTCAAGGAATGGTAGTTACAGTGAAGTGGGAGTGTAAAGAAGCACTACACCCATGATGGGAAGAAGCCACAAGCTGGGGAAATCCTGGGCTTCCGAGATTTTTTTTACACGTATTAAAGAAAGTAAAGGGCAAATGGATAAATTAGGGCAGAAAAGGATACAGATCTCTGACATCTAGAGTAATTCAAAGTATTTTGATTTGTTGTTGTTTTTGCATTGTGTACCTCAACTTCTGTCTGGTCCTGGAGACTTAAATTGTCATTGGTATCTGTCCCAAGAAACAGTCCCTGCCATAGTTCAATTTACTAGCACAGTTGCTAAAGGATCTCTAAATTGCACCTCTACATGGGTGCAGCACTCCCAGCTAATATGTTTTACCACCTTCTTTATAACTTATATTAGGGGTAGCTATGAGGTAAGGTCAGTTTTCACTAATTATCTAAGTCTCCAATAGCTAAGGAGAAAAGCTTGAATATTATGCAGCACTATGAATGTTCAATAAGTCATAAGTGAACAATATATTCTCTTCAGAAACTTGGGTAATGATTTTCGTTTTGCAAGACCTCATCACATTCAAGTTATCAGTACTCTGGGTACCATAGTATTTATTTCCTTGCAGTCGACAGTTTTTAGCCAAGAAATTGAGTGCTGTGTAAACAGAATGTGATCTGTCCCCTTTGGGTATTTTAGTTGAAGATACCTGCTTTTGCTCTTTTTCATCATAAAAAAAAAGGAAGGAGAATAAGCTAAAATTACCAGCTTCTTAAGAAGACTTTCAAAGGCTAGGATAGACAGCATTGCTGAATTTACCTACTATGCCAAGACTAACAACTCCTTTGGAAGCCTGTTGTTGCATTAATTTCCCCCTCTGTTTCTTTTAGTAGTACAGAGTGGATCTCTGTCTCACTCCACTGGCTGTATCAAGTATACTGCTACTTCATATGCTTCTAAACATTAAATTGCAAATCTAGAGACACCAGGTTTGGTCACTGCAGGTGGATTGCACTTGTAATGGTGTCTTCTGTGACAATTACAGTTATTGAAATTTATATTCCAAATTTTGCAATTTCTGAGTTTTACCTGCTAATGGCAGTTTTCAGCCTCTCTCAAAGTATGTGTAGAGTTTTCATCTTTTATCTAAATATGATCTTTCAGTAGAAAAGTGAAGAATAAAAGTGTCCTGTGCTATCAAATTTGGCATCTTAAAAATATTTTTATTAAGGGCTTTGGGTGGTTTTGACAAAATAAAACATGAGGATTATCAAAATATTCTCACAGTTTCAACAGCTAATATGAGGTGTCTTTTTTTTAATGACTGCTAATGATGAAGCTTAAAGTTTAATCATATCTGGACAAGGACTCTGAGGAAATGGTAGTAAGAAGGCAGGTTTTAACTTCATTGTTCTAACATAGTTCCAGTTGCTTCTGTTCACCCGAACAAAAATAATCTCAGAAGGTACATTTTTGAATTACATCATTTCAGGTTTGTGCATCAAAAGAGCATTCATGAAATACCATTTGCTTCAGGTGGCTGGGTGAAAGGGCAAGTATGCAGGTTTTATTGCCATGCAACTTAATGGCATCATTTCAAGAAGGATTTAGTTTACAGTTGGTAATGAAACCAAATAACCTCAAATAGAAAAGGTTTCTACTGTCTTTCAAGGGAAAACATTAACAAGTCAACAGAGTAACACATTTTGTAGAAAAATGGATTTTTATTATTTTTTTCCTCAGGTGAAGAATCCTGAAGGTAGTGAGTGAGGCAAGAACACCCTAAATAGCATGAAAGATTATGTTTAAATAAAAATTGAATGGGGTCAAAGCAAAAACAACATTTATTTTCAAATAAATGGTGAACACTTTTGAGGGGTTTATTGTTGGTTGATTCTTTGAATGGAAGCTGCAGCCTTTACTGTTAAAAAAAAAAATTGCATCTTTCACTGAAGTGTCTTAATTTTTGTTCTCTTTTAGAGGTATTGGTAATTAATTGAACCAATTTTACCACTTATTAAGACTGGTGATCCACATGGCAAATTCATATTAAATGATTCACAACTTTAGACCAGATAACCACTGAAAATTAATCATCCACAGAGTACTGAACTGAGCAACTCTCTGAATCTCTAAAAAAGATCACCAGTCTATTAGACTTATATACTGTAATTATGTTATATATAACTGTGTAATTTATAAGCTTTAAATTAGATCAACCATCTATTAGGCTCTATGAAAATGAAAACGTATTCATCAGATTAAAAAGTAATAAAAAAGAAATTAGCCAAATCTGGAATTTACCTCCCTACTAAAGAGAGCAATTAGGCTTTTAGACTTTCAAGAACAATGGGTTTAGCTGGTATCAAGTCCTCTGATTTCTACAGTCAGTTGGATGGGTTTGTCCTATTTTAATTCTTAGATCAAATTCTGATCTCAGTCACAGCGATAATAAATCATGTATAACTGTGGTTCATTTGAGTTGCTCCTGTTTTGTGCACATAAAAGTAGCAGCTGAACTATTTATGATAATCTTTTTGCACAAAATCCGAATAAGAAATCCAACACATATACTGTAAAGTAGATAGGTCCAACCTATCTATCAAACTTTTCACTTTTAGGAAGAAAAAATTTTTTGCTTTGGTCAAGTTGAAGTACAACTTTTCTGGCTGGGTTTAGCTTTACTTTTTGAAACACAAAGTTGAGCTGCCAAATATAAAAGTGGATCTAAAGGTAAGTGGAAAGCAGGAGCTATCTCTATCAGAGAATAGCAGAAAAAACGACTAATGTATTCTGTAAAATTTTATATCTACTTTAATGATGCTATTAAAAAAAATCTTGTTGCTAAAATAATATTTGTAAATTGGCACTTAAAATATAGAATGGTTTGGTTTGGAAGAGACAATAAAGATCATCTAGTTTTAGCCACAGTATCACAAAGTATCTAGATAACTTACCTGTTTTATTTCTGGATTTGTGGAATTTTACAAGCCCCTAGTTATTTGGATGGGAAATTGTTCTGTTACAAAAAATCAATAAATTTCATTTCCTCATGACTCTGTCTTACACCGAATCTTCTGCATAAGAAAAGTTCCTGTTCTAGACTTCTACCCTCAAAGATGGAAAGAAGAATTGAAGCTTCTGAATGCATTGTCTGTGACCAGGCCGATTAAATCACTTGTTGGCTTCAGTCAGTGTCACCAAACCTGGCAAAGGGCATTCTACTGTACCTCAGTCAGTCTTGACATCAGTGAATATTCTATGAACATTAAGAATCTAATATTTTATGCCTTAACAGATCTAAACCTCTCTAAGCCATAGAATCCACCCCTTAAACATAAAAGCCAGTGAAACCAGAGTGTAATCTCACTAGTATCTCCTTTTCATGACAACCATACTGGTGAATACTGTTTCTGGAATGTTTCCCCTTTCGCCTATCAAGCTAAGGACTGAAGCAGAACTTTTGCATTAATGCAACAAGCGATTGGTGATAGGTGTATGCACGGGAATGTTTATTTTTTACAGAATTTATCTGAAAACAGTGCTGACAGGATAGCTCCTCATATACTTAAAACAGCCCCTGGGTAAACAACTTTGCTGTCTAAAAGATCACACATGCATATATTTCATGGGTTGGAAGTTGTACGTTTAATCTTGAGAGCTCATGTTGTTTTCACCTAAATTTGTCATGTGAATTTGAAATGTAACAATCTGTGTCACCTTGGGATGCTTGTATTGGGATGTTTTATTGAAACTCTATTCTGACAGGGAAGAGATGAAGTATTACCTTAGATTCATAGATTTTCAAGTCAGGAGGAATTCTACAATCAGCTAATGTGCCTTTCTGTGCATAACACTGGACCTGCATAACATGAGGAGTCATAATTTGGGCAGGCAGCCTTATCTGGCGTTAGTTTAAACTTGGCAGTGATATGACCCTCATGCAGCCAGACATTTTGCTGGAATCACTATAAATATATATTGTTCAGAATTGAGACTGACAATACTCAATCACTTTTATTGCTGATAGTGAAATAAGGTTGCTGTCTTCTCAAAGGATAATGTAGCACTTGAATGACCTAATAATTTTAATATGTTGGACTGAATCTGATATTTAGGTTACTTTGAGGATTTGATAATAATCATTATTCATTTGATTTTTATACATGCTTTATGATTTTTCTAGTAATATAGATTAGTCAATAAAATATGGAGAGCAATAAATCTATGTTATCTTTTCATTTCTATGCTGAATCAAGAGTTTGGAATCTGACAGATCCCTGAAGAAGATCACTGAAATAGGAATGAACTCTGTGACTCAACTGGGATACATAGAAGTGCCCTAATGGGTATTTCCAGCAATATCTATGTTTGCATTTTATGACCAAATCTTTTTAGTGATAATTTTTTTCAAATGAGAAGCAGAAACTTGCAGACTAGTTTGGATATCTGTTGTCAATTTAAAGCTCATAGCTCTCACCAACAGGACACTCAACTGTTATATTTTTATCATCCCACAGTTTAAAACTGATTTTAATTTTCCTTTTTTCCCTCTTTTTATAGTGTCTTACAGTCCCACTTTAAGTGGTTATACTTCTTATTAAAGACCACATTCTTTATTAATTCCTTCTTTGGCACAATATACTCTTATCCTGACTAAGGTCTCTAAGCACTAGTTCAACTGTATCAGATACCGCAACATGAATTAATAGCAACATGTCAACGCAGAACAGGAAATGCCTAACCGATGCAAGCAACTATTTTTCTAAAGTATCTGTCACCTTTAATAGATAACCATATATGAACATAAATACTCCTTTTCCAAACATGCAACGTCTTGCCCAGAAAGGTTGGTCAGAGAGGCTGTACAGGTTCCATCACTGATATATTCAAAGCCCTGCTGGAAAATATCCTGGAAAATGGCATCTGATCTCACAGCCGAACCTGTTTTAAACAGGAGGTTGAACCAGAGACTTCCTGAAATCTCCCTCAACTTGAACTATTCTCTGATTCTTTGTCCTTCTCCAAATACTCCTTATGCTTTGTGGGTTATTCCGTTTTGGTTTAGTTTTTGCATTACATTCTATATACAATAACTTACAAATCATTTATGGCTAACCTAAATAACTAAAATGAGCTGACCATTAAAGGATCTAGACTTTATCAAAACCCCTGGATTTTTTGATCATACAAGAAGAAAAGGTTTAATCTTACTTCTCTTTGATTACTAAAATCTAACATATCTGTTTATGAAGTCGTTATTATAAACAGGTGTTTTAATATTAAAAACCTAATATAAAATACTAACTCTTCGTAGCTGTGAAACAAAAGGAACTGACACTTTCAGATGCCTGTTCATTCCATTCTTAGTTAAGTAGGACAAATAAGACGTAAAGACTTTTGGAGAAGCCTATGTTTCTCTTTTCAGAAACATTCCTTGTGGAACCTCTGAAATTGGAGGGTGTTGAATTATCCCTCTCTACTATGCACTGGTGAAAATGCACTTTGAATATTGTATTCAGCTTTAGGCTCCTCACAACATGAAAGACGTTGAGGTGCTGGACTGTGTCTAAAGGACATTGAAGCAGGTGAAAGGTCTTGAGAATAAGTCCTCTGGGGAGTGGTTGAGGAAACTGGGGTTTACTCTGGATGAAAAGAAGCTGAGGAGAGACCGTATTGGTCTCTGCAACTAGATGAAAGGAGGTTATAGCATGTTGGGTGCTGGTCCCTTTTCCCAAGTAACAGGTGATAGGACAAGAAGAAATGGCTTCAAGTTGCACCAGAGGAATATTTGACTGGATATCAGGAAACGTTTCTTCACCAAAAGGGATGTCAATTACTGTAACAGGCTGCCAGGGGAAGTGGTTGAGTCACCATTCCTGGAGGTATTTAAACAATATCTAAATGTGTCAGTTAAGGACATAATTTAGTGATGGACTTGGTAGTGTTAGATTTGTGATTGGACTTGATGATCTTTTCAAACAGAAATCATTCTATAATTCTATAACATTTCAAATAGATAACTATTTTTTGCCATGTGCAATGTAGTAATTAATTTTGTGGATGATTTTATACACTTAACTTTTATTGCTCTTCTCTTTGTTTTTCTCATCTATGTTTGCTTTTACTTTTTTTCTGCCCAGTATCAGTTGTGAATCAGTGGTAGTTTATTATTCTCCTTTCTCAAGTCTGTTCTGTCTTCTTAGTAATTCTATGGTATATATTATGACGGGATTATTATGATAGTGTTGTGGTACTTACACTTTATCTTTGTCCTTCTGTTTGCTCCCTGTTAGCACGTTTTGACTTTCTGTATCTCTTCTCTGTATGGTTTTCAAATATTGCTACACAAATCAATTATTTTGCATTCCTAAAGATGAATATTTAAAGTTATAGACTCTATGTATTATGACCATAAAATATCAAATATCCCAAGCTAATCCAATTATTCTAAGTATTAGATTTTTGTATGTTTAAGCATTGTGTTATAACTGGCATCTCAGTGGTATTCAAACCTTCCTTTTAGAGATTTTACTATACTCGTTTGTCTGAGTTTTTACTCTTCCATTATAACTTTTCCTGGTTAACATTTCCTGTGGATAGGTCAGTACATGTAGACCCAGAATATGCATTAACATACTTCATAGCTTTCACATATTTAGTAGCTTTCTACTCTTTTATCTGCACTAGCAAGATTGTGCTAGTTTGCATATTGTTTGCAGATTCTCATACTATTTATCATATATTCCTTGCTCATTAATCCAATAGGTCTACAAAGATAACAATAGTGAGAGTGGCATGAAAAATAAAATATCATTGCCTTCACAGATTGCTAAAACTCAGAAAACTAGTAAAACTGTCACATCCCACAAATTCTTTCCACTTTCTTCTTTCCTTAACAGCTTGGTCACTGGAGGTAACACCCATGACTGCAGTGTAGATATCTATGTTTGAACCAGCCAGTCCAAACTCATTTGATAATCAACAGAGAGAAATGGGCATTTCTAGGCAGCAATTTATCTTGATCTAGTTTAGATATATGAAGGAGGAAGATACGAATTATAATCTAGCAGTGCTCATTTCTCTCCCCAGGCTACAGAGACAGTCTGGAGCACTAATTCAGTGTACAGAGGTTTACACTAGAGACATGATGTTAAGTGAGATGAATGCCACTTCCATCAGCAAATGGCAAAATCCCAACATACAAACTTAAAATATTTAACAGAAATGTCATGGATATGCAGAACTTCATACTTACAAATAAAATTTTTCAAGAAAAAAGGAATTTTTCTCCATCTTTTTGTAAAGTTCCTAAGCTCTTGGTCTAGTTAGACAGGTGCATGCTCTTATCTTTTATCTCTTACAAGTAAAAGACAATCAGAGAGGGAATGGGCATTTGGATGTTATGTAGTTAAATGAATGTAAGGTAACTTTGAGGCTGGTGTTTTCTAGCATTGATATGAACTATCAAATGTCACTCCCCTTCTCATAAGCAAAGGGGAAGTAGGAAGATACCATACACAAGGTAATATCTTTAAAAGGATGCTCCTGGGACATTGAATTTTGTTCACCAGACTTTGCTGCGGTCAGTGTTTAAAAGCATAATTTAACCTTCTGATTCTTCTTAGTGATTAGAAGGCTCGAAGTGGTGGAATTGATTTAATTCATATAAGCAGGTAGTAAAGTTTTGTGAGAGCTTCTTGTTTGATTTCAGTAATAGACACATACATACATTTAAAACATTGAAATTTAGATAGGAAGTATCTACTTTAACATAATTTTCATGCATATTGTACTGGTGTATATACTATAAAGTTCCACTTCAAAATCCTAGACTTAAGCTCTATGCATCACATATTTGCATCTGTTCGTAATAAGCTGGAATACTGGGCTCCTTTTGTAAGTGCAATATATATTCATATGCTTCACGATTTAATAATTTTAATGCCAGGAGGGATAATTCTGATAATTTAGACTGACCTGCTGCCTAATGCATGCAGAGAATTTTGCTGAGTTTTAATATTTTTTGGAATAAACAACACAAATGAGGATCCCCAGAAATAAATTTGATGAGGAGCTGCCTAGTAGATAGATCATTTTGCAGATCTTTATGCTAATGCAGATATCCCAAAACAAA
The DNA here is from genome assembly GCF_964237585.1 of Gallinula chloropus. Taxonomy (NCBI): domain Eukaryota; kingdom Metazoa; phylum Chordata; class Aves; order Gruiformes; family Rallidae; genus Gallinula; species Gallinula chloropus. The sequence continues at coordinate 114,202,988 of NC_140087.1, read as the reverse complement.
ACATAGCATATTCAGGTTATCTTGAGCAGTCTTTCCCTGGCCCTGAGGAATAAAATGTCACCCTACTTACCGTTTTGTCTACTATAAGGAGCTTTTTCCTGTCATGTAGGTGAGGTAGTGCTGCAACTGCCCCTCTAACCCTTCATTTATTAATTCCCCCTTCTCATCCACATCAAAAACAAGCTAGTTGTGTTTACTTCCAGGATCCTTGAACTTTCAGATTATCACTTCTGTCCAACAATCACCAGACTAGGCTTAACCTGTTTGGAAGACCTCTAAAGACTGAGAACTAAGATCCTATCCAGTAAAATGTCTTTGTTCTTTAATTTAGTATAACAGGTGCTGAGACATGGATAGGTAAATGGTTTCAGAACCATGCTCCTCTGGTGGACAGGAGGCACTTTGGACTCTGGTGGCCCACAAAAGAAGGACTCTATTTCAGTCCCCACCCTCCAACATTGCAAGCAAAACAAGGTATGAACTGCTGTAGACACCCATGAGAAAGGGCTGCTCATGATCAATATCTTCATATCAGAAATCTCACATTTTTGCTGGAATCTAAGCCGACTACTTGTCTTGTCTGCCATGGTTATGGGGTGGGAGGAAAAGATTGCTCTACTTCTCTGGATATTTGGGGACTATTGCTGTCTACTCCAAACAGTTGCTTCTTTAATGACAAAATCAAGGCCACATATTACAGACAAAAGTGAAAATTTTAATAAAGTACTTAATGCCTTTCTTTCTTATTGCCACCTAAATTTGGAAGAACTCCAGAAACAACTTCATTGTTTCAGTAAGACTTTATTTTAGTCAGTATGGCTTAATAGCTACCAGACAAAAAAGAAGAAATTTTATATATTTATATATACATATATATATATATGTATATATAAATATATATACTATTAAAGTTTATATAGATAAATACATATATATATATATATATACCTTATATAGTTTTGGAAGGCGGTCTGAGTGTGTTCCATGTGTGTTATGGTTAAATTTTGGTCCACTAACAGCTCTGCTAGTACAAATAAATTTTAATGATAATCTATTACTTTCTCTGTCTTGTGCTGTTGCACAACAAGAAGAATATGAAAAAAAAGTTGGTGTAAATTTGGGTTTTTGCTTTATGTACCAATATATGTATTAAAAAAGAGGTTTTTATGATGTTCTTAAAGATATAATAAGCGTTATCTCTGTCATCTGAAACCTATTCAAACTATAACTTGACTCATTTAGTTGTATGAGAAGGAAAATACTTCTGACTACTAGTTTTTCATGCAAAAATAATTGAATTAAAGCTGCTTCCAAAAAAAAAAACAAACATGAAAGGGAGGTGTCAGCATTTTGTGAAATGAGGATGCTTCCTTGAAATAATAGACATGTCAAACCACTGTTTCTAGTGACACAAGTTACAGATAAAAGGCCATCCTGTAACATATCATTGATAGTCTTGGCACATACTGCTGGATCCCTGATTCATTTGTGTGTGTATGTGTGTGTACATATATGTTAAAAAATACAGTCTTGTTTCTCATTTTATTTAGCTGCTTTCTTTGATCCTACCTTGAATGTCCACTGCCTTAAAGAAAACATGATTGACCCTTATGGTATTACTAAGAGTGTTTGGAGTAGTTTCATTTACGAATCATGATCTGAACATTTTGCCACAGCTTTGGTCTACACACGCTACTTTTTTATTTTGTTCCTGGCATTTTGGCATTATCAGGGAGTCTAAACAGATTGTGATTTTCTCAGCTATGTGTTTTATTTAAAACTGTTTGCTAATACCTTCTTGAAAACTTGGTCATCTAAAGAAATGGCTGTAGGTATTTTCTTGTAAATGACCTGTGTATGAAATGCAATTGTAATTAGATTGTGTTTGATTTTTCTGACAATTCATGTGATTTTAATTTTTTTCTGATGTCTTACTGTATGACATATAATTTAGTTTCAGATTAGAAATCTCTTATATGTCTTTTCATCAACCCCAATTCCTTCTCAGGGATGCTTTTGTGCACTTTCAGGTTACTTAGGGGGTCGCACTTCTCATTATCTGACTTTGATTTCACTGTGTGTAGTGTAGTGTAATAAATTAGATAGTTTTCTTTATGTTGTGTTGAGTCTGTTCTGCCCATGATGCTGATTGCAGAATGATTTCTCCCTGTCCTTATCTCGACTCTCCTAAACCTCCCAAGAAAGATTTTCTCTCCTTTCCAGATTAAAAAGGGGAGTGATAGAGTGGTTTTGGTGGGTGTCTGGCCTCCAGCCAGGGTCAAATGACCACAACTATATAAACTTTTATTCTTTCTGTTGACATCCCTAATCAGATTTAACTGTACAGGGCTTTTGTTTTTCTAACCTGATCCCTGGCTGCTTGGACAGTTTCTCTCTATTCCTCCGAGACTTCTTCCACTTTCTATAGGCTTCCTTTTTGTGTTTGAGTTTGTCTAAGATCTCCTTGTTCACAGAATCACAGAATAGAAGGGTTTGGAAGGGATCGCTGAAGATTATCTAGTACAACATTCCTGCTAAGGAAGGATCACTTCCTGGCATTTTTGCCTGACTTCCTCTTCACTAGGTTGTATTGCTTTTGAGCTTGGAGGAGGTGATCTTTGAATACCAACCAGATGTTCTGGGCCTTTCTTCCCTCCAGGGTTTAATCTCATGGTATTCTACTAAACAGATCCCTGAACAGGTCAAAGTCTGCTCACTTGAAGTCCAGGCAAGCACACTCGCCAGACACTGTCCTTGCTGCCCTAAGGATCATGAACACCATTTCATGGTTACTGCAGACAAAGCTGCTCTTGAGCTTCACAGTTCCCACCAGCCCCTACTTGTTGGTGAGAACAAGGTCCAGTATGACACCTCTCCTCATTGGCTCCTATATCATATGGAGAAGGAAGTTATTATTGATGCTTTCCAGGCACCTCCTGGATTGCTTATGCCCCGCTGTATTGTCCCTACAACCGATATCAAGGCGGTTGAGGTCCTCCATGAAGACCAGGGTTTGTGAACATGAGGCTGTTCCTGTCTATAAAGGGCCTCATCTGCTTTCTCTTCCTATTTGGGTGGCCTGTAGTAGACACCCACTGCAGTGTCACCCGTCCCAGCTCTTCCTTTAATCTTGATCCCTAAGCTCTTGGGATCCATGCATTCCAGCTAGTCAGTGACATAGAGAGCAACGCGCCCTCCCTGTCTCTGCTGCCTGTCCTTCCTAAGGAGCCTGTATCCTTCCATTCCAACACTCCAGTCATAGCAGCCATCCCACCATGTCTCTGTGCTGCCAAAGACATCACAGCCCTGCAGGCATGTGCATGTGTCTAACTCCTTTTTGTTTACTCTCTGTGATACATGTGTTTGCATAAAGACATTTCAGTTGCACACCCAGTGAAACTGACTTACTGGCTGGAGTGACTGTAATTTCTTTGAGGTACTTCACTTGTGTTTCTCTATTGGCTCTTACTATTTCAGTAGTCCCTAGATCATCTCAGTAGGACTTCAAGTTCGCTGCACATGTCCCAGCAACAGGCTAAGGCCCCTCACTAACACCCTGTCTCTCTGACCTTGATGTGTCATCCCACTGTTTCTCACAGGTACATCTGATATCCCACTCCCCCACCAAGCCTAGCTCTGTCAGTAAGCCCCACAAGCTCCTGAGCAAAGACCCTCTTCCCCCTTTAAGAAAGGTAAAACCCAACTGGAAGGAGAGAGGAAAAAATAACTTGTGCACCAGATACCCTTACCAACCATCCCAAGACCCTGAAAGTTCTGCTATTTCAAAATAAGGAGCATGTAAACTCCCTATGCTTTTTTTTACAAAATGGTTTTCTAGTGTATGCATATATTCATATACACTTGCATAGTCACATACATACATAAACGTGGAAGAATTTTTATACAGATGATCTTTGTCCTATGCATTATTCTCATTAAGAGTCCTGAAGTATTGAAGGTTCCAATCAGATGCACAATAGCTTTATTTTATTTTTATTGACCCAGAATGTAAAGGCCAAAGGGACAAATATCATAATATCTGAAAATGTTTCTGGACTCAGTAGTAACCATACTGATTTAATTCATCTCATTGGGGTACTACTATAACAGCACAAAAAGTGTTGGAAAGTTCAGAAGCATTAATCTTCTTATCTGTGCACTGAAACTCACTGTGAAAAGATAGATGAAGGAGGGCTGATGAATGCTGCTTCATTAGGAGAATTTTAAAATGCAATTTGTCTTCATGAAAACGAGGGATTACACATTTCCAGCTTTCTCCTGGGCCAGCTAGAAATATTTTTAAGCAATAACCTTTGATGAAGACTAGTCTTTATTGTAGGACAGTAATTATAGAATGGAGGTATGTCCTGGTCAATCTGTTTGTGAATCACAGCAGTGGAAAAATCTTAAAACTGCAGGTTCAAATTTCCTAACTATGATTATATGATATCAGAAAGAAAATTCTCTTTAACTGACTTGTGTCTATGTTCAGTAGATTATGGAGAAGATTTTCATAGTGCTTAAGGCTAATGGTGCAGGTGATGAGCTAAAACTTGATTAATCCTCAAATTTCGAGGAATCAGAAAGCTTTTTCCTAATAGAATACTGGATGTTAGAATAATATTCTAATAGAATAATGGATACTTTTGGTGTTACTCACACTTCAATTCCAGACTGCTTGGTATTGCTTAAGAGCTTTATGACAGGTCTGTGCAAAATGTGGAAGGAAGAAAAAAAAAGAATTGCAAAGGTGCAGTTATGACATTTGGAAACAGAGACCAAAACCTTGCTCAGCAAACACATCTTGCTGGGATAATGAGGTTTCAAAAAATTCCATTGTCTGATTACTCATTTCCTGCCTTATCATGTATAATCCTTAGATATACAGGGATCTGAAATCAAAGCCAGTGAAGCCAATGGACAGATTCTCATTACACAATGATGTATTAGACTAGAATTTATAGCAAAGTTTAAGAAGAAGAGTTCTGCCCATGTCTGGCATGATGAAAGTTTCCTGTTTTTCCCAATCCCTACACTTATTTGGCTTTTTAGCCTTTCTACTCAGAGGCACCCTTTCCACAATACCCTGCCTGATCCCATTTGCAATGGTCTATAATGTAGCTTCAGTGGAAGAAATTGTGAAGAGAGGGCACTAATCCAACTCCTCTACTGGAGTGAGCTTTTATTCTCTTTCTCCTGCCTATCCTGTTGGGTTTTTTTCCCCAACTTTTAATAGAATCACAAAATGGTTTGGCTTTGAAGGGACCTTAAAGACTACCTAGTTCCAACCCCCTGCCATGGTCAAGGACACAATCCACTAGACCTGGGCCTCATCCAACCAGAACTTGAACACTGCCAGAGATCCAGGGGCAGACACAACTTCTCTGGGTAACTTGTGACAGTGCCTCATTGCTCTCATAGTGAAAAAAAATAGATTCTTCCTAACAACTCATCTAAATCAGTTTAAAGCCATTACCCTTTGTCCTATCAACCCATGCCCTTGTAAACAGTCCCTCTCCATCTTTGCTGTAGGCCCTTTAGGTACTGGAAGGCTGCTTTATGTAGCTATGTGCCCCCCAATCTTTCTCTTCTCCATGCTAAACAATCACAACTCTCTCAATTTATCTTCATCAGAGAGGTGTTCCAGCCCTCTCACCATCTTTGTGGCCCTCTTCTGGGCTCACTCCAACAGGTGTGAGCTCCCTTTTTGTGTATCAGTTCACACACACACATACACAAACACACACAAAAATTGTGGTCATCTGCTAAAATTCTCAGTCTGTCTGCATAAAAAGATGGTATATTCCTAAAAAAATTATGTGAGCTGTGCTTGGCACCTTCCCTTCTCATGGTGCCTTCCCAAGGCATTCTGCATAGTAATTCTCCATGAAGACTGAAGCACAAGCTTCTAAGGGCCTGAGTCCTAATATGGCTGCATAGCTGCTAATCTTACTTTTGTTTTCAACTCAGTTTGAATCTTTTGTCCATGACAACATCATAGCCCTCATTTTTGAGCAGCGGGTCAAGTTCAGTATTACCCTGATTGGTCCCTCACACATTCACATAAGGAAATTGTCACCAGTGTGATTTAAGTCTCCTGAACCATCTACCAAGTTTCATATTGTTTCCCTGCAGATGTTTAGCTGGTTCAAATTCCCTTCTATTGTGAGACTATGAGAGTAGGACACTACTGCTAGCTATTATAGAAAGCCTCTTATGTCCTCTTGTTGTGAGGTCATCTGCAGCACATCCCCACCTCAACATTCAATTAATGCCACTGGATTTCCAGTTCTGGAAATCTTATCTCTAGGGACCCAAATCTGCAAATGGGTGACTGCATTTTACAATTGATTTTGGTGTGTTTTGAGTCAAGCTGCTGTAGACATCACTAACTGTACTGGAGAAATGAACCTACTACATGTTTTGTGTTTCAAGTGGATTTTTAACTTGTTTCCCCTTTACTAGATTCTTTCTGTTCATCCCCAATCCTAGTAGTGCTCAGCCAATGTTTAAGCATAGAAACTATTGGAAAACAGGTGGGAAGATACTGCAAAATGAATTTAAACTTCTATATATGGGAAATGGAGTGTAGTATTGAATTGACAAAAATTATTCCAGGCCTAGGCAGAAAGAATCTGAAAACAAGACATAAGCAGCCATGCATAAAATGTCTGAAACCACAAAGGAAATAGCCGACAAGATGAGTGGTAACAAGGTGAGCAACATATCAAAGTGAAAAAAAAATCCCTCCAGAGAAGACAAGATGGATGAAGGAGGCGAGTTAGTGTATGTGTGAGAGTGTGTTTAATATACTCAGCTGCGTAAGACCTTCAGGGAAAAAGATCACTGAAGCTACCAGAAAATTCACTGTCATTATGGACTATTGCTACTCTCAGACAAAGGACACTGGTGAAATTACAGGTGTATCTGCTCCCTTCGCACACAGTCCATAAAGTCTCCCTATGATATAGATTAGCTGAATCCCTCAGGATGGAGATAATTAAAACGTAGAACATACAGCAGTTTATGATCCAACTATGGAAATTGTATGAATGCATGCTGAAGACTCTGGGGGATATCTGTGTGTCCATTTGCAAGGAAAAAGGCAGGAGACAGACATTGGTTATAAAACTTGCATGAAGTGAAAAGAGGAAGCTCTTCCTTACCCCATGTCCCTGCATTTTAATCTGAAACTGTCTTCTGTGGATTGTCTAAGATTATGAGGGTTTTGGATAGGTGTACTTAACAGTACACCACATAATGTCTGTCATTAGTATCAACATTCTCCTGTCTGGATTTCAGCTTCTGAAACTGCAAAGACTATGGAAGATCCCAAAGTCAGTTTAAGCACTCCAGTGTTTGCTTTATATCAAACTGTGTATGTCTCATTTGCTTTGATTAGAGGGTGTTTCAAAGCTCCCAAAATCTGACTATTTGTAAATCCACATCTCTGAAATGAGTTGACAATTTACTGAAGACAAATATGTACCTCTTGCTAATTAAAAAAACAAAGTCCAGAGCCTTACTCATTGTAGACTTCTGTTTTTTCTCATTTAAAAGGGCTGATTTAGAAGTATGGCAGGGTAGGAAACACATTACCTTATTCTTAGCCAGTTTGAGGACTTGTTTCTAAGGTAGTCAGAAATATTCAACAGGGATATTCCACTCTTAAAATAGGCAGCTAAGTTAAATGACTTACCCCTCTTCATTATAAAGTGGATCTAGATTATTAGGTCCCAATGCAAGGATCTTATTGTAAAACCACTATGAATCCTTTGAGTAGGATTTAATTTGAGATTGAGATATCTACATCTGGGTGTCCACCACAATTAAGTGTCAAAAATTCTGAACTCCAGTTAATGAAGTCAGTAAAGTCTTCAGAGTGATTTGTCTTAGACTGAAGAAGATAAGTAGGAGATATTTTAGCTGCTGAGATGCCCTGAGGTGACTAAGCACCACGTGGGGCTGGCAGCTCTGACACAACTTACAGAAGACCTGTAGCATTCTGGTTTGACAGCTGGAGGCCATATAATATATCCCATGGTGGTAGTATAAAAGTGGATGCTTATGTTCAGGCAGCTGATTCCTGCCCCTAATGTCCCCCTAGAAATCTATATACAGACATTTTAAAATAAGCATTTTAATCTCTGAGTAAATCCTCCCTCCCTTGCTTAAATTAAGGAGATAAATCTTGCTTTAAACCACCGAAATTAAAGTTAAGAACACAACCTTGATTCTAAGCTCTGTTATATATACTCCCATGCTATTTTGCTAACATTACAGCATATTCCCTATAATTTTAGTTTAGTGTAGAGATTGAAAGCCAAAATAGCACCTATACACTTCAAATTAAATTTATATGTAAATCAGATATATAAATCCAAAGGGATGACCTCAGAAATCTCCTCAAACTGCTTAGACTCCTTAAATCTAAGCCCACATCCACCCCCAAAATATACTGCTAATGACAGGCACACTCTGAGACACAACTGTCCTGATATCGCAAGACAATGTAACACAGCAATCTCCATTTGAAATTGTAATGGCAGTGGTGTGCTCCCAATCTTCAGTGTGGCAACTTCTTTCTACAAAGCATATAGTAGTCAGAACACCCTCTAGGTTATGTTGCCAAAAGGACAGTGAACAAGCTGGAGATTCATCTGCCTAAAAATGCTTTTGGATTTTGTCAAAGGGCTTTTTTCTCTGCAGAGTAGATTGTCTGCAGGCACTCCATGGTCTCCATATTGCTTACCTTCTGTCCATATGGCTGCCCTGTGGACAGCTTGAAGATCGACTACAGAGGATTTTTCCAAATAGTCCTGCTGGCAATTTAGTACAGCTGTGTGCTCCAGCGTATGTGTGGCCTTGTGCTCTGGAAAGCACCTGGAATTTGCTTCAGGTTTGCTTCAGGCTTGCTTCAGGCTTGCTCCATAGAGAGAAGATGAATCTACTCTTTAACGGTACCCCCAGGGCCATTGATAAGTAGTATCATAGTCAGAATGGCTCTCTAGTGTTGCTTAGGATGCCCTGAAAGGTCCCAGACATCCACACAGGACCGGCACATACAATACAAGATTGTATCATTCGCAACCAGCATCTATCCCTTTTAGGAAAGTCAGGCCAACAAGGAAAGGAGGTGGAATTGCTCTTTATGTGAAAGAGCAACTAGAATATATTGAGTTCTGTTCAGGGGCAGGCAAGGTTGAGAGTTCATGGGTGAGAACTGAAGGACAGGCTAGCATGGGTGATACTGTTGTGGGTGTCTGCCTGATCAAGAGGAGGAAGTTGATGAGGCCTTCTACAGGCAGATGATAGTAACTCGCGGTCTCAGGCCTTGGTTCTTACAGGGGATTTTAACTACCCAGATATTTTCTGGAAGAGCTGCAAAGACAGCTGGTCAGAGTCCAGGATGTTCCTCCAGTGCATGGACAATAACTTCTTAATGTTAATGATGGATTAACCTAATAAGAGTGGAGCACTGCTGGATCTTGAACTCACTAACAAGGAGGGTCTGGTTGAAGTGGTGAAGGTTGAGGGTAGACTTGCCTGCAGCAACCATGAGATAGTGGAGTTCAGGATCTTATGCAGTAGAAAGAGAATATCAAGTAGGACCGCAACCCTGAACTTCAGCAGGGCCAACCTTTGCCTCTTCAAGCAATTACTGGGGGAAATTCCATGGGACAGGGTACTGGAAGAAAAAAGGGCCCCAGATAGTTGTTCCATATTCAAGGACCACTTTTTCCAAGCTCAAGATCAGAGCATCCCAATAGGAAAGAAATCAAGAAAGGGAGGCAGAAGACCTGCATTGATAAACAGGGGACAGCTGGGCAAACTCAAGTGGAAGAAGAGAGTGTATAGGTTCTGGAAGGAGGGGACAGCCATTTGGGAGGAATATAAGACTGTTGTCAGGGCATGTAGAGTGAAAACTAGGAAAGCTAAGGCCTCTTTGGAATTAAACCTTTCAAGGCAGGTCAAGGACAATAGAAAGAGCTTCTTCAAATACATCGGAGACCAAACTAATGCTAGAAGCTATGTGGACACTCTGTTGAATGAGGTAGGTACCCTGGTGACTGAGGATAGTAAGAAGGCAGAATTACTGAATGCCTTCTTTGCCTCTGTCTACACTGCTGGAGACTGTTTGCAAGAGCACTGGAACAGGCTGCCCAGAGAGATTGAAGAGTCTCCTTCTCTGGAGATGATCAAAACCAGTCTGGATGTGTTCCTGTGTAATTTAGTCTGGGTAATCCTGTTTTGGTGGGGAGGTTGGACTAAATGATCTTTTGAGGTTCCTTCCAACTCCTAATGTTCTGTGATTCTGTATTCTGTGACCTGGAGGACAACTGTGCAAATTCATCTCACTCAAATAAGAACATCAGATATCTCTGTTCAGGCATTTATATCTCAAATGACTGCAATGAAGAAGTGGCATGTATCAAATTAGAACATTTATTTGAAATCAATATAGTGAGAAATCATCAACATGCTTCAGCACAAATTATCTCTCTTGCCTCATACTTAAAATAGAGGATTTTAATGTATTTGCTGCTGTCACACCCCCCCCCCAAGAGAGCATAAAAAAGTCTACTAAGTTTTTTTGGGGGGAAGAGACTGATAAAATAAAAGAGAAACCTTAAAACTTATGTCACCACTGGCCTTAAATATGATATAAACCTCCTAGACTTGGGTACTTATAAGGTTAGTGGGCAGATCCCACTATATATTTAAAAAGTGTAGATATAACTACAATTTAATATAGAAAATATATGAACATTGGAATAATTTAATTGAAAAGTAATGTAGCTATCATAAACTAAGAAATAGCACAGCTGGAGGATTTTAAAAGTGATTTGGAAGCAAAATCCTCTCATTGAATTAGAGAATAAAAATTCAGTTAGGGACCTTGTAGAATAGCAAAGCTGGTAGAGCTTCTATAGCTAAGGGCCTGTCAGCATTTCCATTACAAACCAGTACTTTCTGGGGATTATATTTCATCCAGAAGAGTTTGATGTGGGATGAACTTGGGATAAAATGTCTCAGCCTTTGAGTAATATAATGGTAACTCTATTATAATAAAAATCTGTATTCACTTCATAAATGTTGAGCCTACTGCATACTACATTACACATTTTGATATAAAGGTACCAAGCCAGTGCTGACCTAAGGAGGTATGCCCACATAATGCAATTCAGGCAAAGCTTTTAAGGCAAAATAGCTCTGTTGGTGAGATTTTGTGCCCAAGTTACTCAGCCAAAACTCTCAGCCTGGTTGATTTTCTAAGGTGAGTTTTTTCACTAGGGATACTTGATTCCATTCAACATTCTCCTGACTCATCTCTGCAGCTCATCTGTGTTGCTCCTATTAGTGATGAGATAAGAGGCTCAAGTAAATGCAAGAATTATGTCAAATAGCAAGTTCTCGTCTGTTTCCTGATCTGGCTTGGGCATTACAAAAAAAACATGACAAGAATTCTTAGATAATTCCAACAGTATCAATATTTTTCAATATTCAAGGTAATTATTAAATGTAAAAACTAATTCTCTCTTTTGAAATATGTTGCAGTTACTTTTATGGTGCAGACATAGAGTCTAATTGTCAATAATTCATTATGTCTGACCAAGCAAATATCTTGATTATCTTTTGAATGAGTTTCCAGTCTCCCTGGTTATTGGAAAGGTCTGTCATGGAGCTTCAACCCTGAGGAAGCAGGGAAGCTAAAGTTTGAAGTGTTTAAATTCCTATTCTCCCATTTCTTTTGTAATCCCTTTGTTTTCTAAAGTTTGCAACACCAAAATGAGAAAAAATGTTTAGATATTTGTTTAGGATGAAAGTTGAAAAGGAGAAAAAGATGGACGGACTAAAAAGGGTAGGAAGACCTAAATGCTGAAAGCAAGGAATTTCTACTGATGAGGTAAGTAGGTGGTGGGAAGATGAATGTGATCACTTTAGTACGTTCCCCTTTAGAGGACAAAGTAGCTTGCTGCAGATGCATGATACAACAGCCACAGAGGAATGAAGTTTATTCTTTTACTTTTTCATACCGGTACCCTACAGACTTACCCAGAAGTAAGCTGTTGTATCCTATATTCAGGTTTTTCTTACTGGAGATAGAATATAAAATCTAAACTCATGTAAGTCTTTCATTCTCTGTTGAGTTGTCCACATTAATTTTTCATATATTCTTTCCAGTAGGTATCTTCACCCCATGAGTATATATGAAGTATTGGTAGCTAATTGATACCAGTTTTCCCATGTAGAAGAACTGTCAATAGAGGTTGTCACAACTGTTACAGTAAACATTTATAAATTATGAACATAGTTCAATTTTAGACATTGGTTTCTTCCTTCAGAAACACAGAATTTCTTCTATTTGCTGTGGAGAGAGTGGAACCACTGTATTACCCAGACTGTGCCTCTGAAATAAGGTACCTTGGCTCAGTACAGACTGAAAACATATAGCAACAGTGCCTAGAAGAGCAAATATACATTGACTAGAAATAAAATCCATGTATTTAGCAAACAGAACAACACAACATGGAAAGAACTTATCAAGGGCTAGTGTAGATTTTCCATCACTAGAAATTTTAAAATCAATAGGATTGTGTTCCTAAGACATATGCTCTACTTCAAATAGACACTAATTCACAGTCTTTAGAATGGCTTGTATCATGCAGAAGCATAGACTATTCAATCCCTTCTCGTTTTATACTCTGAATCTTTGAAGACAGCTGTTTCCATTAACTGGAAAAGTAGAAAAGAAGCTTTTGTCAATAATAGCAGTGATATATGAAAGCAGAGGTTAAAATAAGCATAAATGGGACAGTTTGTATGGCACTGCTTCAGTACTAAACATAAGAAAGAAGACTCTCATGTCCCCTCCATGGTGCATCTATTCTTTACTCCTCATGTTATATTGTTGATAAGATGACACACGTTTATCACCTCTGTCTGTGGGTAGAAGAAAGCTTATAGCTCTTTCCCAGACCTTAGAAAGAAAGCCCTTCCCCTGCCATCTCCCTCCTAAATAAATTTATTTGAAACATCGCATGAAGGAGAGAGAAGATTAATGAAAAGTGTAGGGGAAAAGGTGACAAAAATTTTACTTCAATGTGGTATGCACTAATAAACCAATTTGTAGGAAAAATAATAAGGAACATAAGGTTGCCTTGGGACAGGGGAGTGAGAAAGAAAATAAATGCTGGAAACAAAGAAGAACAAAATTAAGGTACACAAGCTTGAATTCACAATAAATTTACACAAGGTTTTGCTAATTTGTAGAGGCACTCAGCAAGCTGCCTGTTGATGAAATAACTATTTTACATTCCTCCATCAACAACTTTGTCAACACAGAGAGGGGATCATCAGACTTTTAGTCTCCAAATTATAGAAGTGACAATAATGCAGAAAACTATTTAAATTAAAGCATCCCTTGATACAATCAATACTTCATCTTGCAGGCTTCGCGGAAGTTTTTGTGTTCTTTTATCAAACTCTGTGTAATGATATACTAGATTACAGTTACCTGGAGAGATATTCAGAATTTTACAGACAATAAAGCCAATATAATTTTCTTCATCACATAACAGAAACAAATATTTAAAAATCTATTAAAAAAGCAGAAGATATGATTATAACTCCTAAAAAGTAACAAAGTATGAGGGTTATTTTAGTATAACCATTCATAAAGGCTTTAGTGAAGAATTATTAGCCCTTGTTGAGAGTGTCATTGGGTATATACTAAGTTGTATATTAAATTGTCTAAAGACAAGTTCTTTTGCTCCAATTAAAATTTATCTATATGTAGTATTCCCAAGTGGGTCTGGGAAGATATTTTCCTATGAAATAGGAATATTGTTACTAGAATAGTAAACTTATGAAGAAACAAAATATTACACAATTTGATCAGTGTTCAGTTCAAATAGCAATGAATTCAGAGAATTCAATTACATATAATATGAATGAGGCCAATAGCTAGGTAGTGGTATGTAACCATTGAGATAACATCCATATTGATACTAATTTTATGTTCATTAAATAGCTACTTCAAAATTATAGTATTTCAAATACAATTAACAATAGTTTTATGTTAAACCAAAGAGCTTTGGTTTCTTGAAAAAATTATTTAGAAAACATCCTAAAATAGTCTTTTTTTCTATTCTCTCCCCCTGTGCACTGCCCTTCATAAACAGAGCTCTTCATAGTTAATTTCAGAGGAAATGGCTTTCTTACATTTTTTCCCTTGTATTTCCTACAGGAAAAGAAAATACATAGTTCTGAGTGAATGGTTTGAATACTGCTGTAGTCCAGTCTTTGAAAACTTCTGTCCTCTATTTCCACTTTATTCTGTTGGGTGTACACAGAAAGTAAAAACTCTACTAGTGCTTGATTTAGGTTAAGAAAAGAAAAAATCCAGGTTAGCCGACATAGGGGAAGCAGAATGTTACTCGTCTGATTGTCTGAACAGCACAATAGGTGCACTCTCCCCCTCTGAGTCTGTGTGTGTGGTTCTTCAGTTCCTCAAAGAACACATTTCTTCTTCCCAGAGAAAACAACTATTTTCTTCTCTGCAAGAAGAAAAGGTGGGGCAGAGGGAAGGTTACACTTCAGGGAAGAAAAAGTCTCTCCTCACACTTGAATTAGTTTTGCAAAACCAGTTGAGAGTAATTCATAATGCTTCGCTGTTAAATGAGTTCATTTCTGAATGCAGCTACTGGAGATGGAGAAGAGCAGCATGTTGTTATTACAAAAGGCAGACAGGACCCACTCTGTGTGGGGCATGCTAAGCATTATCTTTATTAAATATTGATTTTAAAATCTTTAAGTCACTAAGAGCTTGGAGACAGTGATTAAATTACTTGCTAATCTACAACAAACTGGTTCTGTTGTAAACAGAATCAACTGAAATAATCTCAGGAGGCTTCTTTATGTTATGGGTAAACAAAAAAACAACCTAATTTTAAGTTCAAACACAAAAAAAAAAGCTCTGGAACTTGTGAACAGACAAAATTTGGATAAATTCTCATCTCACATGAATGGCCATATGAATTTATTTCAAATTTATGCTGGTCTGGTTTTATCTCTCTGGGTAAGATAGAGGAGTTTTGAGTAAAGAGAAATTCTATCACTGAAATTAAACACAACTGCCACTGCCTTCGTTAAAATACCTTTCTTTGTTCATGGTATGTTCTGGACCAAGCTTTAGGGTGTCCTATTCACAATGTTTCTGCAGATAACTGTCAACAAACATTTTTATTTTTGCTTTAAAACCATAGCGGTAATTAATCATTTGATTTGTTCAGTAAAGGATATGCAGTTGCAAAAGCACTTAAAACCAGTAAATCATATTTAGTCATCTTTGAAAGCGTTCAGTGAAAAGTCATAAGCCAAATACATGAATCACTTGTGAAATCCATACCTTGTTTTATCAGAAGGTAAGATTCATCTCTACTGAAATAACTGTGAAGTCAAAGTTAAACACATGCTCACTGCTTAGCTCTAGTGAAGTCAAAGGCATTTGGATCATCCCACATAAAAACTATATATTATTGTTATTTCTTCCCATTACCTGTGATCTCAATGGGAATATAACTACTAATGTATCTCTACCTTATACTGTTGTAAGTGAATTCAGAATTTTATCACCTTACTCAGTATTGCAAGTGTTCCTATCAAGGTTGCTTTCTGTCATGTCTATATTCAGTGTGAGTATATTCATTGTGCACAGTACTGCTGTGATAATGTATCATGAGATTCTACTGCACAGCAAATAATTGAGTTTATGTTTATATTTTTCATGCCCCACAGTTCCTTCAGTTCCTTCCAGATAGTATTTGCCATTTTTATTTAATTTTTAATTAAACGAATTATAAACCAGCGAAGTCCATAGAGAGGCACCTTTTTCCATTCCTTTAGATAAATCCCATATCTAGTGTTCTTCAATGCACTCCATGAGCATTATTGAATTTCAAAATTCTAGTAAAATTTTTGTATCTTTCTTATCTACCATTTTATTGCACTTTTGACTGTATGGCTTCTCTTCACTTTTGAGGCCGTAATTCTTGCAAAGCTTCTGGCAATTAAAACTTTCAATTCCATATTTTATACTCACTTCTAGTGAATCTGGTAGATCCACTTACATATAAGTCTCGTGGTTCTAGCCACGTATCATACATTCTAGATTTACACTTTTTCTACTGTGTTTTTTGGTTGGCTTTTTTTGTTGGTGTGTGGTAGTGGTTTTTGGTTGGGGTTTTTTGTCCGTGTGTGTGATCTCCTATATATCCATTATTAAACTTTCTGGGTAAAAACCAGTTCCAACTTGAGGTGCTTATGTTTATATATTTAATGTGTATCTATAGGATGCTTTGGGGATTAATCTAAGTGCATGCAACCTTCTACAGTCTTTATGGGTGCTTTAGGTTGTGAAAATTGTCCACACAAGCCAGCTAGCTACAATGCAACCCTCCCGAAGTGGCTACTGAAGTCCAGAATTCTTTGGAGCATCACAAATGGTGATCACAGTCAGGCAATGGTGCCCAGGTGCTGCTAGTGTTCCATAGGGCACATTAAATGACAGGAGATGTATACATGTACACTCAGATAAACTGGAGCTTATCTTTAAGTAGATCCAGGTTTTTTTCCACTGTCTGAACTTTATTCTTTCCATTGAGTATAAAAGGATGTTAGACATTTAATGTACTGGTTCACACCTAAATCTGCTCTTAATTTCTTTTCTTGAGTTTACATTCCATTTAAACCTTGACACTTCCTTTGTAAATCTGTACATAACTCTTCTTTTCTAACTCTGTTAGTCTTCTTTCCAGTTATTTCTAACTACAAATCTCACATTGGTGTCTTTACAGTGACTTACTCTCAGTGGCATTTCATTGGGCTTTTAGTGTTAGAACTTTATACAAGACACATTCACTCTATTTTCTGTCTCTTCAAAAGTAGTCTGTCATGAGAAAAAAAGTGTTCCAGGACATTCCAGTTCACCTTCAGACTGTTGTACTGTTTCTATGATCAAAAACTCTGTTGACCCTAAATTCATGTTCCATGCCTTGCAAAAATTGCTAAATTTAGCCTGGCTTCTCTGTTCTACTCCCTTATATCAATCTTTGTTCAATGTAATACTGCCACAAAATTCTATGTATTAGTGAGGAAATATTTTTTCACTGCCTAGGACATATTTTTTTTGCCATTAATTTCCTCTCCTCCAAGAGCTTGCTGTTTGTCCAAATCAGAATAGCTCTGATATCTCTTTATTTCTTCATCAGAAGTTAAGTGCTCTTAAATATTTATAGTATCATCTTGTAGGGATTCTACTACACTTTTCCTAATCAACTATTTCAGGTAGAAGATCTTTTCCATTTAAATTTGCTATGCAGACATAGTTTTACTTCAGTTTCTTGTAAAGAAGCCAAGGGTGCATATTTGTCAGACTCTGCACCTAAGTGTGGATTAGATTTCCTTTCCTGTAATTTGTTTAAATGTTGATTATCATGATATTTTTCCTCCCTCTACATAAAATCTATGTACTTTTATAATTTTAAAACAATTTGTGATGATATAGTTGTTTTAATGTGTAATCATATGCATATTATTATGTACCTTCTCTGCTGTTCCTGCTTTGATTCCTGCTTGGCTCTCACAAATAGCAAAGTATAAGATTCACACTCTCCCAAATGAACTTCATTCTCTTGATCAACTTTTAAGTTTCAGTTGACTTGGCCACTGACTTACCTTCAAACCATTTTAACCATTGAATCTTCTAACTAATCTGGGTCACCTAGTAACGACTGCCTTCAGTTAGCAATTTATTTAATGCTCACCTATGATTTTAATTTCTCTCTTTGCACTATAATAGAGATTTTTCAGACTCATTAATAGTTATTCTTCCTAATAGCCCTTAGTATTCCTCCTAATAGTCCTTAATAGTTATTCCTCTAGATTGTTATTAAAATTTTCAATTATTGGTTTAGGCTTCTTTTTATTGACACTGTTCAAGTTTCTCAATAGCACATCTCCCCGTTTGCTGAGTACAACCACTTGTTCCTTCCTCACAGGGCTTTCCTCTTGTTGTTCAGATCCTTTAACAGGACAGCTGCAATAAACTTTTTTTAATTTACCTAACGGTTGTGCCATTTTCTTTCCTAAAATAGATCTTGAAGGACTATGCTACCTTTCATAAGGATCTAGGTTATTCAATCATTATGATTAATATTGCCACTATTAGTATCTCCCATCTCTGTGACACTTCTGCGCTGCACTTTCCAGCACTTCAGTTATTTCTGCAGGTTATATATGTCAAAGTCTATGCAGTCTCTGTCAACAATTCAGAATCTACAGTATACTTAGAGAAGAATAACATTGTCCAGTTACTAGAAGCAAGTCAAGTGAATCATCAATATTGCATCAATATTTCCTGGACTGCATTGATGTCTGGTCATTCTACATGCAGATCACAGAAGTCTGAAGCCTTTATAGAGATTTGTCTGTGCACGTATTTGAATGCTAACTTTAAAAGTTCTTATCTCTTTCCACTGACTCAGATGGATTCATCCTTCACTTTGGTGATGTCTAGAAGGGACTGGAACTGCCATAGGGCTTGCTAGGCCTGATCTCATCTGATCTGCTTGTCTGCTGCCCCTCCAGAGGCAGAGGACTGACTTAGCGGTCCCAAATAGAATTGTGAGGATAAAATGGAGAATTTGGCATTAGTGTAACAAAGCTCATTCTACTCCAAAAGCAGTGAACATTATTTATTGTGCTAGGAAGACTCACTTCTGGGCACTGGAAGTAGGCATATGATACTAACTTCAGAAGTTCTTACTCAAGCAGCAAAAAGAAACGGATGGCTCCTGCTTGCCCCAGGCTGTGTCTGCAAATAGTGTTATACACAAGTATGTCATGGCTTGGTGCTGGGTTACTAAATGGCTGAATTAGATGGAAATTGCAGATTTGAGAGACAAAGCCTCAAAGGATTAAAAAATTACCTAATTTATGTGACATCTGAAGCTGCCCATGTTGTTGCTAGAAAAATTTAGCCAATAATGCTGATCACTACATAAACTCAAGAGACATATCCTCTAAAACTGTTTCCTTACCTGTTGTGTTAGTGCTGACACAGTAGTAAGTTCTTAATTATACTGTAAATTACTCGCAGTAGAAACAATGGAAAAGATTGTCAACTAGTACAAAAGCAGTATAACTGCTTCAACAGTTGACTTCAACAGGATGGTGATGATTTTTAGTGTCAGCTCTTAAAATTTAATAGGTGGTCTTGCCATTTGTGATGCTTTTCTTAAAATCTTGGCTGCAGATGTGGTTTTGAAGGGAAGAAACACTTTTTGCCTGTTTTGACAGGGACTCTGCAGCTAAATAGGAGATTTAATGTATCTTAAAAAACATCAGAGATCTGGAGATTGAAGGTTGAATATCTTCTCCTTGGCTGCCCAAACTGGATCTTGAGGATGGATCTTTAGAGAGACATACTGTAATGTGTTCTTTGAGGAAGAACTTGAAGGTGACATATTTGAATCCATCATCTGACAACATCCATTCCTGTTTCTGAAGCGAGATGTATCGAGTAATAATGGAATTAAGACAATGCAGAGCTCTCTCTGACTCACCTAAGAGGACAGGTGTCCCTTTTCGTGTCTTCTTTAATAAGGGTGAGTGTGAGAAGGAGCTGTTTTCACTGTATTTTTATCAAGGGAGAAAGAAAACGCTGGCTGCTACACTTTATCTGAAAAGTGTATTTAAAAAGGAAAAATAACAAACTCATAAAAATTGTTGTTTTCTTAAGTGAAGAGGTAAGGGACTGG
This sequence comes from Gallinula chloropus, assembly GCF_964237585.1. Classification (NCBI taxonomy): domain Eukaryota; kingdom Metazoa; phylum Chordata; class Aves; order Gruiformes; family Rallidae; genus Gallinula; species Gallinula chloropus. The sequence goes on along the minus strand of NC_140087.1, from coordinate 114,183,165 downwards.
AACATGGCAATTATATTAAATCAGGTTGCATTTTAAACCGCTTTGTGCTCTCACAGGAGAGACAGTGGTTTATATTGAGATCTGTAAATGGGCATTCTGAAACAGAAGCCTTAAAAACTGTCATGCTTAATGATACCTACAACAGAATGCCAAGAAGAAGATAAAAGACCAAGTCTGTTATTCCCACTTTGGCTCTCAGGAAGAGGTCTGCAAAATATCCTTCAGTCTTTTAGAAATCTGTGAAAACTCGCACTAGCTGAAAGGGTTTCCATATTTAATAATATGAAATAGCTTTTCAGTTTAACCAAAATGTTCCTGAAAAAATGTCCACTTTCATGAAGAACATCTGGTTGGGTTTTCATGAAAATATATTAAGCTGTAAATGGCACTCAATGGAAAAAAGAATGCATAAGAGTTATTAAAAAAAGAAAAACTCCAAACCATGGAATGTCTTTTCCTATACTATGCACACAGAAGAACATTTCCTGATCAACATATTCTAGAGATTTCTAGAAATTTTATATGTAGCCAGAATTGCATATTACTATTTTAGAAGTCAACTATTCCAATATAATGCCATAATTTAGTTACAGCATTTGTGAGATAATTCTACTCCAAATGGTGATGGATACTGCCAAAATCTCATTAAAGCCTATAGAGGTATTTCTGCTGAATTCTGCAGGTTTTTGGTGAACTGTTTTTTATCTCTATAATAATGTACTAGCCAAAGATCTTATTAAAACCGAAGCAACAAAATATTAGATCCAAAACCATTTCATGTTTAACCCCAGCTGGCAGCTAAGCACAACCCAGTCACTCACTCACTCCTCCCACAGTGGGATGGGGGAAAGAATCAGAAGAGTAAGCGTGAGAAAACTTGTGGGTTGAGATAAATGCCTCCCCTTCCTTCTTCTGTGTCTTCTTCTCCCAGCCCTTTATATGCTAAGCATGATGTCATATAATTGGATCCCCCTTTTGATAAGTTGGAGTCAGCTGTCCCAACTCATCATGCACCCTCAGTCTACTCGCTGGTCAGTGAGGAGCAGAAAAGGCCTTGACTCTATGAAAACACTACTCAACAATAATGAAAACATCCTTTTGTTGTCAACACTGTTTTCAGCTCAAATCCAAAACACAGGCCTATATTAGTCGCAGTGAAGAAAATTGACTCTATCCCAGCCAAAACCAGCACAATATATTTACCTCAAGGCAAGTATATATTACAAATATTTATTTTTTCCTCAAGTGGCAGGTTCTCCAGCCCTTTGATCACCTTCATGGCCCTCCTTTGGACACTCCCCAGTCTCACTGCATTTTTTTTAAATTTTGAGGACCAAAACTGAATACAAAGCCCCATCCAATCTGGCCTTGATCTCTACCAGGGAGGAGTTATATACAGCTTCTCTGGGTAACCTGTACCAGTGCCTCCCCCCCATCATAGTGAAGAACATCTTCTAGTACCCTATAAAAATCAACCCTCCTTTATCTTAAGGCCATTACCCCTTGCCCTGTCACCCTGTGCCCTTGTATGTCCCTCTCCATCTTCCATGTAGGCCCCTTTAGCACTGGAAAGCTAATATATGCAGCCCAGGATGGTTTCTGGGGCTGTAAGTCCACATTATTGGGTCATGTGTTTTTATCTTTTAAACCGTCATGCAAGAAAAGACGACCAAACAGTTTCAAAATAGACACTATAAGCCTTCTGATCACAATACAATCTTCTTATTATTTTCAGGATGCACTGATGAGCTGCTCTACAACTTATCAGACGAAGCAGCCAAATACCAAACGGGCATAATGAAAAGTTAAAAAAGAAGTTTTTGTAACTATTATCCTCTAACTTAAAATGAAACTACATATAACATACACAGTATAATTTCAAATACTGACAAAGCTAATAAGAACAAAAATCCATCCACATATATAGAATTTATCACAATAGAAAGATTGCATTTAGTGATTGCGTTGTTAAATGCTAATTTTCTACTGACTTCAAGCCAGAGTGTATAAGAAAAGTTGGGACTAGTAGAGGCATATTATTTTGATTTATTGGCTCACTGAGTTTATTCATTATTTGTGAATGATTGTTTTTTGCTGCTACATAGGTCTAATTAATTGTTACAGTGCTAAGAAGGTTTTTGCATGAACATTTTTATCCTTCTGTGTCACAAGAAATGAATTAGAAATAAAATATTAACAAATGGTTTTATTTCAGGGTTAAATTTGTGATGAAGACAATAGCCTTGCCTTTTTCTTGCTTCTCTATTACTAGTAGGATAACACGTCTGTTGTCAGAAAAAGCTTTACTTTTCTGTTTTTGTTGTGTATCCTGACTGATGAGGATTTTAGGGCATCATCAGGGATCTTTCTTCTGCAGCAAAATCAGTCTTCCATTTGGAAAAATGAATCTCTGTTGGTTGTTAATTTTATCTGGACTATGGCACTGTGTTGAAAATTTCTATCTGGTGGTACATGCAAAATAGTATGTGTTATAATATTTAAGAATAATATATTCTTCTTTATGGTACTCAGTATGAGATATGGACAAGAAACCTTGAAAACTACACATCAAGGCAGAAGTGGCCCACCCTAAATATATGCACACAGATAAGGAAGTGCTGAGTGTTCCTGATGAACAGAGGAAAGCAAATGTCCTCCCCCATCTTCCAGAAGGACAAGCAGTACAGGAAACTGGATGCTGGTCACCCTCAACCTCAGTTCTTGGGAAGGTGGTGGAACAAATCATCCTGGAAAACATTTCCAAATAGTAGCACATGAAACTTAGCAAGGTGATTGGTAACAGACTACATGAATATATGGGGGGTAAATCATAGTGGACAAGCATAATAACCTTCTAGGATGAGATAGGTGTTTAGGTGGATTAGGGAAAAACAGTGGCTGTTGTTTACTGTGAATTAAACAAGGCTTCTGACACACTTTGACAACACTTTTTAAGCCTGGAAGTCCATGACCTGAAGCCCCACCCACATTGTCTTCTCCACCTCAGCCTGGGGCCTTCTGTTTCTTGCAAGGGTGGTGTGGTCCAAACAGTAATAGAGTTTGACAACATATTATAAAATAAACTTTCTTAAAGCAGCAAGAAGAATGAGCAACAACATGCCCATGCCCATGTAAATCACATGATTACTGACAGCAAACACAGGATTACAAGCAATGCCATGGCTCTGGCAGGCTGCCAAGGACACTCAGTGTCCAGGCCATCTTGTAGCAACAGCCATTCATGCAAATGCCTTTTGAATGTGGGTAAGAGTCATACCATACCTTGGTTCCATCAGTGGTATCATGATTTGGGTGAATCAAACCTTGTATTAAATGTAGGCAGCACACTGCTTATGCATCCAGTTTTAGTCAAGGGACAGGGTGTCAATTGGCACGATGTTAGCAGTTTGTTTACTATGACAACGTTGGTCAAGAGGGAGGGCATCAGGTGGTCAGGCACTGGAACAGATTGCCCAGAGATGATCTCCATCCTTGGAGATATTAAAAATCTGACTGGACACAGTCCTGGACAATCTGCTCTAGATGACCTTGCTACGACCAGAGGGTTTTGACTAATGTGAGGTCCTTGTCAACATGAAATGATTCTGTAATATATTAAGTATCTCGAAATAAGTTAGAAGATGAGTCATGACTGAGTATGAAAATAAGAAAAAAAGAAAAATGGGGGGGGGAGTGTAGCAAAAGACGAACAATGATTCATATTCCCAGGGTTATCTAAGACTTCTAAAGCCATATCTCTGGAGGTATTTAACTCCTCTGATTGCAATTAATGTTAATTAGATTCCTTAACACTATTAAGGCTCTGGCCAAAGTAATCAGTGCAAGATTAGTTGATGTTACTTTCTTTAGTTTTATGGCAATATTTCCATTCCTTAAGGCATCTTTCTCTTTATTAATTGGTAGAAGCAGTGCACCTCACCTTCCATCTTTCTTCATTCAATGTAGATATCCCAGTGCCATGATTTACTGACCCAGAGGAGGACATACCATCACAGAACCATAGAATCATAGAAAGTATTAGACTGGAAGGGACTTTTAAAGGTCATCTAGTCCAACCCTCTGCAGTAAGCAGGTACATCTTTACTACATCAGTTTCCTTGGAGCCACATCAAGCCTGACCTTGAATCTCTCCAGGGATACGGCCTTCATTACCTCTCTGGACAACCTGTTCCAGTGATCTACATATTGAAGAACTTAATCATATCACAAGATACTTTTAACCTGCAACTAGAAACTTTCATGCTGTTGGAAAGAAGGTGGAGATGAGTTCAGTATGGCTTGTTATGTGAGGGGTGTTTACCTCTAACATGCCTCTGTAATTTAGGGGATTCCACTAATTTAGTCCTACGTCCAGTGATAGGGCCAAGAGCAATGAGTGCAAGCTGGAGCATGGGAAGTTCTTTGTGAATATAAAGAGAAACTTCTTCACTGTGAGGGTGACAGAGCACTGGGACAGGCTGCAAGGAGAGGTTGTGGAGTCTCTCTGGAGACATTCGAAACCCAGATGGACACATACCTGTGTGACTTAACCTAGGTGATCCTGCTCTTGTAGGGGGGGTGGACTAGATGATCTTTCAGGGTCCCTTCCAACCCCTAACATTCTGTGTATTGCTGAAAAATATAAACATCTCACCCCACACGTCAGAATTTAGAAATTTGTTTACCCAGAAAAAAAGAATACTGTGAAGATACTGAAATTAGTCCTTAGGAGAGTCACCAGATGTTCAACAAACTAGATGAAAGTAGAGTTTGGTTTTGGAGGATATGGGTCATGCTTATCATTGGTATGAATAGAACCTGATTCTATCACATTATTATTAAACACTCTTATGGGTATTTTCATGAGACTGGAAGGAAAATCTTCTTCTGTGCATGAGTGAATATTTATTTATAAAGTTCATTTCCTCAGCACTACACGTGCACTACTTCAATAAACTATACTGCTATGACTATACAGCAAATACACAACTCTTGCAAACAACAAAACATGCCACTCTATTAAAGGTATCAAATGCTTTATAATTCACTGACGTAAATCAGCAGATAGCACAGTGGAAGTGCAGTACATCACCTTGTGACATGGTTAGACTATGCACTGAATAGCACTACTGCAATGTTTTTTGAAAAGCTAATTTACCCAGACATGGCATGCTACAAACCAACCGAATGATATTGAATACAAAAGGGTAATTTGTATGTGTATTCAAGGCTAGAAACCAGCTTCATGATACGATTCTGCATGTCTCAGCTGATAAAATATCAAGGCTTTTTCATTCACCTTTCCTCAACTCCTAGTTTTCCCTCATTTAAAGGGCCAGTGTTTTATGCTTCCACATTTTTCCTTGATATTAAACATAATTTCTTATTATTAACCCCTCAGTTTTTATCAGCTTGCTCTTCATCTATTATAAAATACAGTTATCTTTCATATAATAAAATGGTGAGCCGCTATAACCTCCAATCTTGTAGGTTACAACACTAGCTCTGTAAAGGAAGGACTGTAATTCACACATGAATACAAATTCTTCCACAATATTTCTGTTATTTCAGGCAGTGCCATTACATTTTTAATTTCCGCCTTTCTAAATATGATTTCCTTGAGTTACCTTGTCAGATCACAGAAGGGGCTTTACTATCTTTTAAGGAAGCAAGTTTCCCTTCCATTCAGTCTTTCTGATTTTCACAGTTCTCTCATCAGGCACAGTTTATGTCTGGATGACTGCCTTGCCAATCCATGACAGTTGCCTTTGTGACAAAACATGTGTCCATGTTTTGCTGGTCAAACTAAAAGGCAAGATGGAACCACACAGGCAGTGGAAGCAGGGACAGGTATCCTGGGAAAAGTGCAGGGATGTTGCCTGGTTGTGTAGGGATGAGGTCAGAAAGGCCAATGAGCACTTGGAGCTAAACTTGGCAAGGAATGCCAAGAAAAACAAGAAGGGCTTCTATAGGTATGTGAACCAGAAAAGGAAGGTTAAAGAAAGTGTACCCACCCCCACCCTCCCCCCCACAATAAGCAACAATGGAGAACTGGTGACAATATGTGAGGAAAAGGCTGAGGTTCTCAACAAATTTTTGCTTCAGTTTTCACTGGTGACCTCTCTCCTCACTGCTCTCAAGTTGAGGGCCTTCAAGATGGGGATCAGGGAGACAGAGTCCATTCCACTGTAGGTGAAGATAAGGTTTGTGACCATCTGAGGAACCTGAACATAACAAGTCCATGGGATGTGATGAGATGCATCACAGAATCTTGAAGGAACTACCTGATTTAGTTGTTGAGCCACTCTACATGGTATTTGAAAAGTCATGGCAGTCAAGTGTAGTCCCTAGTGACTTGAAGAGAGGAAACATCATGGAGATTTTTAAAAAGGGTAGGAAGGAGGACCCTGGGAATTACCACCCTGTCAGCCTTACTTCTGTGCCTGGGAAAATCATGGAACAGATCCTCCTCGAAGCTATGCTGAGGCACATGGAGGACAGGGAAGTGATTCAAGACAGCATGATTTTACTGGGGGCAGGTCCTGCCTGATCAATCTTGTGGCTTTCTACAATGGAGTAACTGGACATGGGAAGTGGACAAGGGAAGAGCTATGCATTTTGTCAATCTGCATTTCTGCAAGGTCTTTCACATTGTCCCACATAACATCCTTCTCTCTAAGTTGGGGAGATATGGATTTGATGGGTGGACCATTCAGTGGATAAGGAATTGGCTGTATGGTCACATCCAGAGGGTAGTGGTCAATGTCCAGACGGAAGACGGTGACAAGCAGAGCTCCTCAAGGGTCTGTGCTGGGACCGGTGCTGTTTAATACCTTTATTAATGATATTGACAGCGGAATTGAGTGCACCCTCAGCAAATCTGATGATGACACCAAGCTGAATTGTGAAGATAATGTGCCAGATAGACCGGATTCCATCCAGAGGGACCTGGACAGGCTGGAGCAGTGGTCCCTAGTGAACCTCATGAGGTTCAACAAAGCCAAGTGCAGGGTCCTATACCTGGGTTGGGATAAACCCTGTTATCCATACAGGTTAGGAGATGATGTGCTGGTAAGCAGTCCTGATGAAAAGTATGTGGGAGTACTTGTGAATGAGAAGCTGTGCATGAGCCACCAATGTGCATCTACAGCCCAGAAGGCCAACCACATTCTGGCCTGCATCACCAGAAGTCTGGCCAGGAGATTGAGAGAGGTGATTCTGACTCTTTACTCTGCTCTGGTGAAATGTCACTTGGAGTACTGTGTCCAGTTGTGGAGCCCTCAACACAAGAAGGACAAGGACCTGTTGGAATGCGTCCAGGGAAGGGCCACAGAAATGATCAAAAGGCTGGAGCACCTCTCTTATGAAGACAGGTTGTAAGAGTTGGGCTTATTCAGCTTGGAGAAGAGAAGGCTCCAGGGGGAATATATAGCGGCCTTCCAATACTTAAAAGGTGCCTGTAAGAAAGCTGGGGAAGAACTGTTCATGAGGGCATGGAGCAGTAGGATGAAGGGTAGTGGTTTTAAACTAGAAAAGGTGAGATTTATGTTGGATGTTAGGAAAAAAATCTTCAATATGAGGGAGGTATCTTTGGAACAGGTTGCCCAGAGATATAGTGGAGGCCCCATTCCTGGAGATATTCAAGGCCAGGCTTGATGGGGCTCTGAGCAACCTTATCTAGTGAAGATGTCCCTGCTTACTGCACAGGTGTTGAACTACATGATCTCTAAAGGTCTCTTCCAACCTTACACATTCTATGATTGTATGATTCCATATGCCCCTATGTCCATCTAAGCATGGATTCCTTGTTAGAAGTGTGGTTTGTTCAGATAGTATTATCAGAGCACTAAGGCATATTGTTGCAAATGATACAGAAGATGCAACCCTGGTAAGGGAAACCCTGCAAGCCACAGGAAGGTTTCCATTACTTATGAATTACATATGATCTAGAAGAAGTGTGAGGTTAAAAAAAAAGCTGGAACTGAAAGAAGATAAAGAAATCATCTCATCTCTTCTGCAGACCCAATACAAGATTAACTGTCCTTGACTGTTCCTCACAGATGTGCTCTTTAAAACACAGCCTCCCTAAACTTGGTGACAGGACTCATACATTTTCTTTCCTTACAGTTGAAGCTGAATGTCTATTGAACCAACTTAAACCCATTACCCTTGCTGTAACCACAGGGGACATGAACAGTCTAGTCCTTTACTCTCTGCAGCTACTTTTTACATTATTATGTCTGCTCTCAGTCTTCTCTTCTATAAACTAAACTACCCCAATTGTTTCAAACTCTCCTCATCAGTCTTTCTTTCTAGATCACTGATAATTCCCAGTTGGTCTCCTTTAGCTTCTTTTGAAATTGATCCATGCTTTTTCTGAAATGCGCTTCAGAAAACGAAACACAGTGTGCTTGCTGAGACTGAGCACAGTATGCAGCACTGAGGAAAATGAAAGAACTATTTCATATCTTACAAATGATATTGCTCTTTACACACCTTAGTAAAGCTGTGTGTCATTTTTTTAACTTATTTTTTAGGCCTTTCCTTCAAATTCCTAAGAAAATTCTGATCTGGTTCTCCTGTATGCAGGGAAAGAAGTTACTGAGTCAGTACCTATTCAGTAGTAAAAGATCTTGTCCCCTTAGTGGATGACAAGCTGAATGTGAGACCGAGGTGTTAGATGGTGTCTATACACATAAGTACACTCTCCACTCCTGAAAACCTGAGCAGCAGCAGACCCAGAAGAGGCCCCATCAGAATTTTGCACAATACAACCTTCCCAACTAATAGAACTGCTTGAAGTGGTTGTATGGTTCTACACACACACTTTACTACATGTTTATATAAGGTGCCGATGTGTTGGCACTGCCTAGATCCATGCTGGCCAGTTTTTAAGCAAAGCCTCATCATTAGCAGTATATAATTTGATTGGTGTTTCAGTGCAGCATACACTGAAACTGCTTCCATTTGTCATCTAATTATTTCAAGGCAAATTTCATTGGCCCAATCTGACTGAAAGTTTTGAATCCCCAGTTCTCTAATCTAGTTTAGTTCTGGGAAAAAATAGGTCTAGGTTTCCTTTTCACTGTGACACAGAGCAGGCATTCTCATTGGTTTTGCATCACACTGGTATCCACACAATAGAAGGCTTTCACAAACTTTTTTAGTATGACAAACATGGAGCAAATGTAGTCCTGCTTTGTTGGCTTTTTCATCAGGTTCAGTTTTGTTGTAGCTGAGCTCTGGGATCATGCCAGAGCCATGAAGATATGTCTGTGGAGTTTTAAGACCAAACCGATAAACCATGTCCAAAGTATCATTCTGGACTGGGCTCCCCTCTAGCTCTTCTCACAGTTTTTAATTGGTTCAGTGTGCAAACAAATTCAGTTTTGCCTCTACTAAAAAACAAACAAAGAAACAAACAAACAACCCAAACCCACAAGCATAAAACACCCCTGTGATGCCTGTCACAAGGAAAAACTGCTCAGTTCATGTAGTTAAAGTCAGAATAGGATTGAGGCAGTTTATTGATTTATTAACAGCATGTAATTAACTTGCAATCAGTGAACTATGTATTCAGGATCTGTATCAGCAAGACAATCGACAAACCACGATACTAGATACAGAATGTTAATGGACACCTACAAATTTCTAAACAACCTTCTAAAACAAGTCTTGAGAAATTCTATTCCCACCTATATACATGCAAATACATGCACATTCACATGGCTACATGCACCCCTCAACACACACCTTACAGGCTGTGTGGGTTACCAGTATCCCCCTCTTTATAGGATGTAGTCCCTACATGCACCCCCCACTTTCCATAGGAGATGCAGATACTCCAGCACTACATAGGATGGTCTTGATCCCTGCCACTTTCAATGCACATGACCGGGAGAAATTCCCCTGAAGTTGTATGCCTACACACTCAGGGTCTCTGCTCACTGTTCTTCAAGGACACATGCATGTACCTGAGGTCCCTGCTTGCTAGCATACAGACCATTTTTCCAAGGAGGAATCTGGGGACACTCCTGTAGTGGTTAGTTTGGTTGGTGCTGGAAGAACATCAGCACCTGTACTCAAAGTGAAAACTCATGACGGTAAGTAAGCTTCTTTAACATGGAAAGAATTAAGGGAACTTTCACCTTCACTAGAACCTTCTCAACTTGACTAGCATTCCTGCTTTTGTGATATTATTTCTACATTTATTGTTTTCTAGGTTTTCTAGCATCAGCAATAGCATTTCTGGATGTGTGCTACCTGTAAATTCTGAGCTCTTTACCTTCACTCTGCTTAACTATTTTATTCTTATTTGTTTTTCTTTAGAGGTCCAACAACTTTACTAGCCAATTGCATGACATACCATTACAGAGTTTTTTTTTCCTTTTAAGTCTATTTCATATTGGTATCCTCTTCCCCAACAGACCTGCCCTTTTTTTTTGTATTCTTTTTAAAATTTTGGTAATGCTATTATCTATATGAACAGGGATGCAGGGAATGTGGCCTTGGTTTAAGGCATTGCTTCACTTAATCTATTTAACAACTCTCAGTTTATCATCATCACACTCTATATTTGACAAGAATAGTGTAGGATTACATGGAGAACCATCACACTAGAATTTACTGTCAGTAAAAAACAAACAAAAAGCTATGTAAAAGAAGGAAAGTTATTTTGAGACCTATTGAGTGGTTGGCTTGTACCAAGAGACAGAAATCTCATAGATACAAGTGTTTGAAGTCAGATGTTTGAAACTGCTCTAAAGGGGTGTGTTAGAAAGGCTAGTACCCTGCTGACCATGTGTGACTGGAAGTAATCTTCTGAGATTAAAAAAGTGAAAGGGTCTAAACCAATAAAGTGCTCAATGATTTCAATCCCCACTTACATCATTAAAGTCAAGAAGGTCAGTTAAACTCAATATTTCACAAGTTCAGAACCAAACTCATGAAGAAAAATAATGCCATACATAAGGTTAGGCTATATTACATTCTATATGACAAATTAAGAGCTTGGGTCTTTAGGCTTGGTGGTAAAGGAATATGTTGGTGAAGATCTCTAACAAAAGCTTAGCTGGACAGGCAAGTCATCGCTATAATATTAGTACTTATTTGGATTATCATAGAAGCTATTGGGAAACAAAATGAAAACAAATTCACATAATCCTTAAGAATACAAAAGAGTGGATACTTATAAAAAGGCCTGCATAAATGTGTAGTAAGGATTAATCCTGAATATAAACATTTCACACTCTAAATAACTGTACTGGGTTTTGTTGGGATAGAGTTAGTTTTCTTTACAGCAGCTGGTATGGGGTTAAGTTTTGGATTTGTAATTAAAACAGTGTTGATAATACAGCAATGTTTTAGTAATTGCTGAGCAGCATTTACATAGTATCAAGGCATTTTTCTCTCTCATTCAAGTTTCACAAGAAACTGTGAGGGGACACAACTGGGACAGCTGACCCCAACCAACCAAAGGGTTAACCTATAGCATATGACATTGTTCTCACCAATGAAAACCTCAGGGAAAGAAGGAAACAGGGAAGATGTTCAGACACTTGTCTTCTCAATACATGATGAATCTCCAGAGGAATGCTCATTCACTCATTTATACTCCTAACTTTTACCTACATTTCTACCAAAAAAAAAAAAAAAGAGACATGCAGATTTAATCATTGTCTCAAGTAGAAGAGTTGTTTATTTTGAAAGGAGAATTCACAACACCAAGCTTTCCTATCTTTTTTTTCAAAAGCTGGAGACAATCATCCCTTCAATCAAACGACTTCTGGAGATGCTGCCCCTCTCCTTTCATCCAGTATTTCAGGTTAATGAAGCACTGAAGATGTGGAAGGCCTACATTTAATAATTACCTTTCTCTGATAGGGTACAAGTTCCCTTTTAAATGAAAGTCCTAAACAATAAGTCATGACTTAATTAGAAAGAAGAAAAAGTAATAGGGAAACTGTTCCTCCTTGAGAAGCTGTTCCCTTTCATCTCTGAACTCTACATTCTTTCAGAAAAGAGGAAGTGAGCTCTTCATGAAGGGGAACAAAACTATTCTTCCATTAATAAAGGAAGGAGGACAGCAATCTTTCAGGGCCATTGTTTGTGTATTTAACATAAATCAGTCAACAAGTAAATTAGTTAACCGCCATTTCAGAAAATGGATTACCATCCAAAACTCCAAACTCAAAGCTGAATCATGCCACAGCTATGTCATTAAACTTGTGATAGTAGGAAATTATACTTGCTCTTCTTGGCCCCTTGCATAGCTAATTCTTCAGTAAAGAGAATTATCTTCCAAGAGAGAATGAGAGACCAAATCCATCCCTTCTTCCTTGCTTGAATATGTATGTTAATTTTTTGAGTTATAAATCTCAAACTCTTCAGGCAAGGAAGTCCACATTTTCAGTGACTGCTTTAATTCCTAAGTGCACAGCTAAAGTACCAGGGAGATGACAGTCTAAAACACCCCTTCCCTTCCCTTCCCTTCCCTTCCCTTCCCTTCCCTTCCCTTCCCTTCCCTTCCCTTCCCTTCCCTTCCCTTCCCTTCCCTTCCCTTCCCTTCCCTTCCCTTCCCTTCCCTTCCCTTCCCTTCCCTTCCCTTCCCTTCCCTTCCCTTCCCTTCCCTTCCCTTCCCTTCCCTTCCCTTCCCTTCCCTTCCCTTCCCTTCCCTTCCCTTCCCTTCCCTTCCCTTCCCTTCCCTTCCCTTCCCTTCCCTTCCCTTCCCTTCCCTTCCCTTCCCTTCCCTTCCCTTCCCTTCCCTTCCCTTCCCTTCCCTTTTCCACTTTTCTTCACTTTCTCCTTACTATCAGGATTTGAGTAGACCTGCACACAGGCAGATTATTGGGTGAAACCCACAGTGCTAAAAGAGTCAAGCAAAGACTTGATACGATTTTTAGAAAAATGGATAGAACTTGCTGTTTAAAGTCTTTTATGTTTCTATCATCTTTCTATTTTTTCTATTCTTTGCAGAAAATTCATAAAGAATACTTAAAGTATTGACAAATGATCTCAAATTTTCTTCAAACTATAGCCAGGATTTTTTCCACCAAGCCATTTTTTCCATTTCAATTATTTAATTATTGTTGAACCTAGACATATTTAGACTAAATATAAATTACAGAATCACAATGTTGGAAAAGACCTTCGAAGATCATCAAGTCCAACCATTCCCATCCTATGCTAAATCATATCCTTAAGTACGTCATCAACCCTTTTTTTTGAACACATCCAGGGAAGGTGACTCAACCACATCCCTGGGCAGCCTGTTCCAGGCCCTGACAACTCTTTCAGTAAAAAATTTTTTTCTAATATCCAATGTAAACCTGCCCTGGCACAGCTTCATGCCATTTCCCCTTGTCCTATCTCCTGTCACCTGGCTGAAGAGACTATCGCCCACCGCTCTACAACAAATTAATTCAATATGCTCAAATACCAGTCCCAAATTTAAGTATTACTCTGTTAATCATTCTATCAAGTATTTATGTTTTTGTAAAATAATTTCATATGATTTGCCTAATAAGAAAACCCCAGAAAGATAAAAGAAACAGAAGACCAAACATTTAGCTCAGACTAGTTTAATATATACTTTTCCTTTGGGGGTAAGAATAAAATAATTGTAAAATAGTGTTTATAATTACCACATTGGATAAAGGTCAAATAAAAGCCAAGCTTTATTATAACAGCTTTATTTCAGAAATTAAAGCGAAATCAATACAATTCATTAATAGTGATTTAGGGCTCTGGATCTCTCTGGGGTACTTACAGGGTCCCCATTAACACAGTATCTGAGCACTCACTAATCTTTAATGTATTTATCCTCCCAACACTGCTGCAAGCAAGGTTTCTAATCCTTATTTCATTTTGCATTGGAGCATATCCCAAAAAGTGTTGGGAATTGTAAATGAAGGAGAAAAAATTAATCATCCCTTGTCCTAGGACACTGTGTCATTAGTAAATCATTGAATCATATAATGATAGAATAAAAGAGGTTGGAAGAAGCCTCAAGAGGTCTCTAGTCCAATGTCCTGTTCAAAGCAGGGTCATCTTTTGGGTCACACTAGGTTACTTGGGGATTTCTACAGTTGGATCTTGAAAATCCTCAATGACAGACACCACACCACATCTCTTGGCATTCTGTACCGAAGCCTGACTGTCCTAATGTATCAAAAATGTACTAGTACTATGTTTAGGGATTTTATAGAACTGAGGGCATTGTGAATGACATTGCATATTCTGTACAAGTTCGCTAAGTTTCATGTTTTTCTCTCAGGGAATATGGTTAAACCTTACCTATATAATTGCATGGAGCTTCAGGAAGAGAGGCTGAGATTGACTTTTTAAACCTGAAGTTAGAATTACTCATGTGGAAAGTTCAGGTCCCCATCTTGAGACGTAAAAGTATCTTTTTTTTGCTATATGGGTGCTACTGTGGTTAGGGTTCCTCTAAACCCAGGGAGAACTTGACAAGCAAATGTCTCAGACACTTAGGGTTTAACACTTACCCTGTGTCATTCTGCTCTTGACTTGTTTATGCTAGAGATACATCTGTCTGACTTCTCCCAATACCTTTTGCAGGCACTTTTGTTACCTCAGTCATGGCCTCATTGTGGAAGGATGAAAATTACATGGGGCAATTTCAATTTCCAAGACTTATACATCATAACATTTACCAGAGCAAGGCTCAAATACCCTGACCTTTGTGCCAAAATGGTTTGACTGAGGGGGAGACCACTGCCCACCAAAGCTAGTTTGAAGAGAATGCTGTGCTGGTTAGAAGCTCACATTTCCCTGTGATAACTAGTTGGAAGTCTGACCAAGAAAAGCCAGGTTTTTCCTTATCATGGAGACAAAGAACCTTGTAAATGTTTCTGTGCAACAACTGGAAAATATTTAGACACTATTTCCCTTTGCATCCTCAAGCAATAGGCACAATTAAGAGGAAGGTAGTGAGGATGTATGAGAATGACTTATACTGATGTGTTTGCATTTTTCAGATCTATTACAAAGCAAAATGGAATGAAAACATCTTAGAAACTGGGAGAACATTTATATTTCAAAACACATCTCTAAACATATGCCATAACATTTTGAGGTTTAGTTTTGCTTTTTTTTTTTTTTGTTTGGGGTTTTTTTTTTAGGTATTAAAACACAGAATCTGCAGTTCAAGAGCCAGTCTTGTAATTTGTGTAGAACTAAGCAAAACGCTGATAAGATGCCAAACTGTGATTGGTATCTAGAATGAAAAATGTCCAAAGATACTCTTGAAACTAAACCTTGAAAAATGCAATTAGAATTTGTTAAGGCAAGGAAATCACTCAGATCAAATTAAAGCTTAAATCTGATGAAGGAAGGTACAGTTGCAATCCAATAAAAAAGGCAAGAGTAGCAGCTACTTTGGCAAATAAGGTAATACAACACTTTAGTTAAAAAAGGGGTCAAGAACTGAACTGGGTTTTAGCAAACACAAGGATATGCAAGCAAAACCAGTATGGACATAGTGTGGACAAAGAGAATGACAGTACTACCCTTAGGTCCAAGTATTTCTTTATACAAGAATGAAGTATATCTAAAAATGGATGCAATAGTAGCCATTGGATAAAGACAGAATTTACTAGCTTTAAGATACACAGGTTCATAAGCCAGTATGTTGCTGAAATTGTAATAGCAGCCCAGAAATATATAATGTTAATAAATAATAATAATTAGAAGAAAAAAACCCACAAAACCCATCAATATTAAGACATGAAAATAAAAAAATAATATAAAATATTGAAAGCAGTAAGCATTTACCAAGAAGGCAAACAATAGGTTTGGGTAAATATTAAACTTGACCAAGAACCCCAGAACAATTCAGAATTGCATCAAGAGCAAAAGCACCCAGTACACAGGTAAAAATGTATCAATTCTTTTGTGTTCTCAAATAATTCACTTGTTGCAGGGGTAAAAGATTGAAAAAAACAGAGGAAAGATTTGATGATATCTTATAATACAAAAAAGCTTTCAGAAGCATATATTCACAAACCCATATTTTGGGACCATTTATATTTCCTTCAGAAGTAGATTTATATTTCAGAAGCAGATAGGTATAGTTTGTCAGAAAGAAGTGTTGGATATCTATCTCAATTCTATTGGCCAAAATTTGGAATCAAGATATATCCCAGAACCAGGAACTGAGCAGATGACAGATGACTATCAGATTTTGTGTACCCATCAGAAAAGGGACTGGCCCAGCTGCCCCAGATTTCCCATACAACATGCTAAGAATCAGCCACAGTTGCTGCTTGAAATAGAGGTATTATCTGTGTCATCTATGAAACCACCTTACTTATGACTGAACTCACTCGCATAGCAATTCGTAGCAAGTCTTACCTGTTAAGACCTCAGTTCCTAAACCATAGCCTTGGAGTTGAAAAAAGACCAAATTTCTCTGAGAAAGGTTTTCTTGCTGGAATAAAAACACTCAAAGGAGAGATAAATAGATCCATGACGGTTTTTGTAAGAGGAATAAACACAGAGAAAATCTAATGGATCTTTATCAACACTTGAAATTTAAAACAGAATAATCCCTGATGCAGGAAGCAAAGATGGATGATCCCAAATAAATTTCTCTTCCCACATTTGCACATATTTGATACCCTTTTGGCCAGACAGTTTTTCAGAAGGTCACAGAGATTTTTTTCTGCAGACAATATGTTGCACAGAAATGCAATAATTTTTTGATGATACAGAGGATAGTAAGATCAAGACAGATGATGTTTTGCAGGGGTAGAGGATGAAAAGCAGTAGAAGAGCATGACCAGAGGTTCCTGTCAGCTCTGATGGGGTCAAACTTGCAGGATTAGCACAAACAGTGAAAAATGTAACATGTGAAATACACCTTGGAGAGATGTTGACACAGCAAGGTGCACATAGAGATCATAGGTAAAGTGCCCAGTAGGCAATGGAAGGATGCAAAGAGTCTCTGAAATTGCAAACAACCATAAAACAAAATGTTTGCTTTATAGCAGGACTCTGCACAAAATATCCAGGGGATACAGGATTCAGGTCTAAATGCAGTGTCTGGGAAGGACAGTAAAGGTGTTGATTGATAAATCGACAGTAACAAAAGACCATGAAGTCTGTTGTGTCCAGAGACTCCACTGAGAAGAAAAGAGATCACTTTTTTACATCAATACAGCCAAAATTGGAAAGAAGTGCCTTGTATAACCTTACTGAAACAGGATAGCCCAATTCTCAAGTAGTAAAGAACTATTTAGCTTTAGTTTATGAACAGAAAATTTATTTATGATAGATTAGAGGCAGATGGAGCTGGCCATGAAATACTATTCATTTGGGAAAAATGATAGAGAAAATAGCCTTTGATTATGACTGTGAAAAGTTAATCAGTTGATTGATCTATAATATATATCATATGGCATATAAATATGTTGTACACTGTATAAATGTGTGTGCAATAGATGGGGGGGTTTCTTACTTACATATAGCATGTGTATGTATATACATATATGTTTTAATTGTATATATACGTATAGAATCTAATATATTTTTATATTCACACACACACACAAGCACAATCACACACAGAGTCATAGATACCATGAATTCACAGAAACACAGATCAGAATAAGTGTCTAGAGGTCTCCTAGTTCAATGTTCGCTACAAAGCAGGTGAATGTCAAGGAATATCAAATCTAGCAGAGTTTTAGAAATGTGTAAGAGCAGATGTCAGAAGAGAACCTCTGGCTACCTGTGCCATTGGTTTAACAGCTTTCATTGTGAACAGCTTTTTTTCCTTACGGCTAATTCAAATTTCCCTTATTCTACTTTATTCTCACAGCTTCTTATCCATCTACTGTGCACCTTCGAGAAGAACTCGGTGCTGTATTCTCTACAGTCCGTAATTAGTAAGTACAAAACATTGATTAGATTACTCATTAGACTTCTCTCCTTCAGTCTAAAGACACTCAGCTTCCTCTGCCTCACGATGATGCACTACAATGTCCTAAACCTCCTCCCTTCCCCACACCCCCACCTCTTTTCCTATGAATTCTCAAGTTACAATCTGAATTCAAATGTGGTTATCAACACACATTTACTGCAGCTTTTTGACTGAAAAGCTTATGAGCAGCAAACAATATAAATATATGTTAAAAATATCTTAATCAAATGATACAGGGTAAAAAAAAATAGCATCTAGTGCAATCTGGTTATACTAGAGAAGACATTATCGAAAGTAAGCCCTAACATTTACTAACTATTAAGTGGAAGAATAAATTGTTGTTTAGTTACGTTCATATGAAATTTCTAAGTTGTTACAAGAAAAACGCATTTGAAGGATATGCCAAAACAGTTAAAACTGAAAAGCCTTAAAAATGAATTCGTTTATAGTGGTAGCAATATAGTTAAAGCTGTTAACATTGTTAGCAACATTCTTAACTCTGTTAAGGCTCATCAAATAGCTAAAAAAAATCTTGAAAGACTGCAAAAAACTAGTCTGAGAGGAGAAATTAGACTTTTCATGTTGTTTGGAAAAAATATTTGTACTTGTCCTTGATCTTTATTCTCACTTTCTTGAGAAAACCTAAGTAGAAGATATGATTTCCAAAGTAGTGATCATCATGTCACATCTATAGTAGACTAACAATAATAAAATCTGGCAGTGGCCCATAGAGTGACAAGACAACCATCTCTATCTTGTGTGATCTAGTGAGCTTGTGGAGAATGGTGTCAAAATAATAAAGTGCCACCTAAAAAGAGGCTGAAAAGTCTGTATTTAGTGCTTGTAAAATACAGAATGTAAACAATGACGCATAGGTTGCCACTGTAGAGATTTTGTTCATTAGAAAATTGACAGCAATAACACTAACATTCTTAAAAACTGACATTGCCTTGCAGACTTAGACACAACACAGATAAGACACCAAAAAGTGGCATGATTTGAGGTCACCGAGTTGCTGCCAGTTCTTCAGAATGATGTTAGCTTGTTGACAAAGTAAAATCACAGTAACACAGGAATAGCTCTGAGGTGATGTTCTTAGTCTAGAGAGAGGCACATTCTGAAAGGATAGGTATCATTGTCTCAGAGCCATGGAAAATGCATCCGAAGATGTAAACCCTCTTTTGCAAAAACCTCTCTGGCAGCATTGCAATAGCCAGGATAAGTTAGTCCCAGGACCTTGATTCAAGAAGAATTAAAGGATCTAGTGCTGCTGGGAAGCTCCATTGCCCGCACATCAGGAGAGCACCAACTATGTCATCTCAGCTCCAACTTACAGTAGTGAATTTCTGAATATTAGTTAGTGGGCATTGTGTGATTTTGAAATATTTTATTTCCTCGGTGGTTATTGTTGTCTGGTGACAGCCATTGGACAGCTGGTGAGAGAAGAGGGAGGTAATTGCACCTTGAAGTGGTGGTCCTGATTGCTGCCTGCAGCTACTCTGAATTGCAGGGGGCTTGTATTACACAGAACCTGAAATGCATCCATCATGTTCCTTGGCAATCTCTAAACCACACATAGGAAAATATGATAATTCAGTGCTAGTCTTTGATCAATGCCTAACTAAGCTTTTACATAAGCCTTCCTGCCCATTTTCCTTTGGAGTTTCTAAGTGGCACATTGTTGGAACTTGCTAGGAGGACACTAATTCTGTGGATTCTTTCTTTTTATTACACTCATTTATCAAAGAAACAGAAGACATAAAGTCCTTGTGTTCCTATTCATACAGAAAGAGATGGTTTTCCAAAAACCTATGCTTGAGGAGAGAATGGGAACAGTGATTCTGCTCACCTCCTTTTCACATGAATAAGGGAATACAATCAGAGCCCTGTCTAGAAAAACATAGAATTAATGAATACAACAAACTACAACCCCTCCCAACAAACAACAACAAATAAACAACCAAAAAACACCCAAACAGCAAACAATGAAAAGGGAAAAAAAAAAGAAAGAAAACCAAAAGAAAAACACCCTTCTAAACCAAAAAACCCAAACTGCACAGGACTGGCAGTTAATTAATTTTCCTATTTCCAGCTGAAGTGTCTGATGGAAGAAAATAACTAATCATTATTTTTTTGTTGTTTTGGATTAAAGATATGTGCAAATACTTGATTTAGTGGTGAAATTTTTTGATTTATATTCTGCTGAAGATAAATGTTATAACTTCAAAATTAGGCAGCATTATGGAAACAGATGGGATTTGAAATGAACAACAATAAAAGTAACTTCCAGCATAGAAAGACTGCATGTCAGCTCTCTAGCTAACTTTTCAGGATCATTAATAAGACTTACAACATTCTTAAATATGCAATCTCAGTGCATCAAAGCTTCCTATGGGCATCTTCTGCAATGCAAGCTTTACAGATCAAGCCCTAGTTTGGTAACTGTGTAAGAACTCTGCTGTTACTGAAAAAAATAAATACAAGTGAAAAATGCAAAACTGTGCCTCCTAATTACAAATTAGGGCAGGGATAAGGTTGTGTCTGCTTATGGATGTTGTTATGGAATTTGTCTTTTCACTTGACAACGTTTATTGAACTAGCCTGAACCCACAGAACGAAAGGGTCTGGAGACATGACACACTGATTTGGCTTACAGGGCTGGAAGCAGACTGGCCCCCTGATTTCTCCTCGGATTTATTTCAGTCCTCATCCCACACAGCATGAGCTGCTGTTTAGCTTCAGTCACGCAAGCAGTCCCATTATTCAAAGGCATTGTTCAGACCTCCGTGGGGGGGGGTGAGGGGGGGGAATGAAAAAGGAATATGTCTTTGTGGAGAAAGGTTTACCAGGTTCTCAATCCATGCAAAGAATTGCAGGCCATATTTATCGGTTTTCTAAGCATGAAATCTGCAAAACCGTCAAATCTGAATTTAAAGTGTCACTTTAAGTAGCTGTCAAACTTGATGCAAATACATTTTATCATATGCAGTCACTTTTGAACTTTCCCAAAAGTAAAAAAATCACAAGAAAGCATTATTTCCTAAGATGATACCTTTGGACTACTGGAAAAGATGGGAATTAGGTTCTTTAGCCCTTTTATGATAATAATAGCAGCAAGACCATTTCAGGAATCTAGTAGCATAGATACAAATACATAACACCCAGGTTACAGAATACTGCAGTAAAACTACTTCTTATGGACATGGGAAATAATGAATTACTGAAATTATTAAATTAAGGAAAAACCCCAAACCACTAGGGAAAAAAAAAAAAAAGAGACAGGAAAAGCCTAGATCTTTAACCCAGTTAGACAGGAGCCATTTTTGAAAAGACAGAATAAATGCAAGAAACAGAACAAAGAAAGTAGCACTGAAAGAAGACAACATTCTAAAGGAAAGAATCCTAGTGGCAAGCCAAATTAAAATTCTCTCTAAGTCACTGAAGTATAATTTCAACCATTTGTTTATTTTCCAGTCATCTTTAAAAAAAAATCTGTAAGAGTCTATTACTAAATAAATCTTAACTAGATCCACAATGAGAAATCTACCACAAGGCAAAATACTTGCAGATACTTGCAGGACAATAGGGTATTTCCTGTGTATATACACTGTTATATATATATTTCTATTGTTTCATATTTTAAATATATTTTTAATATTTATAAGACAGACTTCAAATGAAATATAATTTCAATAATGCTGTACTTTTCATGGCAGAAGTGAACCAAGCTACTTGCTCTTAGTTTCCAAAAGTGTTAACTTTTCTTCCTGCTTAAAATATACTTTTCTCATCACTGAGTTCCTAGAGATGGTTCTAATTTCCAAGACATTTTTCTGAAGCTTTTTGAGAGACAATTTTTATTTCTGTTTCTTCTAATTATTGTTATCATAAGTGAAATTAAGGTCTTTTGTTTCTATTTACTATTTCTATTGAAATATCCAGAAGTCACAACTGTAAGCACGTAAGAACCTATAATATCCTTCTTGTGGTTTAACACCAGCCAGCAGCTGGGGTTAAATGTAGCCCCTCTCTCACTCCTCCCCAGAGGGATATGGGACAGAATCATAAGATTGAAGGTTGAGATAAAAATAGATTAATATATAAAGCAAAAGCCATGTGCACGAGCAAAGCAAAACAAGGAATTCATTCCCCACTTTCCATGAGCAGGCAGGTGTTCAAACATCTCCAGGAAAGCAGGGCTCCATCATACATAACGTTAACTTGGGACAACAAACAGCATCACTCCAAATGTCTCCCCTTCCTTCTTCTTCCCCCATACCCTTATATGCTGAGCATGACACCATATGGGATGGAATATCCCTTTGGTCAGCTGGGGTCAGCTGTTCCGCTGTGCCCCCTCCCAACTCCTTGTGCATCCCCAGCCTACTTGCTGGTGGGGTGGGGGGAGGAGCAGAAGAGCCCTTGGCTCTGTGTAAGCACTACTCAGCAGTAACAAAAACATCCATGTGTTACAATGCTGTTTTAAGCACAAATCCAAAACACAGCCCCGTATTAGCTATCATGAAGGAAATTAACTCTATCTGAGCCAAAACAAGTGCAATGGTTCATGTTGTACAAAACATACTTAAAAATTATGCCTGACCTGGAGGATTTACAGTTCCAGTAATTGTACTGTGTTTAAGGTATTTTATATATATTATCTGGAAGAAGATATTAGTCTGGGTTATGCTATTGATTGAAGTACAGCCAGAACAAGTAATTTTGTTTTTCTACTTTTTCTCTAGCACTGGAATGAGAATAATATAATATTAACTCATCTTTCCCAGGAGAGTGCCAGACAAAATCACTACTGAATTCCTGTCTGGAGATTTACACTTGATAAAAAGAGCATAAATTTTAGGGGTTTTGATTATTAAGAGTTAATAATCAGCTGTCAAAACCAATTCATATGAGGCATGCATGAAAAAATAATAATAATTATATTTTTGACACAGATTGAGGTTTGCAAATTTATTTTTTTCTGTATGTTTATAATTTCTTCTATTCCCCATATAATAGAGCTATTCAAAAACCATAGCATTTGAATCACAGTATGCCATTCTTTAGGTAAGTCTTGGTATTGCTATTTTTCTTCATTTTCTTTACCTCAAAACCAGCTGCAAGAGTCAATATTGCCTCTTGAAATTACATTCTTCTGAAGTATTTCTACTCATTTGTTTTATGTATTTCTGATAATTTTTGTAGTTTATCTCTTTGACTGGACAAAACTTTCCTTTGATCTAATCGTAAAATCCCCTGTTAAGTCTTCAGATGTGGTACATCTTTCTTAAAAAAACCCAAATAAAATAGAAAAAAAAAATCCCTGCTTACCTCACTTTGCTTACCTCCCTGTGTATTTCTGTGCTACTGCATTTATAAAGAGAATCACATTTATACTAAGGGCAGGGTACAGTGTGCTTTGTTTTGAATAGGTTATTCGTAGCATAATAATCTTGTGAATTACCAATATGCTGCAGAGCAAAGGGAAAATGTGATTGTGAAGGGCATGATGATGATTCAATTGGTTTTGTGGCCATAATGCAGCCTTTCCTACTGGCATTTCAGCATTTGTTCTGTCTTTGTATGTATTATCTACTTGTACTCTATATTCACAAAGTCTCTTCTGTAGCAGCTGTGCACTTTTTCTTTCATAAGAATGGTAACTGCCAAAGTTTGGAGTGTATGAAGGACTATGGGGTGCCTTGACCAGTATTCAGTGCTAGCTTTCTGTGACCCCTCCCCTGACAGCAGTCTTAGGGCAGTACTGCATTTTCATCCCACGCTATATCAGTACACAAAACACTACTTCAGGATGAAGGACTTGTGTGGTCCTACCTCCCTCTATGCCTAGTAACTGCTCCTTTGTGTAACTTCAACTCACCTGAATGCCTATTTGCTTCCTTTGCTTCCTTCTCCATCAAAAATATTATGTTTCTGCAGCTTGTTTCTTCTTGTCATCCCACCTTAATTTAATAAAAATGCTTGATTGTAGTCAACACACCTGAAGTGACTCAGATAACCTATGTTGAAATAGAAATCATCCTCTGGTGATAACTCTCTCACTTCTTGGCTACAGATGGAGTCCATACAAGCTCCTGACTCTAGAACACCAGTGTAAATAAGTAGAGCTGATTCACATTATTTGTTCCCTTATTTTAGCTCAAAAATACATTTTAAGAATTGGATTTGGAGTATTTTTTTTGCACTTCTGTCCTTTAAGCAGTTATATATACAGATCAATTGTTACCTAAACATCAGAATTAAAGATGCTGAGTATGGCCTTTATTGTTATACATCGTCCTCTTGCTAATGCATGGCGCCGTCTCATTTTCTGTACAGCTTCTGAATTACTCCATTTTTCTCTTCTTACTTAGCTAACTTGTTAGAAAAAACCACCAAGTGTTTGAGTGTCTCAAAACTAGGTGTATTGATTTGGGATCTGACAGGCCAAAGAGAACCGCTAATTATTCTGCTCTCTCTACAAGCTATTAGGTCAGTAATTAGGTCACATAATGTAGGTTTCTACATGTAGGTATCTACAGGTGCTGTAGCCATCCAGGCTCCAATGACAGTCTGTACGCAACCCATAATGCTTAAAATGCAGTTCATTTCAACACCTAGTTCACATACAAACACATGCATGTAGTACCTTATACTCCAACATCATAATCTGGAGCCAGATCTATTCCTGTCTTTGATTCAACTGCTGTCACATGGGTGCTACATCCATTGCCTATCTGTGCAATATGAGCTAGGGAGCTGCTTTGGCAGGGGGGTTGGACCCGATGATCTCTCAAGGTCCCTTCCAAACCCTACGATTCTATGATTTTATGATTTTGCACCATTTTAAATGCTTGAGCTTGTGGGTCTGCCACAGCTGCTGTGATGTGTAGAACAGTCCTGTATGCTTTTCTTGGTAGTTCAGCTAAAATGGTATTAGAACCCCATGGTTAGGGGTTTATCCTGTTCTGTCTATGAGAAAGAATTGCTATCTCACATAAAACATCAGCTCCAGATAGATGCTCCACATTGCACCTTAAGGACGTAAAGCATACATCTGCACTAGGAGGATACATGAGACAGAGCAGAGTTGAAGTATTGGCACTTGATAGCTCATATTTTAATTTTCACATGTTCTCTAACATGATTTTGGCCAATTAGCTCTTATTCAGAAAAAGCTGGGCACAATTTAACTGTCTGTATGCAAACTAGTATGACCTGCATCAGCTGTCCTCAGAGAGACTGAAAAATATTCAGGGCTCACATTGTTTATTAAAATGGCACAGCAAGAATATAAGCAAGAATTCAATGCTGAACTGGAACATCTCATTTTCTGAGTAAGTTATGTGTTTGTGATGGCATGTAGTACTGTTGAATGGGCAAAAAGATGAATGTTATGTGGGCCACATACCTTATTGTATACATTATATTAGACTCTGAAATATTATAATCTTCTTAATAATATATATATTACTTGGTAATAGATGCCACAGAGCAGGGATGGAGAGGGAAAAAAGCCCACAACCTTCATATTTGAAAGAGGTAATGACACACTAGGAGTATCGGGATTTACGGTGACCACTTGAAGAGGTTGTTCTCTTTGGTATTAACAGTGCTAATCGATGTAAAGAAAAGTATTTGACAGCATTTCATAAGATTGAATATGAAATACAGATCACTGGGATTGGCAATATTTTTATGGAACAGAGTAATTTCCAGTTAGACTTAATCTGTAACATGCCATGATTTAGATCAGGTGGGAGATGGGTGCCCTTGGCATTTAAATGAATTTACCAGAAAATTGTTCTTTGCAAGTACACTATGAATGTGCACAGGAGTGTGGAAGCTACACAGTCCGTGTGTAAGTATGGTGGCGATAAAACCGCTCTAAGTTATTTTTAATGAGGCAGGGGTGTCAACAGAAGTAAAAGCAACTGCAGTAGGGACAGACTTTTGTTACAGTGGCACCAGAAGCTGAGAGGCTATCTGCCAGTGAATGGAAAGATCTCCCTTTCTCTGTTGAGTGACTTTTGTTTTCCTTTCTTTTGTTTTGGTTTGGTTTTCTTAAAATGAGTGGTTCAACACAACTTTCAGGTTTCTTGTAGTGTGGTCTGGTGACTGGGCATAAACTGACATACTGCAGTGCTCATACCATATGGCATCAGATTTGGGGGGGGGGGGGGTATCAGCTTTTAAAAACTAATTCCAACTCAATATTCAGCATTACAATACTTGAGAAGGTATTTTAATAAATGGCATGGGATGATTTTCATCATTTCTTGTTCAGCCTTTCAATTAACACATCTGTGTGGACAAGCCAAGGTGAAAAGTGAGAGACATAGAATGATCCAGGGAACTGGGTCAGTGCTGCAACTTCTGCTAGATATTGTTATTTTTTTAAAAAGATTAGACAAAAGAACAAAAGTCATTGATTATGTCTATTTAGTAGTTAAAGCCTTTATAACTTTTATACCATGGCACCATAAACTGTGAGGAGGAAATTGGCTTCCTGTTCTTTGCAATAGGTGAAAATACGAATGTTGAGTTTGAGCACAGTGTTATTTATGCACTAATATCAAAATTACAGCTATGTGCCGCGTGTGTCACTTCACAGTTGGAAATCAAATTATACTCCTGCTGGAATATTGGCACATTGGTATCAGCTATAGCAGCTGCTTTGCCTTCTCTGACTTTTCTTACTGTTGCTGCTAATGAAAAAGGAGGCTGCTGTCGCTGCTCTTAACAGCACTGTTTTTCTCCTCACTTGAAAAGCAAGCAGACAGTCTGGGTCTTCTTATGGCACAAAAGGAAAGGAACATTTAATTGCTGCTGAAGTGCTTGTACAGAAGGTCACCAAACAATATAAGTTCTTATTTGGTACTGAACTTTGAAGTGAAGAATTATGGATTGTAGAAGGTACCCAGCAGTTGATGTACAAGATCTCCAATATATAGAAAAGAAGGAGAAATAAGGCTAAACTTGATGGGAGTTTCTGAGTAGGGTAGGAACAAGCTCACTAGCCATCTGTGAAGAAGGTGGTCAGGAAGCATGTTTAAAGAAAGCATTACGACTTTTCATCCACTGCCTAATGCAAGCTCAGAGGGAGGAGCACTGAACAACTGAAAACACAGAAGCTGTTGGTCTTAAACCTGGAAGAGATATGTATTGACAGTGGCACCACTTCATAAAGGTAGCATGTATACGTATCTTGTACCTTAACTTGTAAGTGCCCAAACATTTACAAGGCTTCCAAACACATCATGGTCCAAGGGAATAGTAAATATGCAGAAAGTCATAGAATCATAGAATCACCTGGGTTGGAAGAGATCCTTTAGATCATTGAGTCCAACCACAGCCTAACCCTGCCTAGTCCACCTCTAGATCATGTCCTTAAGTACTTCAACTACATGCCTTTTAAATACCTCCAGGGATGGTGACTCCACCACCTCCCTGGGCAGCCTGTTCCAACACTTGACCAGCTTTTCAGTAAAGAAATTCTTCCTGATATCTAACCTAAATCTCCCCTGGTGAAATTTTAAGCCATTCCTTCTCATCTTATGGAGACTATTGTTACCTGAGAGAAGAGACTGGCCCCCAACACCTCTGTAACCACCTTGCAGGTAGTTGTAGAGAGCGATGAGGTCTCCCCTTAGCCTCCTTTTCTCAAGAGTAAAAAGCCACAGCTCCCTCAGTTGTTATTCATAGGATTTGTGTTCCAAACCCTTCACCAGCTCCATTGCCCTTCTCTCAACATCCTTCCTGTAGTGAGGGGCCCAAAACTGGACATAGCACTCCAGGTGCAGCCTCACCATAGCTGAGTATCACTTCCCTATTCCTGCTGGTCACACTATTCTTGATACAGGCCAGGATGCTGTTGGCCTTCTTGGCCACCTGGGGACACTGCCAGCTCATGTTCAGCCAGTTGTCCACTAACACCCCCAGGTTCTTCTGCTCCAGGTAGCTCTCCAGACACTCCGTCCCAAGCCTGTAGCACTGTCTGGGGTTATAGTGACCAAAGTGCAGGACCCTGCACCTGGCCTTGTTGAACTCCATAAAGTTGGTCTCTGCCAATCGACCCAGCCTATCCAAGCTTCCTGCCTGCAGATCGACACTCCCACACAATTTGGTGTCATCTGCAAACTTACTGAGGGTGCACCAAATCCCCTCATTCAGATCATTAATAAAGATGTTAAACAGGACCTGTTCCAGCACCGAACCCTGGGGAACACCACTTGTGACCTGCCGCCAGCTGGATTTAACTCCATTCACAACAACTCTTTGGGCCCAGACATTCAGCCAGTTTTTAACCTAGTGAAGAGTATACCCATCCAATCCATGAGTGGCTAGTTTCTCCAGGTCTTTGCTCCATTATGAAAAGTCCAGACCTTCTGTTGTTAAATCGATGATTAATTAAAAATGTGCACTGGATTCATCTTGCAAACCATGACAAAAGATAAATTGAGATTACTTACAAAAATGAAATTGTAATTTTGTTTTCAACATAAAAAGAAATCTTTTCCTTACCTGAGGGATTTTGCCTGCTTCACATTAATAAAAAATCAGTTATCTGATCAATATCATGATATCACAAATTTTGTCTTCTGGGGTTGAAATTTTCTCTTGAACTAAAGGAAGGCTCTGTTATTGTTTATTGTTATTATTGTTGTTATTATTATTATATTTCTTTCTCACTGAGACTTTTCTGTTGTATTGTCATTGCTCTTAATTTGCTTATGAGTCGAGACACGTGACACATGATGAGCATTTCATTTTTGCTATAGTGCAAAGACATATTCAGAAATAAAAGATTTTTTCTTTGCCAGAGCAAATCAATCCCACAGACTGTCCATCTCACATACTATTTTCTTGCTTATGTGTGTGTTTTCCCTCCTCAATAATTTTGTGATATGTACTGTATCTCAGCAACATGCAGAGAAAGAAAGATAAGGTTTTAACTTAGTAGGAATAAAAGCTGAAATCATTGGCAGTGTTCTGATTTACACCAACTAAGTTTTTAATATAGAAGAGACTGAGACAACTCTTGCTCTTTATGCACCATTTCTACCCCAGTCCATCTGCAGATAGGTTGATACAATCCCTACTTTTTAAAAGTGTCGAGCATGTTTAGCAGTATTAGCTCTGTGTCTCCTGTACACCAATGAACCCAAAACAAACTTCAGAATATATTGGTACTGCTTATTGTGTACTGTGTTGAGCCTTTTCCTTTGGACTTGATGAAAAGTATCAGAAAGGAATCTTTGATTCTTTAGCACAAAAAGAAAGACACACAGTCTGGGTTCAGTCACTAGTGTTAATGAAAGTCCTGGTCCTCAAATTTTTCTGACTATATTGGATTCTGCCCTTTCCTATTTCACCACCCCAATTCCAGACTTTATTCGGTGTTAATGACCTGACAGGATCATCTGACCTGATGTAGGAAGTTATCCCAGTATTGCATTAGTAATTATATCAGTAAATATAGTCTCCTGAGAATCCAACTTCACATATATGAACTAATATCCTCTCTATAGAATCTGGGGGTTCTGTTGTACCTCATCAGAAACTGGAAGTTGTATTTCAAAACAATTTATTTCTATTTCAGCCATATACACATCCACATGTAACAAAATTTCTTCTTAAAAATAATTTGGGAAAATAACAATCCACTGAATTGCAGGGAAGGTTGTAATCCTGCTTCATGCTCACCAGTGAATGAAATGCACTTGTATTCGAATACTAAGTGACATGCCAGTAGATGGAGCTGATGAACATCCAATTTATACCCACAATTTTGTAGGCTCAGTACACTTTTGCACATGACATGCATTAAACATGGCTTTTCTCATCAACTTTTTACCACCATTAAAGCAGGTTTTAGAAGGTGAAATCAAGAATCCTGTGTATATAATTACCACAATAAGACTTAGAGGTTTTAATCCTTTCTGATGACTGATCTGGGTTTTAGTTCTACAATTCATTTTCATAGAATTTTGAAATCCTTATGAGCTTTGTATTTCCAGCTCTTCAGCCTTAGATTCCTTTTATGAGGGGATGACATCTCAATATGAAAAAAACTGTCTTCACTGTGAGGGTGACAGAGCACTGGGACAGGCTGCCCATAGAGGTTGTGGAGTTTCCTTCTCTGGAGACATTCAAACCCCGCCTGGACATGATCCTGTGTGACCTGCTGTGAGTGATCCCACTTTAGCAGGGGATTGGACAAGATGATCTCCAAAGGTCCTTTCCAAACCTTACAGTTCTGTGATTCTATTCTGTAATGTATTTCAATCTGAAGCTTGATAATTTCATATGGTTCAGAAGCTGAAGCAAGTTAGTCACCTATATGTGTTACTCTCTATAAAAAAAAAACAAACCTGCAAGTATGGTCAGTTCTTTTGACCATATGAAAAACATCTGCTCTTTCCTTCTTCTGAGATGAGTATGAAAGGAATCTTCTGGATAAAATGTAGAAAATAGGAGTAGGATGTATTCTAACTAGGTAAGGAAAAAAGTTTTCAAATTACATTCAAAGCTCCCTAAGTCTCTACATAAGATCTAAACCAAACTCAGTCCCTATTACTGATAAAAGTGCCTATACTTCTGGAATCCAATGAGTTAATTCTGTTCACACCTTCTCTATTATTCCCCTCTTCCCCAACTTGAATAAACAAAGTTTCCAAGCAAAAAGTAATATTAAAGTACCAGTTACCTAAATAGCTTTATCAGCATCTTCTTTCCCTTACACTCAGCAGGATGACTCTAGGTGTGTATTCTATGAGAGCCTGTTGATCTTTTTAATGCTAATTAGCCTTTGATTAGAATCTGAGAATCAAGGTAACAGGACCAGATTTTCCCACCATTGATTGATGAATTAATTAAAGGTATCTAGATGGAATTTAATGCTGGAAATGTGCCGTGTTGATTGTCCTTTTGCATTTTGCAGGAACATTTTCGGTGTTATTAATCTAACATAGCTTTACAAGATTGTCTTTAGGACACGGTTTAAGGTTTAAGTGGTGGGTAGGTATCTAGAAAGGCAAGGACCTCTGAGGAGAAAGAGACCCCATCACAGTAAAGAAACAAACATGCAAAACACCTGACAGTGACCTGATTTTTAGAATGGATTAAAACATGCAGCTCTAAGTGATTTTATTGCTGCATTTTGGATACTCGCCTAGAGAAAACAGCACCAAGCACATCCTAAACCAGGAGAACAAAGCTTGTGCAACCTTATATGAAGCCAAAAGCCTCTAGTACTACCTCTTTTAGTGTAAAACAGCATAGTTCTATCAATGTTATAGATACTTTGACAATTTATAGCAAACAATAAAACACCCTTTTTTGGTTTTCCCACTTGTAATTAATCTATGGATATTCCACCATTCAGTAGCTGCTTGTTTGGATTTTTTCATTGTACCTGCTCTGACACGCTGACAAAGTAACTAATTGCCTCTAGACAATAGAAAAAAAAAAAGAGTTATAAATTGAAAATAACCCAGGAATTTTTATTTTTTTCTTCAAGAGGTGATTGAGACTTAGAATAATTTACACCAAGAGAGGCAAAACAAAAGCTACACGACTGTTTTTAAAATTACGCATGTGGTTTTTTCCATTTTCTAGTAAAAAGATGTATCAGCAGGAGCTAATCTTGTACAAATAACCTGCATCTTGCCACAATAGGATTGCTTTGACTGGCATGGATAAACAGTCATACCTAAATGCATTTTTATGAAATAAATGAAACCATTGTTAAATGGTAGATGGAAACATCATGGGTTAAAACGTTGCTGAAAAAGGTTCTGCTGCTTTTAAAATGCCATAAT
Source organism: Gallinula chloropus (assembly GCF_964237585.1). Classification (NCBI taxonomy): domain Eukaryota; kingdom Metazoa; phylum Chordata; class Aves; order Gruiformes; family Rallidae; genus Gallinula; species Gallinula chloropus. Next base: position 114,151,398 of record NC_140087.1, on the reverse strand, counting down.
CTTCTATAAAGTTGTCTGAAGAATGGTACTTTTTTCTTACTTGGGTTTGTCTGGCTATGACAGACTCATTCTTGGTATGCTTACAGATTTTTCTGATATCCTTAAAGGATATTTTAAGAAACTGCAGTGTATTTGCTATAGCCATGAACCCCACATATTTCTTTTACATGAAAGGTGAATACATCCCACCTAACTTTAGCAGTGGGATTAATCTCAACTAACTCCAGACATCTTCACTATAGACATCTGTACACAAGAAAGTTGCCAGAAGTAACTTTCAGCACTGTTGGAGTTTTTATTCCAGCCAGTTTCAGAGAACCATTTGGGGATGGAATGAATTATCCCTCCAGAGCCAAGGGTTTGATCCTGGCCCAACTGCAATTAAAGAGTGAGATATACATAACAGAAATGTAATATTCTCAATTAAGTTTTCAATTGACCAAATATTAACAAGTTTATGTGAATCAATCCATAAGATGAGGGAGTGCAGAAGACATTGGGCATAAATACGAAAAACTGTTAATTTTAAGAAACAAGGTGTTAATCCATCACTACTTAAATTTTCTCTCTATTTGTGAAGAATTTTCACGGACTATTTGATACTGAATAGATACTGAATAGAGTCTACCTTAAGCATTTATACTACATTTTATATTAATAATACTAAAATAAATCTGGTCAGATGTTGTACTTTCTGGTTCAATGGTCACATAAAAAAATGGGGGGGGACATAAGTCAGCTTGGTTTAAACAGAAAGTGAAACAATTTGGGTTTGCTGCTTTCAGAAGACTGAATATAAAGTGAAAGTACTGTTTCAGCTAAAACCGGATATTTCATTTCACATGGTGTTTTTGCAGAATAATTCCTTTTTTTCTTTTTTAATTACAACTCTACGAAGTATACTGTTTTGAAAGATAAAGCATATTGTTTAAAATGGGAAAATTTCCAAATTTACATTGCCTTACTTTTTTGTACTTGATGCAAATCACAGAGCAGAACCTAGGTGGCTCTGCTTGAATAAAGGAATAATCATTCTTAATATTAGCTTTAGGGAGACTTCCTGTGCAAGCTACCAATACATCCATGAGCATTGTTAAGTTCAGTTACTGTATAAGACTTTTGTATACTCAAGGTCTAAATTATTATTATTATTATTATTATTATTATGCCTAACAGGTCACTGCTGTGTAATTTGTATACTGAAAAACAGGAAGAGAATGGTTTAGGAAAGAGATCACAGAATCACAGGATTGTTGTGGTTCAAAAGGACCCTGGACAATAACTAGGTCAAGCAGGGCCATCTGGAGCCTGTTGCTCAGAACAACTTTTGAATGCCTCCAAGATGGGTGACTCCACAGCAGCTTTGGGCAACTTGTGCCACTAATTGGTTACCCTCACAGGACAAGAGTGTTTCCTGATGTCCAGAGACAGCCTCCCATGTTTCAGTATGTGAGCATTGCCAATGACCACACTGCTGGCTCATGTTCAACTTGGTGTCTACCAGGACCCCAGGTCCCTTTCTGCCAAAATGCTTTCCAGTTGGGGATCACCAACTGGATATACTGGTGCATGGATTGTTCCTCCCCAGGTGCAGGGCTTTGCACTTCCCGTTTCTCCAGCTTGTCAAGACCCCTCTGAATGGCAGCATAACCATCTGGCATATCAACCACTCAGTTTTGCATCATCAACAATTTTGTTGAGGGTTCACTTTAACCCACCATGACTGTTTAATGTTTAAAAAATCTCAATGTTCAAATATTTATTTAAGTATTTGCCACCTCTGCCATTCCTGGAAAATAGAAAATTAGATATTTTTTTTTTGCATCCAGTTCAAAAAGGTTTTTTTAATTTTATATTTAGTATTTTATGTAGCCCACATATGGAATGATAGAACAAGTTACAAACCTAAAACAAAATCAAGGAAATATGAAATGAGGAAAAAAAAACCCACAACTTGTGCTTTGGGCTGGGTTTATAATTCATTCAGTGAGTTATTACTTTTCTAGTCATCTTTTGCATGACCACTGGAGATGTCTTGTTACCTTATTGAAAGTTGTCCTGAAACTGTTCCTACAATCCAAAGATTTAATATTACTATTTTTTGCAATACAATTCATTCATCATAAAACGTTCATATTGCATTAGCTAGAAATGAATACTGGTGACATATTAAAAATGAAACATTGTAATGTTTCATATATTAAATATCCTAAGTGTACTACAGATTATGATGTATCAAGAGAAGGCAATTTCTAATAGAAAATGAAAGAGACGTAAAATAAAAATCTTAGTCACATGAAATGATAGATATCTCCATTTTGCGAGCAAAGAGATGAGGAAGTTCACCGTTTTATGACTGTAATTGAGACAACTTTACATTTCTGACTTGCCACAATATTATTTCACCTAAATAATCACATACATGCTTTTTAGTTCAACAACATATGCACATGTTGTGTGTAGCTCAACTATTGTGCAAAGGGTTAACTGCAAACATTAAGAATCTCTTACATTTAATTTGTTCATACACCTTTGTTTCAGCAAAAAAAAACCCACCCCGAATTCCAATGTATTCTCATTTTTACTTTTTTTTCCCCCATAGCAATTAATTAATGCTTTATACAGTACTTTAGAACACAAATCTTTTCTCTAAAATATCCCAGAATCACTCGTTCTGGATATGTTTAGAAAGTGATAACCTATTTCAATGCTCAGATATGAGGTGTTATACCTGCAAATAAAGGTACAATTTTTTAAACTTCAGAAATGGTCTCTTTCTCAGATCATTCTGAGTATAAAGAAAAATCTTATTTACTGCTACTGATCAGATATAAGGACTATTACAACACAGGAGATTAATATTTTTATAATTAATAAGAAATATCTGAGATGAGATTCAATACATAGACCTTTATGCTTCAAAATAATAACTTTGGCTTATAGTTTGGTAGACCACTTAGTGCAGACATTAAAATCTGTCATTTTCACAAAGACTATCACAGTAATAGTATAAGAGTGGCTATATGCATGGAAAAATAATTTTATCATATTGCAATGACTCAACGGTGCTCTCTACAATGTAATAAAGCAGACAGCAATGTAAATCATTTAGTCCAATATACGTGTAATGAGAGAAAGGACAAACCAATGTGCAGGATGGATAAGAATGACATCAATACATTCTGTTTTGACAGATAAAACATAGTAAAATATTGAAACTAGAATGTATCTGAAGTGTGATACAATCTCGGAAGAAAAAAATGATTTTCTGAGTCCCCAGGAAAGAGGTTATTAGTCGATCTGAAATAACCATTGTCAGTGGAAAAAAAGAAAGCCTTTTATTAAATATAATTGCATTAAATATCATTTCATCCCTTCTTTTAATTTATTCAAATCTTTGTTCAGCAAATAAAGGTCAAGAAACTGTACTGGACGTCAACCATCTGTGTGAAAGAGCTTAAACTTTTCAACCTTACTGGGTTTAATGTAGGTGTAGACTGAAAATCTGACTTTCAACAGGGCATAGTTTATTTAAGAAGCTGTACAAATTGTTCAAATATGACTTGGAAAATTGCTGCAACATGTTTATATGTGAAAATTTAAAATCTTAGACTTTTGAAAATGTTAACAGTGTCCATTTGCAGCAAAGCCCTAATTACAGGGGAAGGTGTACAGTTAAGAACATTACAGGGGAGAATATTATTCCTTGGAAAAGCAAAGATTCATCATCAACCCACTTTTAAAACCCATGAGAGAAATGTTCTGCTTTAAAATCTGAAAGATTATGCTTGTAGAGATGCATTTTTGAGTAAGAGGGATGGATACATGACCCGGATACTTTTTTACCTGTATGGCTGATAATGTCATAACTGCGTAGAAGTTTTTGTTGTTTGTTTGGGGTTTGTTTTGGGGGGTGAGGGTAGCAGGGTTAGGACAAAAAAAAAGGTCTTGACAAGGGAAGAAAGATCAGATTACTTTATTGACGTTTTTATGGTGAGATTTTAACCCCAAGTGTAGAGAAAAAAAAAAAATAGGTGATAGTGGTGAAATAGGAACTGGAAGAACGTTTTGGCTGTACTGCTGGATGCATGAATTATTTTTAAGTGAAGATAATAAGACACTACCACCTACAGAACAGATGTCGTGCTAAAGTGTTGCAAGTACAGAAGGGCCAAGAGCATGATGTTGCAACTTGTAGTCATCCCTTTGAAGTCTACATTGTGGTCTGGTATTGACACACTTTGAGAGCTATTGAATACTTACTTTCATCTGAAATCTCAGTCTGGCTACTGTCAGGGACAGGATCTGGGGTCCTTGCTCTATCACAAGGCAGTAATGACTTGTTTTCCAGGAGAGCATCCAAAAGAGGAAAGGCTCTGTCAACCTGAGGAAGAATCAGCAACTAGAAATCAAATGTTTTAAAAGTTTCAATTTCCACAAACATATTTTTCAAGTGAAGGAAAGAGAAGGAAAAGGGTGGAAACAGGAGGGGAGAGAAATGTTGTGTGTTTTTTTGATTTTGGTTTGTGGGTTTTTTTTTTTTTTTTGTTCGTGGATTTTTTACAATATCTCCACCAATTCCAATGGCTACAGAATAATTGAATGGTTTTTTATCAGTTATATCATTAGTAAAGCAAGCTAAGAAGTCATTTGAAATATAAATCAAAAGGGGAACAAGGAAGAATGTGTAAGTCAAGGAAATATTACAAAATAATCAAAAAGAAAATGGAATTTCTAAATATCTTTGGAAAATATTTACAACAAAAACTGCAGTAAAAATAGCTTCACTAGCATGTGTTTTTTTCATGACACAGCTTATAGATTACTTATTGCTCCACTGCCAAAATTTCTGAGTTTTTCTTCACCTGTATGAAAAATATTTTAAATGAATTTTCGTAGCATAGTGTATTCATAGATAAGGGTTTTGCTCTATTCCTTCTTCAATGATTCAACATTACAAAATGGAACATTATGTGAATGTGATATCATGCATCATTTTTAAAGCTCCATTTCCAGATTTGCTGGAAGCAAATGGAGATGAAGATGGTTTGTTATCTTGACTCCAAAGGAGAGGAAGAAGCAAAAAAAGAAATAGTTTGTAACATTTAATAAAATATTGTGACGTGATCTTTGTCTTCATTTGTGATTCACCAAGAATCTTTGGATCTAAAGTGCAATCATAGTCTTGAATCCCAAGATGTTTTCTTCTGGAGTGATTAATATCTTCTGTTGAGACGGGTAATAAATTAGATTGATGATCAGCAAAACCCCTCTAATTATTCAATAGTTATCTAAGAAAAGCAGTTACACAGTATAAAAATCCTTCAACACTTAAAACTTTATAGTCATTAGTTTGTTTCAGGCCACAGTGATAATCAAAAAAGATGTAATCTACTATTTATCAGCTTATTATTTGAGAAACTTCTCTACAGACTTATTTCATTCCCAGGAATAAGATGCACAGAGAAATATGCCATATAAGTTCTTTAAAATACATTTATGTTTGAAAAATGGAAACAAGATTGGTAGAAGAAAAGGATGAATTAAAAGGTAGAACACAAAAAATTGACCAAGCATAAGGAAAATTTCAGAAAGACATGAGCTATTATGATTAACAAACTATTTCTGAGGAATGTAATTGAAGTTCTAACTCTGCTATCATGTAAGTCTGGACCAGAGGGAATATATATGCACACTCAGATTCAAGCATGAAGTGATAAAAAGATCTTTTATATTTGAGGGTTAAAAAACTCAAGAACATATCAAGACTTTGAACAATGCAGGAGAAACACAACTAGAATAAGAGCCAGTGAGTTCAGCACTTGTTAGTGTGGAGGTAATTTGGGATAGCGCTTACAAAGAGCAAGTGCTTTCAGGCAAAAGCCTCCTTTTTCTTAGCTGTGTTTATAGAGTCTGAAGTTCTCCTTAAATATTTCCCTTCCCTACAGTTATTCTCCCCAAGCTCAGTAGGACTCTGAAAGATGCTATTCAATGTGATGAAAGTGAGGGACTGGAGAAACAGGTACAATAGTATTTACATAGTGGGGCTTTCACGAAGCCTGAAGAGAGAGAGGAGTGATGTTCTGTTAAGCCAATTCCTCTTCTACCTGGGTTATGACTAGTCGTTAATGGTTTTATCTCCTTCTTGGTTAAAGTGAACAGCTCAATTTTAAACCAGACCTGATCTTGTAGCTCTCCACAAACAGGAAAATATGTAACATTTCTGCTATACACAAAAGGTATGAAATGAGACGGTAAGAATGCAACTAATCTAAAAATATTGGAGAAAAAATACAAAGCTAGCAAGAGATGTTATATCATTCTCCCAAAGGTTTTCTAACTCTATCAAAGTGCAAGATCAGAGAAGAAGACAGATAAAATATTACAGGATAGGAGAGGGAATTGAAGCATAAAAGTTAGAAATAGCCAAAGTACTATATGAAAGCTTTTAAAATATGTATAAAGAACACTAAAATATGCTGACTGTCTGTGCTTTGCACACCATGTATCCATTTACCTGCAAGACACTAAACTCAGAAAAGCGGAGTTTTGAATATGAGTACAAAACCACCAGATCTTCAGATCTGGTGGGCTTTGCTAGAGAAAATCTGACTGGAGTACAGAGGTCTGTTCTTAAAGTACAGCTATGCTTGGAGAAGTGACTATCTGAAGTACTTACGAGTTCCCATTTCTGCAGTTACAAAGTACTTCACTACTGCTAATACTTTTAGTATCAGAACATCTTGGAGAACTACAGAAATCTTGTTATACATGGATTACAGATGGATAACATAAAGGTTAATTACTAGATCATTTGGGAAAAAATGTTATTTTCAACAGTAAGAATTTTTTATTTTGGGACTTAGGATACTATTTATAGATTGCTGAATTTTTATAAAATTCCTATAATAGGTAGACTTAAGGCCTCTTGCCTGCTTGCAGCAGTATAAATATTGGTTGCCTAAAGTTTGTTACTCTAAGCTTGTTTTACAGTGAATAGAGAGAATAGTAATTTCCAAAGGGCACTCATGTCGTGCTTAGGAAGGTAATTTGAACAGATGAGATGAATCAACCTCTCATGCAATTTCTTAAAGGAACTCAAAATATCCACTTTTTATTGAAATAGTTACATTTCATATATTTAGGAAAGGATTCAGTTGCCTGAGCACAAGTATCCAGTGCCATTTTAAGACATCCAAAACTTCATGCACAGTGCATATGGTGCCCTTTGGACCCAACAGCCAAAGCTGACGAATGCTATGTTCATAGAATCATAGAAATCACCTGGGTTGGAAGAGACCCTTTAGGTCATCAAGTCAACCACAGCCTGACCCTGACTAGTCCATCTCTAGATCATGTCCTTAAGCAGTTCATCTATATGACTTTTAAATGCCTCCAGGGATGGTGACTCCACCACCTCCTTGGGCAGCATATTCCAATGCCTGACAACCCTTTCAGTAAAGAAATTCTTCCTGATATCTGACCTAAATCTCCCCTGGTGCAATCTCAAGCCATTCCCTCTCATCCTATTACTTGTCACCCTAGAGAAGAATTAAACCCTGACACCTCTGTAACCACCTTGCAGGTAGAGGCAGAGAGCGATAATGTCTCCCCTCAGCCTCCTTTTCTCAAGACTGAAAAGCCCCATCTCTCTCAGCTGTTCCTCACAGGACTTGTGCTCCAAACCCCTCACCAGCTTCATCGCCCTCTTCTCGACACACTCCAGCATCTCAACATCCTTCCTGTAGTGAGGAGACGGAAACTGGACATAGCACTCAAGGTGCGGCCTCACCAGAGCTGAGTACAATGGAACTATCACTTCCCTACTCCTGCTGGTGACACTAACTCCCAATACAGGCCTTCTTGGTCACCTGGGCACACTGCTGGCTCATGTTCAGCCCGTTGTCCACAAACAGCCACTCTGCCCCAGGCCTGGGGTTATTGTGACCAAAGTATAGGACGAGGCAAGGGATGAGGACACCATCCTCAGTCAGATGGTGGCAGAGCTGGATCAGGACAATATTCTTCCTGGTCAGCTTAGACTGCTACAAGACTAAACTCTCAGTGGTCCAATGACAAAGAAGGGGAAGATGGACTCCATAAGATTCAATGAATAAAATCTTGTAATAGGTTTGGTATTGGGGACTGGAACCTGAGATTTCTCCTGGCCTTTTGTTCAGGCATTCTATCCCTGCTTCCAGGAGTAACTGCCTGAAGTACTCACACTCCCATGTGCCTGTGCAACTCCAACAACACCTGCAGTTGCTACACTACAAGACCTCTCCCCCTTTAATATAGGTCACCATAGGCACTGAACAGAAGGATTTGATATTGAGGCTCTGTAGGCGTGTATTCCACTTTTTCAGGAACACACAAAAAAATGGAGAGTGTGGCTCACACGCCAAATGCCCGCTTTGAGTCTGCATTCTAATAAGAGTTCATGAATTATGTAGGCAACACAATGAGAACATTTGAAATGGTGTTTGCATCTGTTATGAGACTTAAAATTTAATGGATTTTTAAGTAATTAGCATGAGCTATTTACCACACTGAGTTATACTGTAGGAGTAGCTGAATATAAAAATAAATATGATAATAATATGCATAAAATGCTCATTTCTTGCAGCATTATATTTTATTTTTAAAAGGCAGTGCTTAAGCAGACTATCCAAATTGACAGGGAGAATATGAAATAATGTCTTCTGAGTTGGTGGGGGTTTTTTTGGAAAAAAAAAATCTTTTGTCATTTACAAGATGACAGACTAGTTTTATGATAGCTTTGATGTGACATAAGGCAGCGCATCCATAATCTAGCATGTCACAGCCATTTTTAATATGTATGCTATATGCTCAGCTAATCTAGGAATCTCAATGAATGATCCATTCTCTGTATTTTCTTATAGGGACCCCACAGTCCTGCAGTCAAAGAACAAGAGTGGTAGTGAAAATTGCCTGATGGTTGTACCTCATCTGCCATCAGCTAGCTTACAGGACTCCATCTACATGGAGAAAGGCATAACAAAACCCCACCACCTAGAAATTAAAGGCAAATCAGAAATAATGTATAAATAGCTTTTTTAACAATGAAGTTGATAAATATGAATGGTGAGTTCTCCTTGTCTTGTAATAACTGGTTCCTTTGAAATGTCTGTTTCTTATGACAGGAACACGTAGGACAGGCAGTGATGTGTATATAATAAATGACCAAAGATGTGATGAATCTACCCAAGGCAAGTGTAGACTCTGCTTCTCCATCACCTTCTAAGGATGGACACTTATCAGAGCAATGTGTTTAAAGGCAAAAGCAGGAACAGACATCTGGAAAGTGAGAGGCCTTGATTCTACTTTGACTCTGTACCCATTAGGTTAAGGTAACGAATTGTCACTGACAAAGAATAAAGGGTAACACATTTTGGTGGGGATCTAGACCCTTTCTTATTTTTATAATTGAGATTAGGAAAGGTCTATATAAACAATAAAAAAGTAAATCAAGTCACAAAGATTTCTCACTGCCATGTGAATATTCTATGCCCACTGTGTTGCTTTTCTCCTCTGAAGACACCACACTTGCACCTGTAGCTGGATTTTGATCCAGATTCAACAGGCAAAATGATAAGCAGCCATGCAAAGTATTTTGTGACCTGCTTTCAGGGCACCTGACTGCAAAATGAGCAGAAAGCTGTGGATGAAAGAGCCCCATTCCCAGAAATACTGTTGCCAAAGCAGGAACCTATTTTTCAAGACGCCAGCAGCACTATGTTGATAATGAAAACCATGTGACCTAATTAGAGTTAGTCAAAATATGACGATGACCAAGTCTGGGCTACTCTAATAAATTATGTGATGGTTCTTCAACTAAGATAAGAAGACAACTTTCAGAAGAATTAAGGAAACTTTCCTGTTTTCTGAAAAAGTACCTAGTTCTTGAATAGGTTCCTCATTTATAGAGCATTTCTATAATTTATATCTGATGCAAAATAATAAAGAAATTATTTACTAAAATAATTCTGACTCCAAATTATCAATATAATTAAAAAAACCCAAAACAACAAAAACAATTAAAATGTGCACTCAGGTTTTCAAAGAAGTCTTCAATATGATTTCCAACCTTCATTCTTAAAAAGAGAATAAAACTTGACCTGATGGCTGTTGGAGCAGAGTTGGAACAATTCCAGGAGCTTTAGAAAAAGGACTCATCATATATGGAGCTGATTTCTGCTTCTGTTTGTATCCAGTGCTCCACAGGTCTCAACAAAAGTTCTTCAAGCATGTATTTTAAAGCAGAGTTTGGCACATAGGTTCCAATTTTACAAGGTTTATGACTTAAAATGTTTTCTTTTTTTTTCCTTGGACCAGCAGGAACAAATAATACAATGGAAACACATGTGCTGACCCCAGAGGGCTAAGAGCTTTGCACTCTTCCACAAAGAACTCCTCTGAGTAACACCAACAGTGACACTGATGGGATCTAGGAGGAGCTATTCCCAGTTGCCTTTCCTGAGCCATACAGGTGGAGCTCTTGTGTTTTAACACCTTTTGTGGAGAGAATAAGAAATATCAGTGATGCATTTGTGAGGATGCTACAAAATCTTTAAAATGAAAATACATCTTCAGTATCTTCTCAAGTGCTAAATATAGCTTCAGAAACTTTAGCTTCCATAGACACTTAAATAATACCTCTGGAAATAATAGGAAAAGAACTTACTTACCAAGGTCTAACACCTTGGTTTAACTAGGTAATAATAATTTAAAAAAGGCATAATAGTAAGGAGACATATGCTAGGTCTTGTTTTCTAGAGTATTGTGTTTTGAACTAGATTATGCTTTAAAAGTATATGCCTCTTTAGAAAGTCAAGAATATCCCTAATTGCCTGTGTAGCAAACAGCAAAAAGCTTTTTTTTTTGGCTTCAGATATTCAAGTTAGGCCAGCTGGGAGGTCTGAAATGGCTTTCAAAACGGTTTTGTGATTTTAACACATTTTAATTTGTCAGCAAAGGAGTTCGTATCTTACACTGAAATGTGAGTGCTGGAGAAAAAAATCGATAATCAATAAATTATCTCTAAAATCTTGAAGCTGTATCATCACACAAAGGCAAAAGGAAACCTGTAGTTAAAGGAACAGTACCAGACACGACACTGTCTCTACCACAGCACCGTTTCGCCTCAGGTGAGCAGCCAGCACCCCAAGCAGTCTGTTTTGAAGGATGTTGAGACTCCAACAAGAACAGATGCAGGTTGCATGTGCCAGGCCAGGCATTTAGGATATTTCCAGTTGTAAGGATCAGAGTTCCCAAACAGGTTTCGATAATGTTTACTGTATCAGGCAACTCATGCGGGGGTGCAAAAGTGACTCAGCCCTGGATTGCCTTGAATTACAGAATCACCGTACGTTAGGAGTTGGAAAGGACCAACCCCCCTGCCAGAGCCGCATCACCCAGACTAAATCACACAGGAACGCATCCGGGCAGGTTTTGAATGTCTCCAGAGAAAGAGACTCCACAACCTCTCTGGGCAAAATCTCTGAGGTCCCATCCCTGCAGAGACAACTCCTGGGGAGCTGTGTAGGTAGCTCAAACCTGAGTTGTTCCGTAAACTGAGACTAAGCAGGGCAGTGCTGCATAATTCAAAGAACTGTAACCGGGGTTGAGCCTTGAATTCCTTCAGCAATCGATCTGCCCTTAGTTCCAAATAAAACGCTATTCAGCTGCCTAAAAGTAAGACAAAGACAAGCGATAAAGGCCCCCATTTGCCTTCAATGGGCCCAGACAATGCAAAGACATGCAACAGATAGAGCATAAGATAAGGGGGAGCACCGCTAACGACGAACATGGAAGGTGGCATTGTCCACTCGGGGACAGTCCTGCCCACTGTGACCCTAGATGGAAGAATGAAACCCCCTCGGATTCAGGCTGAGAAGGGGGAGTCTCTTCCCCAATTCTGCAGCTGGCGGGGAGAAGATCCTTCGCCTGGGCGGGATGCTGGCTGAGAGAACGTGCTGACAACCCTCACCTGCGGAGGGGTAAGTGGATCTTTGGTACGCTTCAAGTTTGCAGCCGCGGGTGGCTGGTTAACGCGTGGGTAGCATTTAGTGCGGCTGCGAGATGCGACGGTGGGTTCTTGTGTTTCTCGGGGTCGTGATGGCGTATTTTGTGACTGGCCTGCGGGCGGTAACAGTGAGTGATGGGGCTCTGATGCGGGCAGTGAGTTTTGTGACTGGTGTGGATTATAATCCTGCATTTCGTGACTCTGATGCGGTTGCAAATAGCGTATTTCGTGAAATTCTTGTGGTAGCAGTAAGTGTAGTCTTATTTCTGAACGGTACTAGTGCGTTTCTCCATTGCATCCCTGAAACCCGCAATGGTGACGTGTTGAATCAACACTTTGTGTTTTAATTAATTAATTTTTTTTAACCCCCGAGGCTGAGTGTCTTTCTGTCACACCGGCCAGAACAAGTGAATTCTGATTCTTTCAGATTTTGTGTACAGGAGTAAATTAATTGAGTCAGGGACAGCACTGCAGTGTTAACATTATGACTAGGACCATGTAGATGCTGCTGGTTGTTTGCATCTGAGGGCTGTGGGACCTGGGAGAAGGGCACAGGGCAGGGAGCATGGAATTGGGGAGAGTGATCCTTCCTGTTTCCTATTACACATCCTCCTTTAATGCAAAAGGCTTTAATCAACGAGCACGCATTGGTTTTTTTCCTTTTTTTTTTTAATGATACAATGTTCTCAGAGATCATGTGATTCACAACCAGAGAATACATTAATTAGTTCAGACCAACCTTTCCTCTTCTCCCCCTCCCTTTTCCCCATCACAAGAGGCTGTGGAGCAGAGTTCAACATTTTCTGTTTGCAAACAAAATTGCAGCATCTGTCTTGTCACTTTGACTAGAGTTCTTGCCTAATTTTATTTTTTTTTTTGGTTGTTACCATAGTAGCAGGGTGGTGACTTTCTGACCAACGAGAAAAAGACAAAGAGACACAGTCCTGTGCAAGTAGCTCCCGAGCTGAGGATTTGATTGATCTACTCTGTGCTGGAATTAATTCTTCCACTTATTAATGTTTTCTGTTGAAGTGAAACTCTGAAACCTGATGATCCTAAATTGATTTAAACTGAATGCAAGACATGATTAAAATTGCGACTAGAAGTCCAGCAAAAAGAAAGTAGCAGCTGAGCCTTCACTTGACAGGTCCATACATATCAGATGACGTATATGGAAAAACTACTAGGGAATACTCTTGAGGGTTGGGTTTTGGTTGTGGGATTTGTTTTTTCCATCTCCACATTGTACAATAAAGAAATGGCACTATAAGGAAGAACATGATCCAATACTTTAGGTTCAGCCTAAAAAAAAGTATTCATCTGGGAAATCCCTCTTCATTACAGTGCAAAAGGTTGGAATACTATTAAAAATCAGAATGTTCCTCTCAGTATAGCCCTCTTCGTTTGTTATTTTGAACCTGTCCCACTGCTTTTTTGTATCTCTTCTCTAATAGTTTTAAATATAGTTTCAAGCATTCAAACAAGTATTAAACTAATACTGTAGGGAACCTACTTGGCTTATCTCTTCTCTTGCTACCTGTTGTTCAGTACCAAGGGGTAAGCTCTTCTGATAGCTGCTCACAATCATCTACTTGCTAGATTTCAAAGAAACAGTCCCTGGCTACCTCTTAAGCTTGGGAAAAGCGCTTAATGAACAAAGCCGCTTTGTTGTTCTCCTTTATATCCCATCTTAAAACTTCCCTTTGTCACGTTGGCTGCAGTGATGCAGACTGCAGTCTCTGGGGCATAGCAGATAATTTGCTTCAGCGATTAATACTGGCTGCCTTGACTTGATTTTTGATGAAGTTTTGGAAGCCCCTCGTTTCCTGAATGCTTATTTGAAGTGTAAATGATCATTTAGATTTCCTTCCTATGTAAGCAGTTCTTGCTGTCATCAGAGAGGATCAGCTGATTTAGGATGCTGGCTTTGGCATTCATGTGTATGTTGTATAAGTTCTCCTATCTCTAAGTCTTTGGGCCCTGTTGAAAATCTATGGAAGAAGCAGTCAGCCTAATGGACAGTCTCAGACTTACGGACTTGACAGCCAGGAGGTCCCAAACTTAAGCGATGTTACCAATAGAATGATATACTTAGTTCAAGTACCAACATTGGGCTTGAGCTCAGTTCCTTTGGACATACGTGTTAATTCTGCTAATGAATGTTACAGTTCTACACCTGATTCTGAGACGCTAGAATGTCCTATGGTGACAATTCCATGGTTCAACTTTTAGCTCACACTGCAGTAACTCATGTTTATGAGGTAAAGGCCAAGATGGTGATTATTTTCCTCCTTCCCTCTTGTAAAAGTATCATGCTAACCTTATTACCAAGAAGTCAAACATTTTTGGTCCTTTCTCTATAAAGATTCTCAGCATGGTCACCATGACAGTCGCTCAGTAGTTGTAACATTGGCCTGTTAAGGTAGGTAAGTCCCATTTAAGCCATTTGGAGGTTTCTAATTAAACTTAATGTTTCTAATCATGGGAATTCAAAATTACTTTCAGATGTTAAAGAAAAAGATGTTTCCTTGAATTGCTTGCAACACATACACTTTTAGAGAGACATCTTTTCTGAGATAACAGAGTGCAGAGTTGTTTAAGTGGGTGCCTTTCTGTGAAATCCTGGACTTTCATTATACTATTTACTCTAAGACTGTACCTTGGTAAGCGAAAAAATGATGTGAAGATTCAATACCACCTGCTGTAAGATTAAATAAAACAGCTCCTATGAAAAAAGATACCCTACATTGCCAGAGCGGAAGGGGTCAAACAATAAAATACTCATTGTCTCCTGTCAAAGTAAATCACACTAACAGGTTGCTATGGCACAGGCGTTATGAGATACTTGATAGCAATATTTTTAAGATGGAAAATCTATATTATTTAACAATAAAGGCTGCATGGTGAGAAATGTTTATCTCAGGTTATGAACATGCCTCTAGGAGCAGGCAGGTGACATGCATTGCCTAGCATGTGACTTTAATTTCCTGGTATCAAAGTTAGGCCTGTTTTTTATCAGAGACTTTGAGAAGAAAAAAACCCACTGCTTGATAATGTTGTCTGCTTTGATCCGTAAATTTGGGAAATACTTTTGACTAGTTCTTACAGGCCTCAAGGTAACACAAAGATGGTCTGTGTGGCCTCCTCATGGAGCTAAGCTATGCTGTCAAGTGGGCAACACTGATGAGAGAACTGCAGACTGCCAATTTACTCTGGGTTTCCATAAATTCAGTGCTGAGTCATGAGCAGTTCCATTTCTCTTCTTCCTAACCTCTTCCATGTGCTAGATTCTCTCTGACTGAAGTAATCGGGACCCATAGTCTCAATCATAGAGGGACCAACTTCATTCGTAATTCATGAAGCATGTCCTGGTTTCAGATGGGATAGAATTAATTTTCTTCCTAGCAGCTGTGTAGTGCTGTGTTTTGGATTTAAGATGAGAATAATGATGCTAACGCACTAATGTTTTAGTTGTTGCAAAGGAATCAAAAATTTTTCAGCTTCTCATACTGCCTTGGAAACAAGAAGGTGGGGAGCATCCAAGAAGCTGGGAGGGGTTACAACCAAACAGGCCAAAGGGATATTCCAAAGGCTTGGAGGTAGGCAGATTGAGAGTCTTGCTGAGCATTGGCTTTGGGTGGTGAGGATTTATGCTGTTCAACACTTACTATTGGTAGTATTATTATCATTATGATTTTCTTCATCCTTTTCTGTCCTATTAAAATGTTTTTAACCCAAGCCAGTAGATTTAACATTTTCCTTTCAAATCTCTCCCCCCATCCCACTGGTGGTGGGGGAGTGAGTGAATAGCTGTGTGGTTGGTTGAGCTGCCTGCTGGGTTAAACCATGACAGAATGGAAAAAATGTTATCTCATTTCCTCTTTGCTCACTAGCAATTTGGTCTTGTGAAACCAAGCTCAGGAGACAAAATAGCTTTTTTTGTCTATGCAGTGGTGGAGGTACAAGGAGGAGGGATAGAACAGAATTTATGACTGTCTGGATCAAGAAGCAACCTTGACTGTTGTTTCTGGGTAATTAGATTCTTCAGAAGTGACCTTGTAAAGGACCCAGGGTAGTATCTCCTTGCTGGGTAAGGTAAAGGCTCGCAATATACTTCCTGTTCTATACAAACTCCACAGTCCCTTATCCCAACAAGTTAGTTTAGTCATTGACCATTTCTGTTTTGTTTCTACAAACAGTGCAAGCAGAATCTGAGGTAGGTTCTTTAGGCAATAATCTACTACAAATAACTATTGAAAACAAGTTTTTAGTACTTTGCTGCCAATTACCGAGCCGAGAACATTTTTCAAAGACGTTGTGGAAGGAAGCAGAAATTACACAAATGGAACAGATCTGATTAAATATGCTAAACCACAATGCCAGTTTTGACCTGGACCATTGCATTCCCTTTTGGAAATTTAGGAGTACACTAATAGTAAGAAGGCAGCGAATTTCATGTGCAGTCAGATTTGTAATTGCAAAATTACAAATTGAGATTTTGCTCTCTGCTTTTTTTTTTTCTCCACACTTTCCACATTTTCACAATACATCATATTTTTCACTGCGTTTCTAAAACTTCACAGAAACTTCTGAGATCTCCATTCTCCCACTCCATGTCTCTTGGAATCTGCACGTCTGAGCAGAACCAGAGTTTGCATTGCCAATAGAGCAGACATGGAAATGAAACACTTCTGATTTCTCTCACCCAGAATTTTTTAGCTAGAGTCCATCTGCTCACCAGTGCCTATTTAGGAATGCACAACACCTTTTTCTTCTTCCATAGCAGCCAAACTGAACAAGAGTGGGTGGAAATATTAAAATGACACTTTTGAACTGAACTGTAGCTTTTTATTAAAGGGAGGGGGGAGTGACATGTCTCCTTTATAGATTCTGAGCTGGAGTTGAAAGGCAGAAATCTATCTGTTAAAATAATAATAGCTAAATTATTAGTAGTGAACAAAATTTTGCCTCTGCCACCTCTGACATAAAAATATAATCCTTTGAGTAAATAGCTCAGATTGATCTGTAGTCCATTATTAGAGAAAAAAATCATTTAATGACAAAAAATAGTTTTTACATGGATTGTGAAATTCTGCCTAAAGATGTAGGGCATAATGTGGTTCTGCTGAAGGCTAGAAAGGTGACACTTTTAAAAACTTGGGTTTTATATGACCCTCAGAAATTACTCCATGTGATGTTTCACCCGCAGAAAAATGTAAATGCAAAATCTGGCACCGATTTTGAATTCAGGAGTTAGAGACAGTAGTCTGTGGGCTTCCACATAAAACGTAAACAAACTGAACAATGGAAATATTACTTCCCATAACATTTCTTTCACCCATCTATTGTAGGCCAGGATTCAAGCACTTCCCTGCATGCTATAGTGAACGTTTTACTCCTCTTATCTAGAATAATATAATTGACATTACAAAAAGCAGCTCCTAGGCACGTTCATTTGCTGTTGCTTTCACTTAAAATTGGAATGGCTGCTGTCATACACTGCTGCTTTTAAAAATGTACTTATATTCTGCACTTCTAATGCTGCCATGCCTGTACTTCTCAGAAGAGATGTAAAACCATAAGCTCAGAGCATACATGGTTATGTAGAATCTAATACAATATGCTTATGTCTTCTAGCTGCTAGTTCTAATGCCACAATAAAACTCTTACTAATGTAAAGTTTTCTAAGATACAGTGAGAAAAAACAAACTTTTACTTATCACCTGAAAATTGGACTCTCTTGAGTTATCATGAGCTACATATATGGAAACCAGTGCACCCCAAATCACAAATTATTTTATGATGGCTCTTGAAGTTGAACACTGATGGAAAAGATAGCTAGATAAACATATGGAGTGCCTGTAGCAACTATTAATACCAATAGTAGCTCTGTGTGTATACCACCACTCAAATGAGACTATTTAGTTGGCTACCTCTGCATTTTCATCTTGAAAATTACATCTGAAAGATTTGTGTAGCTTGTCTGTCGGCATCGTGCCTGAGGTTGGGAAAAATAAAATAAAATTACTGATCCAGTGATTCCTTCCATGAAAGAATTGTTTTCAACACTTCCTTGTAGAGTGATGTATTTTACATGAAGAGCCTATGTCTAGAGAATGAATTTGAAAACACCTAGGAAAAACTCTTTTAAAGCAGAATGTAGAGATCTATTAGTAAAGATGATAATCTCACCATCCAATTTTTTGGTTTAGAAAGAATTGTGGTATTAGGCATTTGTGTATAGCTAGGATGTTCCATTTGTATAGTTGATTTCCATACCTGAGGTACTTCACCTGCTGTTACAGGTAGCGTAGTAGGCACTAGAAAGACAGATCACCCTGTAATGATTCTGGATGTTCCCATTTACTACCACCTTGAATAGTTCAGATGATGACATCTGTAGCTGTAGATAGCAGAACCATACACAACACCCAGAGATCCCCTGCACATAGAGTGACCCTATTTAGCAGAGATATTTTCCAGAAGCATACCCTTTCTTTGATGGGTGAACAGCAATCAGGTCTACCTAGCACATGTCAAAAGATGCTCATTTGATAGTCGTAGTTCTTCAGGTACCATTTACTCACTGATTCACCAGGTATAGATGATCCTATGATTCTATATATGTGGCACGTTCCTACAACCTTGTGATGGCTCATAATTCTACACAAAGAGCTTGATCTTATACCAAAAAAAAAAATACCAAAAAGGTAGACAGGTTTCTTTTTGTTTCAGTGAGACCTCAAAGCATCATGGAAAAGACAAATACTTTCCTTTGTGAACACACAAGTCTTGCTGCAACTGCATTATGTAATGTGACAGTAGAATTGTTTGTTCTGAACAGCTCTTTTATTCTATTATAACCGTTCTTTTTATGTGCTCTTCTGCATCAAATGCCAGGTGACAACACACTGATATGTTTAATGTTAATGGCTAACTGATAAAGAACAGAAGTCAAATAATCTGCAGTCTTTGATTATACTTACGGTAAATCCTTTGAATAGATGTTTTGCATAAGTTACTTCTTCTGAAAGTGTCAGCTTGCCATTTTTCTAGCAGGCAGGACATAGTCCAACTAATTCAAAGGCCTCTTGGAAATATGATTCAATGAGTGGGCTCATTGTGGGTTGTTTTTTTTTTCTCTACAGTATCACAGTGCCATTATTGAAAGCCTTGGGAAAGCACTTAATATGGTTCTAACAATTGACTGCTACTACAGATAGCACTGAGATTCAAAAACACTGTGGTGTGTTGGGTCAGAGATGCAGATGTGCTACTTTGGATTTTGATGCTAAATATTTCCATATAGGAGAAGCTTCTGACTCCTTACCTTGCAGATGTTGCACCTCAAATTCTATCCTTGAATCATGAGCTCACTAACAGACTAAACTTGCTGGAAAACCTGTCTAAATTTTCCACTATATGAGGTTTTTCAATCCCTAATATCTCAGAGTCATAGAGTGACAGTCCTTTAAAAATCTACACTACTGAGCAGAAATTCCTGTTGCCTTGGAAATACAGGCAAACTGCTGAAGCTGAAAATATGTCTGATGGTATCAGAGAGAAGGTTGGTGTCTGCTAAAGAACTTGGAGTAATAAGGCTATTTAACATTTATACCACATGTTCTTTTACAGGTGAGGTATGTCAAGATTATTGCTTTTGCTAGCCCCATTTTCCAGAAAAGAATATTAATCCTGCAAAGTTGAGAGACTTAACATCCGGCCCCAGAGTATATAGAAGTCATTGCATACACAAACTTTAGACTGTGCAAGGTAAAACTATCCTCTGAAACATTAAATCAAACATAACTTTTTATATTAATAAATAGAATATAATCAGTACAGCTAGATTTGAATATCAGTATTTACCAGTTGGTGCAAGGATTCCTGAGCTTTACTTATGTACCACTAAGAGCAGCAGTGTTACTGCTGGTTACTCGTACCAGGACAACTTCAGGTACCAACAGCAAGTGGAGAGTGAGGACTAGATGGCACTTCCTCAGGTGCTGGCTCTTGGCATTCAAATGCCCAAGACCTGTACATCAATCCCCTCTCTGAGTGAGGGGACTCAGCTGTTACCTCTTTACTCTTGTTTCTCTGATTGATAGCTCATGACATACCACCCCCTGCATATCATGTTATGAGTAACAGCTTGCTCTCAAACAAATGTGTGCAGGCTGTCAGCAACTGGTCTTACTTCTTATGTGGAAGTGGTTATTGTGCCGCTGCTTGTGAACTTATGCCCATTCATTTCCACAGTATTATGTTGTAGTATGGAATTTTGGATAAAATCTTGTGCTTGACTCCATGGAATAAGTAGAGTAGCTTGGGTGAAACATCCCCCAACTATTTAGGTGTTTATTTAGGGTCTTAATGCTCTCCATGTATATAACAAGAAATGTAAGAACAGTGTGGGGTAGGTGGTTTCTCTACATGACCAAGGCCAAGATTCATTTAAGTACTTTGCACTTGAAAATCTCAGGGCAGTTACAAAGGGTCAATACAAGCTCAAACTCCCTTATGGTCTCCTGTCTGGTACTTTGATTTCCATGTATTCTCTGTGATAGGTCCTTCATCTTGACAGAACCAGCAACTGGAGAGCTGGTCCATGCAGTCCATGGGTTTTCAATACTTATCTTGCACCCATAACTCATACCTACCAACCTGGATGTGATTAAGCTCACTTAGTTTAAATACCTAAAAATTAGAAGTCTGAATATCTGAAGTAGTTACAATTGTAATCACCAGGGAAAAAAACAGCTCCAATGCATAAGCTATCTGATCCTAGGAAATGTGGCTAAACCAGGTAAGATTAACTGTCCTCTGGAGAATCCTATTTCTCTACACTGACTATAAAAAAGTCTCAGAATAACTTGTTGAAATTCAGTTGCCACTTGTATGTCTGAAATTAATTGTGTTGACTCCCACTGTTTATGCCTCAATCCAGCTCTGACACCTCACTCAGAGAAATTCTGGAAGCAGTGTTTACCAAAAGTACAGAGATTTTAGCATCTGTTGTGTTCAGAAAATACATCTCAAATTTCAAGGACCACCAAACTCTTCAGAGCCATATCTCACCTCTGAACCCTCAAGATCAGGATGCCACAAACAACAAACAAAAATAGGATGGTTTTGAAAGAGCTTTGCTCTTTTAGATCAAATAACTTAGCAGCTAGTGTTTTCCTCTATAGGATGGAAAACTCATTTTTGTTTCCTCAATTAGAAGAAATGCTTGGATCAGAATTTATTGCTATCCTGTGGCAAATGACAGCATCTTCTTAAAGGCTTTTTAGTAAAAATATCTACGTGAAACAGATCTTCTGTTTTCTAGGTTGATATTTTACTCAATGAGCTACTGATTTCAGATGAAAAATGGCTGACATATCTTATTGCCTAGTTTCAGACTGTGCTCAGAAGTAATGTATTTTCAAGCTGCTTTAGTAGTTAGATATCCACAAAAAGTAGGTGAAGTTTTACTTAAGCTGCAGAGATAAAAATATTCAGGTATAAATTTCAGCTAGATCAAAACAACAGAAACACATTTTGGCAAAATAAAATATAAAATACTGGTTCAGTTAATTTGAGATTATCGTGTCCAATTGTCCTGTTGCCTTTTCTAATTTGTGTGTTTCTTGCTCAAAAATGACACTTTAAGAAGAAAAACTTTCCCGAGTTTCAATTAAAATGCCAAAATGAAATTTTGAAATGTCATTTCAAAAATGAAGCATTTAATTGAAAAGTACAATATTTTGACTTATAAAAACTCCCTCTTTTTTCTGGCCAAAATTATTTGAGTTGACAGTCCTTTATGCAGAGAATTTACTCTGTAGAAAAAAGGTGTCACATAATTCCACAAGCACATCTCCTACAGAAGATGCGTAGGCTCTTTCTTTTTTGCTAGTTTGCTCCTTGCTAGCCCTGGTGTTTCACCAGTTAACCTGACACGTGTGTCAGGAGAGGTGATATTTAACTGAGAGATGATACAATACATAGCAGTAGTGTGTATTGTATGGGTGTAGCACTCCCCCTGCCCCATTTCATTTGTAGTTAGGATTTTTTGTGGAATAAATTAAGATAAACAATGCCATTTCATTGAGTCAATATAATTAAAAAAATATTAAGCCAATGCAGAATTTAAAGTTATGTGCTGAAAATCTCATCCACAATTTCTGCTTTGAAATAAATATGGACCCTCCCACACTTGTCCCTGGAATGAAAATGTTGCTGTTCTACTGGCAACCATTTTCAAATCTTCCTCTTTTTTAACAATCAGCATTTGGAAGGCTGGGCCCAAATTTTTCACCAAGCATTTCTTGAAATAGCCCATTCTCCTTTCAATTCACTGGGTGTTGGAGAATTCTATGTGGAGGATGACATTTTGTTTTTCTCAATAGCTAACAGATTTTTATTCACGTATTATTCCTGTGAACTCTCAGTTCCTTGTCCTCGTGGAATGAGCTGCCGCTCACATTTTTAAATGACACCGTATAATAGACTCATTCTCTCCTTAGGTGAACTGGTCTTTTTCTTACACTGCTTTGGTGCAGTATAAGAATACAGACCCTTCCTTGTAGCTACATGTCATTTAACCTTCACAAAACTCTCAGTTCCCTGGTTTCTCTTAGCAAGAAAATTCATTACTTTCTCCCCATAAAAGATTCTTACTCTATCTAAGGGACAATACAAGTGAGTTTATACTTAATATTGGATCTGAGTATGTTATGGATATGTATCCAGTTCCAAGATGATCGTAAGATAATTTTTATTCTTTAATAAAATAGGTCTGGTTTGTGGTCAGTTAAGTTTTTTAATTACAATTTTACTCCTGTGAATGATTTATATTATTCATGCAGTAAATATCTGCAAAATGAAATAAAATAGCTGTCTACACTGTTTATATAATCCACCTCCTCTTCCTAGGCTGCTCTTGTACATTTGTGACAAGAAAGTATGTGTGATTGATGTTTCCAGCATTTGTTCTTTATGGAGCAAGTTTTGAAACAGACACTACCAATATTATTACATTTATAATCATAAAGGTGCAGTCACGTGGTGTAGATGCCATGCTCATTAAACAAGGTCAGCAGTTCTATACTTATAAACTGGCTAATGTTATCTTCATAATATAAAATATTAACAAAGACATAAATTAATATTAATAATTATACTATATGATGAGATTAGGAATACAAGGCGAACTAAGGGTTACCATGATAAAAGGTCAAATACTAAAAATGAGTGTTGAAATTCAGTCTGTTCAGGCTAGACCTTCAACTTACTTGTTCACAAAATCGGTTGCGAAGTTATCATCCCTCCTCCAAAAGAACATCTTTAGAGGACATGAAAACATTTTTCTCAAGCACTGTTCTTTGAGAAAAGTGACCATTTCCTCTAGGAATCTCAGTTATTCATTAATTGTGCAGCCAGTGAGAGGCAAAGAGAGTGGAAAGGCTGCATTTCTCATCAGTTCTAGTAAAAGCTTGAATTAGTGCTTAGGAGGTGCTGTCTAATCCTGTCCAGAAGAAATGTCCAGGTAGGGCGGCCCCTCTGGGGCACCATTCCCATGACACCAATGTGTAGGCTAAACAAAAATGGAAGAAATACTACAGTTTTAAAGGATTTTTCCAGCAACATGTGGAGGTCTTGCATATTTTGCAAAACAAACTAAAAAAAATCATTATTTGATCTAATCTATAGAAGAATGAGGAAAGATATCTGCATAGATGCACTGTGCCCTAAGAATCGTATTGGTTTTCAGTTACTGACAGCCAGATTACATTATTATTAAGTTAGAAGATTTGGGGACACCTGGGATCCCTAGAATTAGGCAGCAGCTAGTGTTTTTGAGATTTGATATTTTTGACCCTGGTACCTATATCCACCACTATGACTCCTGATCATGGCAGAGACTCAGTTGTGTAGAAATATTGGGAGTTAACAAATACTTGGTGATCATCAGGAATACGAAGTGCAGCAGAAATAGCTGAAATAAATAATAGAGTCAGTCTGTTAGGCATGCTACACCTAAAGGGCTTCAGATTTGGATTTTCCAATTGTCAGCACCAGATATATTTCTTCCTCAGCCTTGCTTAAAAGACACTGGAGACATGGAGACTATAGATAACTCGTTTGGACTGGTTCAATGGAAATTAAATCACCTGCGTCAACAAGATGCTCAGGTTTTGAATCTTTGCTGAATTAATATTTCTGTTGAAGGTAATATGAATCCCTGGTGTGCCTATCATTAATTTGAGATGTGTAACTAATCCCATTCATTCCAAAAGGTGTATTTTTAAAGTTTTTGTAATTCTACTAGCTTCCATGGGACTACACACCTGCTTAAAATTAAGCACATGCCTCTGTGCTTTGCTGGATTTGAGCTTTGGATTTAGTAAAAGCTTAAAGACTGACAATAATAATAACAATAAAACTGCTATAATTAAGACAGTGACACTAAGGTGGTTACCACTGTGGCTACACTGAGCGATATATACCGTAACATAGAGCATAGTAAGAGTAATTACACACTTCGCTAGTTTTTATTGTAATGTATGCTACAGTGTAACTTAATTTCCATCTTGTGCATATTAACCCACGATACATTTGGAGTGTTTACTACCTGGGTTGTTTTAACAGAAATGAGGATTATGTGGTTAATGTGCATGTAGAATAAAAATAACATTTGCATTACTTATATGGAACCATGAGTTAAAGAAGCCTTGCGTCTTCTAACCACAGGACTTTAGAATATTAACTTATTAAAACAGCCTGCTTTGAGACTCTGCTCAAACAAAATTTTTGCCTTACAGACCTACAGCCCTGAGTTCCTAAAATATTGCTTTTGTTGTCAGACCCCTTCAGGCAAGAGCTCATTATGTTCCACGTCTAATCAATGTATATAATTGCAAGGCAAACTATGCTGAGCTACAGCGTTGTCAAATTAAACCCAATTTCACATACTGTAACTAGTTGAGTACTTCAGAAATTTATGTTATGTGGGGCACCCAAGCAACTTGGCTGTATTTAAGAGGATATCATTGCTGTAGCCCCCTTTTCCATCTGTGGGGTTTATAACTAAGCTGTTTTAATTTGCTCTGGGCTGAGCAAAGGTGGTATACAAACTCTTCAGCCAGATGCTGTAATTGTCCCTCCTTTATACCCAGCGAAATTAAAACACTGCTGGTTGTGGTGCTTTTGAAAAGCTTTTCCTTATAGAATAAGAATGGATGCTTGTTACCAGTTTGGGAGGTTTCATTTGTACCCGTCAAATGGACATATGCACTCCTTGTTCACATCAGTGCAGCGCAATTCAGCAGTCCTACTTAGTAGCTGGGGCAAAAATTAGCATGGTAAAACATGTAAACCAAGCTCTTTGCTGATACCAATTGTGGTAACTGAGTGTCTAACTGTCAGCTACAGAAAAAATGTCCGCCCATATTATTTCTTCAGTCTCCTCTGCATCCCCTTTCCTAAGCTGTTATTTTCTTTTCTTTTTTTCATAAAAATCTGACTATGGGTTTGTGTCACATATTCACAGACTTGCCTTCATTCTCAAACCTCTTCTTATTTGTATGCACGTATCAGAAAACACAAATCAGAACTTCCCAATCAGGACCAGTGCAATTTAGCATGTGCAAGGTGATGACTAAAACTAAAAAAAAAAAAAAAAAAAAAAAAAAAAAAAAAAAAAAAAATTCTCAGATTTTTGGTCAATGATCTTCTCTCGTTTTACTCATTCAGGAAACTGATAAACTTGTCACATAACATAATTTTATGTTGTTTTTTTCATAGACATAGAATTTAAGACCAAAAGTGATGATTAGGTCTTCTACTATAATCTTCAGCCATATAAATTTAACTGTATATATTTTATTTTTCTAGAACCCCAACAAAAAGGGCAGATCTGTCTCATTTGACTCCTTTTCTGACCTTCTTTCTGGGACCTAAAGGAATCATATTTTTGTGGGCTTTATTTACTTTTGAACACCTTCTTATGAGTTCATTATAACTAATGAAGTAGTTCCAGTACACATATTTACATGCAGCTAATATGTAGCATGTCATCTGGAAGTAATGCTCTTGTATGGACAGCTTACTTGATAATAAATCACTTTTACCCTTAATTACACAAGCTTAGAAGCTTTGGAGTTTTTTACTTATGAACAATAAACCAATTGCCACTTTCCCCATTTCCTTCAAGTCTACGTTAGGGCTCAGTTTGCCACCTTTGCCCGTGCTGAGGAGATCTGTAACCAGTAATGCCACTGACATCATTGGACTCATGGGACAGAGGGAAAACACTTGATTTGTGAATTAAGAAACAGGTTATATTAGACACTATCTGCCCTCGCTTTGACACAAAGCAACATACTTAACAATTTAAGTATGTTTAATCTTAAATATGAGAGGAACTAATGCTGTTATGACTACTCATGTTCTTAAAGGGTCATAGTAGATTACATATTCATGTATATCTGTTAAAACTTTAAAGCACAATTTTGATTTGGGATTTATGCTACTAAATTCAGTGGTAATTTTCTTTTTTTTTTTTTCTCTTCCTCCTCTGCATAAAGCTGAGAACAACCCTGCCACATTTATTCCAAGATTTTAAAGGAAATACCTGGTTTAATTTTCATTTGTCCTTCAAAACAACATCTTTGCCTTTTTTTCTTTAGAAACATGTCTTTCTATATGTGCATTATACAGTCCCAGAGCTGACTGATTTACCTGTGGGGCTGAGAACAACGTCCTCTCTGTGAAGCAGAACTAATTAGCACACATTTAAAATTGTACTGTGGTTTTTGGAACCCAAATGGATAGCTTTGTAAAGTACTGCCCTGTGCCATGAAGTCATTCATGTTCCGGGAGTCTCTAACACGGTGCACCACTGCTCCAGGTAAGCACATGTGTTCTGCCCAATTTGAGATGGCAACACCCATAGTTTGTAAAAGATTTTGTATGTTTTGAAGTTTACCTCAACGCTAACCTAATATAGAGGAATTTAATGGCTGCAGGCAGATGACCAGGTCTCATGTCTTTGCCCTGACTGGAGGTTAAACTAGATGAACAGAAGGAGTTGAACTATTTGGGAGTGACCCGGGTGGAGAAAAGGAACTCTAAAAGGTGGTTAAGAAATGAAAAAAGGAAAAAATCAGGTTAGAGAAGCATGTGTTTGGCATTGCCAGAGGACAATGTTTGGCAGCCCTGCCCTTCATCCCTGGGGGACAGCAGACCAAATCTGTACTTCGCAAACAAAATCTGCTTCCTTGACCACAACAGGGGGAGGCAAATGCTTGTTCTGGATGGCTGGAAAACACCAGACATAAATAAAATTTCACACAATTACTTGCTCATATAAAAAAATGTACATAAAGCACGGTAGTTTTGGTGCCATTGGACAGAGAGGTAATAAACTTGTAAGAACAGCCAATTTGATCCTTATGTTTCCAAATGCTAGGGATGAAGCAAACTTGACATAAGGATGTCTGAAGTTTCAAAAGCACCTGTGTTTTTTTTTTCTCTCTCACGTACCTGACACCTCATTCATTCTCAGTATGTCTTATTTTCCCAAGTAGACCAATTCTGTGGTCTTTCTTCATGCTTTCTTGCATTCTAGCCTAGTTTCTCCTGTGGAATTAACTAATCATATTTCTCTTTTGCTAGGGGTAAGGGCTTGTTCTCTGAGACTGCAATCTTGTAATTAAAGAAAGCTTACGATGCCAGTGTCAATCACACTGCTCTGAAAGTGGATAGCAATGACCTCAGTTATGTTCCATTATACAGCACCTTTCAGACTATGATCAGGAAAGTAATACTTAAGGGACATGAATCTGACTCAGCCTGTAACTAAAGGTTTAAATGATGCGCAGACTTCTGCTCCTGACCCATTCTTCTCTGCGCTTTACAAGATAATAACCACATATGAAGAATGTATGAAAGACCTGATATTCTATTTTTGCTAAAAACATTCTGTGCTAAAAATGTCCCCATTCAGGGCCTTATTTCATCACTTCTCTTTTGGGTTTGTTTGTTCAGGATTAAAACAACTTTTTTTTTACCTTATTGAAGAGAATTAAAAGTTTTTTTCCTGGTTTGGACATCATTCATAAGTTAGAAAAGCATAATAAAAAATTATGAAGTCTTCTCCATATCTTTCATTACATTTCATTGTGAAATAGTTCCAAATGACTCCTAACTGAATGAGGACCACAGTGCAGTATGTAATGTGGTCTAAGGTTCATCCCATTTAACTTTAATCATAAGTAACCTCTTTGTAGTTATTAGACATATAAACGCTTTTGATACTAACTGGAGCAGTATATTTAGGTAGTCTATTTAGGACTGGTTGTAGAGTGGAACCTTCTATTAGAAGACTCTCAGCTATACACAGCTTTATCTAACAAGCCAGGCTGAAATTTTCTGCTCCTGGTGATTCCCTCCAGCTGATTTTTGGGGAGAATTTCTGTCAGACCTCCTAGATGTCCCTGAAAAGAATGCCATTGGTAAATTTATTGTTCTAGTCGTACTGAAAAGCCTAACAACATTTCAGAAATCTTACTTTTTCCATTCTTGGGAGCACAGAGTTGCAGACACAACTCTTACATGTAAGACACAGCTGACAACATTTTTTTAGTGTGGAAAAAAACCCCATGTGAAACCAAGAACTGCAGTGAGGGGTGATAACTGGTAGGTGTGCTTAGGGATTCTTTTGCTTACATAAATGGCATTGTTATTTCTATCTATCCCCCTGCAGTAGTTGCTAATTATTCTTTAGTAGTTGCTTATTCCTCCTATGGTTAAATCATCTCAGCATGTATCATGTTCTTCAAGCCTTGCAGCTCCTCAGTAATTCTATTCTTATCGGTAATCCTATTGAATATACTTTGTCCAAAACTGCAAATAAATGGCATTTCTGGGTTCCCAAGTCTCAAGCAGATTGATTTGGCTGGCAGACCAGGTCCTGCAGCTTCTTCCAGTCACTGTTGAATTCCAGAGCAGTCAGTGTAGCTACCACAAAGTTGAAATTTCCATGAGATGACACCTATCTCTCTCTGTGCTCCAGCCCTAATGACTTTTATGTTTCAGGTGATGGAGCACATAGACTTGCATTTGGCATTCCATATTTCAGCTGACAAAAACCAGTGGGATGAACTGACCTGACCTTTCAGGCAACTTAGCTAGTAAATTGGATGTGTCCAGGGCGTGGACATGAGTACTAGCCATCAATGTCTCTGTTTAATTGCTCGTGTTGCACTCAAAATCTTCTGGGCAGGAAAGAAAATATCATATATTTAAAGCCAAGGTTTTGTTAATCTTAACAGTCTAATAAAAGAATTCTTACTAGTCCAGATCTAATTACTGTAGAGAAAGAATGAAAAAAGAAAATACGTACTGTAAAACCATTACAGAAAAAGGTCTCAATTAAAATAATGACAGCTGTAATTGTACTTCTCAGTATCTAGTCCTTTTATCTATAGTTACGATCACCTCTCCGCTACTACTGAGTCCTAAGATCTATACTTTGAGCTGTAGAGAGGAGTATGACAAGTCATCAGCTTCCCAGGTCCTTTCCTTGGAGGAGTGGACTTCGTCCTCACTCTAGGATTCAGTGGAAATCAATCAATTGCCAGCTCACGACTGACTTTTCCTCCAATAGTACTTCCAGGTCCTCCTTCTCACAGCTACTCTCAATCCCTTCATTTCCCAGCCTGTATCAATACCAGGGACTGCCTCATGGCCTTGTTGAACCTCATGAAGTTCATATGGGCCCATTTCTCAAGTTTGTGCAAGTCCCTCTGAGTAGCATCCTGTCACCTGCAAACAACATGTCCCACATGTCAACCACGCCACCTAGCTTGCTGCCTGAAGACTTGCTGAAAATGCTCTCAATACCAGTATATCATTGATGAAGAAATGAAACTGTATTGACCCAAATATTGACCCCTGACGGGCACCACTTGTCACTGATCTCCATCTGGGCATTGAACCATTGACCATGACCCTCTGGGTTGACCATGACCCTCACCTATGTGACCTGTCCTAGGGATCCTGTTTTGTCGGGGAGGGAGGACTCAATGATCTCTGGAGGTCCCTTCCAACCCTTACAATTCTGTGAATCTGTGGATGCAAGTATCTAATCAATTCCTTATCCCCAAACAGTCCATCCATCAAATCTATATCTCCAATTTAGAGAGAAGGATGTTGGGGGTGTCCATGTCAAAGGCCTTACTGAAGTCCAGAGAGATAACATCAATAGTTCTTCCATTGTCCACTGCTGGATTCGCTCCCATCATAGAAACCACTAGGTTGGTCAGGAAAGCTTGCTCTTGGTGAAGTCACACTGGCTGTCTCAAATCATGACCCTGTCATTCATTTATTTAGTTGTATGTATGTCAACTCTGCACTTAAGACCAAACAGTAGTTCCTGGACCACTTTATTTAGAAATAAAGACTTCAGGATTTGTGGGTTTTTTTCTGTTTTTTAGTTGTTGCACTGGGGTTGCATGTAGATGCTGCAATTGAGCCCTGTGATACAGGTGACTGAAGAACAAAATAATTACTTCACAGTGTTTTCTAGAAATACAACAGCACCGCCCCCTCCCCCCCAGTAATATCAGAAGTTATTCGAACTTGCACTTTCCCTTCCTCCCATCCAAGGATGCAGAGAAGCAGAAGACTTTACCCACCTATCTTTCAATATAACAGGCACTTCTCCCCCACCTCAAGTGAATTTCATCCTCAGAAATGTTGATCTTTACTCCCAAATCATACAGGTAACCGTTGAGAAATTTTTTAGTAATTTATCCTGCCACTACTACATTTTTGGGACACATGTACAGTGTAATTTGAGCATGGTGCAAAGATGACTAAAGTAGGTAAATCGAAAGCTGTTAAGTCTGCAAAACAAAATGGGAATATTTTAGGTTGGGGGAAGTCACGCTCTTGTGTCTTTGTGCTCCATTTCTGGAGTGTTTGTTGTGGGACAGACTTCAGTTATGATGCAGCTGTGATAGGGTTCTTCCTGAGAGTCTTAAATCCATTCTCCACAACATACACTATAAGATTGCTTGGGAACATTTTTTTTTTCTGAATTGTATCAGTTTCTTGCCAGCTACATTTATCATGTAATTTGATCTTCTATCAGTTCAGTTCTCTCCAAACACAATACGGGTATAAGTGGAGACATGATTTTCTAAAGGAGGAGATATGAAATTATTTTCCAAAAGGAAAAT
Organism: Gallinula chloropus; assembly: GCF_964237585.1. NCBI lineage: Eukaryota > Metazoa > Chordata > Aves > Gruiformes > Rallidae > Gallinula > Gallinula chloropus. The sequence continues at coordinate 114,120,120 of NC_140087.1, read as the reverse complement.
CATATAAAGATGGGATCTAAACTGCCTAACATAGGTAGCTAACCTAGGTGGACTGATTTTCTTTTTAGAAGCCTTTGGAGACACTTACCTTCCTCATTAGCCATAAGGGAAGCCATGCTATTTGCTTTAGATAAAAAGTCCTGTTAGTCACCTAGTCACCTACACCAGCCATGAACTTTTCTACTTAAGTATAAAAGAGAACTAGATCAGAGGTTAAAATTTAGACTGTGTGTCACAGACGTCCATGTTTCCTCTTAATATAGACTCGATCTTTAGATTTTTACATGCTTACTAGAGCTTCTAGGATAAGTGTCAATAAAAATAATTTTAATGTGCTCGAAATTCATCGAAGTGCAAACAATCTGGGGGACCTTTTGACATGAGGAGAAATTTCAATACTATAGGATATCGATACAGTGAAAAAGTCCTAGTTTGCATCCTATATTAAATCACTGGTTGAAGAAATTTGCTAAATATTTTTTGTAAATATTAGTTACTTAGGTGATAGAAATTACTACATATATGAAATTTGTTAATAAGGAAGTGAGAATGTTCTAAGCTATATGGAACACAGGATTAACATTTAAAATGATCTTAATCAACTGTACAGTTGGCTCAAAATTTTAAAAAATTAGATTCAACAAAAACTTAACGTGAAGTACCTTGTGAAATTTATTACATGCTGTCATGGGTTTACCCCGGCTGAGAGCCGAGATCCACACAGCTGCCTGCTCTTTAAAGGAAAAGAGGAGGGGGAAAAGTGGGGGGGGGGTTGAGGGAAGGGAAAAGGAAGGGGCAAATAACAACCCAAAACCAAGAAACCAAAAGCCAGTGGGTTGGGATAAGGATAATTTACTAGAATAGCAGAAAGATACAATATAACAATGTTAACAGGACTTCAAAGCAAAAAATATATGAAGCTGTTGATACACAATGCAGTTTGTCACCTAACCCACAGCTCAGGCAGTGCCACCCAGAGCCGTCCCAGAACCCGACCATCCCCCCAAAACCACGCATCCTGGAGCTGCTCCCCTCCTCCTCCCATCAGAGAGTTAAAATGGAATGTAGACTGACTACATCCTCAACAATAAGATCTTGCAAAAAGGGCAAATCTTCTTCTGCAATATCTGAAGAGTAATGTTGAGGGAAGACAACCAGGTAATTATTGCTCACTATCTAGTGCTAAGGGAGGATGCACCTAGGGTACATGTCCATTTTAAGATGATGAAGATAAATTGGACAGAATCCAAAGGAGGCATAAAAAACTGATTAGAGGTTTGAAAATATCACCTCTGAGGAAATGTTCTAAATAGATTTGCTTATTCTAGAAAAAAGTGAATGGGGTAAGGGAAAGAGAGGAGAACTGCATGAGAGGCATGAGAGAACTGTGGTTAAATATACAAAAGGTTGCAGTGATCTATTGTTCTCCATGACTATTGGGTATTTTATTAAAATACCTAATTTGATTAATTCTTGAGGGAGTGAGTCAGGAAATGTATTTTCTGTTAGATACTGTGATATGTTTTTTAGTAATTTTATTTATTAAAAAAATGATAATTTAATTTATTTTGTTGTCTTTTTTTGACGTCTTTTCGTATATTCTCTTGAGAACAACAGCAAATAAGGGTTCCTTCAGAAAAAAAAACCCAAAAAACATCTTTTCTGCAAAGTTCTATTTACTCTATCCCACTCTGAAAATGAGGTGAACGTTTCAAAAACTTGAAAAATATGGAGATGACATGTATCATTTAATATTGATGGAAATACTAACACAGAGGATCACAAAGCGTTGAGTGTGGAGGGACACCTGGAGGTCATTTGTTCAAACCCTCTGCCCAAAAAGGGCCACCCAGAAGCAGATGCCCAGGACAATGTCCAGACATCTTTTGGGTACCTCCATGTAGGGCAAGTTCACAGTCTCTTTGAGCAAACTGGGCTTGATCGTTCTCACAGGACAAAAATGTTTTCTGATGTTCAGAAAGATCCTTCTGTGCTTCAGCATGTGGTCATTGTCCTTGTCCTGTCACTAATCACCCCTGAAAAGAGCCTGTCTCATTCCTCTTTGAGCCTTCCCTTTAGGAATTTATATACATTGATAAAATCCACCCTTATCCTTCTCCTGTCTAGTCTCAACATTCCTAGCTCTCTCTCAGCCTTTCCTCATAGAGGATATAATCCGTTTCCCACTTTTCAATCTACATGAAGCAGAAAATAGAAGAGAACAGAGCAGATTAGAATATAGTTTTTTTTTTAAAAAAAATAATTGTTATTTGAAAGGGATTGGAGGAAATGCATCAGAACTTCCAACCAAATTTCCTGATAGAAGTTATAATTCAGCTTGTTTATTGGATTGATATAAAAATGTGATCTTCCTCATCTGCTTTGAATGGAAAAGGAAATCTTTCTTCTTTTGCATGAAAGCAGGATCACCTTCTAAGAATCCAGCAGCAAAGGTGGGAGATGAGGAGTTACAGACCCCAAGTTCAAAGTCAGTGCATTTGTAGATCCAAGGGCTTTTAGATTTTTTATTTCCTGCTAAGGCTGAAAGCAAAGGAAGTCCTATATCTGAACTAAGAGCTTCATAATTTGGATTCCTAGAATCACCATATTTCTAGTTAGTTTAAATAATATATTTAATACATTTGGAAAGATTTGCAGAGTTTCTCTATAAAGAGAACGGATAGTGAAGAGGGGAGGGAACATGAGCACATGAATAGCCTTGGTACATCAAATATTATTAATTTTATGCTGAAAGTTTAGTATATATTGAAATGTTATGACTAATCAGAGGAGAACACTCTTCTGCATCACTGAGTCTGTTAAATACTTCTAGTTTTAGAAAGCATTAATGCGCATGTTTAACCCTCTCCATTCAGCACGTGCTTAGGAAATTGACTGCTCATAGAAGGCGTTCCTGTTTGGAGCATGCTGAAATCCCACCTCAGCACTCACATGTCCACTGCTGCTCTCACAAAGATTAAAACCAATACTTCCTTTGACTGTAAGCACTCTATCATGCCTGCCTTACTTTGTTTCACTTAGTATGTCAATATGAAGGGACATCTACCCATTTCTTGTCTGACTACTGCCATTACAAGAAAGATGAAGAACAGCCTGTGCAAGAAAATGCATTTTCTGGGTGGTAGATGTTTTCCAAAATATAGGGAACTACAATTTAAAAAAATGTTTGTCAATACCAAAACACATGACTTACCATTTATCTGCTATTACTATTTTTTTCCCAGAAAAGAATATGTCTGATCAGGGCCATGGGAGCACCTATGAGGCCATACCGATCTCCAACCAGCCCTGCCTAGGGCATTCACCACTCCTATCCATGAACTCAGGGGCTCCATTTTAGCTCAGCCCGTATGTCCTCAGCTCCCTAGATGGACTCACTGGGATGGATATTCCACTTACGACAGTTTAGCATGGTTTTACTACTTATGCATTTTTCTTATGATAGATGCCAGCACAAGATGTAGGACATAAATCTTAAACGCTTCCTTTTAGCATTTAACTTCATAAATCCTTTGCCAGAAGCCTTTCACTGTCAAGATAATAGAAAAGAAAGGAAAAGAGAAGAAAAATTAGGCAGTTTTTCTGACTGGTCAGTTGGTGACTTCTCTGTAGTGAGAAAATAACAGTAGTGCTGAGTTTCCCCCCAGGATACTCAACATTTTTTTTCTCATACATGATGAAACATGCAGCTTGCTCAAGAAGTCATCCAGACATACACAAAGAGCAAATTGCAGGATGACCTCCCCTTCTACATAATAATTGCAAATTCTTACCTGTGATGCTAATTATATTCAGATGCAAATCACCAGTTCCACCACCAGTCTTCTCAGATGCCATTCTTACTGCTCTAGTAAAATAGTTGTTGCCACAGCTAACTGGGAACCTCTGGGATTAGGAGTATAAATCCCACAACACTTTTGAAGAACATGCTTACTAGGTCTTTCTGCAAGTCAATTATTTGCAGAAAAGGGAATTGAGGATGCTGAAGAAGTTCTTTTACAACACCCATTTCTATTTAAACTGTCTTCCATACAACCTTAGAAATATATTGATTTTTTCAGCATACCAAATAAGTTCTGTTCCAAAGGCTTGAAGAGGATACTTCTGTAACATGGTTATAAGGTTGACTTTTTATTCCTTTGTGACTAATTTTGAACCTTATTCATAGCTTTAATAATGTATCTGCAGTAAAACCCCCTACAAATCCCATATACATTTTTGCGTAACGTGCTGTATGGTTCAGATAAGAAACAAATTGTGTTGCTTAGAATCATTCAAGCTGCTATTATCACGTCTGTGTTGCATCATGCATTCCTGATCCACAAGTCCTCATTGAAGAAAACCCTTTTGGTGCCTCAGGTGGACCAGATTTTGCTTCATAATCAGCTCAATTTTTGAATTATTTTCTAAAGTGAAATATATGTATTTCATTGGCACTGAGCAGAAGTAGTTTAGAATTTGGTCTAAAAAAGAAAATTAAAAAATATAAAATCATTTTATTGGATCAATAATTTTCTAAATTCTCTTGAGAATTTAGTAGCTGTAATAATGTTGCAGCTATTTAACAACCTACTTCGTTCCCTGTAACTGTCTTGAAAGGAAGTAATTCAGTCAATTTTTCCCAATCTAGTGACTTTTGATGTGTGTGAGGCCTGATCTGAGAAATTGCAGCCTAGGTTTAGATTTACTGCCCCTGTATAGCTAAGGTATAGCATAGATGGCTATGTCTGTGCAAGTCAGTCTGTTTCCTACGGTCAGTGGAGACATACAAATATTTTTAGGCCACAGTTCATTTGACCAGATATAAACATCTCCTTTACAGTGAAATTAATCTTACCGTGGCAATACTTAATTATCTCTATTGATTACAAGAGGAAGGTGGTGTGACTAATTTAAATACGGATAGCTACATTTGGTCAAGTGACTCACATGTAGCATTACAGAGGGACAGGAAAACTTTATGCATTCTTAGAAAGACTTTGAGATTTCAATACTTTTTCCCTTTGCTGAATGGGTTAAAAATTAAATCAAGGTTTCAGAATATCTGCATACTTTAGGAAAAACAAAAACAGTTGTCACATAAATGACTTGGGTATTCCTCCTTTGATTTTTCCCATTTGGTGGTTTTGTTTGTTGGGCTGGGGGTTATTTTATTTATTTATTTTAAACTAATCTGTAATATGAATTTTCATTTACAGACAGTTTGACCTTGGTCCATTCATAAAAAATAGTTAGTATAAAGCTAGAAACAGAGGGAGTTAAAGATTCTGGATATTAATCATTTCTAATATTAAAGTCATTTTTCTTTTGCTCGCAACTTCACAGGTTGTGCTTCTAGAGTTGAGGTGAATATTAAATTCTGTTTCAATCTGAACAAGCTTCTGCTTATTCAAAAGGATTGCTCTAGTATTACTCTGGGAAGTAGATTGGTGTGAAAACTAAGTAACTATTTTTGGTAATGACAGAAATTCCAGTTGGCTTTGCACATTGAAACTGCAGCACTACCAGCTTCACAGATGAAAATTCAAATATCCAGAAACAATACCCAGAGTTGTAGCTGCATAATCTTTACAGAGAAGGTGGTACCACTTAGAGCCACCTAATTCAGGCATTGAGGAAGCATAGCTCTGTTTTCTCTTCAGTGATTGAGCAAGCCATACGTTTGTTGTGGATCTCAGCTCTCAGCCGGGGTAAAACCACGACAGTTGTTCTGAGGTACGTACTGGAAACTGCAGCAATGTGGAGAAAACACCAGCTGATGTAGGCTGGCCTATGTCCTCCCTGTCCAGTCCTATCAACCTCCAGAGGAAACCAGTCACATCTGTGTGTCACACAACTGTCGGTATTGGTGTCCTTTTGAGACTTTAGTTTTCTTGTGGCTCTGACACACGCTCATTATTTTCAGGGCTCTGCTTGTCTCTCTGTTTCAGTTCAAAGGGACAAAAAGAATGAAAAGGTTATTTCAGAGCTCATCAGAGCAGTGCTTTTGCAGCATTATCTTGTGTGCCATGTGCTGTTACAAGGGTGCAGGGAAGAAACTGAGGACAGGGCTGCCTCAGATGCTGTTAGAAGAATGTCGCTATTGGGGAAAAAACCCAACAGTGATGTGATACACCTCCATGCTGTTGATCTGGAGTGAATGTAATGATGATGTTGTCAGTATGTCTCAGTTTCTTCTTGGAACTGGCTGGCTTCAGAAGGGAACTGAAGACTGAACCAGCATGCATGCAAATTGGGCGTTTGAGGAAATAGACCTTTGAAGTCAAAGCAGGAGCAAGCCAAAGTGACAAAGCTGTTTCTCAGTTAGCTCCAAGGGATGCTGCATCAAACTTGTTTGGAAGTGCTTCTGGGATAGTTCCACTTTGCCTGGAGCTTCCCCTGCCTGCTGTCCCTAACCCTCACTTCACCCATTCAGCTGCAAGCCCCCAGAGAACAAATTAGGAGACTGATGAGTGCAGTGTAGTTGGACTGGCCACAATAAGTGCTTCAGACACTTCATGTATCAACAAGAGCAAGGAAAACAGGACAAACAGATGATCAGGTTGATTAGGGCTCTGAGCAACCTGACCTAGTGAAGAAGTCCCTGCTTACTGCTTACTGCAGGGGGGTTGGACTAGATGACCTCTAAAGGTCCCTTCCAACCTTACGCATTCTGTGATTCTATGACTATAAAGTCTGAGCAGCAGTGGGTGTATCTGTGCTGGCTGCTCAGACTTTGTCAGCTGTAGAAACTGCTGAAAGTGGAAGGCAGGATAATCCAGAATATTTGCTCCTTTGCCAGGCTGCCTTATCCCAGAAAAATGCAGAGGGTGGTTGCCTGTCATGCACCACACTTCCTTTAGCTTTCTCTATTGAGCACCACCTCAAGCAAAAATAGAGATAAGAAAATTAATGAATGAAGTAACTGAACTTCTCAGCCTGAAACAGTGGAAATGAGATGCTCAAGTGGGAAATGGTAACAAAAATACATGTTTTAGTGCAGAAGAGCTCAATTTTTTATATTAAAAGGTTAAACGAATGTACAAAAAATAGACACCACACATGCACCCACACAGAGCAAGGTTACTTTCTTTGTGAAAAAACCTAGGCTGGAGCATTCACATTTTTTGAGTAATTTTCAGTTTAGTCATGCAGAGGTGACCGACTGTGAAACTAATTATAGAAATTTGAAAAGCACTGACACTTGTGTGAAAATGAAACATGAGTGAAGTTGTCACAGTGGCCAAAAAAGCTGACATGATCTTCTGACTTACCTGAGTGGAAGAACCAGCCTCTTCATTTTGGTGGAGGAAGATTAAATAAGCATGATAAAAGACCAGATGTTATTTTGAACAAAACACACACATAGATAAACCTGGAAAATTTTAGAACAGGCTCTTGACAGAGCAATTAGGACTTGCCCAGAAAAATGCACTACCACTGACTCCAGGGAGGAGGGACAGGGTTCTAACAGTGCTGATATTCTGCAAAGGAATCCAAAAAATCCTGCAGAAAAAGAAAAAAAATCAAAGAAAGAAAATTGTTGGAAATCATGCAGAGTTCAAAGTCAGAATCCCCACTAAACAGTATATAGAGATGCAAAGCACCTACAAGTTTGAAAAGATGCAAGAACTGCAATAGACTGCTCTGCTTTGTGAGAGTTTACAAGTGGAGGCAGAATTTGCACAGCATGGACAAAGAGGATGCCAGCAGTATCATTAGTTTAGATGTTTTTTTCAAAGCAAGAACACACAAAACTTAAGCAGAACATGTCTAAGCTATCAACCATTTACTTTTGTGTGTCATTTATTAATTCTAAGTTGAACAAAGGGCACTGAGCTATGCTCTATCACCTTGTGCATGGCAGAGTGGAGCGTAGCTGCTTTCTGGGCAGCCTTTCTCCTGTTCCATGTTTACAAAGGTATGTGCTATGCTGGACAGTGTTATTAGAAAGCAATCAGTCTTCCTTGCCCCACAGCAGTAGACCTTCGGATACACAAGCGAAGCCAAAATGCGATTAGAAACAGTGCTTTTGGCACCGAGCAGAAAGCCACAAGCCTTATGATTAAAACTTTGCACTTTAGGGAACTTACTCCCTAAAGGGAACATGAAAACTAAATATATGGGTAAATAATGAACTGGAAAAGTTACAAGTTACACTTACACTGTGTATGTGTGTGTGCATATACCCTCATTTTCAAGTGGAAACAAGTTAAGCCTCTGGTCTCATCAGGGAATGAACTGACTGGGAATTCAGGGGATCAAAGCAATTGAGGATGAGTTAATTTATAAGAAATAAAAAACTCTCAGTAGGATAAGGAATAAAACTGGCAGAACTTAAATGTCCTGGAGTTAATGAGTTTAAGAGCTGACAACATGAGTGTACTTAATAGTAGGGGGAAAAAAAAATACAGCCTTTCATCTTCTGTGTATACACTCAATATAACAACATGAATTTGCACAGTTCACATTTAACATTCCCATTGGGAGACACTGGCTCTGCCTGTTGTTCTATTACATGAGTTGTAACTCTTCCTCAAATCCAAATTCACCCACTACACAGGCAGTTTAAAAGTAAATATTCAACTAGGGAAGATTAACCTCTTAGAGAGTTCCTAAACAATCTCCTCAGCTGGCACAAGGCAGGTTGTTCTTCATGAGATGTGTATAGATCAGGCACATGGAGGTCAGGACAAGGGACACCCTAGTACCTTTGCAGCTATTACGACCTTTGCTTATCTAAGAGATGCTGTACATGGCTTTTGAATTTGAGTATGGTTTATAGGTCTTAATGTATCTAAGTCTGCTCTGAAGCTTTCTCTTCAGGTCATGGCATAAGCTTGTGCAGTGAGTTGACCTTGCCTGGATTCCAGGTACCCACCAAAACCACTCTTTCATTGCCCTCCTCAGGAGGGGAGGAGGAGAAAATAAAATGCAAAAAAACCTTGTGGGTCAAGGCAAAGGCAGATTAATAAAAAGAAACAAAGACCACGTGAAAGTAAAGGAAAACAAAAGATTTACTCTCTGCTTCCCATCAGCAGGCAATGTCTGTCTACTTCCCAGGAAAGGGTTTCAATACACATATTTGTTGCTCTGAAAGACAAATGTCATAAATAAGAAATGCCCCATCTTTCCTCCTCCTCTCAATCATTTTTCATAGCTGAACAGACATCTCATGGTGTGGGATAACCCTTTGCTGACCAAGGGGGGTCAGCTTTCCTGGCTGTGTCCCCTCCCAAGACCTTGCCCATCCCTAGCCCACTGCTGAGGGGGGGTGTTGTAGAGACAGCCTTGATGTGTGCCAGCCCTGCTCAGCAGTAGCCAAACCCTGATGTGTTACCAGCACCTTGCTGGGTACTGATACACAGCACAGCCTAGTGAGGGTGCTCTGGGGAAAGTCAACTCCTGCTCAGCCAGACCCAATGCGACTTGTTTACAGCTTTTTCACACTGTGGTTTGGATTGAATTAAGAACCTGAAGGGTCTCACAGCATGAGAAAATATGTTTTTGATGGCATGGTGTGGTTATATAGATGAAGTTTTGAAGAAAACATGAGTAATGGCTCTAGGATCTTTGCATTGACTGAGATGCTGTTCTAGTGTAAAACAACCAAGATTGTAGGTCCTTGAGGGATGGAAATAATATGCCTGAACAAAATGAAAAAGAATGGTACAAAGACATTACAAGACTTAGTATCTGGGCATTAGTAGGGCACCTATGATTCAATAATTATAAATTTTAAAAGTCACACACATGGGTAAAATAATTTAATCTTTACATGTGGAATGACTCTGAGCTGATCGTTACCACTCAGAATTAAATCTTGGTATTATAACAGTTTTTTCCTTTGAAAATGTCATCTCTGCTTCCCTTAATGATCAAAACTCTGTTGGAATACTAGGAATTATTAAGAGTAGAGAACAAAACGGAGAATGTATGACATATAAGCAACTGTATAATTTGACTTATCAACGTCAGTAACATTATAATGGATGCTGGCACTAAATAATGTCATGTCCCTATATAGATCTGGCTTGTGGTTTGGTTTGTCCCCTCCAGAATTACACAGCAAGACTCTACAAAGTTCAAAGAATGGTAGCAAAGCTGTTAAAAAAATCATCTAAAAGCTTACTAAGTGAGCTGGAAGACACTTGAATTTCGTCTTCAGTGTGGAAAAAGAAATAGTTGAGGGGGCTGAGAGATCCATGGCTGAGGTCTGTAAGGTTACAGATAACATAGAGATCAGTTACTTGCTGTCCCAGGACAAATCTAGAGAGAGTTGGACATTAAAACAAGATAGCAAGCGGCAAGTTTAAGGTGGTCTTCAAGTGAATGTAGAGATGTAGTGGAAATTCCTATCACAGGATGCTGAAAGTTTAAATACATTCAAGGCACAGCTGCATTATGCTTTTTCTCAGATATCCAGTTCTGATCACTACTAAAGACAAAGTTCTGGGCTAGGTGGACCTTCGGTCTGATGGAAAATGGATGCATTGTAGTTTTTAATATCTGCCAATGAATGGCAAATAAGACTGAGGCCTTTACAACTTTGTTTCACCAACATGCAATGAAAGAACAAGGCGGGGGGAGTGGAAAACACCCACTGCATTGTGTGGGTGTCTTCATCTGAACTGTTTGCTTAGACTTCCCTTATAGCCAGCGCAGATCTAGTCAATGCAGTGTATGGAGTTTAAGCTGTGAGTTATCTGGTCAGAAATCATTGCCTGTTTTAAGAGGAGATGTGTTCCAAATTCGACGGATTGATTGGCTCAGAGCTGATGGAAGCTGAGAGGGATATGTTCAGACAGAAAAACTTATACTGTAGATGACTCAGTCAGTCAATTGAACTTTGAGACCTCCTAGACTGGCAAACTGAAAAGAAAATGCGTGTCTAACATAAATAACATAACTTTGTAGCATGACTATGTAAAGATGTTCAAAAAATAGAGTATGCAATTTTGTTCAAGAGAACAAAAAGTATAATTACACAGATGTCTGTCTTCTTTCACAGACATCCAGAGCTATGACAGCAAGGATAAAATCTATTTCTTAACACTGTGAAAGCACAGGATTTTAGCTCATACTTGTTATTATGATATGAGGTAACTTGAGTATCAATAGTTAGGACACTTGGAATGGGAGGAAGGAGTAGTAATAATAACAAAAAAAAAGTCCAATATGCCTGAATAAAGAAAAGAAATTTGACTTTATTATGTCTGTAACTTTAAGAGAATAATATTAGAGATGATGAAAAGCACTATGTTGGAAAAAAAAAGCTTGCTAAGCTTCAGGAATACAAAGACTAAGTTGCAGCTATCTATAAACTGTGAAATTTCACTGTTAAGGATTTTTCTCTCAGCAGACGGATGGATTTGACTACACTGTTTTGCAGGGGCTTACATTATATATGGTCGATCAGACTGAATTGAGACATTGAAAGCAGCAAGCCACTTTTCATCGTCTTTAACACTACAGATCATCACATTCATGTCTATAGAGCAACACAGTCTCCAAGCCCCTTCTTCTTAGAAAGCATATCTAGCACACAACTCCACCTACAAATGGCTAGGTAGGCAGCATTAATATGACCTATTTTATGCAAATTAACATATAAGACAAAGTAGAAAATGTTTCCAGGTAATTGGAGGCATCTTTTGGGAAAATGAAAGTGGACTGTTAGCTTTGTTAAGGAGGAGTATTGAATTTGTGATGGTTCATTTGCAAGGGAGAAGTGAAACTGTGTTGCAAATTATATTTTTTCCTTGAAAACTAAATGTAATATTGCTTCAAAACTTCAGGTCTTTACAAATATGCGGCAACAAAAGAGAATATATCATCTCTTTTCAGTTATTCTGTGGGTGTACAGATTAAAGGCTTTTGTTTACAGGAATCACAAAACTAGAGCTGTAAACCAGGAAAAAATCTATTCTATTTCCCTGAAATGTGATAATGTACCTAAGAATAATGGCCTTAACATCATAAAGGACAGTGTTTGGCCATCAGTTAGATCTATATATCTAATAGGGTCAAGTAAACAATATCTACTAAATTAACATTTTTGTGAGAATAAAATTTAGCCCATTGTTTTAGCAAGAAAAAGGAGGATGAAAACAAGAGGATAGATTGAAGTCATATATGCCTGAATTTTTCCATGTAGTCTGCAGAATAAATGTATTTTATGGTTTTTTCTATCCCCCAGAATTCTCTTCCAGTCTTTTTCTGTTAAAGATAGCACTTCAAATTTGAGCTGATGTCACTTCTGTGTTTTAGTTTCTTGTCCTTTAGAGTCACTCCTAATTTTCTGAATTCAGAACTTTTCATTCTATAGTTTTTTGCTCACAAAAGCTTTCAACATCATATTTGCATACAAATATGTGATTTGGAGTTTTTATCATTTAGACATAGATGTCATGGCTTCAATTGTTTTGTGTTATAATCTACTAATCATATGGGGATGCTTAATGCAACAGGAGTGTTGTGTTGTCCCCAGGAGCATTATATTAGTTGCACTCATGATAAAGGCATGCAATACCTGCTCTATGCAGTTGGAAACTCCTTAGTGTAACTTTTCATGAGATCGTGGTTCTACTGGGTATTGATGCTGCTGCAAAGCATTCAAAATATTTTTAATATTATGCACAAGCATAACCTCCCATCACCACTGCCTCCATTGCCCTTACATAAGTCTCTAAAGAGACCATTAAAAATCCATTAAGCTTTTTAGTTTGCACAGCTTTCAGGGAATCTTGCTGCAAGTTTTGCTATTTCAACACTTACGGGCTTCTATTAAATACAGCAGTCTTTGAGCTATAAGGGTTCACTGGAATGGCCCATTAAGTGAGAGTTTTCTAGGGGGGATTATGTCTGGGAGAAGGAGGGGAGATCAGAGTTGTAATTATACAAATGGGTTTTGCTTTCTGCATTTTGTTTTTAAAGTAAAAGTGATTTCTGTTATCTCAAGAAGCCCGAAAGCAAAACGTTAAAGAATAAATGGATGGTGTCATGATTAAAGTATTTATAAGGGATTCAGGAAACCAGTTTCAAGTATTTGACTTTAGATTTCAGAGGGGGGAAAAAAAATCACTTAAGAACTGGTCTGGAAGTGCTGAATATCTAAAAAGTTATGTCTATTTAAAGCAGAGCTGTAGCTGTCGAGATCTCTTAGAATCAGGCGGTTTTCACTTCTGTGATACAGAGTCAATAATACTTCCTTTAATCCTCCTGTCTATTTGAGTATTAAACTTTTTAGGGTAGGGGCAGGCTCATTTATGACCTCTAGTTTCTCATATGCTTCTAAAAAAATATTAATAAGGAAAAATATGCCTGTCTGGAATATCATCTCACTTGCTTCATTTTTATTCACATAGAAGACTGTCTTAAAAATCATTGGATACTCATTTCAACTGCATATGCAGCTATAGTTGTTCTCTCTGGCCGTTCAGCATTGCCTTTTTACAGGGGTTTTTTCATTGGCAATCACTGCCCTTGCATTGTGAAATGAGATTCATAAAGACTCATTGTAAGCTATTGTGAGGATAGATTGGTTCCTCCATATGAGGTCTAGCATTTGAATTGTTTGTTATTTCTGGGAAGGCATCAAATTCCTGAGACAGCATCGAGCTGCTTATGGGAATATGTGGTACTTGACTGGAATAGTAAGGTTTCAGATACTTTTTTGTTTGGAAAGTGTCATCTATCTTTAACTTTACATGCATAAAAACCTGGTTAATGTTTTCCAACATCAAAAAGAAATACAATTATTTGTATTTTGTGTGTTCAAATAGTTGAATACTTCTGTGTCTTGCAAAAGGAACTTGAGATTTGGCATGAGTACAGTCCTGGGGTCAGGAAGATGTCTTTTACTCTCCTCATGTCTTCAATCCATTCAGGTTTGGCTGAATTGTAAGCTGCCAAAAATTGCTATTCCCCATCTGTGCTTTCCTCACTAGAGCTTGCTAGAGGCTGTCTGCTAAAATCCGTCAGCATCCTATCAGTCCTGCCCATGCACCAACCTAGCATCTCGTTTAAGTATGCCACAAAGATGAAGCTCCAGATGGGATCATGCAAAACTGGTTCCCTTCCAGCTGCTCTTTCCTCATTTAAACAATAATGTGGATTCATAAGGAAGGGAGATTGGGCTGATAATGACAAGAGCATAAGTTCAAGTTTTACTTTTTTTCATTAAGTTGCTTCTCTTAAATCTGTGCCTTTCTCACTTCTTATTATACCTCATCTAAAAGTTGCACAATCTGGAAAGTGATCTCTAATGTGGATCAGCCAGGATGAAGCGATGCTGTTCTGTCAAAAGAATCCGCCAACTCTTAACATAACAAGTCTTGAGCACTTTACTGTGTTGTCTATGCAATGAGACTGCTCGTGCATATATAACCTCATGTGCAAATTTCAAACCATCGGGTTTGATCATCTTATTAAAAAGGGCTTTTTCTTTCTAAGATGCAAAAGGCAGGCAAAGATCTATTATCTTCTCACATGAAATAGCTTGTAGGCAATTAAGAGACCTGGAGAACATTTAAAAGAGGACAGATCTGTGCAGGCAAATTTAATTTTCACATAAAAATAATTAATAACTGTTGAATGTTTATTGTTGCAAATATGGTAAAACTGACTGGAAGCTTCACCTAAAGTGCAATATATTCTGGGTCTACCTATGCCTGCAACTGATTTTGAATATAATACATTCCCCTGACTGGCATCCTCTTCAAGGAAAGTGTATATGTTGCCAACTGACAGTATTTTGATAGCAGTACAGCCAACCAACAGACATGGTCTGCTTAGCTGAAATGAAGCTGAATATGAAGAACTTTGAGGCAGTAGGGAGTAGTGTGAAATATTTACATGTTCAGGGGAATTCACAAGATGACTCAGGAACCATTTCCATCCTTCCTCTTCTACACTTCCATGAATATAATTCCCGCTTGTATGTGAACTTGTGTCATCTTTTACACTCTATTCAGTAAAAAGAAGGGAACCCCTATTTATGGGAACGGTCTAATTTCCTACAGCATGCAGTGGCACACTGCACTGTGCAGGAAGCCTGATGGATCTGAAAAAATGGTAATGGGAACTAACAATGATGAGTAGTGGGAAAACCAAGAACCCCATGACTGATCAGAAGAGGGTGCTGTTATTATGGTCTTACATCATCCATGCCAGAGTACAGGCAATGCCTCAGCCAGATTCTGGAGGAAGCTGCCTTTCAGCACAGATGTAATATTAAGGACTTGGCTATCTGTGGTAGTAATTAAGAGACAATAGCACTTTTCACAGTGAGACAGAGATTTCCTGAATAAACCTGCATTTGGTCACTTGTGTTCTGCGGATAGAAGCTCCCCTACCAAATCAAATTATGGAATTCCTTCCTTTCCTACCCTGCAGCAAACTACTCTGTATTGCTGCTTTACACTACCGAGCAGCTGTTCTCGTTCATCCTACAGGCAATTGCATGTGAAAAGATAATAAATCACTACTTTCCTAATCTTGAAAACATGTATGCGTGTTTCAGTCACTGGAATCATACTGGGTGAACCCACGCTGCTAAATAAAAGACTGCAAGGGAGCAAAAATGGTCTCTGACCCCTGGTGATTTGTTGCTTAATTGTTCTAACTCTCACCAAGAAGCCAAGATGCCATTTCAGACTCCAGAGACTGCTCCTTCAAGGCAATAAGGATAAAACTGTAGCAGGCTTGATGCTCTCTTCCCCACATCATCCTTCAGTACTATTCCCACACCCCTTGCACCTTCAAATATCCACTGTCATGCAATGTCCCAGAGGTTAACTATACTTTTGTGCAATAAAAGTATTGTGCTGCTGGGCTGAAAGAGACCTCGCTATTTCTGACATTTGGTATTGAAAAGCTCATAAAATCATAATTATATTTTAAGGCTGCACAGGCACCACTGGGGACCAGAGATGGTCCAGGGACAAGTGCTATGTAGTTTAGACATTGCTTGTCTGCTTGAGAGTAAGTGAAGCCCAAGCATTCTGGCAGTGAGTCAGTTTAGCGCTGTCCTGTGACAGCACAGCTACACCTGCTCAGTGGCCTCTTCTGTAGTAATGAGTGAAATGGCCCAAGGATCACTCTGTTATAATACAGCCTAACTCACATCTGTAGGACTAAACTCACTTATCCATATCCAGGAATGGTTTGAGAGCTATAGGTAACCAAGACAATGTTAGCGTCCCCTTACAACAGTACTTAAAATCTGACCATACAGATAGTTGTGGGGTAGTCTCTGAGCTTAGGCACTTCTGTGTTTTGGTAGCACAGATGTGACGTCACAACAGAGGGACTACTCATATACATAAAATTATGTCAGCAATGGATTTTTCAATTCTGAGAGTAATATGTTTGAGAAAACCAGGGAAGGCTGAGATTTGCTAAAGAAAAAAAGAAAAGGATTCAGTGGAATTCAAATACCTGTAATCTTTAATTAATAAAGTGTGCAAGGCAATATTTTCTGACTCTGAAGCTTAGTGACACAGCACAACTTGAACGGTGCAATAAAATATCCCTATCCTCAGAAACTGATGGAATACTGTGCCGAATTCAGCTCTTTCCCAATATTGAATGGGAGTCTGCTTGTCCATCCTGTCCAAAATTGGACCAGGGAGGGCTAAAAGTTTAGCAGGGTGAGCAGTCAGGTACCATTACATGGGCCTTAACCATCACCCTATTTATTTTGCCAATAAAGGGATTCATGATCTCAGTGCTGGTCAGATTAAAAACAAAATAATTCTAAAAATATAAACTAAAGATTTTTTTAATGTTAAGATTATGATTATTAAGATTATTATTTGAAGATAAATGCAAAGTAAGCTAACGAATATATGTCTGCTTCTTACTAGTATAATATGTGGAGTCATTGCTCATGTACTTTCCTGTGCTGTAATCAGCAGTCTGACACCCGGTATTTCAAAATAAACAGTAAAAAGCCTTCTAGAGAAATTATACCAATCCTTGGATGGGGTGAGTTTGTTTGAAGCCTGCTCTTACAAGCAGTTTTTTTAGTTCAGAAAGTCTTGTGCTGTTTTTTGCTGACTTTGCTGCTCATTGACGGATTTAATGTTTGCTATTATACTGCTACTTCTGTTACATGCACATATTTATAATTTCTGTTTTAATTCTGCTAAACTCTTAGCCTCCTCTGGCAACAGGTTATACTCAGTCCTGATCAATAACTGGTTAGTTTGCTCTGTGGTTTTTTGTTGTTTGCTTTTTTTTTAACGTGAAGTACAATGATCTGCTAAAATTCCCTGCAAAAAGCCTGCTTACACAGGAAAATGGGAAAGCTCATCTGAACTAACTGGAACTTTCATTTCAAGCCCTATTAAGATCCTTTATGAGTAAGTCAAAGTCAGCTTTAAGAGTCACTATATGTTGTTCATTTTATGTCTTTTCCTGACTGCCCATCATGTAAAACATCCTCATATCTTCAAATTTCTCCTCAAAGTTTTACTTAATTCCCCATGACTGCTGTTTTTGATTTGTTTACTGTGACTGGAATTTAAGGTGAAGATCTTGGATTAGTTAATGTCTACTAATTGACTCTATACGGAGATCCATGCTAGAATAAGGCTGTTGTAAGACTTGAATTTACTTTGCAGTAACTTCCTGATGAAGGCAAAACCTTCACTGCCACCTGTTAAAGTATTATGCATCATTCTGAAAGTTGGTATTGGACATAGCATTTAGCAGCAGATATGCCTGTCTCAGGATATGAGGATATCCCTGGATAGTAAGACCACAAGTTATGATCTAACCTTTTGTAGATGGAACACATAGCATTTTAATTCAGAACAGAAGGGCATTCACCACACTTTGGTTCTCACAAGAAATGAGAGTCCTGTTGGATTAAACGAAACACGAATGGGTTTCAGACCAAGGAGAATACAACTGACATGCAGACTACAACCAATTTAAATAAAACTCCCTGAAACCCCCTGGATGGTGTGGACACAGATCCTCAGCACCAGCTGCCTTGTTAAACTAACCCATGTTTGTATGTATGACTGATAATGTAGACATAGCTGGAATGGGGTGACTAATGCTGACTGGAAAATTTCAGGGGAGTGGGAAATTTTACTTGGGAACTGCATGAAAAAGTCCACAACATTCAGTTTAATAATGGTGATTTTAGAAATCGAGCAGAAGAAGCTTGCCTGACAGGCATTCTCTAAACATCCTCAGTTTCTTGAAAACTCATATGTGTGGCTATTGGTTGGTTTTACTGAAGAGACCAGACTATGAAGCTTCATGTCACTGAGGCAGCCAAGCAGGGAGATTGCTTCTAATCCAGAAATCCCAGTGCTTTCAGAAACTGCAGCCCAGGTTCAGTCACTCAGAGTAGATTGTCTTTGTATTAAGAACTCTTGGACTATTCCTGTCACTGAGAAGTTTTGGGATTTGTTCTGAATCAAAACTAAACTAAGTTTTGAGTATCAAAGCCTGATTATAAAATGAAATCCTCTGTGAAGCAGATCTGCCTTTGCTTTACCGATTTTGATTAAAAAAAATTAATAGGAACAATGATTTTAATTCAGGTCAGACAGTTGCATTACTAAGGCTGTACAAAGAATAATATGCCATGTATAGCAAATTTTGCTTGTGTTTCAGTTTCACAAGCATGATATTCACTCACTAAATTTGAAAGATTCCCTTTTCTCCAAAACAGTATAAAAATATCTGATAGTCAATTTAAGCTATTCTTTTCACATCTCCTCACAAACACATGAGCTCTGCAAAGCCTTTCGTCTCAGCTGGAAGATGCTTCTGTTTGCTCTACCTCACGTCGAAGCTGATTGCCTCTCCAAAGTGTCTGATCTCTGTATATTAGAAAAAGAATAGATTTGAAAGATGCTTATAATTCATTTAATTTCAATTCCTTTACTTTCTTTCATCCCATATTCTAGATAAACAAATAAATGAAGTAATCATTTCAGTGACTGTATCATTTTCATTTTCTATTCAGTATGCACAAGCTATTTTTCTTTAACACCATTTTTTTTCTCATAAACTGTAAAGCAGAAAGATCTGCTCATGTCTTTTTTAAGCTCTGCATCTATTCCAGACAAACTTGACTGTTTAAAGGGATGATAATAAAAGTATATTGTTTTCTAAATATACCCTCAAAACCCGTATTTTAACAGATCAAATTAATTCTCACCTTTGGAACATTTAATGCTAGGATCAGAACAGTTTTCTTTCCTGCATATTTTTTCCAACAGAATACAGGATTTGTTTCAACTCTATTCAATCAAATGTTAGATTTTGACCAAGACAGATTTCTGGGAAAACTTCAGGTTCCCTTGTGACCTGTAATGGTTCAAGGTCCTTTCCAACAGGTTTTGTGAGCCTACAAAAAAGAACCCACAATAAATCAGTAGGCTGATTGGATGATTCTACTGCCATGATACACTGCTGATGCCATCTGTGTTATAATATTTTTCAGGCACTCCAATCATTAACACAGCTCCATTATGGGAAGGTTTTAAGCAAGCAGGAAGAAAGAAACAATACCTGCCTCAGAGAGCTGATAAATCTTTCTGACTCCTTCCCACACATGCACTCTGATGTGGATTAAAATATGTGTTTCTCTGATTCTCAATTATAGTAATGATTAATGACTGCAAATAACAGGTGCATTGTTTGCCACACAATTTATACTTCTAAAATGTGAATTAAGTCTCTTCTTTTGATAATTATCATACAGATAAAAAGAAGGAAAAAAAAAACATTTCTCCCCATTTTGTCTTATTTGGAACTTAGTTAGATTCAGGGGTTAAATCCGTTCAGTTTTAAAAGAAGAAGAAAACAGAGGATTTGATTGTTCGTGACATTTTGTTCAGAATCAATCATTGTCAGCTCAGGTTAGACTGATTTACTATGAGCCTGCCATAGAAAAGATTTGCCACAAATGGCAAGGCTCTGAGCTGTTTCCACCGCACTGAACATAATGATGGATTTATCATTGCAATCAAGATGGTAAAACAGCATGGTCCCCAGAGTCGTGCACCAGGCAAATTGATCACAACAGCCCTGAAGTTATATAAGGGCTTTGTTTATCTGGTCTCAGTCTGCAAGAGTAGTAATCCAACTTACGATAAGACACTCTGATCTTTACAGAAGTTTGGACAGGTTTTATCTCCTAAACCAGTATATAGTACAATTGTCTCTGCTGAGAAGTAAACCCACTACATACTAAATATATACATATATATCTTTAAAATAAAAATTAGTCTATCATAAACATAAATAATAAAAACTGTTATTGTTGATATTATAGTCTGACAGTGTTGTCCTGATCTGTAATTGAATTAATATGCTGTAATAGTTTAGTGATAAAGTGAGCAATATGTGAACAAGAACACTTGTTTTAATAAATTACCTTTTCATTACAGGCATTCTTTCTTAATTCAGTCAAGAAA
Source organism: Gallinula chloropus (assembly GCF_964237585.1). Taxonomy (NCBI): domain Eukaryota; kingdom Metazoa; phylum Chordata; class Aves; order Gruiformes; family Rallidae; genus Gallinula; species Gallinula chloropus. The sequence goes on along the minus strand of NC_140087.1, from coordinate 114,099,673 downwards.
TGGTAACATCCAGCTCTCACAGCCAAATAAATTAAAGCTAAGGGGAAATATTAGTCCCTCTGCAATAGCACAATGGGAAACTGGGCTCTTACCTAGGCAGAAAAATTAAGTCAGCCTGTAGCTTGCATTTCTGAAGCCATGTTTCAAAGGGAAGGAAGTATTAGTATTTCTCTTTGATGGAGAGTCTGAGCTTGGAGAGAGGAACTGATGCTGTGGAGAAAGGAGATGATCCACCAAAGGCTATTGGTAGAGCTACATCTTGGGAAGGTTCTAGCTTGCAACACAGCCCTGCAGACTACTGCTTATTTTCCTGAAATTCCTGGGCCTATAGATAAAGATCCTGGAACACAACCTGAAAAAGGGATCTGTCCAGTGGCATGATACATTTTTCATTCAGGAACAGAATGACATTATTTGGTGGAGTGATGCAGGAATACCAAATCTTCCAGAGTCTGGCCTTTTTCCTATGCGGGGACAAAGCCTTAAGAGTATTGCTTTAACTGGGTGTCAGAGACTTTCAGAAACTCTAATTTTATCCTGCACTGACACAAGGAAAACAATTGGCTTTTTATTTTCACATAAAACATGTCTAGGTGTTCTTTGTCATTTGGTTATACACTGAAAATAAAAATTAAATGCAGAGGTCAGGATTTGGCATATTTGAAAAAATGAAGAATTTGGAAGTATTCTATAGACTCTAAAGGCAGAGTTAAGCTACAGATGTTCCTTAGAAATAGCTATGGAGGAATGATATGTGCTTTCAGATTAAGAATTCCTTAAATTACATTATAAATTCTCAGGAGCAGGGGATGTATTTTCCTATTTATTTGACAGGATCTATAATGATATGAACCAATGAACATAGATTGGTATCTCTATCTTAATTTTGAATTTAAATTAAGTTGATTAAATAGTTTTCTCTTTTGAAGCATAAGTGTATCTTTATAACATTTGATTGCATAACTGGAAAAAAGATCTGTTGCATATTATTTATTGATTCACTTTAGGTGCAAATATGATATAAGCTATAATTCATGGCCAATAAGGATTATGAAATAGTTACACAGATTTAAAAATAGAATAGCACATCACCAAGAAAACAAAAACAAAACAAAAAATTCAGAAAAAATCAAACTGGGGCAGAGAACGGGTTTAGAGGCCTGGGCAGAGAATGGGTTTACAGCAGTCTTGAGGAGGACTTGGGGGTGTTAGTTGATGACATGAACCAGCAATGTGTGTGTGCAGCTCAGAAAGCCAATCTGGGATGCATCACAAAAAATACGACCAGCATGTCAAGGGAGGGCATTCTGCCCCTCTACTCTACTCTTGTGAGAACCCACCAGGACTACTGCATGCAGCTCTCGGGTCCTCAGCAAAGGAAAGACATGGACCCATTAGAGTGAGTCCAGAGGAGGATATAAAGATAGTCTGTGGGCTGGAATGGCTCTCCTATGAAGACAGGTTGAGACAACTGGTCTTGTTCATCCTGGAGAAGGGAAAACTCCAGGAAGACTTCATAGCAGCCTTCCAGTATCTAAAGGGGCTACAGAAAAACTGGGGAGGGATGGTTTACAAGGGTATGGAGTGATAGCACAAGGGCTAATAACTTTAAATTTGTCCTGGTTTCATCTAGTATAGTTAATTTTCTTTCTAGGACCCAGTGGAATGCCGTGTTTGGGAGTTAGGGTGAGAGCAGTGCTGATAAAATATTTTTTTGTTGTTGCCAAGCAGTCAAGGACATTTCAGTTGTTCTTATTGCCCTGCTAAGAAGAAGGTAGGGGGAGGGAGGCACTCAGGAAGAGGAGAGGGGACACAGCCAGGAGAGGTGAATCAAACTGGCCATAGCGCACATTCCGTGCCTATTATGTCATGCTCAGCATAAAGGGGGGCTGGAGGGGGGAGGACTGCATGCCTTCAGGACATGTGGTTTTGGGGATGGTCTGGTTTCTGGACGTCTCTGAGCTCTATAGTCTGAGTTGTGAGATTTAGTGAGAAACTGCGTTGTGTACCACCAGTTCTGTATATTTTGCTATGAAGTATAAAAAGTGAAAAAGTAGTATTTTTAACTCAAAACACACAGTACTAAGAGAAAATATAATATTACCACCTCCTCTCTTGATTAGACTAATTTTCATTTGGAGTTCTTTTTAAGAACTCTGTTTAAGGCTGTTTAAGATATGTCCCTGTTTTGTGTGAGGTAGCGTTAACTTTCTCTCTAGTAGCTGGCAAAGTGCTGTATTTTGGATTTACTGTGAGAATAATGTTGATAACACACTGTTGTCTTTAGTTGTTGCCAGGCAGTTGTGGTATCTACACTAAGTCAAAGACTTTTCAGCTTCTCATGCCCTACCAGGTACGCAAGAATCTGGGAGAACAGAGCCAGCACAGCTGAACTAGACTGGTCAAAGGGATATTACCTACATAATGCTCTGTATATAACTAGGAAAGCGTTCCAGGAGGCAGGATTGCTGCTGGGAAACAGACTGGGCTTGTTTATTTCTCCATGTAGTGAGCAATTGCATTTGTGCATCGCTTGGTTTATAGTTAGTTATAAGTGTTTCTACTGTTACTATTCTCTTCCTTTGCTATTCTATTGAACTGCCTTTATCTCAGCCCGCAAGGTTTTTTTATTTCCATTATCCTCCCCACTCCATTGGAAGAGGGGAGTGAGGGAGCTGCTGCCTGGCACTCAGCTACTGGCTGGGGTTAAACAGCAGCAAAATTGCATTGTCTGATTTTGCAGCAAAGCTGATATTTCACAATGGTAATTTTCAGAAGAGAGCACTAGGGTAGTTAAAATACCCCCAACCAGAACAACCGTTTCTGCATTAAGCCTGATGGCAGCCTGGGATGGAGGGTAGCACCAGATATGCTAATAATATAGCTATGGTGGGTCACCAGTCAAAACTAATGGAAAAATTACTTAAGGAAGACATCTCTTTTCTTCTTTTGTGGTATTTGAACTGATGTCAATAAAGATACTAATAAAACTGATTTCTACATTGACTCCAGTCTCTCTGGAAGGCCAGTTGATTCTGCCTCTGGCCTGAGATCAAAGGTGGAACAGGACCTGCAACTGATTTAAAGAAAATATAATAGACAAAGCCTTCATATTTTCAATTATTGGACATATTTGCGTAATCAATCAAGTAAGAGTTTTGGAATTATGCTTTTAAAGTTTAACACAATTATTTCAGCATTTATGTGATTAACTGCATATTAATAAAAAAGGGAAGAAAGAAACCAACTAAAAACCCATTCTGATGTGTAGGCAGTCCTTCACCTGCAACTAGACTTAACTCTAACATACTGATTTTCACCTTCCTTCTGTAAAATCAGGGGAGATTTAATGTGTTAGGTTTGGATATAAGGATCTAAAAAGAGGAAAAATAAATCATCTCATTTCTGAGATCCTTCATGTAAATAAGCCGCTTTCCTGAAGCTTATTATAATTTTTGAGTTTGTGAAATTGCTGACACAAATCCTCTCCCAGATCATTTGTCTCTATTGTTTTGGCAAGACTTGTCCAACTCAAAAAGGAGAGCAAGGCTGACTTCTGGTTGGAATGGCAAGAAGGTGTCCACGAGGAGGTGGCTGCCCTAAAGTCTACTGGGACAGCTAAATACTAATACTTTTGCAGCCCTTTATCCCCAGATTGTTGTATTAGCTGAGCAGATCAAGTAAATAACCATTACAGTATATTTCTGCTATTTTCTTTATCAAACACAGCTGTTACTTTGAAGCTTCTTTTGTCCCCTATTTCTCTTTCATTTTCTTGTCTCTCCTTCTTTCTCTGGAGGTTAATGGGATGTAGCTCATCAGTGATCTTGGGTCAAACTGTTTGGCCATCCCTATCTAGAAGTCATCTAATGAGTGAACTAGCTCTTGATGCTGGCAACTATAGGTCAATCTGATTTTGTATTAACTTGAAGAAGGTCAAATGGTCTCTAAATTTGATAAATATCCCATTTCTTGTACTGCTGATGGAGAACATAGACAAGGTGAAAGTTAATACAATTCTGGACTTGTACAGCCATACAAATAGGTACTACAGCTTAATTTGCACAGGAGATAACTTAGATTCAGCTTCTGCTGTAGGATCTAATGCCTATGTATCCCAATTAAATCGGTACAAATAATGGCAAAGAGTGTATTCGATAAATGTAGCCTCTTTTGGTACATAAACAGTCCCTGAACAGACTGATGTTTTTAAGCTGCATCTCTCATTATAATCTTTCTCAGAAATTGTCTCAGATTTTGATTTGTGTTGTTTTTGGGTTTTTATCCTGTGATGGATTAATCATTTAAAAAATGAAATTAGAGAAATGTTATTTGAATCTAATATACCAGACAAGTCTCATGGCATGGTTTCTCTTTATGAGACAGGTCAAGCACACAAACATTTCTGGCATAAATATGGAGATATGGATAGTAACTGATGTTTTTCTGCTTGTGGTTCTCTGACTTGCTTTATGTGTATTTATAGCAGAGAAAGGGTTAAGATACATGAAAGGAATACCAGCACTGGGAATAAAAAAAAAAATCACTGAGAAGTGTAGAGAAAAGGTAAGGCTCTGGATTGAGAAAGCACTTAGAGAACACTAGCAGAGGAAAAGGAGATGGAAAACAAGGAAGGCAAAAAAGAATAAAGGGATTTAGACAAAATGTTGTGACAACAGAGTATTCGGAGGTCTGATTCTCAGCTGAAAAGTGGGCAGTTTGTGACTTCCTGTCTTTTGCAGTTAGAAACATGTCACTGAAGATGCAATACCTCCCTGGGTGTCATCTCTGTCTCTTCAAGTCCTCCTATGAAGTTTTTACATCTGTTCTCTGCAAATGTGCTGCTAGTATAATGGGACAGCATAGTGGCCAGAAAGCTTTGAATTCAACAGCATTGAATATATTTACGGTTTTGGAGGATATTTTAAAATATTTCTGGTTTAAATCCCAGCTATGTCTGCCTTTGGCTTGCAAGAAAAACCTGAAGAATATGTTGGGTAATCCTATTGAAAGGTGGCTTTTTTTTTTTTTTCCAGCAGATGCATATGCTAGTTTTACCCAAAATCTTTATAACTTGCAGTTAGTGTCTGTCAAGTGCCTGAAGCTTTATGTCAGGACAGAACATTTTATTCAAGCATTGAAGCTCCTTGGGAAATTGAATGTCCAGGTTTTGAGACGTGAAGTATAGTCTTCCAATGCTAAGAGAAGGCCAGAAATGTTTTGAGGGTATATTAGTAACATAAATGTTTTTACTATGACCTACTGATAATATCTGTTCACTCCTAATATCTCATTTGCATTTGCCTGTTAATTTGACCAATTTCAATGACCAGTTTTAAACCCATGTAATAACATTTCACTTCAATATAATACACAAAGGCCACTTAGAGTGAGATTTAATGGCATTTGTGGGGGAATTCTAAAGCCACAGCTGCAGAATTTCAACTGGTTGGTAACAGCAGGCTTTGAAAAGTATGAAACTGGATGGAATCAGAAACATGATTATTGTTACTGATTATTACTATCATTTATATATGCCCTGTGGCATTCTGATATATATTGCTGTCATAGGACTTGTAGAAAATGACAGAAATGCTGTGATTATACCAAGCAAAGCTTTTGATTAGAAGGGTACTTAGTGATCAATGTCTGCGCTTTTTTGTTGAAAGCTAAGTTGGCATAAAATGATGAAATATGTGATTTTCATCAAAACACCAGAATATTTTGTTATTTCATACACTGCTGCTTCTGTTTCTTGGAAGGTTCCTCCTGGCAGTTAGTTCTGGATTCCAATATCATACATTACCTGTGTCCACTAACTGAATGTGGTGGCCTGAGATAAATTATAGTAACAAAAGTTTCTGAGAGCTCCAAAATGTATCATGGGTGGGATATTCTACAAGGAAAATTAGAGGACTTCAGTAGAAAATGAGAGCAGGACACAACTGTAGATCACCATCCATGGAAAACCACAGTGGTATCAAAGTAATTCATACTGTGGGTAGAAAAGAGCTTTTTTCAGCCATTCACCTGAAATCCAAAATATTCGACCGATTCATCTTAAAAAAAAAAAATATATATATATAAAAGCATTTTGAAGTAGATTAGTTTCCTCACATTGACTTGCATGAATTTGCCTGACTGTATACACTCAAGTTCTACATGTTGAATGCCATTTCCAGAATGAAATGGCATGCAATTTGCTAAGCATGTATTTGGAAGCAAGTGGTTAGAATTTGTAATTTAAGATGAGGAAAATACTCAGCAATGCAATTTAGGGATATTTCCGTCTGCTGCTCTCCCTTTACCTGAACTTTTCTGCTCTCAGCTGTTCTCTGTACGCACAAGCAATGGGGCTGCATTCTCGGGAGACTCTCAGTGGTGTCTGTAGTCAGTTTACTGCCTGAAGGATTTAACTGAAAAATACCAGTCACCCAATATTTTTCAGGTAACAGGATGAATGAATATCTTCAGTAACCATGGACATTTTGACAGTGTCTGAACAGATTGTCTAGTCCATAGAACTAACTGATCTTGTATGAGTATTAAATGCAATAGAAAAAAGAATTTCTCATCATTCTAGAAAGGCCAAAGTATTACTTGCATGAACTTGAAATTCCCTTTCAGTTTCATAGCAAGTAAATCTCAGTAAACCTGAGCTTGGTTGGGATTAACCTTGAAGTTCACAAACTAGAGCAATTATGTAACCACAGTCAAACCCAGGGTTACACTAGGGAGAGCGACAAGCCCAGAAGTGACTTGGAGCAAAAGGGTAAGTACATGGGCCATTCTTTTAACTTTCCTGATTTGTTTTTTTAATCTTCTTTAAAAAAAAAAGGTGAGCAAGAAAGGATAGAAAAACAACAAAAAAAGTTATGCAACAGTAACAGTAACAGCACCTAGCAATAAATAATATTAATATTTATGATATTTGATTTTCCTTTCAGTTTCCCAGTGTATAGCATACAGTCTCTGACAACTATAACCAAACATGTACTATGCTACTTGCAAGTGAAGTGCACAAATGTGGCATGGTATTAGATAATTATGCAATTCAAAACTTAATTGTTCACAAGCATATTAATTAATAGGTTTCATTGAAATTAACATGATACAAGCACATGTTTAAACCCATTCTTGTTCAACAAAACACTTAATACTGCACACATCTGTACCTCAAGCAAAGTTTAAGCAAATTAAGCAGGATTTATGCAAATTTGTATCACCAAGGTCCAGAAATACCAAACAAGCACTTGTGGTGAGGTAGTGTAATATACCCCACATGGGAACCTAACCTAACAGGGACATGAATCTTCTTATATGCAAGGTAGCTTGTTTAGCACTACCTCTGTTATCTTTCCATGAACCAGCATTGTATTAAGAAGATTTATCTTAAATCCTTCATTTTGATCTGACCCTTAAATACAACTGGAATCAACACTTTCCAAATTTATTAACGCCCAGGTCAAACCAAGTGTAGCTTCACTACTTTGATTGACCTGAATTTGGTAAGTCGAGATGTAGTGTGCAACTATTTTGAAGAGAAAAACTGGATTGCTGAATTGAAGCCTTATATATTAGTAATTGCTTTTAGACTTCTAGAAGGGAAGAGAAAAGTTTTTCCTAAGATCGCTAATGGTATTTTAAAACCCCCGATAACACTGCATCTCATTCTAAGCAATATGTTAGACAATGCAGTACCAAAAAGACAGCTTTGAGAAGACCTTTTGTTGGGACTGTCAAGGTAATGTTGAGTTAATCTGCTAGTTATTGCTAGCAATCTGTCCCTAGGATAAATTTTTTTTATCATTAAAAATGCACATCTTATCTCAAGTCTGAGCTTTGCTGAGTTCCACCTTCTGTTATTGCTTTGTCTGCTCTATTAAAAGCCTTGTGATATCACTGCTTTAGCCATTTCTCAAATTTTGATGAGCTAGGATTCAAAAGAAGACATCTGGACCAATAATGGTTTTACAGAGTCATCCAGTCAGACTTTGGTAATGTATGCAAAGTCAGGAACCTCATCAACAGTCAAATCATGTATGGCAGTAACCTTTTTAGGCATTGACTTAGCAATTAAATAGCATGAATCAACACGTTGGGTCTCTGTCAATCAACAACATGTGCACTGAATAAGAAAAGTCAGGTAAAGCTAATGGTGCTGCCATTATATACGTCAATTTGCTCAGGACCCTTCCCTGTTGCTGTTCTGTTTCCCAGCCTTATATAAAGAATAACATGGTCCTTCTTGAAAGGGATAAAGCAGTAATTTAATCAAATTCTTATGACCTCATCAACTCATGGAATGAGTCTTCAATGGATTTGTAAGTAGAGCTTATTTTTAGTAGTTGCAAATGCCTGTGCTGAATGGTGTCTGAGACTGCTTCAAACCATAACAGAATAGAGCAAACCTTTGCAGTGTAAGGAGATTTATGTTTTGTGAAATTTTTAGCGTTTGGCTATGCTGGAGTGTTTTCTTCTCTTTTATCCCCGACTGTGAGAGATAAAAGCACAGAGTTCTCCCTGTATTCACAAGACAGCTTTAAGATTATGGTGCACTGAAGTTTTAGCATTTTAAGAATTTTGTCAAGGGGAGTCATTGGCTGCTCTGGTAACATACCTGGGCTATGTTGACTCTCTGAAAGAACAAAACAAAATGAACAAAGACTTAAAATCACTCAATTAAAAACATTCTCTCCTTTTCAGCTTAGATTTGCAGACAGTCTTGTAAAACATTCTGTTACATCACTTAGCAAATAAATCTAAACAGTAGTTTGTGATTTTTGGAAACCACTAAATGAATCTACACTTAAATTAGCTGTCACTTGAAATTTCAAGCTGCCATAACAGGTTGATTCAACATTCAGGAGAAGGGGAAAAGATAGGTAAAGTTTCTGTGATACAGACTTCTGATTAACTTCGCTTTTTGTGCCTGCTGCAATCACTTGCCTTCATGGAGAAGCAAATAGATACTTCATTCTGAAATACTTGTTGGATATTACAGAGCTTACTTAGCAGATCTGCTCTTGAAAATCTCTGAAGGACAAATCTTAATACATGCACCTAAGGTCTTTGTTTTAATTCTCTTATTCATTCTTTTTCATATCTGATGACATGGGTATTATTTAGATATTATTAATAGATATTACCATAACTTTTTGAGAATTTTATTAAACACATCTCAACTAGTTTGCAGAAGATATTGGAGGAAAATAAAAATTAATCTGGTTTTAATTCCTTAGTAGTTTATCTGGTACACTTTTTAAAAAGTAGAATAGCTGACATGCAACTTGAGAACAAAACTGAAAATATGTTGCTGTTTTAAAGACTCATTCATTATCACATTTCCTCTTTAAATCAGCACATTTTATCTACCAGAATTAGGAATGAGCTATATTTTAGTCCTAAAATGAGCTTTACTAAAAAAAAAAAAGTCATAGAAGCTGTTTAAAAGATAATAGCATTAGATTAATTTATCTCAAGTTCTCTAAAGTTACTGGAATAAACGAACCACAAGGACCCAACATCCAGATTGCTTAAGAGCCTTCCCAGCACAACCAGTTTATACCAATCTGTTGACACCACCTGTGTCATTTGAATCATCAAATGTCCAGACAAGTTGCAGGTCATGTCAGACAGAGTGGATATATTTTGAATGTAGCTATTGCTGAAGGACACTGATTGAGTTTCATCCTTTTAGCATAATATTATCCCTTGATGCTGACAGGAATTTCATGGACTTTGATAAATAGGAAATGCCAAGTCCTGCACTTGTGGTTGAATAATCCTACACACTAGTAAAGTCTGGGAACCATGAACTGGAAAGTGGATTTGCAGAAAAGACCATCAGATCCTAGGGGACTGTGAGTCTTCAGTGTCCTCTTATGGTAGAGAAGGCCAACAGACTAACAGGGTGCATTAGGGAGAGCGTGACCAACAGGCCAAGAGAGGTGAAACTTCTCCACTCAGCACTGGTGAAAGAGCATCTAGTGCTGTTTCCATTTCTGTGCAAGATCAAGATGAACATACTGGAAGAGAGTCCAGAGCAAGTCCATGGAACATCTGACATGCAAAGAGAGGCTGGGAGACTTGGGGCTATAAGTCTGGAACAGAGAAGTCTGAGGGGGATCTTACCAATGTCTGTGATTACCTGATAATGGAACTAAAGAAGATAGAGCTAGACTTTTCTCAGTGGTGCCTAAATAAAAATGAAGAGGCAATGGACACAAAACTAAACACATGATCTTGATTTACGCATAAGAATTTTTAAGGGGTTTGTTTTTTTTTTTACTGTGCAGGTGGTCAAACGTTGGAATAGGTTCCACAGAGATGTGGAGTCTTCATCCTTGGAGATATTCAAAACACAGATGGCCGTGTCTCAGCGTGTGTCTCTCCCTACTGGGAATACATGTTCTACCACTCTCTCTGGGAGCTGGGAAGAATAGCAGCCATGTCTGCTAGAAAAGGAAAAGAAAAAGCTGCTAGTTCCAAGTCTACCAACCAGCTGTGGCTATCCTTAAAAGAAAACTCAGTTTGTCCCCGTGAAAAATGACTGTTTGGAATTCCAGCCTAATACCACCAACTGAAGCTGAGATGATAAATAGCTCTTGGCTAAAACAATCTTCTGAAAGCCTAAAAATATTTGCTATAATTTTTATAGTTGCAAACTGTATAAACTTAGTACTATGACTGATAAGCAACTGCTTTTTAGACTAATGCACAAGACTTTTGTAGTCCCTCAAAGGACTGATGTGAGTCTACACACCATATTTAGCATGTGATGAGATTAATATCTCCAAACAAATAATTTTTACAGGACTGGATGCATGATATTGTAAATCATGTCTGTGCTTAGTATCTAAGTGAACTATGCAATTAAAAACTTGGGGCATGACAGGCAATCGGAAACTAAATAGCAAAACTTCTCATTAGATTCAAATGATGGAGAATGATGACTTCTGTTCTTTGCATTCCAGCTGTTTTACAGCTGCATTCCAGTTATTTCATAGAATGATAACACTTTCTGGTTTTCCTGCTGATTTAGATAAGGAAACCTGGAGGAGAAAAAAAGTTGAGCTCTATGGTTGGCCCAGGTTGAATGAGTCCAGTCTTGAAAGAAGAGGAATCAGCAGGAGTCTGAGTTTAGTATTAATCCAGTGAAGGAACAGAAAATGATACCAAACTGAAGAAAGAAATACAGCTTTGGGGAAATAAGAATAACTCAGACCTAGAAAGCAATAGTACATGAAATAATTTCCAATCAGAGCATAGGCTGAAAGACCCTTGGTGAAAAGATTTACCTGGAGTAACAATGGCATTTGTAAAAATCAAAGCCTGCTTATAGGTAATTCAAAAACAGAAAGGGAAGCTAAATTTATCAAATAAATTGTTTGCTGCAAACAGTTCTCCCAGCTCTTTCATCTGTACCTAATTGGCTATCAATAATGCATGGAAATGCTGAGACACTTAAAGAATCATGTAACAGGCATTCCATTATGTAATTAAGGATCATTAACTATATTAATGACTTTTCTAATTCTTATATTGTTAACCAATCAGTAATGCTTTATGCCAGAAATATACTTTCAAAGTTCCCTCACCAATGAAAAAGATACATCTTGCTTATCTAACTTCTGCAGGTAATTCACACAAAAGATTTGGTCTGAATAAATCTTGAGGAAACTCAAAAAAAAAGCCAGATGACTAGATCACACCTCACTAGAAGATTAAGAAGAATAGAGATTGGCAAACTTAATATTTCTAGATAGTCACTAGAAAGCTTATAGTGGCTCAAGGAGAAAGAAAATGTGTCCATGGATGAGGTGAATACATACGATAATGAGAAGACTGCTGCAGAAGAACTGTAGGATTGCCAATATGAAAATGGAAGAGTTTAGCATCTGCCATGTGAAAATGTTGGTCACACGAGTTAAATCTGTCAAAGGCTGAGAAAACTGTTTTCTATATAAAGAGGACAATTTTCCTTCAAGAATTTGTTGATATTTAGCCCTTCTTTTTTTTTATTTTCATAGTGACTTTTGGGGGGATATTGATATTCTAACTATGTAATAGAAAAATCGTACATTAAAATCCTTTTCTGGTGAATATTCTAGAGGGTCTTTCTACCCCTTAAGACTTTGTAGCCACCAGTAGCGGACTGGTGCTGTTGCAGACACAGCTTTTCATGTAATGTAAAGATGCTAAATGGTATTACATTTCTTCTCTGTTCAAAGTTGCTGTTAAAAAAGTTTCAGGTTATTCCATCTGGTAGAAGGATGATCAGCAATCAACTTGGTGATGCTCTGGCTTGTGTGCTAGTACAAGCCTTCTATAGCAAGTTCTGGTACTTTTTGTCTCAGAGGTAAGGGGCATGACAGAAGGAAAAGTTTTGTAGAGCTATCCCTGGAAGTCAATCAGGTGGTCACTGTATGTCAGATTGATCTGACAGACTGCTGTGGTCTAACCTGGAAGAGGTTTTTTGCCATGGAAATAAGAGTGCTCAGCACAAGATATTTTAGTCTGATGAGCTACAAAACAATTTCAGTTCAGTTAGATTAAATAAAAAATGTTACTCCCTCATAGAAAATTCTTCCTGTGTCTGAGCTGCTTGTATCTCATCTTCTCTCATTCTATGTACAGCATAAATGTACATTAGAATCCTAAAGTATTTGTCCTGCTGGTGGTGTCTGTACCTTTTTTCTGATGCAGACTGGGTCTGGAGAAGCACATATCCCTTAAATCATGGGATATAACATGTTAGCCTGTGTGTTTGCAAGTAGTTGTCCAGAACTGGAATCTATAGGTTCAGCCTCCTAGCTCTGCTAAGAAGGGACTCTTAGACATTGGTAAACATAGCAAATATCTTTTAACTAATATAAAGAACATTTGATCTACTCATGCCCAAGTAATTTATCAAAGAGGATAAATATCAGTATTTCTATTTTATAGATTGAGAAGCAGAGATCAGTGAGTTGAAATTATTTGTCGAAGGCCAGTGAGGCTTAGCTGAAAGGAAAGACCATTGCTTCTAAATCCCATCTCCACAGTACCAAATTTACAGCTTTCCAATTACTTTTACCTAATATCTTGTAGTATGTATTCCAGTCTTCATATATACATAATGTTACAGCAAAACTTTTGCAATAGTATTTTTTCCCCTGTTGATTATGCTTAGAAGGAATGTTGAGCTTATTGTGTCCTTAATCAGTTACACTTTCTTTTTTATATATCCTGCTCTTAATGACTGAGCTCTCAAACTTTTTGTCTGAGACAGGAGGTTTTATTAAAATTATGTTCTGCTGGTACCACTGTTTTCTAGTGGGGTTTTTGGTGGCTTTTTTTTCCTTTTGTTTACTTTTTTTTTTGCTTGTTTGTTTTTCCAGATTTCACTATCATTTATAAAAGCAATATTAAAATTCCAGAGTTATTTTGCATTGTTTAAAGCTCCTGTGTAACTCATTACACACTAGGGAATCACCCAGAGTTAGATGTTATTCCTGTGAAGCACATTTTTTGGGGAAATCCAAAGATATTACAAATTTTTCTGAAAATTATAATTCTGGCAGAGAGCAAAACTTGCAAAAATCTCATTGTATTTCATAAGAGTGCTTAAATATGTTGTTTGTAGTATGAAAATTCTTAGGTCTGGAGTATTGCATCCACTACTGGGCTCCCTGGTATAAATTGTGCATTTTTTACCAACAGACATCTGCTCAGGGTTCTCGTAGATATTAATTTTTTTTCTCCTCTCACTTAAGTAAAGATTAAAAAAAATCTTCATTAAAGAATCACAATATAAGTTTCCATGTGTTGCAAGAAAAAGCAATCTTACATGGATGCATTTGTACTTTCACTAATGCACTTGGCAGTAGGTTCCTCTGATTCAGGTGGAAAAAAGAAATCTGCTTTAAAACATGTTTTATACTGGAAACATCTCCATTGGGGTTTCTGCTTTGTTTTCTTAAACATTTTTATTAGCTTGCAAAATATTTTGAAGTTCTCTGAGAGCAATGGAATCTTGTGTACACTATCGAGATAAATTATTTCTGGACAAGTTAGCAGTATTCAGGCAATACTGTGAGTACCCACCCCAGGAATGGAAGATAAGTCAAGTTGTGTTTGGACAACATTATGCTGGATAAAAAAGTCAAAGATGCTGCAAGTAAAGGAAGAACTGTAATTCTGAACATGGGTGACAGTCAAACTCTGTGGGGGTGGGATGCAAAGAACAGTAGTCTTTTGTTTAATGTTTGCCCGTTGTGAAAGTAAGACCTCCAGCAGTTACCCACAGCTTTTGACGATGTTAATCCTTTGAGAATGGACAATTTAAAGAATAAGAGAGATTTCAACATCAGCTCATTCCAGATGGACATGACTGAGTTTATTTCCAATGTAGTTGCAGGCAGAAGCTTTCTTTTAGTGGTTACTCTCATAAAAGACAAGACACCCTAAACTGGCATGATCTGAGTTTTCATGACTTTCATTACCACCAAATCTTTGATACTAAAAAGCAAATAAGCCTTCGGAAAGGAGTTCAAAGATACAGATTGGTAGATGCAATGTGCTCTTAAATCAGAGGCTGAAGATCAGAAATGTTTTGTAGGCTTGGGAAGTAAGTGCTCCTAACAAGTGGCAGCTGCTTTTGATGAAACTAGTGAAAGTTAGTGCACAGATGAACAAGAAAACAGATTTTCCCTTAATGATGTCCCCAGATTCTTAAATTAAGCCTAGCAGGTAACAAGATCCTTCCTGGATTTCAAAAGATATCTCACATCCAGGTGCTGAAACATATTTTTTAAAGCCCTGGAAACAAGAGCTTAAAAATTCAGCATCAAAAATACCCCTGTAATTCCTCCACAGATGTCTCATTCTCAAATATAGCATGGGAGCATTCCTTTAATGCTGAGCCTAGTTTTTCATGTGTAGCTCAGAGTGCTTGCAAAGGCACAATGTAAGCATGTTACAACTTGGAACTAGTCACATAAGACCTCAAAGGTATAAATCCGCATTTTCAAGTGGATTACTTTTGGACTTGGAAAGTAGATAAGGTGGCAAGTATTCCTAAAGAAAATAGCTGTGCTTGGAGTGATAGATAGCAAAAATGCATATTGAAGAATTATTTCAAAATTGGCAGCTGTTTGACTTGTTGAGAAAGACCCTTAGGGCTAAAGTTTTTTTCCTAAGCCTTTTTTATTTTTATCTTTGCAGTACTTACTGACAGTAATGTTCCTAATGTGTATCTTCAATTACAGTTTAAGAAAACCAGAAAGATTATATTGTAATATTATTGCTACAGTACTGTGAAGCTGGCAATGCTGAACCTGTGTCTTGGCTTGAAAGCTACATACAAAAGGGCTGGATTCATTTACCTAAACTGCTTTAAAAGTCCCTCAAATACTCTGTCTGACCTTCAAAAAGACATAGTTTTTTTCTAAAGTGGTGTGTCATATTTCTAACTCGAGGTACTTCAGGTATCTCAAATGATATTAAATGTCTCCATTTGGGCAAACCAATCCTTTCCTTCTACTGAAAGATAGTAAGTTTGCCAAAGTTTGCTTAAGATGTCTTGTAGTCTGAACAAATTCATTTTACATAGCCATATGCAATAAATGTTTTCCTGAAGCTTATCAGGTCTGTGGTGATGCGGTTCCTTTGCAGCCATGCTGTAAATCTGGTGGATCATACCATATTCGATTCACTGTGTGTAAACTGCCCAGCTGGCTTGTTCATGCACAGTTGGTTTTGCATTTCTTGAAGGGATTTGCCTCACTGTACAAAAGTTATATACTGCATATGCTAGTATTGCTGTCTGGAGATTTTGGACCTGGGAGCTCAGAAGACAGATCTTACCAGAAATAACTAGAGCAAGAAAGACTTTCAGTACCCTTACTTTATCCATGGCCTTTTCCACTCACTAGGCCCTAGGCTCCACTGAGCATGAGTACCACTGTGTTCACACTCTCCTTAGTTTTATTTTGCTGGTGATATAACTATAGAAACTCTTCTTCATGCTTGTGAAATTCCTCTCTAGATTAATTTCCAGCTGAGCTTCAGTTTTTCTAACTCCATCGCTGCATGCTTGAGCAATATCTCTGTACTTCTGGGCAGCCTTTCTCTGTTTACACCACCTGTGGATTACCTCTCCTCACACCCTTTTTGGGTTTTTTTGGTGGTTTTTTTTTGCATTCAAGGTCAGTTCAAAGTTCCCTATTCACCTATACAGCCTTCTGCTGCACTTGTGTAACTTCCTGCACATCAGGATTGACTATTTTCGTGCTCAGAGGAGATCCTTGAAGATCAACTGGCTGTCCTGACCCCTGCCAGAAGATCCCTCAACAACCTGGGACTTGATCCTATAGTCCATATATTTCAATGACTTGGCTTGCACTTTCTCTCAGGATGTCAAAGCCTAGAGTCTCATCTTCACTGCTGCCAAAGTCACCTTCAGTTTTCAATGTTTCTTGTTCTTAAGTATAGATGCAGCAGATTATCTGATGATCATTAACACATCTGTCATTTGCAGCAAGAAATGGTCTTTGACACACTCCAGGGGTATCCAGGACTGCTTCCACCCAGCTATGTTGCCTTTCCAGCAGACAATGGGGTGTTTACTGTTCTCCATGAATAACACAACCTGCAATCATGAGGCTTCTCCTAGTTGCCTGAGGAAGGGCTTTGTACACTTCTTCATCCATTTGTAGCAGGCACTTCTCATGAGAGATTGTGTCAGCCTGCCCTTTCTAACACATAAACCTTTCTCACCCCTAATCTGGTGAAACTAAATATTGTAATCCATTTTGCCTACTCATTAAATAGCATATGTCAAAAGTAAAGAACGTGAAGCCAGTACAGATTAGTGTTAATGTGTATTTATACCCAGACAAGCAAGAATCAACATCTTTATTTGATCCTTTTAATTCTTCCATTCACGTATATTAATGCTATAAAGTTTCTGTCAAAAGAAAAAAAAACCCCTTCTAACTTTTTTTGTCCTTTCTTCTACAATGAGAAAAGGTATTTTTGTTAAAAAGACTGCAATGGAATAATTAGTGCCTCCTTACCTTGTGTATTGCTCTCTCTATGCAGGAGTTACACACAATTTAAAACATCAATAAGAAGTAAATTGTTGCAAATTACTATTCTTTCCTCAGTATCCAATAATTTGCTAGAACCAATAACAATGGTGTCAGAATGTAACCTTGGATCAGTTCTGCTCTGTAGCGAACCCATTAATTGTTCGCACAATACTAATCCTTTAAGAATACTCAACAAGCCCATGCTAACTCCTTGAGCTTTTTTCTTACCTCTGTTTATAGACCTAAGTGCTGTATTTCTCCTGGTGTTAATGCTCCTGAACAGCAAGCAAAAGAGAAAGAAAAGAAAAGCAAATGTAGCCAACTCAAAGCTTGAGCTAAGTGAGCTATTATCACAGCATTGATACAGAATTGACTACTCTGCTGATAAAATGATGATGAAATCCTCTTGCAGTTCTTCTGACTTACTGTTTCTCTGTCAGTGATAGGAGGACTCCAAAATCTGGGGTAAATGTACATATGTGCATTTCTGTGAGAG
Source organism: Gallinula chloropus (assembly GCF_964237585.1). Lineage (NCBI taxonomy): Eukaryota > Metazoa > Chordata > Aves > Gruiformes > Rallidae > Gallinula > Gallinula chloropus. The sequence goes on along the minus strand of NC_140087.1, from coordinate 114,082,102 downwards.
GCCTTGACTGATACATCCTATATGTCTTCTTGCAAGATTAGAGCACACTTTATTTTTGGAGATGAGTTGGTTGCTCAGATCCAGGAATATACCTGGACCTCCTCAAAAGTAGGTAGGAGGAATAATTAGCAACTACATCTGTGCTTCCCAAGTAAATGTGCTAACTAACCACAGAGTCAGAAACAGCATCTCCCTGTGTCGTTCTTAACCATGATGGAAATCTGAGAGATCTTAAATGATCTCACATTTGCTATGAGCTATATGCACACACCCAGACAGCTACTGGTAAGCTGCCGACATGCAGTAGCATGTTACCCTGCAGTAACTCATTTGCATTTTGAAGCCATGAGCCAACAGACTTAAATCAAGCTGTTCAGTCTGTAAATTGAGAATCCTATCTACTGAACTTGACACCCCCAGCTGGTGAAGCTCACTTCTCAGGCAAGAGGTGAAGTGTTGTGTCAGATTAGACATAATTTCTTGCCACCTTCCCAGTTGCCCCATCCTCATTTCACAGCAAAAGTATGGTGTTGAAGGATGGAGAGAGTGGGAAGGTGTTTCCTACCTCACTCCATGTCAGGACAAGCTTTTCTGTGGCACAGTCATGTTGTAGACAAAGGTCTGGCAGATGAGTTGCTGGTTTGAAGAAGTGGCATGTGAGGAGGGACTACAATTAATGGTCTATTTTCTACTGAAGAAGTATTTGGCTGGTGAGGTGAAGTTCTGGGGCAATTAATATAATTGTGCGATACACAGCTCTCTTCACCCTTTTAGTAAAGAAAGAGTACAGTGTCCTCCTAGTCATAAAGGAAAGCAGTTATCAATTCCTGTTCTACTCTATCACAGAACTTTGTACTCTATAATAATAACTTGCACATTCTCAACTGACAAGGAATCTCTTCCTTCTGTGGGGGAAGGAATAATGCAACAACAAGGCAAACAGAGGTCAGTTTTCCACTAAAAGACTAGAGCAATGATGTGGTAGTTAAGAATGGTTCTGGTTTGTTAGCTGCGTGTAAATTAACATCTGTGAATTTCATGATGAACATTGCTCCTTTTGGAAGAATGCTATTCATTTGTGTTCTTTAATACGATTCTTATGTTTTGTATTTAAATCCCAAGCTATTCTTGTGAAACTAGTGGATTTTATTCTGTAATTGAAAGAACTGTAACTTCTTGTTTAGAAAAACAGAGATTTACAGAACAACAAACCATTGCTAAATGGACAGTAAAGGTGCATCGAGATTGGAATTATGAGCCTTGTCAAAATTTGACAAATCTCAGCTTCAGTGTGTTATGTTTTCATTTTTTTACTAATGATACTGTGGGACTCTCTGAACTGTAAAAGCACTTGGAAGTGAAGCATCTGACTGCACAGCCGGACAAACGCAATGTTTCCACTAAACCATGAAAATCTTTATTGACAGAAGTCTTGTAAGCTAAAAAATCTTCTCAAAGACATCTTTGATGCCATTACATGTACACAGCAGTACTAGAATTTTGCAGTAAAATATGTGGGGGTTTTGATAACAACATGCTGCACGTTTCAGAAGTGTGGCCTTGCAGCAATAAAAACCAGTTGTATATGGGACTATAATAGCAAGAGTGTAGTCAGCAACTTGAGAAAAGTGCCTTTTTTCCTTCCTTTTGGTACCTGTGAAGTATCTGGAGTGTTGTGTCCAGTTTTGGTCTCCTCATTACAAGAAAGACCTTGACATTCTGGAGCAAGTCCAGAAGGGCAACCAAGCAGATTAAGGGAATAGAGCATGTGTGAAGAAGAAAAGCCATGGGGAGATTGGTTTATCCATTTTGAGTGAAGACTCAGTGGAGATCTTATTACCATCTCCTATACTGAGCAAGTGGTTATAAGGAAGATGGAGTCTGACTCTTCTCAAAGGTTTACATCAGAAGGCCAAGAGACAGTGATCACAACTTACAAATTAGAAAACTCCAGTGAGGCATTTTTTTCACCGTGAAGGTGGTCCAACACTCACAGTTTGCTCAGAGAGGCATCTCAGTTCTTGGATATATTTAAATTTTAATTATACAAAGCTGTAAGCAACCTGATGTAACAACAAAAGCTCTATTTGAGCTGGGGATTAGAATGTATGAACTAAAAAGGAAGTGCCCTGCACTTGGCGAAATAGATACCATTAAGGTGTTAGCACATGCTTTTGAAACACTTTTCATAAGCAAAAGCAAGTGTAGCAAAATACATGAAGCATAAGACTTTCCCCAATAGAAGAATGACTTAGAGAATACAAGACAGTAGACTACACAAAAATTAAAGTTATGGTCTATACTGCCCATGAATGAATCTGTAAGAATTTAAATTACGGCTTGAATTAGCCATTTTAGAGAGATTTATAAGCAGAATATGAAGGGACAAATAACACAACATTTTTAAGGGAAGTAGCCAAATGAATAACTAGTGAAGAAATCCATACATTTTTAAGGAATTTGAGTAGTCAAATGCTGGATTACCTCAAGGGCATGAGTGTACAGACACAGCTACTGCCGTGTTTGAAAAGGCTGCTAGTCTTGTCAGAGACAGTAAGAAACCAGAAACTGTCATCTGGTGCAACATTTTTTGAGGTTATTGATCATTCAGAAACATTGATAACAAAAAACGGCCAGCACTGCTCCAAAAAATACTCGGTGAATCAAAATGAACCTAATCAATGTGCATGTGTTAAATTCCAATGTTCAGCCATTCTATGTGATGAAATTAAACTAATCATCACCAACTGCTGCTGCATACCAAACTCAGGTGGCTCTTCATAGAAAAGCACTCTGCAGTCTGACCTTCACGAAGAAGTTTAAGTGCTCTTGATAGGTAAGTCATCCCTTGCCAAACACCTCTGTGACAGACATTTTCTTGCACATCTGGTTTCCTTAGGTAAGATTTTTAACAGGCTGTCTTCCTTCCACTTTCTTTTCTGGAAGAGCAAGGCAACCATACAGTGTTAGCTGTGAGGGGAAAACTGATTTCTAGGAAAAAATGCAGTTCCAGAAGCACAGGTTTTACAGGGTTTCTGCTGTTAGTTGCAGTCTTAGGGATCAGAGTCCTCACTTTGAGAGGGAGGTACTATCAGGAAGGATGTTGCTGTCTGTTTAAATGCACTGAAAAGGAAGTTTGTTTGTTTGGGGGGGGGTGTTAATGAATGTAATACTTACACAGTTGGATGTGCAATCCGTTCTTTGCTAAAGCTGAGTCTGTATCATTTGACAGTCTAAATCTCCTCAACAACTGTAGTCTTCCAATGTAATATCTTAGCAGCAAGGTCTGGATGAGTGCAAGGGAAGAGTTTATTGAAATATGTACTAAATTACTACTACTTTCATTGCTTCTTATCTCAACATGCCCTGAGCAAAATTGACTCTTTAGCAATGAAATCGAAAAGCAGGAATTGGTTTGTAAGTGTCAATGTTTTGCCATTATGCTTTAAAGCCATCAAGAGAGGCAGGGACAAAAAAAAAAAAAAAAAAAGCTAGTTGTGACTGCACATTTTGCTCTCTTTCAGTGGGAAGAGTTCATTCACCATCTGAAGCAGTTCCCTTTGACATGATTTATTTATTTTTAAATGACCTCATATGGCTTTTGCTTTGGGAGAAGTTCACAAGTATCAGATTACCAACAAGTCATGGAGAGCTAACAGTTTTTGAAAGTGAAGATTAGTAATAGAAGCTGAGACACTGTTGAAGATCTCAAAGAGTGCATCAAAACTACCCAGCCTGCCCAGGAACAGGGCTGAGCTATTTCAATTCCACAGTTGCAACCCAGAATCCTGACTGTGAGTTGAAACCACTCCCTAAGATCCTATTCAGGACTTTGGAATCAGAGTTTTTCAAGTATCAATCTTCAAACCATGGGAAGTCTGTGAACCTTTGCTTATTTCAGAAAGTATCTGTCAAGATATCTGTCATAATCTGACTTGGCTGGCCTTGTATGGAGCCTGGAGTTGGACTCGGTGGTCCTTATGGGTCCCTTCCAACTCAGGATAATCTATGATTCCATGATAATTTACAGAAAATAGTGACAATATACCATGTTTGCTGAAAACCGAATCCAAGTTCTTTTTTGCCAGGTGCCATCAGAGACTGCACGTAGCACTTTCTTATAGATTTGTGTTGAATATTTGATTCTGACAGACAAAAATAAATGATCTTAGAAAGGCATTGTTAGAAAGTGTCATGTAATAAAAGATCCTCAGGCCTCATCTACCTGTAACTCAAAACCTACTTATGACCAACCTGATATAACAAAAGTAACATTGTTACTTAAATATACTGTAAATACATATACATATATGTATTATTTCTATATCCATAATAACAATATACATTGACATTGTTAGGTCAGTATATTTTACTAATATTTATTTTCAGTAATTTACCTGACTACTGTGTTGACTCCTCACAAGTCAAGGTAGTAATCACCAAAACAACTATCTATCCCTTTTCTTTAATCTATCCTTTCTCCTTTAAATAAAATAAAATAGAAAAATGTAGAAAAAATCACTTTTCTCATTGTTTTCAACAAGCTTACTATTAAGTAACATATTTTACACGTTATATACATTTAGTCATAACAACTGCCACTTTTTTTTTCCTAAGGAAAAAGTACTATAAATAAGCCTTTCTCAAAAACTTACCTGCCAAGGGGTGCAGTGAGACTTCTTTAAATCTGATATAGATAAACTTAAATTAAAATGAATTAGTGACAGCCAGAGAAATGAAACTTGGAAGAATATATGTACACAGGGTAAAAGAGTTGTAATTTTATCATCCCTTTGTACGGGTCACCCCATTACTAATGATGATAGCAATATGCTAGTAAACATATACTATGATTTTCAATGTTATTGGAATTTACAGAGACACTAGATATTAGCCATTGCATTTCACATTGCAGAACTGAAGCCATTGTCTTAATTTATGCTAAGATTAGATTTTTTAATATAGCATACATGAAAAGGCCAATCCATAATGTTTGCTTGCATTGTCTTCATAAATGCACAGAAATTGCTTCACAGTCAAATTCAAAAGCAATACTAATATCAGTAATAAAGAAATAAAAGGTTTGGTTTGGTTGCTCAACTTTATAATCAGTCTAAGACAGACAGAATATGCCTTTGGGCTTTCTGTGTATTAAGATTTTGTGTTGTCCAAATTTTGCCTAGATATTTTTTTCCACATTAACTTTTGGATTATTTTTCATTTGCTAGATTCCCACTCCCCTGGATAAAGATAAAATTGCATAGCAGGCATAAGAGACTTTCCTCACAGCTTGACTTGAAGTACTAAGGATTAAAAAAAAAATAAAAAAGAGAAAACAGAAAAAACCCTCACTCTTAAATGGCAAAGTGCATTTCATATTTAATGTCTTAGGATAAGTGCTGATGTGTTTAAATAGAATAATAAGGCATTGTTATTAAGAGAAACATTTTTTAAATTTTTTTTTTTGCCTATTGTATGATTAGGTGCACTTCATCAGGGCCACTGCTGCAAGAACTGCTTGTAAATTCACAAAAAGCTTTCCTCTGGAGATGTAAAAATACCTATAGAACTGAGATGTCAAGTCTCAGGTGTGTATAATTGTATTATGTGGAACATAAAGTTGTGAAACAGAATTACTGTGAGTTCAATAAAATAATGAACGAAACAGTGGGTACCTTTTTCTTGGTCATGCTTTAGAACTGGAATTTGCTTTCATTCCTGAAATGCCTATTAGTGATATGGTTTTATTTCACCCAAACATAAATGGTTTGGAATGATTTTTACTACCTCAGAGCTTATGCTACTATATGTTTCCAGGTGTAATTATTTATCTTTTTCTATGAGAATTTTAATATTGTTTCTAATTTGAAAAGGAGAACTAATCTATTCCAAACATTCCCTTCAAACATGCAATCAGATTTGGGTGTTGCCTTGCACACAATGGGAGCCCTGTTAAAGTCAATGGAGCTGGCACAATTGCTAACCATTTCGAAATACTGGCATTGACAGTGATGATGGTATGCAACAGATAAAATCACATCTCTCTGACTGATGACACAGAGCCTGTGGCTGTACACTGGCTGTTCAGTAACTTCCTTGATTTCTCTTGTCTGTCATCCATTTAATTCAGCAATTTCAATCATTTTGTAATATATTCTTGTTCAAATATATGCTTTTCAGGATAATTACTTGGGAGCTGAGCCCTATTTTAAAGAGACTTAAGGCAAGATTTTTAACTATTCTGAAGTGGCCAAAATATACATATGTGTGATTTCAGAATTAGATTTAGGGAATTAGGCATTTTTTCATAAACAAGGACATTACTTGTCATAATAATTTGAAAAATCTACAGTTCGGACACATATGAAATTCCTGCCATAGCAATGGTTGGGTCTTTAACATAAATCTGAATAAATATATCTGTATTTACATCTACATACACCTAAACACACAGTGATACAGACATACACATTATGTACACATAAGCTCACATGATGCATACATACATAGGGCGTAATTCTTTAAAGTGTGGTTGATCACGACACAAAGAAGAAAAACTCCTTAGGTCAGCACAACCTTCAACAACAAGCAGTAACTTGGTTTTAAAATTTTATATTCAGATTTCTGGAACAATTATCACCTCACCTGGGTATTCTAACAAGTTAATCAGTAGCTGAATTGAAATCCTCATCAACAGACTATGTAATTTCATTGAGAGTATCTGCTAACTCAGATCAACTCAATTAATCTCTAGTGGAATGAAACAAAGAAGCAGATGGTAATGCGTTTTAGTCAACATCAACTTTTTATTCTGTATACATCTCTAAATACACTATTCCTAGGCATTAGTCCTAAGGCATTGAGAAATTGCCTTATTTTAATCTAAGGCTTTAAATAGACAGCAGTAAGACACACTCATATTCCATTTTGTCACTAATGATTACAGTTTTCTCAGATAAAACATTTCCCTTAGGCTCACTTCTGCTTGATATTTAGCCTGACACTTCCATTGGCAACCATGAGAGCAGCAAGTTTATACAGTACAAGATACCCCACCACCACCTCGCAACAATGGGCATGTCATATGCAGAATGCTACACTGATATTTAGTTAAATGGACTAATGACAGCTGCATGCACTAACATGTGGATCACGAAGGAGGCATTTAACACTGCTCTTCCCAAACTTCTTCAAAATTGAGGATGCGGCATCCTAAACTGCAGTGTCCTCATCCTGACCCAGAAATACTAAAAGTAGATGACCCCATCCACATGTTTCTGAGAGCAGCACGTGGGGCTCACTCTTTTCTTTTGGTCTGGATGTCAGGGTGTTTGGAAAGACAAATGACGTATGAGTCCTTAGCTTGTTGGTAATGTTATTTATACATTTTGCATTCAATGATACAGACTTTAAAACACACGGAAACGAGTTGAAACCTGTTATTTCCTATTCCAACCCACATAGCAAAAGTATCAAAGGCCCCACTTATGTTCTAGCTCATGTCTTCTTGATTGCTTGGTCCAACACTGCAGCAATTGTGTCAGGAGAATTGAGCTGTGACTTGTGTCACTGTTGGCCTATAGCCCGGAAGCTAGGGCAGCCTTTGAGCTTCTGGGAGATGGTTTTAAATATGGTCACATTCAGAAACACACTGAATCCAAACTTCCATGGTTTATGTTCTGACTAAAAGTGTAATTATAAAAACACAGAAAGAAAAAAAATATTATCCCAAAAAAACCCAAAGACCAAGAACTGGGCAGAAACCTTCTGTTTCAAATGCATTTTGTAGGGAATTACCATAAAAGTATTTTTTTTAAGAGAAATGTCCCTGTACACTAAGTGTGATTTCAAAATAGCTAGCTAGCAGATTGGACCCATCAGATGAGAATAAAATATTAAACTTCAGTTTCTGAATTCTGTCGACTGTAAGGTCTTGGGTAGCTGATGTCTAGGCTCAGGCAAGCTGAAAAGCAAAATTATTTGTGTAAAGAAACAAGCTGTATAATTTAACTGGCAGTTAGTCAGAAATCTAAACCACTTTCAAAGTGAGGTGACAGCTAATGGAGGGCTATTTTGTGTTGAAATTTTGGGTCCATAGTTCATCTGTGCATGTGAAACTTTACAAGTGTATGCTTTTATGGACATCCTTAGTATGTTTTAGCCAGCCTCTTCATCATTTGTAGAGATCAACAGAAGGCTATAGTATTTTTAGTTTCTAAAGAGGTGAAATAACAGATAAGATTTAGCCATGTAGTGAAGGCATGACTTATACTGGTATTATATCACCAGCATAGGAAGAAAACAGAGCTTTTATGTCAGCTGGGGTCTGCATTAGAGAATTTTGGCTGCATGATTATGGTAGGGAAGAGGAGGTGTATTTGTTTAATCCAGGGACAGTCCTAGCAAGAAAAATAATACTTCAATACTGTTCCACCTTCAAACAAGATTTAACTGTCCTGCCTCACCATTTTCGGTTTTTCTCATGTGGTTTTCTACTTTGTTTCCATGGCTCCTGGTTGATGTAGTTGCCAATTTCTGTTTTCAATTTATATATCTCCTGTTCTATATCCATATTTCATTTGTTTGGCCCTCTCTTTACCATCTCACTTTTTTCTCTGACTTGTTCCCATCCTTTTTCCTATCAGTATTTTATGTGTTCTTATCTTTGCTTGCTTCCTCTCCCTTTCGCTGCTTTCTTTTTCTTTGCTGTTACCTCTGTTCACTATTTTTCCTGCCAGTTGGCTTCTGAAGAAATGTATTATGGAAAGGATTTACATGCATGATGTTTCTCCGAAAACACAACTACATTTACAGTAACAGAAGCCAACACATCGACCTGCAATATCAAATTGTGGAAGAATTTAATTTAATTCAAAGTAAATTAATGCATTTATAGCATGCCATATGTGTGCCAGATATCTTACAAACATGAAAGACGGAGTATATGCACTTGAAAATATTACAGCTGAGCATTCTCAATTTTATTGAATCTGTTTAGGTTTATGCTGGATAATACTCTTCAAGGAGCATAGATAAAGTTGGTGAGCAGATCAGGGTAGGAAGGCCCATAAAGAAGGGAGTTTTAATCAAGGACTTGGAGGAAAAAAGACATTGGTTTATCTAGGTCAGAATTTTGAAAGATAAACTCCATGTAATAACACTGGCATATCTCTATATATGCAAAACCAGCCTGGATCCTGCTGGTTTATGTTCCTATGCTTGCATTATAAATATAATGCATATTTCTGTCTATTAAAATAGATGCATACATTATATAATGTTTATTTTATATCTATTATATATATATATAATATATGTTTTTTAGTTTCTTTCAGTTGTTACCTATTTCAGCTGTACTTCACTATACATATTGGAGTTTTGTATTCTATTGATGTTTTTTCCTTAAATTTTTGTATGAAAAACTGTCAACAGACTTTATACTGTCATCAAATTTGTTGTTGCTGGGTTGGATCTTCTTTCCTAGTGATTCACATCTCATCCTTAGGACTAATAGACCTGATTTGATCTCTCATATGCCCACATAACACTGAAATATCTTTAAGCCTAGCTTTGCTTGTAGAAAGGACTCTTTAAAAATTATCTCTGGAATTATTATTTTTAAGGCTTTTTGTTTGTTTGTTTACTTCTGACTTAGTTCTAGAAAGAGACCAGCTGAGTTTTAATGTGAAGTCAGGTCTAAAATGAAGCTATTTATTATAGTTAATACTCTGAGCATTGGAAAAATCTTCTATAGTGGAAAAGACACACTATATTGTCTGATTTGTTTTATATAAGTTTACGTCATTCAAATAACAGGTTAGTGATTAGCATATAACTTTTTTCTGTTTTTAAAACAAAAAGTTGCAATTTTCTGAAAATTATCTGAGTTCAAATTATAAAGTTGTAATAAAACGAACATTCTCAATGTTTCCATATGTTATTGTTATTTTGGCAGGTAAAACCACAATTAATTTGTCTTCTAAGACTTCCTATCTGCTTAACATATTTTGTCATAATTATGGACAATATAGTTCTCATTAGAGCTTGTTGTGAAATGGAATTTTCATCCAGTGGGAAATATTTATATTTCAACAACACTTTCTCTTTTAAATTAAAAAAAACAGAAAGCAATGAAAAAAAACCTCCAACAAAAATCGCAAGCAAAATACTGAAAGATACCATATCATATAATATAACCCAAAAAATGCTGAAATATAAAAGAAAAAAAATTGTAAGTAAACATACTAATGCATTATATATTTGTTTTGCACCAATGTTTGCTTTATTTTTAAAAATGGGCTTGAAATAAAAAGCGTTTTTCTTTACCTCTTAAGTATAAAATCTATTTCTTAATCAATCATTTGATGATTTTATGAAAGCTTCCAAAGTTAAAAGAAGACATTAATGTGAAACATTTCATGTAGAAGCAGTCTTTGCAAACACTGCCTCATATTCTGATCATATTTTAGTGTTGACTTTATCTTGAATGTTATTTAAAAACTTCTAGTTTTCTTTCTAGTATTTCCAAAATTTATCTTTATTGACTTCTTAGAATACCAGACCTCTTACTGAAGTCTTTACTTTCTTACATCTTCACAAACAGTATTTCCTGTGTTCTGACCTTGATTTCTGTTCCTTTGCTCAGACCAGTTTCCTCAAATATTTTAGTGGAAAAACCATCCTCCCTCTTGGATCCATTCATGTCAGATGAGGAAAACGACTAAGGAATGTGTATAAAATAGGAATTTGGATCGTAATTGAAAAAGTTCTCTGAGAGTCAAGATTAATCTGTGCAGAAAATGGGATTTTTCATATTTCTTTCTGTCATGGCCACTGCAAAGTAAGATGGGACATCTCCTGCACAGGTAGAATTTTTCCTTCCTCAGTTATGTTTCTTTTGGCAATCTGCCAATTAATATCTAATAAGGCATTTTTTCTTTAATCAATCTAAGTAACCTGAGTGGCTGACTGGTTCAGTTATATACATATCATATATTTATACATTGATGTAGTTTACATAATAAATGTTGAATCAAAAGCTTTGGAAATAGTCCACAAAATTCCAGTAAAAGTAAAAACTTTTTGGAATGGATAAATGTCAGGGTTCAGTGATCAGATATCAAAGTTCTATATTTATTCAATCTGATCACAGAATTTCTATACCAAATCAGATTGGATCATAATCCATCCAATTTATTATTTTCTTTTTAACATTGTTTTGGACCAGATGTTTCCAAGGAGGTTAAAAAAGCCTCTGCTTAAAAACCTGCAATAAGCAAGGGTGGTAGAAAGTTCCCCTAAGGAAAGGAAATCTTTTAAACCCCATCATTTTGAAATTAGCTTAACCACTAAGCAAGAATGTCTGTATTTCTTCCCCAAAAATATTTATTATATTTGAACATACTTAATTCTTCTAGTTATTTTTATTATATAAATAACCATATATTGCTGCTCAAAAAAGGCAGATTTCTTATTTTTGCTGCTGACAGTAGTCATTAGTACCTAGCATTACATCTAGTACTAGCAATGCCAGTATCTGTTGGATATCTCTGACAAAAAGCTGGATTGAGACTGTTATTTAATCAAACATCTCTCCAGGTGAGCATATACCACTTCTGATTTTTACTCAGTGATTGCATACTACCCCGTTTATTTGGACCAGCGACTAAGATTTGCTGTTCCATAGGGGATTACTCTTGAATAGCTGATGAACAAACCCAATCAAAGCACTCACTTTTATGAAATTCTAATAGTGGAGTCTTCCTGAGTGGATTTGTATCTTTTTTGTGATGAAGAACAAGTGCTGATTTGGATGGGACAGAGTAAGCAAGCTGACCATCCCCTTAAAGAAATATTTTTCCCATGTGTAACAACTGTGGAATGACATACAGCTTTTTAATAGACTTTTAAAAGCTATCTGGAGACTAAGTAAAAAGCTTCCATGCCCAGTAGATAACAAAATGCTGTATTAATTTTAGTGCCAGACCTTAATTAAAAAGAAAACCATAAAATGTATAAATGGGCACTATATAGAATGATGCAGCTTTGTGGAACCATTTAAGCCTCTTCATCACAGAGATTACAGAAATTAATAAGAGGACATAACTTGTGTAATACAGTGCTAGACACAAAGTACTCAATACATTTTTACTCCTTTGAACAAGCAGTTGTTATTTGGAGTGCACTGTTCCATCTTTCCAGGTAAACTCTTCCATCAGGGATAGTCCCCAACAAGCAAGCCTGTTGTTAGGGCTGTGTCTGCAAATGAATTGTCTGTAAACAAACTCAGCATCTGGCAGACATTCCAAGGTGAAAGCCAAACAGATGGCTAATTTAATATAATCTAAGTGACTTTGGATCAGATAAAGCAATTGAATTAACAGCACTTTAAATGAACGTATACCACACATTCTCACTATGCCATTATAATAGGAACCTTTTTATATCTTGAAAATCATTGCTAATTGAAGTTTCATATGGTGAATGCTTATATCTGTAAGATGTGCAGCTAAACAGCCTGAAAAAATATGCCATTATAAGTAAAAGCAATCAGTGCTAAAATCTTTAACTCAGATACAGTTATTTTCTTCAGAACTCCTCCAGACAATTTTTGAATCAGGAAGTGTAGACTTGATATTATATGAACCCTGCACATGCAGCAGTCAAAATTTAAGAGTGAAAATAAAAGTAAGTTTGTTTTTTTTTCTCCTAAAGTGACTCTTTCTTAAATAAATAAAAATTTTAAGCTGTTTTGAATTATAAGGGGGTTTAATTCTGATTGTTATAAGCTGCTAGTGTTAGTGAACTTTTTAAAATTAGGGTATAATTGGATACATAGCAAAGGAAACTAAAAAGTTTTTCTCTTGATTACTTTGTATTCTACATTTGCATCCGGAGGGTGAAACACTTTATGAATACTGAGTTGTGCTATTGATAACACAGCCAAAGTTAAAGGCTTAAAGTTCCTTCTAATTTGGGGTTGGTCTTTATATATATATATATATATATATATACACATGCTAGTTAATTCTCTGTGCCTCTTCCAACAAAACTGTTTCATTTGTGTGAAATAGGTAAAAGCAGATGTAACAGAGTTTGAGCTGCACAAAACTGGGGATGTTTGAGAAGGTGGCTCTTCAGCTTCTTTTCATTTCCCTCTCAGTTCCACAGAGCTAAGGATTCTCTGCCAAACCCACAATTGCGTTATGCTCTAAAGTTAGACATATGATCTATTGGAGATGGATTAAATACTGGCCTGCAGTGCAGCGTGATGCAAGGAAGAGCTTCTTCCTGGTACTTGAGAGCTCTGTGAGAATAAACTTAGATTCCTGGGCAAAGGGCCATTTGCTGTCTTTTGGCAGCGTCTGCCCACCAATGTGAAGTTAAAATAATGGGTAAATTCATGAACGCAATTATAAAACTCGGATGCAGGCAATTGCAAGAGACTGATTTGATTACCTTGGGAATTTCTTTCAGTGTTCTGGTTTTGCTTTCCTATATATCATATCCTCAAAAAAACCCCAACCAAATCCAAACTTTTCTGGTGTTCTGGCATAGATTTTGTCTTGCCGCTGTTTACCTTCCAGCAAAAATATATGAAAAACCTCATGAAATCAAGAACTTTTTTCAAATGTCAAACTTTCTCTCTTTTTTTTTTTCCCACGTATGGCTTAGCACACATGGTAAGAAAGCAGAGGAATCAAAAGCAGGTGGAACTTTGTGAATTTTAATAATCAGCAAAAGAAGCCAAGTAGAAAAGCTTGCAGACTTACTGCAGTTGGGTTTCCTGTGTTACAGTTTCTAACATGCACCCGTTTTATGTTCCTGAAGACCTGGATTTTGCCAAATACTATATTACAGCAATTCTTTTCCAGAAAAAAGTAATTATTTCAAACTAAACAATAGTGATTTTACAAGGTAGATGCGTATGTAATGGACAGACAATGGACATAGAAATACAAATAGTTCTATTTGATTGAAATATAGACAAATACAGGAGATAGGCCTGGATTTCCCATTAACCTACATCAAATGATATTATTTTCTCTTCAACAGAAACTTGTAAGCTCAAAATCTGAAATATCAGAGCTGCCTTTGGAAGAACTTTAGCCCTTATGTATAAACCTAGATAGAAGATTGCAGTCAAAGGGAATTAAGAACCAACACAGATTAATAATGTTTAAAAAAAGATAAAATTAAAAAAGACATGCCCAAATCAGGAAATTCAGATATGTTTTGCCAATACAACTTACAACCACGTGTTAGTGGAAAGTAAGACACTACCTTGACCAGCCCTTTAAAATGCAAGTCATAACTATATAATTATGGAGAAATAATCTTTTTAATTCTACAGCAAATTGAACTAGGGACAAGGTAGGATTTTCCTTTTCTTATGCAACCAAAGGCAATTGTTGCAATCTAAGTATTGTTATGGGTGAGAGAGAATACTCTTCTATACAAAGTCATGACTTCACCATAGATTAACTGTCTACCCAAAACACAACAAATAGAATCACAGACTATCCTCAGTTGGGAGTGACCCATAAGGATCATCAAATCCAACTCCTGGCTCCACACAGGGCCAGCCAACTCAGATCAATAGATTTTATTTGTTCAGCTGTGACGATATAATCACTTTGAGCCAAATTCAAATTAGAACAGAAAGGACTTACTAATAATACATATAATACACATATAATACACATATATGTGTGCATTTCTTAGTACAACCCTTTTTCCTGGTGTTATTTGTACTCCTCTTCCTTCCCCGAGGTAACAGAACAATGTTATGAGTTATCTTCAGGAATAAAAAGGGGGCAGCAGTGAACTGGCAGTATCCTTAGTTCTTCATTGGAATGAAGATGATGTTGATTGTGGTGGTTTCTTTCTCCTTCGTCTTTGGTCCACCTGGCACTATTTTTACATACTTAACAAGAATTGCTTACTTGTTTTTTCCCACTGCTTCGCAGTTCGACATGTCCTCTTCCTTATTCTTAAAGCTGTGTTTTCCTGACATAGAAGATGGTTCTCTTTTTTGTGAGTAATTATTGACCTCTGTGGCCTGTGATCATGATTTTTTATGCCATCTGATACTTCTACTCTTGTAAAATAAATTTTAATCTTAGAGTCATAGGCTGTTCACTCAGTGCATAATGGCTGTTTGTTTTTATTATCTATTAATTAGCAGGAGGTGTTATGCCACACAGTGGCACGGAGATAAGTTAATTGTCACCTCACCATTAGAGAAGTGCTACCACAGCTAAAAGAAGGAAAAACAACCTCAGGCCAGAACAAGTCAAGGCCAATATTGAAATCCAGACAAGTCCTGAGACCCCATACCCTCAGATCATTACAAAGCCTATAACCTTTTCCCAGTAATACTACAATTTTAAAGTTATATTTTGTGAGCGATGCAGTCTTCGGTTTTCTCTACACATGCAAATCATTCGAATTAATAGTTAACTGAAATTACTTACAGAAGAAATATGGGGATTGGTGGAGCTATGTTTGAAGTCACAATTGCTTTATTAAGGATTTTATAGTTATTAATAGTTGATAGTTCATTAAAACTTGCTAATTATACCATTATTGATATTATAGCTTGATTACTATCTAATAATCTTAAATGTTTCTTATGTATATCGTGCAAGTTAAGAATATGCAAATTTGGAGAATACAAGACCTCTCTGCTACAAACCACAAAATTTTTCAACAGAGGATAAAATTAAGATACACGTTGAGTTACTAATGGATACCACTTTTAATTACCTGTACTAATATATTACTGATGCATATGCCAGTATTTCTGTATATGAGCAGTATGGAAAGAAGGAATCTATGTTATCTAATATTAACTTCCTTGAAGTTAGCTGTTCAGTATAAACCAGATGGTTTTTATTCCCCTATATTCAATGAAAAGAAAAATATAATTTCAAGGAGACAATTAGCTCAACAGCTAAAGGCAGATGAGCTAAACAACCAGCTCATAGCTTCTGCTTCTGTGTGACAACAGCTACTGTAGAATTTATCAGCCATCTCTTGACAACACTGCAGAGTAACTCATCAAATATCACAACCATAGTGTGTGGTTCTGGCCAGGCTAGAGTCAACCTCCCCAGGCAGTCATCACAGGTGAGCTGAGTTAGCCCAGGTGAGCTGAGTTAGCCTGGGCTGTTTTCGACACCACCTGACATCACTTCCCCATAAAAAAAAAAAAAAAGGCTTGCTGGAGAGAGGCAACTCAGTGCAGATCTAGGACAACAGTCCTCATTATTTCAATGCCCAGTTTGGGGCTTGAAGGGCTGGGGTAGTGTTAGAGCATAGGACTGTTAATCCTAAGGGCATGAGTTTGAACCTTAATCACTTTGATCTATGAAAGAATGCATTTTAAGCTAATTGGTGACGTGACCCTTTTTGGAGGTTTACCCACAAGATGCAACCAACAAGACAGGTTCTGACATTCATTCCAGAAATGATAATTCATGTTTGACTATTGTGGGTGAAATAAAGAATTTGAGTACAACTATCTGTAACATCAATCTGTTTGAAAAAGTTTAAAAATGTGTAAGTTTAGGATCAGAATTTACCAAAGTTGCTCTCAGAAATTCCAGGAAAAGTTTTTCTTCTTTTTCTACTAAAAGGTGAAATTAAGTGCTGAAAGCAAATGCAATCCAGCAGAAAAAGAGGCAAAGACACCTAACAGAAAAGTATACCACCAAGAAGACATTAATTTTGTCAACAGAAAACAAATCAAGTAAAGGGATTCTTAAATAAAACTGACAGCTGTCAGAGTGGGTGAAAAACTGTGTATTGAATAGTCTCCAATCTGGCAAAGCTTCCATCCACAAAGAGCTTTCGAGATTTAAAGAAATATTTTGAATTGTCATATGAAAAAGAACTGAAATCTAACTGAACAGTACATATGTAAGTACAAAGCACTTGTAAATTGTTTTCTGCATTAGCTAGAGATTTCATAATATATTCAAATATTACCTAGCATGGGGACCACCTCTGCCATCCAACACAGATATGACAGAGTATAGGCATGGGGAAGGAAAATTGTTAAATATCAATGGCAAAAATAATGTAACATAATTATAATACTGCTGCACAGAAATTGAAAGAGTAGGGCTGGGATCATTTTTGGAATGCATATATTTTAATAACATTTACTTTGATCTTTTAAAAAGTTATTTGTCCTCAGAAAGCTACCATTACACCACCTGTGAGCATTACTTGCGTGACTCTAGTGGAATAGTGGCAACATTCTCATAAAAACATATTTAATATAACCCTGAATTACAGTGGTATTTAAAAAAAATTAAGAGTAGGACTGACAGAAATTTTATTTAAGAGGTTATGTAATATTTCCCTGACTGAAGAATAGAGAGATAAGTGGGAAGAGGGACAAAAGATAATAGGATAATGGAAACTTTCAAGGCGGTGACTGATTTTTTTTTCCTAGTAACAAAATTTCAAATTAATTCAACTTAACTATTCAAAATGAAATTAAATTATTTTAGTTCATGAAATTATTTTCTTCAAACTACAAAATGTCATTATGCCATCTCTTTGTAAATTCCAAACATTTTAAAAGGTATGTTTGGTGATGCTTATAATCTGAAGGTATATGGTGACTGTTAAAATTCTTTCTAACATTTTTTACACATCTCTTGAGTCAGAACATTTCAGGCTTCATAGGTCATTTTTTTTAATCATCATTTCTGGGACAAACTTATCAGTGACTAGTTGCTGTCAGCCTATTTGCAATGCAGATGCTTTTGATCAGAACTATTGCTTTACCATTTTTCTTCCTAACATCACATTTTAGCACAGACCTATGTGTTTTAGCACATTCCTGTCCTACACATTTTCACACAATTGCAGAATCACAGAATGTTTGACATTGCATAGTTACTTCTCTCCTGTCCTATAATGATGATTCCATGCAAAGGCTTAGTCTACCAATAAATAATAAAAATTAAATAAATTAAAAAAAAATAAAAAATAAGACGTAAAAACTCCATTTCACCTGGATGTGATCTTGTGTAATTTGCTCTAGGTGTTTCCTGCTTTAGCAGGTGGTTTGGACTTGATGATCTGCAGATGTCCCTTCCAACCTTGACCATTCTGGGATTCTATAGGGCAATTTAGGCTCAGTATCTTTTTTCACCTCTTAGCTCCTGCCTAAGATTTGTAACCATTGCTATGGCTACCAGTTATTACTGATGAATACGAGAAGTAAAGATTGACACTCAAAGAAATATTTGGGGAAGAGGAGGGAAGTAAAATAATGTATCTTGTATTACATTCATCAGACTATTTTCTCTCTTCCTTGTTTTCAATAATGAGACTTCCAAGTAGAAAGAAGACAATGTTGTAACAAATATTTTAGTTTACTTAAGTGCAAAGTTGTTGAATCTGAAAAAGTTTACAACATTTTAGTTAAATTTAGAAAAGACTAACAGAGAAAAGAAAAAAATCAATAAGAATAATGGCTTTCCTCTCACAGAGTCTCAGAGGTTGGTTTGGGGGTGATTTTGACATTGAATCTTCTATTTTTTTATTATAAGCCTTAAGAAAAAATAAAATTAAAATACACTGATTTTTTTTTTATTCATCAGATACAATCTTTCAATGAACCTGAAGTGCTTTTCTTAAGTCATTCTTTTGGTTGGGTCAAATTTGCCTTCTGATGCTCATTTGCACCTTCCCAACTTCATCCTTAGTCCTCTGATAAAACCAGTGAGCATAACTAGCAACTCCAGAATGCTTGCTTCCTCTGAGCACATGGATTTCTTCCTCTGCAAGGTGCCAGTGCTAGCTTTGGATATGAAAGTCTTCACTTTGTATCCAAACTCACTTCCAGTGGATCAGTACATTTTGTTGAAAGAATCATTTTTAAGCGACCTTTTCTTCTGCTTTAGGAGGCAGACTGAAATAAAGAGCTATTAAATCAGCTCCCACTTAGCTTGTGAGCTCTGCCAAGCTTTGTCTATAGCACAGAAGGAAGGAGAAGCAAAGAGGATTTTTTTTTCCTGCTGAGCTGATTTTCTCAAGGTCTAAACACTTCAGTTTAAAAGCAATAAAAATTCAATTATATGTTCAAAATTATAGGATTTTTTTTCCCAGTAGCTCCTTCTGTGATTAATTACTGTAATGGTTTAGAAATAGCTGTTATTGCAGGACCATCTTAGGTTCCAAAGCTTATAGATCCCTGCTAACTGTGAGAGTGAACTCATAAAAATACAACCATTTTCTAAAAAGTAAGGAAAGAGGGAAAATCAAGGTGGTTATTTTTATCTGCAACAGGGAAGTGTGATTATGTGAGTCAACTCATTGCTACCTGAAGGGAGTCAGATCAAAATTAAGACTTTCTACTAATGCACACAATTAAAGCTCATTGCAAGGGTTGTAGGCAAACTGGCAGTTTCTGGAGAAAGTACATGCTATAAACAGATGCACCACTGGAAATAGAAACAGAAATTTTCCTTTCTAGATCTGTTCTACTTTATTAAATCTGACAACTTCCACTCGAGCTCAGTGTCCCAAGCTAAAAAAGAGTTTCTTATTTGGTTTAAGCAATTGCTACATAAGATGCAAGTTGGAAGAAAGTTGAGTGGAAATTTTACACATTGTCCAGGAAAAAAAAACCCATCTCATGCCTTTAAAAAACCCTATGGTATTCTTGATGGTGACAGTTAAAGAAAAGAAATACCTCTTTCACCTCTTTTTTCATTACTTCCTGCATTATTTTTTAGAGAGAATAGTATTAAAAACAGGGTTTCAAAGATTCTTTTTATTAGTAGAACTAAAGTAAAGCATTTGAAAATCTTGCACAGTGGGAGAGAATATTCAAGTTCAAATTTTCCCAAACAATATCTTAGCTCTGCATTCTTACAGTCATCTGGGCTAGTACGAAGTGAAATTTCCTTTAAATATCCAGTTATATTGTATGACATCAGTCAGAGATATAATCCATAATAAAACATACTCTAGCTCTTTGCTTTCGTGCCATAAGTAACTTTACATGTCATTTCCTCCAAATAATGTTATGTCTGCTCTCTCAGTTCGCACACATAACACCTATTAGTGTTAATGGAAGTCGTGCATAAGAACAGAAAGAACACTATACCCCCACTATTAACTCTCTTCTGCATCTTTCTGTTAATGATAATCAGATGGAGACAGGAGACAAGAAAATCTGAAGCTGAGGATGGAAAGAAACGTATATCTAAATTAGGTGTTGTTAAACATATAAGATTTGGCCATAGAACATTTCAGAGGGAAGTAGTACCATAGGACATTTTAGAGGACAGTAACAGCCACACCCATTTCATACATAGCTTTGGTTGAAAATGTAAACTAAACTTTGCTGAACAAGTTAATAATTCATTATGTGGATTACAATAGCATCTGGAGACCTATTGTGCTAGACACTGCACAAATACAAGGTGAAAGTCAGTGCCTATCTGGAGAGGTATATAATCTGAATAGACAGGAGAGGTGAAACGACTTTCAGGAGCGAACTAGTGGCAAAACAAGAAATGACACTGAGTTGGAACTGAAAGACCAAAGACCTATCCATATTGTATTTCCAGGGAATTTTCAGTCCTGTCATGTAAATTGGAAGGGAGAAAGCAATGCTTAGAACAGAGCTGTTAATTTCCCTTTTCCCTGAAGACTACAAAAAGTTATGATAACCACATAATTGTTACTTTAGACCTAGGGATGATTAGCATCTCAGCTGCTTCTGAAATTAAAGTCCTTCCATACAAGAGGCCCATGGAAATAATGTTATAAGGAATTCTAAACAACTCTTATAATGTCAGATTTAAATTGATTATTGGAATTAACAATAAACCCTTTGATTCATCTTTTCAATTGTTTACTGATTTGAGTTTTGATTAAAATAAAAACTGTTACACGTTTCCTTTTAATGTTGTTGGGCTATGATTTATCCCAGTCCCATTTGTCACTGAGGGCAGTGGTTAATTTACATAGGTTGAGCCCTGTCGTTCATGCAGAACTTGCTGCCCCACATTCAGAAAACATTCTTCCTCAGGACACATATTCAAGCCCTATGTTCTTTTGCTCGTTGGATGTCTTTCGGGTGGCTGGCTGGCTGAGATCCACACAGTGAGTAAAAGAGCATGGAAGAAGAAGACGGGAAATTTAGATTTCCAGTGGGCTGAATGACTGAACATTTACATACACCAAAGCAAGGTAATCTGGACCTTAGCATATCTGCCTCTGAGCTGGCACAGTAATGCTTTTAATTGCAAACAGAGCTCAAACATCCACCAAATGATCTAATTTCCATTATTATTTTATCCCAATCACACAAGAGCATTTTCTATAAAAATTACATCATGATTACATCCTTTCTATTGCTATTCAGTTATAGAGGGCATTTTGAGATAGAAAAGACTGAAGTAGGGAGATGATGGAAGAGGCGAGACCTGAGGAAGGTATAAAGACAATACAAAGGAAGTAGTGAATCATAATGGAGAACAATCTCTTTTACTATCTTTTTGGCATTTCTGTTTTCTTCTGTGCTTCACTGTCCTCTTATTGTAGTTCTTCAGGCATGGTGTTCCTGTTTTTCTCTTTGAAAGTGTAACTGTCATTTTTTGTTTAAAGTCATCAGTTATTAGGTATCATGAACCCTTTCATTTCCTTAGAAACAGACAATTGCATTTCAGAGGGAATCTTTCTCACATCTTTATAAAAATGAATTTTATTCTTGCATGCAAAAAATATTTTTTTCCATACCCTACCTCAACATTTCAATAATATGTCACTCATTTTTCCTGTCCTTTTATTATGTCTTTTTTTATGATATCTTTATTATGTTTTTCTTGATCACCTCCCAAATATTCCTGTAATCAAGCATCCATATAACTGTGTAAAAACCAAAACATTAAGTTTTGGCTTTCTGCAAGTAAAAAAGTAGGTTCTGATTGATTGTGAGATCAGGACAAGACAAGTCAAATTCCAGAGAGAGGTCTTGAGCTCCTGTATTGACTCTAGCTGGCTTTTAGTCTACTTTCACAGTCTTTGACAGATCAAACAAACTGCAATACCTCAGGTGTACTTGCTGTTTTTTGTAACTTGTGTCTATTCTTTAGATCTGATGACAACTTTCGAACACTTTAAGTTTGATAACAATAATATTGAGTCTGGAAGAGTAGCCAAAACTGCTTTTGCTAAAAAGAAAGTAGACCTGAATAGAAAAAAGGCAAGACTTTTTAATGGGATTTGATGATGTCAAAATTTAGTTTCAGTTATTTCTTTGTAATTTAGAAATAAAGTTAAGTATTTTGCAAAAGACTTTGGAATGTTTGTGTTGTAGTATGTTAACCTTGGCTGGATGTAAGATGCCCACCAAGCTGCTCTATCACTCCCTTCCTCAGCAGGACAGAGAGGGGAGAAAAATAAGAAGGAAAAAACCAAGCCCCAAGCTCGTGGGTCAAGAGTTTAAGGCACTTTAATACAGACAAAAAAGGGCTCTGTGCAGAAGCAAACCTAAAGCAAAAGATTATTCTCTACTTCCAATCAGTAGGCAATGTCTGGCCCTTTCCTAGTAAGCATAGTGGTTGCTCCAGAAGCAAATGTTGTAAAATAAGAATGCCACACATACACACTTCCTCCCCTGAATCTCAGCTTCTATTTCTGAGCAGACATCACATGCTGTGGGATATCCCCTTGGTCAGCAGGGGTCAGCTCTCCTGGCTGTGTCCTCTCCCAAGACCTTGCCCACCCCCAGCCCACTGCTAAGGGGGTGTTGGAGAGACAGCCTTGATGTGTGCCAGCCCTGCCCAGCAGCAGTCAAACCCTGGTGTGTTACCAGCACCTTGCTGGGTACTGATATGCAGCACAGTCCGGAGAAGATGCGCTGGGGAAAGTCAACTCCCATTCAGCCAGACACAATACAAGTGTCTATCAAAACACTAAATTTTAATATTTGACTTTTTAAAGGAAAATAGCATATACTAGAAAATTAGTCAAAGCATGCTGACTTCAGAACAATGAATTAGCTTTTTTTTTTTAATTCTCTTATTTTTTCCTCCTGCTTTCATTCAAACGAATTTCAAGGTAATTTAACACAGATCTCAGTGCATTTGACAGAAGATGGGGAAGGGACCTTCACTCACATTTCTTATTTTAATTTTTGTCTACACCCAATATTACTACTAATACTACTGCTAGCACTGCTACTGCTGCTGTTACGACAGCTACTAATTGTACATACTTCATTTGACCTTTTCTTGCATATTTACTGAGAAAGTTACTCTGTTTAATAATGGTTGAAAGATAATTTGACTTTTGCAGAATGAGCTAACAAATCTGTCTTCAAAAGCAGAAAAAAGTAAGAGCCAGTAAAGACCAGTCTACCGTAGTTCAGTTCTGGGATAAAACAAAAGGAATGAGTGATCGCACTGTGAGCACCCAGATAATATTGGAAGGCCAAGTAACAGACAAGAAGGATTTAAAAAAAACACATTTATTCAATTTCCTCTTGTAACATGATAATTAGTCTAGTAGGTTGTCCAACCTTACACTGCAAATACTCTTAACTTCAGAGAGACTTCTGGAATCGTATGCAAGGACATTCTCATAAACTGGCTAGATAAACATGGTCTACATAATAGGAGGCTACAAATACCATCAGGATGGTGCAAAACTGGTAGAAAAAGTAATGTTGCACAGTTGTTTCCAACCTTTTATTTCTTGCTCTGATAAATAGAACAAGGTTACCAAAAATCTGTCACAGATCCAGTGGTGTTAAACATCTTAATTATCTAACAGCTTAGATAATAGCATAAAAATGACAGTGAGTTCATCACATTTCTAGACATAGTAAACTGAGTAGACTGAACACATATTGGAATGTGGAAGAACCTTCAGACCAGCATTGCTGTTACAGAGAAAGCAATGGAGAGAAATATTTGCACAGAAATGTACATTGACATAGGGTGAATGGGGAAAGAAAAGGCAATTGTTTGGATCAGAACCTGGATCCAGCTGTGAATTTTGTTTCCTCAGACATTTAATGATCTTTTCCAACTGCGAATGAAATCTGATGTTTTTTGAGAGCTGGGTCTGGGTCTGAATTTCGCAGTTTAAGTCTTTTTATCTACTTTAAAGGGATATGCTGTGACATACTGAAGTGGAAGCTAGCTCCCTGACACTGTGAAATGGAGAACACAAATGTTTAGATATCAGATTTAAAACACATGATTAAAAATACATCTTTCCTCTGCCACTAGAAAACTGAAGAGAGATAAGGTCACAGACTATGCAAGATACTATGTTCACTTAATCACAGTAGCACTAAAGAGTTTAACATGATGATGTCTCACCGTGGGAGGAAACATTATCTCTGTAATACTTCTTAGAAATCGACTGTCATTGTTGTGGATTTTCAGCACTGAAATAGTGACTGTCAAGGTAAGAGTGGGAATAAGCCCCTCTGAAACCATTCATTTTGCAAGAAAGGGAACAGACTTGACCCAGTGAAGATCTAATTTATGGGGTCTGTTCTTGAAAACAGTGTTACAGCTAGCTAACTTTCAGGTCACCTCATGAAATATCACAGTATGTCATGTTGTCATGTGTCAAACTTTTTTTTAATCATTTTGTAATGTATTAATTTTTGATAGTGACCACACTTTAGGTATATCTTGATTTTTCATAAAATACTGTGCCACATACCATAAATCATGTATAACTCTATGAAGTTGTATGAAGCTTTCAATATATCAAAAGGTTACAGAGAAGTACAGTTGTATCTGTCTCTGTCATTACAACTTTCAGAGGGTTCCTTCAACATCTGCAGGTTTAAAAGATTTTAAAACCTCAAAGGGCAAATCTTTTTAAAGTAACAAGCATTCCCATGGTTTTATTTTAAAGTATTTAGAAGTCAGAAAATATTACAGGCTTTTACCTAAAGACATATATATTTCTTTCATACATGAAATTCATTTCAAGAGTACCACATGTTCAAGTCCCTTATGCAGTACAGTACAGGCTGCTCACTTGGAAATACACAAAGTTTCCTGTCTTTACAAATAGCTCAATATTTACTGCTCCTTTCCCATTAATTAATTAAAATGTAGCTGAAAATTTAAAAGGTATAAAAAAGCTGTGTGGAATTTAGGATAGTCCTTTATATAAAAAGGCACTAAAAATTTAATTTGCATTGGACATTTAGGAGCTTTATTTTGGACAAATAAAAAAGGTAGCATGAGACATATGTAGGAAAAATAATATGAGTAAGCCAGGTGTTCCTCTACACCTTTAATATAAAAAAAGGGGACAGGAAACAATTTTGAAAGAAATTTCTAAAAATTTTATGAAGATTTTGTCATATAGCAAAGACTAAAGAGATTTGGTTAATATGAGGCTTGTTGTTTTTGAATACACCAAATGATAATTGGAGGAATACAACGTCCAAGTTATGATTATTCCATTAAATGGATACTTCATACCTTGAAGGTTTTGGTACTGGTCCCAGAGAGATGACGTGACAACATACACTTTGAAAATATTTGTGTTATCTATGGATTCACTGCCATGCTTCAGAACTCTTAAATTGAAGAGGTACATATTCCAGTAGGAACCTCACTGGTTTACAAGTAGAACATTTGCCAGGTGTGACTTTACATACACAAATTCATGTGGCTTTTACTAAATCCTGTTGATTTATCCTAAACTGCACTAGGAATATTTTAATACCTGGAAAAGGCAGCACCGTATCTTGTTTTAAGATCCATGTTTATTTATCACTTCAAAGAAGAGGTACCAACAAAATCTGATTTTTTTGGTACTGCATCCTCCTAATTCTAGACTGCTTGTATTGAAACTTCCTTCCACATAAATCAGAGAAATCCCCAGGAGCTCTAACTTAAAACAATCTGTCTAGGGGAAAGGAAGATAGGATTTCTCCCTGGAGAGGTATCTAGAGTGGATGAACCCTACAAATATCACAGTCAATCGGTGCTGTTCAATTCTGACAAAGAACTCTGTTTTACAATGTCTCCTGAGGGATGCAAATAAAAGATTTTGGCAGAAAAGATTATTTAAAAAAAAAAAGTGGGTGTTCCTCTGAGCGCAAAGTTAATACAATTGATTATCACAGAAACAGATTCACTTTCACTTTTTCCATCCACCTTCTCCCAGATCCTAAAGCATCATTTTAAGGTGACATACCGAACAGTAACAGTCTGCAAGAACCAAATTTGTCCACACTAGCACATGGATAATTAGGCGTAAGACAGTCCCTGCCCTATAAAAAGTAGGGTATATGAATGGAAGGGTGACTGCTAATTTGGGTAGTTTTAAGACAAACACAGTATGTATGTTTGTGCTGAAAATGTCATACACTTCAGAACAGCATATTGTGGTGTGACATGTGCATCCAGATGTGAACATTTAAAATAGACTGAACACTTTTTTTATTTATTTTTCTTGAAAAGTTGATCTTCTGAAAGCTATGATTAAAGAAATATAGTTGTCAAGAGAAAAAAGCTCTAATAATAATGCCAAAGCGAAAGAGTAGTTTAGAAAATTTAGCAAGAAAAGTCAGCTCTGCAAAATAGCTTTTCTGTATATAGTAAAATTGAGTGTGGCATACATATTTTGAGCCAGTTGTTTTATTTCCACTGTAACTACAATAGAAAAACTTCTAACATACAGGGCACCCCAGCATTTTAGACTGATGCAATTGATCCATCATCTTTTTTATGAACTGTGTTTATGACTAATTTGTTAATATAAGATTCTGGTCTTTTTATTCTTAATGTAGAGGCCAGGTTGTGATTACAGAATTTGTGCCACTACTTATGCTTAGCCATCTTTATTCTGCGAATCAGGTAAGCTGACTGGTAGGTATTTTGAGAAGAAATAAGTCTAAAGTTTATTAAAGTGAATTTTAATGAGATTAGCTGGCATAGCTGTTTTTAACTAGCCAACTGCAACTCACACTGTATTTGTTTTATCAAGAGTAGATAAACAAGTTGGGGTTTGAAGGGTGCACGGTGCACAATTCACAAGACCACGTGTGCAGGGATGCACGCAGCTGTGTTCAACAGCCCTGGACAATTTTGCCAAGGCAAAGCTCCTTGTTGAGGTAGGGCAGAGACAGTAATACAGTACCTTTTATGTCATGTAGGAGTCTTTAGGCTGGTCCACAGCCATGGACCTCAATGTGGACTGAGTGTTGAACAAACTTGTCGATGTTTATTTCTTAGGTGTTTATTTTGTTTCGCTTAAACCAGTTTCACAGAGTTATGGAAGTTGCATCTTATTTCATTGTCTGAATTACAGTACTCGGTTACTAGGGAGTTAACAGAACTGGGGCCTGTGGTTTCATCCTGTGCCTGTACTTTTAAAGGCCTCTGTGATCAAACCATGCTTTTAGTAAGCATTTCAATCACACAGGACAGTTTTCACCAGGATTTGTCGTCTTGTTTTGAACACAATTCTTTAAGACACAATAAATTGCAAAGTTTTTTATATCATCCAATTCCTTCCATTAGATGCATTAATGAATGCTCATTGTCATCCTGTCTGTCTGGTATTTCTACATCTCATAAAGATATTTTTCATTTTAATACTAACTGATGAATCATAGCTACAACACAGAATGAATCCAGAACGTTTTTCTCATCCATGGCTAGCAAATAACCTCAATGAGATTTTTAGACTGGAATAAACTTAGGATATAACTGATAAAAGTGTTTATTAACATATGTACATTTCCCTCCCCTCCCCTACTCATCCACAGATGTAAGCATTGGTGTAAAGGGCGTCTGATCCTATTCTGAGCCTCCAGGGCAGGGTATAAGTTGTGCTAACAAAACTTCAATTTTAGTCTTTCAGGCTGGGGTATATTGGTAGTGATGTTGCATTATGAATGTTAATGAAAAACTGTATTTCCTTGAGTTCCTTTCCATGCTCAACAATTTTTCACCTGACATTTATGCCAAGATTGGTCTGTTGTTTTGGGTGGGGTTTTTTAATTAAAAAGTCTAAATTCTAAATTATGGAAACAAATTAATATAATTTGATCTCTGATAAAAATATGATCGTATTAGGAAAGGAATTTAAATATTGTATGTATATATAGGAACTGAAATCTATGGGAAGATAAGAAGGAGAGGAGGTGACTTATTGGATGCCGATTGAAGTATGTTCCAGCATGGAGACATGAAACTTTTGCTGGTAACTGAATTGAATAAAGAGACTATCTATCATCTCAGACAATTTACAAAAATGAACACCATCTAAATGTATAGCAAACCCTGAAGATGGTACTTTTTACATTGTAATAACAGGCCAATAATTTCTTGCGGAAATCTATGTGGTTACTTTACTAGATAACATGCAAAAAATTGCATGATTGTTAAAAACACCATTATTTTCTCTTATTCAGTATAGCTCTAAATTCAAATGATTGATATTATAAGAACAACATGAATGCCAACTATTTCTTACTAATGAGATATTCTCTCTGAAACTACTAAACTATAGCTAATTTAAATTACACCTGGAATGAATATGGTCCTGGCAGACCTGAACAAACTCTACTTCCTTAGTGTAAAGCCACCTTGGGTATCAGCTGGAACATTTTAGGTTTGAACACGTGTAATCTCACACGTGTGGTTATCATCAGCTTTGAAGAGCTAACTGTGTGAATGATTTGTGATTTTGATCACAAAGGATATAGACAGATGTATTAAAACTTTCAGATGTAGGGATGGCTGACTTCTTCAGTTTAAAAATAAAAATCAACTTTTTTTAGAGTTAGCTGGTGGAATTTCATCTTATTGAAGTGTATACATCTGAAATAAAGTTCAAATGCTTCATGTTTCTCAAACACCAGTAGTTCAAATGTGTACTTGATGGTCTTTAACCTACCATATGAAGGAGATCAGACAAACTTGCCTAGAAGATATCTTCCTACTGACAATCTACAGACTAGTAGATTATTGAGAGTGAAAATGTACAGTGTACTAAACATTTTCACACAAATCTGTGTTGCTCATAGGTAATGGAAAACTTCCAAAGCTTCCATAGGTGCCAAACATGGTTCACTTGCTTTGCTGACTGTTATAATATTCATATTTGGAATGTCTTCCATCCAAAGCTCTAAAATAATTTAATAAATGTACAACATTGTGAGACAGAAGTGAATAACTAGTAATAGCATTCCTCATACATTAAAAAACTTTGTGTGTTTGTGTGATTATGTTATCATTAAAACTCTCAAAATTGGACATTTCAGGAATTAATTTAAAAAGAAAATTCTTTGCAAGAGTAAAATCACATTTACTTGCCTCTTAAAACCATTGAAGCAAAAAGATAGAAATGCCATGTCTTCAAGGAAGACAAGCCAAAATTCAGGGCGTGATCTAATTTTCAACATACAAAAGAGCCTGTTGCATACATCCCACAGAGAATATCAGTTGAAGTCAATAACACACCAGACAGATAAGATGGCCTAAGTAAACCCTCATTCCTGTTTTTCATACAATTCTAAGCCAATTTAGACTATTGACCTTTCATTGATAAAGGAAACCCTGTTTTAAGCAGATATCATCTTTTAATGATGAGCCTAAAAGCTGGAATTTAACACAAATAAAGACATTTTATTGTATCCTGTAAAACATCTCTTCAGTTAAAGCTGACAAGCCATTAAAAATATAAATAATATTAATAAACACAACCTTATTTCAAAAATGGTAAAGCTAAAATTGTCAGCAGGGACTGTGCATATATGCATCAGAATAAAATAAATCAAAAAATAAAACAGAACTGGTAGCTTCCATAGAGGAGTAGACTTAATATCCCCCCAAAATGACTGAACTGACTTAGGAAAGTTTGAGGTTAATTGTGATGACATTAAGTGAATTGTTGATGTCTACTTATATTTTACTCATGAATTTTCTAAGAAAAGAACAAGCAATTGCCATGTTTTTAGCATTAACTATATAAACATTGAAGTCAAAGGTGATCTCTATGAAGTAAAGACCTGAGTTCTGTGATAATCCCAAGGGATCATAACCCAATGCCTCTAAAATATACTTAAGATTTAGACTAAGTGTACTTCCTTTCCCAGGTAAGCCTACCTGGGGAACTAAGCAAAAACATATTCTTTCCTAATTCAGGAACCAAGGCAATGTTCAGTGTTCATAAAGGTGACATAATCTGGCACAGTGACAAGCATTTACTTCTAGCTAGGGCTTCTGGGAATTAACTATATTTAAATAATTGTTTCAGGCATCATTTATATCCTATTGATTTGTAATGAAATGTCCATCTGTGTTTATAAAGAGAACATGATCCATACCCTGTGCAGCTTCCTTCATGAATCTCCAATATCTCCTATGTATGGGCATTTCAGTGAGAGTTAAGTCTAATTGAATGATAATTTGCCATAGCATTACAAATTGTGGTTTAACTAGAATTATGTGGAACTTTATATAAAACCCAATCAGACAGTAAAACAGATTTTTAGCCTTAAACCAGAGGTCATCCTCCTACTGAATTGTAATGAGAAATTCTGAATACATCAGAGGAAAGAAAAGTCTTTAACCCTTACATTACAATCAGGGGCTTGCCAATTGCAGTGTTTCAAAATTCCCTAATAACATGATAGCATGCTGACATCAGGAACCAATTTGATCTGATGCCAATTAACCCAATTAATCATAATGAACAGCAGAACAACATCTTTCCAGTGACCTTTCATAAAAAGTAAATAAGAGGATCTTTCCATCCTGTGTCACCAGGGCAAAAAAAGCATGTGGTAGTGATTAAGACAAGTCCAAAATCAGTGTAACCGCTTCTAGAGGTTTTGACAGGGAAGTTGTATGAAGAATTTTCTTACAACTGTGGCACTGTTTGGGTTTGATTCCTGGGTTTTTTTTCCTGTGGACCTGATGAAAAGGCAAAACATCCTGTATAACTGTGTTATCAATTACAGAATGCATCTGAGATAAATCTGAATCACATCCATGTAAATGTTATTTATTTGCAATGATAAAATTTTATGTGGATTTATACTGAGCTCTGTAACATTTTTGAGGTGAAAAGTAGACTGACTCTGAATGTGTCTGTGAGGACCAATGTCTGATATTCTGAGGAAATTTTCTGTGTTTCAGTTTGCATCTACTGCCTCTGGTCTTGTCACTGTGTACCACTGCAAAAAAACCTGTCTGTGTATTCTTTGTACCCTCCCTTCAGGTATTTATATACACTGATGATTTCCCCCTTAAGCCTTACCTTCTCCAGGCTGAACTGTCCCAGCCCTGTCAGCCTTTCTTCTTGGTAGATGTTTCAATTCCTTAATCATCTTCACTGGACTCTAGGCAGTACATCTGTGCCTTTCTTGCACTGAGGAGGCCGTAAATGATGGTGTTCAGAGTCTTCCAGGTGTGGCCTTACCAGTGAAGAGTAGAGGAAGGATCACCTCCCTTGATCTCCTGGCAACATTCCTAAGGCAGTGCAGGATGCCATTAGCTGCCTTTGCCACGTGTAGCATGAGGCTTTGGGGAAATGTCACTATCAATGCACTACTCTTTGAGCCAATGACTAAATAGCCTTCTCAAATTCTAAAACTCATGGCAAAAATATCTAGTTTGAATCTTAGTTCTAAAAATGGAAAATAGGGAGGCAAAGCAATGTCTAACGGAGCTATGAATGATAATAAGCATCCGTCCCATGCCTGCTTTAAATTTATTCAAATCAGCTTTTAAGGTCCTGGGCTGGGTTATATTTGGTTTTGTCAGAATCATTAGTAGACAAATGCAGAGCATTACAGGAAAAGGACTCCGTTCTGTCTGTGTGCTCGGCATGTCGGAGCCGTGGAATGCTTTTCTCTTTTTTAGCCTGCAGACCTTTCTTGTGTTTGAGTAGATAAATGTAAATTGGAGATTGAGCAAATAGCGTTAGATATTTTAATGCAGGCAGATATGGCTGTTACTGGATAAGAGCTTATGCTTCTATTATGTTCTAAATTTGAATAACTTGGTACAGCAAAATTCTTTTAGAGTTCTTAGCAAAAATAAAATCAGGAGAAAGCTTGAGCAGCTCTGAGTTTATGATCAGCAATTTATCATGAAACTCAAATGAACCCCACAGAGAATTCCTTTAAAAAAAAAATTGAGAATAGTGCAGAAGCCTTTACACATGCAAATTCATTAACTTGCCCTTTTGGTGTCCTGAGTGTTGGAAGGAAGACACCTGCCCAGTGGCAGTCCGTGCTCTGCAGACTTCCATACCTTCTGAACTTCTAAATGTACAAAAACTCCCTCCCATATACTTTAAGCTTAACAAATAAATGATACATCATACTGCAGTGAACTGCTAAGGTATCTGAGATAGAGCTGTGTAAAGTACAGGAATTGACTGTGCAGCACACTAGGAAGCTTGTAATGAGCTAATTTATCCAATTTATTAATCTGGCTAAACTCACCACTCCGTAAGCTTTGATTGCTTTTGTTATTTAAAGCCAGCCCAAGTATGGCTGTCTCAGGTATCTTTTCAACAGACCACCATGGATGGCACAGACATGCTATTTTAATCAGCTTCTGTAGGTAGTTCATTAAAAGTTCACCTTTAGATATGGTTTTGGTTATGCAACTGTTGCACAGGTACTCCTCCAAATTATTCCCAATGGCAGCAACACTTCCCAAGGTTTATCATCAGTTGGCAATGAGATACTTCAATATATGCAATCATTCCTGACCTCAGGGAGGTGCCCAGTGCATGGGGCTGGGACTCTTCCTGACTGTCCCCAGCCTGGCTGTCCCGAGCCTGCCCTGCTCCTTCACTGGTGGGACCCATCTGTGAGGTCCTGTCCTGACATCCCTGTGGGAAGCCCCATGGCTGTTGGCTCCTGGTCCACAGGCCTGTCACTGAATCATGACAGTTGTACAAATTAGGACTTTAAATTAAACTTGAGAAATTTTGCAGATTTGGTAGGTTTAGCAAAATATAAAATGTTCAGGTTTCAAATATGTTGCATAATGGTTCTCAACAGTGTACCTGTGTGACCTGTTCTAGGGAACCTGCCTTGGCAGGGGGGTTGTACTCAATGATCTGTGGAGGTCCTTTCCAACCCCTACAATTCTGTGAATTCTACAAATATTGTGGTTGTGTAATATTGCTTTTTGGCATTCAAATATAATGCCCTTTATTAATTTTTGCATGGACATTTAGGACCCTGCATTTGTACATATCCTTTAAGTGTTCCTGCTTATAAATACATAAAGACTCCTTTCATTGATGCAGAGTGACCAGACAAGGAAAACAGGCACCAACTGGAACACAGGAAATTCCGTCTCAATATGAGGAAAAATCTTTAAGGATAACAGCACTGGGACAGGCTGCCCAGAGACATTGTGGAGTCTTCTTCTCTGAAAAGATTCAAAACCCACCTGGACATAATCCTGTGCAACCTGCTCTGGGTGATGTTGCTTTAGCAGGGTGAGGGGGTTCACTGAGGTCTCTCCCAATCCCAACTGTTCTGGGATTCTGGAATTCTGGGTTTTTCTCTGTGCTGCCCAGAAAAAAAAAAGGAAATAGAATGAAATGATTGTCAAAATGTTTTGAAGATAAGATATACACTTTTATGAGCAGCTATATTACTTTCTTGAACACAGACTCAAAATCTAGTTTGAAGATTCAAATTACAGTGTTCTGAAACAGTACAAGAGGAGCAGACAAATACTTTGTACAATGTAGGAAACTGGGCAGGCTTTACAATGGACAGAAGAGGAAATGTAGGTACCTTACTTTCAATCACTGACTGCTCAGGAGTACCAAAACAAATCACGCTGCTACTTGCGATCTATGTAAATTTTAATATGGCAAGGCAAAAAATTCTCAGGTTAATGTTTCTTGGTTAATAAGAACAAAGGCCAATTTGCCACTGTACAATTTTTTTCTAATCAATTCTGACCTAAAGATTCTTTTGTTGAATTTAATAGTTATATGGTGTTAGCTGCAGAGATATTGATTCTATGGATGGAAAGCTTTATTGCTTTTTACTCTTGTAAAAACCTGTATCATTTCAGAAAATGCATGTATACATCAAGGAACGGATTCTTCTTTTCACAAAGAGTAGTTCAGAAGGATGTAAATCCTTCGACTTGCACTTAGTTAAGTAAACTTTTAGTTTACTGTACTGCAAATAAGAGAAGAATCAACTCCATATATCCAGTGAGCTACAGTACTATAACAAACATAACGCTGCTTAGTGTGTGCACTGAAGAATGCCCTTTATTTACTACCTGCTACTGTGCTTTTTCTTAGTCTCTCTTTACTGTACGTATGAGAGATGCTCCACAGATTTTTCTTGTTTGGTATTTACTGTAATGCTTATAAAACTTTACTAAATTTTTATGAGCACACTTTACTAAGTTTTTTATAGGTATTGCAATGAATACCAAACAAGAAGAAACAGGCTAGAATTACAGACTCTGTGGGAATTAAGACACTAAGCTTACCTCTCACAAATATCCCTTGGGTAGAATTTCTAAAAGCAATTATTGGAATAAGGTACCCAGTTTGTATTGATTTTTCATTAGACACTTAACAGATGTAGTGCTATGGAACCTTGTTTCTATCTTTTAATAAAAGATAAACCTGAGTACAGTATAAAGCAGTGTATTTCCCAACTTAAGTTCATGCAAAAGTATTAGTTTAAAAAAAATAAATCACAGCAAATGGCCTACCAAAAAAGCACATCAATTGCTTTTTACCTGTCATGTAGTTGTTTTAGCTAATGCTTTATGTGTACACTGTGTTTTTCCTTGCTCAAAAGAAAATATTTGGGAACCATTGGCAAGGTGACAAGTACATGCAGATTTTAGAAATGTCCAGAGAGGGTACTGTCACAGAGTTAGGTCTGTTCTTAGGGCCACTTTTCAGCTTAAAAGTTTTACAAGGGTTCTGATTCCTTTAAACGGTAGGCATACATATATATGTGTTCTGAAAAACAAAAGAACATTCAAAACAAAGCAAATCCCTCTAGCAGTGCATGGCAGCCCTAACCTGAAAGATAGCATCTTGCAAACTCTCCAGGACCATAGCTGAGATACAGCATAGCTTGTGCAGGTCTGTTACATGTGGTTTACTATTGTGAGCGTTAACATCTGTAACATGGACTTTCAACTTCACAGAAAAAATCAGTACAAGTACAGTGAACATATTCTGTGTGCTCTGTGGCCACAGATGTCCTGCCAGCAGTTCTCAAGCACAAGGATGAAAAGCTAGCTCTGGTACGCTCTGCACCCAGCAGCAATGCCAGCCCCTCCTGTATGCTTTCCCCAGCTTTTCTTCCCCACAGACTCAGTGAGCTATGAGCCCGAGATTCTATGTAGACCCAAATCATTAACTATCCTGTTGTGTAGCTGTTTTGCACTACAGAAAGATCGAATGGCTCAGACAAAGAAGAGGCGTTTAATCCACACAATACCCTTAATAACTCTCCCAATGTGGTTTCTGCATGGCATTCTTAATTATTTCTGAGGGAAGTTTTGCCCTGAATGCGTATGTAAGGATAAACATTATATGCTTGCAGTTTTCACATCTCCTAAAACCTGTAACAATTCTTTATTTAAATCATGGTAGAATAAATTACATATAACATTAGGATCAGGCTTACCTATACCAGTCATTTGTGTCCAGAACAAGTCAGAAACTATCACAGGCAAATGCGTGCTAAGGATTAGGATCAATAATCAACCAAATATGAACTACTTTGCTTAGCTGGAGCTCCTGTCTTCATCTTGATGACACTCCTTTCTGCCAATGTCCACATAGGGAGCGTGGCAGAAATAGTTACTGCACTTTAAATTTATACTTTAGCATGCTGTACACTAATAAAACACGTCAAGGTTCCTGAGGTTGTGCAGTTCTGTCCTTCTTGACGCTTTCTCTGTAGAAACATGGCACTGGAGAGGCCACAGGGTTGTGCTGCTGCTGACCTTTCTGCCAGATGACAGGATCCTTTCCTTCAAGGGGCTCAACTCCTCAGATACAGTCCTGAGTGGTAGTTCCTCCTGTCTCACATCACCCACTGTGCCCTTGTCGTGTTACCTGTCACAGTGCTGTCTCAGTGACAAAAAAAAAAAAGAAAAAAAGAGAGACACTTGAGAGATCTGCCCAACTTCCTGATCTATATAAGCCATAAATTCCTGTTTCGAGTCCGGGAGTGCCTGATGGCATGCATTTGGAGAAAGCTTTCCACACTCAGGCCAAGGGTAAATCACTGTTCTGCTTGTCTTCTCCAACAGGAAGCAAACAACATTGCCGCCTTGCTCTCTGCAGATTTAAAGCTGACTTGTCAGCTCTCATTGCTGTTTTCCAGCTCCATATGGGGAACAGAGAAACTGAGAAAAATCCAGCCAGATTTATGACTAAAACTTCCTGATATCATTTAGGGGTGAAATTTTGAATAACATCTCAATGCTAGAAAAAAGCCTAATGGTGTTGCAGTTCCCAAGAAAAAAGCTAGATGAAAACCTTTTACTTTTCTCCCCCACAATAGAACTGCATCCATAATAGAGTGCTTGCCGGTATTAGCTGTGCTGAGAGATATATCTATTCCAGTAAACCTTTTACTAGTGTAGGCTAGACCTCAATTTCACTCTACTGAAGCTCAGGAAATCAATGACCACCTGTGAAGACAGGCACTGGAAATAATCACTGAGAATTATATTAAATCCTCCTGGAGTTATGAGATTATGGGAGAAGCTCAGTATACATTAAAATATGCATATACTCCAGCTCTTGTGGTTGCAGAAATATGGCAAAAAGCACAATGTGGCTAGTAAAAGGAAAAATGAAGACCCTAAAACGATATTAAAAAGCAAAGTTGAAATGAAGGTTGCTTCCTTGTTCATCTCTTTTTGTTACTGTAGCAAGAGACTGAGATAACAGTACTAACAAGAGTTATGAGCTCGGGATATATGAGATCTTAACCCACAGCCCTTCAACCTCTTCTGTCACGCAGACATCACACAGTACAACCATTACCAGTTCCTTCCAGGGATAATTGATTCTTATGAGCCATTTGCCTCTCCAAAACTCATGTTCCTGCACTGAGAAAAATCATGAGTACATATGAATAGTACATGTATATACACATAAGTGTGTTAAATGAAAATATGCAAGACCAACAACCCAAGGTAGGAAAGGCTGGTGCTGTTCCATGTTCCCAGATTCAACTAGTAGTGAGGATATTCCCAGCCAGCACATGCACACAAAGCATGCACTATACACTATATGTATAAATATGTACAACTGTAGCAGATCACAGGCACACACTCAGAGCAACCATACAAACAAAGACAACACCAAAGGCCTCATCCTGCTTCCCTCTCTGGCTGACCAGGTTTGAAGCCCACTAGTGAAACTATACACATATGCATATGTACAATATGCATGCAGGCTCCTCTAACAGCTGGATTCAGACACTGAGTCTGTCAGTAGCTGGCCCTTGGATCCCTGCCTCCCCATTTGCTGGCACCTGGCCATGAAAGGTGGAGAGGGACTTGTTTACAAGGGCAGGTAGTGATAGAATGAGGGTTAAAGGTTCCTGCTGGACATTCTGCCCTTTTACTTCTCCGGCTTATTCAGATGTGTCTTTGATAGACTGATGGCCCTTGTGATAAGCATTATTTGGTTCCCCCCTCTTGTCATTGTTTCTCTGAACTCCTTTGTGGATGTGTAGAGGAGATTTACCACATAAAGTATGTCACATATAGCATATAAGAATACATTGTATTTAGATCAGAAAAGTGGTCATCTAAACAGACCTTGATTTTGATTGTGCCATCTCTTGTCTTACATTGCCTCCAATGCTTCTAGTAAAATAGTCATGATTTTAAATCATTCTTGTATTGTTATGCACTTGGATTTGGGCTATTTTGAAAGAAGGGTTATTTAGAGATAATTTGAAGTAGCTAGAGAGAGGGGAAAATAGCCAGTAATGACAGTAATGAGTATAACACAAAGTAATGAGGAGTCCTGAGAGAATAATGTAGGACACAGGGCCTAATCTCTGCCCTTCTCATCATTGGAAGAAAAGGTCGGGGTGTCTGAGCCTCGAAGCCAGCTTCAGTACTGAGCCGCTTTGGGTGATTCTAGGATGAACTGCAGTACAGATCCATAACACTAATGAATTACCAAAATAGTACCATGTCACCCACTGTCCAATGAACATTTAAAAAATTTTCTGACAAATTACAAATTCTAATCATTTAATAAAATTGTGACACTTTTGGAAGCTTCTTCCAGGCTGAGCACATAGTCCTCTTACAGCATCTTCTCTTTTTCTCATGAACGATAGAATGGCAAAAGATTGAGTTTAGTGAGATATCTTAGTTAAGATACACCCACTGGACAATAATTATACTGCTGAGTTTTTTGAAGGAAAAGAGAACCAATTATCTTTTAACTTTTTGTAGACATCTAATATTTGGAGAATGGAAAATTACCAGGCACAGCAGAAAGATAAGGGTTTGAAGAGAGAAGGAAGTGGGTTATAAACTAAGGAAACTTCACAAAGACATACAACAAGTGTTGTGTAGGAGTGGAAAATAAACATGAACAGACTTTCAAAGCAAGAAGACATCCATAAAAGGTTTGATTCCAGCCCATGAAGGTGGATGAAACTCAAGCAGGAAATTATATCCAGGGTTTATTATTTTTGTTTATATGCTTCTTGAAATAAGGGCAGTGAATTTGAAATCTGAGAAAAAATGTTGGTAAAAGAAAGTTTCATTGTCACATACAACATGCTGGTTAAAATATCTAGACAGCCATGGGAGATTTCTTCATCATGGGAAACTGAATAGTAACTCCCGTAAAGGAGTGTGCTGAGCCATGCTTTCAGTTAAGATGAAGCAGTGGTCAGGTGAGGACAAAAGGTAACTTAAAACACACCAAGTCTGGTTGGTTGGGATGTAGAGTGAAAAAAGAGGAAAACAAATTGCACAAATAACAGTGCAGCAACATCTACCACTTTGTGGTCTTCGTGCTCCTGTCACTTCCCAGATCTGGGGCAAGAGGTAAAAGTATGAATTCCCTGAACCAGACTTGCTTATGTACTGGGGCAATTTTCATTTAGAGCTAGCTGTGTCTTCAGGCCTCCTCTTGCTCCTGCTACGACACCCTGGATGGACCCTGGCTCTGGATCTTTTCTGTCACCAACCTAGTCCCGTTCAGATGTTGTGAGACAGTGCTGGTTAGTGATGACACTGCCTCTGCTGTGGTGGTCCTCACCTCCCATCTCTTGCCTCTTGTCTGGAGCAGATCTGCTCTTGCTGGTCCCCAAGACCATGCTCTTCCCTGGGACACTTATATAAGTAAAGGAAATAGGACCAGGGCACAGGCTGAGCTCTGGCACTTGGTTGCCCACAGTGCTCGTTTTTTTGCCTCGTGTATGGCACAGTTTTGGCTGGGGCACATCTCAAGTGACTCTGTGGTTGTGGAAATGGTTTGGTTGTGTACATGAACCAACAGCCTATTTGGAGGAGTTTATTTTGGGAAGCAGGAGAGTTCTGGCCATGTGTGCATATTCTATGCAGTACTCTTTGGCCTTGGGGACAAAGAGAACTTCCTAGCTTTCTTTGTTTGCAAATGTTTTTATGTATGATTTTATTACCCTCTGAGATATTAGAAATTGATGGATTTCAGTGGCAACAAGGGAGACTTAAATCTGACATTAAGAAAATTTCTTTGAAGGCAACACTGATTAAGCAGTGAGTGAACTGCCTAAGACCATTGTGGAATCTGTATAACTGGTGGATTTATGAAGCAAGTTTGTGAGGAATACTGGAGTATCTATCCTACCTCATTAAAAGACAGTGGACTGTTTTAAAAACATATCTTTTTAAGGCTTATCACCAGTTTTAATACTCCTGTGAATAGATAGATGGCATATGCTGCAGAAAGAAAAATGTGAGAAGAAAGAAGACAAGGAAATATATAAAAAACAAAGAAGGTACTTGTATGTGAAGGCAAAAAGAAAGGCATCAGTGAGAAATAAAAACAGGCACAGCTCAAGGAACAACTCACCATTGTCTAATTAAGAAAGGGATACACAAAATGAGGGAGGACAGGAATATCCATGTGCAAAGCCTAGGGATGGAAAACTGCTAACTTTAATGAATAAATTTATGCCAATAGCTGAGCATGGGCTGTTTATTAAGGGTTAATGAAGAACATTTTGCAAGCAGTATTGTAGTAATTCTATTTAAAGCACTCGCTTTTTCTTCTGTCTATTCTGTCGCCTACTGAAAATTGCACAACTCTGTTCTCAAATACTATTATGAAAAAAGCAATCAACTCAATTGTCTGGGGTGTAATGATGCTGACTACCTCCTTCAGCATTCAGAGAGAAAGAGAGAAAATAAGATAAATAACCTGGGACAAAAACACAAATCATTAGAATTTTTAATAAGCCTTCACCAACAGAAAGCTGAGCACTGTTAGTTATATCTGCCAACTACTGCTCATGGTCCAGTGGACAGCACACTGCACAGGGAGCTGGGAGATTTCTGCTCTTCTTCCAGCACTTACGCTCTTGCTGCATAACAGCTTAAACAGGTCACGTGAGCTTCAGCTTCCCACTAGTACAATGGAGTTCATTAAGTAACATATAAATAGTGCTGGTGGTGCAGTATTCTAGGATAAAATACACCAAAATTGAGAGCAAACTTTCTTTGTTCTTTTTCAGATAGGAACAGTGACCCTCCCAAATGAAGTGTTATGACCTCATGTAAGACATGGGGTCATGAGCCTGAGGGAAATTCAATTGCAGACATGGGGTTGTAAGTCTAGAAATAGAACCAGACAAGTATTGCTGGCAAGAGGTTGCAGGAAACTGAACTAGAAGTTATTACTATCAAGACTGCAGCTAGAACTTTCAATCTGCCCAAAGTCCCTGAGAAAAGCTACGGGAAACCATCGTTTGAAAGCCTTTTAATGCTTCTGGTTTTGGTCCATTCTTAGTGTCAGTTCTCTGATCTCTCAGATTAGATTTTCTGTGGGTTTTTTTTTTTTCCTTTTTTTTTTGTCAGCAAACCAGGACCGGTACTCTTTAGGCTGTGCTGGAGATATAAAGGAACTTAAATCTGCTGCTAACTGTGAAAGATTACCTGGATAGTAGGAAAAAAATCAAATTGTAAAAAGCTAGAAAAAAGACCACTGTGTAAATCAACAGCATCACCAGGCCTGCAGTAAAGTATAAAAACAAACCTTGCACTGCAGCAAAGAATTTAAACCTGTGTCACAGTGTCTGTACTATGTTTAATGACATCCTTTTTGTATTTGCCTAGATAATACATACACTTCAACCTACCTGATCCTCATTTCTGCTTATGAACTTTACATCGTGAAACACATGCTGAATTTGTGATCGGTGGGTGTAGACACCAGAAAAAAATCAAAAAGGTCTTCCTTGTATTTGCTTAGTTGTCCTTTTACAGCAGTCACATAGGTTTTGATACTGTAGCTGGTTTTAGGTCTCTTGGAAAGGACGTAGGCTTGGTAACATGCCAAACCAAGAAAACAACATGGGAACACAGAAGCCCTTCTGTGTGAAATCAGTGCTATGCTCTTGTCTCACTGGCAAAAGGAGGGAGAGCAGATGAACCTGACTGCTCTCTGCATCTGTTTCCTTTACTCCCCTTTTGTAGTCACATGAAGTATTTTTTCACTTGTTCATCTTTGGGGGGTATGGTGATACTGTCTGCTACCACTACATTCCTTGGGCAGGGAGTTCTAAAAGTTTGCACCCCTCCTTGTGCAGGGTTTCACTTTTTGAACCTGTAGGCACTGAACAGCAGATATGTGTGTATGTGATGAAAATCATGACTTACTTTTACAGCTAACTAATGTCTTTGCAGTCTTATTCATGGTCAGACTTAAAAAGCTTTCTGTACAGCTATACTATCTTTTTGGAGGAGTGTATGTCATGCAATTCAGACTTTTTGTGGGAGCAACATGCAAAGAGTAAAGGACAGCGTTAAAGAAAATGATCAGCTCCATCTCTGCCATAAGAAAACAGGAGAAACAGCACATCTACTTAACTGGGACAATTTCACATGACTGATTCCGAGCAATTCATTTCAATTACTCTGATCATCAGATAAATAACACATCTGGTAGTGTCTGCAAACTAATCATTAACAGGTGTGAATTGGTGTCTGCGAGCATATATTTCCTACTGTGTGGCCCTTTGTTCACTTCAGGACACTTCTTAATTAGAGACAAGTCTGAACCAGAAGCCTTTAGATGTAGATCTGTTCTTTGAACACCCCCAAAATTGGCACTTTGTACATCAGGTTGTTATTTAGAGAAAAGATCTCTGAAAAAAAATCAGTTTCATGGCTCTAAGCAGGCATTCCTTGCCCAGTTCTGACTCACTGGCATTAGTTTTGGATTTTAGCTTCTGTTTACAGCAACAATAGCACATAGGATTCATATGATATGCTTACAGCTTGTGGTACCTCTGATAGAAATGACATTCATTACTGTTGTCAAGGGCACATAAGCAGAAGTTTCCATTACAAATGTAGGACCTGCTGCCATTGCTGCTGGGTGACAGTTTTCACCTAAGTATTTAAGAGTGGAATTAAGAGACTTTAGGGAATTGTATTATAAAAAAAAAAGGAAAAAAGGAAAAGGAAACAAAATTGGGATGTAGTAGCACGCGACCTGAAAAGGTTTGCTGTTGCTGTGTTGGCAAATTTGGATCTAGATGGAGGATATTTTTCCATTTTAGTCCCAAGCCTTTGCAGACCTACTGTAATTAAATGCCACGTCTTGGTTTTAGAGCTGTGTCTCAAGGAGATTTAGTCATACACCTGCATGTAGACATAGACCAAAGCTGTGTGGCTAACTTTGCTAACCTGCTTTGAACACAGCTTTGCACTTTCTTTTGAATTAGGCAGTTTAAATAAACATTAAAGTAAATGTGAGCCGCTAGAATATGTAAACTTCTGAGCTTCTGTTTATGAAGATATGAGCTTTAATATGAACTAAGAATGTAGTTTGCATTAGACTATGTGAGATAAGAAGGCCACGGGGAGGTGGGGGGGAA
The DNA here is from genome assembly GCF_964237585.1 of Gallinula chloropus. Classification (NCBI taxonomy): domain Eukaryota; kingdom Metazoa; phylum Chordata; class Aves; order Gruiformes; family Rallidae; genus Gallinula; species Gallinula chloropus. Next base: position 114,038,979 of record NC_140087.1, on the reverse strand, counting down.
TATATATATATTTATATTTTTATACATATATATATAATTATAAATAAAAATGTTAGCTTTTCATTCCTATTTACAAGGCTAGGATTGCAAAGTACTACCTCTGCAGGAGAGCTCTTCTCTGTGGATATTTGTGGGTGTCTTTATGGCAAAAGACAGCTGGTGGGGAATCAATTTAGATTATAAATTATCCCAGCACAGTCAGCTAAGATTTAACCTTATTTTGCTATCTAAGTCTTTTGTGATTTACTTCTGACAGGTGAAGCAAATTTGGAATTTGCAATTTAGGAGACATTAATTGGTTTTTGCAGTTTCTATTCACTTTTTCATAGAGAAATATGTACAGAAAACCTCAAATGGACAAGAAAAGACAGTTCATGGGTCAATATTTAAGGAGAGGAATAAACTGCACAAATATAATATAACCTGGAAGGAAACACTTTTCCTTGTAGAGCATGTTAAGCAAAGCATTTTTAAAGCCTGAGGAGGATATCCTAAGGTAACCCACTAGCTAAATACATAGTGTATATAACACTGGGTTTTTCTGATCAATTAGACCACAGCAGAAATCAAGTCAGGAAATTAGAAGGCAAAAGATGCAAAAAAGAGACCACAGGAAGCATAAAGAAAATCCGAATAGTGACAGATAAGGTCAAACTAAAGACTGGGAAGTAACTGAGCTTTGGTAGATGTTCTTTTTTAATGAGAAAAAGATGATCTTGTTAACAGTTAGAAATACCAAAACTCAATTTACTATCTAACAATACCAGAAAACATCCCTGAGCTTTGGGTCATGTCCTCTCTAGTGTTAAACTTTGAGTATGGTGTTTGGCAAACTAGCATCTTCTCTAAAATTTCAAGTCATGGTTTGGGAGTTAGCAAAGCTAAAGGATAATTCTCTGTAAGTGGTTTGGGCATGTTCACTTAGTTTTAGAAGGGTTGAATGCTTACAGACCTGGCCATTTGACCTCAGGACCAGAAAATAAACATTTGCGTGTTTTGTTTATAGTATAAATGTAACTACAAGCTACTTAAACTCCATGGTCATTATTAGGTAGAGCGTATTGCTGATGTGAGCATGAATGCTGGGTGGTTATGTGGGCTATCAGACAACTGTGATCATATCTGATCAACCAGGAAAAATGAGTATAAAACTGCTATTTAGATCTAGGGACATTTTACACTCACTTTACACTGCTGTGTCTGCTCAGTTTGCAGGAAAATGGTAATGATGTCATGATCCAATGATATGGAGCAAAAAGGAAAGAAAAATGCTAGTGAGTTCATTTGAGATTTTTTTTTTAATTCTTCTAAAATGTCATCATTTTCAAGTCCTTCTTCTTGGAACATTCTGGACATAGACTCAAGTACACTAGTTCAATTTAAAAGCTGAAAACTGTTGTGATATAACAGCAGACTACTGAAGCTTCACTACTGCACATATGTGAAGCCCCAGGGAGTCAATAACAGTACACAAAGTCATAAATTTGTATGAAATTCAGAGCAAGGGAGAACAAAACTTATGTTTCAGTAAAGTTTAAAGAGGTAAGAAGTTATTAATACTAATAAATAAAACCACATCAATTTAGAAAGATAAAAAAATATTGATTTTTTTTTTCTTGTTTTTAAGCATACCCAGCATAACTATTTAACAGAGTAATGGATTCAGAGCACAGTAATAGAAATTTCTTCTTCCCAAGGAGAAAGCACACTTCGAAGAATGCCAGAATAACATAGAAAACAGATCTCCATGGAACAAATTGAAGAATCCTCTGGCATGCAAAGACTAAAGATGCAATTCGTGTGCTGTGAAAAAGCCTTTTCCCGAGGTTCTAAAGTTTGCCCTGATTATCTGCAGAATGAAATAGAATGTGTGTATGAGGCAGAGCACATCGTGCACGGTGAGGAGGAGAGTCAGTAATGGGTGGGAAACTACATGATCTAATCTGTAGACTGCACATTTTCAAATGCCACAGTCTCAATTATGTTGAATTCAAAGCAAAATTGAAACTCTCCCTGTTCCTGCAAATCCCATCCTATCAGCCTCTATCTGGATTTGCTTGAGGGACCTTCTAAATAAATAATAATAATAAATAAAGGAGTTGGGTTAAGTTATATATATGTTTTTAAAGCAGCTATCGTTATTTTGAAACGAAATGGGGGCTTATGGCACGGACATTCTTTTGTTAAAGTTAATGTACCTTGAAATCTTTCGACTCAGCACAGCAGACTGTCAAAGGTGCTTAAAAAAATAGTCCAATATTCACCAAAGCTCTTTCTGCAAGAGGGGTCTTGTGTGAAATGATAACAGCCACAACCCCAATATTGTTTACAGAAATACAGCTTTTCACTGCAGAGGCATCACAGTGAAACTTGAGGGGAAAAGGAATATAAAATGAGACAAAGACTTTAGTTCATGATTCTTGGAAGTTAATAAACCTTCAAAATTGTGTCTATATTACATTTTTTCCTGAGTTCATTCAAATGGAGGTCATAGTGTATGAGTGCATTTTAAGGGTTCTGTCTTCCCATCCTAGAAGAATGGTGCTTTCTCATTTTGGAGATACAGCTATTTTCCTGTTCCCAGGTGTTTGAGCTCCCAGATGCAGGGCTGCCCATCTTCATATTTCTCTTCATCTTTCATTTTCCTGAACTACCTGAATAGTTTGGATGTCTACTTCTGGGAGGTAGAGTATTTGGGTTTGTACATCCTTACGATGAGATGATTATTATACAGTGCTACAGGTCTTGCCCATCACAACAGCTCATCTGTGGTCAATATTGTGCTGTGGATACAAATACAATCTTTGTACTATCTGCTTTTCAAAGTATTATTGTTTTGCATTAATGAAAGTACAAGTACAGCGAGCAGATTGGGCAATTCCAGGGATGGAAGTACACTTAATGTACTTCAGGTACTTAAAGTCACTCTTAATGAATTCTGGGTCATGTTGGTGCTTAACACCTAGCTCTTCAGGCTAGGATGAGAGTGTGTGGGCACCTATAGATTTTTATGGTCCAAACCAAAGATGCTAACAGAAGTTTATGTCCTGCAGTGTTGATTAATGAAATTGCTATCGTTAAATATTAATGCTTACATTCCACCAAAGTAGTGACCTAGGTTGGAAAACATGCTCTGAATGTTACACTTCATCTCTTTACACTTCAGTTTTGCGTATATTAGTCACGATAGCAAAGTAGGTGTTGTGAGGAAAAGCACATACCACAACTAGTAATTAATTGCTATGAAAATAGAGCAGATACAGATCTGTGTGCATATTAAAAAATCAAAATTATGAAAAGAAGAACCTTACATTGTTATTATCACTGCAACATAACCACATGTAGAGTATGCAGGAAACAAAAAACAGCAAAAGATAAACAACAGCACAAGAAGAAAAGGACACAAAACAATACCAATAGGCAACCATCTTAGTATTGTTACAATTTGTTTACACAGTCTTTTTATAAACATAGTGTCAAAAGACAGATTTGAAGAAGGGACTGGAAGGACAGCGATGATGTTACTTTACTTTTGAGTGTTTCTTCCAAGCATGAGCAACATGAAAGTAACTGCTTGAAAATGAATCAAGTGGGTGATGGAGGGTATTATCAGTAGCTGATTAGAAGCAGGGTACAATCTCTTGTTTCTGAAAGAGAGATAAAGTGGGATTAGGTTATGAACACAACACAAATATCATAAATTTGATAGTGAAGAGAAGCCACAAGCAAACTGTAAACAGAGCACCACATGATCAAAGGGTAGGGAAATGCTACGCAGAATGTCATTTCATAGCAGAGCATTTTGTGTTATGTACTTAGTAAGCAGGATGCTCAGCAAGCAGGACATGAGCTTTGGCTGTGTGGATAGAGTGTCATTGGCTGGTGGATGGGACAGAATGTACCCTCAGCAAGTTTGCTGCTGACGATACGAAACTGGGAGGAGTGGCCAACACACCAGAAAGCTGTGCTGCTGTTCAGTGAGATCTGGAAAGACTAGACAGTTGGGTGGAGAGGAATCAAATGAAGTTCAACAAGGGCAAGTGTCGGGTCTTACCAATAGGGAGGAATAATCCCAGGCACCAGTACAGGCTAGAGGTTGACCTGCTGGGAAGCAGCTCTGTGGAAAAGGACCTGGGAGTCCTGGTGGACAACGAATTCTGTGAGCCAGCAGCATGCCCTCATGGCTAAGAAAGCCAATGTTGTCCTGTATTGCATTAAGAAGAGTGTGGCCAGGAGGTCAAAGGGGGTGGTTCTCCCCCTCTACTTTTGCCCTGGTGAGGCCACATCTGGACTTCTGTGTCCACCTCTGGGTTCCCCAGTTCAAGAAAGTCCAGGAACTACTGGAGAGAGTCCAGCAGAGGCCTACGGAGATGATTAGGGAACAGGAGCATCTCTTGTATGAGGAAAGGCTGAGATAGGTGGGTCTGTTGAGCCTAAAGAAGACTGAGAGGGGATCTGATCAATGCTTAAAAATATATAAAGGGTGGATGTCAAGACGATGGCACCAGATTGCTTTCAGTCGTGCCCAGTGACAAGACAAAGGACAACAGGCACAAACTGGAACATGGGAATTTCCATCTCAGTGTGAGGAAAACTTCTTTAGTTTACGGATGACAGAGCACTAGAACATTATGCCCAGGAAAGCTGTGGAGTCTCGTTCTCAGCAAAGAGGAGACTGAAGATGAGTATGGTAAAGGTGAATATTACATGCAGAACTAGTGTGAGAAAGATAGGGATAGTTTGGATTTAAGAAATGAAACATGAAAAGCCACATTATGACTCAGTCATGCTCAGCTTGTGCTGTTCAGTGGTATCATGGGTGTTTGGTATCAAAAGGGACTGGTTAGTGATGCTTAAGTGTGCCATCCAGACAGAGCAGTTTCTTAAGAATCTCTTGCAGATGGTGATGTTTTGGGAAGTGGGGGAGGGCAAGAAAGAAGAACAACACTTGACTATTATGGATGTTCCCAAAGGAATTTAGGTGGAATGAGAAGGATTATCTCCAAAGAATAAGCTGAAATAACTTCTGGAGGCATGAAAAAGGTGAAAGATGGCTTGATCATCATACAAGGCAGAGAAAGATACTACTTCATGATAAGGGGCATGAGCAACAGTGTTGCAAACAGGCAGCTGCACAGGGTTTTCTCATGAGGGAGCACATTGATCTCAAGACTTGGATAAGAAGAAACTGGTGACAGGTGATTGTACATCTAATGCTACCACCAATATCATTGTTCTATTAACACGCCTGCCCAGTTTAAAGAAAGTCTATCCAGGAACGATACTTTGCTGAGTTGCTTTCTAACAGCTTTGTACAAATCCTGTCAGTAAGAATATATGATATGTCAAATAAAACTGAAAATTTATTTTCTTTAATTATAAGTATTGCACTATTTTAATGTTGACTCAAACATACATAATTATTATATCCGCTGGTTTAAAAAGTTGCTGACCTGGATATTTGCCCTATGTCTATGGGAAGACCAGCTGATGCATAGGTGAAACAGTGTCTGAACCATGGCAGTTTACAGGTTTACAGCTCGGCATATTAATGTAAATCAACATTGATGTCATTTTTCCTTTGGCAGTGAAGAAAATGCTTCATTATCAGTTTTGCTATAACTGCTCCAGGGATCATAACTTTTTGAAGGCAAGTTGGGTAAACAAAACATAACAGGTGGTAGGATTTCACTCAGGGCTTTAAGTACAGCAGCCCCAGGTCTGACTTTAAGGTAACATTATCTGAATATCCTGAAATTATGGATGCAGTTACAATGGACTGCAGAAAATGGAACACAACAAGAATGTAAGAACAGAGTTAATGCTTCACCAAGTATGTCTAATCCAGTCAATTGACTTCAACAGTGGCTATTAATAGATAGGGAAAAGTAGGCTATGTGTAATACTTCTGAGAACTCACAGAATCATAGGCTGATAGGGGTTGGAAGGGACCTCTGGAGATCATCTAGTCCAACCCACAACTCAGCCTCTGATTGTTTTCTGCTTAGTGGGTGACCTGAGCCTGCTGTACTTCATTTATTTGGTAACCATAGTAGATCTTTTTCTTTTTTTTTTTTTTTTTTCCCTTTGAGTATTTTTTGCTTCTCCTCTGGAATCCCTAAAAGTTTTTGCATACGCAGCATCCATTGATGAGGAATTCCACAAACCCCTCTTCTGCGTGAAGAACCAACTCCTTCTGTTTGCTGTAATTCTGGCTCACGCTAGTCTCAGGTGAGTGCGCCTCCTGAGACAGTGAAACTCAATATCTTCAATCACTCCAGGCCTCTCATAATTTTGTATTCCACTACCATATTCTTTCCCATCAAACATAATGACATCAGCTGGCATGGGCCTCTGGCGTTTCATAACTGGTTACTAATTTCAACATGCTATGCCTGAAATGGTAGGATTACATTAATTAGAATGTTTTTTTCTCATTTATTTTTGTTACAGTTGCTGTAAAGCATCAAAAGAATGCTTTGAAACCCACCTATGTTTTCCATGGCCTTTTTTTTCCACTTCTGTGTTTACTGCACATGGATCAGTCACTGGAAATTTTTTCATTATGTGCCCCAACCTCCTTTTTGGTCTGTGAATTAGCTTCAGGCAGTGGCCATCAAAGACTGCACTAATATTTCATTAGAGTGGATCTTTGAGTATTAAAAAGCAGATCCCTCCCAACCCCTCCAATTGATACTGAGATTCACTGGAAAATTGTGGGTTTAGTAACATTCGATTTTAAACTTTTTTTGCACAGAGGCTTCTTTATTCTACACTTGTTTGGGTACAACTCTTTCTTAGCTCATCTGTGGGGTTAGCTAGTGTTCCACTTGCAAATTATGACTGAAGGCTTCAAACCCTAGGTGTGGAAGATCCCAAACAAATACTAATTAGGTAAACATCCAAGACTGTTCTCACCCTACAGTAGGATATAATGCAACACACAAAGTATGTTTGAGCTGATGAACTCTTTCTCCCGCCCAGGAACTGGTAATGATTTCACATTAGCAAGGCTAATTGACATCATGTTTACTTGCTGCAAACACTGATAGATGAACAAACACATTTCAGTTCTTAAAAAGACCTTCTGTGTTTAAAATAGTTTTAAGGGGTTAGAAAGGCTTTTTTGCTTTTTTTTTTTTTTTTTTTGCTATTTCCCCCTCCCCCAGTAACCGAAATTAAGCTCTTAATTTTACAGAAGTTATCCATGTTTTCACCCCAAGAAGATTTGAATCTGCAGGAAGTGCCAGGTAGAAGACAGGGATTATGATCCTTGAGACCTTGATGTGTTCTCTGTTTCTTTTGTGCTTTATCTCAAGCTCTAGCTTCCTATTTACTATTTGCTTTACCTCTACAGCTGAGAATTGTTTAATTCATGACTCTTAACAGGAAATGAACTGACTCCTTGCTTCTCAGTGATGCATATTCAATAATATTTTACACAGCTGATTCACTGTGCAGTGCATTTAGCATTGTTCACAATCTTCAGCATTGCTGGCTAGATTTTAAGGCAGAAATGAATACAGACTTCCTGAAATCTCTGAATCAGCTCTTTTTGCTTATATCTGCTTACAGAGTTTATGTAGACACATTTTGGCATTTTAATTAAAAGACGACAGCTTTTCCAACCTAATATCATCCTTTCCAGGCACTCTTCCCTCTTTTTCTACTAATATTTCGTCCAGCTCCCACACTCAATTCACAGTACCTAGTCCTTCTCATCTGATAGTATATTTCCAGATTTATGAGGACCATTCTAAACTTCTTACAGATTTTCTGTCCTCCTTTCAAGGATATGCTTTGTCTTGTAGTGTATTTTTTCACCCTTCGTTACTTACACAATTGATGCTTTTACTTACTTTGTTTAAATGCCTCATGGTTCTTTTTATAGTGTGATGAATTTTTCTATATTTGTGTCAGGTTTCATACTCCTTTGTTACATCACATATTTCTTCTAGTGTTCTTGCTTTGCCTTTTTACACTTTTTCTGTTATATTTATATTTATATCTGTAATATAGTTATATTACCACACCCTTTTATTGCAGTGTAATATAATAATACATGTTTCTCTTGCTGCAAGGAAACTTAGCTATACAGACTGAGCTTTATTCATCAGCACAGAGTTCCAGTAAAATGTCACTCCCCCTCTCTAGCACAGGAGAGACGTTAAATACATCAATAGTAAACATTTTTCTCATTTTTTTCTGGTCATTGCTTGCTGTTCTGAAGTCACATCTTGTCCTCCATCCCTCACTGCTTTACATGGGTCTGTTTTCTTTTCCAGTATAAGCAAGACAAATCATTTGTGTTGTGGTGACATTCAGACTGGCGAATGACATCACCTCCCTTTGTGCTAAATAATGTTGCAGTGTCTAGTACAGGAAGATTTCACTTCAGAGGTAGGCTACCCTGAATATTAGGCATACATTCCAACCTAAGCACAGGTCTCTCTTCCTTTCTGGAGCAAAATGGAATCAGTGAAATCCTCTAAAGGTGAAGCACACCTTGATACTTGACTGAACTAGGATGTGAATTATTTATTTAAGGTGAGATTTACCTTTCTTGGGTGTCTAAATCAGAGATAGTTTTCTGCATTCCCATTATGAACAAAGGAGATACAGTCAATAGAATTAATGGAATGCAGCATGTAATTCATCTGAGCAGGTGTAAATAAATGTCTATTTCAGCATGAGATGAATTGCTCCCAAGGCTTCATTGACACTATTGAGTGGATCCCTACTGATCATAAAGAAAGTCTAGACAAATAGGTCAGGTGTAGTGACCTTCATTTAGCCAGAATTCCTGTGAAAGAGATACAAATTGAATGCCTATCTTTAGATTTCAGCCTTTATCTACTAATTAAATACATTATGGTTTAATTTCTGCATAATAATCAGTCCTGATTCTCTGAAAACTGTATGGGAGCTTTCAGATGAATGCAATAGAATAAATACTGACTAGAATTGCTTTGCCTGTATCTGCTCAACAGGGTAACAATAACATTCCCATCACTGATTGTAAGGGATGCCATAGAGCACTCCAGGGTGCTCTTTGAAGATATCCACAGATCCAGTATAAGACAAAAGCTGTTAGACCTCTGCTTCCATTTTTTATTGCTATTATTATTATTTCCAAGGCTGTCATATTCTCAAAAGTTGCATTACAATCAGTTAATGATTTAATGGAAATAAGTAAGACAATTCCCTTAGAGCTAGTAAAGCCCCAGGATTAGACAGATTTCTGTCAGGTTATAATAAACCTTCCCAACACCTACTGGGCCCAGTTTCATACCTCTTCAAAGAATCAGTTAAAATACCACCAATAAAAAGAGAAATTGAAAGAGCTTTTTGATCACTTTGTTTGTCCTTAAAATCATACAAAATATTCTCACAATGACACCAGCTCAGGGAAAAACAACAAAAAAGCAAATCTGTAAAAAATCTTTATTTAAGGGTATTTTAAACAGCACACACAGAACAAGAATTACTGTACAGATGTTTCTCATTTAGTTAAAAGCAACATATTTTGCCCATAAATCCCAATTTACACCCACTAAAAAGGATGTCCGCACTATAATAGTAGTGTGAATAACTTAGTGATGTACTGCTGAAGCAAGAGTTGTTTTCCTATTCTGAATTTCTTGCCATTTGAGCAGGGAAGAAGGGCAGCAGGATGTAGCAATTATTCAAGGTTTTTAAAACTGAGACTGTCCAGCCTTTTGTTTCTGACCACTCTTAAGGGGCTCGCACCAGAAGGTCAGGATGTCATCCAGAGGAATTTGGACCAGCTAGAGAGGTATGCCCATGCAAACCTCATGAAATTCAAGAAGGACAAGTGCAGGGTCCTGCACTTGGGTCAGGATTATTCTCATTATGAATACAGGCTAGGGCAGGATGTGATAGAGAGCAACCCTTAAGAAAAATGCTTGCTGGTATTAATGGATGAAAAGCTGGACATGAGTCAACAACTTGCACTTGCAGCCCAGAAGGCCAACTGTATCCTGGGCTGCATCAAAAGAAGTGTGACCAGCAGACCGACAGAGGGGATTCTGCCCCTCTACTCTGCTTTGGTGAGACTACAGTACTGTGTCTAGCTCTGGAGTCCTCAGCAAAAGAAGGACATGGACCTGTGAGAGCAGGTCCAGAGGAGGGCCACAAGGGTGATCAGAGGGCTGGAGCACCTCTCCTACAAAGACAGGCTGAGAGAGTTGGGGTTTCTCACCCTGGACAAGAAAAGACTCTGGAGAGATCTTATAACAGCCTTCCAGTATCCAAAGGGTACCTATAGAAAAGATGAGGAAGGACTGTCTGTGAGGGGATGTAGCGGTAGGATGAAGGGTAATGATTTTAAACAAGAGCATGGGAGGTTTAGATTAGACATTAAGAAAAGGTTCTTCAATTTATGGGTGGTAAATCACTGGAACAGATTGTCCAGAGAGGTAGTGGAGGCCCCATTCCTGAAGGCATTCAAGGTCAAGCTTGATGAAGCTCTGAGCAACCTGATCTAGTTAAAGGTGTTCCTGCTTACTGCAGGGGAGATCGAGTAGATGACCTTTAAAGGTCCTTTCCAACCCCTTACTCCTTCCCTCAGCTGTATATGCTGAGCATGACATCATATAGTACAGTATATCCCTTTCGTCATTTCAGCTGGCTGTGTCCCCTCCCAACTCTTTGCGCAACCTCCGCCTACTTGCTGGTGGGGTGGGGGTGAGGAGCAGAAAAGGCCTAGGCTCTGTGTAAGAACTGCTCAGTAAAACCAAAAAGCATCTATCTCTATGTTATTTACTGTGTTTTCAGCATGAATCTAAAGCACAGTCCTGTACTAGCCACCGTGAAGAAAATAAACTCTATCCCAGGCAAAACCAGCACACCTGCACAACTGATTCCATTATTTATCTCTTGTTCATTACGTCCTTTTTCTTCTGCATGGTACTTATTCTAGCAAAATATATCCATTAATTACAGACGACTGTAATTAATGCGCTGAACTGAAACTTCAGTGTAGCTAAATGCAAAATATGACTCTAGTTGCTAATTTGTGGTTAGATACTGAGTAGTCCTCTTGCATTTTCACTGTACTAGTATAGGAGATGGGAAAAAATGAAGATGTTTGTTCTTTATCTTCAGTTACCATTTTACAAAATGCAGCTGAACCCACTATGTAGTTACAGCTGCTTTAAAATCTGCTAAATATGAAATAAACACGTTATGTACTTTGCAAAACTCCCTTAAGTACTAGGTTATTTTAGATGAAGTTTGCCAAATCAGTCTCATGCTGTGACCTCTGAAACATTGAAGAGATGTCTTGTGTATCCTATCCGCTTGAATTAAACACTGAACTTCTTTAAAACATGCATTTTAATTAGTTTTAGAGCTAAAAATGCCACCTGTGCTGAATGGTGATGCTGAGGGAATTCCATTAGTATTCCAGAATTTGTTTGAAAGCTATCCTCCATGTGACAGATGGTAAAAGATGGTACATGAACCAAGTGAAATAAATAATGCAAATAAGTGTGGATATGTGCCTTGTGGATGTCCCTTTTTTCTGACCAACTTGTTTTAATAAAGGCTGTAGGTCTTAATACATTAAAAAATCCTTATTTAACCATTTTATATGTTTCTACCTGTTCCCAAACAGTGAACTTCAGGTGCTCACTACAAATGAGGTTGACTGTAACCCTACAAAAACAAGCATGAACTTTATGTCACAGTTTGGCAGTCATTAAATATTGTCCAGAGACCACCATGTGCACCACAGCATGCTTCTGCCAAGGAGAAAGAAAATGTATATTACTCTTGTAAAGCTTAGATGTAGTATGTCTCAATTCTGGAAGGAAGAAAATAAGAAATCAGACAGGAAAAGAATCATACGGTAGATTGTTTGTTTCATGGCTCCAATGCTACATTGATCTTCCTCATATTCTCTATTATTCAGAAATAAAAATTGGTACTGCAGTTATTGTAACAGTACGTTTCCAGTCATGCAGCACTATCCAGGTATTAGCAATTTATTGGGAAGGCAGTATCATCTACGCACCCGCTGTTCCATTTCTAATTGCCTGACACTTATTTAGTATTGAATGGAAGGACATAGTAGAGATCATTGGAGCAAGACTACTTTTCTACTTTGCCCCATAAGCTTGCCTGGCTTTCTAAGATATCTGCGAGACAGACGCTCACACTCTCTCTGCTACTATGTGAATTGAGAAACCCAGGATCCGGAAAGGCACCAATTACTGTATTTTATGGGAATATATGTTGTTCGGTTTTAAGGTGATAGAGGGCAAGGAAAGTCTTTTCCTTTTCGTATACTTGGCTGCCCCTCTCTTATTAATCAGAAAACTTTTTTGCTCAAGCACGGCTTTGAATATATATATTTTAAGGTGCCTCGTTCTTATTGATTCTTTTGCAACTTGGAGTCTTTGAGTCCATTAACATAAGAGCCAGCACTGCAGTCTCATGTACCTAGCTCTGTGCTTTATCATCTCTCTCAAATCTCATTCAAAATGTGAGACTGACGTGGACTAAGATCCATGTGGTTAGCATTGTATATACCTTCCATTAAAAACTGGATTTCATGGCTAATGTCTGCCTTGAACATACCAGATCAATTTTAATATCATTATTTCCAGCATCTGCCAGGGAGAAGAAAGTCGAGTTGGGAAAATCAATAAACTCTACAAAAAGAAGAAAAAGAAAATATATAATTAATATATTAAAAAGCTAGAGGTATCTGGTAAAGGCTTATTTATACCTTTGATTTCAGAAGTGCTAGGATGAACTCTGGTTGGTGAAAGTAATCCCAAGCTGCGACCAGATAAATGTGACATGGTTCCATGTATATGATTTGTAATACTCCTTGCCTTTTGGCATGTTTGCTTGCTCAGACTGTCCCCTGAGTAGTCCAACTTAATCTGAGCTTTTTCTCCAGCTCTGTCATGAAAGCTTCCCCTAATTAACTGGAAAAGTGTCTAATGATGCGGGCTGATGGGGTAAGCAATGTTTATAACAATGGCTTCAGAACAGATTTTATATTAAACATAAAGTTAGACTGAAAGGGAAAACAGCATCTAGACCTGAGATATGCTTTTCACTGTAGTCATTTCCATTCTCATTGAGTCTTTTAATTTATTTAGCATTACCTGAAGTCAGTAATTTCTTTGCAAATTGTGGTTTCTAGAATTTCAAACCACTTTTTCGTTGGCATGATCCCACTCTGCAATGCCTCGCTCGCATGGTCAGGCCTTGAAAAGTCTATCATCAGGTATCTTAGATTTAACTGTATTAGCAGAGGAAGGTATAGGCTGGAACTTGTTCAAATACATTCTATTCCGCTACTTTGCAACTTAAATTCCCTTCTCACTTAGAATATTGTACATCAAATGAATCTCAGTGACAAATCAATAGTAAATTCAACAATTAGAAATGTGTACTATTGGTCTTCTGGTATCCAAGCATATTGCATGTCATTTAATTAGATTGCAGAATAAACTTTTCGTGACAGGTGAAAGTATTTGTGCTTTTTATTATATGGCATTTATTCCTTTGCTTACAGTATGTTTTACCAGCTATTCTTTTCCAGCACCTATGTTTTCTATAATAGGAAGGATTAAAAGCCTATGAAACAGAGGAAAATGGCACCTTTTTAAAAATTTATTTACTGCCAATCAATGCGTTCAAAAAATTCTTCTAGTCTTCAGACCACTACACCTAAATGGAAACTGAAGACTGGTCATGCTGCCTTTCTTCAAAGGACAGCAGCTACCGTGCCTGGGTCTGTGCCCCTGGTTACCCGCAGAAGGCAACCTTGTATCCATGTATTTGCAACAGCATCAGTCCTGCTCTGTCCTCTGTTAATGAGCTGTCTTACACCGTTACTGAACACTGCTGGGTGATTTTCTGCTGACCAGTCATTTCTTGTGATTACTGCCACATCCACTGTTCTGCTTCTGTGTACCTGGATATGGGAAAAGACATAAGGTGCCCTTTTAGCTTTTAATTGTTTGTCCACATTAAGCAAATATAACTAATAGAGAAGCAACTGAGAGGCCAAGATAAAGCATTGTTTCGCTTGATAATTATTAATCTCTTAAAGATCTCTTTCAAAATAGATTTCTGCTTTGTTGCTTCCATCCTTTTTCAGCCTTTTTAGAAAAAAGAAAATCATATTTTACATATTTATTTGGTAAATATAATAATTTCTTCTGGATAGTTTAATTTTACTATCTCTACAAAAGGTATTTTCACCTTGAAGTGAACCTTTGATCCCCTTCAGCAGAGTTCTCTCTTTTATAGGGATGAGTGGGATGAGTGAGACATGACAAATCACAACGAGAGTAGCTTATTATAAATTGGTGACTCTGTAAATGTCAATCTGTAAATGTTTGTTTTTATAGCTGAAACAGTCTCACTTGATTTCGCCCCATCAAATGCAAGTACTTGAAAATTCCACAGGGAAAGCAAAGACATTGCTTATAGCTCATTTCTTCCTTTAAATGTGCTTTAGATATTCAAACTTCGCAAGTGTCTTTGTTCTTGCATTTTTTTGTAAAGACAGTTTTCCTGAGGGATATGACAATAGTAATCGCTGGAGCATCTACACCATGAATTGGAAATTCACATTATTGATTCTGTCAGAATTGTTGATGACAATGCAAAATATTAAGCAAAATAAATTGGGTTTCAGTCTTTTTCTAAAATCAGTTAATTTCCTGTTACACTGGGAGATGGATTAGGATCTGAATCTAACAGTCAGAGAAGTCTGTATCACACATCAGTTAAAGATGGGAGTGCTCATCCTGTAGTTGTATCCTGGGAACGAAGGTGCATGAAAATTATTTTTGTCTCTTACAGATCATTTCTGTGATCCTAGTCAAGCTTGTCTCTGCTTCAATCCCCCATCCATCCATATGTACACTAGCAGGGAGATGCACAATTTCTGTTAACTTGATCTTCACTCAAAAATAGGAGACATCTTGATTAATAAAACTATCACTTTCCGAAAGTAAAAACATAATTTTTGGCTTCTGATAGCACCTAAAACTGTCAAAGAATACAACTTGGAGAAAATTACTACATATTTAAGTTCTCTAGGCACATCTCACATGACAAGTGAGACAAACATGCACTTCTTACACAGTATTATGGCAGTTATGTGTGTTTTCAGTTGGGGTTTTTTTGTGAGACTATACTTAATTACACTTTATTTGAAGCTTAGGATTGCCAATATAGCTCATAAAGTTTGTGGTTTGTTTGGGTTTTTTTTTTTAATTTATTGAATATTTTATTCTGACAAGCAAAATTACTCCAAATTTAGTTTTATTTATGGTTAGGTAGGGGACACAAAAGGAAAGATGTTTTTGGAAAAAAAGAGCTTGGCATGCAGTGCAAGAAAGTTTAGTATTTCTGATAGTTGTGGTCGGATAGAATTGATATTTTAAGAAGAGTTACAGCAGTAAACAACAACTCAATGACTTTGTTGGCCAAAAAGATACTTATCATGTTGAAAATTAATACAAAGTATTTCTTCAATTAAGTTTGGCTGAGGTTAAAGAAAACTTAATATTTTAAACCTAAATTTAGAACTTCGTGGCCTTTCTACGACACTGCTAGTATGTGACAAAGAAAAATGATGATACAGTTTTCACTGTGGGTACGTTCCTGAAATTGAGAGTTTTTGACAGAACAAAACCCAGGGAAGTACAAATAAGAGGTAAACTGCTGAACCCAAAATCATTCAAAATATAATTTCTATGGAAGGCAGATTATTATATATCATCGTACAAAACTAACAGGACTACAAATAAAGGGAAATGGTATATTCAGTGTCTTCAGATCATCCAGAATAAATATGTAACTGAAGATATACTTTATACTGCTCTGCCACAGATATTTCTGTGCTGTCTCCTGGAAACACTTGTCTGTTTCTGTCGAGAAAAGAGAGAGATTTGCTTGTCTGGCCCTTACTACTTTTTCCTATTGCTATTACTTGCAATCTTTCATGTCTTATGGGGATAACTTTTCTACCTACTAGAGTAAGATGAAGAAAATGTAGTATCAGGGATATCTGAAAGGAAAAAGAAAAGTAAACCCACTTGTACTTAAAATTAGGTAATCATTTAAATAGAAATACATCTAATGGGGGAACAGGGACAATATATTTCTATTGGACTGTATGATAAAGATAAAATGTGGAGAAGCCTCCCAAAGTGAAGGCATTTTTACAAGACTAGGAGAGAAGCAGCAGCTTCTAGCAAACCCTGAGGTAAAACCAATCATTCCTTGTTTAGCTTAATTCTATAAAGCAATCAGACAGTTTGAAAGAAAATGCAGTTGGAAGCTTCTAAAAGAGAAATGGGTATTTTAGAAGTAAGTCCCATTTGCCTTTTGAGAAGCTGATAATGTGGGGCAGATTAAAAGGTTTTGAGTAGGATTGTAGTAGCTGAGGCAGTCAGGAGCTAGTGGTGCTGTGCTGGTGGGTGGAGATGACTCATGACAAATAATTAGTTCTGCTGTTCATGGAGCAATTTGCTTTTGTAGTTACTACTGCCTTGCTTCTTGATTAGGCTCAATGGGGCAAAGTCAACAAAGTTAATATTCCAGGGATTTCCACAGGACATCTGTAGTATGTAGCAAGGAGACTCGAGGATTTTGGAACAGACATTCACCAGGATGACAAAATCAGAAGTGGCTGAATTTGTGAAGAACAGCAGAACTGATTCAGAAACTGACTCACTTGATTCTTTTAATGGTCACCGGAGAATGATGTATTCTCTTGTAAACTTTTGACCAATACATGTCTTAGCTACCTACTGCTTCTGAGAAAGCCTGTGAAAAAGTGAGTCTGCAAAATAATGTGGCCGAGAGGCTAAATGGGTGATTTGCCTTGGAAGACATGATCACCTACCTTCATTTTAAACATGCAACTCTGATTATGATACTTTACAATCTAAAAAGAAAAGAAAAGAGTGAGGTGAACAGTGGCCCCACAAGGGCTTAGAGATGTAACTGTAGACTATCTTTAGAGGTAGATCCAGAATGGACAGGCAGGGGAACTGAGCTCAGGGAGTTCTGTTCAAGATCAACCACACAGCAAGAGAAATATAACAAATATTACCAGTCCTTTACCTATTTTATATTTTAAAACCCCCAACTATTCTGGGTCAGGCCATAGATCTACGTAGCTCTGCATCCCATCTCTAACAGTTTCAAGCAATTGATGCCTACTATAGCAGTTGAGACTCAAGGGCATGCTGACTAGCAGCACTGCCTGCTCATGAACAGAGAAAATGAATACTGACCCACCCCAAGACGTAAACCTGCTAGATGGACTAGCTTCACATCATCTTCTACAAACCATTATTGAATCTTGTATTTGCAAAAAGTTGGTAGTGTTAATTTAACTGCAAAAATGTGGATGGAAAATGTATTCTTTGTCATAGCTTCTTATCGGAGAATAAATGCCTCATTAATCTTAGACATTTCATGCTAAGAATATTATTGAAGTTAGACAGAATGATGAGTAACATTGTAGGGAGCACAGATTGCTACATGCAGGAATGCTTTTGCCCATTAGTCTCCCTCCATACAGTACAAGTCACTTCCTTTGTTTCTCAGGCTGCAGGCTGTAGCATGCTGCTCTACCCCTGCTCCACAGCTACTGATTTAATTAAAAGAAGACAGATGGAGTGCAGTGCTTTAGTATATGTTCACCTGAGTTCCCTTTGTCATCTCAGGAAAAAAGAGTGGAGGAAGAATGTGAAAGCGTCTTGAAACCAGCATTAAACATTTTGGGCAAAGTGTAAGTGTAAACACAGTACCGGTGGGTAGTCCCCAGTATTCTCTGTCTGCCTGTTAGCTGCATTTCCACCTTCTAATTTTATGTAAGCACGAAAAAGCTGAGATGTATAAAATGGATGCTGCAAGTTTACTCTCTTTTGTTTGTGAAGATAATTTAATCTATAACAGAAGAAAATAACAGAGTACCCTATTGTGCCAAGATGTTTAAAGCTGCATGAATGTTATGAGTGTAACTGATATTTTGGCATTAAGAATAAGAAAAGGGAAGACTTGGTTGCATGTTCTCCATGGGTGAGCTAAGGAAGGCTGCTGTGATAGTCCCTTCTTATGTTGTCCATTAAATGTTTTCTAAATTTTTGAAGCCTTGTCTAAACCAAGGCTTTATGTATTTGATCACGTTTTCTCTAGGAGCAAAGAGAATCAAAGACTTTCACAGTAAGGTTCGTAATCTCACTGCTTTGACAATATATGTATGAGAGTGTGACCATGAACAGCAGATCCTTTCCCAGCTCAAAAGAGTCGCACATCTAAGTCTGACTTTAATCATGTGGTCATATGACTTGGGGAGTTATTTGTAAAGCAGTTTCAAAATGCAACTCCTTCAAAATCTTTCTACTGTACTTTGGAGGTCCACTTCTTGTGCCTGGTGGCCTGTCAGATAAACAGATATAAATGCAATGCAAGACTGCTGGAGTAATATATGGGGGTTCAAGAGGAAATTAACATTGACTAGCTGTCATTCTTAAACCCATCATCTTTTGACAAGCCAGGAGCTTAGGTCCAAAGTAAACAATGGGCATTGAGACTGTGCTTGTGTTTCAGATGAACATTAGTCACAAATTTAAAGCTGGAGTGTTTGGAATTTAAAGGTCTAAGTGTTTGTAAAGTGGCAAAGAAAGGAACATTTAGAGGTGGAAACTAGGTAGAATCTTAGTATAGGCAAGTTTAAATGTATACATTGATACAATTCTGAGGAAGAGAGATGATATAGGCTTGATAAAAGATACAATTTTCACTTTTCTCCCAGTCTTTGAAGGTCTACAAAACATACCTGTTCTTTATGAATTTTGAAACATTGAATCTTTTTAAAGTAATGAGTGTTTGAAAAATATCAACTGTGTGTATCTCAATCCAGCTACACTTTTCTCCTGTAACCTGTAAAATTTATATTCTTTATACCTGATTGGAAAGTTCACAGAATCATAGAATGCTTTGTGTTTGAAGGAACCTCAAAGATCATCTAGTTCCAACCCCCCTGCCATTGGCAGGACACCTTCACTAGATCAGGTTGCCCAAAGCCACATCCAACCTGTCCTTAAGCACCTCCAGGGATAGGGCTTCCACAACGTCTCTGGGCAGTCTGATCCAGTCCCTCATCACCCTCATAGTAAAGCATTTCTTTCTAACATATAACCTAAATCTGCCCTCTTTCAGCCTAAAGCCATTGCCCTTTGTCCTATCACTACACTCCCTGGTGAATGGTCTCTCCCTCACTTTTCTGTAAGACTTCTTTAAAGTATTGGTATGCAGTAATTAGGTCTCCCAGGAGCCTTCTCTTCTTCAGGCTGAACAAGATCAACTCTTGTACACTATGTCTTTCCTGGTCTGGGGACCCCAGAGCTGGACAAGGTACTCCAGGAGAGGTCGCATGAGATCAGCATAGAGGGGCAGAATCACCTCCCTCGACCTGTTGGTCACACTGTTCTTTATGCAGCCCAGGACATGGTTGACCTTCTGAGCTGCTAGCACATACTGCTGGTTCATATGGAGCTTGTCATCGATTGGCACCCTCAAGTCCTTCTCCTCAGGGCTACTCTCAATCCATTCTCCATCCTGTCTGCAGTTGTGTTTGGGATTGCTCCAACCCACACGCAGGACCTTGTTGAACTCCATGCAGGTTGCATGGGCTCATGTCTCCAGCCTGTCAAGGTCCCTCTGGATGACATCCTTTCCCTCCAGTTGACCTCGCCACACAGCTTATTGTCAAACTTGCTGAGGGTGCACTCCATCCCACTGTCCATGTCACCAACAAACATGTTGAACAGTGCCAGTCCCAGTACTTGCTTCTGATGAACACCTCTTGTCACAGACCTCCACATGGACATTGACCACAACCCTTTGAGTGCAACAATCAAGCCAGATCCTTATCCACCGAGTGGTCCATACGTCAAATCCATGATTATCCAATTTAGAGACAAGGATATAATGATGGACAGCGTTGAATGCTTTGCACAAGTCCAGTAAGATGATGTTTGACATCTTTCCCTTGTCCACCATCTCTGTTACTCTCATGCTGAGATTTAAATAGAGTTGCTAAATAGGAAGTAGAATAATAGAAAAAACAACAAGCAAACAAACAAACAATGGAGTGATGAGACTTGTACTTTGAGGAAAATTAGCTCAGACTCAGTATCAGTTTTTCACAAGATTTTCCATCAGAAACTTTTTAAACTAATAGACTAAATTCTTACTGTGAGGTGCAGTGAAATCATGTTCTTGTTTCAATCCATTTTCATCATTGCCCCAAATTCATTCCTAGACTCCTAACAAAAAGACTTTTATTAGTAAACACAATCAGTTCACATTGAGTTTGGTTGTTAACTGTCTGGTTTATTTGAGTCTTCCAGCAGCTTTATGGAGATACATGGAAAAGAAATATTGAACTAGCAGTCTCTAACATCAATAAATAAATAAAACATACACATGAGAAAAGAAGAGATGAAACTAAGGAGACATACTCATCATTCCTATTACTCATAAATGCTTTTCAAGCTGTATCCTGTTTATCATGAGTATTCTCAAGTACACTTTTATAGACCAGACTATGAGAGTTCTAGTTCTGATGGGGTGGCCTTGAGTACAAAAGCAACAGAAATAGATTGTAATACTATATGATCTGGCATTGTGCCACATTCCTAGTTCTCTAGAAAGATACTCTGATTTCCTAGTTACATGCCCTGGATACTTCCCCGATATGTTTGTACTTCAAATTAGGCACTTAAATTTAGATGCTTACAGGTAGGTATATTCAAGCTTCCACTAACATCGATAGATTGAAATTAATCTGTATAAACTGGTGTGTTTTCCATCTGTTTCTAAACTTGAGGACTGTACTGGGGGATAATGCTCCAAGGAGAAAAAATGTGCTTTAAGGTTGTATATGAACTATGCGGCATAAGGAAACATATAGCTTAAAAATATATATTTGGAGACAGTGAATACTATTTCAGGGCTGGCTTGTTTGTAGAGCCATAGTCTCTTTTAGCTGGTGTTACAAATGGTTTTGCTCAACACATCTGGTCTATGGCTCCTGATATGCACATGTTAAGTACTAGAGCTATAACTCATAGAACACTTTATCTTTCTCTGCCCTGCTGCTGGCACCATTTTCTTAAGTATTTCACACAGTGACCAAAGTTAATCACCTTCATTGTCAAATTGTTGAGAATCTTGCCACAGTTTCATTTTTTTCCCTATATAAATTATGAGACTTTAATGATGAGATATGGAAATCATATGGCCTCTATTCAAATCAAGAAGCTGATAAAAAAAGAATATGTCTTATTAGGTAGACATTAAAATGGTTTCCTGTGATTTACAGCCTGGCTGCTCTGACTTTCACCTCTGGTTAAGCAATGAAAGGACCAAAACGAGAAACAGAAAGCAAAGAAAGAAGAAAAAGCCTAATTATTGTTTTCAGCAGCACAATTAGCCTCTTTAATTGCCTATCCTCAGTGATTTAAGTAAAATCTTCAGGGAGATAAACATTAGCTATTTCTGGAACAGCTAAGTGAATCTGAGAAGGGGAGACTAAATACAAACATTCAATGAGCATTTTTCCCAAAATGCAGACAAAGCAAACACTGATCACCTTCTTCAATCAGCAAAAAGAAAATCCATATATTCACTGGTTTTGGAGTTTAATGAGAGTTTTGTAGTGAAATCTGTCTATCAAAGTATGGCTGTCTCTTGTCTTAATCCTTTCATTTCACTTTCTCCTCTAAGTTTTTCAAAACAAAAGTTAGGCTAACTCAATAGATAGATGCTTCCTGGTACCTTTGTCTACCACTCCTTGAGATTCAATGCAGAGCTTTGTTAGTCCTAAATGGTGACAAGTATCATGATAACTTGCTAATTTACCAGAAGGTAATATTTCAGATCTATTCGTATGTGATATATATGAAATGTATTATCAAAATAACCTGCAGATTCTTTGTTAGACTTGTGACACATTCATAAAGTGTCTGTGTTTGCTGATCTTTCTTTGGCAGGTGCATCCTCCCATATTTCCCCAATATGTTCCCTTGTTTACAATCTTGCAGCCAGCTTGTTGACAACGGATATTTTGTGCTATTGTGGCTTCCTGAAAGCCAGTGGAGCTCTTGTTCATTCGCTTACTGCTACTTTTTCAGACAGAAGTGTAACATGGGACTGTGCCCTGTACTATGCACCAAGTCCAACCTGAAGTTTGGGTGGGGTTGTGGTTTTCTTTTTTTTTTTTTTAATTAAGTTTGGTTCCCTGATTTATTGGCTTTTCATGAAATTTGGATGTACTGGATGGAATTTGTCCCTTATTCTAAATTATTTCATCATTTTTTTACAGCCAGTTGAACTAATCCACAGGCATTTGGATCTTGCGTGTTGTTATAAAATGTAATGTGTCAACTTTGGGTTAGCTTTTGGGTAGGGATATTCATCAATCTTCTTGATTTACACTAATTTTTTTCCTTCTTCAGTTCAGATAACACATGAAGTAGTGTATTGCAAGGCCAGAAAGACCTATTGTGATCAGCTCATGTAACCTCTCACATAAAACAGAACCCCAAGTGTCATCCAGAGTTTTATCCACCTATACATTTATTCTAAGTGTTCCTCTCTCCAAGTGACTCCGAAATAAACAGGTCAGACTTCTCCTCTCATCCTTTATTTGCCTTTTCTCTTTTCAGTATGAAATCCTGACCAAAACTACTAGCCTCATGAAATATCATAGCTCTGTTAAACTCATGATGAAATTTGTAGATGTGAATGGTTTAAAAGTAGAAAATTTTCTAGTAATAGAATTGTATGGTAATGAAGGTGTTAAAGCTAAAAGGTTTTTAAAATATGTGTACTCTGACAGGAGTGAGGAACATGCTGAATCACTTACAATGATGAATATTTAAAAATAGGGCACAGATGTCTAATTTAAATACAGAAATTTTCTTGGCATCTTACTAGTTGTTACTACATTTTTTTAACATGTATTTTATTCACACATTCAAATTTACTTGCTCTGATTTGCTTTGTCAACTGCAGGAGGCTGACTGATAATCCACACTTTGAAAGCTGCCAATGCCTCTCAAGCAAATGTGAAATTTAAGTTTGCAGCGTGGACTTCGGATTTTTCAAAACTTTTAGTTGCTTTGTCATTAAGTTTGGTGGGTGAAAGTGCTTTTCTGATGGATGAGAAAGAAGAGTTAGAGGGTGAAATCCTGGCGCCTTTGATATCATGACAGACCTCCCATTGACTATAATGGGGCCAGAAGTTCACCTGCTGTTATCTGCTTAGCTATCTGTCTGTACATTTTTAATGTACTCAGCAAAGTGGAATCTGAACGCTGGTTTAAAGCTGGGATATGGAAATGCCTCTTCTTCCAAAGTGACTCAATTGATTCTGCATCCTGTAAGATGTGAGGAATCGCTAATCCTTTTTAAAGCAGCTTCAGATAATGCAATATAAAGAACACAATATTATTCAACCTGTTTGTAGTCTGTTGAATGTTTCTTTGCAGCTTGATTTTAAATACAGTTTATATCATTTTAAAAAAGATAAAATTATTTTGAGAGGAGTTAATTTTGGCAAAATAAATGTTTATTGTACAAGATTTTCATTCCAGTTAGCATTTTTCTTGAGAAAAATATAAAAATGACCTTCAGCTGTGTTTTGCTATTTTTTCAGCTTTTATTGACAGAACATTTTTAACAAAATAAACCAGCTTATACTTCAGCTACTTAAACAACAAATGAAAACGAGCTTTTAGATTCATTCTTTTTTCAAAATATAGTCCTTTTAAATTTCTACTGGGGAAAAAAAAAGTGTTTGGAGCTTTTCACCTAGCAAAAGAATTTGGCATAATTTTGATCTAAGGCATTTAAAAAACAAACTAGCGAAACCCTGTTCCTTCTGAAGATAACATGATCAAGCTGACATTTGTTTTAAAGACCCTATCAATTTCTTTTTTTATCATCATCCAGATATTTAATACAGTATTTAGTAGGTCCATTATGGTAATGCTCATGAAGTTTCTTTCTGTTCCAACTGTATGCAGCTATTATTATATTAATTTCTCTAGCAGATTAAACTAAATTGTATTTAGTTCATCCAAACAATGTAGGAATTATTATGAGAAATTCAGTGGCATGGAACATGCAAGAAAGCGGCTATTATGTTTGATTTGGGGACTAAAATGTATGAATGTTCACTTATTCCATGCCTTCTGACTAATGAAAAAGGCGTAGGTTTGTTTTCTCTAGTATTTGCATGGGTTCTTTCATTGAACATCACTGGCAGATGTGTACGTATTTATAAAATAGTTTGGTGAATACCTCAGATTATTACCTGAGGAGAAGAAGCTGATCAGATTGTATGGGAAAATGATAGTATCAAAGATCAAGTATGTTCCCAATCTATCAGGTATGGCCAGATCTAGTTAAATATGATGGGTGTGCTAAGCTTCCTTCATGAAGGTTAACTCCATGGAGAACTTTAACGGCTTTTGATTTTGTGTTAGAAAATATGGGCTACAAGTGAAAGTGTTTCCGTTTGTCATCCATATTTCATCATCTTCATAAACTTTCACATGTTCTCAAAAATGCAATGGCCCTGAGCTTGGTTGAACAGTTAATATACGCAAACACTTTTTGGCCTTGCTCTGACAATGGTTTTCTTTCCATTATACTCACAACTTCCTTTCTGGCTTTTTGGCAGTAGGTTTAATAGAGAAATGTCTATGGATGGTTCCAGCTCTGGTGATTACTGTTTGCATATTTCCATTCATGAACCTACTGCACAATCTTAACGCACATCCCATGCAGGCTGCAGAGTTTACTCTTTATTTATTTAACTGATAATCCTCATAAAATGACTCCTGGATGCCTATCAAGTGATATTCATTAATATGAGTAATACATGTAGAAAATATAATGTGCACTTGAAGCTATACAGTCTTTAATTAAATATCAGCATATAAAATGGACAAAGAACTATTAATTTTTTTGCCGTTATGAGTTTTGCAGCTGATACTGCAAACAAAATGCGAAAACACATCTTCCAACAGGGAAACAAGGAACATTACTTCTGTTTATGAACTTTGTCTACTTAATTTGTGCTTGGAATTACTTTCTAAAAAATAGTAACTCTAAAATGAATAAATTGCATGCATTTTTATTGAAAAGATTATAACCATAGACATCAGGTAACATATGGTGCAATATTTATTGTTTGATAGCTGGTAAGGCACAGAGAGAGAGAGAGGAAAAAAAAAAACCATATGCATATGATTTTAAAGGTAGTAAAAGCATCAAAGTAATAAAGTTATGTCTCTGGGTAGGAGTTTCCAGAACTGGGGCTAAACCCTGTGTCATGTAAAGTAATGTTGACCGGCTGAAGAGGTGAGTGGGCATCACCTCAATTTCTTATGGAGGTATTTGTGGTTTGAGAAGTACTGCAACACAGAAATAAAATGGTAAGTTTGCCTTGATCACCAGCAACATTTTATATTTGGTTTCAGAAATTATTTCCCTGGGGTATTATTATAATACATAGGGATATTTATATAGCATATAGGCAAAGATATTTTTTCTTTATAACAGATATTTCTAGAATACTATTAATTGACAGGGATAAAATCCATTAACCGAACTCATTATTTTTTAAATTTTAATTTATTTACACTGAGAATACCTCCTCCTCAGATGATTAGCTGCACTATTAGTAATAATAATTCTTCTTTGCTTTCCCTTTATTAAGACAGTTAATTCAATTTTGTATGGGGATGAGCACTATCATACGGGTTGAAAAATAGATGAGAGATGTGGTAATGAAACAGCACTGGGGGCTACATCTGGGATCAATTCAGCTGTATTTCATATTAGATGTGGTATAAAATGTGCATTATTATTCATGTTATTAAGTAAGTAAGGTGTCGGCTAGCATAGAGGACATAAATAGTACACGGAAATTGTAGGTGATTTTTTTTTTTACGTCTTGTGAAGTCCAATATTTAATTAATGTGAACAGATGTCTTTAATCTCTTCCATACTTCTCTGAAGAAGAAAAGAATTAAAATATTGAAATTTAACTGAAGAAAATACTTTACAAATTTTTGCTGTGACTTTTTTAACTGCTTTAGTACTGTGTTGTTCAATAAAGGCAATC
The DNA here is from genome assembly GCF_964237585.1 of Gallinula chloropus. Lineage (NCBI taxonomy): Eukaryota > Metazoa > Chordata > Aves > Gruiformes > Rallidae > Gallinula > Gallinula chloropus. The sequence continues at coordinate 114,012,764 of NC_140087.1, read as the reverse complement.
ACTGAACAACCAAGAACAACCACAGTAAACACTAGCTATGCTATAAAAAGATAAAGAATCTGCAAAGAATTGGGTGGGGGGTTATACCTTTTTACATAGAAATTGCAGGCTACGTAGAGCAAAATAATTTGGTAATTCGCATTTGTTGTGATTTCCTTATACTTGATTTCTTCAAGATATTGTGAGGCTTACTTTTGTTGACTATGGCATCAGCTTTCTACATCCAGGAACAGGAACATAGGAAACTCAAAGCTTTCTTGAGTCTAAAAATCTGTCACACAATCATCTATCTGTAATGTTATTCTGTACGGATTTCTTCATGAATTATATATAGGTTAAAAGAGTTTGCCATAAATAGTGGGTTCACAGAAAGGACAGGATGAACATTTGAACTCCTTGGTAAAAGGGGGAAGCCATTTTTTACTTTCTCCTCTCAACTTGCAGTCACCCATCTAATGCAGCCAGCTACAAACGTAACATTAGTTCAACATTAAAATTCAATAAGCCGCTTTCTTAGTTTCCCCAACAGGTCTCCAATATTGCACTGACAGGAACTACAAGGCTGTCACTGCAGCTCTTCCCAAGCACTGCGAAGAAGTGAATAACACCATGCCTTTGCTTGACTTATGTAAGTCAGGAAAATACAAAGCTTAGAATTGTTGTTTAACCCTGTGAGAATCATTTAACCCTGTGAAGGCTTTATACTTCTTTTCTTGTGTTTTCTTTTTTATCCTTCAGAAATATTTTTGTTTGTTTACAAAACCTGGAAGGGAAATGAGAATGTTGGAAAGAGGGAAAAAAAAATCGATTGCTCAGAATACTATGAAGAATGCTTGCAGACAGGAATGGCTAACAGTAGAATAACAGTAGTAATTAATTGTTCAGTTAGTGGATAAACTGTCTGAGTGGAATTGAAAAAGGGAGTTAATTCCAGTGCCATCAGATATCAGGAGAAACACCAGTATAGTTCTTAGAGTCATATGACTATAAACCAAAACTTGTCGTGTCCATATTCTGTCAGAAAACTATTTCCATGAAAACTTTATGTATGCATATTTATTATATGTGCATGTATTATGCATGCAATATCTGAGAAACAGAAAGAACTGTAACCTTATGGACAGGTTTAGGAAAATGAGTACACCCCAAACCTGCTGAAGATAATGGTTCACAATACGGTTCTCAAAAAAGCAGTGAAGGTTTTATTACTGGACATTGCCATTATATTGAGGAGTAGAAATGTTGCATTTCAATGAAATATAGATAAATTAATAAATGCTAATTAAATTGTCCTAAGAATTCAATCTTAGTTAAAACTATAAAGTAAAATGAAGTTAAGGTGCTTATAATGAGATAGTACTTGTTAATTCTCCTGACTTAAGCTCTCTGAAGAAAAGCGGTGCGAAAGGTAGTTTTTAGGCATGATTAATTATGCTTTTTGAAGAGAACAGACACATCATTTTCTTACAATATTTTGATACTAATGCACATAAATGTATCTGAAATGAACTGTGGAAAGACAAAGAGTGATTGTATTCTTTCCCTGTATTTTTCTAAATATCACCTTTGAGGACTCTGTCTCTGTACTATCTTCTAAATTGTGTTTCTTTCTGTCAATCTACATTGCTAAACTTACTTTGCTAATTCCAGAAATCTTAAATTCATTTCTTATTCAGAACCATTTACAACACTTTTACATTCCATGATCTCTCAGTCATGGCAATTTTAAATAGCTAGCTGCTTGTCTCAGGTTTCAGAAAACAGAGAAATATTGTTTTGCTTCAGCATACGATTAAGGATTGACTTGGTAAGCACTTTTTGTGTGTACTTAACTGCTCAACTGGATAGCAGACTTCAGAGGAGTTGTCCTTATGACTTATTGTACTGATGCTATTCTGTTTTGTCTTTGTCTATCTATACAGAAGGCATATTTGTCAGAAAAAAATGCATATTTCAAAATATGCTGACATTAGATTCTGTTAAAGAATGCAAAAAAGACAAGATTTTTTTCCAGAATGATTTAGTAACCTGCAAATAATGAATAAATGATCTAAACAATGCCATTTTTGAAATGTTGTTCATCTGAAATCTTTAAGTAGTTCTGAAGGATTTTTTTGTGTGTGTTTGAAAATGCTAAAGCTCATTATAAGCATTTAGCTGAAGTACTTTGAGGTGATTTTACTGACTTACAAAGTTGTGATAAACCTCCTGTGAAAAGAAAACATCTTGACCAACTGTGTATGTAATTTCTCAAAGTATCTGAAAAAGGTCAAGGAGGTGTCCAACTATTCTATTTTTCTCTTTTCTTGGTAGACTAACATTTTACATTTCTGGTAATGTAGTTGGCTTTACAATGTAGTTGTGAAGGTTTTAATTTTAAGTTAGCATGATACTGCATATTTAAATTATAACACTGGGGAATAGAATTAAAGTTAAATATTCCTATAGTTATAAGAATATTTGTCCAGTAGAATGATTATGTGTCTTATTTAATATAATAAGTTAATATAATTTTTTAGAGTTTTTGTAGCATGTAAGACATGCAGAGATCACTTGTATCTGTATTTCATTAATTTATTTTTTGGTGTTTCAAGCTATTGCTGCATTACTTGTGCAAATCTCTACTTACTGAAATTCAGATGCAACTTAGCCAATACATTTTAGTCATTTGATTTATAATTTAAAAAAGGTTATAGAAAAAACTAAGTTTCACACTAAACATTTTTTGACTGATTTTGCTGTTTTCTTGGAGTATTATCTTGCCATATTCTATCTGGCACTAACTAAAGAACAGAACACTCAAGAAGCTGCAAGGAAACTCAGCTGTGTTTTCTTTTTATTTTTCCCTGTCTTTCATCCTTTTTTTTTCTGTTCATGGTGCATACACTAAGATTTATTTTACATTAATTTGGGACCATTTATGAAGCAAGAGCACAGTTTTTCTTATGCATTAAAATTTTAAAAGCTTTGTGGTAAGTCAGTAGGTTTATGCTCTTATGTTTAAATGACAACACATAATTCACAGGAAAATAGCATGATGTGTCAAGCTACTCCAGGCAAAAGGGTTTTGCTAGACATTGTGTTCTTTTTTCTCAGCAAGAAACTTGTCGGACCCCTGAGACTCCTTAATTATATTCTTTCTAATCTACAAGAATAGTTGTTGTTGTTCTTGGTTTTTTAAATAGAGTTTACTTGCCAGGTAGGTTTATAAATATCCCCAGTGTCTCAGTCATCTATGAAACACACACAGATCTTTAGGCAAGGCGTTTAACATTACTCCACTGCCTTAGCTATTACACTGGTGCATACCAGTTACAGGTAAAAACACTACTGAGAGAGTTCAGTGATCTAGCTAGACCAGAATCCTTCCCCCTCACTGAGTTCATAACAGCTTCACAAGGGTAAACACCATCTAGATGACCTCAACTGATACTGAATATATAGGGTAATGTATTTATTGACAGTGAAAATTTCAGGAAGAGAACCCTGATGGCTGTTTATCACTTTACAAGGAAAAAAAAAAAGCCAGTAAACATGGAATTAACAGTTAACGAAATGTCAAACAAGTGGTTTAAAATTCAAGGAGACACCCCACTAAGGCTTGTGATCTAAAGACTGGCTTTCATAGAACATCCCTCTGCTCTTAATTTAAAATTATATCATACCCAGCCTGGGTCACTGGCTTAGCCTCTCTTCCAAAGCTAGAGAGCAATGATATCTCCAAAAACTATGGCTGTAGCCTTAATGAATGCAATGAGGTACCTAAAAGACACCATTCTCACAGATTAGGAAACCATGAAGTTTGATGCAGTCTTAGGAGGAATTCAGGCAGTAATTCATTTTATCCATTTTTTCACCACAGAAAATATAATAATGTACTTGAGCCAATCATTTAAGTCCTGCTTTTTTAGGTAATGGTGAGGCTGTCTCCTTGAGAGGATAAGTCCTAGTTTTGGACCCACATATTAGATTTGGAATGGTTCCTCAAGGATTTATATAAGGAACTCAGAGAGTTAATTTAAGTAATGTAATCTAGAGAATTTTCCTGTGCAAACTACATCAGAGACCTTTGATTTAGCCTAACTTCAGTGCGAATTATTTTCTACCTTTGTTCTTCTAAGTCTTTTGGTAGGAAGCTTGTTGGTTTTAAGCATAAAGCATGTCATATGTTTTTATAGAAATTACTGACGTGTAAGATTTGATACTGCTATTCCCCTTTTGTTATAGGTAATATGTTTTTATTTTATATTCAAAATGCTGATGAAATTGCAAATTAAAAAAGAAATAAAGCATCTTGCATTTTTGCTTTCTATGTCAGAACAATAATCCTGACATTATTAAAGCAATGGGTATTTTGGAAACTTCTAGCAAAAGGCTGTGATATCATGGTGCAGGAAAGCAGACAAATGAGAATCACTATGACTTAAAAGGCTTATTGATTTCCAAGGAACTGGGATAGACTGTGAAGATAGAAGGTACAATCCAGAAACTGGGAAACAGGGAGGGTTAAGAGTAGAAGGTCTATCTCCGGACCTCAGAGAAAAGTGAGAAGTTAAAAGACATTTCAGAAACTATTTGAAGGGATATAATACCAAGGGATTTGGAAAAGCTTAGCTTGACCAAAGACAACAAGTATTGGAAAGGAGTGCTCTGGTTCACTGCCTTGTAATTCTTTGTGACTGCTGCAGCTGGAGAAGGCCACGGGATAGTATGTATGGTGCTTACATTATCTGTACATGTCTGACAGGGACACATTAAAAGTTTATGTCTACAGTGCTGAGCCATGACACAAATGACTGGCTCATCAAATTATGAAACTGGTTAAAACAAGGAACACACAAGACAAAAGCTATGACTAAAAAAAAAAAAAAATAAAGGAAGGCAAGAACTAGCTAAAGGCATTAAGAATAAGGAAATTATGCATTCTCATTTATGTCTCTGTTCTATGAGTCCTATGGGGCATGATGCCTGGTGGGAGCAATGCCAGCAAGTTTCTTAATGCTCAGAAAGAACAATGGGGATAGGACCACCAGATACAAAGACAACGAGCAATGAAATTCACTGCAGATGAATAAAGATTTATATGCCTCAGTGCAATAAATGTGAAAGATGCTTATTTCCAGTTCTGTAGCAAAGACTGTTTTAAGGCTAAGGACTCTAGAAAAGGCTTCATCTTTTGCAATATATCCATGTAGCATTACACAGTGGCTCTGATTTCCATAGTTATGATCCCGGTATAAGACGGATATAGTATGGGCAATTCTCAGAAGGAACTTCCACATTCTTCTGTTTCACATCTCTATTTGACACCTGTGGTCTCCCCATAAGAAGTTAGTTTTATTGTATGTATTATTTCTTCAGTTGTAGCAAGAATATGATTTCTGAAGGAGATTTAACCTGAATGGCAACATTTTAAATAAATTACAGAACTGCTTATGCAATTGATGAAGCACTGTTTAAAATAAGTAAAATTTTCTAATCAGAGTTTTCATTGATGGACTGTAGCTAAAACAGTCTGATATTTTTCAAAGGTTGCACAGATTTCCTCCTTTGTCTTTTCAGCCTATGCAAATAGTTGCAGGCTGGATGGCTGTTTCAAAACAAAGTTATAACAGTACCAAAACATGAATGAGTAATAAAGCAAACAGCAATCTTTAAAACGTGCATAACTTAGCCAAAAGCACGTCTGCACTACTCTTGATAAATTCTTCTAGCTCCACTTTCCTCTTTTTTTTTTCCCCTCCAAAAGCACTGGACTCAAAGCACTGGCTTTTCACAGCCATGCCTAGATCTCAGTGATGTCTATTCAATTGAAATGCTATAATCTCAAAAAAGAATAAACAAACTTTGGGTTTGATGTTTTCATTTTGATTTTGGTTTTGTTTTGCTTTGGTTGGGTTTTTTAACCACATGGAAACATTGAGATTCTGGGTTTCCAGTGGGTAAATCTGCTGCTTCAACAGCACACAGGAATAGAATTAAAAAATAGGTCTGTGGAAATGCACAGTTTCTGAATGTTATCCTTTCTAACTTCTTTTTCTTCAATTATATTGGAGCCTGTTAATGTATACAAACACAATACTCTTAAAGCTGATATAGATTTTTTTAAATTACTGATTTTTAATGAAATATAAGCATTTGCTTTACCTTGAGTGCTGTAATGAAAAGACAGCAACAAAAACAGCTAACCAAATTTTTTTTTAAAAAAAATCTTGTTCACAACAATGTAAAACCATCTCTCTTCAAACTGGGTGAGTGCCAGCTCCTATAAGCTATTAACTGTGCAGCTTTAACAGAACAATATTAAACATGACAAGAACTCATCTGAGAGCACTAGCAAAAGAGAAGGGTCTGTCTGAGTTGTCCTCCCGTTGAACTTATAGTGCCTAAGCAAACAGAAAATGTCATTAACTCGAAGCTACGAGTGTGCCAATTCATTGTCAGAGGAAATACTTTGAGACTGCTGTCACTTTCTTAGAGTATTAAAAAAACTTGATAATCCCAAGTTAAATTCTTACATGTGTTTTGATGTCTGTTTTCTGGAAGAAGATGCCAAACTCAAGTATTCCCTGTACTGGTACTAAGAAGGATCTGCTTGAACTAAGTCTTGTCTCCTTAAGTTCAGCGCTCCCAATTTCTATGGAGGAGGTTTGGTTATAGCTTAAAAATAGCTTCCATATTTTATTATAAAAATTCATTCTGTACATGCAATTACTCGGATCAATGCTGAAACTGAGATGTTGTCAGCTGTGAACCTACCTGGCTGAAAGTTTCCCCTGAATGGAAATTTATGGAATTTTTCAGCACTTCAGCAGTGAATCAAATGGCAACCAGTACAATGGCAATGATGAAAACTGAACATGAGGTTTGAAAATGTTTCCAGATCCCCCAGTCTTTTAAGATCATCAGAGAAGTGTTGCTTTTCTGACACCCCTTGCCATTTAAAAGGTTCAGACAAACCCAGTTCCCCTTTCCTGAACAAGGCATGGGTTATGTGTTGACATTCACTGGGTTGAAACCTGCAGAAGAGCTTGGTGCGGTCTTTAAATGAGGCAATAAGATACAATAAATTCAACCACTTCCATTGAGAAGCTGTGTGTGTGAGTAGCAACATTTAAGCTTGTTCTACACTGCTTTGCTGTTTCCCCACCAAGACTTGGCAGTGATTTTACACCAGGTCCATGTACGTTCCTGCCCTGAGCCCATAATGAATGTCTTGGTATGCCAGACTACTATTTTGCAGTCCGAATAGGATTTCCGTATTTGCCTTTGTGCTAGCTTAAACCTTTAGCTCATCTACATGCCAGCTGAGCTGCCCACAGAATTGTTTATAAAGAAAGCAAACAAAAACAAAACATGTTTAGGCTATTTGATTCTGGAATAGAAATGTAGTAATTTTGGAAGATGAAAGTACAAATCCAGGCATTATTTTAATGAACTAGTCCATTAGTGAGCCTTCTGATTAGCAAAAATAACTTTGCTTATATGAATAGCCAGTCCTCTAAATGCATGTTTTGGCTTACTGGGCCACTTGAGGCACTTGGCGTATTACACTTTAAGTATGTTGTTTTGGACTAGTGACAATTCCTCCCGCAGCCCAAAAGAAAGATGCACTTAGAGGAAACATTGGCAAAGGACCAACTCCTACAAAGAAATGGCAATTTCTTGTCAAAGACACAGCACAGCTCAATTCTCATTTCCTGGTAAATTAAAGTGTTCTTGCTGTGACCTGTAAACACATTCTGCACTCTTCTTTAATTTTGTTGGTTGCAAGACTGACCCTCATTTGATAAAACTGCTTGATTATGGCAGTGTGACAGGAGCATGGTAGTGGTCCTCCTGTTCCCATTGCCTGCATACATGTGCAGATGCTGGTGAGAGTAACCAGGCTGGGATTTATTCTACTTGAGGGCTATTTTGCCCCTTTTATTTCTCACATTGTTTTCTTTTGTCTTACTTTTTAATAAGATTTCTGAGGTTTCTCACTGTATCATGCAATGAATTTTGCCTCTAGACAAGAACAAACGGAGAAGGGAAATGTGAAAAAACAAAAGTACATATTTCATGGTATTGCATGGTCTGTATACATGGTTACTGCTTACAAACCTCTGTCAAGAGACACTCGGGTGCCCTAGAGATAGAGGGAGAAATGTTTTCCATTTAACTGTAAATGTGACTCAAAAAGCTTTTTTTATTTTTAACCCTCCAATCTGCAGTGTTTTGAAAATGTCTTGAAAGGAATTCTTCCAGCCCTTGCCCATGCTGGTCCATCTTTCTGGGATAATTCCTAGTCGCTTTGAATCAAGCCAATTCTCTTGGTTTTGGTGCAGATCCATATCTTCTCCTAGTTAAGTGTATGTTCCTTTATTTATGTATTACTTATTATGCATTATATATTAGTTATTATATATTATATAATTATGTTATATATAATTATATACTCATTATCTATTATGACATATTATTATAGTTAATTATTATTATATATTTATATGTTACTTTAAATACATTTTGCATTCATGTTTTTTCTGGTTTATCTTATGTACTCAAAAGGGATGCAGTTCTCACACATGATATCCTTCATGCAATGTAAGTACTGTCAGAAAAATTTATACCTCCCTGAAGGTTTTTTCAACTGTGGCAATGAAGTAAAAAGGTACAAATCAACATCAGATTAATTGTAGTGAAGCACAATCCTGCTGAATAAAGGTGAACCGGACAACTGCAGCAACAAGACCTTTTTCTGAAGTGACATTCAGAAGTCTACTGAATATAGAGAAGAACCATACATTAGTATGCCAATTCCACTCAAATTAGGGCTTCTTGGTGCATAGATTTATTTCATATCTGGGTGGAATGGAAATAAGAATTATTGTGAGATGTAATACTAGTGGAAACGTGATCTATCCAACAGTCTTTGGATTTACAGAGCAATGTAAGAAAAGGTCTGTTGATGGAGGTGCACGTTTTGTGAAGGAAGGTCTTTATTTTACATTGTGGTCAAGTTTGCACTGTGACAAGCAAATTCTTGAAGAGAAGAGTGGTCTTCTGATCATAATAAAATGAATGTATGCAGATGTCTTTCACAAAGTAGAGAAATTCAAGTAGGTAGTACATTAGGAGGTTGTAAAATGTAAGAGCAATATTGTGAAAAGAAAAAAATGAGAACATTCTCTCACTTCTCTAGATTACTCTTTCTTGTAAATCCTTAAAAGCTTTACAAATGAGGACAGTGTAAGTTGTCCTGGATTTACAGGCCTTTGTTTTTTGCTTGTAGGATTTTTTAGTTTGTTTATTTTTGTGTCTTTTGTTAGGCTGCCTCTCACAGCATGAAAAAAGAGAGCAGAGCTGGAAACCAAACACAGATTTCTTCAGTAAGGGCAGAAGTTATGGCCTCATTAGTATGCAATTTATAACAAACATCAAACTGTTCTAAACTTTAATGTTTTTATTTCCTGAAACACTGATTTAAATACAGGTATTTAACACAAATATTATTTTATAAGAATACTTGGATCATTGTCCAAAATGGCACTGGTTTGTGTCTGAGCTAGTGTTTCCTTGGAAATGCTATTGTAAGTATTCAACTATTCAGAAGACTTATATGTGTATTGTGCCATAAATGGACTTGACTTGCAGGAGGATTAGCCACTACATCTCCAGGAACAGGTTTATGTCTCCATACGTTATTTGTGATACAGGCTTTGTCTGTGATCTGAAACTCATAGTTTACGTAAGAATTTAAAGAGCTTCAGAGCAGAAACACACCAGCAATAAAGTATTTTGAATTAAAGAAAAAAAATTCTAAAGAAAAACAGAATGTACAAAAAGAAATATGCTACATACATAATAGAAAAGGCACCTGATTCAACAAGAAGTATTTAAATTTTCTGCCTTCCAAGCTGTCTTAGGGAAACCTAGCATCCTTCTAACCACATCAGTAATATTTTGGGAAAGCTTTAAGGACTGTCAGGATATCTATAGTTTACTCTATATCCCAAATAACTGACTGAATTCAGGAGTACCACTTACAGGGGGTGTATATGTATGTGGATGTATGCGCTTTTTTATTTCACATTTGCAGAAGTAAACTTAGTGGTCATAACCATGTGAGATCCCTTATTTTTACAAAAAAAACAGTTCATAAACTGTCTGTATAAGGAGTGTCATTCTGTCTATTATAATGTTCTCATTAGTTTTAAGATATTTATAAAAAATGTTTAAGGTACAGGTCAGTTTTTATGTCTTGGCGTTTTCATGCAGACTACCACAGGGATCATCAGCGACTGGTCTGTAAGGAGAGATATTGACAGACTAGCACTGTTTGTGTAGTATATTCCCCAGTAGCTATGAACAGAAAATAACTCTTCCTTTTGAGCTGTGTTATGAAGTATTGGTGGCTAGTGGGTCCAAGGAATAACCTAAAAACCCATACTTAAACTCTACCTGAACTGAAAACTTCACCAGGTTTCAGAGTTATTCTGATTTATTGTGTGCCTATAAGCCTATAGGCTTATAGTGGTATAAGTACCATTACCCTAGATTTTGGCACAGAGCTTTGTGTGATTTGTATTTTATAACATAGAATCACAGAATCACCTGGGTTGGAAAAGACCTCTTAGATCATTGAGTCCAACTATAGTACATATGCCAATACTCTTTACTGTTGTTTCTTTCTGAGATGCAAGAAAAGCAAATAAATTAGACTCAGATTTCTGCTTAATGGATCTAGTTCAGAACAGTATAGCACTTTATTTTCTGTAGGTGCTAAACTCTGTGTGGTCCCAGAAACATTCTACAAAATTTTCAGGCCCATTTGGTTTTGGTTTTTTTATATTTGCTTGTGCTTCCTCAGAGATCTCATTTGTGAAAAGCAACAAAATATAAATAATATAAAACTCAATGACGGAGCAACTGTCGTTGCTTCTTAATATTGGAACAATGAGACATGATGCAAGATGACAATTTTAAGACATATGTATAGACATTTTATTTTGCTGCCTGCAGCCTAACTCTGAAAGTCTACAGCATGTGTTGTCAGGCCTGGTGATTTAACAGTTCTGACATCCCCGCTCTTAAGCAAATTCATCACAACAACAATACTCAGTCACGCCAAAGGTAAGATTGGCTAAACATATCTCAGGGCTTTGGGTTTGACTTTTTTTTAATTTAAGAACAGGTATGTTTGTAATGAGAAGTCTTTATATGTACATAAGGACATGTGTGTGCATGTATGAGAAAGAAGGTGAGTTGCTGTGGAAGTATACTGAATGGAGTAAATGCTTTGATTATGCATATCACATATCCTCCCTTTAAATTGCAAATCCTGAAATCAGAGATCTGGGTGGGATTAAACTGGAAAAAGAACAGATGGGACTGTTGATGTGACTGCCAGAGGCTTGGGCAGAAGGCAATGAAAAATAATTCTATTTTTCCCCTAAATTGAGAAAGCTAAACTGGTGATCAGTGGTAGATTTTGGGCAGATGGGATGACTTGGAGAAAATGGTTGGCAGCCTTAGTCACAAGATAATGAGAGTAAGATAAGGATTTTTTAGGGTGCATCAGGGGATCTTGAACTTCAGACCATGTAACCGTGCATGTTTCTACAAAGACAATAGTACACAGAGGGAAACCTTTACTCACAATATGTGAGAATCATTCCAGTTCTTTTTATCGGATAGCAAATGTAATGCCCTGAATACACTGCAGCAAATACATTTGAGTCCAGAATTGTAAATGGTTTTGTCAGCATGTATGTCAGTCTGAATATTTCTACTCCTATTAACAGTATAATAAACTCATGTTTTTTGCCTTCCTTCACCCTATTTTGCACTTAAGTTTTCTCCCAGCCCTTCGACTTCATTGAGGTGCTTATGCTCCCCATTTTTTCTATGAATATATCCACTGTTAATTTTTAAATGCTTGATTATGGCCAATACTTTGTGTAGCAAAAGAAGTGTAAGTCAAAACGCTTCTTCTCAATGAGAAACATAAAATGCTAACATGTACTACAATAATAACAGCAAATTTCGTAATGCTGCTACATTGATATTTTACCATCCATCCTGAAAAATACATCAGTAACTTAAGTATGATGGGCTAAAATAAATACAAAAGAATGGATATTCTATTGAAGAATTTTCCAGAAGTTTCTATTCTTTCCATATCATATGTTCAGATTAAAAACTGTAGTAGGGATAATTTTTTTTTGTTTTATTGTAGTATCTATTCTTGGATCAAATATGTATTTTACTAAGAAAAAAAAGGTTCAATTTATAGCACATATGGATGGATTATTTAAATATGAAAGACTGAAAGGGTGATTAAAACTCAGCTATTCAAATTTCATTATTTGTTTTGCAGTGAATTTCTTGCATGTTGAAAAATGAGAGCAACAAAAGTATTTGAGTTGCAATATAACTCACGGTACAATCAGTACAGTTTGTCGTGTTTGAATGTCACCATGCCTTTAAATATTGGCAAAAGGCCTCAGCAGATAGACTAAAGTGCCACTGAAAAGTTACTTTTTTTCCCCTGCTGGTTTTTCCATAGTCTGTAGCAATTCTACCAGTCAAATCTAATTGACTTTTGCAAAGAAATCTTAGTATTCCTGAAAGACTACCTTTCAAACTTGCTCTACAGCATGTGAAAGACAAGTTGACACCTTCTAACCAATGAATTATTTCATATAAATAATTTTAAAATTTTAAAGTGCTTGTTAGAAAAAGTAATTATGGGATCAGATTGCCTCACCTATAAAATGGAGCTCACTAAGAATGACTGTAAGACTGGGGAAGCTCTGAATATCACTTGTTAAGTGATATTGACAGGTGTGCAAGGCAAGAGAAGACTCAGAGGCTTCTGGGGTGGGATTTGGGCAATCTTTCATTATGAAATGATCCTGGTCAACTGGTGGGGTATATGCTATACTGCAATCTACTGGTATACACATCTTACAGACAATTTATTTTATCTGTTATACTGTTCTTCTGGTCTTCATCTTTTAAGCGTAGGTCTCCTTCCAAAGTCAGATCCTGAATTTGAATACTTTCATTAACCCAGCAACAACCACCAGTGTGGTTGGAACTACATCATCCTGCATTTTACTACCTTAACCCAAGACGATTTAAGTAAGAATAACATCACACAAGCAGGTATAATATGCATTTAGGCATCCATCTTCTGTGTTAACTCCAGGAATGCAAGAAAATAACCAGTGTGGAAACCAATCACTATCATAATCACATCTGATTTCTCTGTCAATTACAGTGTGACAGCTATAAGTAGCTGGCTACAAGCTGACATCCTTGAGTAGCCAGCTGAGACGTCACCTACTGTGTTTCATGTCATGTGCAAATGTTGTTTACACCAGAGAACTTTGTAGGACTTGTTTAATACTGGTACTGTGGAAGTTCAATGACAAAACTTTGTCAGCTAGTGTGACAGTTTAATGAAGATAAAGAGGACTTTAAAAGCTTGTACTACAAAGGAACATCCTATTTGGGAAAAATAATGAATGGATACCTTGCTTGGCTAGGAAACAGAGAAAAGATGAATCACTTTTCACTATTGCAGGATGTCAAAATGGCATTTTGGCCAAACTCTCTTTGAAGGATGTCCTCATAAAAGAAACCTTTTATTCTGATGTTCAGAGCAACAGAAAACATCTGGAACAGTGGTAAGGAGTTTGGAATTTGTTGTCTAAAATTAGAAGATTTAAAGACATTAAAAATTATCAAAATAACAAATGGTTGGGTTATCTGAATTTTTCAGCGGAGGTAGTCATCAGAGGATACTCTTTAGTCTGACATTGGGGAAAAAAAAGGCAAAAAGGGAGCAAATTGAATCAACTATATAGGTATATTTAGTTAATTAGCATGCTGAAACCTTTTTACTGTAGTGAAGAAGGTACTTAACAGTTTCACAGTGGATGGGTACATCCACAGCTTCTCTGGGAAACCCTTTCTAGTGTCTCACCATGTTCACAATAAAGACCTCTTTTCCTTACATCTAATCTAAATCTACCTTCATTCAGTTTAAAACCATTACTCTATTACTTTATGTCCTTGTAACCAGTTTTCCTGGTTTCCAGTTTTCCTGTCGTTTCTTGATGTGCTGGAAGGCTGCAGTAAGGTCTCCCTGGAGCCTTCTCTTCTCCAGGCTGAAGAAGCCAGACTCTCACAGTCTGTCTTCACAGGAGAGGTGGTCTTGCCCTTTGATCATCATCATGGCCTTCCTTTGGACTTGCTCCAACAGCTCCACATTGTTCTTATACTGGGGACCCCAGAGCTGGATGCAGAACTCTAGGTGAGGTCTCATGAGAGTGGAGTAGAGGGGCAGAATCACCTTCCTTGACCTGCTGATCACGCTTCTTTCGATTTCTGCATTGAAAGAGCACATTGTCACCTCACAGAATTCTAGAACCATGGAATGTGTTAGGTTGGAAGGGACCTTCAAAGGTCATCTTGTCCAACCCCCTTGCAGTAAGAAAGGGACATCTTCACTAGATCAGGTCCCTCAGAGCACCATCAAGCCTGGCTTTGAGTATCTCCAAGGATGGGAGCCCCATTAACACAGTGGGCAACGTGTTCCAGTGATCTATCACCCTCATATTGAAGAACTTCTTCCTAATATCCAATCTAAATCTCCTCCTTTCCTAGTTTAAAACAGTTGCCCCTTGTCCTAGTGCTCCATGCCCTCATGAACAGTTCTTCCTCAGCTTTCTTACAGGCACCTTTCAGGTATTGGAAGGCCACTATAAGGTTCCACTGCAGCCTTCTCTTCTCCAAACTGATCATTTTGAGCTTCTATACTAGCACCCACAAGTCCCTCTCCTCAGGTCTGGTCTCAATCCATTATTCTCCCAGCCTGTAGTTGTGCTTGACATTTCTCTGACCCATGTATAGTACCTTGCGCTTGGCCTTCATGAGGTTTACACAGTCACACCTCTCAAGCCTGACAAGGTCCTTCTGTATGCCATCCCTTTCCTCCAGCATGTCAACCACACCACACAGTTTAGTGTTATTGACAAGCTTGCTTGGTTGCACTTGATCCCACTGTTCACATCACCAATAAAGATGTCAAGCAATACTGGTCTCAGTATGATCCCAGCATCTTTACTGCACCAGCCACCCACGTTTGAGCCAGCATACTGGAAGTGTCTTAAACATCTGCAACAGTTGTAAGAAGCGTGTAGGGTTGGGATTATCTGATTGGCTGCTATCTACTTGGTCATTTAAGACTGGACTTTCTGTAGTCCTGGTAACTACATACATTAATGAGAAATACACTGTAACCTTGCATCCCAAATCTTTTTCCCACTGTAAGACTGAGTAAGAATAATTTCCTTTCTTTAACCATGAAACACAGTTTGGAAGCCACACAAGTGAGCTAAACCTCTTATAAGACCACAATAAGAACATTTTTTCACATTTCTTTTTAGATAAGTATTCATGTGCTGTTCAGAAGTATGTTCCCTCAAATTTCTACCACATTGCTTTATGAAAAAATCATGAGCAAAACAATAAGATATTAACAGAATCATCTACCATGGGTTTTCTTGAATCTCATACCTAAGTTGTGTGAGACATATTGCCTGTGAGCCTTTGAGATGTTTTACAATGTTGGTCTTTGGTCAAATGGAACCGAGTTCTCTGTATAATACTTTAGATTAAAAAATTCATAGAACATGTAAGAGTTTTCTTCTATGGTAAGAAATTGCTTATACTCATGCCTATTGTTTTTTTATTAGACTTTATATTTATTTTGATGTTTTGGAAGACTAATATGTAACATAAGAGATATGATTGAGATCCCAAGTCATAGCCAAAATGATACCTATGACATCTACAATGCTCCCAATGCCACACCTTTTTTATGTGGAGCATTTTCATGTAAAAATATGCATCATAATGTTACTATACCTGTGTCATCATCTTATTATTTAAGTCTCAGAGAAATAAATAATGCAAGAGTCCCATTCATCATGAATGGACTTCGTTCACAAAAAATAATTCATAGTAAAAAGATGTATAATAATAGCTACTGCAAAAACAGTTTGCTGAACAATGCTTTTATCATACTCAACCCACTTGTAACTACATTACTCTTCAATGACACCCTTCATAGTACTATAATTCCCATATCAAAATGTATTTATAATAAAGGGACATCATGAACTTATGAATACTGTTCCACGTACAATATTTTACTCACTACTGAGATAAACCCCTTTTAACTTGTAGTGAACATCACATATATTATGCTTTCATCATGATGCTATGATGCTGAAAAGAAGAGGACTGTATTATATGTATTATATATTTTGCCTCTTGTTTTTACTCAGCTTATCATTAGAAAAATGTAGCTAATTTTTGGCTAGTGATGATTTCTTGCATCGGCCATTCAATCCCTCTTTCAGTGGTGGAATGCCTTGAGTTGTCTGTGTGTTAGCCATGGTGAAGAAAACATCAAGTGCAGTTTCCATTACGCTTGCACTTTGAGAATTGGATTGCAATAGTGGTTTCTTTTCGTGTTCCTTTGTCTATTTTTATTCTTTGTACCACTTTAGATTGTTCCACATTGTCACAGTCACCTATCAGGACAGCATTAGACTCAGTGGTTTATAAATACACATAAATAATTAAAATTATTTTCAGGAGAAAGAAATTTCTGAATTTTCCTGTAACGCTTATTTTTATTTTTAACACATGACTCTTGGAGAGACAGTTTGTGGAGTGAAAAGTGTAAAGTGACAGGATCTGCTACTTTTGTTTCATTCTGCTCAGTATTTATGCTCAGTACTCTGATAATTGCTTTCTTGGTCCCACCTTTCCAGGCAAACTGACAAGCTCTCTGCAATGCTTTGTTGGGGGTTTTTTGATGTTTTGTTGTTTGGGTAGGGTTTTTTTTTTTTTTAGATCTATAGAGCTTACAATTAAAAGAAGTTGCAGGCTGGATTCATGCACCCTAACTTCTGCCAGATTACAATTTTGTACACACTAGCTACTTTGTCAGGCTCCCTCGCCAGCAGGTGGATGAAAATAGGTGACTTTGGAACATGAATCCTCATATCTTAAAATGGATTTCTGAAGGTACATTTCCCTTTATTGCATGAAGATTTTTGATGAATGGTTTAGACCAGACACTAATTTTTAGCTGTCCACAGGTGAGTGGGATAAATCCCAACTTGTAAGCTTAATTGAGGTTGCAGGAAATGCAAGCACTGAAGTATATAACATCTTAAACAGCATTACTAATGTACTCTGTTGATCCGAGTCATGCTACCCTGACCACAACTTATAACACAATGCTGACTTGTCCTCCCATCACCTAAATGAGTTACAGATAAATCTCTTAGCTTATATTTCTGAGAAAATACTTAATACAATTCACGTACCAATTTTATTAACTTCTGAAGAGAAAATCTGGGCTGTCTTTTGGTTCTGTTTTACACATGTAAACTTTGTGGTCTTACAGCATCAATTAAAAAATCACCCAGCTCTAAATACTGCTAAATTAATCAGAACATAAAATTGAATAAATATTGGCTCATGAAGAGACAGATGCTGCTTTGCCAGATATTGTTCTTCATGAAGAGATGAATTAATGTGTTTCTTCCTTCCAAAATTATTCTTATGCTCTTTATCTTTCTTGCAGGTACCATTAATTTTAATTAAGAGAATTGTAAGGGCAAAAAGCAAGATGAAGGCCACAGTGGTAATGCTCTATCACTGTCATCCAAGCCAATGTATAGACCCAACTGGGTACGCCCATTGGCCCAAAGAAATGATCAATATTTTTGGTCAGATATATTTTTTATTTGCTGAGAAAAATAATTCAGAATATACTGATAGCTAATGGAATGCAGCTGGTCTAGAGCCAGCCCTTGCATTTTAGCAGGAAGTACCATTTAGAGGCTCAAGGCAGAACAGATTTATCAAAGTCCACACCTAATGACAGGATAGAATTTGGATTCATACTCTCTGTCTCAATCGGCTCAGTGCTTGTCAAAGATATGCCAGGCAGTTGAGAATGACTGGGAATCATTAACTGGCTTTCTGTTCAAAAAGTAAAATAGATTATACTACAGTTATTACTGATTTTGAGAATCTTGTCTGGAATTGAACAGCATGCTTAAAAAAAAAAAAAAAGAAGAAATAAAAAGACCAAACACAGCACATTTCTGGACAAGAACTTCTTTAGCATAAAATGAGAAACTCAGCTAGAAAAAAAAAAAAAAAGAAAAGTTTGCAAAGAGATGGATGTATTTTACAGATTAGCTTAGATCCTCAGCTGCAAAGCACCCTGAAGTCAGCAGAACTGTATCCATTTGCCCTGGTTTATGCATCTGATCCAATCTTCTCTTTTAGAGCACGGAGGGAGTGCAGACACTGTTGTTGAGATCAGCAGCAGTTTTGTACATCTAAGCAGCACGCCAGCGGAGCCTCCCAGAAAGTTGCACAAGCACAATTAACAGATTGGGCTTGAAAATCACACTGTTTCTGTGATAAGTGCCCCTTCGCAGGGTTCAAGCTGTTCCACATCTCCAGACTGTTTTGTTGCTTTTTCCTTTGCAGAGGGAGAATCCTCCACAGTGTGTGACTTAGTGGCAAACTGCCGCTGCCAAATGCACGCAGCTATTTAATGCCTCACTGCTGAGATTTGGGATTTCTTGATGTTCATCTCAAATGTAAAATATATCTGGATCATAATCTCCGAGAGGTTAAAGATTTCAGCAGGGGAAAAAATGGTATTTTGTCATCTTGTCATCTGAAATTGTTTTATGTTTCACACTACAAAGTAAAAATATAAAGGGATCATCACCTAGGTGATAAACTGCCAGTTTCCAGACAAACATTTTAACTGATTTACACCTGTTTTCCTCTAGGAAAAGCTGCATTTTATGTGAGGCATTTCTTTCCCAACTGATAAATGACAATGGTGCAAGTATCTTCATCTTGGTGTGAATTGACCCAGATTGTAGAAGACCAAGTTTTTATATTACTTTGTGACCAAACAACTTGTGGAGACATTCAAGTGCTCAGTCTGGCTCCAAAACTTTTACAAGATTCAGGTGGTGATAGGGTAATGTCCTTAATAATATATTTTAAATAAATTAATACATATAACATTAGACTACAAGAAAAAAGATATTTTCATTGTAGCATATCAGTATTTGTTTTGATGTCAAAGAAGAGTCAGAAAGCATAGCTTAGTCACCTTTTTTTCAGTTCATAGTCTTACCATTCCTGTAAATATCTCCAGGGGATTTCCAAAATGTCAAACTGAAAGAACGGGAGTTTAAACAACTCTACATATAGATTTTCAATATTATTTTTAACTCGTACATCTTAGAATATGTACACAAGGCTGGAAATATACATTTGAGTCTGAAGGTAATTTTGTGAGCCATGATCAATTTATCCTCAATGAAGATGATGCTTCAGTAAAGTACATGAAGTTTCTTTTTCCTAAGCTTCAGGACACTGAAAGCGCAACTGAAGAATCAGAAGTAAAACATCTGGAAATACACAATACAATGGTTCCTGTAACTCTAGTTATGGTTCCCATTTCCACAGTGAGTACCAAAACCACTGGGAATGCTTAAGATGCCAAAGCTCTCCAATGTGTAGTATCATGGTTTGTATTTACTCTCCATCTTTCTGCATCGTTTTGGCAGTTTTAGTGGAAGTGTATGTCTTATTAAGGGACAGTCCAGAACCAGAGTACTGAGTATATCATAATGCACATAAATAATCTTGACCATCACACATGATGTGATCACATGCATGTTTCAGGGTATTATATATACATTACAAAAAATAATCTTCATCCATAAGCATTTAACATCACCAAGCATGATTTAAATGTAGAATAACTAAGCCAGTACAGCAGATTGATATGGAAATGTACCAAGTAGTATTTTAGGCTGTTTGACTTAGTAGACTTACATGACTTGAGTACAGTTATATCAGAATACGTATTGCACAAAGTAAACATCAAGTCAGAAAAATTAAGTTACCTAGCTTATATAATAAGTGTGAAAGAGTTAAAATCCTGAGTGTATTCTTATAACAGTTTTTTCTTAACTTTATTGTCCCCAGACAGATTAGGTATTGTTAATATATATCAATGATTTGAAAGAAAGTATAGTAAAGCTTTGTAGTGGTGGTGTAATGGTTTTTAGCTTGAAATATCTTATGTCCAGGGAATTCAGTTAATACATCAGGATACACAACATACATCCACTGTGCATTTTTATCTTCATAGTAGGAAAAAACTTTTTTCTTTTTTTTTTTTTTTTCCCCTCCTACTGGCAATTTAAGGGATTTGATCATTAATTGGATTTCCCCAGAAGATCTGGGGAACTACAGGCCTGTTGGTCGTACCCCAGTCCCGGACAGATCATGGAGAGGGTCATCTTGGGAGCTATCATGCAGCACATGTGTCATGGCCAGAGGATCAAAAGATAAATCCAGCTGGAGGCCGGTCACGAGTGGCATCCCCCAGGACTCAGTCCTGGGTTCAGTCTTGTTCAACATCTTTATCAGTGACCTTGATGACAGGATTGAATGCTCCCTCAGTAAGTTTGCAGATGACACTAAGCTGGGAGGAAGTGTTGATCTGCCTGAGGGTAGGGAGGCTCTTCAGAGGGATCTGAAAAGACTGGATCGATGGGCTGAGACCAATGGGATGAGGTTTAACAATGCCATGTGTAGAGTGCTGCACATGGGACATAACAAGCCCATGCAGCGCTACAGGCTTGGAGGAGACTGGCTGGAGAGCTGTCAGGCAGAGAAAGACCTGGGGGTGTTGGTTGACTGCAGGCTCAATATAAGCCAGCAGTGTGCTCGGGTGGCCAAGAAGGCCAATGGCATCTTGGCTTGTATCCAAAACAGTGTGGCCAGTAGGTCTAGGGAGGTACCTGTGCCCCCGTATGCTGCATTGGTGAGGCCACACCTTGAGTAATGTGTGCAGTTCTGGGCTTCCCACCATAAGGAGGACATTGAGGTCCTTGAGCAAGTCCAGAGAAGGGCAACCAGGCTGGTGAAGGGGCTGGAGGGCAAATCATATGAGGAACGGCTGAGGGAGCTGGGGCTGTTTAGGCTGGAGAAAAGGAGGTTGAGGGGAGACCTTATCACCACCTACAACTACCTGAAGGGAGGTTGTAGAGAGGTGGGTGATGGTCTCTTCAGCCAGGTAACAGGAGATAGGACAAGTGGAAATGGCACAAAGCTGTGCCAGGGCAGGTTTAGATTAGATATTAGAAAAAAATATTTTGCTGAAAGAGTTGTTGGGGCCTGGAACAGGCTGCCCAGGGAGGTGGTTGAGTCAGCTTCCCTGGATGTGTTCAAAAAAAGGGTAGATGAGGTACTTAGGGATATGGTTTAGCATAGGAAGGGAATGGTTGGACTTGATGATCTTAAAGGTCTTTTCCAAGCTTGTGATTCTGTGATAACCAGTTTTTTAAAATTATTTTTCCAGGGAGCATCAGAACAGGAAAAATTTTGAAGAACTAAACGTGTGTTCTTGCTGTGGAATACGTTAGGTTCATCTGAACAAATTCAAGTATTTTGCCTGGGGATTATCAATGTTGGTAACATCCTGTTTGTGTAGATGGGTAGATTTCTAATGAAATCTTAGTAGAATGGAATTTAATAGTCAGGGAACAACCAGGCCAGAATTCAGAGGGGGAAAAAGGAAGTTTTTCAGCTTGCTCACTCGTAGGGAGAAAAAAACAGAGGTTTCATTTTAAAGGCATTTAAGAGCTGTTGCGTGTCTACTTGAGCATCCTCAGGCTGTTTTTCAGGGATATGTTTTCCTAATGAAACTCAGCAAGGCAAACCTTAAATGTTTGCCACTACTTCACTGTTCCTCAGGGACTGGAATTTGATACCTGAGGGGTGGGTAATGAAACTCTATGTAACTTTTAGGTTTTGTTATTAGTAGTATATGACTTGTCCCACTACATAGTTAATCATCAAATGTAAATCCTCTGAAATGAAAGCTTACCAGATTTGGGCTAGCTTTGGAATGCTAAACATTTTTTGCAGGTTTTTTCCTGTCACTTGTAGATGATGATGATAATTCAATATTATTTTATGATCTAGTTCAATGTGACATGATTTTTCTAATATTACCAAAGAAATATACTCTGTATATAGACTTTTACTGCTGGAAATAGTAGAAAAGTTTAGAACACAAAGCTTTCATTGACTTTTTCCTTTTTATACAACAAAATCGATACTTATTTCATCTTTCCATTTTATGGCAAAATTAACTTAAAATTTCAGCATTAATATATAAAAATTATGACAATTATAAGAAAGGTTTGAAAATCGTGGAAATGTTTTGCTGATTAAATGTCTTTTTCAACACAGCTTCACAACACATTTACATCTTCACAGAGAAAAAATGAAAGAAGAACTCATAAAAAATTAGTGTACAGTTATGGCCATTTTCTCCTCTTGACCAATAAGATAGAAATGATTCACTGTATCAAGACAACACTGTAACTCTTGTTATGGGAGGGAACTGCACTCTGCAATGCTATGTGGACACATAGAGTTTAAGAAGCAAGCGTAGTTTGGCTCTCCTTGAGCTTAGTCTATGCTTCCCTCATCAAAGACTTCTCTTAGAGAAGATTTACTCTACCATCATGCTCATCAATGTCCCTTACTGTAAACTACTTTGAGGTTGCAAGATCATAAAAGTTTGAATATGTCTCCCATACTGTTTATCTCATGTTGAACCTGGGAAGGAATAACCTCTTGTATCAGTACAGGCTGGGGAATGACCTGATGGAGAAGTGCTCTGTGGAGAAGGACCTGGGGGTCCTGGTTGATGACAGGTTGGCCATGAGCCAGCAGTGTGCACTGGTGGCTAAGAGAGCCAATGGGATCCTGGGGATGCATCAAGAGGAGTGTGGCCAGCAGGTCAAAGGAGGTGATCCTCACCCTCTTCTGCCCTGGTCAGGCCCCACGTGGAGTATTGTGTCCAGTTCTGGGCTCCCTGGTATAAAAAAGACAGGGACCTCCTGGAGAGAGTCCAGAGAAGGGCTAAAAGATGATTAAGGGCCTGGAGCATCTCCCCTGTGAGGAAAGGCTGGGACTGTTCAGCCTAGAGAAGGGAAGACTAGTGGGGGACCTTATTAATGTTCATAAATATCTTAAGTATGGGATGCAGGGGGAATCAGCCAGCCTCTTTTCAGTGGTCTGGTGGGACAGGACAAGGGGTAATGACATCAAGTTGGAGCACAGGAAGTTCCACACCAACACATGGAAGAACTTTTTCACAGTGAGGGTGACAGAGCGCTGGGACAGGCTGTCCAGGGAGGTGGTGGAATCTCCTTCTCTGGAGATATTCAAGACCCGTCTGGACGCCTATCTGTGCAATATGAGCTAGGGAGCTGCTTTGGCAGGAAGGTTGGACCCTATGATCTCTCGAGGTCCCTTCCATCCCCTATGATTCAATGAATCTATGATTCTATGATTCTATTACATGTAGCTGCTATATGAAACTTGTTCGTATACCCTCTTTTAAAGTACAAATGGTCTGATTTATTGAAGATTTTCTATTTGTATCTCTGTCTTAGATGAAGAAGAAAGTTTCCTATTCATATATACTTCTGTGAGTGATCCTTCTTTAGAGGTGAAATTTCACGGTGGTCTAGATTTTGGGATTTGAGATCCCTTTTGTTCGATAGCCCACATTACCATTAACAGCAAGATCTTCTTTTACAACCCAAGAACACAGGTGGGCAGATACTGACCGCATTTTACTATCCCAACTTCTGTTCAGTTTACTTACTCACAAAGATATTAAACACCTAATTTTTAGCAGAAAATTTCTATCTATAATTAAACATTTTTAATCATGTTATCACCCACATGCAAATTCTCTCAAAGAGCAATTCTTAGTGATAAGACAAATATAGTGCAGAAGTAGTATATCTTCAAATGGCTCAAAGCCTGTCTTGAGCTATTCACAATAGCTGACAATTTTTAGGGCATTTTTTATTTAAAAACAGAGGAAATTCTCAATTTCATATAGAAATTGGCTCATCTGAGTACACCGGATTTTTAAAGATTTGTTGTGAATAAAACTAAGGGCTTGAATGAACTCTTCAAAGGTGGGATTCATCTTTCCGAAGTTTGTGTCCAACTAAATTGGTTTCCAAGATTCCTATATTCACTTTCTGAGATAATTTGCCTTGTTTATTCAGTACTAACTAGGTCAGGTGCCTAATTTTTCAGATAACTACAGGTAAGCAAGACAAGTCTTAATTAAAAACTCCATATAAGATTAAACTGATTTTAAAATAATGGAAGAAAAATTGAATCTTTTTTCCTTCAGGTTTATTTTTTCCTTACCCAGTTCTTTCTCTCCTGGATGGGAAAAGTATTTGCTGAAGCACTCAGGGAAAAAGGAGTTGATTTCTTTGTGAAATTCCAATTTGTTCTTTCCCCCTTTTTTAAAAATCAAAATCTTTTGTTGAAAACCAGTTCCAATCTAGAATATTTACAACTGTCTTAGAATTCCTATTAGAAACTAGTGAAGTACATAATCATCTTTGGCAGCATTTGTTGAACAAATGACAAGAAGCTGCATAAGATGTCCATATTCTATATTTTTTTAACTGTAATTCAATAATACATGAAGCCAGTTCATTATTTTCATATTAACACTCATGTGATACAGCTATATTGTATCAATACATAAACATCAACAATGATGTACCATGATTTGATTGGCAGTAGTCTTAAAGAATAATTATGAAATTTACTGGGGGTAACAAGTTAAGACAATATTGACTGTCATTATAGATTGACATGGATAAATATTGCAAATTAATATAAAAACTGAGAAATATAACTTCTCTTTTTTTAGTAACACATTTATTGTCCTCTAATAATACATAGATTTAAAAAAAAGAATTAATAAAATTTTACATTCTTCAATTCTCCCAAAAATATGTGGAGCAGCAATTTTGATTAGAAGTGCTTTGATTTATAAAACACATCAAACATTTACCAATAAAAATGGAAGATTTACTATTGCCAATTATGTCACTAATAGTTTCTCCTTTACCCTTATTAATCTTACTATACATGCCTCCAGCACAGGTAATCATGCATTTCTCTTGCATTTTTTAAAGGAACTTCAGAAAACGTTACACTTCTATAATTGCTGGGGATTTTAATTGTGTGTTACAGAAAAATCTGGATAAATTGCAAAGCACTGACACTCCAATACTTTAAAACTGGAAAGTGCTGAAACATTTTATAACAGCAGATTGAAGTTAAATCAGCTATTGAAGTGGAGTTAAAATGCTGTCAAAAGGGAGCAAATATTTTTTGCTGACATCCGCTATACCTATTTAAGAACTGATTATTTTCTAGCATCTCAAACTTTGAAATTAAACATCTGAATTTTCCAATGAATCAATTTCTTGGTTCATGCACTAATATGACACTAGATTAAGCATTTCCAACACAATTTTAGAAGAAGAAATTAATTTCTTGTGGGGATGTGATGGGTTGACCGTGGCTGGATACTAGGTGCCCACCAAGCTGCTCTGTATGCGTAGTGGTTGCCCTGAAAGAAAAATGTAAATAGGAAATATCCCACTTCCTCCTCCTTTCTCTCACCTTTCATAGCTAGGCAGACACAAAACATGGTGACACTCCTTTGGTTAGCGAGGGTCAGCTCTCCTGGCTGTGCCCCCTCCCAAGACCTTGCCCACTCCCAGCCCACTCTTGAGGGGGGTGTTGGGGAGACAGCCTTGATGTGTGCCAGCCCTGCTCAGCAACAGCCAAACCCTGGTGTGTTACCAGCACTTTGCTGGGTACCAATACACAGCACAGCCCAGTGAGGGTGCACTGGGGAAAGTCAACTCCCGCTCAGCCAGACCCAATACAAGGGAAATGGACATTCAGGTCTGTCCCACCTTTGTCTGTTGGTCATCATAAAAACCTCATTACAGAGCTGGCGCTGCTTGGAAGAACTACGTATTTCTTTTGTGCTATACAATGTCCCTCTTGTCCAGAGATGCAAAACTTGTGGTTTAGGTCCACATATTGTACTAACACTGTGTCTGCTGACCAGTAGCTTTGCTGTTCTGGCCTGAGGGATGCAAGAAAATATAAATCCCATGATAAGAGACAATATGAAGCTGTAGAGGCTGTTGAGATCAACTTGATGGATTGTTTTGGGAACTGACTGAAAAATTCTCCCAGGGTTAGTCTGCAGCAGACAGCACTGTTTTGTTTTGTTAACTATGAACTGCTGCTAGGGTAGGAAGAGGAAGGCAAGATACGTCTATCTTATCACAAGTCCAGCTCAATGCAGGGTTGATAATCATTTTACATAAGTTTAAGGGAGTGCTTTCTTCTTCTCCTAAAACAGCCACTTTCATTTGGTTGGCTGGATTGATCTCTATTGCTTATAATGGGAGTGTAGGCACATATACTTTAAATGTCTAAAGTAAGATAAAATCAATCACACTCTAGATATCTGTGATGTAGACATCTACAGCAGGGCTAGTTTCTTGGTATTCCTTTATAGTCAATGGAGAGAATAGGCACTTTTATGTGCAATTCATTTGATCTATTTTAGACATGTACTTTAGGATGAGATGAATTGCACACTAGAAACTCTCATTGAATTTAAAGGGAGTCTAGGGTGACTAGTTCAGGTGCAGACATCTGCATTTACATTTAATTAAATGAATCCCTCTGCAGTATATCTGATGCTTCCAAGAAAAGTTGGGTGGACTTAAACACATGCTTGCAACATTTTTGTAACAGGGAATATTAGATTTACTATGTGTATGCAGGCAATCTGTTTATCCATCAGTCCAAAGTTTCTTGCAACTGTTGTTTTTACTCTATTTGTTTAATAGAGAATTCACACATATTTCTAAGCAGTAAACCAAAAAGTAGAAATATGGAGACCAAAGCTGAAAGAACAACTGCTTAATTGCATATTTTATTCCCTATACATCTTAACTTGTTCTCTTATTGTGATAATTTTCTAAGTGGCAATAAATTGTCATGGACTACACCAGCAGTATGACATTCCTGCCAGGCTGTACTGAATGAACCTTGCTGGTCAACTGTTGGTGGAAGGGAAAGGGAAATTCTGAGAATGTATAATTTTGCCTCCACCTCCTACTCTTTGCCCAGCTTCTCTTTTGATGCAATAATATTCCCATCTAGCTGCTAGAAATCAAATTGAATATATCTGTGTTGCAGTCAAAAATATCTGATAGCAAAACTGAGCAACACACCTCAGTATTCATTAACTTACTACTTTGGGCTACCAAAACCGGTGAATTTGTAGCTGCATGGATTTCACCCACAGCCAGGTCTGTCAGCACATAGCTGAGAACCTACTCTGCACCCTGCAGAGAAAATCACATAGGTGTAATGTCATGGTTTAGCCCCAGCCAGCAACTAAGTACCATGCAGCTACTCACTCGTTTCTCCACACACCACTCCTTGACCCCTTTCCCTGGGGTGGGATGGGGAGGAGAATTGCAAGGAAAAAGGTTGGGATAAGGACAATTTACAGAGAGAGTGAAGAAAAAGAAAAATAACAACAGAATTTGTAACAGAATATAGGAAAAGAGTGGTACACAATACCATTTGATCACCGTCCCAAAACCCAATAGTCAGCCCATGCCCTCCATCCTGGCCACCCCCTGTATATGCTGAGTAGAATCCTAGAATCACAGAATCGTAGGGGTTGGAAGGGACCTCAAGAGATCATCGGGTCCAACCCCCCTGCCAAAGCAGCTCCCTAGCTCATATTGCACAGATAGGCATCCAGATGGGTCTTGAATATCTCCAGAGAAGGAGACTCCATCACTTCCCTGGGCAGCCTGTCCCAGGACTCTGTCACCCTCACTGAGAAAAAGTTCTTCCGCATGTTGGTGTGGAACTTCCTGTGCTCCAACTTGCAGCCATTGCCCCTTGTCCTGTCTCCACAAACCACTGAAATGGGTCTGGCCATTTCCCCCTGCATCCCATGCTCAAGATATTTATGAACATTAATAAGGTCCCCCATTAGTCTTCCCTTCTCTAGGCTGAACAGTCCCAGCTCACTCAGCCTTTCCTCATAGGGGAGATGCTCCAGGTCCTTAATCATCTTTGTAGCCCTTCTCTGGACTTTCTCCAGGAGATCCCTATCTTTTTTATACCAGGGTTCACAACTGGACACAATACTCCATGTGGGGCCTGACCAGGACAGAGTAGAGGGGAAGGATCACCTCCCTTGACCTGCTGGCCACACTCCTCCTGATACACCCCAGGATCCCATTGGCTCTCTTAGCCACCAGGGCACACTGCTGGTTCATGGCCAACCTGTCATCAACCAGGACCCCCAGCTTCTTCTCCACAGAGCTCTTCTCCGTCAGGTCATCCCCCAGCCTGTACTGATACGAACAGTTATTCCTCCCCAAATGCACTTGCTTTTGTTGAACTTCATTAGGTTTCTCCCTGCCCAGCATTCCAGCTGACGTCATATTTGTTGTTTCTGCTACTACTATATCCCTAGACCCAAAATGTAGACTGGTAGAACTGGCTAATGTGTTTTCTAATAACTAATGTATATTAGTAAGTACAGATTTTTTTTGACAGCTACTACACCTCTGGTTAGAGAAAAGAGCTGCTCTTAATTACTTATATGCTTTCAGTCAGGGTTTGACAAGGGTATCTCATATAAAGATTTTGCTCTGAAAGTTATATTAATACAAACATTTTTGGGAGCATAATTTAGGTAGTTGGATGTATGTTGGATCAACCAGCTTTGACACTGCAATTGCTTCAGGTTTTCATGGCTGTGATAATAGCATCCCTTTGGACTATCCAGATTGAGTCCTCTGAGCTGGAGCAACAATATCTCTGTCTTATCATGAGGATAATTTTTATACCTCCAGTCCCTTATCAGTATTTTCATTCACCTTCCTCCGCTCATTCTTCTTTTCACTGTCTGACCATATGGTCATAACTTTTCTGTATATTTTATATATTCTTTATATTACTTCATTTGATTTATATTTTATATACTTGTTTTTGTATCTCTGTCTCAAATAGTTGTATTACTTGAACCATTAGAAAAGGACCCTCTTAGAATAATTCCTCAGCAAAAATTCCTCACTCTTTTTCATTATGGGAGAAAAAAAACCCAAAACAACAAAACAAAAGCTAAAAATGGAGAACACCCAAAAAACCCCTCCACCAAAACAAACACACACTCATATACACCCTGACCCACAAAAGGACCAAAACACTGAAAACAAGCACTATTTGCCCTTTCTTAACTATTCCTGCTCTCCTCTTTTTCCCTATTATCTTTGTATATCTTGCCTTTTTCAGTTCTCAATGAACCCAAGGGGGAATTTAGAGCACCTCTTTAATCATCAGTTTCTGAACCTGGGGCAATGGTTCTGAGAAGCTGTTTGCATTGCAATTTAAAAAGGAAAGGAATTACAGAATATGTCTCCCCCTAATCAGCACTTGTGGTAAAATATGTGTTAATAAAAACCAGAATTCCCATTCCATTCATAATTTATAAAGCAGATAGATCGGAACTCACATAATACAGCATGGAGGAAGCAGACATGTGGCTATAATCCTTTTTTTGATTACAACAACATGATTTTATTGAGACCAGTGGAGCTACTGCAGATTTACACCAGTCTAAGTAGGATGCAAATCCAGTCAATTATATATTAACAAAAACATTAAGCAGTACAGAGCATTTTAAAAAACGAAGCATCCTACTTTTACAGGTTTAATATTTTACACCTTGAATTTCCTCTTTGTTAACAAGGTTACTTCGACAGAGCCAATAGCCACAACAAGGTGAAAGTGTAATAGCAGACTGGAAAACCATTGAAGTAATATCTGTCCATAATGAAGAAGCTGGGGACATTTGTAGCAGGAAAGATTGAATTTTGTTGTCCAAGATCTGTCTCAAATATTTTCCTTAAAATTTTATCTCAAAAGAAGCCAAAGCACTATACATTGGTCCAGATGCACCACAAAACAGATTATAACTTCTGCTGTAGCAGAGAGATTATTCTAAGAAAAAAGGCAACTTTGGTGCTTCTTCCATTGGTCTATCACATCTATGTCACCAACTCTAACAGAACTAGTGTGGTGAGGTACTAGCAGCTATAAGAGATCAGCTTGCAGTAACATGCAAGGGAGCACCAAGTAAATGTCTTGAGAGAAAATAGTCTCATAAAAGAATATAGTGTAATTTCCAAAAACAAATGGAAGATACTTTTTGTTTATGAATAGCAGAGTATCTCCTTAGGGCTGGATTCTCATCTTAATCACTTTGGTATTGGTGAGATGAAGCTGCCTCACTGTCTGTAATAACTCACCTCCTACACTGTCTGAAGAGTTCATAGTCTTTTATTTATCCTGCAGCACTAGTATTTTTACTGATAGAGAAGCAGGCCACCTACTGTAGGGGAGATGAGCGATTCAGACGGTACTTTATGAGCTGACAGTCTCTGGCTCCATATTCAGTTAATGATAATGTCATGATTTCTAAGCCAGGCAGAGTGCTTGCTATTGCTGTTTCACCCAAACATCGTAATTACTTCTCTTCAGTTTCAATAAACAAATCCAGAGTACACGTGCCTTCACTGACTCCATCCCCCTTTGAATTTATATGTCATAGGAGGTGCTTAAGTACATCCTTGACTCTCCACTATGGACCAGTGAGACTGACATTATCTTGATGCACAGAATAATTTCTGTGGCTGTTGGGAGCCCACTCCATAAATATAATACTTTTGATGGCTCAGCTATCTTCCTTAATGCTTTTGAGCCAGATGTGTAAAAATGTGGCACCATTGGGAGGTAGAAGTCAGGACTTTACCATTAGAAATACCCCACCTGTTAAGATATATGAAATCTCTGCAGAATGCAGATGACTGCTTTTCAGGTACTACTGAAAATTCCAGAATAAGTTTCATGTAACTGAAAAAAAAAAAATCACTATATATAGATTCCGCTGTGATTCAAACCTCTAATATAGATGGGGAAGCCATTGTGACAATTGAGAAACCTCCTTTATAATGGAAGTGCCGCCTCCTGGCAATAATGCAGAAATAATCACTGCTTTGTACCATATCTTATTAACTATATTTAAATGTTTTAACAGTTTTCAAATCTTTGTCTTTAAATGGTTACAATGTTTCACAAAGTTAGAGCAGCACTGCAAGCATTATTAGATGGGGATAGAAGTTAAAAATGAAACTGCAAAAAAGAACGGCAGAACAAGGTGTCATTACAATGAGCTGTAGGAATACATAACTCTTAGTCTCACTCTTCTGGACTGACAAATGTACCGTCTGTCTATATGGCATTAATGAATGACAGTTTCTCACCATTTGGTGGATGCATGTGTCATCATTTGTCTAGATGACATCTTGATTTATAGTCATCATTGAAAAACATTAGACAATCTTTCTACAAGTTTGATGGGAATTCTGAATATGTGCAAGTAAGGAGTAGATTTCTCTGAACAGTTCATTGGGATGCACAGTTTCAGGCAATCAGAGGGGCAATATGGTCCGTTGGTTAGACTCTTCACTTGGTAGATGTGGGCCTTCAACTCAGTTTCCTGTTGTACCTGAAGCTCCTTTTTTAACCTTGGACAAATCATCTACGTTCTCAGAGTCACTTCTCTCCACTGCAAACAAGGAAGGGATATTTTTTCCTCTCCTAAGATGTGGTGTAACCCCAAGCCTATAACCGAGCATGAGGCAGCCACTCCCTTGTCCCTCACCCCCACAAGAGGATGGGGAGGAGGATGAAAAAAATCTCATGGATTGAGATGAAGACAATTTAATAGGACAATAATAGGAGAGAGTAATAATAATAATTAAAAAAATAATAACATAAGTGCAATTGCTCACCACATACAAAAAGGGAAAAAAAGTACACCGAACACCCAGTCCATTTCCAAGCAGCAGATCTTCCTCCCAACAAACTTCCCCAGTTCTATATGGAGCATGATGTTCTGTGGCAGGGAATATCCCTTTGGCCAGTGTGGGTCAGCTGTCCCAGCTGTGCTCTCCCAGCTTGTCGTACACCTGGCAGACCGTGGGAAACTGAAAAGTCCTTGCCAGTGTAAGCACTGCAACTACCAGAATCACAGAATCACAGAATCACAGAATCACAGAACCTTAAGGGTTGGAAGGGACCTCAAGAGATCATCGGGTCCAACCCCCCTGCCAAAGCAGGCTCCCTATCTCACATTACACAGATAGGCATCCAGACGAGACTTGAATATCTCCAGAGAAGGAGACTCAACCACCTCCCTGGGCAGCCTATTCCACTGCTCCGTCACCCTCACTGTGAAAAAGTTCTTCCGCATGTTGGTGTGGAACTTCCTATGCTCCAGCTTACAGCCCCTAGTCCTGTCCCCACAGACCACTGAAAACGGGCTGGCCAATTCCCCCCTGCATTCCAAGTCTAAGATATTTATAAACACTAATGAGGTCCCCCCTAAGCCTTCTTTTCTCCAGGCTGAACAGACCCAGCTCACTCAGCCTTTCCTCATAGGGGAGATGTTCCAGGCCCCTAATCATCTTCGTAGCCCTTCTCTGGACTCTCTCCAGAAGGTCCCTGTCTTTTTTATACCAGGGAGCCCAGAACTGGACACAGTACTCCAGGTGGGGCCTGACCAGGGCAGAGTAGAGGGGGAGGATCACTTCCTTCGGCCTGCTGGACACACTCTTCCTGATGCATCCCAGGATCCCATTGGCTCTCTTAGCCACCAGTGCACACTGCTGCTGCACACCCAGCAACAACTAAAAAAAATAACAGTGTTGTCAATATTATTCTCACTTTAAGTCCAAAACACAGCTCTAGACTGGCTACTAGAAAGAAAATTAACTCTACCTCAGTCGAAACCAAGACAAAAGGGTAAATAAAATCACATTGGATGTGGTGAGTGGTTTACAGGCTACACTAATTGGAATCACATACTCAGTATTTATGTATCAAAATAGATTTGTAAAGCAAATTTCTCTTAAAACTAACTGAGAAAATGTGAAGGGATTTAGAAGGAATAGCTTGCAGAAATTACTTTGAATCATACATTGAAAGTATGGAAAATAAATGAAAATAAAACCCACTCCAGAAGAGTAATTCAGGCATACAGAATATAAATGCCTGGAATGTTTGGGATACCATGAACTGTCAGCACTAAACATTCACATATGTGTGTATACATGTATATGTGTACAAAAATTCACAGCTTTTCCCAGGCTGCCTGTACACAGAAATTTGCACAGTTCAGGTTACCAACGTAGCGCATTTTCCAAAGACTGAGCCTTAATTTGCAGCTTAAGTGTAAGAAAAATCAAGCAGATATTTATTATTATACTCCCATAATAATGATTATTTTCCCATAGTGCTTGCTTTATTAATCATTTTGACTATGCTTGCCATTCTGCTTTTAACATTTTTTTATAATGGTTCCCCAACATGTGCAAGTTCTGATTGTTCTGTATACATTGCAGGCATCAACAGTAGACATGACTCACCCTGCATCCCTTGGTGTGCAAGACTGGATCTTTGCCAGCTTCCCTGTAGCTGGGCAGCCACAAGAAGGAGGGTTTTCTGGCGCCATGGGAGTCACCTGAAAAGTGTTGTACCCACAGGCGCATTCTGCAGGGCAGTATTGTGGAAAGTATAACCTTTCAAGTGCAGCAAAGCAGGAAGTGCTTAGGAATGGACTATTCCTATTCCCTGTAGGGTCTGTTAAACAAGCAAATAGGGCACAATGATCAAACATTTTAGCTGGGACAGGACATTCCTAGAAAACAATGCTTTTCCTTGCTCCCTGGGGAGAAAAAAAAAAAAAAAAAAAAAAAAGAGAGAAAAAGAAAGGAAATTCCAGGACTTTATTTTGCCCTAGGTGTTGATTGGTATTTTTTCTGTCTCTCACCCTCGAGTCACATTCTTGGCAACATACCTTTCCCCTGTCCTAGAGCTGGAGAACTGAGAACAGATATTTCCTCCACAGCTTCAGCTCCAGTGTCAGTTTTTCTGACCAGGAGGGATGAGCATTCATTGCATCGTTCACTCCTCCTCCTTTGTAACCCTCTCTTGAAATAAAACCAAACCCCTGAAGGAATTTTTAGGGAGCCAGGGGAGTTACCTGTGTTACCTAAAAACACAGGGTTTGGCTGGGATACTTAATTTTCTCCATAGCAGCTAACATGGGGTTGGGTTTCAGATTTATGCTGAAAACAGTGTTGATAATGTAGAGATGCTTTCATTATTGCTGAGCAGTGCTTACTCAAGACTCAAGGCCTTTTCTGCTCCTCACACTACCCTGCCAGTGAGTAGGCTGGGAGTGCACAAGGAGTTGAGAGGGGACGCAGCTGGGACAAATGACCCCAACTAACTAAAGGCATGTTCCATATATGACATTATATTCAGCATATAAAGCTGGGAGAAGGAAGGGGTTGACATTCAGAGCTATGGCATTTGTCTTCCCAAGTCACCATTAGGCACAATGGTGCGCTCCATTCTTTGAGATGTCTGCCCATGACAAATGGGGAATTAATTCCTTGTATTGCCTTGCTTCTGCATGCAACATTTACTTTACTTATTATTAAACTGTCTTCATCTCAACCACAATAGTTCTCAATTTTACCCTTTTGATTCTCCCCCCCCATCCTGATGTGGGAGAATGAGAGAGTGGCTGTGTGGTGCTCCACTGCTGGCTGGAGTTAAAACACAAAAGTTCCTAAACCAAAAAGTTTAGGATGAATAGGTACAACCTAGCCCAGAGTGATTACCTCTGGAGGAAGGTTTTTTCTTCAGAATAAAGGATCTCATTAAGAATTGCCTCCAGGCTGTTTGGGTTGCCTGCACAGTGCTTTGTAGGAGGAATACAAAGCTTCATTTCTGCTGTAAGAAGCATTTCCACCTTCCCAGGAGTGACCAGGCTTGACCCCATTTAGCCAGTGAGATCAATTTCGGTCACAGAGCGAGCTCAGCTCCTGTGCACTGTTCTTGGAGAGTTTAAAAATGACTACATGGAAGTGGATAGCCATTATATTTGTCTCAGATCATCTCTCACGTCTTTCTGCCAGGATAAGGCGAGTCATATGTAAGACCACTTTGAAATGACAGATGATATCATTGAACTTTTTGGTGGACAGTCTGTTAGCTGGGATGAAAAAGACAATAACCTATAATAAAGTAAGGAAGCAAGGTTACACATACTAACTTTCAGCAATATTTCCCAAACCAGATGATGATGTCTGATTTTTTTTGCTTGTTAGGTGAAGATGACCAAGAACATTGGAAAGGATTCATGAAAATGAATACAAATCACATGCCATAGATAATTAGTGACTGATGATTGATGATTAAGTACTCTACCACTCTTTTTCTGGAATTAAAGCCTAACACTGAGAAAACTACATGCAGTAAAACTTCTTAGCAACATTTAGAAAGGATACATCTCTTTATTCACACACTCACATTTCTTTATGTCATTTTGAATTTTTGTTGTGGTGAGTTTTTCTAGATCCTTTTTTGCATGTACCCTCTTTTCTTCCCTTTTCTCAGCAAAATCCATGAAAATGAAGAAGCTATATTTTTCTTAATCTGTATTTACAGATTAAAGCAATTGAGAAAAACATTCACTCTTAGAACACTATTATAATGATTGCAACAGAGATCTTTGCTTTGCAACCATGGTCACTGAAGATGATAAAAATAAGTTATAGGAGTGAAGGAGGAGAACAGAAGAAGGGGTCCTTTAATCTGCAACTGTAAGTTCTCTAACACATGTAGAATTTATAGACTTGGCCACAAATAAAGTACCAATAATACTGACAGTAAAGATTAAATTAATTTACACAAATAGCCATAAAACCAGAAACCACAGTGATCCATAGTTGGAGTTGGTATAAGCTTATTTGTTGTTTTTAAAGGTAGATGCATTTGAAGATAATATATCTGATTACAAGCTTTGGAAATGTTCTGTCTTTTAGAAATTTCTCTGCAGTAAGCAATGCAAAGGGTGACTCAGAATCTTCACAAATGGGAGCTGGGAACTTCTGATTTCTAATCAAGATGATGTTTGGGCAAACAAATGGGTATTTGCAGGTAAACACAGCATGCTAACTTCAAAGCTGCAAGCAATACCTTTGGCTTCAAACATTTGTGCCTAAATATATAACTGAACTGTGGTCATAATAAGATTTTGAAATGAAAAACATGCAGTGTCTCATTAGTTTATGTTTTCTTTTATCTGTAGTCTTCTGACAAATTAAATCAGATTTGCAGAAATCCAAAATCAAGGCTAGGAATGCTGATCTAATAGCCAGCTGGTTAACACAGAGCTATGATTAGTGTTGGCTGCTCTGCCAAAAGTGCAGCTTGTTTAATAAGTACAATTTTTCCTCTTATTCATTTCACACACAGAAGAAAAAAAAAAAAGAAGAGAGGGAAAAAAATAAGAACTAAAGGAGCTCTGTCAGATGGGGATTAGCTTTTATGAAGTAGATGATTCAGCAATACTTTCTAACCATCTCCCCACAGCCTGCACTACTCCTCCTTTCCACCTCCAGACCCTGTCTCCATATATAAAAAGAGATAATAAAAGGATATTTTAAACCATATATTTCCTGAAAATTATTTTTTTTATTAAAACCACTTGCAGAATTTCAAACAGTGCAGTGCATGATGCTCTTATTACGTGAACTAAGGAGATTAAAGTATTGCTATACATGTCCTTTTAGAATAAATCACACATATGGACTATCCTTTAGGATTCAGGGTAAAAGGGTAATTTCATATAGTTTATGCTAGTGACCAGCAAACCTTTGGGGTGTTGATGTGTGGGCAATTTGCACTGATGACCCACAGTCTTGCATCATAGTTCTAGCAGTGGGAAGCTCAGAGCACCACGCTATCATACACTTTACTTTGAAGAAATGAGTTGAATAGCAACTAATTGGCTCAGTAGCAACATACCCTAAAAAACTTTGCATGGAGAGACCTTGAGGCAAATCTGCATTTGGCATAATTTTCATTTTCCATTGAAGTCAATGGATCCACTGCAGTTTACATCAGCTGATGGCCTTTGTTGGATCATGAGCTGGAACAAAGCTGGAGGTGCAGACAGATAAGTAAAGAGCTTTTACATTTGGGGTAGATGCTATGTAAGGACAAAGTATATCTGAAACAATCTTAAGATGCATATAATGACAAGAACTTAGGAATTTAAAAAAAAATATAAGGGAGAAATCTTCACCTTTTTATCCATGAGCTTTGTTTTTTTCCAATCCTCTTAGTCCCAGGATCCTTTTGAACGTGTATGAAAATATCTCCCTATGCAAATTTCATTGTTTCATGCATCTGATATACTGGAGACCTAGGACTAACTAAAACAAGGGCTATTTCATTTCACATTTTTGTGTTTGATTTTGTCCCAACCATATTATAAGGAGAAAAAAAAAAGTTCCATAGCCAAAAATATGACATTGTAAGCAGATTATTCTAACGATCAATGGTATCAAATGAAATGGTGGAATTTGTACAAAAACAGTAACAATGTAAAGTACCTGTTGAGGTATGTCTGTTTAGTTTCAACACAATCATTAAGAATTTACATGTTTTGTAATTGTTCTTGAATGTTAAGATTTTATTATAAAACATAACTTCTTAGCTTTTCAACAGCATAAATGTGTGCATGTTATCCATTTTGTTTTTGAATTAGAGATCCTTTTCCACATGTAATTAAAATGGAAAAGACTAACAGCATCAAATAAATTAGTCATGCTGTAATTAAACTAATATTTTCTTCTTTCTTTTCTCTAGCCCACACCCCATATCTTGAGTACATTAAACTCCCACTTGTACTTATTTTTATAAATATTGTTTTTTCTATGAGGGTCTCATACTCCCTTGCAAATATCCACATTATTGCATAATCTTTACAGATGCAAGTATAATTCTCATATGCTTCTGTCTGCAGTTTGTGGATCTATTTTCCAATCAATTCAAGGCCAACTCTCATTAACGCAATGAGGGCTTTCATGAATAAATCCCTCATTTTTCAATGATAGAATAGATTCTTCATTATTGAATTGTGTGCACTCAAGTGGGATCTATATGCATCCAAAGAAAGAAATTCTTGATTTCTTGAATCATAATGAATGCCCCAGTACATTTCTCACCATTTCAGTTCTTCAGAACTGTATCTAATTTCCTGAATATCTTTGATAAACATTGGCTTTTTTCTGCCTTCTTGGTTAATGAAATCTCAGGAATTATTTTTCAAGCCTATTAATTAGGGATGTTTGTGCATTTTTCAAACTACTTTGAAAAGTGACTGATAACCACTGATATAAACTACACAGAGTACAAGAAAGAAAGGATATATGGGTCATCTTTAGCAAAATGACAAGAAGGAACCTTTGAGTTTTGTTAGCAGTTATCTACCTAATCAATGGTGCAAATCATAGACTGCTTTGGGTTGGAAGGGACTTCAAAGATCATCTAGTTCCAAGACACCTGCCATGATGAATTATATTGAAATGTCCTTTTCTTACTTTAAAATAATCTGGGAGGTATACGTAATTTACGAAAGCATTGCTATAGAAAGTAAAAATATAAAATTAGTATGATGGGTATAATATACAACCTGATCTGAAATACTTGATATCTAAAATGTTCCTATTCTATTTAGGTGATAACATTTACTAATAACATTTTTTTAATATTTGATGTTTCAATCACAGAATCAGAAATATGGAGCATTTTAAATGCATTTCATTAGTACTGTTCACTGTTAAGGTGACTGAAAAGGTAAAAATGCTGTTTTGTACCCCATGAAGACAGAGAAAAAACACTTCATGTGAATGAGATTCATAAGTCTGGAGATCCCTCAGCTCAGCTACAAACTCCTGCATGATGCCAGCTTACTTGTCTGTAAAATGAGTTAGCTGTATGTCACTATCCACAATTAGACTAATTTGGCAGAGGTTAAACACCTTTGCTTTCCAATAGACCCAGATTACTCTGAATGGTTATGGGGTTGCTGGGCTTAACTCCTGGGTGAGGTTCAATTAGGTGTTTTAACATGACCAGGTTTTCATGTTCTTGGAAACAGAAGACACAAAATGGACTCAAGTGCCAAATCACTTTATTTGGCCCACAACAAGTGTGCAAGAGAAGGGTGGAAGAGGGAAAAGAGTGGAAAAGAGAGAGAGATTGCAATAGCTACCACCACATATATGCAGTGCCCTGTCAGTCTGATGTCTTAAGGTATGGTTGGGGAACGTTCCACCCAGGCTTATCTGGTCTTGAGTTTTTATAGTGTTGTCTCATTGCATAGTCAGTAAGTCCTTGGCGTAGTCACACCTCCCACCCTGCAGTGGGCTGCATGCCCAGTAACGTCTCCAGAGGGTGCTTGAAAGTTCGAGGGAGTCCGAGCCTCCCTATAGATCCTGGGCCTGGGTGCATGTGGCAAGTGCTTGGGATACATGCTTCAAGATAAGCAGGATGTGTAGACCTTCCTGGTGGGTGGAATTCACTTGGTTGCCGTGGTGATGACGTTTCATGGTGAAAGAGAGAGAGAGAGAGAGGAAAAAGGGGATATGGTTCTGTCGACAACTGTTAAGGCATATCTCTCATCCCTTACACCACCCCATGACTTAACATTGTTGACAGGTAAGGGGAGAGGAAGAGAGAGGAAAAATGGAAACTGGCCGTGAAGCTAAAACATCACAACAATATCAACTCTAAATAAGGCCAATACCTAGCAATTCTTTTCTCAAAGCAATCTAATTGGGGAGGTAAACATCTTGCATAATTTGGATTGTGGATGACACAGATTGACGTATAGTTCGAATTAGTTTAACTCCATTAGGTGACACAGTGGTTACAAATTGCATGCTAGTGATAACATGTTGGATTAAGTGAATAAAACATGGGATAACATACGGTGAAAACAATAAAGCAGCTAAACCACACAGCAAGTAGAATAAGATTCATTTCACCCAAAGACTTCCTGGAAGCCAGGAAAACATATCAGCATTCAAACCTTTCCAACTTTAGACAGGGACATGGTCTAACTTCTGTATTTGGGCTGTAATTTGTTTAACAACCTTGTCATTGTCATCAATTTTTAAACAACAATTAGAGACATGCAACTTCCCATAGATCCCGCCCTCTTTGGCTAGTAGGTAGTCAAGAACCATACGATGTTGATAAATGTTAGTTCGCCTTTGAGTTGTTTGATCTGCCAATAGGTCAAGGGCCTCAGCCATTTGACTAGTAATGATCTCTAGTTTGGGTTGCAGTCGGATAATGCAAATGAGCTTGTAGAGAGGTTCTCGAGTACCACTAATCCATTCATTAGGATTACAAGTTGTAGGTCCATAATGTTGGGAGGTCCACATGACTTTATCCCTAGATTGACTACTCCGGTCAGTGAGAGAGGTATCAATGATAGATTGTTTTTCCCGCTTCAAATCATCACATATTTGAATCCCTAAATGGTCTTCACCTACCTCCGGGAGTAAGAAAAACAAGGGATGAATCACTCCAATGTAACACACTCCTGACCAGTTTACTGCCAGAGATTTATATGCATGATTCTCGCATATCCAACAGTGTTCCTTGTAGGCCACTGACCCATTAGCAAAGGGTCCTCTCCAATGTTACGCATGAGGAGAAGGGTCAAAATAAGGAGTGGGTTCTAACCCAAACGGGCCACTTTCAACGCAACAGTATAGCGATTCTGTTGTAGTGTTTTCACAGCAGGGTGTGTCGGAACATAAACTTTCCCATGTTGTCCTCCAACGGGACCAATTTATCTTGTTATAATATTCACAGTTATGAGCTCCTGCTTCCTGGTCCCACCTACAGTCATGGTCTACAGTGTTGCCATGGCTGATGTTGGGTGTAAGCAACCAAAATTGGGGAAATGCATCCACGTATCCGTCATCATTCACCCAGGCACACATATGTACAAGTTCATCCTTTTCATATGGTTCCTCTCCCACCTGAACGGTTATACTTAAGTTTTGATGTGTTCATTCTCACATGCTATTTCCTACAAAAGGGCCATCTGTTTGTGTTCTAGCCAAAAAATATTTACCCTTTTCTGGAAACTGTATGTGCCATGGTGAATCCTATGGGTCTTCCCACTTTTTGTTCCCTTTTGTCTCATTGTATCTACTCACTAACCATTTTGGTAGCAAAGGTAGAGCTGCCCAAGGCCAACTTAATAGACCAAATGGTCGTCCACATACGCAGGATTTTGTGAGATTATAAACATTTGCTACTTGTTCATTCAATTGTACAAAGGAATTTATTACATTGTTCTTTTCACACCCTAAAGTTACAGAGCTGAGAGCTGATCATTCCAGAGGTCATGGTCCATACACCAATGCACCAAAACAGCATTTTTCTCTGCAAATCAGCCCAAACTTACAGAGATTACGATAGAAAGATACAAATGGTTAAAATTATGAATTGGTCTTGTTCCCATGGGGTTCTTCTGGGAAATGAACCAAAACATCAATGGACCACTCTTGTGTTCCACCTACACAGTCAAAATGAAGGAATCCAGTGAGTGTTAATTTTGTATTCTTTTCCCTGGACATCTTTAGCTTCCCAAGCATATTTGTTAAGGGGTTTGGCCAGTACAAGGAGGACGATCCTAATGGTTGGCATTTCTAAATAGTCAGGGGCATCCATTTATTCCCCAGTGATCACTGACTCGGGTAACTGCATTCCAGAGGCATTATGCCAAGTGTGGTTTAAGAGGTTTAAAAAAAACATTTCAAAAGCCCTTTAGTTTGTTCCACTATCCCATTAGCTTGTGGGTAATATGGGGTGTGAAATATTTGATTCCTTCTTCCTTCACCCACACCTGTACCTTGGCAGCAGTGAAATGACTGCCATTGTCTTATTCAATAGAGCTAGGTTTTGGGAGAAAGCTAAACCAATTTTTCAGGGCCTGCACTGTGTTTTCTCCTGTTGCTCATGGAAATGCTTCAGCCTGGACTAAGCTAGAAATTATTTCCATACCAAATAATACATGTTGTTTCCCCTCCGGCTTTCAGAGGGGCCAATACAGTCAATCTCTTAATCTCTCAAACTTCCCCAAGTGTCTTTTTATCTCTTAAGTGGGAGGTCTTCCATGGGGTGTTGCTCTAACCAGAGTTAACAAGCTGAGATACAGGTCCATCTAGCTTCCTGAGTGACAGGACAGCCCCTGGCATATGCCTCCTGGTATAAATCATTGGACACTGTATGGCTACGTTTAACATACAGCCAGTCCAGAAGCCTATCCCAATTTTGTCTTAGTTGTTCCTCCTTCTGCAGAGGGGCAGTTCTGGCCAGTTTGTCTGCCTTATTATTCCACTCGCTCACAAGAGCATCCCCTTCCTGGTGGGAGGACACCCATGCTATAGCAAAATCCCTTTGGCAATATCTAAATTTTCTTGACACTTTCCTTTTTGTCATCCTAGCACCCATTTCACCTCCCCATTGTTCTGTTCCCAAAAAAGGGAGCCATTCTGTGCAGCCCTTGAACACTGAAAATGAGTCAGTATGAATGTACACTGGATTCCCAGCTTTTTCCTTGCTATTGAACACACTTTATACTGTTACTAATTCTTCCA
Organism: Gallinula chloropus; assembly: GCF_964237585.1. Lineage (NCBI taxonomy): Eukaryota > Metazoa > Chordata > Aves > Gruiformes > Rallidae > Gallinula > Gallinula chloropus. The sequence continues at coordinate 113,970,069 of NC_140087.1, read as the reverse complement.
CTGGAGCACTACCCTCACCTTCAGTAATTATTCCCCTTTTAGTATCCCCATTTATAGCTACAGCCTGATATTTCCCGTTTGCCCTCTCATTTAAAGAGGGCACACATTTTGCAGCTCCTCCATCCTCAGGGGGAGGAGTTCCTGCCAACACAGGCCTGATTACCTTAAAGGGTCCATGGGTTGAACTGTAGGTTGTTGGCATATGGTTCACTCGACTTCTCTAAGAGCTATGCTTAATACAAACAAAGCTTTTTCCCAGATAGGGTATCATTTTCCAGCATCCTTGAAAATCCTAGAATAAAACCCAATTGGTCAAATGGGACCTTCCAGTCCCCTCTGCCAAAAACGGATTGATAATCCCAAATGTGCAAAACCCCATTCAATCATCTGAAGCAGGTCAATAGGGTCGGTAGGGCCCATAGCTTGATGGGTGCTTGCATCAAACTCCAAAAGCTGCAATGCCTCATCGTGGGCTGAACTCCACTCCTACATTATGTTATTTTGCAACAAATCATGTAAGGGGCATGCAATTATTGCAAAGTCTGGGATATGCTTCTTCCAAGAGACCAATAATCCCAGGGCACGTTAACACTCTTTTTCCAGATTTTTATCTGGTCTAGAGCTGAGAGGGTGTCCTGGGGAATACAAACCGACCCTCCTTTCCACCAGCTGCCTAAGAATTTAACTTTGCTAGCAGGAGCTTGCATTTTTCTGCAGGTATTTGAAGGCCTGTTTTCTCCAGGTGATTAATAATCCTGTCCTGCGTAGTTTATACCAAAGCTGTAATATGTCCCCCTATTAGTATGTCATCAATATACTGATAGACTTTGATCTCCTTCTCTAATGGGATTATTGCAAATTCCTGAACTAGTGCACAGCGGGGCAGGGTAGGAGAGTGTTTAGACCCCTGAGGCAAGCAGGTAAAAGTATACTATTGTTCCTCCAAAACAGAAGTGTATTGGTCTTGATCACTTTCCTGGAGTGGAACCATAAAAAACATGTCTTTCACATCAGTGGTTGCTAAGATAAGTTGGTCTTGTGGTCAAAATTAATTTGTCTGTATTAGGTACAGCCACAGTCAGAGGTCCTGTGTATTTAAATGCTGATAATCAATGGTCAATTGCCATTTGCCATAAGGTTTATGTACCAGCCACCTTGATAAATTATACGGAGTGGGTAAACACTAGGACTCCCTGTTGTTTGAGGCCCTCCATTACTGGAGCAATCCCTTCTCTGGCCCCTAGTGTCAATGGATAAGGTTTCCCATTGAAAGGGAGAAGGGAAGTCACTGTTTCAGCAGGTGCACCTCTGTCCAGGATGTTTCAGTAAATTGCCTGATATGGTAGGGCTGCCAAAAATCCACAAATTCCCCTGAGTGTCATGCCACTATTTCTCTTTCAGCCCATCTCTACCCCAAAGACTCATCTGAAAAATGTTTTATGGTCACCATGGTATTTATGGGGGTTTCTTCCTCTGGTAGCCATAATATCACTGAAGTCACAGGCATTGAATGTGTTTTCTCCACAGCATTCAGAATAATTAGTTTTCTACATGGGATCAAGATCCTACACCATTCTGTCTCGGTCTGCGTTAATAAAGTAATTTGTGACCCAGTATCAATCATAAAGGTTACTGGTTTTAACCCTATGGCAATGGGGATTAATAGATCCCCCTTTGTATTCATAGTGAGTTGTTTTACAAACATTCATCCCCCCTTGTGTGTGTGTGTGGTCTCCCACCTTTGAAAAGGGTCTAGTTTCCCACCTTCTGCTCCTCAAGGTCTATCAGGGGTGGAGCTTTGGGGATTAGTCTGAGGGTAGCCTTTCTCCCTAACCAGTTTTGTACGAGTTTTTCTAATTTTTGGGTCAGGGATCTATCCATCAAGTCTCAGGGAATGCCCTTCTGAAGGCCTAGATGCCCCAAATCCTGTTGGATTAGGGGTCTCTCCCTCCTGGGATTAAAACCCCAAAGTGGCCAAAAATCCTGGTTCTTCCCTACTGATGACAGCCGATTGTTTATTTACTCCACAGCTGATATGATTCTGGTTTCGTTTCTTTGGGATGATCCACTCACAGGGCCATATTTCTTCCCCAAATTAATTCATTCCTGCGCTACTTCTCCCCATATCCATATTTTCTTAACTGATCACCAATGGTCAGGGGTTACCATCCCTTCTAAAGCAGCCATGGTTCTTCCTCCTTTGGGAGAAATTTGAATTTTTTCTTATAATCGGATTCCGATAAATTTTAAGTAGTTGACAAGTCCCCATATTAGGGAGGGTCATCCTTTCTGGGCCTATGTCATCAAGGAGCTCTGGTGGGGCTTTCCAGGCATCATCATTAGGGAGTTCTGCTCCTTATTGTATATCATTTGGAGACAAAATGTTTTCTGCGTGCTTTCCACTAACTGATCCACCATGCCTGTTATGGCAAGGGGATCTCCCCTCTCCAGGGGACTCAGTCCTCCAGCCCAATATGCAGACCTCCAAGTTAATGACCATGAGGCTTGATGATTGCCTATAGTTAGGAACACACCCAGACCCCAACACTCTTCTACTTCCTTTTCTGATTTCTGAATTCCATCTCCTCTGACAGGAACACTCTCCACATGTATTCTGTTTCCTGTTCCTTCAGAGTTCTCACAAGGTTTTTGTTCAAATTCACTAATTCTGTTGCTGTAAATGGGACTTCTTTGGTGATAACCTGAGAAAGTCATCATTGTTGTCCTCATGCAAATATTCTGTTTTAACCAGTGGATATGTGGGGGGGGGTGGGGGTGGGGGGTGGGGGGGGCAGGAGGGGTGCTTCCGTGGTTTTCTTTGCCTCCTGTAAGTCACCCTGAGCGTAAATTTTCCATATCCTGATCTCCGCGAGCTCCACTTCTATCTCTTGCCTGTGTATCTGTGTGTTCCCTCAAAAGCTGATTCATCAATTTCTCCTTTAGAATGGAATTTTGTTTCCTTTTCCAATAAGTGTTTATTTTCTTCTAATTGTTCCTGCAGCAACCTTGTGTCTTCAGGGAGTCTATTGTGGCATCTTCCACCACTTGCTCCTAATACTACACAATTACAGCTTTTCCTTTCCCTGACATAACCATAAATTCTTTCTGCAACAACATTATCCTGTCTGCCACACTCTGCAGTTGGAACCAGTGTTTTTTTGCCCAATCTTGTCCCTGGGGTGAGGGGTGAGATTGGTACACCTACAGAAGATCATGCAATTTATCTATCCCTTTGGCCAGTTAAGAGACTGGCTGCCTTTGGGGCAACCATCCTACACGACACAAAGGGGCGATGTCCTCCTGAGAGGGTCATACCTTAACATTCAGTTTCCCCCTTTTCATTCTCAGGAGGTCCCACCTTAGCTGCACACTTTCTGTTCTCTGAGAATCCTGTCCATGATGCCTACTTTAAAAATGTCACAATTTTCCAAGTGTTTGATCACCTCTGTGATCCCTTCCTTCGCAGCAGATGGTAAAGGACATTGATTAACATTCGTTATTCTGGAAGGAGACAACAGCTGCCTGAAGTACTGGAACTTCACAGAGTGGTAGTTTCCAGACTTCATTCACTAGGACATCAAATCCTAGTGTATTATTTCAGTATGGACCAATGACCGCCTTTATCTTAGTCATTTGGTTTTCACAAACACACACTGTACTAATTGGTCTGGTTTCAGAGACTCCGCTTACTCCTATTACATTACTTTCTTGCAGGTAGGAGTCAGTCCTGATCTTTTGGCTGTTATTTGAGCTCCAGTATAAATTAGAAAATTTACTGGTATGCTCCTGGGACCAATGTTTAAAATAATATGTGGATTAAAATGCTGATCAGACCATTCTAAGTTGGATTTTAGATGTGTGGGTTGGCCTGAAATTCCATCCCTGTACTTGTTATTTTTTTAAATCCATCAGATCCCCCTCAAGTTTGAGTACAGGCTGGCAGGCACAGAAGATTTACTCTCCCATGTTTTGGTGGTATCAGGAATTTCCATAATCTTGCTAATTGGCCACTCCACCAGGTTTATCAAAGTATGAATTCTCTCTGTGGGTTGCCCATTGAGCACTGAGCAGGGTATCCTTAATGCTAACACTTGTCTCCATATTCCTTGCAACGAGATTTGAAATGAGGATTGGTTTGCTGAGGGGGACGGAGATTATTCTTTCTGAAAAAAAACCTGCCTGGGAGACCCAGTGCTGCGAATGCAAACCATCCTCTAACCTGCCCATCTCTCTGCCATAAATCACAATCTCTTGTAATAGTTCCCCCCATGTTGAAACAGGCCGTTGCTGCTGGTTGGGGTTGCGGTTATGATGATCAATCTTTTCCTTTAGGCTTTGCACATACATTTTCAAGGCAGCAGGGAGACCCCTAATCAATGGTTTAAGGCGGACCAGGTCGACCGGAGTGGCAAGGGGAATGCCCTGCCCCACATGCTCAGACATGGCTCTATTACAGGCAGCCTTACACTGAATTCAGCCAGCCCAGACAATCCAGCAACTCTAATAGTCAAAGGTTCACCTCGTTCTTACAGTCTAATAGGCGACTCTAAGCGTCAAGGGTTGGCTCCACCAGGGACCCTGATGAAGGAACACACCAGGATTCTCATATCCCCTAGCTTCCTCCTCACTCAGGAAGACTCCTTTCAGTGATACACGCCATAAATATTCCGTTTCACTGGGCCCTGGCATGCACGAGAATTTCCCTAGCACCAGTCTAGCTTGGGCCCAGACCGCAGCGTGATTTGGGATGTAGCTAATCTTTGCCTGTTCCTTGCCATTCGAATGCATCTCTTTTTGAGCGAGGGGTCAGACTTCAATATCGTCTGGGTCACCCCAGATATTCCATCCCAAGTATCAGGACCCACACTAGTCCCAAAACTCACAGTTACCGCCCGCATCAGAGCCCCATCACTCACTCTTAGGGCCCTCAGGGCAGTCACAAGATGCCCCGTTCACAAGAAACCCACGAACACATCGCCACATCTCACAACCGCACTAAATGCTACCCACACTTTAGTCAATCGTCAATCACCCGCGGCTGCAAACTTGAAGCGTATCAAATACTCACTTACCCCTCCCCAGGTGAGGGCCATCAGCACCTCAACTATGCTCCCTGCCAACTGCAGAGTTGAGGAAGCAGCTTTCTCCTCTCAGCCCAAACCCAAGGGGGTTTTATTCCTCAGTCCAAGGTGACAGTGGGCAGGACTGTGCCCCAGCGGACAATGCCACCTTTTATGTTTGAAGTTAGCGGTGTTCCCCCTTATCTTATGCCCTATCTGTTGCATATCTTTGTATTGTCTGGGCCCATTGAAGTCAAATGGGGGCCCTTATCGCTTGTCTTTATCTTACTTTTAGGTAGTTTTTGTTGAAGGAATTCAAGGCTCAACCCAGATTTCAGTTCTTTGAATTATGCAGCACTGCCCTGCTTAGTCTCAGTTTACAGGACAACTCAGGTTTGAGCTATCTACACAGCTCCCCATGAGTTGTCTCTGCAGAGATGGGGACTGCGGTGGTTTGTCCCTGGCTAGAGTTCCAGCACCCAGCAAAGGAAAGCACAGAATTCAAAACTGTTGGACGTAGGGGAATATTCCCAGGGAAACATCTCTGGTTGCTCTTCCCCAAGTGCCTGCTTCTGATACCTAGCAAAGACAGAACCCTGGGACATCCTAGGGTTGTTTTTTTTTTTTTTTTCTGTTTCAGTCTTCTGTTCTTCCAGGTGATTCAGAGAATCAGTAGTTGGACACTGTTGGTATGGTCTGGTGTGGATCAGTGGATGATGCCTAGAATGGCCAGGGTGAGGAGGTGGCCTTGAGCTGTGTGGCAATGTGTGGGACAAAGAGGAGACAAATCCCGAAGACAAAGAGGAGACACATAACAAAGAGGAGACACACACCCAAGATAAGCAGAGGTGTGAGGCGATCATTCAAGGAGAAACCAGTCTGTTTTGAACAACCAAAACCAGAACTGTTTTGAATAACCCAACCTTTTTGGAATTCTTATGTATATTCATGACTGTGTAATAAATACCTGACTGCTCCTTGAAATAGTGTGCAAGTTAGGAGGCACGAGCCCCCTTACACCCAGCACTGCAATAAACATATTCACTTTATAATTCTTCATGAGCTGTAAAGATTAGGCCACGAGTCACAAGGATGCTCTTCACAGGGTGATGATGCCACATGAAGTATTGAGTCACCTTCATAGTAATAAGAAGGCGGCTGTGAAATATTATTCCTATATGAAGAGGTTGAATAAGTATCTGACAGGCATTAAGTGCTTTGGATCCTACCTTAGAACAAGGTTCATACTAGACTTTTGGAAAGAGGAGTTCAGCTCTAACCTGGACCCTAATGGACTGTTTTCAGAGACATCTGTTATGTTAGAAAAACAAATGTCACCCAATACAAATGAGACATACTGTAAGCTAATGCAGTTTGAGCTGGTTTAGCACAGACTTTATTTATCAATTCCTCATTATATATTAATACTTTTAATAATTTCAAGTTTATGTGAGATTGCATGTGTCCAAGAAAAAGACAAAAAAATACTAAATTTTATTTTCAGCTGAAAAGATGAATCCAACTGAACTAGCTTGAATGCACTGTTAACCACTCAGAAACACACAACAAATGCATTGTGATCCCTAGTGACTTGCTTTCAGAGGCCACCTTAAGACCACACTCCTGGCTTAGGGGCAACTTGATCCCAAAGGAGACAGCGTAGATTTCTTTCTCTGCTGTCAAATGAGCAGTGCAAGAACCCCTTCTCCACAGACTAAGGAAAAATCACTAGTTATGGTCTTGTAACCATCACTGATGAAAAACTACTGGACAAATGTGCTTCCTTTGATCCACGGAAAATATCTTAGTGCTTTTAGCTGCAACACTGCTCTGCTTGTTAAGTCCTCAACCCCTCCAATTTAATCAGATGTTTTTCAGGTAAATTCCCTTTCCATTATCAACATATAAGTCCAAGTAATGCAGAAAGGACATTTGCAAATACACGAGCTGGCAAGAGTTTATACATTGCTGCAGTGAAGCTGCAGAATGGTGAGGGCCTAATTCTACAGCCAATAGAAGAACATGCAGGTAAACTGCTGTGCTGAGCATTATTAATGCCAATGAGTTTATACACCTGCAATAGTTTGCACCTTTTCCATTGCAGACCATTGCTCTCTACTATGGCTTGCATTCTAAAATAGGTAGTCTTTGCTTGGAGTGTTCTGAAGTTTGATAGTTGCTCCAGTGGTTTATGATACTCAATATTTTGTAGTCCCCTATGACATCCCTTTTTCTTGAGTATAGTAGACTTTTCATCTAGGTCAATTCTGGCAATCTATTTGGCAGTTACCTTTTAAAATTGATTGTCTGGATCTATTTATGAATCACTCTTCTGCTTCCCTTCCCCTCCCCCCTGAAATAATGATGGAAGCAGACATGAAGAGACCAACAGGCTTACTACCACAGACAGAAACTGTGCCACCAACTTACAGACTATGTGCTGTACTCTGAACCAATGGGCTGCTGTTTTATTCATCCTGCATGATACAGAAAAGATGATTTTTGAGCATTTCTAATACAACAAATAAACTTTTCTCTTTTTTTTTTCCCTAACTGTTGGACTTGCTGATTCGTTAATAATATACTCACATTAAAATAATCACTGCCCTTAAGTTTGCAACATTATTTTCCAGTGTTTTATATTCCCAGCAAATTAGCATGGAAGGTATAGCCATAGAGAAAGTATAAACAAATGGGGTAAGTGTACCAGAATCTGCAGTTAGAAGAAAAAGGGGAAAGAAATTCTTTTGGTATGTGTCTGAATGTGTTAACTGCTTTGGATTTTAAAGAAATTTATTTCCTTGATGCAAATTACCCTTTATACATAATAACAATAAAGCCAAAAAGACTGTAAAGTCAGTATTCAGACAAAATTATCTCTTTTATGAAGAATGATTGTTGGTTTGCTTTGCTTTGCTTTGCTTTGGTGTTCTAGTTTTGTGGAGGTTTGTTTTGTTTTTTAAATTTAGATTTCTGTAGGGTTTTCTTTATCTGTAACACATGCATGTCTTAGAAACATATTAGCAGATTAAGAAAGTTTTGTGGCAAGGTACTGTGGATTTAGGGTTTTTTTTTTCTTGGATTAGAAGTGCAAAGTCAAGGACAACTCCATGTGTTCTGCAAAGTTCAGCAGTAATATTATTATTCACACAGGTTGTCTCAGCTGTGAAGTCAGTACATTTGTTCTGGATGTCTCTTTATTATTAATGGCCCTCTCACCTGACTTTCTACATTTGTTCCAGCCAACATTGCTCTTACCTTCTGGCCAGTTCACTTAGATTGTTTTCATCCCCTGGTTGCCTTAAAGGTGAAGCTTTGTTCCAAATGTCTTCTGAAAGGTTAGTTGTAACTACAGTATTGATATTGGATTGAAATGGAAAATACTCAGGAAATAACTATGGTAAATGAAATGGTGAAAGTCTTCTCCTACTTTCAGGGCATCACTCATTCTATACAAAATGCTACCCCCAGCATGACATCACAGGGTAAAATTTGCCTTGCATCCATGATAAATATAGTACAAAGATGACAATGTTCAAATCACCTCAATTTTGACACCACACTGTATTACCTTAAGCAGAAGCAGACATTTAATTGGGAATTAAGTGGTGTGTTTGCTTTTTTGATGGCTCTTTGCAAATGGGCAAATTTCACCTAGATAAATTAAGCATAAAATTGGATCAATTTATTAAAGTTCTGACTGGAAAAAAATCATAAAAAGATTAGTAAGGAAAATATGACTTCCATCTTGGAAAAAATTGTATTTAAGCTTATTATAATTTTTCTCTCAAATATGAGTCAAAACAGGTATTTCTAATTTTTGAAAACTTCCTCGGATTCTACTGCGTTTGGATGAAGAGGTCTGGTTTTCCATGGGCCACTTGCAAAGGTCTCATAATCTAAGACTTATTTTTAATTTTATTTTATGATTCTTAAAATGCTTAATATCACTGATGGAAAACTACTTATACTATCAAAAATGTTTATATAAAGCATAAGTAACACTGCCAAAGAATTAATTAGCACAAGTGATGGAGGTCACTGGAATGTGAAGTGCAGAGCTCTCACTGCAAAATCAAGAGCTGAGCAAAATGTGATATTGGTTTAGCCTCAGTAGATTATATTACAGAGAACTCTGTATCAAACTGCGATGATTTCATCTGCTTGTCTTTCCTTATTTATAGAGTACCTTTAGGAAGTTATGCCAGTCTTTCAAGAGAATTTGTAGGGAGAGTCAGGACTCAGAAAAGCATACATCACAATCAGAGTAAAATAGTAGGTAGCGGAGAGATGTTTTAAACTCAATAAAAAGTAACGTTCTGATGATTTTGGTGTATGGGGATGTATGTGTGCATGTTAGAGTAATGTGAAATACAGAGTACCTAGGTGATAATATGCCACATTAGGACAATTCATTTTATACATCTTAAAATAGAAATGTCTAAGGAATGAGAGATGGAGGTCAGAAAAAATTCATGAATTCTTCCACCTTATTTTCATAAATCAATGCCTTAGGCCCCACTGAGGCAGCTAAAAATACATTTCTCTTTCAGATGAAGGAGATTAGGAGGTGGAAGGGAGGGCATGTTGCCTTGCAAACATAGGGAATGTCAGCCTTGTCATGAAAATTATGAACATATTGTGTAGGTGTTACAGCACGAGGGATGCACTTTCCCTTTTAGTGACATAGATAATAATAGTCTTTTATAATCCACTATATATAATTTGAAATTTCACCTTTTCAACCTATTGTGTTTGCGGTGCAGCCTCTAAATAGCTAATAGGAGAGAAGAGGTGAGGTTGAATGGACCAAATGATTTCTCTCCACTGCTGTGCAAAATCTGTGGATTTCAGGCAACAAACTGGTGATGAACTGGTACACAGTGAATGCAGCATTTTTTGATTCTTGGAACTATTGACTTTCCTGGGTACGGTGTTTAGAGAAGATAGAATAACCAAGGTGAGTGCATTTCACTCCAGATTTCGAAGTAGAAATTGTGGAATGACTCATCTGATACTTTAGAACTGTCTGCTTTACAGTTTGTGAAGCAGGTCTAGAGACTGCAGCCACTGCAAAGGTAGAAAATATGAGCTGAAGTCATGTAAACCCAGTTTAAGGAACTACTTCTCAGATGTACAGCTATTTATCAGTTGCTTAAGCTAACTAAAAAGTGAGTATGGACTGTGCTTGAGAGGTGAGAGCCTCTACATATTCATCATGGAGAAGCAAAGCCTGAACTCTAATGGCTGGGCCTTCATGGCACAAAAATTAACAAGACAAATAATGCAGTGGGTTTCTGTTAATTGGAACAACTCGGTAGGCAGCCACCTAAATGGCTGTCTTGATGAGGGGAAAAAAAAATCAAAACTAGCTTTGAAAATAACTAAATTGACATAAAACTGCACACAAACTAAAAATTGTAAAGATAAACATTTTATATAGTCCATCTTTATGGAATCTGCCTTCTATAATACATTCTGTGTGAGACAGAAGGTCAGTATCCCTTCCATGCCAAAGACACTGTACCTGCAGAATATACTCCAAGTACAGGGGCAGTAAAGATGGTTCTACTCATTAGGCATATCTTAATTTTTCTTCAACAGATGGAAACTGATGGATTTTCTAAAAGCATCATTTTTTTTTCCTAACTTGCTTGTTACATATACATTTTCAGTCGCTACTTGACCACTCCTTCATCAAAGCATCGGTTGATACAACAGACTGCAAAGAGTGCTCTGGCTCATCAACATTAAGAGGAGGATCAGTCCAAGAAATGTAGGCATCATTTTGATGCCATGGATTACCCTGGCTACTAGTTACTGCTTTGGAAATTCTCCTGCAAGCCCTGTGTCATATTTACCTATCTCAGATACCTTAGGACATCTCAAATTGTGCCAGATGTCAATGCCTAGGCAATTTAATCCTGCCCTAGTACCTCCTTTATAGTGAGTTTAGTTGCTCTTCAGGTATCACTGATTAGGGGTTCTATTCAGTTCCCTGATCAGAAGCACCTAGAACTGTTTGAGATGATCCAGGGTATACAAGGCATGTGTGGGGCTGGCAGATAAAACATGGGACAAATGGAAAATCACTGCTTCTTAGAAGAGGCAAACTGAAATCAGGTGAGATAGCTCTGGGTATTTGAGGTGGCACTAAGACTCTTATATTTTGGTAGTTGAATTAATTTCTGTTGACCTTGCAGTGGCCAATATGGTAATTTATTGGGGGCTAAATGTAGAGTTGGATATTGTTAAATATGGCGATTTGTTGGGGGCTAAATGTAGACTCAAGCCTTTAATGTGAAATTCTGGTACAAATCTTATCTTTTGCATTTACCCTGGTGATCTTTTGTTCTAGGTTATTTCCTGGGAAATGACTTAGATATCGTTATGTATCTTTTGAGAAAAACTGGAAATAGCATAACCTGATTAGGATTTTTTTTCTACATGCTGATGTCAGAAATGTAAAGAATCTATTTATTTTTTTTTTAAATCAAACATTCGTTTTGCCACCAATGAAGTAATGAATGATACATAACTTTCCTAGCTTCATGGTAATATCTAAAAGTTTCACCTATCACAGCAGGCACAAAGGAAACTTATAGCATGAAAAATCTGTGATAAGGTCCACAGTGATGCCTTGTGAACCTCAAAGTATTTTACTGGGAAGTATAATTTTTTTCAAAATTGAAAAGAAAAATCTTTCCTTGGTTGTGGTGTGCCTGACCTATCTACTTATATATTATGGATCTCAGTTAACCCATCCTTGAAATAGGCACAGGAGTGTGAACAGTTCTTAAAGGATTTCCTGTGTCAGTTGTGAAGGTAGGTGCAGCCTGCACTGTGACTGACTGCCTTGCTTGAAGTTTGGGCATCCCATGAAGCTGAACAGTGAGGTTGTGGTCCTCTATGAGGTGCCACATAGTTATAACCTCCCCTCAAGAACATCAACAGCAAGGATCCCGTAGAGATCCCATACACTGAAGTGGTAATGATAGTTCTTGTGCTCACAAAAACCCAACATACAAATGTGTTATGAGAATATATTCAGATTTAGGATACCTACAAACAATAACTTTAAGCTGGAATAGATCTGACATCTGACAATCCTGACCCACAGATGCGAGATGGGGTTATCGTAATTCATTCTGTTCTTTTTGTCCTGATTGAAGATTTAATTTATCAAATTGCTGTATAGTTGTACCTTAATAATGCCGTATCCAAAAATTCTTGTATTCTGATTAGCTGAGGTCATTGTTAACTGTTTATAGTGCTGTGAATCACTTAATACATGCTAAGATTTTTGTCGTCAGAGACTTACTTCACAAATTTAATCTCTCATTCTCAAATAAATGCCTCTTTTCTGAATCTCTGCTACTTTCAGAATTCTTCATTTCTATGTCATAGGGATTTCTTTGTCTTCTGACCCTGCTTCTCATCCCAGATTTTATCTGCCACAGGCAGAAATAAACACATCTGAACAGATCACAAAATCACAGAATCATAAGGTTGGAAGAGACCTTTGAAGATCATCGAGTCCGACCATTCCCATCCTATGCTAAACCATATTCCTAAGTACCTCATCTACCCTTTTTCTGAACACAAAGCCTACAGCACCCGGTATTCCCATCCAAGTACTAACCCGGCCTGACCCTGCTTATCTTCCGAGATCAGATGAGATCGGGTGTTCTCAGGGTGGTATGGCCGTAGGCCATGTGAATGCCCATAGGAAGTGCAGATCAAAGGATGATTAATACTATAAAATTTAATTTCATTGATTATTGGTGGACAGTACAGAGTGGAAAATGCACTCTTTTTTGACAAAGAGAATTTAAGAGCAGTTTATGTCTGCCATTATGACTGGTGAGAATTTTTGCTTAGCTACCTTACTCTTTCCTCCCCATTGCTCATTACTTCCCCTTTATCACATGCGGTTTATTCCTCATCTCCCTCTATTCAGCTATTTAAGTTATCTTTAATACCTTTCAACAAAAATATCTGAAATTAACAAAAAATCATATTAGGCTTTTAGGGTATTTTGTCTAATTTTTTATGGAGACATGCTGGAGAACTACCTCGTGTGCAGCAGGCACACAACTCTAATGAAAAGCAATGGGAAGCAGCAATGTGTGCAGCCCACTTTTCAGGTTTTACACCTGAAGATGGAATGGGACAGGAATGCAAGACCTGAGAAACCTGAAAATGTGATATTGGGAGGGAAATATACACATACAGAGCAGACAACTTCAGTTTAAACATATCTGTTCAGAGCAGGAGCTAATCAGACCAGAATACAGACAGAGAGAACTGCTGTGACTGTCTGGGCCCTATATTCAATAACATTACCATTAACGACAGTTGTCCCATCTTAGCTTTGTAAAGTTCAGAGCCACCTCTAATAAAGGGCTCTGCAGGCTATATCTGTTACTTTTTTTTTAAAGAGACTTGAAGAAATTCCATAGGATTGGATGAAAATCAGTGTTAGGTTAGTACTAAAAGGGCAAACAGGCTGACCTACGTAGCTATACTGTGGTAAGTTTGAAATTGGTACTAAGCAAAAAAATAGGATGGTCAACATAAGAAGCAATAAACACGTTAATAAAGCATAGAAACATTCTTCCTGACAATCAACATGATTTCTTGTAAAAAGAAAAGGGAAAAGTACTGTGCAACAAAACTACAAGTACTCTGTAAAAGGCTGTAAGTGTATGATATTGTCTATGGCCACCTGTAACAGAAACAAAATCTAAACCTGGTAATGAATTTGGTAGCAACAGAGGGCTGGAAGCCAGAGCTATAACCCATCTATTTCAGTTGATCATAGTGTCATGGTAAAATATAGGACTGCTGAGTATTATTTTGCTGAGATATCCTGCAGGAGAAAATACTTACTTTGGTGTGAATGATACTAGCTCCCAAACCGTTACTGTTTTTCAGCACAAGAAGTTTCAGCTACCTTCAGTTTAAAGTCAGGTTTAAAGTCAGGTGCTCAAGAAAGTTCATACACAGTAACAAATAGAGTTATCAGGCTCCTAATGATCTATTCTCCCATTGATACTCCTGGGACTTTGCATAAAGCTCTCATTAATGCAAATGGAAATGTGGAAAGCACATGCTGAAATCAACAACTCCCCCTATTGTTATAATAAGTGAATAGTCCCTTTAGGGAAAATGTAACATTACTGAGTCTAATTTTTCCTCCTCCTTATGAAACAAATCACGTTAAAAAGTGTGGTCTTTTGGGTTTGTTTGTTTTTAAAGTGGATGTCATGGGAGAAAGTCAGTGCAGAAAATTTATCAAAAACAACGTTCTTGTTATGACCCAGTCCTGCCCTGTCTAGCCAGTTCATCGATCATGGTGACAATGGACCATATTTGCCCTTGGTGCAACTGATCCACTATTGACACAATTACTTTTAGAAGAAATTTGCCCTATTGCTATTTATTAAGAAGTTGGGGGCAATGATTAGTTGAAGGTTTGCCTTCCTCTGCAGCTTGGATTAATGCATACATTATGCAAAGGTGTATCTATGTTTCAGCTTGCTACAGATGTTGTAGTTAAGGATTCATGGATGTTTGCACTTTGCTGCTCCAAGTTTCATTATAATAGAATGTGAAGATAACAGGGCCACAATCTAGTTATACAGTCGAAAGGTTGACAGAATAATTTGATTGTATTCTGCTTATTTACCACAATATTCTAGTATACTTTGTGGCTTGTAATAAATGCTAGGCATGGGACAGCTAAAACAGGTAGCACTAATGATGTCCTACAGCAAAGAACCATTGTTCCTAGATCTGTTATGACTGTATTTAAAAAAAAAATAAAACAAAATCCAACTCCCCTAAAAACCCCCACACAGAGACAGTGATAACTTATTTACATGGTTCTAGTTAAAGAAAAAAACCCAAACTCGTCAGTGTCTAAGATGTGGACTCACTTTTTGTATCCTTCCAAATTTAGATGCCTTTCAGTAAATTGGAGTCATCAAAACTGAACATGTTCAACACAATGGATGGAAATCTTTCAATCACACTCTTCCTTAGCAATAACAAACTAGATCTGTTAAAGCTAGATGGAGCTACCCAATGTTAAATAAGCAGTGTGTTTCAATTTTTTATTTCCCAAACAAGTAATTGCCTTTACAATCAGCTGCTTACTGGGTGAAATTGTTCCTAAGTTGAATTAAGGGAAGTCCTAACATTGACTCCACTGGGGGTATGATTTCACCTTTATTACATTAATTAAATCTAATGCGCCTCAGTAACAGAGCTAAAAATATTGATCAGTTAATGAAAGAGCAAAGATCAATGCTTAATGCAGGTGACATCTGAAGCACAGAAAGTAGGGATAGAATAAGCCCTGATTTATTAGTGTCTTCTGATACACACTTTGTAGCTGTGCTGTATCTGTGTATAAATGCGATAAGTAGCACTTTTTAGAATTGAAAATAGTTATGATTTTGATATTTAGCAAATAGGCCCTATGTGTGAGGAAATAATTTACTAGCAGTAATCCCATAGCCCAGCTAAATAAGTAGTTGTCTTACCAGTAGGTAGTTGCATATCTCGTGTGCCACTACAATTCTACCACAAATTGATCCAAAGTAATTGGAATCACAATTAATCTAAACACACTGCTTAGGCACAAAAAATATAGTTCTTAGATCTCTTTAGAAGGAGAGATACAGAGCAAGATTGGACCAACCAATTTTTTAATTTTTTTTTTTCAATTTGACTGGAAAACTTACTGAGATGTGTAGTTAATGTGATGTGCAGTAACATGAGGGCTTTGTACTGAAATTCCATGTGGGGCTGTGTTATCAATCAATGCGTCCTAGGGATTTACACAGAAATCTGCTAATGGAATACAGTTAACTTAAAACTATGCCATCAGTAAGTGTCACTCTCACTATTGGGAGACATTAGCTATCACAGCAGTGGCTGGGAAAAATACAGAGTAGAGTACGTGGAGTTCATAAACTGTTGTGAATTACATGGCAGCTCTTTCTGAATTTCTTTTGTCTACATAATCTTAAGATTTTTAATAGCACTCTTCACTGTTACCCTAGCACAAAAGACAGATCAATTAAGAGAAGAAATAAGTGTAAACTTTCTACTCAATAAAATAAAATAAGCATTGAATGTCTTGAAAACTACTAAATACATCTGCAACTTCGGCTCTGTGTCAGTGTTTCTCATTCAGTGGGTTACAACCCCAAAGTCATCATGAAATGTCACCAGAGAGCTACTAGGGAGTGAAAATTTTATGACAACTTAAAGAAAAGGATATCTCATTCTCTTGTTCTTCACAAATCCTTCTCTTCTAAGGCTCAGTAATTTTTTGTATATCTCTTGAAACACACATTGTGGTAATCATTTTTCTCACTGTTAGCTTTGTAGCTAGAGAGGGTTCATATGTTTTTCTAGTATCTCTTAGTCACTGTGTAAATGTTTATAAGTGATGCTGCCATTAAAATGAACTTACTATACATGGCACGAGGTAGCATTTGATAGCTAATGCACATTAAAATTCTTGTGAGGTCAGTATGAATTTTAACTGATAGGACTTATTGCAACTGGGATTGACTAGATAGTTCATGGTAAAAGTACAGCAGGGCTTCAGCACATTATTTATTATGTGTTAGCCATAGGAGTTAAATGTAACCATTTTATCTAACAAAGACTGTATGAAAAGCTAATATTTTTTGCCATTCAAGTTAACAACATTCACCAAGGTACTCAGTAAAACCTTACTATATTTTCTTTCAAGGTTAATTAACCTAAAGCACAAGGATATTATGACCATATTTAGAATTTACATCTGCATTTATACCAACATTTAACACAGCTGTAGCCTTGTGTATTTACAGCATTTGTGTTTTCTTTGTTAGAAAGATTGTGCTGATACAATCTTCATTGAATTTGGGGCAATGTTAAGAAATTAGTTCTGAGCTGTTCCCGCTATAGTGCCTTTAAGAAGTTACTCCTTCAGCCTCTTCCAGCTGCTCCTTAACTGCTGTCTCACTGATTGCTGCATCTACTCATTTACCCCGCCAAAGGAGGTGCCCTACATTCAACAAGTTTAATACAGATTCTTTGCTCACCTGGGTTGCATTTTATTTAAATTTTCATTTTCTGAGAGGCCTGTGTTTGATCGTCTCTGTGATGGCCTATCAGAAAATCTCTACTTTAAAAATAATAACAAAGAATGATGACAAATTTGTCAGTAAGTAATGGAGCTTCTTCCATCATATATATACATGCGTTTGAGTTTCAGTATTTCTTTTGCATGCATACATGAGTGTGCAAGTTATACTTCAATTTTCCTTAAGAAGAAGAAAAAAATAAAACCAAAATCATACAATGAAGAAACATAGAATGCACATGTCACCTAAGACATAAAGTTGCTGCAGAAGAGACCACAGGCAGGTAACGAAGCTTGTGGTTACATGAAACTGTAATTTGATGGTTATTTGGGTCAAAATTTATTCGGAGAAAAACCAGAATGGTCTACCCTTTCCTCTCTGTGTCACTATATTTTTCTCTGCTGGTATAACAGCTTGTATTGTAATCTTGTTTGGGAACTGATCTAGCTGAAAACTAACCACCAAAGGACAAAATAAAGATCCTTTTTTTCTGACTTGGTGAATTCTGGTTTATGATTACAATACACATTTTTTGACAGTCCAATGGAAGGCATTGCACTGTGTAGAAGGAACTAGTAAGGTGGTCTTCAGTGCAGCTCAAACTATGCCTGTGATGCGATATGGGAAGATAGACAGTTGATGTTGCAAGATGTCTTACAACTGTAGGATTCAGCTAGCAGGTGAGGAGTGAGGAGAATTCGTATGAATTTTTCAGAAACAAGTCTGGATTTTCTATGTCCTCTTCCCCAGCTAAGCAGAACAGTGAAGTAGTGACTCACTCTACTAAAAAAAATATGAAGAGTTAAGTGAGAAAAGAGAAAGGAAGACCTAACTGCTTCATTGACTTGGGTATAGAACAGACTTTACAAAGCTTCTGATGGAACATATTTCCCTTATTTACAAGTAACCAGAGTCTGTGCTCTGCCATTACCCTTTTCTTCCTATTTGCATGAATATATAAAATGAGACAATAGAGGACTGTGGCAAAGTACTGGACAAAGTCTAACAACAACTAATAAGAGGTCCATAGCCTCTAGGCTCCTCACAGGGAGAGGGGAATATCCAGAATTTTTGCTGTTCTCTAGGATGCAATTATTCTGTCCAGAACCTGAGTGACCTGTCTCGTCTCCCCTGTTTATTGAATGCAAACCTGATGTCTGGTTTCATTGCAAGCTCCCTGCCTAAGATGGATATCCTAAGGCCAAATTCAATAGGCAGTCAACCACTATACCTGCCAAGAGCCAGTATTTTCAAAAGAATGCATGTCAGTAGATTATCATGTCTGTTTCAGTTAGAATCAACATTCCTTTTCTAGTTCAGTTAAAATCAAATGCACCACAGTCCAAGAGATTCCTTAATTCCCACACAATTTATCTTTCCCACACAACCATGGTTCTAACACGTGATTCTGACACCCAGAAGAATTCGGGTTAAATTTTCAGATGCTTCTGTGATTTTGGATATTTAACTTCTTTGAATCCCAAAAGAAGAAACTTCAGGATTAATACCTGGCTATGTCTTCTCAGGGAATAAAAGTAGGAACAATAAGCTGCCAACTGAAATATCTGAAATAGAATCAGTATTGCAAGTACTAGAGCTATGGCTCTTCCAAGGAGGCACTCAGTAAAAAATGTGAAGAAGAACCTTTGAAATCTTTAGGGGACTTTCTCCAGTGATGATTTAAAGGGTTTCTGCAAAGAAAAAAACATACTAATTTCTGTGTCATTTGGAATCTGTTTGCAAAGAAATCTGAAACTTGCAGAAACTGCAGGAAAATGCACCAGTGAAATGTAAAGAAATTTTAATTTTGACTTTTTATGGGTTTCAGACCTGACTAGTACATTTATACAAAGACAATGGATTTATTGCACTGCTCATCTTTATCAGACCAACAAAATCTCCAAGACACCATGTCCCACATTCATATCATTCTTCCTCCTGTTCTAAAGATCTCCAGGCTGTCTGTGTGTGAGAGAGCATAGGTTTCCCCAGAGAACAATTCAGAGCACCTAAGATCAGAATTACCTTCCTACCAGAATTTATTACTGCAGTATGCTACAATAAAATAACATAGGTAAACTAGCTCAGACAGCTAAGATAATAATTTAGGCATTTAGCTACCCAAGATCGGATGAAACAATCCACGCTGATGGCATTGCAAACGGCCATAATAATATGAAAAACAGTAATAAAAATGAAGCAATATTATTGTATATTACGGAAAACTGGCATATTTTATCATTTGTATTATAAAATATGGGTCATTTTCTATCAAGCCACTAAGAAATGTAGTGAAGCGATGAAAGGCAAAATAATACCATACAGGATCAATCTACTTTGTTATGGTGTTGGCTTTTTTGGACAGCCTGTGATGAATAGCCTGTAAGATCCTGATAAATTGAGTGAGTAAGTAGGAACTCTTACATATGAGTGGGCAGCTGGAAAATGGGAGACCCTGTGTCTATTCCAGAGGAGAGAGACAGGCATCAAGATAATCTTGGCTTTCATAGGAAAGAAAGAAGATCCTAACAGATTTTAATACACATCAAATTGTAGAAGAATTGAGCAGCAATATTACACATTCACCTCAGAAAGATTATGTCATTATACATGGAGAGGTGTGTGTGCTGTTGCTGGAATATAGTCTCATTGGGATCATAATGGTCCAGTGGGATATCCCACACAATTGGAGCGCTGCCATGGATGTAGATAGTCCAGTAAAGTGAAAAAGGGCATTTGCTCTTTATGTGAGAGAACAAAGGGAACGTATGGAGAGGAAAGGGAATGCCTTGGGATGGACAATGGGGTAGCTGAAAATTTATACATTGGGATTAGACAGTAACCAATATTGACAACGTCATGGTGGATGTCTGTTCCAGATTACCTTATTGGGAAGGGAATTCAGAGACCTTCTTTAGAAAATCAGAAGTCTCATCTTAACAGACCTTAGTCCTCCAGAATTTAACCTCTCCAGTATCTGCTGGAAAGTCAGCACAGCAGGATACACATGATCTAGGAGGTTTCAGAAGTTCATTGATGATCACTTTTTGATACAGAGAATCAACGAGCAGATGAGAGCAGGAACTCTGATGGACCTGATACAAGCAAAGAACTGGTCAGGGTTGTGAAGGTGAGGGACAACCTTTGCGGCAGTCTCCATGAGATGGTGGAGTTCAGGAACCTGGGAGGAGGGAACAATGCCACAGAAGGATCACATGCCTTGACTTAAGGGAAACAGAGTTTGACCTGTTCAGGTACCTTCCTGAAAGTTATATTAGCAGCAAAGTGAAGACGAAGGAAACTGTGGTCCTGCTGCTGAATGGGGCAGAGAACCTGGTGACATACTATATAGAGAAGGCCAAGGTATTCAATGACTTCTTTGCCTCAGTCTTTACTGTTAAGATTTGCCTTTGAGCATCTGGGGCCCCTGAAGAGCCCAAAAATTATTAAAACTTTGGAGAACCTTTCATATGAGGAGAAGCTGAAAGAGCTGGAGAAGAGAAGGCTCTTGGGGAATCTTGTCAATTTGTGTAAATACCCGATGAGAGCGGGTAAAGATGGTTCTTTTCAGGGATTTGTAATGTACAAGATATGAGGCAATGGGCATAGGTAGAAACACAGGAAATTCTATTTAAAATGAGGAAAAACTTTTTTATTGGTGGGGGATGGGGGATGGGGGGCAGATGCCTGAAAGGCTGACCAGAGACATTGTAAAATGTCCATTCTTGGAGATATTTAAAATCAAATTGTATAATGCCCTCAGCTGAGGCTGACCCTGCTTTGAACTGGTTGTTTGGACTATATGATCTCCAGAGGCACCTTCCAGCCTCTGCTGGCTGCGATTTTGTGTGACTCTCTGATATATGTTACATTTTGTTAAACTGGAAGGAGTGGTAGGAGAAGTTAATTAAGCACATACACAAACTTATGAAATCACAGAGTTATAGCCATTAATATTTCCTCCATTATTTATAAGTGATTGAAGTCTGTATCTTGCCATTGCCCGTCTCTTTCTATTTATATGTCTGCACTGAATGATACGAGTAGAAGGCTTGAGGCAAGATTTTTAGAGAAAAGAGAAAAGCTAAGTCAATTGAAAGCAATTTCTGAAGGGAATAACATCAAAAACAAGGAGGAGAAATATTTGAAAAAGGGGAAAGGGATTGAAGGATATTGAAGATATTATGTTTATGTGGCATTCTCATTCTCTGAATGTCCTAAAAAAGAATTACACCAACAGTAAGTCAGTGGATAAAGCAAAAAATTTGAGCAGAGGCACAAAGGAAAACCAATAGAACATCAAGAGCATTTGAAGTGCTAGGAGGCATTTTCCTTGTGGAAAATATCTGAAAATCCTTAAGAGAGCTGATGAAGATTCATTTAAATAGCTGAGCAGCTCATTTAAGCAGTCAGCCAAAAGTCTCAGTACAGCTGTAGAAAATCAGCCTGTTACTATGAACTGGTGGCACAGAAGACAAAATCAAAAATGCATCATGTGTTCTGACAGTGCACTTTATCAGAAATTGGTTACAACTGGCTTAAACTAAGCACTGAATTAGGGTCCACAAAATACATGATGTTCTCTACTTG
Organism: Gallinula chloropus; assembly: GCF_964237585.1. NCBI lineage: Eukaryota > Metazoa > Chordata > Aves > Gruiformes > Rallidae > Gallinula > Gallinula chloropus. Next base: position 113,948,270 of record NC_140087.1, on the reverse strand, counting down.
CTAGAAGTTAAAGAACAGATTAAAAAAAACCCCAAAACCTGAACCAAACCAACCCGAAAAAAAACCCAACCAACCAAATAATAATAAAAAAACCCCAAAACCAAAACCCCACCCAGACACAGTATTTTAAAATTATAAAACAAAGATTCTTTGGGAATGTACTTTTTCTCTTAAACACCAAAACAAGCCAGAAAGCCAAAATTTCTGTTGATTCAGCAAACTGCAGGAGCCAACTATACCAGTACTGATTGCTCACAGAAAGTCAGCAACAGAGAAAGGAAAAATACTGGAATATATATGGAATATATATGAATAAGATAAAAGCATTATACATGCTGTTCAAGACTTTGCAGTGGTATCAGAATGACTGGAAATTTCCATGAGGAATTCAAGTTCTCGTTTGAAGATTGTTTCCACGTTTCAGTGACAATTTGGTATCTTAGAATCTGATTAATCCTACTTCTTGGACATTGACACTGTTTTTTTAACTCAAGGATAATAGCAACAGTGAGGATGTTGGTTAAAAACCCCAAAGAACAGGTCCATCTTCTAGCAGCTGTGACTGGAGGAAGGCATGTGAGAGAAAAACTAGAGACTTCAAATGACATTTGGTGTAGTGTTGATATGAGTGCTCTCATGGGAAAACAGATTAAAAAGTTTTGGAAGAAGTTAACACTTTCAGTTTTCCTTATAATTCTTCAAATAAGGAATTTGAAGATTGAGGCTCAAGGGGAGAAAAAGAAAGATGTAAAGGCAACCTGATGAGAGTAATTAATAAAATCAAGATTTCTGAAAATCTGTGGTTAGAGGGATGAGTCACTGTAACTCAGGATCATGTAACAAGCAAAACTGACTCATGATATATTTCCTAGAACTTTTCCTTAGGGAAATTTACACCAGAATCCAAACTCAAAAGTAGGGTGTGGTGGGTTTTTTATTTTGTTTGGTTTGGTTTGATTGTTTTCTTTGGTTGAGTCGTTTTGGGTTTTTCTTTGTTTGTTTGGGTTTTGGTGGGGTTTTTTTGTGGATAATCTAGTCTACAGAATGATGAGATTACATGTGTTATGCCCTTCATAGTTGTTGATTATTACACGGTCCACTTAATAAAATCAAAGTCTGAGATTTGAAACTAGGCATTGGTCTTAATGGCCTAAATATCCTTTACTCCTACTGTTTACTACTTCTAAACAAGTAATACTGGCCTTTAGATACCAAGGTGCAACATTGTCTTTGCCATTATACAAAACAATGAAATAGAGCACAGCATTATATTTATAACTATGTATTCAAGAAAAATACATACTATAATAATATCTTACTACAGAAATAATTACATTATAGAAATCACTCATACAGCAGACATTCATTTTCTGAAGTATAACTTCCGCTTTTTACATTGAACTAGTTGCATGCATTTGGAGATAAGAGGTGAGTGATCTGTCTAAAAAAGAAGGTTGTATCTGTATTCAGCCACACAGAGAAGAATTGATAATACTTAAGAGACAATTACCCTGCACAAGGTTTGGACATTGACACTGGTTTATTAACTCAAGGATAATAGCAACAGTGAGGATGTTGGTTAAAAACCCCAAAGAACCCCTTCAGTTTCCTTCCTTTCTAAACTGAGCCATGACATGCAATAATACATACTTTATCTGGATTCTTAATGCAAGTAATCAACCATTGAAGAAACTTCTAATTCTTGGCCAGCATTAGATGTGGAAAAAAATGCTCAAGATAATGGAGAAATATTTGATTCATTATACATATATGTATTAAATCATTTTCTGGTTTAGATGTGGATAAATTTAGTGTACAATAAAAATATCTGCTGCTTTATTGTTGTTCTTGAAGTAAAAAATATATTTTTGATTTTTCAGATTTTGTAGTAAAAAATAATGTAAGTTTTCTTCCGTCTCCCCACAGCCTGAGGGTCTTGGGTAGGTGTAGGGGTGTGTGTGTATGTGTGTGTGTGTGTGTGTGTGTTTGATAGCATCCATTGGCACTATGACAGAAAACTGGCACCTTGCTCCAAATTTAAAAATACAAATACCATAATTTTCTCTTGCTCTATCAGTAGCATTGTGTCTTCCAGTCATGAGAGCAGTTTCCTCAAGTCAATGGCAAGGAAACTTAATGATCAACCTGTCCTACCCCAAATAAGAACATAAACCCAAACCTCAGCCTTTTCCTTGTCACATTAGTATATGAAAAGTTGAAACAATGGGAATCACTGAGTACAGATCAGAACTTAGGACCAATAAATAAATCATAAGGACATCTAACAAAGCATGAAAAATCTCTGTTCATTGAGAGTAAGGAAATACATCAGTGTTCTACAAATTAATTAAATATGCGTGATACCGGCTGATGAAACACATTTGTCAGCTGAGGTACAAAAAACACAAGGGTGTTCAACAAATGCTTCACACACACACACAAAATCATATTTTCTGGTACTCTTGAACTGTTTAGCATTCTGTTGGTATATAAAGTGGATTGTTATGCAGCAATTGCTAAGTTTAAATGCCTTGGATACCAAACATATATAATTAATTTGTTCCCTATATTCAAAAAAGAATTAACCATGAAAATTGTTAGGTCACTAATGTTGATTTGTGACAAACCTCGGTACAGCTGCTCTGTTACAGAGGAGGGGGCAAAATTTGTCATGACAGTTCTGAAAAAGATAAGTGGACTGTTCAGAGGAAAGTCAAAACTGCCTAACAGGTCAGTGGGACACATGCAGAAAAGCTCTCTGTTATGAGATTTAGTTCATATAGGCCTAAAACACAAGCACATTATTCTTGCAAGTACCAGCAAGTAATACGAGTTTGTGTGTTTTTTTCCAAAGAAAATTGGATTTAAAAAAAAAAAAAAGTTACTAGAATTTACTTGTTAGACAGGTATTTCTATAAAGCATGAACTTAGTTTGAACTAAAATTCAGTTTGAACTGAAAGTTCTATTTTCACATACCATGATAGTGATCCAGAAAATCCCAAATAAAAGCAAACATTAATTGATTATGAACAGTTTTGAATAAATGCTAATAAATAAGATGTCATTGACCAGCAGAAAACCTTTTTGCTTAATTGCACTTTGTCCTAAATTCTCTTCAATGTCTCTATCTTTTTCCCAATAGGAAGGAAGAAGCCATCTTTCTCAGAGGTGATGAGAACTTTTTCTCCTCTTCATGTATTGAGGACTTTTATGGCTTTCAGACATACATAAACAAAAACAGGATTACTGTCCTTAGGAGGCTGGAAAAGCTGTATCTGTAGTTATGGTTTTGCTCCAGAAATGTTCTGGCTTGAAGAACATTAATAGGAATTACGCATATTTTATGTTCCCAGGTAACCATGTCACCCCTTTGACCATTCTTTACCTAATCCTAGGTGAGGGTGATACTCCAAGAGAGTCCAGATTCTATCGTCCACACAATGACTTTTTTAAATGAGCAGCTGACAGCAAAACAGCATAGTTTGGTATTTTTAAAGAAGCCAGCAAAGGTTTTCAGGAATGCTAACAATGCCTGTAGCGTGAATATACCTTGAATATGTCCTTGAAGAAAGCTGTAAGTCCAAAGCACTTTACAGGTAATCTTCTGCAAAAGGATCTGGTATCTGAGTAGTGTGATAAGAAAACAGAGAAATTATGAAATGTGCTAGATGTGTCCAGTGGAAGTCTGTGTTGCAGCATTAAAGTCCAAAGAAATGTAGCAGAACACCATTCTTCTCACTGGGACATAAATACAGCAGTCCAGTAAGCTTCCAGGCGAAGGGAGAAATATCAGAAGAAAAGAGGCTTATAAAAACTAGGAGTTTCTGTTAGAAACATAATGCTGACTGCTCCTCTAAACACTCATGAAAGTTGCAATTGAGGGACCACACGTAGTTCAGACCAACAAATTAAATTTCCTATTCATCATCCAAAAAGTGAAACCCAGCTAGTCCTACACTGGCCATTTGCTGTATAAGCAGCCAACCATTTGTTTCCTGATGCATTTTTATATTCTGCGATGAAACAAACCTCCTGACTGGCGTACTTCACTGTATGTTGGTATTTACATGGCCAGAATGCAACCCCTGAAAAAGCCAAAGCCAACATGGTTGTCTATTGTCTATTCAACTGTCAAGGAGCAACAGGATGACTAGAGGCAATCTGCATTATTTATTAGAGAGACTATACAATTAAGGCAAACCATTTTTCTTTTCAGAGAGGAAATATATGTTAATTCATGCACATGAAATGTCTTACATTTTGCAAGTACCTGTAGGTAAAGGTGAATAATGTGCCTTCTCCTATCTACATATTTCTTACAGATTAGATTTGCCAAGCAATACAGGTTCCTTTATAAAAAATTCAGGTAATAAAAAGAAAGTCACTTGGTCTTTCTACTTTTTTCTCCAGTAAGCAATTAGCAAATAAGTTTATGTTTGCCTTGAAGTGATCAATGTTCAGAAGACTGCCAAGATGGTTCTTTAATAGGCAGCTGGTTGGCTGTAGGTCTTTTGAATGGACTGTGCTCACTGAAAGATGACCAACTAACTTTATTATTCTTGCTAATTGAGTTGCTTCTTGCCTGCAAGTGCATTTCAGGTGGTAAAACTGGTTATTTCATTTAGCAAACAGGAAATGAATATAAATTAACTGAGAAAGTATCACCTTTCATACACTGGCAACAGAAACTCAACTGCAATAAAATATATATTGGAAGTAGTTTTTCAGTACTTAGGAAAATAAATTTTCTATACTTGCAAATGGTACTCTACTTCAGTACTTTAAGACTTTTAATAATACAGATCTATTTAATGAAAATATTATTCTGCTTATTAACTAATCCAATATTTTTGATTAAAAATAAGAGAGTGTTTGAAAATATATTCCACTAATATTAATTTAAGGTTTAGTATTCAATCTCTTTTTCTGCATTTATTCTTCATAAATTTTTAAGTTATTTTATTGATATTAAGTGTACAAAGGAATAGGTTTCCAAAGTCACAGTTGTGAATATTTCTGCTGGAAATACCTGTGCTGTCACCCAAAAAGCAAAAAGCAATAAAATACTGTGAATTATATCATCAGTCACTACTAAGAAGTGCATCTGAAGCATCAGAGGTTGTCAAATTGAGAAAATGTTCATTGTTGTAGGATTTTTAAAGAAATCACCAAAAGATAAAGAATAGAAAACTGATTGAGAAAAAGGAGCATTTATTTATTAAAAGCTTATATATGAAAAAAGTAGGTAGCATCTTGTAATTTAAATTGCTATTTTTCTGTGTGGGTGGATTTTTTTGTTTTTCTTAGTGCTAAGTAGTCATAATAATTTCCATTTTATAAAGCCTTATGAAGTTCTTGGTGATAGTGTAATCTCATTGGCTGACAATATCATTTCTAAATATGTTGCTTCATTTATTCATCAAAGCAGTAGATAAAAGCAAATATGTGTCTGGAGAGCACAGTATCCCAACACCCCCATCACAAACACATAACACCAAATCACTGGTAAACCCAGAAAAAAAAGCACAAGCATTACTTGACCTGAATAAAACAAATAACTTCTTAAAAATTCTGCCTTCCACCATCCTTCCTCCATTGACTAAAAGAATTTTCAGTTTGTCTTGTAAATATACAGAAGGGGCCAGCTAAAAGGATTTTCACCTTAATTTCTGACAGGTTTCAGAACAAAAATGATTAACAGGCTTGATCTGCAGAACAGATGCTCAGAGCCATTACAGTGCAGCATACTAAGTGACACATGAAAACTGCTTTCATGAGAGATAATACAATAATACCACATTCCTGTATGGTGTTTTTCATCTGGGCAGCTCGCTTTCTTTTGCAAAGGAGGCTTCTGCCTTGATGCAAGCAGAACTGTTCTGTGGAATGTCCTTGTCGCTCTACCACACACACCTAAAGGTGCATCTCTCAGTAACCATTACTTCAGAAGACCTTTTTTTCTTCAGGTTTCCAAGTAATTTTTTTTTTAAATTAGCATTTTAAAGTTCAAATTGTTTCATACTCTCTTAATTTGGTTTAGACCTTTGATTCTTTGCAAATAATTTGGCACATCCCTGAATTACTGGTACATTAGACTTCACTAGTGCTTATATGCACTAATCAAAGCGGCTGTGAATGTACTAATTAATAATTTCACATCCTATCTGACAGAGACCGTGTACCCTAACATCAGTCATAGAATTTATGTATTTCAAGAAACTTGCTTCTAGAAAATATAATCTCAGGGTAAGTATAAAATGACGGACAAAGAAAGAACGTTTCTTTAACTGTCAGTCTAAGCTAAGTGACGAAGGAATTTCTTTCCTCCAAAATATGTTGCACTGTTGGGCTTACTAAGTACCATCTTCCACTGTTCTTTTAGCAAAGTGATTGAAAAAAAGTCGCTGCAAGAAAATTTTAAGCTGTGTATTTGTCTTCTGTGTGACAGGATAAAAAATGGAATGCTTTAGGTTTTCTTTCTTTTACTTTTTTTTTTTTAATTCAAAATAAATTGAGCTATGAAACTTCAAAAACATCAATCTTTAGAAAAAAAACAAATTTACCATAGTCAGAATATTTTTACATCTATACTTGAGGTCTCCCATTTTTCATTTTCTCATGAGTGTGATGCAAAGAATAACCTTCAGCCTTTATCCAACAGCTATCTTTCCCCATTCTTTTCCCGTTTTTCTTATATCTGTATGGCTAAAATTCTACAGAGTAACTATTTCAGAAGAGGAAAGCTGCATCATTTTATATTTTTGCTGACTATTTTGTAACTTTTCTGATGTTGAAGACATTTTTTAAACCTACATGACTGATCAAGAGAAAAGAACTGGGGCATGAAAGTGATAACCAATATTAAAACACGTAACTGCATAATAAAAATCTCAGCTAGAGACTAAATAATGTGAACAAATGAATTAAAAACTAAATCTTTAGTGAAAAATAGAACAGTGTTCACATCATTTTCCTATTAAAATAATTTGAATGGTGGCTTGTTGGTTTTTTGGATACAAAACATCTAGGACACGTTATTTTTTACAAAATGGTTAAAATCTTTAGCCCAGCACAATTCTCATCTAGGTTTGGATATTGGTGAACAAATTACTAAAGATATGCAAAATTTAAAATGAGCAGCCCGGTTGTTACCATGTTAGCATTGTCTCTCCTAATGGAACAAAAGGGATCTTCCTTCATAGACTGGGATTGAATGCACCCTCAGCAAGTTGTGGGATGATACTAAACTGAATGGTGCAGTTGATTCATTTAAGGGAAGGAGTGCCATCCAGAGCAACCTTGATGAGGTTGTATCATGGACTGATGTGAACTTCATGAAATTCCGTAACACCAAGAATAAGGTCCTGCACCTGGATGTGTACAATCCTCTGTATCAGTACAGACTGGGGGATTGTCATGTCTTAAGCCCAGCTGGTAAATGATCATCAGGTGGCCACTTAGTAACCCATTCCCTTGCAAGGGATGGGATGGAGAATGGGCAAAATGGGTTAAGGTAAAGACACTTTAAAATCTGTTTCTGAGCAGTGATTTCTCCTCCTGGCAAGCTAGTTATATATGGAGCATGATGTTCCATGGTAGGTAATATCTCTTTGACCAATCCAGTTCAGCTGTGCTGGCTGTGCTATCCCATCTTCTTGTGCACCTGGCAATGTGTAAGAAGCTGAATCCTTCAATTAGTGTAGACACTACAACTACCAGCTAACAACTGAAAACATCAGTGTGGTATCAACATTACTCCCATCCTAAATCCAAAACTCAACACTAGACCAGCTACTAGAAAGAAAACTAACACTATCCCTGCTGAAACCAGCACAGGGATGAATAGAACGAGAGCAGCTCTGTAGAAAAGGACTTAGGGATACTGTTGGATGAAAAATTCAATGAGTCTGGGTTCTTAAACAATAGCCATGCTGTATACTGGCTGTTTTTCCATGTGTATACCTATATGACTTCCCATCTACAACCTTTCATATACATTTTCAGATATCTTACATTTCTATATGCTTCAAACAGCTACTAGGAAACCAACAAATGGCTGAAATTTCATTATAAAGCCAGCATCTGTGACCCTGTGTGGAATTAGTTTTTGGAGACTTTCCTACAGCAGAGCTGGAAACTGATGTTCAGCTTCCAGTATTTGACTTTAAATTATCCTTCTTTTTCAAAAAAAAGTATTTCCAGCACTTGATAATTCCACCTGACAACATGCATAAATACAATATGGTTTAGGCTCAGTAAGATTCAGGGCCAGATTAATGAGAGAGTACCAGAGCACTTACAGTAAATTGCAGATCACAACTACTGTACATTTTGTATATGAAGCACCTGTATTTCCTTCTCTATTTCCATTCTTAAATATCTCTTCCTCAGTTGCTGAGGGGAGCTGCTGTGGAGCTGACCCAGCCTGCAGCAGAATGGCAGATATGGGCACACAAGGGGTTTTCTTGAGGATGGGAAATGCTGGGGGAGAGAAAAGACCCACCAGGAGCCAGAAGCTCTTGTTGGAGATGCCAAGGTGTTGCCAGAGTTATGGTGGCCACCCCTACACTTATACAATGCAGCCCAGAGAGTGCTGCCACTATAATGGGCAAATAGGGCACGGGGCATCATCAGGTGGGTTGTGATGCATCAGGCAGCACATAGTATGGCAGTAGGCATGGGATGGTGCTCAGGGAGGGCACTTCATTGAAGGAGAGCAATTCCATTGTCCAAGTGGACATTTGAAGTACATATAAGCCAGCAAGTGGGCACCATTCTGTGACCATTTGCACAGGTCAAGGGCACCCATCCAATGGGACTCTCGAGTTAGAATGGAGTGCCCTTTTCTGAGAGCAAAGTCTGCTTTTTCAGCTGGGGGGTCTGCACTATTTATGCCAGTGGTGGCTGATGACACTACCTAGACGTAGCTGCTGAAGCAAGGGACTGCAGTGCAGATCTCAGGTTGCAGAAACTGCCCAGACCTTGGAGCTATTGGTTGATGAAAAGCTTAACATGATGTGGCAATATGTGCTTGTAGCCCAAAAAGGCAAGTGTATCCTGGGCTGCATCAAAATATGCATGACCAGCAGGTTGAGGGAGATGATTGACTCTGCTCTTGTGAGATTCCTCCTGGAGTGCTGCATCTAATTCTGGAGTCCCCAGTACAAGATGGACAGGGAGGGAGCTGTTGGAGTAATTGCAGAGGCAGGCCATGAAGATGATCAGAAGGCTGGACCACCTCTGCTATGGAGACAGGCTGGCAGAGTTGGGCTTGTGCAGTATGGAGAAGAGAAGGCTCTGTGGAGACCTTACAGCAACCAGTACCAGGTGGGGGGTGGAGGCCTACAAGAAAGCTAGCGAGGGACTGATACAGTGGCAAGTAGTGACAAGGGGTAATGGTTTTAACCTGAAGGAGGGTAGATTTATATTACATACAAGGAATAAATTCTTCAATCCGAGGGTGGCGAGACACTGATTGGAGCAGGTTGCCCAGAGGAGCTGTGGCTGCCCCTAGATCCCCGGCAGGATTCAAGGCCAGGTTGGATGGGGCTTTGGGCAACCTGGTCTGGTGGAGTTGTCCCTGCCCATGGCAGTGCAGGTGGAACTAGATGATCCTTAGAGGGTTTCCAATCCAAACCACTATATGATTCTATGATTGTATGATTGCTTGTCTTTCACCTGTACTCTAAAGTTGTCTTGTAGAAGTTACATTTGTAGCAGCAAGCAGCAGCCTGTGCTGTTAAGGAGTATTAAAAATAGGCTAAGTGCGAAAAATTTTCTACTCTGAAAACATTGCTGTTGTAAATATTTGTAAGATGCATGGTAATGAGTGAAAATGCAGTAAAGGCATGCCCCAAGCCATGTGTCAAAAGGACAAGTTTATCAAGGCCTGCCAGGATTTTTTAGAAAGGAAAAAATAGTTATAAAACTGTGCTTTTTTATCATATCTGCTTGATTAAAATGAGGATAAAAATGAGGAGGGTTGAAAATGAATGTTGGTGACTACCTCCAAATAAAAATGGTGTAGGTGAAACAAAAAATAATTGTAAAATTTCAAATGACTATGTATAATTCCAAAAGTTAACTAGGGATGTAATTTATCAGGTATAGCCCTCAGGATCCCAGAAAAATAAGAAGAAATTAGAAGTTTTGATTTAGCCAAAGCAGCTAAGTCCCACATGGCTGCATGCTCACTCGTCCACTCCTCTGGTGAGATGAAGAGAATCAGAAGAAAAAGGTAAAACTCATGTGTTGGGATAAGGGTGATTTACATTGTTTGTATGATTTTTGCGAGCATAATGTTAGCAAAATTTAGGTACTGAGTGAAGAGTTAAAGTTACAATAAACAGGGATTTCAAAAGCCAATTAAATTTTTAATAAATGCTCTACTCCATCTCAGCAAGATTGTTTCATTACATACTTCGGAAAATGTCTAGCTGTTCTATTACTGTTTTACACTTTCAAGTTTGAAAGCATTGGCCCAAGGATGTAGCCCTGAGCTTTCCAGTAAAGAAATTGCCCCTTATTCACAGGCCCAGTTACATAATATCACATATAAGCACATTTTAATAGGTGTCTGAATTTATGGAAGTGCTTATCCAGAAGCTATGGAAGCCACTATTGATCTTCCTCCCATTTGATGTTAAAAACACAGTTTGTTTGAACTCTTGCAGTCTTTCTGTTCTAGGAATTTTTTTGTTTCATTTTGGTTTTAATTGTCTTAATATTTTTTAGCACAGCTTTGTTCTACCCCTGCAGCCAGATGGGTCTCCCCAATTAAATTGATTTTGTTTGTTGTTTTTTTTTTTTCCACTTAAACCAGTCTATTTACCTTGGCAGAGTAAAAAAAATTTTCTATTTTAAAATTTATTTTACTATAAATATATATATATATATAGACATGTATAGCATATGTATGCAATGCATATACATACACATATAAATAATATATATACCCAGAAGCTTCCAAGCACGTGCACTTATGTATTTCTTTTCATATGTAAAAGAAAAAGCTGTCACAAGAGTTAGTAATCTTCCATATTATGTTTAAACTTTTATTCTTTGATAGTTATATGGTGCTGCTATCTGAGTGTCTGAAAAAAACCCAGAGGGTAAAACGTTGAAAAGGTCTGTGTTTCTATTTTAGAAATGGAAAAGCTGGGGCTGGGTGCATAGAGGTACTTAGGTGCTTGCGGAATGCACACAATGGTCTTCTCCATCAATGACCAGTGGGGTCTTATTCTGTCAAGGAAGTTTTCTCAGGTTGCTTAAGGTTAGCTGAAGATGGCTTATCTGGAAGCCGTTTTCAGTGAAAAATGAGACACCTAGATCTGGTCAGTGACACCTTCTAGGAAAACACAGCAATGAAGGTTGCCTGCAGGTCTCATCAGATTGTGGGAGGAACTTGACTGCACATGCACAGACCAAAATTAACCCAAAGTAAGCAGCTTGGTGAAGAAAACTGCTAAACAGTTTACTTGCTGTGTGCATATTTGGAGACATAAAGATCCCCTATCCTAATGTGAACAGTCTATGCATGCCTTCTGATTTCATGTTTCCTCTGTTACTGGAGGGAAAGTTGAGGGTGGAAATCTCTCACAGTAGCAGCAGTCCTTGCTTTTATTGAATCTTTTCTTCATCTCCAGAAGCATGAAAAAGAAAATAGCCTTGCAGGCCAAAAACCTCTTCCAACTTTCCTTCATGGTCCCTACTACCTTCCCCCGATTGGCCCCCCAATGTGACAATGGGCAGCTAAAGAGATCCAGCATCTTCACAGAAGATATTAAAGACTGGAAAGTAGTCAGGAATTGCTCTAGATGTACTAGAAGTAAAAATGGATGTTTGGAAGGAGGCAACAATGGTCTGAGTGTACAAGAAGTGTGTGGTGAGATCTCTGTTTCCCAGGAAAATAAGGGAAGCAAATGCTATTAGGAGGAAACACTGGCTGAAAGGAAAGTGAGGAAAGTGAGGAAAGTGAGTTCTTTCACACCTAAAAGGTTCACTCATGCCTTCTTTATCTCTTATTTTTCTTAGTAAAATTTTAGTACTTTATCCTAAGCTGCCACCTCATCTCCCTCTGAAATATTGCCGATACCTCCTAGACAACCCAATTGCCACCTTGAATCTTTTCTAAATCCCCATCCAACGCGCTCTTCTGGAGAGGCCTTTGGAGACCTGTCAGGATGCTTAAGAGCATTTGGAGTAGAATTAAGCTCTTATCTTTAAACATCCAAATCAGTCTTTATGTTCCTGAGAAAGAAGCCAGCAAGATGTGGCTCTCCAGCTGAAGGAAAGCAGAAGCAGCACAATGGGGATTTTTCCCATTGTTGGCCATGAAGTGCAGTTGCAGGAAGGTTAGTGACACAGGACAATGTTGGGTAATATTAGAATTTATCTGAAATAGAATCAGAAGAATCCAAAGGTTTTTTAAAACACATAGGCACATATATAACTAGGTGTTTCTGACACTTCCAGTATCACCTGTCCAGTTTGACAGAAATCACTGCGCCAGTTTAGTTCTGGTCTATCTATCTATTCCTCCAATCTCACATAGGTCAGATGGCTGTGCTCTCTGGTCTGCTGTGTCAAAAAACATGATGAATCTAAATTCATGGTATTTTTTATCTTTCATCTGAATCTCAGGCTCATAAAGAAACCTAAGAGCAGAGCACCATTGCCCTAGTTTCTTTCTGCAGTCAATGGACAGGGACAGTGACTTCTGGGTGGTGACACAGAATATCTGTGTACTGAATCATTTAAATGGGGTTCATCCTGACTTGACTATTACTATATTAAATCTATAAGAGCAATGCAAATTTCCAGGTACTTAAGGAGAAAGAAGTCTAACTTGTAAGTCAGTGCCTGAGGCTACTAATCACTTCTTGTGACTTTATGCCTTCCTCCAAAACTCTAACTCACACACAGGCACTTTTTTCTTTTAATTTCATGAGAAATGAGGGTTGAAGTGCCATTTTAAGGAAGATTATCAATGTTAGTATTTTGCTTGTAATTGCACAAATCTACGAATTCTCTTGTGTATTTTAAAATAGTTACCAAAGGTAGGGCCTGGGGATTTGTAGAGCTCAGCAAGCAGCAGTGGATTCACTTTTAATGTCTCTTGTGACTTTATGTCATTAAAAACATATTCCAGATGTTTTTATTAATGATTCCAGTCTTGGAACATTTGAAATAAGTGTAGAATAATAAAGTGGTTTATATGAAATATTCTGTGACCTACTTTCTCAGTCCTCCCTGACTATGAGCTGATGGTATTAGGAAATGGAAAAATAACATAAAAGTCACAGTGATTTAGATTACCCAACTAAACAAAGTTAAATATTGTTCCTTTCTTTGTGGCAGAAAGAAGAACACATATTGTGTTTGGAATAGTGTATGAACATTTGTCACTCTGTGGTAGGGTGAGTTGAACTTGAGGAGTGTTGCTTTCACGTCTGGTTCGTTGCAGAGTTCTCATGGCATGTACAAACTGTTCTCAGAGAGGTGCTATACCCCAGTGGCTTGAGAACTGTAATTCAGCTTATGCCACTTTTATGCTTGTCTGTGACACTGTTCTTCTGTGTCTTCAAGGTGAGTCACCATGTGAAAAATCCATAAAGACCAGTATTTTTTTAGATTATCAAGATCTTCCTTGCTTCCTCAGATATTCAGCATAAATAATTTTATAATTTATAATTACATAAAGATGTGTATGTGCAGAAAATATTTATAAAATAACAATAGTAAATATTAATGAAAGTAGATAATGGTTAAAGAAAGAATTCGCTGTAAGAGCAACTACTCAACTAGAATAAAAAAGTGACAAAATTAAGTCTCACAAAATCAATGGCACTGCACCACAGAATGTTTGAAATCAATTTACAGTAACACTGCAAGTGTGAAAATATTTATTTGAACTTAGATTGATTATGTTATAGTAAAATATTAACAGGAGTGATCAGTATGTGAAAGGAGCTAAAATATCAGTCCAATATTTCTTTCACTGGCACTTCTTATTGAAGACACAATTTTATATATATATATATAAAAGTACACATGTATATTTGTTTTTAGACCATCAGCTGGTCAAAATGTCTCATTCATCTTCAGTATTTGAGTGGTTCATGTTGTTCTGGATGAGTTTTGGTTTGAGTCCATGAAAGAAGGGCCATAATGATGAAGCAGAAGTTCTCAGGTAGCAATCCCTTGCTCCCAAGTCTAGAAACCTTATATTTCTATATAGCATGGTTTCTGCTTTTGTAATGTGAGCAATGAAAGATCTTTGGGAAACTTCTGGTATTGGCTGTATTGGATACAGAGGAACCTTCCAGCAGCTCCTCACAAAAGCCACCACTGTAGTTTTCCCAGCTATCTAAATGTTGCTACACAAAGCCAAAGCAAAATCACAGATATAAATCTTTTTAATGGCCTTTTGTATACTGATATATTACTTAGATTCCTCACCACTGCCACTTCCCAATATAGCTCTTATGAAACAGTTTGGATTGGAAACACTGCTTAGAGATCTTGTCACATTTGCACTACAAACTTTTGCTCTTAGCAGATGCCTCTTTCCCCTCATGCTTCTTCTTCCCATCTTGGCTTGTGTATAAGGAAAATAATGAAAACAAACTGCCATGATGAATTTTTCTTTTTCTTCTCCATTGCTGTGCAAGGACAAAGCAATATAATTCTTCCTTTCTTAAGCTCTGTATGGTCTTATTTTAAATCCATTTCCACCCTTCTTAATTTCTTTGGAATTGTGAAATAATATTGGTAAAATTAAAGAAATTGAAGGGGTCATAAAGCTAATCAGGGCCCTGAGCCAGGGAACCAAACGCTGGATTATATTGCTGAATCTTGCCTTCCCAAGGGAGCTCAGAGATGATCTTGCATCTAGCTAGACACACTGAACATCAAATATACGCACCTCAGGAAAATAATGGAATTAAGAGGCAAATTAGGAGTCTGAATGTAGCTAGTATAATAATATGACAGCCTTTGATGAAAACTGAAGAGGACTTAACTCAGATTCTTGAATTATAATATATAAATATGAGGATATCTTGTATTTGGCTATGAGGACCTTTACTGGGCTTTAGTCAGCTGAAGTGTGGAAAGCCTCATAATTGATAGCCTGATGCCAGGGAAAGTTTCCTAGGCAAAAATATAAAAGTTGTGGGTGGTTAACCACTGGAATAACATCCCAAGAGAAAATTATCCTGGATGTGTAGAAAGAGCAGAAAATTCCAGGTAAATGCATCTTAACAAATTAACACATCCAATGGTAACTAGAAGAAATGTAATTCCTTTTTATATGCAGGAGACAGCATAAAGTGATCTAATTAGTTGATTTATTCCTATTCCATCTTCTCCTAGTTCTGCAACAAGACATGTAGGTGAGACAAAGGAAACAAGACAAACTAAAACTTTTGAAATGTTACCTTAATATTTAGATTGTTTTTCCTGAAGAGAAAGAATATTCTCAAAAACACTCTTACCAATAAAAATATGCATTCAAAAGTGATCAGAGAAAACCTACCTAAAGTATTTGAAAGACAAAAAAAAATAAATTTAATTAACTACTTTTCTTAATAAATAAAGCATATTTTTATTTTTTCCAATGTATTGTGTTAAATACAATCACTGAGGCTTTTATTCATTAAAAAAAATACTTTTCCAAAATTATTAATTGAGGCATTATTTACAGTTCATTCAGATCTGCCTGTAACATCCACTTCTCTGACAAACACACGTCCTGGTTTTAGCAGGAATAAAGTTAATTTTCTTCCTACCAGCTGGTATAGTGTTGTATTTTGGATTTAGGATGAGAACAATGTTGATAACACACTGATGCTTTTAATTGTTGCCAAGTAGTCAAGGACTTTTCAACCTCTCATACTGCCCTGCTAAGGAGAAGGCAGAAAACAACCAGGAAGCCTGGAGGGGTCACAGCCAGGACAGCTCCCCCAAACTGACCAACAGGATATTCAATACCATATGACGTTGTACTGTGTGTATAACTTGGGGGTGGGCCAGGAGGCAGGAAAGCTTAGGCGTCTTGCTGAGCATCAACTTTGGGTGGTGAGAAACTGTGTTGTTCAACACTTGGTTTCTATACTCTGTCATCATCAACAGCAGCCTTTTCTGTCATATAAAAATGTCTTTACCTCAAACCATGAGGGTTTGGGTTTTTTATTTTTGATTCTCCCTCATCCCACTGGGTGGGAGGGGGGTGAGCAAACCGCTGTGTGGTTGTTTTAGCTGCTGGCCACATTAGACCACAACATAGTATTAGAAATAAGAC
Organism: Gallinula chloropus; assembly: GCF_964237585.1. Classification (NCBI taxonomy): domain Eukaryota; kingdom Metazoa; phylum Chordata; class Aves; order Gruiformes; family Rallidae; genus Gallinula; species Gallinula chloropus. The sequence continues at coordinate 113,931,966 of NC_140087.1, read as the reverse complement.
AAAAAGCTGGGATTTTTGGGTTTTTTTATTTTAATTTATTTAGAAAAATAGACAAATATATAAGGAAAACAACCAAGAGTGACTTTTGATTCAGCTGTGTATATACCTTTCTTGCTGCTTGCTTTAGAGTAGTCAATAGGAAATCAATAAGAATTTAGGGTTCTAAATAGAAGTTAAAGGCCCAGATAATTTCTTGAATCTTGGCCAAAAAGATTAAATGGCTTGTCAAAGATTGGCAGGAGACTCGGGTCTAGCTCCAGATTTTCTGGTACCTTCCACTTTACTGCATATATAAAGCCATCAGTTTCCAGATATTTTTTTTTCTGTGATGATTCTCATCCCCCAACAACACAAAATCTTTCAATTCTTCACTGCACGTCATGCATTTTGGGATAGAATTTGCTCTGGCACTGGCAGCAGCCTTGCTTATTTATGCTTGCTGTCAAAACAACTTACTACTACTAATTGTTTGATCATCCTTAGGAAAAGGCTAAAAAAGCTCCAACTTAGAAGTTTATGAAAATAATTTAAATAAATTAAAAGGCCTCTCTTAGAGTGAACTTAGGGAAAGGTTGCAGAATGAGAGAGAGAACAGTCTCCAGTGATTTTTTTTCCAGGTGATTTCATGACAGTTCACATCAGTGAGATGCCAGCCAAGGTGAATGATCTGCTATATTTGAATTATATCATATACAAAAAAATGTGACTGTCACACAGACCACATGGTAGCCAGATGCCAAAAGTGCTGAACTTGCAGGATATATTCCACTTGATAGCACCTATTTCTGTTACAATTTTTTCAATTTAATTTTCATTGCTTGCTTTCTAAAGATGTGTCTTTACACACTCATGCTGTGACAGTCCTTGATCCAAAGCTTAAACACCAGGTAGTAAGGAGAATTAGTTTGAAGGAAGGGAGCATCATGGTGCAGACTGCCTCTGCTTCCTCATGTCTCCTCTAGTGTTCCTGATCCACACCTATGCATGGCTTTCCCAGCTCTCTCAGGAAGACAGGAGCTGAAATGAATTATCAATTTTTACATATTTTTAATGTTTGTCTAATGCACTTGTGGCCAACAGCACACCCAATTTAGGGAATTACAGCACTATGTAGCTGAAAGGCTATGTGTAAAATGAAAGGAAGAGAAACCAGACTTAGCTATAAACTTAACCCCCTCGCCAAGATGCAAGAGATTGAAAGTGCTCCGCTCCACACACACGTCCATAAGGTTTTGAGTGGAAAGGAGAGAAGGGAAAAGCTCCTGTATTTTCTACTGTTGCAGTGGTTTACAAGTCTATAGATTTATTTGCTAAAAGATTTGCAGGCATGCATTTTAGCCAAGGCATTATCTGTGAAATTTATCTTGATTGTTGACTTTTTGTCATTTATCTACTGCAGTCATACTCCCAAGTCACAAAATTGTATTTTCAGTCTCTGATTAGACTACTGAAACTATTAACACAGAGGTATAATGAATAAATAGTACATATTGTAGAATCATAGAACTACCTGGGTTGGAAGAGACCCTTTAGATCATTGAGTCCAATCACAGCCTAACCCTGCCTAGTCCACCTCTAGATCATGTCCTCAAGCACTTCATCTACATGCTTGATGACTCCACCACCTCCCTGGGCAGTCTATTCCAATACTTTCAGTAAAGAAATTCTTACTGATATCTAACCTAAATCTCCCCTGGTGCAATTTGAAACCATTTCCTCTCATCCTATTGAGACTATTGTTACCTGAGAGAAGAGACCTTCCCGACACCTCTGCAACTGCCTTGCAGGTAGTTGTAGAGACCAGTAAGGTCTCCCCTCAGTCTCCTTTTCTCAAGACTAAAAAGTCCCAGCTCCCTGTCTCAACATCCCTCCTGTAGTGAGGTGCCCAAAACTGGACACAGCACTCCAGGTGAAGCCTCACTATAGCTGAGTATCACTTCCCTGCTCCTGCTGGTCACACTGTTGCTGATACAGGTCAGGATGCTGTTGGCCTTCTTGGCCACCTGGGCACACTGCTGGCTCATGTTCAGCAGGTTGTCCACAAACACCCCCAGGTCCTTCTGCTCCTGGGAGCTTTCCAGACACTCTGACTTAAGCCTGTAGCGTTGCCTGGGGTTATTGTGACCAAAGTGTAGGACCTGGCACATGGCCTTGTCGAACTCCATAAAGTTGAAGTCTCCTACCTGGTATGAGATTCCAGGTAAATACTTCTTTGCCCAGAAACAGAGAAGACTTTTGGTCTTCGTACATCTTAACTAACTTTTTGTGATTGTCCAAATCCGTCTGGATAACCCTAATTCCAGAAATTCAGACATACTCACAAAGCAACATTTTTTTTTTTACTGTGATAAATCCTTCTTTTGACTACTCTTTCATATTCCTTCTACCAGGGACAAGAAAGGATTGAGACAATTCCAATATTCAAATTCAAACAATCAGAAGGAGATTGGATAATGCTCGAGTTTGAAGCTGGAATCCTCAAGATATTAATTAACAGCTAGGCTTAGGGATTTATTTTCAGCATGTTTACATTCATTGCACGTATACCTTTAAAAACATTCATGTCTGTATTCATATTGTTGGACATGGAACTATTATATGGATGTGTAGGGATATTTATTATCTGGCTAGTGTCAAACAGATCTATTATTTTCTTTTACTCTTAACTTTCTCATAAAAAAACCCCTAAAAAATTTAGTTTTAGTTAAAAAAATCCCCAACAAACAGGTGAAACTCACCACAGAGAAAATAAAGGTCTAGAAGTCTTTCTCCTATCTGATTTCATAGTTATTTAGGCAGTAAAAATACTGAGAAGTGTGACATGCTGGTTTTATATATAAAACGGGTTTCTGATTTGAGCATGAGAAGTAAAATAATTTCACATTATTTGTTATAAACTATTTAAGGATTTCTTCCCAGACATAAAAAGTTTTTACTCTTTGCAGAAACTAAAAACTGCTCATTAATGCTGACAACTTAATCATAGTTGTTGACCCACTTGTTTGGTTTAAGAAATGACAGTAGGCTTTATTTATTGAGCCTCCACTTGCATAATTACTGGGTAATAGGTGATTGAACCAATGGAAAAATAAACAGAATAATAATATCTTTTAAATGATATGATTACTCTTTACTGAAAAGGCAACATCTGAAGTAGAATCTCTTTCTAAAAGCACTTTTAATATGTAGTTTCTTAGGTGTATTGCTTTAAAAACAAAAGAGCTGATATTCATAATTGTTCTCTGTGGCAGTATGAAATGTTCTCTTTCTTTCCTCTGAATTGCTGTAATTACCAACTGTGTTACTTAGTAGGCCCCACACATTGTTGAATTTCCATTTATCTTAGCACATTAGCTATACTTTTCCCTCCTTTTCACTTTGCTTATTGTCTGTTTTGGCCTCTGTTCAGGGAAATATTCAAGCTTACGGAGTTCCACTGGGACTCATGCCTGCAGTTAAGTACTTCACTGAATCATGATGCTTTCCAGAATTAGGGTCTTTCTGCTCTGCCAATAAAATATCTTAAGGTAATGTGCAATGGATTGGAGAAAGGACAAATAGAAGTGGAAGGAAAAGTGATCTTTCTGCATATATAAGCACACCCAACATCTGGAAATTACTGTGAGAAGATGGGACAAAGAGTGTCATGAGGAAGCCTAAGTGAAGAACCTGAAAAAGACAGTAGCAGCTCAAATCAAGATTTCTAGTTGGTTATGTGCTTGAAAAGACTAGGGCTAAAATAGATTACAAAGAAAAAAATAATTATTTTAAAGAATAGGAAAAAAGAAGTAAAACCAGTGTTTTCAACCTCTCATTGCAGCTCCTCTTTATTTTGAAAAACTCAGGATTCAATTTATCCAAGTTATAGGACTCCATCAGAAGCTACTGAAAACTCAGAGCTCATTTTACGTAAAAAAAGATAAGCAGTCCTCAGAATGAAATTACTGTAAGACAGATGTCTGCAGGAAAGATTTTCAGCATAGTTAGTTTGGTGAAGAAAATCCCATGAAATTTTTGTTCAGATGTAAAGAAGTAAGTACTTTTCTTTCAAGTGTTCACTGAGGGTTTTGACCTTTTCTGACTGTAGTCTTTCCCCAATAAAAGGAAAGAGTGCAAATGAACCTCCAAGTCCAAACTATCTGTATAGGATGGTCTTATTTTTTGCCATCAAAAGGTACAGAAATGTCTTAGCATTTATTTTTAACTAATGGGAAAAGTACCTAAAATTTAAATCCCTCAAAATTCCTGAAAATGAAAACCAAAATGGTTGCCTTCATCCATCCAAAAGTTTGATTTAATAAATATGGAATGTTTCAAGAGAATCTGATAATTGGATACTGGCTGAGAGTTGGGCTTGTTCAGCTTGGAGAAGAGAAATCTCTAGGAGAGACCTTGTTGCAGCCTCAGGAACCCTCAGGAAAGCTCCAGAGGGTCTGCAGAGTGATAGGAAAAGGGTGAATGCCTTTAAACTGAAAGAAGCCATATTTAGATTAGATATTAGGAGGAAATTCTTCACTCCAGGGGTGGTGAGGCGTTGGTACAAGTTGCCCAGATTAGCTGTAGCTGCCCCTGGATCCCTGGTAGGGTTCAGGGCCAGGTTGGATGGGGCTTTGGGCACCCTGGGATAGTGGAGAGTGTCCCTGCCCATGACAGGGGGTTGGAATTAGATAAGCTTTGAGGTCCCTTCCAACCCAAACCAGTCTCCGATTCTATGTATTGCACGGAAAACATGGAAATGTATACATTTTATTACAGCAAAAAATAGAGTATTTTATTTGCTTAGATCATGAAAAATATATATAGTGCTTTTTAAATGTATTTCATACAGTAAATTTACTGTCTTAATGAACAGAAAGATAATGAAAAACAAATCTTACAATGTTTTTAACATTTTTTTTATTTTTCATTTTACAATAAATTTTGAAATGTCAGGTATCTTTGTCTAGGCAATAAATAAATGTTTTTGAATTTTCCGAACAACAATAAATATAGTTTCTGGGTTTTGGGGGTCTTTTTTAATTTTTTTTTAATTGACTAGGTCACTAGAGGGACAAGTAGAGGTTGTGACAATATGCCAATTTAAAACTCTCACAATTTTATTAGTCTTTGTGCATGTCACACTGAATGTACCTTTCAGTGTATGGAACAGGCGGTTGCTGCAATGTCATTGTGTGTTGTTTAGTGAGGCAAGATTTACATGTATAAATCACAGAAAAGTCACATTTCGTTCCAAAAGACACAATGCCCCTGGACTTTCAAAAATTCATCTGCATTGTTTGAGCTGAGAAACACAGATGAATCTAAAACTACAAGGAAGACTGAAGAGTTAATCCAAAATTAAATTATTTAACAGATTTCATGAAGCTTATGTGAATTGATATAGCTAAAATTTAGTTTCTGGTTCCATGTGCTTATCTGCAGAGCTCATTTCCACCAGAATGCTCAAGGAAGTGTAGCTCCATGACTAAATAGTTGTTTAGTAAAGGAGTTTAATAAGAAGCAACAGCAGATCCATTTCTTGGGCAAGAAATGCATGCTAATTTATGGGATGGTTTAATAATTTTTCAAGTTCACTTTCAATGTTATTTTAAATGCTGTTATTTTCTTCACTTTGGTTTTAGATCTGTTTTTACAAGTGTACTGGACTCTGAAGCCTGCCTGCCTATTTGAAGTTTTCAACTTTGTTTACTGATTAACAATGCCAGAAGCTGCAGTTGAAATTCTACTAATTTTAATTAGCTTTCTTCACCCAGTGCACAAATGAACTATGAGTTTATTTAATGCGACAGTGTGTGTACAGAGCCAGTGATTTGACTTTTGCTCTTTAATACATTCCTTCAAGTTGTTAGACTTGGTGATTTATTTACATCAATAATTGAAAAGTCATCAATCTCTTCTTGACTTGAGAGCCTTGCCATACTTGCTAATGATATGCATGATTGGTCATCACAGTAAGAATTTACCGTCATTTTAAAAATAAAATGTACAGTCTGGGAATTAATCAATATAAACTGAAAAGATGGCATTTTAAAAAGAACCTCTTGTCATCTATTGCAAATTGTTTGTTTCCATTGTTCATAAGACTGGGCTTTTTCCTTCCCCTCTTTCTGAAGAATTTCCCATTCCTTGCCATAATAATAAGACAGGGTGATGGCAAAATACTTTGTTAATCTTGGACTGACTTTGAATCTCAGGTTACAGAGTCAGGATAACCATTTGACATGTTAAAATACATTAGTAACAGATTCCTTTAATATCTGGTATTCCAGAATATAAAAGTTGACATCCTGGTTTCAGCTGAGACAGAGGTAATTTTCTTTCTAGTACCTAGTCTAGTGCTGTGTTTCGGACTTCGAATGAGAATAATATTGACAACACACTGGGTTTCTTCAGTTGTTGTTGGGCAGTTGCAGTGCTTACACTGTCAAGGACTTTTCAGCTTCTCACGCCCTATCAGGCGAATAAGAAGCTGGTAGAGCACAGCCAGGACAGCTGAGGCAGACTGGCCAAAGGAATATTACCTCCCACAGAACAGCATGCAGATATAGAACTGGGGAGGTTTGCTGGGAGGTAGATCTGCTGCTCGGAATCAGTCTAGGCATTGGGTTATTTTCCTTTCACATGTAATGAGCAATTGCATTTGTGCATCACTTGCTTTATTACTATTGTTGTTATTATTGCTGTTATTACTGTTGTTCTTGTTTTCTTCTTTTCCTTTCTTATGTACTACTTCTTGTATGGTTGATCCAAGTGGAGATTGATGATTTGATTTCATAGATTTTTCTACTTTTGGTCACTGTTATCATAAAATCATTGACTGGTTTGGGTGAGAAGGGACCTTTAAAGGTCATCTAGTTAAACTCCCGGCTGTGGTCAGGGACACATTCCCCTACACCAGGTTTCTCAAAGCCCCTTCCTCTTTGTCCTTGAATGTTTCCACGGGTGGGCATCTACTACCTCTCTGGGAATCCTGGTCCATTGTTTCACCACTCTCATTCTAAAAATTAATTTCTTATATCCAGTCTGAATCTATCCTCTTTTTTTGTTTAAATCCATTACCTCTTGTCCTCATTCTAGTTTTTGGTAGAAAAGTCAGTGCCAATTTTTCTTATAAGCCCCTTTTAATTATTGAAAGGCTGCAATAAGGTCTCCCTGGAACCATCTCCTTTTCAGGCTGAACAAGCCCAACTTTCTCAACCAGTCATTACAGATGTGCTCCAGCCCTCGGATCATATACATGCCCACCCCCTCCGGACTTGGTCCAGGCCTATGTCCTTTTACTGAGGACCCCACAGATGGATGCATTAGTCCAGGAGGGGTCTCATGAGAGGGAGAATCCCCTTACTCAACCTGCTTCTATTCATGTTTTCATCCATGCAGGTACATAGCCACACACAAGGTAAATATTTTCTATGTGTATTTGAGTTTTTGTAAAATGTATTACAAACCACAGAAGCAGCAAATATTTTTGGACT